>NW_027556180.1:87193580-88556208 GCF_003287225.1 Phascolarctos cinereus
AGATATTACCAGATCTAATAAGGATACCCAAATGTGCCCTGATCATTGACTTCTTTCTCTTATTCTAAGAGAATACAAGCTCTGAACTCCATAAAATGAGTTAGATCTTTGCTTTTTCCCTTACTTCCCCCATGTTTTGAATTGGTTCTCAGTCTTGGCCAAAGGTAGACCTAATAGGTTTTTGGTTCCTTCTAGCTTTCATTTTGAAGAACATCTTAAGATACAGAATCTCAGAGCCATTTAATTGAAGCCATCCCTGAGCAAAAATCCCCTCTCTAAAACAACCAATGCGTGATCATCTGGCCTTTGTTTGAAGATCTTTAGTAAGAGGGAACATGCTACCATTTATGTCAGTTGATTCCATTTTGGGATAGCTTTAATCGTTAGGAAGTTTTTCCTGACATAGGCATGCTGTCCCATGGAGCATGCATGGGATAGGCCTGTGCCCTGGCCCCTTCAGGTGGTCCACCTGTGTTCTAGATTGTTGCTAATGGACCCTTCATCCCCATGACAGGGAGCTGTGTTAAACATGATTGGCGATGAGCCAAGAAGAGCAATATACTCAATAGCTTGTGAGAGAAAATGAGGACGCTTTTGGAAACGTTACTCCTGATTCTGCCTGCTTTCACTGATCCTCAGGGGACGAAGGGTCCAACCTAGATTACTGGTCACACATACCCTTCAGCAGGTGACCAGAGTCCAAGTGCTTCACCAGAAGGACCATGTATATTCCATGGTATGGCCTCCACTACGCTGATGTCAAGTCTCAAACCGCCTCTTTGTAATTTATAACTACTGCTTTTAATTCTGTACTTTGGGGCTACGGATAAGTCTTAAGTCTTCTTCCTTGTAATAACCCTTCTTCTAAGTCTTATTTTCTTTGGATTAAACACCTCCTCTCCACTTCTCTTTTTCAGCCACTAAGCTGTGTTTCCACAAGGCTTAAAAGCAGTTTCTCTTAGATATGAACTCTAGGACTGGCACTAACCACCTTTTACATGCTATTGTGGCTGGCAACAAATCTTCTAGACTTTAAGCCACCCTACATACCCATATTTAGCTAAAGGGAAGCCACAGACAAAGAAAAATTACACAGGGCAAAAACAGTAACCTGCACGGCCTTCCCGTTGACGTCAGCGCCAATGGATGCAGCAGTAGCAATAGTGTTAGGCACTGTGGCTGTATTTGTTTCACAGAAGTGCATATATGACATTGGTATCTTTAATTCACGGCTGGCAATCTATCAGGAAAAGAAACATTTTCAAGGAGTAAGATTTGTGACAAATAGTCAATCTAAAAAAAAGAACAATTTTATTAAGTTATTTATACAATGCTATCATTCCTAAATGAATGGACAAGCATTTATTAAGTACCTACTATGTGTCAGACACTGTACTAGGTGTTGGGGACATAAAGAGAAAAGCAAAACTGTGACCTCAAGAAAATGACAGTCAGATACCACGTACACATACAGGTCTAATCAAATTTTTGTTGTTCAGTTGTTCAGTTGACTTTTCATGATCCTGTGGACCATCCTGCCCATGGGGTTTCCTTGGCAAAGATATTGGAGTGGCTGGCCACCTCCTTCTCCAGTTGATTAAGGCAAATAGAGGTTAAGTATATGAAGTAGATAGAAGGTGTTTTTGGAGGGGAAGGACCAGGAAACATTTCCTACCAATTTATTTAATTTATTTATATATTATTTATGATTATGTTATATATTTATATTTATTTATATGTGATATAATTAGTTAAGTTTAGTCTTGAAGAAAACTGAGGCAGAGGCAAAAGAGCATCATGGGTATAGGGGATAGCTAGTGTAAATGTATGGAGACGGGAGATAGAAGAAGCCAGCATGAGAAATAGCCGGCAGATCAATGTGGATGGATGACAGAATGTTTGGAGAAGAAAAAGGAGGCTGGGAAGGTAGAAAAAAGCCAGGTTGGGAAGACCTTTAAATGCCAGAAGCAGGCATTTATATTTGATGCTACAGGTTACAGGATGCTAGTGGAATTTATCAAGTAGAAGTGTGAAGTTGTTGGACATATACTTTAGGAAAACCACTTTTATAGCTGGATGGATTGGATTGGGGAGAGATTTGAGGTATGGAGGTTAAAAGCCTTTTCCAATAATCCAAGCAAGAGGAGATGAGGACCTGATCTAAGGTAGAAGCTGTGTGAGAGGAGAGAAGAGAAAGTATACAAGATAGATATATTGGGGACCTAGAAATTACAAAATTTAGTAGTTGACTGGACATGTGGGGTGAATAACGAGTGAGGGTGACATAGATTTTATGAATCTGGGTGACTAGAAGGATAGTGGTACTCTTGATAGTAGCAGGAAAGTAGGTTTCAGGGAAATAACGGTGAGTTCTGTTTCATGTTGATTTTGACACGTCTACAATACATCCATTTTGAAATGTCCAGTAGGCATTTTGTGTTGTAGTACTGGAGAGAGGCTTAGGATAGATGTATAGAAAAGAGGGACCAGGACTGAACCTTAGCATACACCCACTGTTAGTGGCCATGGCATGGATGAAGATAAGGCAAAAGAAACTGAAGAGTGGTCAGATAGGTAGGAGGAGGGTTGTGGAAACCTAGAAGGGGGGGGTCACCAACAGAAAAATGCAGAAAGATGAAGATTAAGGTAAGTCCACTTGGCTTGGTAACATCTAATTCATTGTTAGTAAGTACCAGGGTCTCTTAGAGAGAAGACAAGTTTTGATGTCGCTTTTATATTACTACCTAGTGGTTCCCCCTTTCAAATTTTTTGTTGTTTAGTTGTTCAGTTGGGTCTGACTCTTCAATCTCCTGTGGAGCATACTGTCCATGGGGTATTCTTGGCAAAGATATTGAGTGGTTTGCCACTTCCTTCTCTAGTCACTTAAGGCAAACAGAGGTTAAGTGACTTGCCCAGGGTCACACAGCTAGTAAGTGTCTGAGGCCAATTTCAGAGTTTAGCTATGTGTTTTATTTATGATATGTTCTGAGAATTTCATTACATTATATTTCAACATATGTCATCACAATGTGATCACAATCATACATGCATTCTAAGGGCTGTTCATGTGGAGGTTTTCTCATTTCTTTAGGGTCCACAGTGAGGAGGGAGAGACCAGTATCCTTCATAGTCATAATCATAATAATAATAGCACTTTTACATAGTGCCTACTATGTGCCAGGCACTGTGCTGTGCTTTACCAATATTGTAATTTGATTCTCATAATGATCCTGAGAGGTAGATGCTATTATTATTTCCATTTTATAGATAAGAAAACTGAGGTAAAGAGAGGTTAAGTGACTTGCCTAGGGTCACATAGTTAGTAAGTGTCTGAGGCTGGATTTGGCCCCAGGTCTTCCTGCCTCTAGGCTAGTGCTCACTCCGGTGCTCCACTGAGCCGCCTTTCAACAGAGAAAGCTTCTGGAAGTGCCATGGAGTGTCTGAAAGCCGGGGAACGGGGATGGCTTTCAATGCCAAAGCCTTGTTTTCATTTCCTTTCCTCACTCTCTACCACATCTAGGCTCCCAGCTTCTCAAAGCTCCCTTTTCTCTTATACTGGCTTCTCCATTGTTTACTGTCTCTCTGAGGTTACTCATCCATGATCTATTATTCTCCATTTCCCAGCTTAGCCCTTTTTTTAAAATCCCCTAGAAAGTGCTAATGAAAACTAAGACACAACTTAAAAAAAAGAAGAAAGAAAATGGAAAACCCAGTCATCATTATCTGTCCATCTGTAGGTCTCCTCTCTCCCCCCAACCCCCATCTCATTATATGTTCCATCAGAGAAGTGCCAGGTTCCTTAATTAATTGACACCCAACCAAATCCCAAGTATATAGCAAGGGGAATGTTTTTCTCAATTGGATGAATACCTTCACCTGCATTTCAGGCTTATTTATACATGAACATCACATCCACCTACCCAGCCACTGAAGCTAATCTGTCTGATATCTGAGAAGCCATTTGCAGTAACATTCAAGAACCCAGTTACCAAAAACAGAAAGTCATATTTAATCAAAAGTTAATGAACTTGAAAGAAAAAAAAGATGAAGTTAAAAACTAAAGGTACAAATAACATCACTGTAACTGACATTTACAGCATAAGATTTGTAGTTGTTATTTTTATTTTATTTTTTTACCTGTAACATTTTGGTGTGAATACCTTGCCCCAGCTCACTTCCTCCATGAGTTACCAATACAGAGCCATCTGTGTATATATGAACCAGTGCAGCTGCCTAGAAAAACAAATATTCCAAAAGCTGGTTATTTAATCAAAGTAAAGTTTGATATCAAACACGGAAGATGTCAAAGTTTTCACCCATGGGCAAGGAGAGGAAGAATATGGGGAGAGGATAGGCAGAGCAGTTCAATGGGAAAGATGACTGTATCTAGAATCAGAGGATCTGGGCTCCTGTGTCCCCTGTCATCACCAGCCACTTACCATTTCCAAGCCTCAGTGGCCTCATCCTGTAAATTGAGGGAGCTTGGTTAGGTAGTCTGTAAATCTATGCTCTACTAATAATAAAAAAAAAAAAAAGGGAAGTTGAAGCTGTGGCATGTTTTAGGCAGATACCATCCTTATGTATCATACCATTTTTAGCTTCATTCACACCTTTGGTACTCTAATGATCGTGAATATTGGCTTCAACCAGCTGAAAAAATGTTGCATTTTGCCATTTGGTGGAGGGGGTGGGGCGGGAGGGAGAGGGAAGGAAGAAGCATCTGGGCTTTCTTTAAGAGGCAAGGAGGCAGCTCTGCCTAGATTCTGACATGTTAGTACTTGTATAGACTAATAATAGTCTTGATTTACTGCCAAGAGCCTCCAAGAATGGTGCTTCCCAACCTGAAACTGCAGAGTCAGCATTCCAGTGTGATTGATGAGTCATCGTCATTGCCTGGCCTGAAATAGCCCAAGTTCCAATCCTAACCTTATTATTCAGAGGTACATAAATTTGGAAGAATGTAGGGACTCTAGAAACTTCTCAAATGGAGACTTAAAATCCTTGTTTATTTTGTGTGGACTTGCCTAATAGGAAGACAAGTTGACTCCTATAACCTTGGATAGATTACTAAGATTTGAATCAGAAAGATAACATGATTCCATAGACAGGCATAGGACAGGACAAATGGCCTTGGTAATCAGGACACACAACTTCTCACACCAGCTCAGTCATTGACTCACTGCGTCCTGCATGAGGTACTAAAACTTCTTATGCCCCAGTTTCCCATTTTATAAAACAGATATACTGGCCAGGAGTGTGCTGCTGTTCAGTCATTTCTGACTCTTCATGAATTCATTTGGGGTTTTCTTGGCAAAAATACTGGAGTGGTTTGCCATTTTCTTTTCCAGCTCATTTTACAGATGAGGAACTGAGGCAAACAGAATTGTAGGTCTGACCTATTAGATATAATAAGGCAAATTCTGTTCCCCAGCAAAGAGAGGATTCCATCTGTATAAATCTATAAATAAATGTTCAATACGTGCTTATGTGGACAGTGGTAACTCTATACCTTCTCTAGGCAAAGGCAGAGCAGGTTTATATATTTGGAATTAGGGGTAGGAGTAGCCGGGATAAATAGTCAGTCTATTTGTACATGGTTCCTGAGACACAGGAAGTAGCTAAAGTGTCCTAGGGAGCAAGGTCTGCAACTGCACTTAACTAATTTCCCTACCCATCCCAGGAGCTGGAAAGAGATCTCAGAGGTCAGTTAGTCCAACATCCTTATTTCACTGGAGAGGAAATGAGTTCCAGAAATGTTCAGTGGTTTGCCCAAGATCATACAGGTAGTAATCAGCAGGGATAGGATCTGAACCTGGGTCTCTGAGTTTACGTGTAGTACTCATTTCACTTTTTCCACCATGATGCTGATTTTTATTTATTTTTAGCAAGACAATACATCCCATCCTCTCATATAGCCTCCATGTTTGTTTGTTTGTTTTCTCTCATTGCCTACATCAGTAGTAACTGCCTACCTGATGGTAACTTGTCACACCAAAACCAACTGAGAACTTCATGGGGACAATGGCGATACCTTTCTTTTTCCAATAATTCTTTGAATTAAAATCTTCCACTTTTGCTTTCCTGGTGTGATAGGAAGACTTGTCCAGGCACTCATTCCAACATCTTATCAGCTTGTCAGGACTGTATGCTTGCTTATAGATAGTTTTGTCAACTCGTTTGTACATATTTTTCTCACGAATCTGAAATGTGGTGAAACTGGATTAACATATACCATTGAGACAGAGATAACATCAAGTCAATCAATCAACATCTGGTAAGCCAGGTACTGTGTTAAGTACTTCGAATAGAAAGAAAAAGTGAAAACAGAGAAAAAGAGACACTGGGACAATTTCCCAACTAGATCACTAACTTTTTGAAGGCTATGCTATTCCTTATCATGCAACTCCTAATTGTTACTAAAGTGGTATGATTGGGGTTTTATCCCAGGGTACTAAATTTAGAAGATGCCAGAGATATTTATGGCTTTTAACGGCATAGAAAAAGCAGAGCTTAGCATCTAGTTAGCAAGAATAATTGACTAAAAGAGGAAGCTACTAGATGGTGGCCTGGGATGAACTTCCTTTCTCTGATTCCACCTGGTGCTTTCTCAGCAGTGGCCTCATGAGGCCTTTGTCTTCCACACACAGAGTGGTATATTAACCTCCCCACTTCACTAAGGGCACTTTTGTGCCAATTGCCTCCAGGTATGGTACTTGTCTCAGGTTAAAAAATTCCAGATTATGGCTTAGTTGCCCCTTCTCCCCCACCTCCCTAGTACCTCTACTTCAATTAAAGTTGAAGTGACCTTGAGTACTTGAAGACTGTGCCAGTAGGGTGCCAGCTCTGGTTGTCCTTACCAAACTGGGAAGGCTTTAAATGTGGGATTGGTGATGGACTTCATGTTCGTCATACTAGGACTAGACGACTTAAGTATAGAGAGACACCTCTCAGAAGGCTGGCCATAAGGTGATGATTTCTTTTTTCAATTCAAATCAACAAACATTTATTAGGCGTGTGCCAGGCACTGTGCTAAGTGCTGGGGATACAAATAAGAAAAAGACAGTCCTGCTCTCAAGAAGCTTACAGTCTAATGGAGGAAGACAACATGGAAAAGGAAGCTGGACCCAGCCTGGAAATATCTTGTTCCGTGGAATTGAAACCAGGCAGAGCAATAGATGTAAAACAAAGTGACCTGGATTTCTACCTGCACTCTACAAAGGAAGGCTATGGAGGGGCTGCAGTGTGTCAGTGAAAGGAGTGCCCACACTGATGAAAGTCAGTGATCTTTTACAGTAATCAAGAAAAAATCCACATCATACTTTGTGAGTGTTTACAAAATGCTCTGGTTGAATAAATGAGTGAGTGACGGTCATAAGCACATGCATATAGGATCCAAAAAGTGAACTTCTTATCCTGTTAATGTAGTTTTCTGATTCCCTTTCCACCGGAAGTAGAAAGTAGTGAGGAAAGGCATGGAGCTGTGGGAAGAAGACTCAGTGACTTCTTTTTTCTCCTTCTATAGCTATGGCATTGAACTTGAAATTGTAATAATTACGCCCTGTCATGGTCTAGGGGCCCTTTGAATCTTCTTGACAAAGTATGAACTCTTTGAAAAAATGAACTTGTCTTGCTACCCCATTAATTTAGACCTTTGTTCTGGCAATGACAACATACAAATGATTACATTCTCTACTATGGAGTTACCAGAGCCATGTGGACCAAGGGCTTGAAGTTCAATCAGCTAAACCATACCTTAGGCTTTCCCTTTAAAAAAAAAAAGGTGCTCGAGGGAGAGGAAACAGAGAAATGCAGAGAAGCAAAATAAGTGCATCCATCACTGAAAAGATTCAAGATTGAATCTGGGTCTATATTAGTGGTAGATCTAGTAATGGGCCATATATCACATTGATAATAATAACTGACCTTTGGAGAGGTCAGAAGCATATCTTCACTGGCATTCACCAGGAACAGATATGCTCCTTCCTCTTTGTATAGATTCATGTATGTATCCTGAGTATTACATTGGTAGTCACTTAGTTAATTTGTTCTACTGACAATGACGTGTGATATAGATAATTCTTAATACCAAATAATACATTTTAACAATTTACATCTAAATATGTCTGTGTTATGCTCTGTGGGATTGTAGCATATTAAGCAGAGTACCAAAGTCCCACTGAGATTGAAGAAGGAGATGGGAAGCTCTATCACCATTGGACATCATTTTAGCACTTTGCTTAACTCCTAGCTCCTCCCCACTTGAAAAATTACAGAATTACTTCTCAGTGAGGATCATATTTCTCTGCATCCTTCAGTCAGTTGTGTGACCTTGAAGGTATGGCCTGTTTTGTGAAAGCCTGTCAGTTATGGTCTCTTATTTTCATAAAAAAATACATTCAATTTATATCTATCTATGTATATAGATCATTCTCATCAAAATTTTATAGAGATGAAAAAGTAGACACATGGATTGGGAGTTAATGATATCTACTAGATTATATTTTTTTAGTAATAATAATATAATAACATCTAGCATTTATATGGGGCAGTTAGCTGGCTTGGTGGATAGAATGCCAGGCCTGGAGTCAGGAAGACTTCACTCTCTGAGTTCAAATCTGGCCTCAGACACTTACTAGCTGTGTGACCCTGGGCAAGTCACTTAACCTTGTTTGCCTCAGTTTCCTCATCTGTAAAATGAGCTGGAGAAGGAAATGGCAAACCACTCCATTATCTTTGCCAAGAAAACCCCAAATGGGGTCACAAAGAGTCAGACATGAAAAAGGATTAAACAGCAAAACATTTATATAGCACTTTAAAGTTTGCAAAGCACTTTATAAATATTATCATTTCTGGTACTATCATACTTGATGCTCATAGCAACCCTGGGAGGTATTTGCTATTATTATCTCTGTTTTATAGAGAAGTAAACTGAGGCAAACAGAGATTAGATGACTTGCTCAGTGTCATGTAACTACCAAGTGTCTGAGGTAGGATTCAAATTCAGGTCCCCTCACTCCAAATCCAGCACTCTATCAAGCGAAGTACTCTTTTTACAATGCCATGCTTACTCTTTGGAATTTTTTAGCTGAATCACATTGAACTAGTGCACTTAAGGTGTGCAAATTCCCTTTACATACACGATTTCATTTAAGGCTCATAATGACTCTGTGAGGTGGGTACTAGAAATATTTCATCACATTTTACAGATGAGGAAACTGAGGCACAGTTATGTTAAATGACCTGCCCATGTCACCTAATAAGTGGTAAAGGTGGGATTTTAGCTTACATCTTCCTGATTCCAGGTGCAATATTCTTTTTACCATGTTACGCTTCCTCTTTGGAGTTTTTCCCCAATTGTTTAATATTTTCTCCTCTTTTAGGTCCCTTGAGAGTCAATCCATCAATCTTTTCAAAATTACATTGCTTCTAGCACAAATTTCTTCTTTATATACTTGGTCTGGTCCAACTGTTCTGTTCCTTGTCTATAGCACCTTTTCGTATTGGAGAATAGGATGATAAGAGTTCAAAAATTGTGATTCCACTAGTCTTTACTTCACTAAAATTACTTCTAAAAATTATAAAATACCAAGTTTTTAAAAGTTTTTTTTTAAACATAAAATAGTGAATGTGGTATTTGGGAATGTAATAAGTATAATTCTTGGTCCGTGTTGCAGGCTGTTCCAGAAAGTACCAATAGGACACTCAATGATAAGCAGTACAGTAATTCTCAAATGCAAGTTCTGCCTATAGAAGATTGAAGTCTATTTCTAATTCAAAGAAGAAAAGAAAGAAATACGGAAGAAAAAGGCAGCATCTCGTACTCGTCAGACAATTCACATTTTTGAAATCCTGCAGAGCCAATATCCGAAGGTAGAGATGTAAATGATAAGAGCTCTGCACTGGTCTGCTTTACAAAGCAAGCGGCCCCCTTTGGACTTGAGGCTTTAAAGGAACTTTCCAATGTTGCAGGATGTAGGACATCTTTGGAGGCTGTTCCCAGAATGCGGGCCAGGGATTCTGGGAAGTAGTTTCTTCTTGCCACACGGCAGATTGGTCTTAGCACAATACAGTCTCCTGATTCCTTGTGTTTATCTCCTGCTATGCTCAGCACGTAGGAGAAACTGGTCTTCAGAAAAATAAAAAGCAACAAAATAAAACAAAACCTTGACCTAAGTCAAGAAACAAATGAACATGTAAAAGGTAAAGAAACTTGTCTTGATTCAAGAAAATTCAGCTTTTAGAAGTCTGTGGACGATGATATGGAAAAAAAAAAGCAAAAACACCTGATCACTTAGAAAATGAGACTTGTCAGATCTAATTCCATGTGGCAAAAGTTATATCTGTCTCTCTTACTTCCTTCAGGGGTAGGGAACCTGTGGCCTCGAGGCCACATGTGGCCCTCAAGTGTGGCATTTTGACTGAATCCAAACTTCACAGAACAAATCCCCTTAATAAAAGGATTTGTTCTGTAAAACTTGGACTCAGTCAAAAAGCCGCTCCCAAGGACATGTGGCCTCAAGGCTGCAGGTTCCGCACCCCTGTGTTAGATTCTTTCCTAACACTATCATTTAATCAACAAGCATTTATTAAACACCTACTGAATGACAGGCAATTGAACAAGGCCCTGGGTATCCAAAGACAAAAAGCTCACCATTACATTCTAGGTTCAGAAACTATAACTGTCTTTGTATTAATGTATTGTTGATAGTTTCTTTTATTTTCAAATCTTTTCCTGCTTCCTGTAAACCAATAAAAACTAAGTTGTAAGGGATTAATTCTTAAAGTTCTCAGACCAGGATAGCAAAAGGATGTAAAAGAAAAGGATGTAATGAGGGTTAAAACAAGTTAGTGAAGGAATAGGGAAACAATCTCACATGTAACACATAAGAGATTAGAATACCATCCCTAAGCAAATAGAGGAAGAAGGAATGCCTGGAAATGTAAGCTTGGAGGTGAAGGGGGCATTGCAAAGTCTCTCCTGTATGTCCAGATCAAAGATCAGGAAGATACTTTCCAACAGTTTCTGCTGCTTTTTACCATCTCAATGTCAGCAGAAGGTGATCTGTCTCTCTGTCTCTCTCTCTCTGTCTCTCTGTCTGTCTGTCTGTCTGTCTGTCTGTCTCTCTCTCTCTCTCTGTCTCTTTCTCTGCTTGCCTCTGTTTGGTCTTGGCAGGGGACTGGAAATCTGTGCTTTGGGCACATTCACTGTGGCACTCAGTACTGCTTACTCCTTCCGTGTGGAGTTGGGCTCCTGAGTTCCATTCCTCTCCAGTCTCTGTAACTAGCACGTGGTGTATATTGTAGGCATCCCTGCTTAGCCTACTGAGGATGGACCAGTTCAGCTTTCTGCCCCAATGAACTTAGGCACTGGCCAGCACTCCCAGTCATTTGTGGATGAGGAGCTTTCTCTGACTCCTTCTCTATCTCTCCTGACCCCATAATAAAATCTTTCCAAACATGGAAATATATCACAGGAGATTTCAGTCCTGGGAACTTCAATCAGAGAACTCCTGGTTCTCTGGTACTGACTGGTACCTCATGGGAAATGTAGTTGTTTCAATCAGATGGGCCTCAATTACATTATTACATCTCATTCAAAGTCCTCCCCCTTTTGAAATATGACTTCAAATTTCACAGAAATGTTACGAATGAGGTGGTAGTGAGAGACGTATTTGGTGATGGAAGGGGGTAGTATTCCATGATTGGGGAGTGGTAGGAGAGAGAGAGAGAGAGAGAGAGAGAGAGAGAGAGAGAGAGAGAGAGAGAGAGAGAGAGAGAGAGAGAGAGAGGAGAGAAGAGAAGGAGAGAGAGGAGGGAGGAGAGAGAGAAAGAGAGAGAGAGAGAGAGAGAGAGAGGAGAGGAGAGGAGAAGAGAGAGAGAGAGAGGAGAGGAGAGAGAGAGAGAGAGAAAGGAGAGGAGAGAGAGAGAGAAAGGAGAGAAGGAGAGAGAGAGAGAGAGAGAGAGAGAGAGAGAGAGAGAGAGAGAAGGAGAGAGAAGAGAAAGGAGAGGAGAGAGAGAGAAAGGAGAGAAGAGAGAGAGAGAAGAGAGAGAGAGAGAGAGAGAGAGAGAAGAAGAGAGAGAGAGAGAAAGGAGAGGAGAGAGAGAGAGAAAGAGAGAGAGAGAGAGAGAGAGAGAGAGAGAGAGAGAGGATCAAGAATGTGAGAAATTATTGAATTCATTATGAAGACCTCATGAATGTTTAGTGCAACTTTACCACTTGTTTCAAAAGACGGTTTGGCCTATAAGACTATTTTGCTAGTGCATATTTTCAGTAGTTCTTCTTCCTGTTACCAATAACATAGTGAAGCTATATTAGGTACTGTCTTCAATGGTTTTGAACTTCAGTGGTTTTGAAAAATCCAATCTATGTCTCATCTCTGCCTACTGAGAACTTGTTCTTCCTTCTAGGTCAGGTGCCACTTCCTACTCCCGTTTTCCACCCTCCTCCCCACCCCACAACAGCTGGAACTGATCTGTTGAGGGAACTTAAATCCCTCATGGCACTTAATTGATCTCTCCTACTCACTTCATCATTTTTAACCTGTACCATAGTTATATAGATAGAGGAGTAGTCAGTGGATAGAGAGCTGGCCTTGGACCTCAGAACAAGATGAGTTCAAGTCTTCTCCCAGAGAGACACACAGTGAGAAATAGTCTTGGGACCCTGGGCAAGTCACTTAATCTTTTCCTGCCCCAGAAGAGTCACTGACCTGCTGTGATGGAAAGGGTTTCTTCACCTGGAGTTCCCTATGCAGATGAAATGAAAGGTCTGGATTAAAACAATAAAACTGGGAAGACTCAGATATGTAGAGACTCTAACACTGAGAGCCTACTTCATAAGGATCTTGTGAGGAAACCATTTTGTGAACCATAAAATGCTGCAAGAAATGTGAGTGTGTGTGTGTGTGTGTGTGTGTGTGTGTGTGTGTGTGTGTGTGTGTGAAGACTGATGCCATCCCTTTGTAAGTTACTTCTTGGTTACCTTTTCTGGTGGTAAGCCACATTTGGTGGCCACGGCTGTGATGCAAGACTCCATTAACAATCCACCCTGTGGGAAACCGAATCCACGAAAGGCTGTGTTGGAAGCCAAGTTGGTTTTACAGGCCCGGCCCAAGAATCGGAGATTATTAATTTTATAAGCATTTTCCAGTTTTAGTATAAGATATTCTATCACCTAAAGCAAAAGTGATGGTAAAGATTATTAGTCAAAACATTTTTTTCTTTATGATTAATTGCAGACTTGAATTTTGTGAAGGGAATTATGATTTTTCATATTAATTAATGTGATCTGTGTAATGAATATACTAATAGATTAGATTCTCAGAATTGCTTCTTCTAGCTTGTGAGTTAGACTTACAATGCAGCTTGAAAGGATCAATCATACCCTTGACAACACTCTCACAATTACTGGCATTCTTGTGCCTAGGTACCTTAAGTGAAGTGAACCAAAGATTGTAGAACCTCTCCCCATCGCAGAACTCTGGTTCTATGTCTTGCGGGGTGGTCACAACCCCCCAAATTTGAACTAATCAGAGAATTGTTATATTGCGGGATGGTTGTGGGAAACCACTCAGACCCTGGGAAATGATTGTTTGTAATCTACCTTCTCCCCTTTTCCTCCACCTGTGATTTAAGTATATAACCTGTGCTTTTACTTCAGCTTAGGGAGCCTTCCTCACGCTGAAACTGATTAATGAAACTACTACTTGATTACTGGCACTCCCATCTCTGGACCTGCTTTGTGTGGCTCTGAGCATTCTGAGGTTAGAGACTGGCTCTGTAAAAATCCTGTTAACAATTTCTTAGCCATTTGAACTAGGTTGAGAACTTGTGGTTTAATTTGCTGGAGCCAACGGTCTGCTAAAGAAGGATTAATTGCCCTAACAACAACCAATCTAGAATTTTTACATTCCATTTTTTAATCAATGAAGTTGCTCTTTTTTTTTTTTTAAATACTTACCAGTTCAGAGTCATCCAGGGTACACCCTCCATTGATATAACATTCAATGTCCATAGCCTTGATCCTCCCATTGTTCATGAATCCTACCTATGATAAAATGATAGGCATGTCTCCGATCCATTCTGCATTTTACATTAAGGATACAAGCTCCAACACAATCTTACTTTGGGGTGCATTAACCAAAAACAAAATATACTTCTTGGCATGTGGGTATCTGCATAATAAGGAGTTATTAGCTTGTGCTAATAGCCTGTTTCTTGGTTGTTAACTGACAGGGACTCCCTGGATTCACAGAGCTGTATTATTATATGTCAGAGTTGGAGGGGATTATCTAATCCAACTCCCTCATTATACAGATGAGGAAACAAGGGAAGGAAAGTGACCTGGCCAATGTATTTTAACTAGTTAATGGAATAGCTAGGATTAGACCATGTGTTTTCTGACTCTCAGACTTGTGTTTTTCTCCCTCTCTACATTTACTTTGGCTGATTCTTTTTCTTTTAGTATGTCTTTCTCCTTACGTTATAGTCAATGCTACATCTATACCCTTCCCAATATGCTGAAACCCTGACTTTTCTCCCCCAAAACGATAACTAGTCTCTTCTGTAGCTCTTCATACTTCTGTATTTGTGCCATATTTACTGAAAAGTGACAAAACTATAGCTCTTTTTTAAAAATTCCAAAAATCAGACTTTATAATAATGAGTTGGGAGAATTCTTTCTGACTAGTCAAAATTAAGGAAACAACAATATAATAATAAGTATTGAAGTCTTAAAAATAACAATGGCAAAGCAGCCTATTTTACATTTATTAAGTTAATTGTAATATAATGCAAATAAGTTAGTTGTAAAGCCACCTTTCAACTTGGATTTGGAGCCTGGGAGTGGACAGGGCATGGATAAGACAAAAAAAATCTCCTAGCTGTGTTCTTGACATTGGAAAGTAAAGTTGCTGAGAATTTTTCTTTCTTTCTTTCTTTCTTTCTTTCTTTCTTTCTTTCTTTCTTTCTTTCTTTCTTTCTTTCTTTCTTTCTTTCTTTCTTTCTTTCTTTCTTTCTTTCTTTCTTTCTTTCTTTCTTTCTTTCTTTTTTCGTTGCTTTTTAGGCAATTGGGGTTAAGTGACTTGCCCAGGATCACACAGCTAGTAAATGTCAAGTGTTTGGTCTGAGGTCAGATTTGACTTCAGGTCCTCCTGACTTCAGGGCTGGTGCTCTATCCACTGCGCCACCTAGCTGCCCCCAAATTTTTCTTCACATGTGTTTGAGGATAGGAAGATGAATGAACAAGCATAATTCTTTTCTCTATAATGACATGAACCATTATTGTCAGAGGACAATATAATATAAACCTAAACATCCTGAGTTATTGAATATCTTGGCCTTGGGGAATATTATAAAGTAGTGATTAACCACAAATATACAATCTATGTGTTATTTCAAAGGTATTTTTTCAAATAAAGTATACATTTAGAGGAGTGTAGGATAGTGGAGAGAGCACTTTACTGGGACCCCAAGAAACATGGGTTTGATATCTAGCTCTTGCCACTAATCAGCTCTGTCATTTGGGGTTTTGTTTCAACCCCTTGGGCCTCAGTTTCCTCTTCTATAAAATAAGGGAGCTGGATTAGAAGTCCTCTAAAGTCCTTTTCAACTCTAATGGTTTATGATTCTATGTTATTTATTTGTATAGCTCAGACAATGATCAACATTTGACATGGCACAAGCAAAATTTCAGCAAAACATCTTCATAAGAGCATCTTTGTCTAATAGTTGAGTAAAGACAAATGCCACTAAGATGACCAAAAAGTCTTCCAATGATGTCCATCCAACTTGTGGCTTTTCATACACACACACACACACACACACACAGACACACACACACACACACATATTTTTTTCGGGGAGTTTTCTTAATGGGAAAGATATTTTGTGAGGCTCTCAGTGCTACAAGGTAGAAACGCTAGGGGAAGTGACTTTGCCTAGGGTAGCCCAACCATTTTCATGTCATTTACTCTGCCGCTCCCAAATCCTTATAGTTAAGATGCTTTTATATCTAAATGTATGTGCCTTCTTTCAATGTTTTTCACATTTATGAAGAATCACTAATATAAATGCCTTTGTTTATTCTTTTACCTAGTTTCCCCTTCATAATCATTTTTAAAAATTATTTTATTATTAAACAATTTAAAATCCTTCATATAATGGCATCAGGCTTCAAAAAGCATCTTAATTAAATAGCTTAAAATTAGAGAATCTTGGAGTTGGAAGGGACCTTTGAAATCATCCATTCCAACCTCTCCAACCACATCCCTTCCTATCACATCCCTGGGAGATTGTGCTGAAACTTTCCTATACCTGGAATTTACCCCCACTCCCCTCTGTCGACTGTTGATTTTCTCTTTGTCTTTTAAAATTAAGCTGAGGGGCACTAGGTGGCAAAATGGATAGAGTACCGGCCCTGGAGACAGGAGGAACCCGAGTTCAAATCTAGCCTCAGACACTTGACATTTACTAGCTGTGTGACCCTGCAAGTCACTTAACCCCATTGCCTAGTCAAAAAACAAAACAAAACAAAAATTTAAGCTGAAATGCTGCCTCCTTTCCTGATACCGTAGCACCTCTTTCTTTTGCCCTTGTCACTTTCTGCTGCCTATTCTCTGTTTTCTTCCTCATTTACACCCAAGGCTCCAGGGTGTTCATGAAGTGGAGGAGGGTAGATAGGACAAGAAAGGGACTATTACCATGTAATATGGTATATTATAGTTATCTACATTTGTGTCCCATCCCTTGGAAGGATATATGCTCTATGAGAGCAGGGACTGTGTCTTACTTAAACTTCGTCTCTCATCTGATGCCTAGCAGAGTGTTCTGGACAAAGCAGGAATTAAATACAATTTTTTGTTAAATGAAGCGTCTGTCCAGTCCTTACTTGAAGACTTTCAGTGACAGGGAACTCACTACTTCAAGAGAATTATGAGGAAATTGCTTTGGAAGCCACAAAGTGCTATAATTTGTGCTATTATTATCTTATTTTTTGTAAGCTCCAAGTATTAGAAATTTTTTTTTGTTATATGAAGCTAAAATCTCCCTCTCATTAACTTCTAATTATGGTAGTCCCGTCCTGTGGCAAAGCAGAAAACTCTTGAAATAGGCTATAAAGTATATTCATTATGCATTTTAGAAAAGGTCCATGATTTTTTGGACTCTTTCATGGTCTAAGATTGTGATTCGTGTCCGTGATGGTGAGCCTAACTGTTTGGAAACTGTCTTTGGATACTGCTATGTATTCAGGGTATGGACCTAGTTATTAGCACCCATTTTTCATCAAGCAGTGATCAGTGAAAACTTGGAATGAGAGATAACACAATTCTTCTTTTTCCCTGTATCTTATTTTTATAGCAACAGCTGATTTCCTCTATCTTCACATATATATAAATATATCTTATTCTGCAACTAGTTTCTATATTTTATCATATCTGGCTTATATATAGATATCCTACATATAATTTCCAGCTTTTTACATATGCATATCCTATTATTCATACAGTATGCATATTCATACACATTCATTCATATATATATAATGCATATTATACATGTATATGTATATCCTATTATTCCTATTAACCTATGTATGTGCCTAGTTGGTTGACCAGAACAGAGAGGGGAAGATATCTACCCCTCCTACAATTCTAGGGATTATTATTACTACATGTTCTAGACAGAGATCTAACATACTGATATATTAATTATCACGGGGCATGTAGCTCAGAATTGGGGGGCCCTTGGAGACTCACCAGTCACCACTGTAACGAATGTTTTGGACAAGTTCATGCCGCCCTCATAAAGACTTCATCTTCTACTGAGACTATAATGGGCGTAGGCAATAAAGGGAGAGTGGGTGCTCGATCCTAGTCCTTTGGCTTAATAGGCAGGTCATAACCCTGATTGGATGATCTTGCTGCCTATGATAGAGTCAAGAAACCTAGAGCCCAGTGATGGCTATGAGGTTGAAATGTCTTCAAACCCTGTGTATCCTTTCTTGCTTATTATTACTAATGACATGACATCTGTGGCAAGATTCTTAGAAACAGCTTTCTCCCATTCGTTGAAAGAACTTTGCCAACTGAATCAATGTGATGCCAAAATAGTAGGAAATTATAACTCCAAATGTACATAGAAAATGAGAGATGTTAACATCAGGGTCCCCAATACTTACTTTGTATTTTGCAAAAAGTGGATGCCTTCCCCCTTTCGTTAACATATCCTCTCTTCTATCTAAAACAAGCCGAATAGGACGCCCTGTTCTAAAAGAAACAAATACTTATGAATCAGATTTTTTTAATGCCTAGATTATGACGGACTCTTTTTTAGCTTAATTGACTAGAGTGTCCTCCAAAGGAGGCTAAGATCACACATTATTGGGTTTGCTCTATTCAGATGGTTTCTCTCTTACGTATACCATCTCCTTTGATGCTCTTGGCCCTTTCCAAGAGTTTAATTATCACTTCTATGCAGATCACTCCCCAGTCTAGATTCCAGCTCTAAGTTCTCCTCCCAAATTTCTACCTGCCTTCTGATCATCCCTGTGGATGTCTTACTGAAATCTAAAACTCAATACCTCCCTCCTGACTTAGGACCCCCAACCTGCCTCTTCTCCTAATTTCTGTTGTTGCTACCACCTACTCTCTCAGGACTAAGGCTCAGAATTTCAGAGATATCTTTGCTTCAAAGAATCATAGATTTAGGGTTGGGTGGGATCCTGGAGATTGCCTTGTCTCATTGCCTTATTTTGCAGATGGTATAAGTTAGACACAGGGAGGGTAAGTGACCTAGAATCACAGAGTTCTACATAATTTTTTTTTTGTGGTTCAGTCGTTTCAGTTATTGTCTGACTCTTCATGACCCCATTTGGGGTTTTCTTGGCCAAGATACTAGAGTGGTTTGCCATTTCCTTCTCCAGCTCATTTGACAGATAAGGAAACTGAAGCAAATAGGGTTAAGTGACTTGCCTGGGGTCACACTGCTAGTAAGTGTCTGAGGCCAGATTTGAACTCAGGAGGAGTCTTTCTGACTCCAGGCCGGTACCCTCTCCACTGCACCACCTAACTGCCCTTGTACATCATAGGATCACAGATTTCGAGCTAAAAGGGATCTCAGAGACCAACTAGTCCAAGCCCCTTATTTTATAGTTGAGGAAACTGGGGACCAAGGAGTAGGTAGTTTGCCCCAGGTTGCACAGGTAGTGTCAGAGGTAGGATTTGAATCCAATTCCTCTGACTCAATCCACTACCTTTCTGTACCTCACTGAGCCTTTGTTTTCCTCATGTGTGAAATGAGGAAGGTGAACAAATGATGGCTGCTTTCCGTTCTCACATTATATGCCTCTATGCATGTCCTCCTCCTCTGCCCCACCCCCTTGCCCACCAGAGAAACCTCAGGAGTGATTGTTTTATGAGTATCAGTTCGTGGGTGTGTGGGCACATGAGGGGAGGTGCAGAACCAAAAGAAACAGGCGAGATAATTCTGACTAGTGGAAAACATTCATGAAACACCTAGGGAAGAAAAACAATTTAAACATAATCCACTGTAAACAGCCCATAAATGAGGAAGCATTCACAGCAAGGGAGTGACCTTGGCAAATAATCTGGGAAGGCTTCTTGGTCTTGAAGTGACATCTGTCTCCAGGGAAGAAAAAAAGGTCCTCTTTTCCTCCCTTCTCTTTCCCTTACTTGAGTGTATAAGATGAGGAAGGAAAGAGCAGAAAAAAATAGCTTCCTTCTTTCTACTTTAAGGCTGTCTAGAGCCTGGGTGTGTTCCCTCCATCCCCCCTCCTCCCCGCCACTTAAGCTTTTCTCGAGCCTTCTATGATGCCTTTTTCCTTCTGGTCCACACTACAAACTTGGGAAGTAGGTCTTATGATTGCCAGTGGAATAAAGGACAGAAAGTGAAGTAACATGACTTTCCCAAGGACATATAGTCAGTTCATCACCATGTCCTAAAGCATTTCTCAAGCTCCAACTTATTTATCCCTTGCCCCACTTACTTGTTAGCAGCCACAGCAGCAATTGCACCATACACAGCTGGTTTGGAGACCTTTCCCCCAAAGCCTCCACCCACTCGTTTTACGTGGCATGTGATCCTGTTGATGGGGATGTTTAAAGTAGAAGACACTGTTTTCTGTAAAAGTGATAGGTGATTTTGTAACTGTGGGATGTTACACTGTATTTTCTGAAACACAACGTGGACTTCATGAATCCACTGCCAATGATCAGTAAAACAGAAACAAAACAGTGCATTTACTGCATCACTCTCCTTGAGGGTACTTCTGGTTGATCCACCCAGTTGTTTATGCCGCCCCTCAAAATTATTTTGTATTTTCATTGTGTATATTCTATTTTTACTTCGTTGTGTACATTAAACAATACGTCTAGCACAATATTTTTCATGCGGTCATTTAAATGAATGATAAATGGAATTGTGGGGCTCATTTGTGGACATTCCATTCATCTTCCCAGAGCAAACTTTTGGATGGGAAGCTGACATTTTTCAAGAAGGGGAAATTGACTTGGGTGTTGTTAGAGCTGAGGTCTTCTCCTACCCTACTTTTAAGACATAAAGGAAGGAGATAAGAATGAGTCCCCCAAAATTGATGATCAACAAAAGAAGTCACCTCTTCAGTTAAAACGAACACAATATGATACTTAACTAGATATATTACAGCTTTAAAATAACATGAGTAATAGTATTTTAAAAGAGGAACCAATATGATTCACAACTTAACATTACATCAGATTGAGTTCATGTAACAGTATTGCAAATGAACACATCTTTCAAAAAAACAAAGTAAACCAGCAGACTTCCCCTTTTGAAAATTGAGGTGAAGATCTTTATCTTTATCTCTAATCTTTGCTACTCTGGTGATATTCAGTAGTCTGAAATGGGGTTCTTGTAGATAAAATTTACATCATTTGAAAGGCTTATGGCAACTTGGTAAAATAAGGGAAGGGTGAAGGGAGACTGGGAAGATACTGGGTCCCTCACCTGTACGTGGGAAGGATCCTGAGTCGATACAAATATCTCCATCTCTTTGTCCTCAGCTTTTGGTACGACAAGCACTCTTTGTGTTTCCATGTAAAAATGTTCCTGTCCTCCAACATGCATCTCACCTGTTCAATCCCCAAACATAAGAAATCCTTGGTGGGCAGTATGTGGTATGGCCAGGCAGGGGCTACTACTTCCTTGTAAAGGACCTGGGACATTCATTATTGACTTATTTTTATAAACTTTTTATTATTATCGATTATTATTATTATTTTTCCACAGATAATTCACTTCCTGTTTATTTGTAGGTTCTCAGAACAGATGTAGCAGAAGTTGATAATGAATGTCCCTTGTAAAGTGGATCTGGGAATGAACTGTGGGGATTCTGAGGTGTGCGTTGGGGTGGGTGTCTCACTGACTTTACTCTCATATAATTACTGTCTAATATTAGCAGGGGCGGGGAGCCTGAGGCCTCAAGGCCCCATGTAGCCTGCCAGGTCCTTCTGACTAAGCCCAAGTTTTACAGAAGAAATCCTTTTATTAAGGGGATTTGTTCTGTGAACTTGTGGATTCAGTCCAAGGGCCGCACTTGAGGGCCTAGAGGGCCACATGTGGCCTTGAGGCTGCAGGTTCCCCACCCCTGGCTCTAATGCCTCAGGCTCAGGTACTTTGAACCCTAAACTCTAGGTTTTACCATTGGACTTTGCTTCCATCTAAAAAAAAGGTCAGCATAAATTCTCTTCTCTTTGTTTCTCCCAAGAAATAAGTCCAATAACATCACTCCTACAAAGAAATTGGAAGATGAATAAGATGAATTTGATAAGATGCCTTAAGTTCAGATTGGTCTTTCATTCTGATTTTAGCATATATGCCAGTGGAGCAAAGCAAACACAATTGTTAGGATTAAGAAACAAAGAGCCAGATATAACTGAAAAATATGAATATATATCTTGTACATATATACTATACTTATCTGCACGTTGTCTCCCTTAGTAGAATGTGAATTCTTAGAGAACGAGGCAGTGTTTTTGCCTTTCTTTGTATCCCCAGTGCATCCCGTCTCTTAATAAATCCCTTTTTTAAGGCATATTGATAAATTCTTGTTATTGGTAATGATGGTTTAGGGCTGGAAGGGCCCTTAGAGGTCACCTGGTCCAATTCTCTCATTTTAGGAAATGAGAAATCTGAGTCTCAGAAAAGGTGAGTGACTTCCGGAGGTTATACGTGGCTATAAGTGGCACAGTCAGGGCTTTGAATCTAAGTGTTCTGATTTCAAACTCAATTCTCTTTCCAATTGCATTTCCAGGCCAGAGACCCTAAGTTGTTGTTTGTTTGCTTCTGAAAGCAGAGACCAAGGGTCTACCAGTTCTCAGATAGATGCATCGTATGATCAGAGTATTCTCTGCCTTTATGCTATATAAGTTCTAAAATGACTAAATAAGATATATTTTCATTACACAGAATAGCTTACCTTCAATAATCTGATCAGCATTTTCAAATGCCTCCTCCACATTTCCTTGTTCTAGTTTTTTTTCGGAGCACAGGTATGAATTATGCCTTATCGCATCCTGAATGAAGGAAAAAGCAAACAATACAATATAGCTTACTTTGTCTTCCATTAGCACTTTCTTCTGAAGCAAATCACCAGTAACTTCCTGAAATGCTCATTTTAGAAAAGGACTAAAAGGAGCAGGAATGAATTAGAACCACTGGAACAAGCAGAGTACTTATGTTTTGATGAAATATGTAAAGATATGATGGGAGACAGGTATCAACTAGAAAGTACCAAGTTTGTTTCTACTCCACTCTCTGGAGAGAAAGGGAATCCCACCATTTTCCCCATCACTCTTAAATCCTTTCTTCTTTACAAACATTGACATCTCCAAACTG
Organism: Phascolarctos cinereus; assembly: GCF_003287225.1. NCBI lineage: Eukaryota > Metazoa > Chordata > Mammalia > Diprotodontia > Phascolarctidae > Phascolarctos > Phascolarctos cinereus. The sequence continues at coordinate 87,216,474 of NW_027556180.1, forward strand.
GCCCCTTGTTCTCAGAATATATCTGAGTGACACAAAATATTCAAGGAGGTCACCATGGAGGGATTCATTAATGCATGGCTACAGGCTAGTTGAAACCCATGAGCTTTTGCCCAGCTGATCTGTTGTGAAAACTGGTATGAGGGCCAGGGTCCCCTCATGATCCTTGTCAATAACAATGCCAACCTCTAGATTTGTGCTTCCTTACAAAATTATTTTTAAATTTTTCTTTGTGTCTGTTCTACATTTACTTATTTGCCTTAGTTATCTTATTAGTTAAGTTTTCACGATCTAATTAGAATTGCCTAAGGTAACAGGGGTAGGGGTGGGGGTTCCTGGGGATGAAAGGTAGAGGTCAGATAGTTTTACTAATCCCCAATAGGAACTGGACTCCATCAGGTAAAAGCATTACTGAAGCAGTCAAGACAGCACCCCAGAAATAATCTGGAAGAAAAGTGTAGAGGGGACCTAACATCAGGACACTAGACTGTTTCCTTAGTACCACATCAGAGGGTCTTGGTCATAACAGATGGCAAGTAAGTAGAGCATAGAAGCAGGAGTAACAGTAACTATGGCTGTAGCAACTAGGGATCTCCAGATCTTTCTGGGAACTTTTGCCACCTTCTCCAGACCCCAGGAAGCCTCAAAGAGAGAGAGGGCTGCTTCACATTAGGGTTGTTAGACCCTCTTATTCTCCCAACCCCTCATCTGGCAAATTTGGAAAGTATTCCTCATCGAGGTGCTGAAGGCCTCTCAGGTACTAATAAATTGCTTCCATAAGGACTTATCCTAGAGAAGGCCTCTTTTCATTTGACACTCTGAGTTCATTGTTAGTGACCCACATCTGCAGCTCATAGAGATTCAGGGGGCTTTTACAAAGAGGAAGGGTAGAAAGGATATCCTTTTCCCTCTTATAGATGCTCAAATATAGCCAGGCCTACCTTCCATCGTGATACTTCCTCTAACACCAGCATCAAGCTTACATTTTGATGCTCTTCAATAAGGCTGGGTCCATATTTATCAGCTGCTGGCATCTGTGTACCTTTGTGAGCTCCTAGGCACTGCTGTGCTGCCCCTTTGATACTATCAATTTTAAGGGCTGTCATGTCATTATGTCAATGGGGATTATATTTTTGTGCTGTTCCAGAAGGGAGAAATAAGGCTTGTGAGAGAAAGTTATAGGAAGATAGTTTTCAACTTGATAGGACAAAATTCCTCCCAATTATAGGTGTCCCAGAATGGAGTGGGTTGCCTTGGGAGAGGAGAAATTCTGAGGGACTGGGGGTTTTCAGCTAGAGGAATTGTTGGGGAATGGTGTAGTGGGAATTCTGTAACTAAACTAGATGACTTATAATACAAGATCCATTTTAACTGTGTTATCCTGTGAGCTCTATGAATCTTCTAGAGAGACCCCATTCCTTGAGGGATTTAGCTTGGAAATAATCGTACCTTACTATAAAAACTGTGTCTTTATCAAAAAGGGGAAAAAAAGCTGCTGATCAGTGAAGTTGACTGGGAAACAGCACTGTACAAGATTCCTTGGAAAGGTGAAACAATTGCACAGCTTTGTGGGCAAGAGACTTGAAAAGCTCATTTACCTTCGTGGTGAAAATCACGGGTTCCTGGTCCTGATAAATGATCTTCACTTTCTCTGCTGCCCTCTTTGCATAAACTTCTGACTCAGCAACCACAGCGCAGGTGATATGACCCACACAAAGCACCTGCAGGAAGACCCAGCGTAATGACCAGGTGGAAAGCACTGGCTCATTTTAATTGCTGAACTCACCCTTTCTGGTTCCTTAGATGGGATTGTTTAAGTAATAACAATGATCTAAAATAATTAGAGACTTACAGGATCAAGAACTAGAAGTTACCTTAAAGGTCATCTAGTCCAACCTATCATTTTGCAGATGAGGAAGGTAAGGTCCCCTGCTGAAGGGCACAGAGGTAGCAATCGGTTGCTTCTGATTACTCTTGCTTACTTACTCTCTAGGGCAGGGTGCACGAAGGCCACATGCGGCCTTCTAGGTCCTTGGGGGCGGCCTTTTGACTGAGTCCAAGTTTTACAGAACAAATCCTTTTATTAAGGGGATTTGTTTGGTGAAGTTTGGATTCGGTCAAAGGGCCACGTGTGACCGCAAAGCTGCAGGTTCCCCACCCTTGCTTTAGGGAAAGGCCTTTTTTCACTTGAAGTCCTGGATATATTATTGGTGACCCGCATCGATCTCTCGTAGAGCTTCAAGTGTTTCTTACAAAGGAATCAATAATAAATTGTTAAGCAATGTTTGCAAAAATCCATCCGCCATGCTTGTGTATGTAGAACAGAGGTATCAAAAATGTACCAAGGACACTGTAGAACCAAATTAAAATGTAACTGGGATATATTTAACAAAATAAATCAAAATACAATAGGACATAAATAGCATTAATATGTAATTTTCTAAGTTAATGCATGGCTGCAGGGGTCCTTATAGGGTCCATTTCTTTTTGAATTGAATACCTCTTATGTAGACATATACACATATGGCAAGAACATGTTACAACTACTTGTTAGCCTTTCAGTATGTCTATGGATGTAAAACAATATTACTCTTTTTTTTGGGGGGAGGAGTAATTGGGGTTAAGTGACTTGCCCAGGGTCACACAGCTGGTAAGTGCTGTGTGCTGCCCCAAAACCATATTTTTCAAAAGACATTTTTAGGGGAAAGTTTAGAGAATCTTGTATAGTCCTAGAAATCACTTTAGTGCCTAACATGAGACATAGGACACAGAGAAAGCATAAGTTTCCATGCATGGGACAGCCTGGCAGAAACAATCTACCTTCTTTTTGACCTTGTTACATGGAATAATTTGCAGAGCAGGAAAACATTCTCTGCACTTGCCAGGTAAGTTTTTTAAAATTAAATTTTATTTTTTTCAATAAACAATAATCCATTTTCTCTCTCCCATATCCCTCTTCCATTAAAAAAAAGAAAAGGAAAACAAAACCTTGCAACAAATATACATGGTCAAAGAAAACAAATCCTCACAATGTTCATGTCCAAAAAATACGAGTCCACCCACCTCTCTGTCAGTAGGGGGTTAGCATGATTCATCATTGATGACTGGTACATTTAAAAAATATTTGATGAAAGGAAAAGATCAGCAACGGGCAACTTTCACATAAAATAATCTCTTGGGTTTCCCTGACAGGATGTGGGGAGTCTAAATAAGAGGGAAGTCTCAAACTTTTTCTGTCTTCTGCTGTCTACAATTCTGACTTACATATTGTCTCCACTGAAAATAGTACCTTTTATATATATAGTACTATGTTTTTTTCCAACCTGCTTCCTCCCTCATACCTTATGTTAAGAAAGCAGGTATTATTATCTCTATTTTACAAATCATAATAAATAGCCCGCATTTATATAGCACTTTAAGCTCTATAAAGCCCTGGATGTGTGTTATTTCATTTGACCTCCACAACTACCACATGAAGTAGATGTTATTATTATTTCCATTTTACAGATGAGGAAATTGAAACTGACAGAGGTTAAGTGACTTGCCCAGGGATACAGGCAGTAAGTGTCTGAGGTAGGATTCAAACTCCAAGTCTTCCTGACTCCAAGCATAGCATTCTATCCACTTTGCTACCTAATGGCCTAATCAGGGAAATATGAAACAAAATCATGGAATCATAAGATCAAAGGGTGCAAGTGATCTTATCTAATCCAATCTTTCATTTAGCATATGAGGAAACTGAGGCTCAGTGAAATTAAGGGATTTGCCCAGTCTCACAGGTAAGGACAAGTAATGGAGACAGGATTTGAATACAGATCTTCTGACTTCAGATTAAGTATCCCTGCACCACTATGGTTAGGTGCTCCACAGTTGGTTAATGAACCAAAGCTAGAATCTTCCATTTCCTGTCTGAACAAACATTTTATTCAGGGCGTACTGGGCCTAGGCTCAGAGGGAGATACATAGTTTAGATGAGACTTGATCCCTGACTACAGTTTAGGAGGGGGATAAGACAAACATAGATAAAGAGAATATGTAAAATTACATGATCTTTAGATGAGAAAATTGTAAAGGAAATGGCCAAGCTTTGCTCCTTGATTCTAAGAGAGGAACTCTGAGCAGAGAAATGGAGGGGAAAAGATGGGGCTGGAAAGGATGGCGACTCCAACTCTTTCTGACCCAGAGTTGGAATTTTGCAATATAGGTGTGCACAGGTGCTTGAGAGAATTTAGATAGGAGGCAGCCACCCATGAAGATGTTCAGTACCTCATCTACAGCAAGCAGTTTGTCATCATCAGTGCCATTGGTACCTGGAATGTCCTCGGCTGTAATTACATCAACCACACCTGGCAGTCCAAGGGCCTCAGATGCATCAATGGATCTTGGAAAGAAAATATTGGAAATGTTGGCAGTCCTAGAGGCTACTGAAGTCCAAAGTGGTTCTTTTAGTTGTGACTCTAGTTCTCGGCTGTCCCAAGTAGACAGGGATTTTAATTTGATGAAGGTGGAGAAAAGAAAGGAGATGTACTTTGGTAATCTCTCTTACTGCATTACTTTCATTCTTGGAAGCCCCTTTTTCATCCCTTATGTGGTTCTTGTAGTTTAGGGGCTAATAGAGGTTTGTCTTCTATCCTGTGTCTTAGGTTCCTCACATCTATCCATCTCCTGGGTTCTGTCAATCTTAGCTTCTAGTTTCTACCCAATTGGGCAACCACAGGGACAGTGGACACTTTCCTGGGAGGTGAGCCCATGGTATCTGAGTATGATTTTTAATTGGCTTACAGAAATATTTGAGTTCACTTACATGATTTTTGCATGAGCCCTGGTGCTGGTTACTAAAGCCAGGAAAAGTTCTTTATCCACAACAGGCAGGTCATCACAAAATGTAGCTTCCCCAGTGGCATGTTTGATACCAGACTGGTGCAAAATTGGGCGTCCAACTGGATCATGGGGAGGTTGGTTAGGGTCTACTCTCTGCAAAAGAAGATAAGAATGATGTGACTCAGCAATCATATGGCAGAAACTAAGCACAGACCAACATCTCATACTGTGTACCAAGATAAGGTCAAAATGGGTACACGATTTAGACATAAAAGGCAAAAAACATATAAGCAAATTAGGACAGCAAGGAATAAGTTTACCTGTCAGATTATGGAGACGGAAGAAATTGTGACCAAACGAGATAGAGAACATTATGAAATGCAAAATGGATAATTTTGATGACATTAAACTAAAAAGTTTTTGCACAAAGCCAATGCAGCCAAGATTAGAAAGAAATCAGAAACAATTTTTACAGCCGGTGTTTCTGATAAATACCTTATTTCTAAAATATATAGAGAACTGAGTCAAATTGATAAGAATACCAGTCATTCCTCAATTGACAAATGGTCAAAGGATATAAACAGGCAGTTTTCTGATGAAGAAATTAAAGCTATCTATAGTCATATGAAAAAAATGCTCTAAATCACTATTGATTAGAAAAATGCAAATGAAAACAACCACATCACACCTATCAGATTGGCTAACATGACAGAAAAGGAAAATGATAAATGTTGGAGAAGATGTGGGAAAATCAGAATACTAATTCGTTGTTGGTGGAGCTGTGAACTGATCCAACCATTCGGGAGAGCAATTTGGAACTGTTCTATAAAACTATGCATACCCTTTGATCCAGCAATACCACTACTAAGTATGTATTCCAAAGAGAAAATGAAAAAGGGAAAAGGACACGCATGTACAAAAATATTTATAGCAGTTCTTTTTGTGGTGGCCAAGAATTGGAAATGGAGGGGATACCCATCAATTAGGGAATGGCTGAACAAGTTGTGATATATGAATGTAATGAAATATAAGAAATGATTTCAGAAGAACTTGGAAAGACTCACATGAACTGATGCTGAGTGAAGTGAGCAGAACCAGAGAACATAGTACACAGTAACAGCACATTGTGCAATGATCAACTATGAGAAACTTAGCTCTTCTCAGCAATGCAATGATCTAAGACAATTCCAAAAGACTCAAGATGGAAAATGCTATCCACATCCAGAGAAAGAACTGTGGAGTCTGAATGCAAGTTGAAGCATAATATTTTCACTTTTTCCCCCCCTTTTGTTCTGATTCTTCTTTCACAACATGATTAATGTGGAAATATGTTTAATGTGATTATACCTGTATAACCTATATCAGATTGCTTGCCGTCTTGGGGAGAGGGGAGGAGAGGAGGGGAGGGAGAAAAAATTTAGAACTCAAAATTTTATAAAAGTGAATGTTGAAAACTATCTTTCCATGTAATTGGAAAAAATAAAATACTTTCACATGGGGGAAAAAAGTTCTGTTAGTTACTACCAAGCTACAAAGTTTTTGAGGCTAACAAAAATTTTTAAAAAATGTAAATGGTAAGGGGAGTATGGGAACATATAATGTCGGTGGAGTTATGAATTCATCCATTTGTTCTGAAAATAATTTAGATTTATACTAGAAAAGTCACTAAAATGGACATATCCTCTGACCCAATCATACCAACAATAGGTACGTAACCCGAGGAAGTCAAAAACAGGGCAAAGGTTGTATGCAATACACAAATATTTATAGTAGCACTTTGTGTGATAAAGAACTGAAAGAAAGAAAAAAGAATACTATGACAGCAAAAGAAGACAACCAATGGATAAACAAGCATTTATTTAGCACTTACCATGTGCTGGGCATTGTGCTGAGCACTGGGTACACAATAAAGGACAAAAACAGTCAATTCCCTCAAGAATCTTACATTTTAATGGGGGAGACAACATGTGAACAATACAAGATACAGAGTAAAAGAAGGTAGAAGGGAAGGCTCAGGTAGTGGTGGGGACCAGAAAGGGCCTCTTGCACAAGGAGGGGGGGGGTTAGATTAAGTCTTAATGGAAGCTAGTGAGGTCAAGAGGAGGAGGTGACAGATTTGCCCTTTTATCAGGTTAACTGTCAGAAATAGGATGAGCCAATATATAAGCACAGGTGAAACACTAATAAGGAATTTTCACATGATTCTATAGTATGAGCCTTGGAGCATGTGCTACAATGTCTTAATGTAATTATAATCAACACAACGAAAATTTAAATCTAGAGTTTCAATGCCCTTCTGCTATTTCACAGATAGCTTAGATAAGACCATCAAGATGAAATAGAGGAAGCTGGACTTTAGTGCCCCTACCTTCCCCTTTCTGTGCTTTTCCCCCTTTCAGTATTATCTACTTGCTTCCTCCCCACTTCATACATTCTTCCCCCTTTCTGCCTCCTATCAAAATCTGCTTGAAGGAAAGAATCTGATAAATACATTTATACTAGGTATAAATGACTAAGTGGTAGTATTTCCCATTTTACAGAGGAGGAAACAGGCTCTGAGAGATTAAGCCAATAAAATCAATGTCTTATTCACATTTCATGGAGCTGAGTAAGGAAGACATTTTTTGACAGGACAAGTTGATCTCAGGAGATCCTAATATCAAGCTGTTCAGACACAGAGCAGCATATTCTGGACAGTCTTGATCTTAAACTTTTGCATCTTAGTCTTAAAAAAAAAATGACCTTCTTCAAAAAGCCATAAACCAGTAAGAGCTATAGAGTTAAAATTTTAAAAATGAAAAGCAAGTGGCCCTCCAAGGAATAAATAATAAATGGTCAAAGGATATGAACAGGCAGTTTTCCAAGGAAGAAATCAAAACAATTTATAGTCATGTGAAAAAATGCTCTAAATCATTATTGATCAGTGAAATTCAAATTAAAACAACCTTGAGATATCATTTTACACCTATCAGATTGGCTAAAATGATTGAAGGGGGAAGCAAGACATGTTGGAGGTGATGTGGAAAAATTGGAACACTAATTCACTATTGGTGGAACTGTGAACTAATCCAACCATTTTGGAGAGCAATCTGGAATTATGCCCAAACAGTGATTAAACTGCCTATATCCTTTGACCCAGCAATAGCACTGCTAGATCTGTTTCCAAAGATGATTAAGAAAAAAGGAAAAGAGCCTGTATGTTCTAAAATATTTATAGCAGCTCTCTTTGTGGTGGCAAAAACTGGAAATTGCAGGGATGTCCATCAATTGGGGAATGGCTGAACAGGTTATGGTATATGATCGTGATGGAATACTACTGTGTTATAAGAAATGATGAGCTCGATGATCTTAGAAAAAACATGGAAAGACATGCATGAGATAATGAAGAGTGAAATGAGCAGAACCAAGACAATGTTGTATATAGTAACAGCAATATTGTTTTAAGAACAACTTTGAGCAACAAAGTAATTTTGACTATTATAAATACCCAAATTAACTACAAAGGACCTATGGAGGAAAATGCTATCTGCATCCAGACAAAGAACTGATAAATAGAAGTGTGTATAGAATGTATACACACACATTTGTGGTAGCCATCTCTATGGCAGGGGAGGGGGAGAAAAAAATTTTAATAAAGAAAATTGCATATTAATTTTATTATATATTTAAAAGGAATAGCAAGTTGTATATAATAGATTCGCAGTTTTGTATGCGATCTTTTTTTTTTCTATTCTACTATGATATGGAAATGTTTTTTTAATGTCTTAACAAAAGGAAATCATTAATTAATAAAAGAAAATTAATACTTAATTATTAATAAGATAATTTTAAAAAGGAATAAATGCATTTTTCTCTAACCTTGATACTGTTGATCACCCTCTTTTCCTTAATATTCTCTTCTCTCTAGGTTTTTGTGACACTACTCTTCTCCTGGTTCTCTTCCTACCTGTCTGATCATTCCTCAGTTTTTGTTTTTTCTGGATCATCCTCCATCACACTCACTAACTGTGAGTATCCTAAAGGGCTCTGTCCTGGGCTCTCTTCTTCTTCTTCTATTTTTCTTGGTGATCTCATCAGTCCTATGGATTCAATTTTTATCTTTTCAGATGATTTTCAGATCTGCTTATCCAGTCCTCACTTCCTCCTTAACCCTCAGACTCTCATTTCCAACTGCCTATTGGTCTTCTTAAACTTAATGTCTTATAAACATCTTTAGACACGTCTCGAACTGAACACATCTTTCTTCGGAAACTATTCCCCGATTTTCTTATCAAGGGTACCACCATCCTCCCAGTCACTCAGGCTTGAAATTTAGGTGTCTCCTTGGCCTCTTACTCTCACCCCCCTTTTTCTAATTTGTTTTAAAGTCTTAGAAATTCTACCTTTTTTAGCATCTCTAGCATCTGCCTCCTTCTCTCCTCTGATACTGCTACAACCCTAGACTAGCCCTTTTTTACCTCAGTCCTGGATAACCTTCTGGTTGGTCTCCTCAACTCAAATCTCTTCCCAATTTAATCCATCTTTCACTTATCTGCCAAAGTGATCTTTCTAAAGCATGAGTCTGACCACATCACTTCTCTTCTCTTTAAATTCCAGTGGTTCCCTAGCATCTCCAGGATCAAATATAAAATTCTCTGTTTAGAGTTCAAAGCCTTTCATAACCTAGGACCCTCCAACCTTCCTAGTCTTTGTATACATTGCTTCTCTCCTCCCTCTACATGTACTCTGTGATCCAGTGACGCTGGCTGCTTTGCTGTTCCTTGAACCAGATATGTCATCTCCTGACTCCAAGTATTTTCATGTCTCCCACGCTAGGAATTCTTACCTACTCACCTATCTCCTGACCTGCCTGACTTCCTTTAAGTCCCAGCTAAAATCCTACTTTCTTTAAAAAGCCTTTCCCGATCCCCCTTAATATTAGTGGCTTTCCTCTTGTTGATTAGTCTAACTTCTCTTTATATATCTCATTTGTACATAGTTATTTGGATGTTGTTTTCCATGTCAGATAAAACGGCCTTGAGAACAAAGATTGTCCTTTGCCTTTCTTTGCATTTCTTGCACCTGGCACAATGCCTGGCACATAAAAGGTGCTTAACCTGTGCTCATTGACCAACCAGTTGATTGACTAAACCACTAACTTGGAATTCTTGGACTCCTCTGGATATTGTGACAGGAAACTCTTCCAGAGCACTTAGGAACTTCTCTGAAATGTCAGGATATCGATGGCTATTCTGAAAGATGATTAAAAAAAAAGATATTAATTATGCACGTCAAGCTATGTACCATATTGTGTCTCTGTTAATTTAATAATGTATCAAGGGCATAGGAAGTACTAAATGTCTATTAGAGAAAAAAGGGGAAGGAATCTACTCAATACCTAGCACAGGCAACTTTCATTCTGCCCTGATGTTCTCAAATACCTGGAATAACAGGCTTATGGATCTGACCTCCATACCTCTCCCTCCTTCCCCTATCCTCACTGGAAATTCATCCACTTAGCCTTGGGACTCCTCCTTGGGCCTAAGCCATTGTGATTGGGGTGAGTGAGCCCATATTTAGCTGGCTTCAGCACATGCTTTGGTTCCCATTAAACCATTTTCTAGGACAGCACAGCATCTTGCTATCTATTTCAATGCTGTGCATGTGTGCACACCTTTCCTGCTCCCCCATGATTTTCCACTTCTTGTTCTGGGAACAATACTCAAATCAATATTACCTTTTCTGTTGGAAAGGTCATGACAGTCTAATGCCCTATGGCTCCACCCCAAGCTAAATGAACACAAAAGGCATTTGGCAAAATTGCAAAGAAAGTCTGCTGCCTTCTCATATTTATGCAAAGCCTAGGCTGGCTTATCATATATGGCTAGTTTTAAATGGACGCACTAACTCAATGGTGTAGAGGGCCCAGGGTCCAGGAAGTCCCAGTGTAGGAAGCTAATTCCAAATTCAGCATTCTTTCCACTATACTATGTTGCCTCCCAACATACAAGCTTCCCTTCTGCAATTCTTCCTTTTATCTCTCTGTCTTTTCTGCCTATATTACATTTCCCCAGGATCAAGTTCTCCTGGCCTTCCTAGCAAATGGAGGAAGTTAGCCTTCTCCCACTAAACATTGAGTTTATAAAATTAGCTAATTGGAAGGAAGGAAGAAAGAAAGAAAAAAAAAAGTAAGAAGACATTAATATTCTGAATTCCAACTAGCATAGTGTGGACAGTCTTTCTAAAGGAAGACTGCCTGGCTCCTGACAAGAAGTAACAGCTCAAGTCATACTTAACACAGCTTGGAAGGTAATGGTAAGAAAGCCTGGAAGTATATGTGTGCAAAGTACAATAACAAGCCAATGCACTCACTGGGATAGAGGTCATCTTTATGATTTTCTTTAGTCCTTGTAATACTTCCAGGTAGAACTTAAAGAAGAAACTGACAATGAGGGTTCTTTTAAATTCCACCATTCCCCCTGGAGCTGAGGCTGGGGGAGAAATTTCATCCAGGATCAGCCTGAAAGCTTCATCCAATATCAATGTATTCCAGTCCCTGGTAGGGGGAAAAAAAGAATAAACTAAGCGGTGGTTTCAAATGAAACATGTGTTGTAAAATACCAGGTAGTGAAAGTATACTTTTTTAAAAAGATACATTTTTTAAGTTTTTAAAAAATAATTTAGAATCACAATTTTGTTTGAACCTTAAAAAAAAGAATATTTATTTAGTCCACCAGCCCTCTTCTATTTCTCTGACCAATTAAGAGATACATGAATATATGATTAGGGTTGATGGTATTGAATAAAGACAGGGATAGAGATTGGGTCTATGACTTCATCAGCATAGGAAATTCCTTGATGAGGAAACTCCCTCTACCAGTACAGGCCAGTACCTTCTCTTCAATTTATAGTTTTAGAAAGTTACCTAGAGAACTAAGAGGTTAAGTGACTTGCCCAGGTTGACATAACTAGTATGTGTCAGAGGCAGGACTTGATCCAAGGTTGCCTTTCTCTATGCACACTGCAAGAATCCAGAGTTGGACATTGTGTTTGCCTAGAGGGAACTCAGTCTAAATTTGAGATGGGAGTTAATTTTTGGTTGCAAGAAGCATTGAAAGAATCCAACGTAATGTGTATGTTATGGGGGGGAAGAGGGGATAGGGGCCCACAATATTGATGTTCTAGCCTATCCCACCTTGCCCTACTCCCAGCAGTTGGACTGGAAATTTGTTGATTTGCCCAATAAATCAGTATTGGATCACATTTGGTCTAAAGCAACTAGGAATATATTATATTAACATAGTATATAATGTTTAATTATAGAATAATGATATAACCTCTTCATCAGAACTGCAGTAAATACAGTTGATTCTTCTCATCTGAGGTAGTTACTTTCCAAACACTGAATTAGCAAATATTGACCCATTGCTCCTGGGGATATACAGATTAGGTTCTGGCAAGCCTCTGGTCATAACATTTACTTTAGCACTTTCCAGAGTGGTCTTACATACAGATAGGCAAATTTCCTCTTCTTTTTTTCTGAATGTACATGATTATGGGGTAGTGATAAAGTGGATAAAGTGCTGGGTCTGGAATCAGGAAGACCTTAGTTCAAATCTGGCCTCAGATTATTTACCAGCTGTGTGACCCTGTTTGCCTTAATCTACTGGAGAAGGAAATGGCAAACCACTCCAGCATTTTTTCCAAGAAAACCCCATGGACAATATGGTCCCCAGGGTCATGAAGAGTTATACTTGACTGAACAACAATAACCCTATTGCTGATTCATTACCATTGAACTCATGGCCAACAGCACTGGAACTCATGTCTGAATGAAGCTTCTCTGACACATGTATTGTCTTTGTAAGATACATCACAGATGCCTTGACTTAGGAATACCAAATAGCACTTCAGCACTATGCTTGGGGGGCCATTTTTAAACAGCGAAAGCACCAACAAATAGCACAAAAATGCAAAAAAAACCCCCAAACCCCCAAAACAAAAAACAAACCCACGGCAATAAACACACCCTTAAAAGATCACTTGTTTGCAGTAAGGAGCTGAAGAAAGCAGCAGAACATTGCCTTGTACAACCTTAGCTGGGAACGTGGGGCTGACAACTCAGATTTTTTGTTACTCTGCACATGTTCATGAATGACCCTGAAAGTACCATGAGTTCTGATTTGGGGGTTACAAATAAATTTTAGAGAGTAGGTGAATTCACAAATACAGAATCCTCAGATAATGAAGCTCTACTGGATATATATCCATTTTACATATTTTTCTTTCGATTTTTCCAGTACTTTACTAATAGTCCTAGGTCTTTAGCTTAGCATTCAAGACCTGTCATGGTCTGGCCCTGGGGTAGCCTTTGTTCCAGCCAAATTAGACCTTTTTCTTCTTTGAACACATTCCCACTTTCTCACACACCTGCAATGTTTCTCTTACTTATAATGTCCTTCCTCTCATCTCAATCTGTTGAAACAACTTCCCAGAAGGCTTCCTTTATTCTCCTCAATTGTGTGTGTGTGTGTGTGTGTGTGTCTGTGTGTGTGCATGCACATGTGTGTGCCCAAGTGACAAGGATGGGGGAGGGGGAAATAATATTTCCCTCCTCCTTTTCCCCATAGCGCTTTGTGTTCCCCTTATATCACGGTTATATGTGTGTGTTTTGTCCTCTATTGACAAATAGAGCTTTAATATTAGCAAGATATTTTATTGTACAGTTGAGGAAACTGAGGCCTAGAGAGATGAAATGACTTGCCTAAGGTAGTAAGTGGTAGAGTCAGGATTTGAACCCAAGACTTTAAATTCAATACTCTTTCCCTGTACTAGGAAGTCTCCTTCCACACCTCCCAATTAAGTAGTTAGGTATTATTTCCATTTTACAGATGGTGAAACTCAGACTTAGAAAGGGTTAAGTTACTTGCCATTGACCAGGTCAAATAACTAGTGAGCACTGGAGGATGATCTGATCCTTGACTCCGAGTTTCATACTTTGCCCACTACACTATTATCCATCTTTTCTGTGTCTTCTTATCCTCTGCAGTGCTAATACATTTTGCTGTTCAGTCATTTTCTTCTTTTTGACCCCATTTAGGGTTTTCCTGGCAAGATACTGGAGTGGTTTGCCATTCCTTCTCCAGCTGATTTTACAGATGAGGAAACTGAGGCAAACAGGATTAAGTGACTTGTCCAGGTCTGAGACCTAGTAAGTGTTTGAGATTAGATTTGAACTCAGGTTTTCCTGACTACAGGCCTGGCTCTTTATTCACTGCGCCACCTAGCTGCCACTCCTGATATATAGTTGGTGCTCGGGGAAGCTAGGTGGCACAGTGGATAGAGCACTGGCCCTGCAATGAGAAGGACTTGAGTTCAAATGTGACCTCAGACCAAACACTTGTCACTTACTAGCTGTGTGACCCTGGGCAAGTCACTTAACCCCAATTGACTAAAATATATATAATATATATATATATATATATATATATATATATATATATAGTTGGTGCTAAATAAAACTGTTGAATAGAATCAAAACGTTGACTATTAGTAGAGAATTTTTATGGAGATTTCGTATTTAATAAATTGTTAAAATGTAGTAGAAAGATGAGTTCATCCTACGTTATAGTCATAAGATGACAACTTGTTGATGGAAGGAACATGGCACAGTGGAAAGAGGGGGTCTAGGTCTAGAGTCAGAGGCACTGGGTTCAAATCTCAGACCTGCCACTTACTACCTATGTGACCTTAGGCAAGTCACTTAACTTTCTGGGTGTCATTTATAAAAAAAAAAAGTAGGGGTTGGACTAAATGAATTCTAAGGTCTCTTCTAGGTCTGTATCTATCAACCTGTGACTGTTTATGTGGTTTGTTATTACTGAAGCTGTTCCTTTTCACGTTGAGGACACACACACACAGACACACACACACACGCGCGCGCGTGCGTGCACACACATGCACACACACACACACACACACACACACACACCGGTACCTTCCTAGGAGCTGCTGGCAGGATCTATGTGCACTGACGGTAGTGGATCTTATGCCTCCGTAGAAGAGGCCAAGGCCTGCGATGGTGTCTGTGCATTCTTTGAAAAGGACTCTCATTCCACAGTTAACATCAGGCAAGGCGTTTTGCTGACACTGGGCCTGTCTGAATGCTACCACAAATTCCCACTGTGGAAACAAAATCAGTTGAGATTTTTAGATGGGTCAAAGCAAAGAAGTACAGTATAGACTTTTTAGTCCTAAGAATCTCTGGGCCACTATTAAGTGAATAATAATAATAATAATAATAATAATAATAATAATAATAATAGCTAACATTTATATAAACCTTTAACATTTACAAAGCACCTCACTTATGTTAATTCATTTGATCTTCACAAAAGCTGTCAGGTGTAGATGGCACATACTAGGGTCTTTCCTCATCTATAAAATGAAGGGGTTGGACTAGATGGCCTCTAAGGTCAACTAGTTCTAAGTCTATGATTCTAAGATCCCAGCTTAAGATTCTAGAAAACATAGTGAGCTCGCCTGTGCATATCTATCTGGGCTATTTACTGTGGTTGGTCAGAACATGCCATTAATAAGGCTAAAACAGCATATTTGTTCTCCACATGGACCAGTTTTAACTGGGAAACCTTATTCTATAACCAGATATTATCCTTTTAATCACTGTCTCAGAAATGTAGCCCTTGATCATAAGAGGAATGATGCAAAGGAGTGTGGGTGGATTTTTCCGGATCTACAGCTCCCAAAGCAAGCCTGGGGCTTGCTCTCACGACTGTGACCATTTTACACTGGGGCAATGACTGGAAGGATATGACACACGATACCGTGTGATTTTATTACAAGGTTGTTCTTCCTTCTAATTTGTTTTTTTTAAAAAAGTTGACATTAAAGTTTTTTAAGAAAACTCCATCAAAAATGGCCCCCTATGTCTTACCTTTCAGAGTGAGGTATGTGCACAGACTCCAAAATTTCCTCAGGTTTCAGGTCCGCATTTGGCAGTCCAGCAAGAAAATGCTCATTTAAAGGAATCTGACGTCTTCCTTCTGGGGAAGAAAGAAATATTTTTTTCAAGAGTAGCAAGTTGAAAGAACGTGTACATGTCAACTGTAAAAGGGAACAGTAACTTAGTGAAAGCTTCCTTGACACCGCCAATCAGTAATGATTATTTCTCATGAACTTCATTCATAGAGTGCTGAATTTAAATCTCTCTGAAGCACTTAGCGTATACTATATTATTTTTATGTTATAGTTTCCTGTGTATTAGACCACAATCTTAGAGGAATCAAAATTGTATGTGGTCCAAAGGACAAGGAAAGACCCATATGCATGTGGCTTATCCACAATCTAGATTGTAATCTTTGTGTTGTTTAGTAATTAGCTGTCTATCTGTCTGTCTGTCTATCTATCTATCATCTATCTATCTATCTATCTATCTATCATCTGTCTGTCTGTCTATCTATCTATCTGTCTATCTATCATCTGTCTGTCTGTCTATCTGTCTGTCTATCTATCTATCTATCATCTGTCTGTCTGTCTGTCTATCTATCTATCATCTGTCTGTCTGTCTATCTATCTATCATCTGTCTGTCTGTCTATCTATCATCTGTCTGTCTGTCTGTCTATCTATCATCTGTCTGACTATCTATTTATCTATCATCTGTCTGTCTGTCTGTCTATCTATCTATCTATCATCTGCCTGTCTGTCTGTCTGTCTATCTGTCTACCTATTCTTCTCCTGTTTGTAGGAAGACTAAGAGGTGGGAGGAGTGCATACCCTCTTATTTCTTCTTTACCCTGCCCTTTGCTAACCACCCTTGGGTTCAGCTCACTAGGGAGTACAGGCTAAGTGCATCTTGAGGGTGCTGGACAAAGCTATTCATTCACTCCCACAATGGCTTGAAAGCTTTCTGTTGCATGTTACTCTTGCCTTGTATGGAGGAGAGAATTAGAACCAGACTTTGTGGCTTATAGCACTTTTTCTTCCTCTTCTTCGTCCTCATACTCTTCCTCTCTTAAATTGGGAACACTGCTTTACTCGGTTTTGTTATATCTTACCTTTGGAGACTAGATTGAGAGTAGCATTTCCTGCAGCCAGAATTGGATTCAGATCTGAATAGCCATGTCGGCTCATGACGTGTCCACCTAAGGACTAATACAACGGAAATTATTTTTTCAGTCTCAGTCCCTTTATCTGATCATATTTTTATGTACACACCCACACAAACATACATGCGTGTTCACAAGGGCTTAATAATTGTTTATTGGAGTTGTAGCTTAAAGGTTGGTTCTCTTTTGTTTACAAAAGTTCAGCAAGAGTCCAATGTGGTGAAAAGAGAACTGGATCTAAGAGTCTTAAGTCTAAGACTCCTCCTTGGTCCCATTTCCTCATCTTGTAAAATGGTCTGAACCCAGGAGTGGGGAACCTGTGACCCCAAGGCCACATGTGGCCTTCTAGGTCCTCTAGTGTGGCCCTTTGAATGAATTCAAACTTCATAGAACAAATCCCCTTAATAAAAGGATTTGTGAATTCAGTCAAAAGGCCATACCCGAGGACCTAGAGGGCCACAGAAAGGACTAAAGTCCTTTCTATCTCTGAAATGCTATGGTTCTTAGAGCAACTGAGCCTTTTGCTTAGCATAGGCGGGAAGCAGGGGCAGTGTTAGTCCCCTTCCTACTGCCTGGTTTGAATATAGAGGGTCCCTTTAAAGGGTGAGAATATAGTGCAGTCTCTGTACATACCATCACTGGCCTCAGTGCACAAAGGCTGGGAACTGAGCAGCATAGACGCCTGTCCAATTAGCTTTGTACACACAAAGATCTATTACGTTATTGCACATTGCCTACCAAGAATGACCAGTCCTTTGTTTTACTTGACTATGTTTATTTATTACAACGATTTTTTTCTTCTTGGCTTCTTGGGGGCAGGGTGGGGGGTGGGGAGAGGGGAGGTTAACAATAGTGATGGGGGAAAAAGATAGTTATTGTTTAAAAATGCACAGAAGGGAACAGAAGAAAGTTTAGAAGGAAGCATAGACAAGTGGGATAGTTTTGAAAGTAATGTTTGCTATATCAGATTGTGGTCGTTTTGGGGAGGGGAGGGAGGAGGAGAAAAATTTTAAACTCAAAAGCTTATGGAAGTGATTGTTGATAAATCAAAATAAACTAATAAAAAATGGTAGAGGAAAAACTAAACTAAAATAAAATTATTGATAAGGAGAAAAAAAGAAAATAGTGTGTGTGGAATTATTATGTACTTTTAAAAATTTAAGCAAGCATGGGGCAGCTAGGTGGCGCAGTGAATAGAGCACCAGCCCTGGATTCAGGAGGATCTGTGTTCAAATCTGGCCTCAGACACATAACACTTGCTAGCTGTGTGACCCTGGGCAAGTCACTTAACCCCATTGCTTAGCCAAAAGAAAAGAAAAGAAAAATTTAAGCAAATAGTATGATAGGAATTTCACAGTTTTATATACAACCCTCTTTTTTGTGTGGAACCTACAGCCATGTTCCTAATCTGTTGTCCAGCCAAACTTTTCAAGTGCTTCAAGAGAGCCTGATATGTCCGTGTTTTTTCCTCTGGAAGCTTGGAGACTTCATCGGTCAGGATCTGCTTCACCTGGTCCAGGCTGCAGCCAGCCCCTATTGTCAGTCCTGAAAGCAAATTATTTTAATCAGCAAAATATAAGCACTGATTAAAAAAAAATAGACCTTAGAGGTCATTTTATTCAAACCCTTTGGTTGCTGCTTGTCCTTCGTTCTCTCTCTCTCTCTTTTTTTTTTGGCTAGGCAATGGGGTTAAGTGACTTGCCCAGGGTCACACAGCTAGTAAGTGTTATATGTCTGAGGTCAGATTTGAACTCAGCTCCTCCTGAATTCAGGGCCAGTGCTCTATCCACTGCTCCACCTAGCTGCCCCTGTCCTTTGTTCTTAAAGAGGACTATGACATCAGGGAGGGGATGGCATGACAAGCAAGTGAATTGGATTTAAGTGAAGGAGACCTGTGCAAAGTCACCAGCCTCACTTTCTCCTGCGGAGCCATCTGGCCAGTGGTGAGATACAGCTCAAACCCCCTAGTTTCAAATGAGGAGACTGAGGCCCAGAGAGGTTGTGACTTGTCTTAGGTCACAGAGTGAGTTAGTTGCATAGAAGAGACTAGAACTCAGCTCTCCTGACTCCCAGCCCAGTCCTCTTTCTACTTTCCCATGCTGCATCATGCACAGCTGTCACCTTGTAAATACAGGGCATGAAATCAGATAGTGTTTAAATGGGTGGTAAATAAAGATCACACGTGCTGAGTGAAGTGAGCAGAACCAAGAGGACTTTGTACACATAACAGCCACGTTATGCAATGACTAAGATTGTTAAACTGAACCCTTCTCAGCATTATGAGGATCTAAGACATCTCCAGAGGCCTCGGGATGGAAAATGCTGTCCACATCCAAAGAAAGAACTATGGAAGTCGAATCGCTATCACTTATTTTTACCTCCTGTTGAGTTTTGTTTCATCTTTCTGATGGTTCCTCCTATTGGTTTTAATTTTTACTTACAACTTCACTAATGTGAAAATATGTATCGTGGGTATGTAAAGCCTATATCAGATTGTACGCAGTCTTGGGGAGGGGGGGGGGGGGAGGAAGGGGGAGAAAAATTTTCAACTCAAAAGCATATGGAAGTGATTGTTAATAAATCAAAATAAATTAATAAAATTAAAAATAAATAAATAAAAGGAAAAAAATTATAATCACACAGAGTGAACTTTGTGGTAACTTGTTCTAGAAACAAAATGTTACAAGAGGGATATTTTACAATATACACCTAAATGGGTGTAGTTTTATTTGCTAATTTTGGAGGCTGTTGTGCCTTATTTTAGTAATAATAAGTTTTACTTTAACTTCCATTAATAAGTTCAAGTATTCAAAGGACTTTTTTTTTTTTTAAAAAAAGGTTGTATGAAAAGAAAAACAAAAAACTTACATTAACTTTAACAAAATGCTATCGAAATCCTCCTACGATGCAGAAATACAACTTCTAAACTTCTTTCTATATATTTATCTGGCTTTTGTTGCTGTTATCATTGTCTTTATTTACACTGCTGTAGAGAGGGTATAGATCATCCTCTCCTTCACTCCCCTTATTTCTTTATATTCTTTGGATAATCCCAAGCTTAATTTGGACTCTGTCCCTGGGACACTGGGTTCTCCCTTCCCCCCCTTATCTTGCCTGGAACTAGGCAACTGTATCAGTTTCCAACCATTTCCAAACCATGCTGCCCACATACATGCAATGCTCCCTGCCTCCTCCATCCTTACCTCTCCTTAAATACCCTCCCCCCCCAACTCTAGCTGCCCTTTATGGACTAGGTAGTTACTGAGGTCCACTTGCAGATATTCTATGATTTTTTTCCCCTTACATTTTATTTTATTCTTTTTAATTATTATTTTTTTTTTTTTGTGAGGCAATTGGTGTTAAGTGACTTGCCCAGAGTTACACAGCTAGTATTTATTATGTGTCTGAGGTCGAATTTGAACTCAGGTCCTCCTGACTCCAGGGCTTTATCCACTGAGCCTCCTAGCTGCTCCACCTCCCCCTACATTTTAACTTCTATGGGATCTACTTTGGTATTGGATATTTCAAGAGAGATCAAAAAATTAGAACACTTGCTATGGAAAATACAATAGAGAATCAATTAGGGAATAAAAAAAGGATTGCCTAGTAGTAATAAGGGCCCAGTTGACAATGGCTAACAAAAAAGTTGTAGTGGGCCTATTCATTCAGAAATTAAAAAGAGCTCAGTAAAATTTTCCTTAAAAACTTTCATCATTTTTCACATGTATAACCTATATTTGATTGCTTGCTATCTCAGGGAGAAGGGAGGAATAGAGTTTGGAACTCAAAACTTAAAAAATATTTAAAATTGTTTTAACATGTGATTGGGGGAAAATAAAATATTATAAAAAAACTTTCATCATTTTATGTGAACTTTTAGGTTCATGTAAGAGAAGTATTATTTGGCAGTCTTTTGGCTAATCTGATAAAACATGGGTGACCAAATTTAGTTATCTGAATGAAATAATCCATTCTGGGTCCTGAATTATATCACTTGGTTGTCTCCACTTACCTTTGACCTATGTAGATAAGCCACCTTACAGGTAAAATTCTGTTTGTGTACATTCACATTTCATTCCTGCCTAATTAAAAAAAAATCCTTTTGATTGTATTCTACTGAAACTGAAGTATGTTTCTTGCTGGCATGACAGAAAGTAGTTTTTTTCTTACTCATATCATGGAAACCACTAGAGGTCATCCATACTTTAATTCTGGGGACTATATACCAAAAATAGTTTCATAAAGATGACTTCCATAGAGGTATAAGAATAATAGCACACAATAATATAGCCATTTATGGTTTGCAATCTTGGTGGGGCCTTTCAATTTAGTTTAACTTGGACCTAAGTGGACATAATCTAAGAAATTTATTATTATCACTAAAATCCTAGACAGACCAATATCCAGCAATAGAGTGACTCTAAATCTTTTTCATTACATTATTGGTTGCTTAAGGTCAGGGACTGCAAGCTTTCACTTAATTTGGTCTTTCTCATGGTGTCTAATACAGTGACCCACTGATGGGTGTCATGATAGATCAATAGTGTTTGCCCATTCTTGGTTTTTTGCCATGCCCCTAATTTTACGAATAATAGAATATCAGGGGATATTTCTTTCCTCAGCTCACAGCAGCCCCCAACACCCTGGGCACTTAGAGTTGGGCACCAGGATGAGAATCATTAGTGACCCTAGGATTGTTCAACTTCAAGCCAGGGATGATCTCAGTATCTGGGCGGGGGGGCGGAGTACAGGGAAAGTCTTGGACTACCTCAGCAGCAAGCATTGGACTTGAGTAGGGCCCTTGAAATTAGTCACTCTTGTCTTTAGGAAAGAGCCTTTAATATGTGTGGGTGTCAGGAGTGCCTTTACCAAAAGCTTACCCAGAGTCAGAGCCAAGATGACAGAAAAGCAGGAAGAAGTACAGTTAAGCCCTCCCTTCACAAGACTTTTAAACATACCTAAAAATGTGTCAGACTAAGTCATCATCAGAAAATCCAAGAAAAAAAAGTGAGTCAAAGTGAGTCATATTTATAGCCCAGGTCTTCAAAGGGAGAGAGACAAAGAGGTCTATGGACAGTGGAGGTGGGGGTCCAGCCAGGAGTAACAGTGTGGTGCATTCTAGTGCAGGAGTAGGCTGTGCATGAGGGCAAAAAACACTTGCAGATAGAGCACAGAGGGGCATGCCCTTGTCTAGAGTATAGGAATAGCTTCCAAATGGAAGCTCTGTTACTCACTACCCAGTTCTGAGTCACAGCTTTTGGGTGACTGAGTGGGAGATTTTCACCTAAAGGTGGCATTCCAGGGAGAGGAGCATTGTGGACCCTAGGCTGCTTGCTGAGCAGGAAGCAAGTTCAGAAGCAAATAGCAGCTACGTCGACTAAGTATGATCCCAGGAACAGAGTATGATTTCAGTTCCAGCCTCCAGACCAATCTGATGCCTGTAGAGGAATAACCAGGGCAGGAATACCAAACCAAAGAGGAGCTTACATTTCTGTCACTCTGAATCTGCAGAGCTTTCCAGTTGACTGATTCTGGCTGAGTCTAGTAGCAGTTTACTGGTAGTCTTATTTGGGACAAGCCTACAGAGGTGTTCCTCAGACCCAAACCCAGATCGGGAACTTGTAGAGCTCAGACCAGGAGGGCAGGGATCAGAATTTGCCCTCAATCAAACTATTTTGGGAGCCCTGGAAGCTCTCAGGTGCCCAGCCTCAGCTGTCTCTGAGATCCTTACTTGCTAGGTGGCACAATGGAGTCAAAAAGACCTGAGTTCAAATCTAGACTCAAACACTAGCTATGTGACCCTGGGGAAGTCACTTAACATCTTCCTCATCTGTGAAACAGGGATAATAATAGCATCTACCTCCTAGGGTTGTTGTTAGGATAAAATAAGATAATATTGTAAAGTGCTTTGCAAGTCTTAAAATGCTATATAAATACTAGTTATCATGGAATAACACAACACTTAAGAAAGCAGCAGTGACACCTTAGCTCAGCCCAGACATTCCTTCCAAAAGTTCACAGCATATAACATAAAGTCCAAAGTCAGGAAGTAGGTTAGAAGAATGAACAAACAAAAAAACCCCATTCCATTATAAAAAACTATTATGATGGTGAGGACACTCAAGATACAGATTCAAGAGAGTGATTCTAAAACATTTACAAAGCCTCAAAGACAAAGATAGCTTGGGCACAAATTCACCTAGAATTCCTAGAAGAGGTAAAACAGGAGTTTAAAAAAGTTTTTAAAAATTTATAAATGAAGTGAAAATAATAGAAGAATAAACTGAAAACAAATAAGAGTTATGATAGTAAGAATTGGAAAGGGGATTAATAGCTTGGCACAACATTACTCAAGTTATAAAACCTTACTCAAGCAACAAATTCCCTGAAAACCAGAAAGGATCAAATAGAAACTAATGACTCCATGAGAAAATAAGAACTATTAAAAGAAAGTCAAAAGACTGAAAAAATAGAAGAAAATGTAAGGTATCTTATTTAAAAAAATTGATCTGGAAAACAGATTGAGCAGAGAGAATTTAAGAATCATTGGACTACCTGAAATATATGACCAAAGAAAGAAAGAAAGAAAGAAACTAGACACAACATGTCAAGAAATCACAAAAAGAAAACTGCTTATGTCTCTCAGAACCAGAGGGCAAAATGGAAATAGAAAGATTTCACTGGGCACATCCTGAAAGAAACTCCGGAATAAAAACTTCCAGGAACATTATAGCCAAAATCCAGAGTTTCCTGCTCAAAGAAAAGAATATGGCAAGCAGCAACAAAGAACTCAAATACAGAGGAGTCAGAGTCAGGATTATACAAGATTTAGCAGCAAACCATAATAAAGAAGGGAGTGGGGGAGTTTGGAATATGATGTTCCAGAAAGCAAAGTATATAGGCTTAAAACCAAGAATAACTTACTCAGCAAACCTGAATGTAATTCTACAGGAGAAAAATTGGATCTTTAGTGAAATAGAGGACTTCCAAGCATTTCTGTTGAAAAACCAGAGCTGAAGAACTAAAGAAGATAAACTGTTTAATATGGGGAGAGATACATGTGTCCCCTCAGAACCCTATGGTCATCAAAGGTAATAGAGGGAGTCTACTAGATAGAGGGCCTGGGAATAAGTAGTTCTGTTCTGTTTTGATTTTCTTAAAAGAAGAATGAAAAGAGAGGGGAAGAAGAATGTAATAGGAGGGAAAAAGGATGGGGAAAATATCTCACGTAATTGGAGAATGCAAGTGTAAGTCTATACAAATAAAAAGGGAGGGGTAGGGAGAACCTTGCTCTCATCTGAAATGGTCAAAGGAGTGACAAATACCCATCACACACACACACACACACACACACACACACACACACACACAGGTACAGAAATATATTTCACTCAACAAGAAAACAGAAAAGAAAGGGAAGAAAGGAAAGGGGGAAATAAATGGAAGGGTAGATTAAAGTGGGGGATTAGTCTTAAGCAAAGCAAACTCTAAGGATGTACTCAATATTTATAGCAGCTCTTTTTGCAGGGGGTGTCCATCAATCAGAGAATGGCTGAATGAGTTGTGGTATATAAATATGACAATGCTATTTTGCTATAAAAAATGATGAAAGGCAAGGTTTCAGAGAAGCCTGGGAAGATTTATATGAACTGATGTAGAATGAAGTGAGCAGAAACAGAACAATTTATATAATGACAGCCATATTGTAAAGACATTTTTGAAAAACTTAAAAACTTTGATCAGCCATGATTCCAGAGGACTCATGATGAAACATGCTACCTGACTCTTGCTAGAAAGGTGATGGACTCAGAGTGCACACTGAGACTTTTTTTGGACATACCTGATGTAGGAATTTGACTATATGTGTTTATAGCAAGGTTTTTTTCTTCTTTCTTTTTCATTGGGGGGGAAGAGGGGATATGTGAGGGAGAGAAGGCTAAATTTTTACTGAAAAAAAACCATTTAGTTAAAAACCCCAAAGTTAACCTTTCTCTTGATTCTTGGGGATCCTGGCCCTTTGTCCTTGCTTATCATCCCTGAAGAGTGGGATGAAAAAACTGATGCTTAAGATACCAAAAGAGGCAGGTGAGGTCTGTACCCCTCTCTTCCAACTACATATAACCTAACAATGAGGCTTGGTTACTCCTGCTACCCCTTTTTCTCATTCCTATTCATGAAGTGGGAACAAACCTGCTTAGTCACACTTGGGTTGACTAAGCTCCTGCCCTCACTTGCCTTTCCTCTTTGGGGTAAGTTTCCACCCAGGGATTGGCATTAATGTCCCCCATCAGTAGACTGAAGCAAGAGGTCCCCAGGATTTTTCCTTTCCAATGAAAATAATGACAGAGTGGAGGGTAGCTGGGTACAGTAGGTGGTGAATCTCAGTCACCACCAATATTCAACATCTGAGGGCCTCCTGGACTAGCCAAGCCTGAGCTGTACCTAGTTAGCAAGAGCAAATAGTTAAAATAGTAAATTGCCATCCCCAGGGATGATTCTGAACCCCTACCCTTACACTGGTGTCCCAGTCTCTGCCTACTCCATTACCCTCCCCAAGTGTGTCTTTGATATGTTGTCTCAAGCAAAAATTCTGATTTATGAGTAGAAGGACCCATTTGGTTATGGTTTCATGATAAAGAAAAGAGAATTCATTCCTTACTCCCTGCTAAAGTTATGCTATAAAGTTCAATTCACAATTAATAGCTTATTATGCTCAGTACTTGTAGATGACACAAGGGACAATGGAAAGATTCACGGTGATTGTAAACAGGTTTTGGCATATTACCAATGGTAGAGAAGTGGCATACAACACACCACCCGGGAAATGCATGATCACAAAAAGGAAGTGAGACAGTCCAGTATAAACAACGAGAGGATAGATTGGCAATCTAAGCATCCCTGGAACATTCAATTGGTTCTCATGAGATATTAAGAGAAACAGAGGAAGGCCTTCAGTACATTGTCAGACCTGTGTTTGAGGAATATCACTTTGGCAGCTGTATGGGGATAGATCAAAGAATGAAGAGGCTTGAAGAAAAAAGAGCAATTAGGAAAATAATGCAATAGTCCAGGCAAGAGGTGATAAAGGCCTAGACTCAAATGATGGCTATGTAAGTAGAGAGAAGTGGACAAATATGAAGCACGTTGTGGAGGGAGAAGCTATAAACCTTGGTAACTGGCTGGATAAGGGCGATGAGACAGAGTGAAGAATCCATGATCATTCCAAGATTGTGAAATGGACAGAGGGTGGTACTATCGATTGAAATAGAGAAACTCGGTATAAGGGTGGGTTTGGGGGGAGAGGTAATAAATTCATGTTCAGTCTGAGATGTCTACAGAATATCCAGTTGTAAATGTCCAATAGGTGACTGGTGATGTTGGATTTGTGGATATGTCGATCTGTGAGTCATCTGCATAGAAATGATAATTGAACCCACTGGGGAGATGAGAAAGGGGCCCAGGGCAGAGCCTTGGGGAATAGCCGAAGTCAAGGGTAGGATATGGTTGATGGATGGGTCAGCAAAGGAGATGAAGGAGAAAGAGTCTTCATAGAAAAGATGGCGCTTGAACCAGGTCTTGAAAGAAGATGACTTGTTGAGTGGAGAAGGGAGATTGCTATAGTTTTTTTTTTTGAAGGAAAGGATGCACGAAGCTACGTACTTGAATGATAGTTACTGCCAGTAAGAGAGAAGGTAAAAGATCAATAATAGGAAAGTTGATATTACAAATATAACCAAACCTGCAAAGAGAGGAGCAGAGAAGACATCCAAATGTTTTTCAGATTCACCAAAGCCACCTGGGATTTTTTTTTTAGGTTTATCCCCTGTTGGGTTTATTCTATAATTGTTACTCCTTCTTTCCTAGGGGTCAGTTTTCTGTAGGACTCCTAGAATGATGACATATGGACTTTCCCTTAACTAGCCAGTAAACATTTTTACTGTAACCTTCTTTTTGGGGGGTGAGTAGAGCTGATACAACATGCCCATAAAGGCTTATGATGAGATAAGTGTAATTATGAGGGTAAAAAATACACTATCAGGACCACAAGCTGACTATACTCCAATGTAGTCAAGAGGCAGAAATTTCAGTGCAGTGAGTCAATGTCCTGGCTCTTTAGGCAGAGAAGAAAATAGCAAGTGTTGGGTCTGGTGGATTTGGTGAGAGCAGGACAGCTCTGTAGGTAAATAATGATGCCTTTGATCCAAAGAACAAGTGGGATAAGAAATTATGAACCACCACAGCAATATTGATTTCCAGAAGTTACCATATAATGTGGTCATCATTCTGAGTAATATTCTACCAGGAAAACTAGGAACTCACCATCATTTGTATTAGTCACCATACTTAGCTCAGAAATTCTGGCTGGGGAGAGGAGAATTGGGTGAAAATGTCCTTGGAATTTCATAGCTGGTCCTAAAGAAGGAACATATTTCAGAGAGTTCAGATTTTCGCATAAAATGATGTAGTGGGAGGCAAAATGAGCTTTTAGTTCTTTTTCATTTTTTTTCCTTAGTTAACAAATTTCATCATTACAGAATAAGTAGGTATCAGGGATCTCAGCTGCCCTTGGAATTAAGACTCTTGAAGTTACAGTTATCCCTTCAACATCACGACTTTTCTCACTGCAATTTTGATATACGGCAGGTCAGCACAAGAAATTAAATAGGAGTTTTTTGGGGAGTTTTGGGGAAGCTGTAGACAACATGCGAAGGCCAGCAGACAACACAGAAAAAGTTTAGAAACTCAAGAATGCTTAAAATATATCTATAGTATTGTATCATATCAACATATTTTATCTTTTAATAGCATAATAATTCAGACTTCTTCCCTGATACGATGGGAGGGCCAAAAAATTTTATGTGGATTTTCCAGATTGCAGGGGCGCTGTGCCTCTAACTACTGTGCTGTGGAAGGGATAACTGTAAAGCTATCTTTTAATACTTAGGACTTGTGTGACCATGAACAAATCACTTAATGAGCTCAGCTATAAAATGGGCATCATAATACCTATACTACTCACCTCACCAGGTTGCTGTAAGGAAAGTGCTATGTAAATTTTAAAGGCTACATGAATGTAGAGCTCTTTTTTTTTGTTGTTGTTGTTATTGGGCTCGGTCTACTCACCCACTGAGGTGTTCCCCACGACAAGAGGACTTTTAGGGTACTTCACTTTCAGCTCCAAGAGTTCCTTTAGGGTTACAGGGGAAATCCAAGTAATCCTTTCACCATAGAAAGTTAGAGTTTCTTTATTGGGATCTTCTGCCATTCTCTGTGGGAAAACAACATGCAGGGGATAGTGCCTTTCTAATTAGATCATAAAATCAGTGATCCTCTATAGAGAACAATTTCAGGAACTCGACGGCCCTGCAGCACCTCTGATAGTTGTTCTCTGAAATTCAACCTCCAGAATTTCATGCTTTGAGCTTTGAATCTCCCACTGTTTTCAGAGGGCTGAGATTTAAGGGGGCAGGAGGTGGAAGCTACAGAGGGGACAGGCAGCTGTTTGATTAAGGAGATAAGTCATCAGACTGAAGGCCCTGGAGACCAAGCTTTCAAGGGCTTCATAGCTTTGCTTGGGGATACACAGCTCAGCAAGGGTCCAGTGAGAGAACCTCTATGAAAGAATGCTAAAAGACGATGCTTCTGTCGGCCAACAAGCATTTAATTAAGTGCTTACTGTGTGCCAGGAACCATGCTAAGTGCTAGAGATTCAGGGAAAGGCAAAATAGTACCTCCCCTCAATGAGCTCATGTTCTAATGGGGGAGACCATGTGCAAACAATTATGTACAATGATTTACATAAAGGGCAAATTGAAGGTAATCTCCCCTTAAAAATTTTTTTTTGAAACTGAAATAAATTTTAATAGAAAAAATGAAGACAGCGATTTATAGCTTAAAAGAGGCAGTTCCATTTGGGGAAAATCAAAGGTTGTGTTTTAAGAGAAATTACAGCTTGTACACTAAAATTAAAAAATTTTATTAAAACTTAAAAATGAAATGGTTACCAAGGTAATGCAGATCAAGAGCTCAAAGGTAAAGGGTTACACATCATTAAAAAGAAATCCTAATCTGCATTAATGTCCAGCAGGGACTCTCTTTTGCTAAACTTGAACATTTTGGTAAACATTCGAGTAGCTTTTTTAGAAAAAGATTTTTACATAAAAGATTTTATATGACATTTTTGTGATTTTTATATTTTTATATGATTGCTGTCCACATGATCATCTTTCTGCTCATTTTTGGCAGTCTTTTCCCCTCTAAGCATCTCTATCTCCTCTTCCTTCTTTCTCTCTTCCTCCTCCTCCTCCTCCTCTTCCTTCTTTTTTTCTCCTCCCTCTCTCCCATCACCCTCCTCTTCTCCTAGAGGTAATCTCCAAGGGAAGGCTCCAGCATTGAGGTGCACAGGGAAAGCCCTCTTGTAGAAGAATTTGAGCTGAGACTTGAAGAAAGCCAAGGAAGCCAAGAAGAGGAAATGAGGAGGAAAAGCATAGTGGAACTTCC
The DNA here is from genome assembly GCF_003287225.1 of Phascolarctos cinereus. Taxonomy (NCBI): domain Eukaryota; kingdom Metazoa; phylum Chordata; class Mammalia; order Diprotodontia; family Phascolarctidae; genus Phascolarctos; species Phascolarctos cinereus. Next base: position 87,245,898 of record NW_027556180.1, read on the forward strand.
AGGCAGTGAAAAGGCAGGGAGCCAGGAGATGGACTGGTGTATATATATGGAAGGAACAACAAGGAAGCCAGTGTCCATCACTGGATTGTAGTGTGTAGAGGGGAGTAAAGTGTAAGTAGACTGGAAAGGTAGGAAAGAGTAGAAAAGGATTTTTAAGGTCAAACAGAGGATTTTATATTTAATCCTGGAAGTAACAGGGAGCTATTAGAGTTTATTGAGTAGGGGAGTGAAATGGTCACATCAGGACTTTAGGAAGATCACTTTGGCAAACAAGCCAAATTCCCTTAAAAACACACTTAGGTATCATCCTGTTCTCTTTCTCTCTCCCCATACACACACACACACACAGACACGTATATAAATATATACTTGTATTTCAAAAAAATTAATTTTATTTGTATTTTATGCACTTTATGCACTTAAAAATATTATTTGGAAAAGGGTTCCACAGGCTTTGCTAGGCAGCTGAAGGTGAAGATCCTCTGTTAAAGGCTTCTGAATAGAACAACAGCCTGCCCTTGGTGAGCTACAAAGCATGGCTATTTATAAATTTATGATATTATCAATTGCACAGGCAGATAAATGAGATTGGTTTCATTCAACTGAATATGCCATGGTGATAGGTAAGTAGAAAAGAGAAAAGTAACACATCTTACCAAGAGTTCTGGGGGGAAAATGAGATCCTGGGTTGGATCCAAGGGCTGGAACTCCTCTTTTGCGTATAGTTGGGTGCAGATCTTCTAAAAGAAAGCAAAGTTGAGGCATTTCAATCTAGGTCTATGGGAAAGAAGTTCTTACCCTAAGCAGGCAAAATGAGAGTTGCAAAGAAATCTCCAATTTCCTTACTAGAAGAGAAAGTTCAAAGTCTCAGTGGGACTTTACAAAACAAATGCATTTTAGATGAGAAACTTGATAGTAATAATACCTAGCATTTATATAGTGTTTTAAGATTGCAATACACATCTCTTGAGATCCTCACAATAACCCTGGGAAGTAGATGCTATTATCCACATTTTGCACATGAGGAAACTGAGGCAGATTGGTTAAGAAAATTGACCAGGGTCGTGTAGCTAGGAAGTGCCTGAAGCCTGATTTAAACTCAGGTCTTCTTGACTCCAGGTCTGATGTTCTATCTATTTTTATCTCCACATTGCATGAAACTTCCTAAATGTAAAAGAGGTGAGGATCAGAATATGAACTTGTAACGATCAATAGAAAAATCAAAACTAACAGTGGCACTTTTCAGCTCTGGGTCCACCTTCTCCTCTGTCACCAACTTGTAAGCAATAACTATAAACAAATGGGGCAGCTAGTTGGTGCCATAGTACATAAAACCCTGGGGACTGGAGTCAGAAAGACTCATCTTCTTAAGTTCAAATCTGACCTCAGATACTTACTAGCTACGTGACCGTAGCCAAGTCACTTAATCCGTTTTGCCTCAGTTTCTTCATCTGTCAAATGAACTGGAGAAGGAAATGGCAAACCACTCTAGTATCTTTGCCAAGAAAACCCCAAATAGGGTCATAAAGTGTCTGACGCTACTGAACAACAACAAAATAAACAAATGGGGGGAGGGGAAGTAACTCACATCATTTTTCTGATGAGATGATGAAGTTTGATTTTCTTCTTCATCCAAACAACATTTCCCTGTTCCCTTCATTTGACAGCAGTTTGACTCCTAAAAAAGAGTGAAATCCTGAGAATCATTTATGTATCTAAATGGGTTCATCTTTAAGAAAACCAAGCAATTTATAATACAGGAATAAATTTGCTTAGCTTCTTCTTCTGTAGGAGAACCCATAATCAAAATGACAACCATGAGGGAGGTCTTTCTATTGAAAAATGTAGGAAACTAGCTTTTTATATTTCATAGAACTTATCTTTCTTCTTCCCTTTCTTTCTCCTTCCCTCTCTTCATTTCTCTCTTTCCTCCCTCCCTCCTTCCCTTTTTTTCCTTCCTTCATGGGGGTGGGATCTGAACCCCAAAAAAGGAAGAGTCCCTGGACTTTCCCACATACCCCAGATCCCTGGTGTTCTCCTGAGGCATTGCTCATCCCAGTAATCCTTTCAACTGTTCTTTCATTGTGGCCCTCCATTTTCTGTTACCTCCGGACCACCCCAGGCTATTTGCCACTCTTTAATCCCATCCAAATCTTCCCACAATCTTTTTCCCTGTGAAAAACATTAGCCTTGTCTCTATCAAATGCACAGACTCACTAGGAATCTTGCCTAGCCCAACTGGTGTTTTAATAAACTAGTTGGACAGAAAGAAGGCTTGAGTGGTCAAATTCTTTCCTGGCAGTTCCGTGCCCTTTGCCCTTGCATTTTGGGGTTCCCAAGACCCCTACACTGCAACACTTCCTTCCATCCTTCCTTCCTTTCTTTTTCTTTCTTTCAACAATAAAAGTTTTACAGATCTTTATTTTTATAAACATTTGAGGGAAGCTCGTTATACATGAGTGACTGGGTGCAGCTAATGAATTTTAACACAGTCATTCCTTTCTTCTTTTTCCTGTTTTGTAACTACTCACCTCATATACACTTCTGCAAAATGTTCTCCCCTGAACACCTTCTGCCTCTGCCCATAGCTTACCCCTCTGCTCAAGTGATTATCACTACCCCATTCTGAATTCTTTTCAGGGTATGACTTCCCCCCAAACCAGGACAAATAGGACCTAACCTATTATGTAAAATTAATCTTTTGGAAGAGATAATGGACTGTTCAGAGTTAGTGTGAATTATTCTTATAGAAAGAAACCAGCTTTGGATCAACTCAAAAAGTATTTTTCTTTGTCGGGGCTCTTCCTTCTGTGGGAGAATTGTTTTCTGCCTTTGAAATATCTTTGGGGCTTATTAGCTGCATGGTAAGTAGTAGAATGTAAGCTCCATGATGGGAGAGACTGGTTCCTAGTCTCTTGCACATAGTAGGTGCTTAATATGTTTGTTTAATTGAATTGCCTAGATTTGAGTGGTAGGGATCTCTAGCCATGCTTCTGACAGCATCTATGCTGCCATCACGCCCAAGTCTGTCCCTAAAAAGGCTATAATATCCATACCTAGGTTTTTCTCCAGAAGGAAGACAATCTTAAATTTTCTTTATTTCTATTCCTCATCAAGTACTCTATTTCCACTATGGTTCAACCCACTGTTTAATGAGACTCTCAAGCTGTAAATACCATGGCCCCATTTAGTGACATTGGCCTGACCTAAGAAAACTTGACAGGGCTGTTTGGAGTTCCCAAGGGCCCCAGGGCTTTGCCAGCACCCCAGGCACCTGTAGAGACAGCTCTGCCTCATTTCTGAGGAGCAGCACCTACTTCCTGCCACATTTGTCCCTTTGCATTAACAAAGGAGCTTAATGCCAGAATAGAGAACATTGGCCCCCTTCCTAGAATCACACATCAATGTGCTGTTGTGTAGACCTGCTGAGTTCTACTGGATCTTGAAATCCAGTTCCTGCTCCCCTTTTCTGGATTCCATTTCCCACCTGTGTCCTTTGTGCCTTTGAAGTGATCCCTGGACATTTCCTCTGTGCTCAGATAGGTTTCTGTTTGTTCTTGTCTACCTGTTCTGGGTCTCTGGCCATACATCCTATGTGGGTTCCACTCACTTCTGGTTCCCTCCATGTGATCCCAGGCCCTTGGATAACAATGGTGAACAATCTAACTAAACTTTACATCTTGCCTGCTCCTTCTTAATTAGCCTGGTATTCAGAGCTAGTCTTCTTTCCGTGTCCAATCTTATAGGAACAGAGATTCCTCTCCTGGTTCTGCCCTTAACTTGCTATATGACATTGAGTAATTCACATTTTCTTCTGGACTTAACTCTCTGGGCAATGAGGGAGCTGGACGAGATTATCTTTCAGGTCCCTTTTGGTTCCGACATTCTGTGCTCCTGGGAATCTGTACCTGACCCCTAGTTGTGATCTTTTACTTATAGAATGTATCATTCAGTATAATCTGGGGGCCTGACCTGGGTACAGACTTGGCTTCCTTAGCTCAGTCCCACTAACCAAGCACTAATGAATCCCCATATTGGTTATAATATCAGTTCATTTTCCTTTGGCCCTTTTGATGGGTCCAACATTTCACTCTGATAAAATGTGCTACCTGCCCTCAGCAAACTAGTAAAGTGCCAATGAATCAGCATAAGGAATTGATTTGTCTATTTTAGCATCTAAACAACCCTAGATTTTCCATCCTTTCCACGTGGGTTATCTTTTCTAGACCTTGAGCAACTGATTATTATTTGTGCCCAATCTTCAGACTATTCCCCCTCCCCATAAGTCTCCTACTTACAGCACAGAAAGTTTTGCTGCTTTCTAGAATTGAGCGATATCCAGTGCAGCGGCATAGATTGCCTGAAAATAGATAAAATACAATTTATAAATGGATTTTTTTAAAAGAGCCTTATCTAGAAACTTAGAGCTGATGACTTTTTACCAGGATTTTTGAAGTCAGAAAATAAGATTTTAATTATGATTTTTATCCAATTACTGATTTTTTTCTCTAATCAGAACAAAAAAGTATTCTCTCTTCTCTTAGGATCACAGATTTAGAGTTGGAAGGGACCTTAGAGGTCAAGTAACCTGATATCATCTATTCAAATCAACATATCAATGATAATTCAGTAAATGCTTATTATATGCAAAACTCTGCCTGTGGTGCTGGTAATGGGGTATGGGACCAAACCGAGACCTTTGCCCCTCATCCCAAAAAGAATTTGGGTCCTATTTGTCTATGGGCCCCAAAACCCTTAAACTTTCCTAGAACTCACTTACTTGGTCAAAGAAGTCTCAAGTGGTTGCTTGAGGCTATAATCTACTCAACTGGCCTTTCCTTATCTGTCTGGGCCCAATCTCCCAATTCTTTGTTATCCTAATTAAACCTAGCCCTCTATTGTCTCGGATGACCATTCAACCTCCCAGACATTCCCACTGGGATTGTCCCAGAGACCTACCCTTAGTCACCTCAGCTTCAAGATCCTCCCTAAACTCCTCCTCCAGTACTGGCCATTCCTGTCAAGACACCCCTTCTCCCAACCCCCCAGTCACCCCCAAACTACTTGACCACTCCCAGATCCCTCCCATAGTCTTTCTGTATATAAAATCCTTCCTGGCCGCCATTTAGGGGCTGAGACTTCCTCTTGCCCATTTGTCTTTACAGGTGTCACAAAAGGTCAGATTCCTTAAGAGTTTAACTAGATGGCTGATCTTTAATAAACTTTGTATCTGGCTGAAAGAAGTCTTGGGTTGGATTTTTTCATGCAGGACCCTCATGTCGTGATTTTGGGGTCTAAGCACCCCTAACATCTAAACCTCAGCATTAGAACAAAAAAGTATTCTCTCTCCTCTTAGGATCACAGATTTAGAGTTGGAAGGGACCTTAGAAGTCATGTAACCTAATATCATCTATTCAAATCAACGAGTCAATGATAATTGAGTAAATGCCTACTATGTGCAAAGCTCTGCCTGTGGTGCTGGGGATACAGAGACAAAATAATAATAATAACAAAACTAGCATTTCCATAGTCCCTTAAGGTTTGTGGAACACTTTACACATGGTATCTCATTTGGACCTTACAACAACTTTGTAATGTAGAGGCTATTATTATACCCATTTTTAAATGAGGAAATGGGGTCTGGGAGGGATTAAGTGACTGCCCAGAGACACTTAGCTGGTAAGTGTGAGAAGAAAGATTTCTATTTAGGTTTCCCTGAATCTAAGGCCAGCACTCTATCCACTGTGCCACAAATAGTTCTGGCCCTCAAGGAGTTTACTTTCTAATTGTGAAAACAACAATTACACATATATACATGAAGTAGGGTCCAGGGCTCTTCTAAGACAGTGGGCTCACACAAACCTAGTCTAATATTGGGTCTTGAGTCTAAAAGAGTCAATTTATCTTCTTTTGGCTTATTATCCCAACTTGGGTTAATCCATGAAAATTTTCAGATGAAAACAAGCATAGCTAATGTCCAAGACACCTCAATGTAGGTAGCAGAAGCACCTGCCATTAAAAAAAACCTTTTTTTATTTAACATTTTATTTTTTCCCAATTACATGTAAAAACAATTTTTAACATTTGTTTTTTAAAATTCTGAGTTCCAAATTCTCTCTCTCCCTTTCCCCCTCCTTGAGAAGGCAAGCAATTTAATATGCATTATACATGCAAAACATATTTCCGTATTAGTCATATTGTGAAAGAAAATACAACCTCCTCTCCCAGCCCCCCAAAAAACAAACAAAAAAAACCCACTCAAGAAAAATGAATTAAAAATAGTTTGCTTCAATCTGCATTCAGATTCAATCAACTCTTCCTCTGGAGGTGGACAGCATTTTTCCTTCTAAGTCTTTTGGAATTGTCTTGAATCATTGTATTGCTGAGAATAGCTAAATCATTCACAGTTGATTATCATACAATATAAGCACCTGCCATCTTGCCAAATTTTAGATAATACACTAGAGACACATTAGGTTAAAAAAAAGACTTTTAAAAATCTGACAAAGTTCAGACAAGAGATAATATCAATGCATAAAACTATTAAGTAATCTGACTTCTTGTTTCTTGTTTCTTCCTCTGCTGGTACTGCTCAAATGAGATAATATTTGTAAAGCACTTAGCACAGGGCCTGGCACATAGTAGGCACTTTATTTTTTAAAAATTTTAATATAAATTTATTTATTTTTAGTTTTCAATATACCCTTCCACAAGTTTTTGAGTTCCAAATTTTCACCCCAGCTCCCCCCACCCCAAGATGTCATGCATTCTGAATATCCCTTCCCCTACTTTGTCCTCTCTTCTGTCTCTCTCCCCTTCTCTTACCCCCTTCCCCTTCTATTTTCCTGTAGGGCAGGATAGACTTCTGTACCCCATTTCCTATATTTATTTCCCAGTAGCATGGGAAAACATTTTTTTTAAACATATGTTTTTAAAACTTTAGGTTTCAAATTTTCTCTCTTCCTCCCTCCCCACCCACCCTCATTGAAAAGGCAAGCAACTCAATATAAGTTGTACATGTGCAGTTATGCAAAACACGTCCATAGTAGACATGTTGTGAAAAACTAACTCTATTTCCCTTAATCCTATCCTGCCCTCCCATTTATTCTATTCTTTCTTTTGACCCTGTCTCTCCTCAGAAGTATTTCCTTCTGATTAACCCCTTTCCCAATCTGCCCTCCTCTCTATCATCCCCCTGCTCTCTTGTCCCCTTTCTCCCCCTTTTTCCTGTAGGGTAAGGCAGATTTCCATACCCACTTGAATGGTATGTTATTCCCTCCTTAAGCCAAATCCTATGAGAATAAGATTCACTCATTCCCTCTCACCTTCCCTTGTTTCCCCTTCCACTGTAAGAGACTTTTCTGGTTTTTTTTGTGAGATAATTTACCCCATTCTACCTCTCCCTTTCTTCTTCTCCGAGTATAATCCTCTCTCATCCCTTAATTTTATTCTCCAGATATGACCCCTTAATCTTCAACTCACCCTGTGCCCTCTATCTATCTATCTACATATACATACATATAATTTTTTTCCTCCAACTACCCTGATACTGACAAAGGTCTCATGAGTTATAAATATCATCTTTCCATGCAGGAATGTAAACAGTTCAATCTTAATAAGTCTCTTATGATTTCTCTTTCCTGTTTACCTCTTCATGTTCCACTTGAGTCCTGTATTTGAAAGTCAAATTTTCTATTCAGCTCTGGTCTTTTCATCAAGAATGCTTGAAAGTCCTCTATTTCACTGAATGACCATTTTTTCCCCTGAAGGATTATACTCAGTTTTGCTGGGTAGGTGATTCTTGGTTGTAATCCTATCTCCTTTGCCCTCTGGAATATTATATTCCATGCCCTGCGGTCCTTTAATGTAGAAGCTGCTAAATCTTGTGTTATCCTGATTGTGTTTCCACAGTACTTGAACTGTTTCCTTCTGGCAGCTTGTAATATTTTCTCCTTGACCTGGGAACTCTGGAATTTGGCTACAATATTCCTAGGAGTTTTCCTTTGGGGATCTCTTTCAGGAGGAGATCTGTGGATTCTTTCAATTTCTATTTTGCCCTCTGGTTCTATATCAGGGCAGTTTTCCTTGATAATTTCTTGAAAGATGATGTCTAGGCTCTTTTTTGATCATGGCTTTCAGATAGTCCAATAATTTTTAAATTCTCTCTCCTGGATCTATTTTCCAGGTCAGTTGTTTTTCCAATGAGATATTTCACATTGTTTTCTAATTTTTCATTCTTTTGGATTTGTTCTACTGTGTTGATTTCTCATAAAGTCACTATCTTCCAATTGCTCTATTCTAATTTTTAAGGAAGTATTTTCTTCAGTAAGCTTTTGGACTTCCTTTTCCATTGGCCAATTTTGCTTTTTAGGGCATTTTTCTCCTCATTGGCTTTTTGGACCTCTTTTGCCATTTGGGTTAGGCTATTTTTTAAGGTGTTATTTTCTTCAGTATTTTTTTGGGTCTCCTTTAGCATCACTCTCAGTTTTTCCTCTACTTCTCTAACTTGCTTCTCAAAATGTTTTTGAGCTCTTCCATGGCCTGGGACCAATTCATATTTTTCTTGGAGGCTTTGGATGTAGGGCTTTGACTTTGTTGTCTTCTTCTGGTTGTACATTTTGGTCTTCTTTGTCACCAAAGTAAGATAATATAGTCTGACTCTTTTTGCGCTGCTTGCTCATGTTCCCAGCCAATTACTTGAGTTTTAAACTCTTTGTTAAGGTAAGAGTCTGCTTCCAATGTGGAGAATGTACTGTCCCAAGCTTGGGGGGTTTGTACAGCTGTTTTCAGAGATACTTGTAGGGACCTGTAAATTTTCAGTTCTTCCAAGGTGGTATGATAAGGGGCAAGGTGTTTACTCCTTTCCTGGCCTGCGACTACAAGTACTCCTTTCTGTCCTGTAACTGTGATGAGGGGATCCTCTCCGCAACCACTACAAGCTCCACCAAGCCAGTGCTCCTCCTCACCCCAGCACCGCTGCCCAGAACTGTGGCCCAGATCCAAACATGGGCAAAGCAAGAGATTCCTGCCTCAGCACTGGCAAAGAGATCCCTGCAGTCCCTCTCTGATCAGCCACTGGATTCCCCCTCAGTCTGTGGGCCAGAAGTTCGGGAAGCAGCTGCCCCCTCACAGGGCCATGCTCTTGGGGAATGGAGCTGAAACCCTGCCTTCCTTTCTCAGGCACCGACAGAAACAGACTTTTCCCACTGACTTTCTAATTTTGTCTTTGGATTGGCGGATTGAGGAGTCTGGAAACCTCCACAGATGCCCAAGATTCAGTCCTCTGAGGCCCGCTCCAGGTTTGCTGCAGCCTGTGCGCCCACTCTGGGGCCTGTGCACCCACGCGTGCTGTGCTGCACTCCCAGCCCGGTGCAATACACCTTTCTGATCAATCATCCAGGTTGTCTTGGGCTGGAAATTTGTTTCACTCTGTCTTTTTGTGGGTTCTGCTGCTTCAGAATTTGTTTAGGGCCATTTTTTATGAGTATTTGGAGGGGTTTGGAGGAGAGCTCAAGCAAGTCACTGCCTTCACTCTGCCATCTTGGCTCCACCTCCCTAGTAGGCACTTTATAAATGTGTATTCCCTTCCCTCTTTCCAAGATCAACAATGATTTCTCAGTTCCCAAAATTCAATGGTGTTTTCTCAGTCCTCATCCTTCTTAGTCACTCCCTCCTTCTGCATGGTCTTTTCATTTCTGGCTAGTTCTCAGTCATCATTCTCATTGATTTTTCAACAGTATTTGACATTGTTGATCCTCCTGGATGTTCCCTCCTGCCTTAGCTCCCATGACATTACTATCTCTTGTTTCTTCTATTTGTTTGAGTATGCCTGCTTAGCTGTGTAAAAAAATGTTTGGCCTGTTTCTCCTATCCCCTCAGTGTGAATGTCTCACAAGGCTCAGTCTCTTCCTGTCTCTATGCTTTTATTCATAGTGACCTCATTTTATCCCATTAGTTTAATTATTATCTCTTTACAGATGATTCCTAAAATCTACATATCTAGTCCCAAATTTTTACCTTCGTTCCAATTCCACGTTCCCAACTGCTTGCAAGACATCCACTCGGATGACCTACCAGCATTTTGTTCAGGTGGTGCGGTATAAAGAGTGCTGGACTTAGAGTTAGGAAGAACTGAGTACACATCCCACCTCTGACCCTTAATAGTTTGCATAATCCTAGGCAAATCATTTAACCTCTTCTAGCCTCAGTTGTCCAGCCCATCTGTAGAATAGAGGAATGATGGCATCTATATCACAGACTTATTGTGAAATTAACATATGTAAAGCATTTTGCAAATTGTAAAGCCTACATCTACAGGCTAACTATTCCCACTAAAATTGTCTTTCCTTCCATCTTTCTATTTCTATTGATAGCATCACTATCTTCCCACTTATCTAGGCTTGAAACCTGGGGATCATCTGGGACTCTTCTTTGCTCTTTCTCTTACTCTTTCCCCACCTCCACACAAACACTTGTTGGGTTTCACCAATTCTACATCTATAACATCTCTCAAATCGATGCCCTTCTCCGCACTCACAGTACCGCCATATTTATCTAGCCTGTGTTAACCCTCACCTAGACTATTGTCTTGGTCTCCTAACCAGTCTACCTGCCTTTAGTCTCTCCTATTTAACATCTATCCTTTGCATGACTACAAAAAAACCATTCTGATATGCAGGGCTGACCTTTTCTCTCTGGCTGAGGAACTTCCAAATGCTCTCTATCTAGCCTATAGCATAAAATACAAATGCCTTAGCCTGGCTCTTACAGACCTCTGTGATCTGGTTCCAACCCTTTCCAGACTTATTTCTATTTCTCCACTTTGTGCACAGCTAACTAGTCCTATATCTAGTCCTGCCATCTTCCCACATACTCCATGCTTGGAAGGCACTTCCTTTACATTTTCACCTGTGGAAAATCCTTTTTTTCAAAGTCCAAGTTAGGTGCTATTTCCTGTATCAAGCATTCCCTGATCTCAGCCAGATGGGAGAAATCTCTTTCTCCTCAAATTTTCTTAGACTACTTTGTCTCATTTATCCTTATTGCAATCTATGTTCATACTAATTTGTGTATTTGTCTGATTTCCCCCATTAGAATGTAAGCTCCCTAAAGGCAGAGATTATTTTGATTTATTTTTCAATTTAGTGTTCCTTGGCCTTAGCTTAGTGACTGGTGCATATTAATTACTTAATACATGTTTTTTTCAATTGAAGAACTTTGATTACAAGATCTGAATTTAGGTTTTTTTTTTTTTTAATTCCTGTATTATTCTTTCTCCACTCTCCCATTTCCTCTATACTATTCAGAATCTGTTCTTGTCTTGTCTTCCCTGTCCTAGTGCCAGGGATTGACAATTTCATTTTTTCTCTCCCGATTCCCCATAGGTAAAACGCTAGATTACAAAAGAATAATTGATCTATTTGCCATATCTTGAGGATGTTGAGTTGCTCAATAGGTTTCCCCAGATTTTCCAGTCCAGTAAAGTGCAAACATAGGCTAACAGCTGGTTGAATTCACAGGCTTATAAAGTTTGTTCCTCACAGGGTTAAATATAATAGGCTTTTTAACCTGCTCCCCAAACCCCTCATTCCTCCTTTATCTAAACCTACCTCCCAGGGCTTCAGTCAGCTGCTCTGGAGAGGGCTCTGGGTGGTTCCTCAGGAGAGTATATAAGGACATCACCATCCCTGGGGTGCAGAATCCACATTGAGTACCATGGCCTTTGGCAATCCTCTCCTGGGTTGACACATATGTAGGCACAGGATTATAAGATGTCAAGCAAGAAGATTGTTTAGAGATCATCTAGTTCAAGGCTTCCTAACCTTTTCTGTGCAATGGACTCCTATGACCATCTCGTGGTGACCCCTCATGCCCCAATGACATGTGAAACCTACATTCATAACTGAAGGAAATGCTAAATTTCAGTTAGATTTCAGTGAAAATAAAGATGTAGTACCCCCTTTCCTCCCTTCCAAGTTCTTAGACTCCATGAAATCTACTCCAGGATTCCTTAGGAGTTTGAGAACCCTAGGTCAAGAATCCCTGAACTAAGTCTAATTCTCTCATTTCATAGATGAAGATACCAATGCCCAAAGAAATGACTTTCTCAAGGTCATACAGGGAGTAAGTTGAAGCAGCTAAGCGGTGCAGTGGATACAGGCCTGGAGTCAGGAAGACCTGAGTTCAAATCCAACCTCAGACGCTTATTAGCTATGTAGTCCTGGGCAAATCATTTAACCTCTGTTTGCCTCAGTTTTTTCAATTGTAAAAAGCAGATAATAACAGCACCTTCCTTACAGAGATGTTGTGAGAATCAGATGAGATAACATTTATAAAGAGCTTAGCACAGTGCCTGGCACACAGTAGGTGCCATATGGATGCTTATTCCCTTCCCCTAGTAAGTTGACCAACCAGAATTTGGTCTAGTTGATCTAGAACAATTCTGAATTTGAACTGAGGCCCTCTGATTCCAAATCTAGGGCTTTCCTCCAAAAGTCAAGCAGGCCTTGTCATTGATTTTTTATTCAGAAAAACACAAAAACAAAAACAAACCCTCACTCTATGTGTGGTCTGAGTTCCTGGTGTTGCCAACCCTGTCTGGTTGCCACTAACACTCTCATAAGACACTGTTAAAAAATATATGTGTTATCTAATGAATCAATGGAGTATTTTAAAATTAATTGTCTCATTTCTATATGTATCTAGATTTTTATAAAGTGAGTCAAATGCTGGGAAAATGACTTTTCTTGAAAGTCCACAATGTTTTGTTGAAATCAAGAACAGAATCCACCCTTAAAGTGCAAGGATAAGTGAAATTAAACATGGATTTTTACTCTGGATTTGGAAAAGGATTAAACCAAGTTTGCTATTTGTATACTAGATGTAAATAGAAATGAAATACATCTGTAGTGTTTAATGATTTTATCTTTCCGTGGGGAATCTTTTATTTTTGAATATTTTATCTTTTTTGAATATTCATAAAGATTATACATCCTCCAGAACACAGATTTCTTTTCCATAGGGATTTCACATTGAGTTCACATTACCATACGTATTTATTAGATTAATATGTGTATGTGCATCACTCCTCCTCCCCCAGCTAGATTGTAAGCTCCAGAAAGAGCCAGGACTTGGTCTTACCAAAACTTTGTGTCTCCCACTTTTGCCTTTCTAGAACACAGGACTCTGCCAACAGCAAATGCTCAGTAAATAGTGAGTTGAATTGAACTGCCCCAATCCAGTATTCCACCATTGGAGATTAAACCTGGATTTTATCATATCAACTTGGGAACTTACTCAGCACAGTTCCCAACTACAGCTTCATGAACAAAGAACAAGAATAAGGAAGAGGAATACTATAATTTCTTTTTCTGTCTTCAACTGATCCCTTCTAAGACTGATGCAAATCAAAATTTCCACTTAAATAATTAGAACTTGAAGGGTCAGATAGCATAGTGAATACAGGATATATGAAGGGGAAAAGTTCTTAAAAATGATAGAGGCAGTGTGGTGGGTTGGAAAGTGCACTAGATGAGAAGGCAGAAGACCTGACTGGTAGTTTGGACACTCTTTTGGGACCTGCCATGTGACTGTAGGCAGGCTGCTTCCTCTCACTTTTGGCTTCTGGCATTTGTAAAATGAGAGGGTTGAAGTAGATAACCAATCAGGCCAACAATTTCCAATTTCATGATAAAAAGCTAACATGCTCTTACCTGAACAGGATGGATCCTGGTTCTGGTGCTTCCAATACCTTCCACTGTGGTGACCGCAGCCCCATACAGAGAGCAGATGGGAAGCAGACAAGCAGTAGCTGCATAGTGTCTTCATGTTTGTACACAAGTAAAATCAAGGTCACTAATACAATCGAGTTTGGTGGGAATGTTGGAAAAGAGGGGTGAAGAGTGGAAAATCTTCATTGCTCATGAGTCCCAGGAGGTGGGTACCTTTGAAGGGTTTGGGGTCTTTCAACATTCTTTGAGGAAAATAGGAGCTTCAAATCCTCTCTGTTGACTTTGTGGTAGTTATAAAGATCAGTAACCCAGGGTGAAGCTGGAATGGTACTGGCCCCTTAGGAGTCTGGTTGAGAAGTAGTATTAATTAGTACTATAGCTAGCAATGATGGTACCGGAGTGGAGAAACATTGAATCTTCGGACACAATAGTCCTTGGAGTAAATAACCTCATAGGCTATCTATAATGGAGAGATGGAATCAGATTACACATCAGAGGCAGATGCTGGGGAAGCTTCTTCCCAGAATGGAGAAAGATGAGACTGGGCCAGGGAAGAGATCGTCTGGTAGCTTATGATCATAGCTAACTGTTTATTAACTGAGTACTAAGTTCAGTTGTTTCTACCTCTTGAAAGAGTTCAAGTGCTGTTAACACCCTTTAAGTTCTGGCATCCATAGGTGAAGCCTTGATTGCTTTACTTATAGCATTCATATGATATAGTTGAAAGATTGGACTTCTGAGTTAGGATACTTATCTCTGTATTTTTGTATTGGCCTTGACATTTGTTAGATATGAGAAGTTGGGCAAGTCACTGAACATCTTTGAGCCTCAATTTTTCTATCTGTAAAATGTGGTTAATATTACTTTTACTATCTCACAGAGCTGTTGTATGGGAAATACCTTGTAAACTGAAGAAAAAAAAAGATTTTAGACAACAACAGACCCAAAATCTGGATGTAAGGGTAATTAGTGGCAAGCGGTAAGCACTTGTGTGTGGATTTATGTCAGAAGTCTACAAGAAAGACCTCTGGGAAAACTTCGTTGGAGAGTTTGAGGATAACATGGAATACTATGAGGGCACCCGGGCAGCTAATTGAAGAAGGAGGGCACTTACCTGGGCAGTAGGTAAATAGGAAGTTTCTTAAGATGACCTTTGCATTTCTAACTACCATTTCGATTGGAATCAGTATAGGTGGTGGAGGAAGCAAGAGATAGAGATGTCTCATTGTGTTTCTCCCACTGCCATTTGCCTTTCCTGTCTAAGCCATGCCTGAGGAGCCTTTGGAAAAGCACCCAGAGGCAGGAGGCTATTAGTAATCATAATCAGATGTTGGCTCCCTTGGATTTTGTTGTTTTAAGACCCAGGGGTAGTGTTAGGAATTGTATTAATTAATGTCTCTCCTGAGAATACGAGAGCATAAACCTAGTAAAGGAATATTTCCCATTGAACTTCATGCCGGATGCTTTTCAGATTTTTAGAAAGGATACCTTATTTTCTTGGAAAGGAGGTCATACTTTGACACCATCACTGTGCAGGCCCCACAGCCTCCTCCTCCACAAGCATATTTGGTTCCTGTGAGACGAACCGGACAGGCAGCAGTCAAGGAAAAGGTTTGATTCCTCACGTTTTGTCCCTATTGCAGACAGCATGTGTAACAGATAGAGAGGCAGTCTTGGAATTAGGAAGACCTGGGTGCAATTTCTGTTGCTGATATATATAGTATGGTCCCATTCGTAAGTTCAATTAAGGGAATTCAGCCATCAGTCTGGCCTGGAAGGATGGCTCCCAGACATTTGTTAGATATGAGAAGTTGGGCAACTCACTGAACATCTTCTGGACCAACCTTTCCTCTACCTCTGTCCCCTCCCCAAAGACCTGTCAATCTCACCCCACCCCCTCCCCATACACTCATATTCCCTCCCTCCCTCCCTCCCTGCTTATGGTGGATGGGCCTGAGCTAAGCCCACCAAACCAGCCTGGAACCCAGATCATTTGTGAAAGTACCTGGGACTTTTTATGCCTCCTGTCACTTAACCTTTCTCCACTAACCCTGATCCCTTCCATCAGTCAGTCAGTCAAGCAACAAGCATTTATTAAGCGCTTACTATATACAAACCCTGGGATATAAAGAAAAGCAAAAACACTGTTCCTGTCCTCAAGTAGCTCACACTCTACTTGGGGAAATGGCTCAACTATACACACATGAATACATATACATATAGTCACACATACAACACATAACATAAAAGCACACATAGATATACATGTCTACACATGTATCTTATACACACACAAACATGTATACATACTTGGAGGAATTTTTAAAAACCTGTATGCTGTGAGTTTGGAGGAAACATCTCTCCTGAAATAGTAACTTTAGGAGTCAAAAAAAATATAGCCTGAAGGGATATGTAAAGACAGACTCAGTCTGACTCCACCTCAAAGGGAGGTGCCCACTTAGACCTTCGACCTTCAGTACACATAGATATTCTGCCAGTCTGATGACATTGACTACAAGGAAACACCCCTACCCTGAATAGGCCTGATCTTGGGCACACCGGGGAGGCTCCTTTGCCAGCTGTCCAAGGGCTGTGTAAAATCCTGATTATGTGTGTATCTCCCCGCCACCTGACACTTGACCATCAGCTGATGCTAATTAGGCTTTTAGCTTCTAGCCTTTCCTCTTGATTTGTTGACCTTCAGTCAAATGGACCTACATGGGAGGAATTACTCTCAGGGAGGCAGATTACCAAAAGAAATAATCTTCATAGTATACCCATGAATATACGTATGTACATACACATGCATATACACACATATTTGCACATGTCTATATATGTGTAGTTTTATATACCCACACAAGTGCTTTTCTATATACTCTGGATCATGGAAATCATGGAAGGGGGTGAAATGTAAGATGCCTGCAAAGGGAGAAGGAAGCCATATTGTGAAGGGCTCTAAAAGCCAAACTTAGGACTTTATAGTTGATCACAAGGCTAATAGAGAGCTACTAGAGTTTATTGAGGAATGTGGCAAAGTGTCACATAGTCTGACCCAAAGCACTTTGGAAGCTGAGTAAAGGATGGATTGGAGCGGGAAGAGACTGGAGCTTTAGCAGTCTCTGCTTGAAGACTTTTCTTGTGTGAGAGAAATACCCATGGGGCACTGGCAAACCAAGTTCTCCTCTTGGAGAGAGAGCTGATCTGTTGGTTCCCTCCTTGAGTCAGGGGACTCCTGTTTGTTTTCAATGTCCACATTGGAAAGAAAATATTTCCCATCAGTTAAACCTTTGCTTAGCTCTTTATCCTGTCCTTTGTAGCCATTGGGTTATGGGGAAGGAATTTTGCCCTGTTAGCTTTTAAGTTAGAATAAGAAACTACAGTTATCTCTTCCACATCATGGTTTCGATATATCGCCAGATGGCAGAAGAAATTAAATGGAAATTTTGGGGGAGTTTTGCTGAAGCCATAAACAAGATGCAAAGGCCAGCAGATGATACAGAAAAAGTTTAGAAACTCAGAAATGTATAACATATTTATAGTATTGTATACTATCAACATATTTTATCTTTTAATACCATAATAATTCAGACCTTTCTGGCATGAAGGGAGGGCCAAAAAATTTTATGAGGATTTTGTAGATCACAGGGTTGCTGTGCCCCTAATCCTTGTGATGTGGAAAGGATACCTGTAATGGCATTTCTAGATAAGTGAAAGTGGTAAAGGCATTAGTGGATATTGAAAATACGTTAAAATTATGGCTCTAAGATGTGAATTGCAAATGTGTGCCTTTCAATAGCAATATGTTAGAATAAAAGGCTTTTAGCATCTATGTACTCTTGCCAAAAATATATAGGCTTTTGATGAGAAGGGTCAATCAGTCAGCTGATTTAAAAGATTATGTCCTGAGAGATTAGAACCTAACCCCCATGTAAGATGAGACAACACTATGCCAGCTATGTCACCCTAAATTAGTCATCTATCATGTCAGCACCCCCATGAAATCCTCTGAGATGATACAGTATAGATAAGTTGCCTACCTGACTTGGTGGAAGAAGCTTCCACACCAGAAATTCCCTATACCAATGAAAATATAGATCAAGAGGAATAAACAAATGAATGAATGAACAGATATATAAAAAAATGAACAAAAGCTATCCAGAAGGGAAAGGTCCTATTTGGATATTTGGTTTAACCCAATTCAATATATTTAGACCTGTGGACCAAGACACTTTATACCTTGATACAGGAAATTGTCTGAAGAAACTGATGTGGATACCCAGAGAACACAGCAACCGAATTAGATTTTTAAAAGCTACATATAGGAGATGAAGGAAGTAACTGAAGGTGCCAAAGCAAGGCATGATCCTGGAAGAGGTATCTACAGTGAGGAAGCTCAAAACAAGCTGAGGCTGGAAATAAGAATGAAGGAGAAAGAGAACAACAACAATAATAATAACAAAGTTTTAAGTTCTAAAAAAAATCTATATTTTAGGAAAGAAGAGTTTCCAGAAGAGATAGGATAGCTATTTGGGCTGGTTTGGATGAAAATAACTAATTAGGAGGAAGAAAGGATGCCTAATTCTCATTCTGGTTCTGCTTTGTTTGCCAAATATGGCTGTTGTCAGACTGGAAAGGACAGAACAAATGAGGCTAACAGGAAATCGATACTCAAGACAAGTGAGAAGATAATAATAGGGCACTTAAGCGCTCTTTGATATTGTTTAATACCCTGACTCAGATGACAACATCCTCATGCTATTGAAAGAACTGGCAAATGGGACTGCTGGACCAATGGAAATAATATTTTAAAGATTGTGGAAAACAGGAGGAAGGCAAACGGCATTTTGATTTTTTTTTCTAAAAGAAGAAAATGGAATTTGAAAATGATAGATCAATGAGCTTGACTTTTATTCCTAGCAAATTCTAGGATGTGATATTAAAGATATGACTGATGAACATCTGGAAAAGGAACTGGTGATCCCAAAGAACCAATGTGGCAACGTCAAGGACAGGTCATATAAGAGTAATCTGATTTCTTTCTTTACTTTCCTTTTCTTTTCCTTTCTTATCTTTTCTCTTCTTTCTCTCCTCCTCCTCCTCTCCTCCTCCTCCTCCTTCTTCCTCTGCTTCTTCTTTTACAGTTTCTAAACTGGTAGAGTAGGAAAATGGGGTAGATATATTTCACCTGGATTTTAGCAAGGGACTTGAGAATGTTCTGGAAAGTCCAGAGAAGCCAGTCTTTTGGAAAAGATGGAGAGATATGGACTGGATGACAGTATAATTAGAAGGATTCAGAACTGATTGAATGGCTAAAGTCCAAGAGTAGTCATTAATGGTTCCATTTTATCTTGGGAGGAGGTCTGCAGTGCATTTCCCTAGGGATTTGTGTTAGGCCCTGTGCTACCACCATTTTTATTAATGATTAGTATAAAGGTATATATGGGATCCTTTTCAAGTTTATAGATGACATAAAGCTAGAAGGTATAGCTAACACACTGGATGGCAGAGCCAGGATCCAAAGAGATCTTGATAATTCCCATAATTGATCAGTTGCCAAGACAATGTAATCTCTACATCTCTTACATCTCTCCCCTTCTCTTTACTTACACAGCCTCTACCCTACTTAAGATCCTCATCACCTCTCATCTGGATTATTACCATAACCTCCATATTGGTTTCCTTGCCTCCCCTTTCCAATCCATCTTCCACATAGATGCCATATTAATATTCCTGAAACACAGATCTAACTCATGTCACACCCTCTCCCCTCTTCTTCAAAAATCTTTAATGATTCCTTATTACTTTTAGGATACATTTCCAAATCTTCAGCCCGAACTTTAAGGCCCTACCCATGCCTAGAATACTCTTCCTTCTTATTACAACTCCTGGTTTCCTTCAAGACTCCGTTAAAATCCCACCCTTTGCAGGAGACCTTTGCAGGTCCTTCTACTGCTAGTGCCTTCTCTGTGAGATTACTTTCTGTCTACTTTGCATGTATCTTGTGTGTACATATTTGTTTGCACGTTAGTTCGCCCATTAGATTGTGAGGTCCTTGTGAGCAGGGACAGTATGTTTGCTTCTCATTGTATCTGCAGGCTTAGCTCAGTGGTTGGCATGTAATTATTTTTTATATAATAAATGCTTATATAATATTTTTTATATAATAAATGCTTATTGACTGACTGATTCCACTGTCTGTTTTCTGCCTACCTTCCACATTTATTTCATGTCTCCTCCTCTCCATTATACACTCTCTGTTTCCGTCAAATCGGCCTGCTAGATGTTCCCCATTCATGACATTCCATTTCCCACCTCTCTGACTTTGTAGATGTGGTCCTCCATGTTTGGAAAGCTCTCTGTCCTCACCTGTCTCGTAGAGTTCTCAGGCTTCCTTCCAAGCATAGTTCCAATATCACTGCCTACATTTTTCCTGATTCCCCCAGATTTTACTTAGTCTTTCCCACTTGAAATTACTTGGCATTAATTTCTATATAGGTTGCATTTACTTACTTAGCTACATATTATATCATTCCAGTAGAATGTAAGTCTACTACGTATCATTCAATTGTTCCTATTATCTTTATTATTAATAGACACTTAACTGCATATAGAGCTCTAAAGTTTATAAAGTCCCTTACATACATTTTCTCAGTCCTTTTTTTTTAAATCTTTTTTTTTTTTTGGTCTAGGCAATGGGGTTAAGTGACTTGCCCAGGGTCACACAGCTAGTAAGTGTTATGTGTCTGGGCCAGATTTGAACTCAGGTCCTCCGGAATCCAGGGCCAGTGCTCTATCTACTGTGCCACCTAGCTGCCCCAACATACATTTTCTAATTTGATTCTAAACACGCAGCTTTATGAAGAAGATAGTACAATTTTTATCATGCCCATATTACACATGAGGAAACTAAGGTTCGGAAAGGCTAAGTAAATACAATGCTGGGCCTGGAATCACTATGACCTGAGTTCTAATCTGATCTCAGACACTTACTAACTGTGTGACCCTGGACAAATGGCTTACCTTCTGTTTGCCTCAGTTTCCTCAACTGGAAAATGGGGATTGTAACAGCTCATACCTTGCAGGGGCTTTGTGAGAATCAAATGAGATAAAATTTGTAAAGTGCTTGGTCCAGTGCCTGCCTCATAGTAGGTACAATGTAAATGCTTATTCCCTTCTAACCAAGTGATTTGCTCAAGGTCATGTAACTAGTTAAATGACTTATCCCGGATCATAATTGCAGACTGTCACCCATCTTTTCTCTCTCCAATGCCAGTGCTGTCTCTCCTCTATGTACTTAACTGAATTGACTCTTATGATGTCTGCAACACTGAATAGTACAATGGGCTAGTGTTGGGTTTTCCCCCAAGACTCTAAAAATTTCTGGTTCTTTAAAGGACAGTCTCTTACATTTGCTCATTATTGAATGCATATTATTTTGAAGAGCTACATAATTCAACATGGAAATGAAGGGGGTTGGGGTGGAGAATCTGGCCAGGGGAAATCTGGGTGAAATGGAAGGAAACACGTGTTTTCCCAGAAGCTAATTGCAAGTTAGACAATCTATTTAGCAGTCATGTGCAAGCTAAATACAATAAGAGCTCTTTATTAGGCAATAATACTAGCACGGCTTTGTGAAGCCCTTTAGAGAATTATTCAAGCTGAGCTAAAGTGCTTAGTTTTAATTTCATGACTGTTAACTGGAGGCTAGAGAACAAAGCTCTTTTGTAAGGCACTTAGCCTGGTGCCTCACACATAGTAAGCGCTACATAAATATTAGCCATCATTATTATTATTATTTTGTGAAACCAGAGCAGTTTCAAGCTAAGTCAAGTAAACAGTATTGATTGCTGTCAGGTTTTTTTTTTTTCAGTCATGTCTGACTCTTCAAGACTGTAGTTGGGATTTTCTTAGCAAAGATACTGGAGTGGTTTGCCCTTTCCTTCTCCAGCTCATTTTACAGCTGAGGAAACTGAGGCAAACAGGGTTAAATGACTTGACCAGGGCTATACAGCTAGTAAATGTCTGAGGCCAGATTTGCACCCAGGAAGATGAGTCTTCCTGACTGCAGGCCTGGCACTCTATATACTATGCCACCCAGCTGCCCAAAACAGTATTGATTAAGCAAGCACCAGGTGCCAGGTACTATGCTAAGCACCAGACTTCACTGGACTTTCTCTCAGGCCGAGTGGAGTGAGAACTGAGTGCTGAAGGAGCCAGGAGACTTTGTTGAGGGTTAATTCGCAGATTAGGTGTTTGTAGAAACTATAAACAGCAATTAAATCACTAACCAAGTGATTCTACTCCCCTACTCAAAGCTCCACTGCCTATCTATTGCCTCTTGGGTAGAATAAACATGCCTGGCATTTAAAGTTTTTCATACCTTGCCTCCAGCCTACTTTCTACACTTATTACATATTATTTAGGCAATGAGGAGACCCAGTAGATAGAGCATTGAACCTGGAGGCAAGAAGAACTGAATTTAAATGTTATCTCAGACACTTCCTAGAAGGGTGACTCTGGGCAAGACAGGTAACCTCTTTGCCTCAGTTTCCTCAATTGTAAAGTGGAGATGATAGTAGTACCTCCCTTGAAGGGTTGTTGTGATGATCAAATGAGACAATGTTTGTCTACAATGTTTGTAAACAGCTCAGCGCAGTGCCTGTCATGTAGCTTCTATATGTGCTATATAAATGCTTATTGCCTTCTCAATGTGTATTTATTAAGACCTTACTAAGTGCCAAGTAAATGTGCTAAGGGCATGTAATGAAAAGCAAAGACTTGGCATCCATGTCCTCAAGGAGGCTACATTCTAATGAAGGAAATACCTCAATAACATGTAAATGAAAAATAAGGAGAGGGAGAATGTTCCAGGCTTGGGGGAGTGGGGTGGGTCAGCCAGTGAAAGGAGGGATGGGAAAATGTGTTGTGTTGGAGGAAATGCAACATGGCAGGAGTTGCCAGATTGTTGAGTATAGGAAAGAGAGTGAAGGCTAGAAAGACTGGGAAGGTAGGAAGGCGCTAGATTCCTCTCCTTCAAACACTAACTGGTCTGGCCAATTATTCTTCATACATTCCATTTTCTTTTTCTGGTCTTTACTCTGGCAGTTCCCACTT
Organism: Phascolarctos cinereus; assembly: GCF_003287225.1. Classification (NCBI taxonomy): domain Eukaryota; kingdom Metazoa; phylum Chordata; class Mammalia; order Diprotodontia; family Phascolarctidae; genus Phascolarctos; species Phascolarctos cinereus. Next base: position 87,268,745 of record NW_027556180.1, read on the forward strand.
CCTAGAATGTCATTCTTCTTACCTCTATTTTTTAGAATCCCTCTATTCTTTCAAGGCTTAGATCAAGTGCTACTTCCTATATGAAGTGTTTCCTGATCCCCTCCTCACTCAGGCACTCCTAGTACCCTCCTCCCCAATTACTCTGTATTTTTCTATATATTTGCATTTGCTTATATGGGTACATGTTTTCTCACAATGTGCCATGACAGCAGGGACAGATTAATTTGCTTTTGTACTCCCAGAGCCTGGTACAGAGCCTGGGTTAGTCCTATTTCCACCAACAGGATCACACATGAGGGCCTATGCCTGGAGAGACACATTTGATAAAGAGGCTGATATCAGCTGTCCTGGCTGGGGATGAGAAGAATGTTCTCTTAATAACAAAACTAATAAATACTTGATTGATTGGACTGGGAAATAAATCCACCTCTCCAAGCCCATTTTCTCATTTGTGAAATGGGAATAGTAATAAAAAGTACTACCTACTGCAAAGGGTTGTGAGCAAAATGTTTCGTAGACTTTGAAATGATACAGAAGTGGGGTTGAATATTGTTATGGGGAAAGGATACGGTTCTTTCTCAGGTAGGACAGCAGGTTGACTTCAGGATCTGCATTCTTCTCTGTGACCTGGAAGAGGGAAAGGAGGTGAGGATTACTGATGGGTACAATTTAATAATCCAGGGGCATAGCTCTTTTTGATATGTTTGTTTTGGGTATGTATGGCTAATATTTAGCTAGATTTGGTTTGGCTCCACTTAACAGTGTTAGACCCATGAAGGCACTTGGAACTACTGTGTTTTGTCACATTCACACCAATAAACTCAAGAGAGCTTCTCCCTGGAGAGAAACCCATAATAAAGAGGTTGACATCAATTATCCTGACTGGGGATGAGAATAATATTCTAGAATCCTAGAAAAATGAACATTGCCCTTTTTCTCAGATTGAACAAAGGGATAAGGCTTTAACTTTTTAAAATTAAAAACATTTATTGTGACATTAACAAACACCAAATAAAATGAGCACTTCCATATACATTGTAGAACAGAAAAAAATATTATTGTACAAGAAACTGCCCTTCTCTATTATATCTAGCTTGTTTTCTTTTTAAAAGTCTGTAATAGATTTAACATGTAATTTTCAAAGCTGTCATGATTCTGGGATTCCTTCTGACCTTCCTTCTGTTTTCTTCTGTGCACTAAAAAAAAAAAAGGACTTTCACTTCTTGTTCAAATCGAGTGAGGCAACATGTAAAGTCCTTTGCAAACCTTAACATGCTATGCAAATGTTGACTTATTATGATGTGCCATTTTACTTGAGAATGTTTAAGATTCAGTTTTAAATTTCTTGGATCATAGAGAGAGTCAAAGGGATCTTCAAAGGCAACTAATGCAGCTTCTTTATTTTACAGGAGAGGGATCTAAGGCTAAGAAAGAGAAAGTGACTAACCCCAGATCACGCAGGGAGTGAGAGTTGAAGGTGGGATTTGTACCTAGGGCCACTGATGCTAAACCTAGCACTCTTTCACTTGCACCACACTGCCCCCTAGTGGTTTGTGCTAAGACCCAGGCATCCAGTATGGGATCCACAGACAAAATAGTACATACAAATCGTTTGCCTTGAGAGGGTGGGGTATCTCACCTGAGATTTCAGCAAAAATATTTTTCCTAATTAAGATGTCTAATTAGCTAGTAGTTGACGAGTTGGTTAGGAAGTCTTGTTCCTTTGTTCAGGGAGCCATAGCTTCCCTCAAAGAGAAACTTTGAATTGCAAAAGACTAGAGATTTCTTGGGATTTGTGGTCGATTTTATTCAGATTTCTAAAAATCTTGCTCGTAAATACTAAATTTATCCTCTTTCCTATATCCGAAGTAGTTAAAAAACTTATAGAGATTATATAGTGCGAAAGTGTAGTATTAATTATATGACAGGACTTTCTTCTATTTGGGAGTTCAGATGTTGTGCGTTACAATTAGTCTTCAAACCTGAAGTAGAAGTTTAGACAGGTGTATCCTTGTAATTTACATCTTATGACTTTGTCCTTAATTCTTATTCTCTATCCATGAGAAAAGGAAGGGGAAATGTTAAGTAATAATAATAATAATAATGATAATATAACCTGTTTAAAGACAGCATCATGATTTGCAAAAAAAAAAAGTAATTCATCTTTTTTTTAATGATTCTTGGCAGCTAGGTAGGGGTAAGGTGCTGGACCTGGAGTCAGGGAGACATGAATTCAAAACCAGCCTTACACACTTATTAGCTATGCCATCTTCAATAAATGGCTTAGCTTTTGCCAGCCTCAGCTTTCTCATCTGTAAAATGCAGATAATAATAGCACCTACCTCCCATTGGTTGTTGTGAGGATTAAATGAGACGTTATTGGTAAAGTACTTACTGAATGTCCAAGCACTACATAAATTCTAGCTATTATTATTATTTACTCATCTTAACTAATTCTCTTAATACCTCCTTTTCCAAGAAAAACAAAAGACAAAATGCTTCCATTACCCCTAGAACCCCAAAGAGTTTCACTGCTTATATTTTGTTAATAATATGAAAATAAATATTCTCCCTTGTTTAGCTCAGAAAGGAAAGTTAACCACTAAGAGATTTAGGGATGGGGCAATAGGACAGGTACAAAGGGAATATTAATTTGTGTTTTATAATTTTTTATAGATATATTTTGTTTTTATATCATTTTCATTTCTGAATAGATCCCTCTCCCCCAGCCTCAGTGATGTAATAAATAATTTTTAAAAAATCAATGTAGCAAAACTAAGCAAGCTTGAGTCTGATAGTATATAAAATAGTCTCCCATTTGTGCAAAGAGGAGATAAACTGGCTCAATGTTTCTCTAGGACCAAGCTTGGTCACTATAATTAAAAGTATTCGATTTTCTTGTTTTGCTCTTTCCATTTCCGTGGGTGTAATTGGTTGTTAAAGAAGTGGTGGAGCCAGGGGGATCTGGTAACAAAGTGCCCTCCCCCCATTAGTTAATTTTGAGGATCTCTCCTTTCCATGAGAGACACTAGATTCCAATCCCAGACTAGAAGAAGTCAAAGAACCGGGTTAAAGTTATGGCAACACTTTATTTTTTCAAGTTTGGGTGAATTGTTTAATGTCTCTGAGCTCCAGTTTCACTACCCACAAAGGAGACCATGAGGCTCTCATTCATTCTGCTTGCTTCTTAAGAATGTTCTAAGGATGAATGAATGAAATGCTTTTTTTAAAAACTATTTAGACTTTTAAAAATGTCATATTTAAGATAGTGGTCTTATTTTGAGATTCGTATTAGTTTTAAACTACATTTTTTCCCATATGCAAGGTGGTTGCTGTTCATTTGTTTCAGTCATGGCTAACTCTTCATGACCCCATTTTTTTTTTTGGCAACGATACCAGAGTGGTTAACCATTTCCTTCTCCAGCTCATTTTATAGATGAGGAAAATGAGGCAAACAGGGTTAGGTGACTTCCTCAGGGTCACACAACTAGTAAGTGTCTCAGGCCAGGTTTGAACTGAGGAAGATGAGTCTTCCTGACTCCACTCCCAGCACTCTATCCACTGCACCATCTAGTTGCCCATATGCAAGGTAGTCTTTAATTATTTTTGTTGTTATTATAGTAATTTCTACTTTCCTCTCTTTCTTGATCACTTTTGCTTGCTAAAGGAACATGAAACTAAACCTCTCTGAGCTGTAAACCAGAAGAGTGAATGATGGTTGCAAATTGTCATGACATTCGTTGTCATTACTTGGGGAAATTGACAGCGACAAGGAACAGCTCCATGCTATTGACAGTTGCTTAGTCCGTTTAATGGTGACCTTGCTCTGAAGATATTCCTTTAGCCAGAGGGAGTTGGTGTTGATGAAGGCAGGGGCATCAGAGGGCTCATAATCTCCCTGCATATTCATGCCCAGTGATTGTGAAGACTCTTGGCCCAGGATGTAGACTTGGCCCTTGAAGACCCACACCTGGACCTTGCCCTCAATCTCTTCCTAGGACTTGGCAACACAGAGGCAACTCACATACATGGGAAAAGTAAAGGGAAATGCTAAGTGATAATAATATTACCTATTTGAGGCAACCTCCATGATTTGCAAAAAAATAGTAGTTTATCAGTTTTAATGATTCTTGGCAGCTAGGTAAGGTTAGGGTGACCTACCTGGAATCAGGAAGGCAATGCATTCAAAACCAGCCTCAGACACTTATTAGCTGTGTCACCCTTAACTAGTGGCTTAGCCTTGCCAGCCTCAGCTTTTTCATCCCATGTGAGGGCAGCTAGATGGTGCAGTAGATAGATAGGGTGCTGAATCAGGAACACTCATCTTCCTGAGTTCAAATCTGGCCTCAGACACTTACTGGCTGTGTGACCTTGGGCAAGTCACTTAACCTTGTTTGCCTCATTTTCCTCATGTGTAAAATGAGCTGGAGAAGGAAATGGCAAACCGGTTCAGTATCTTTGCCAAGAAAACCCCAAGTGGAATCACAAGGAATTGAATACGAATGAAATACCCTTGGCAAGTGGCTTAGCCTTTGCCAATCTCAGCTTTCTCACCCCCTAGCTGCTGTGATGATTAAATGAGGCAATATTTTTAAAGCACTTACCAAACAATAAAGTACTATATACATACCAGTTATTGTTATTATTTTTTACTCATCTATACCTCTCTTGTGCCAGAAACCACTGGACACCAATTCAGAAAATTTCAAGCTCAGGGTCTACTTGGTTTTGTGTACTTCCCAATCCATGATGAAAGCTTCAATGCTTAAATGAGCATGACAGAGGATTGGACTTCATTCTGATGAAACTGTTTTCCACAATGTCAATTCAGCTCATCTCGTATTTGCCCACATTTCATTTACATTGAGGTAGAGCTCTAAGGAGAAGAAGAGCTCCAATGACGTGATGGATAGGATGTGCCATCTTTGACATTTGGTCACCTGCTTGTGGACACCTTTCTTGAATTGAATCTGTTGGGAACCTTTGTAGGGGACTGGGTCTTTGTGTAGAGGCCAGACAGTGCCTGGCTCTTGGGGTTCTCCAGAATTCTGGCTTTGTAATTGATATGTATAAGGTTCTCACTTATGCTTCAGGAGCTCTTTGAGGGCTAGTTCTTAGGATACTATATTTCTTTGCATACTCCATCATGTTATTGCATCCTTTGAATCTGTTGTACAATTCAATCATTCTTTAGGAAGTGATGACCTTTATCTGAGCGGCCAAGGAATATCAGGTTAGCTAAAACTGGATCTGGTCATTTTCCTTTTCTGTAGCCTCATGGGACACATACTTGGCCCCATTCTGGCAGGCAAATTTCACCCACTTGTGGGTAATGCAGGATCTGGCATGGGAGGCGACCAGGAGGTAGGGGTCCTTATATGGGGTGGTAGACCAAACAAAATGGCCAGACCAACTTCTCCACAAATTCCTTGCTGACATCATTGATGAAATCCTTTTTGGCCCTAAGCTTCAATGCCCAAGCTTCTACCTGGTCTCTTCAAAGTCCTCTTTCTGTCCAATATTGGCCAGGTAGGCAATAACATCATAGCAGTGCTCTTTCAGTCACACTAGGATACAGAATGTATCAGGGCCTCTGCTGTAGGCAAGAACCACAGTGCCCTTGCCTGACATCTTATAAGCACTTGGTAGAGCTGGAGGTAGCAGACTGGCTACAGAGCTGAGGAGACTACATTTTTAGCCAGAGTGTGAAATATAACATGTGGAAAGAAGGTAAGATCCTTATAGACATCGATTGGTTGAATTCTGAAGGCAACAGTGGAGAACATGCTAGATTTTGGCAAGAGGACCCAAGTTAAAATTTTGGCTCTGCCTCTTGCTACCTTTAGCTGTGACCTTAGGCAAATGGGTTCAACTCTCTGGACCTTCATTTCCTAATCTATAAATTGAAGTGGTTGGACTAGATGATCTCTGAGGCCCTTTCCAGCTCTATACACATAGAACTTTGTCCCTCCCTTGCCTGAAGCCTGGAACACAGAGATCTGAGATCTTCTTCCCTGGATGCTGAGTCATACTCAGAGGAGAAACTTGAAGAGAGCACTAGCTCTCCCATGGAGCCATAGGAAAGGGGAAGGAACAACATTCTAAATTCTGCTTGACAAGTCTTTGCTGGGTTTGGTTTTCTCAAAGAAGTGCAACAGAGCAATCTATCTTCTGTTGTACTAACTCCTTGATCCAAGCAATGGAATAGAGTGGACCTGATATTCTGGAGTACTGATCAATCTGAATACTGGGACCTGGAGTTCAAAGCACAGCCTCAGATGTTTACTATCCGTATGACCCTGGACAAGTAACTTCACCTCTGCCTCAATTTCCTCACCTGTAAAATGGGCTAATAATAGCACTTACCTCCCAGGGTTATTGTGAGGATCAAAGAGATAGCACTTTGCACACTTTAAAGTGATATATAAATTCCAGGAATTATTATTGTTATCATCTAGAGGACAGAAAGATATCATCTTCCTTTAGCCAATATGAAGGGAAGTAGAAATTTGGCAAATATCCCATTGATATGATCAACATCAGATAACTGAATTATTTTACCAAAGAATTAATTTAGGAAACTGAATTATCCTTGCCTGGATGTCTGGATAGCTAGGCAACATGGCAAAGTGACGGAGGCCAGAAAACCCTGAATCTGAAGGTCTAGGTTTGAGTCCTGACTTTGTCATTTGTTAAATATGGGACTTTAAGCAAATGACTGACCTTCTCTAGAGTCCACTTTCCTTGTGTAGTGGAATTGGTTTTTCACTGAATAAAGGCCAGATAATTAAATGTTAGGGTAACAAGATTTAAATTTAAACACACTGGGGCTCCTCTCAGGAGGTGTGAATTATGTTGGAGAAGATGTGGGGAAATTGGAACACTGATGTGTTGTTGGCGGAGTTATGAACTGATTCAACTGTTTTGGAGAGCAATTTGGAACTATGCCCATAGGACTATAAAACTGTGTATGTCCTTTGATGCAGCAATAGCACTTCTAGGGCTGAATCCCAAAGAGATCATAAAAAATGGAAAATAACCCACATGTACAAAAATATTTATAGCAGCTCTTTTTATGGTGGCAAAGAATTGGAAATCAAGGGGATGCCTATCAATTGGGTAATAACTGAATTGTGGTATATGAATGTAATGGAATACCATCATTCCATGAGAAATTCCATAAGAAATGATGAGCAGGCAGATTTCAGAAAAACCTGGAAAGACTTACATGAACTGGTTCTGAGTGAAGTGAGCAGAACCAGGAGAACATAGTACACAGTAACAGCAACATTATGCAATGATCAACTATGATAGACTTAGCTCTTCTCAGTGATACAGTGATCTAAGACAATTCCAAAAGACTCATGATGGAAAATGCTATCCACATCTGGAGAAAGAACTATAGAGTCTAAATGCAGATCAAAGCAAATTATTTTCATTTTTTTTGTTTTTTTTCTTTCTCACAGTTTTCCCCTTTTGTTCTGATTCTTTCACAGCATGACCAATGTGGAAATATGTTTAATATGATTGTACCTGCATAACCTATATCAGATTGCTTGCTGTCTTGGGGAGGGATAGGGGATGAAGAAAGGGACAAAAATATGGAACTCAAAATCTTATTAAAATGAATGTTGAAAACTATCTTCACATGTAATTGGAAAAAATAAAATACTTGTTAAGTGGGAAAAAAGGTGTGAATTAGCCCCTTACCTTAAGTGAATAAAAAAGAGACTGTTTAGATAGGATGAAAAAGGTTAAGCCAAGCCTGAGTTCAGAGGACAGACTGGAAGAGAAACCCAGTTTCTATCAGTGAGGGGCAGAAATACCATGAAACCAGAGAAAGAGAAGCCATCTAACTCTGAGAAAGCATTTACATTTGGGGATAACCACCATAGAGAAAGGAGACAGGACTCTGGGAGCAAGGCTACATAGGCCTAGGAGACATGCGGTATGTCCAGACAGAAGTTGTGTTTCTGGAACTCTTGGACTACAGGCCTCAGGGAGATAGCTCTCTATCTTCCTCTCCTCCTTGGTCTATTTTGTGGCAAGATGTCACAGAGATCTCAAACTCAACACGTCCAAATTGAATTCATCACCTTCTCCCTCCCCTTTCCCCTCTCCTCTTCCAAACTTTTCTTTTTCTATCTGTTGAAGGCACCATCATCCTTCCAGCCTCTCAGGATCATAAGCTTATAACCTCAGCATTATCCTTGACTCTTCATTCATCTTGACTCTTTAATCTCCATACCCTCCTTTCACTCCTGCTCACCTCAAATATCCAATCTCTGCCACATCTTGCCATTTCTACCTCCACAGTATTTCTCAAATCTGATCCCTTCTCTCCACTCACACGATTAATTATCGTGTCTGGATATTATAGATAAAGGACCCTTACTGCAGACCCTCATCAACTCTTGCCTGATTATTGCAACAGCTTCCTAATTCAGCCTTCTGCTTCAAATTTCTCACCATTCTACACACCATTGCCAAAACCATTTTCCCTAGGTGCAGATCTCATCATGTCACTTTGCTCCTCCATCAAGTCCAGTGGCTCTGCACTATTGTCTTTAGGATAAAATATAAACTGTTCTGTTTAGCTTTTAAAACTCTTTATAACCTGTCCCCCGTTCATCTTTCCAGCATCATTGGAAATTATTCTCCTGAAGACTGTGCTCTAGCCAAATGGCCTTTTTTTTTTCCTGTTGTGTAACACACAATCTATCTCTTTTCCTAGTGGCCAATTGTGCCATCATTGTACCCCCATCCAATGCAATGGATTACTCAGAACCTGAGGGTTCAGATAAACAATTCCTTTAATAATAATAATAATAATAATAATAATAATAATAATAATAATAATATAATAATAATAATAATACCATATTCAGTGGTCCTTAGGTTAAAAAGAAATCCATTGGAAGGTAAAAGAAGATAAAAGCTAAAGGTAAGGAGATAAATAAGCATTCAGTAAGTCAGCTAAGAAGTTCATTTGGCCTTCCTGAGCTTCCAGACAAAGTCCTGAATCTGTTGTTATATATTCTTTGTCAAAGGATCTATGGTGGGCCCTAGGTTAATTCAGCTACAGGCAAAGCTAACTCAAACAATCCCAGTTTAGCTTAGCCAAGTCTTGGCTCACAATAGCTCTCTTGGTGGTAGGGAAGTGTTGGGGTAAATGCAACCTTCTTCAGTTCTACAAAAGTCCTGACCCACTACTCATGGCATTCTGGCTGGTCATGGAAACCTTTAGGGCAGCAGCAGCACCATCAAGACCACACAGCTGAAGGGAAATTTTAGGATGTTGAAGAGCAACAGAATGCACTGGGGAAGTGCAACTGGGGTTTGTGAATTTTCAAGATACTTGTCCAGATCAAATAAAGAGGATTTTTGGCAACCTATATGATCTTGGACTATTGTGGCTTCCACTACAATTTGGAAAATTTAATGAGCTTTCGTATTTGAATACTGGAATCCGGGGTTTCCCTCTTGCCTCTTGACAAAGCCAAAATTGAAATGGCTCATTTGACTGGAAATGGGCTAAGGTTACTCCCTAAACTCCCAGATATTAAGAAAGGACTGTGTCAGTTGGATCAGAATTGGTCTCTAACCTGTGGGTGGCCAGAGCCAAACAAATACAGCAGGCTAAAGACAGAAGAATCGGGACACAAATAGAAGTTGAATTAATTTCAGAGTGAGAAAAAAAGATGTATGCATATGGAAGTCCCTCCCCCCCCCTTCCCTTCAGAAGTAGGGCTTAAGTCTGCTAAGGTGGCAGCCACTTATATACCTGAAAGAGGTTGGCTTACAACACCATCATTCTTAGATCTTGAGATAGTTCTCATGGTTGGCATTTCTTGGGACAATATGGGCATTCTTGGGTCCTATGGGAACAGTCATTGTCTTGGGGGTTGTGGCCACCCTGCCAGGTACAGAACCAGAGCTCTGTGACAGGAACAGGAGTACAGTACCTGTCAGTAATTGTGAACATGCGATGGATGGCCCTGGGAAATAGGGGAAGCTAAATCCCTCAGTGAACACTGGGTGCTGGTCCAAGCAATACACTTTGCCAAAAAGGGAGCGCAAAGGATTATTGTTGTGCCAAGCTCAGGGCACATCCTTCTTATTAGGCCTTAGCTATGGAAAACAGGGTATCTTCAAAATATTTTGACATTTGCCAATTTTGGCCAAAGGGAGGGGATCTGAAAGGACTCCTACTCCTGTGGCCAACAACGGAGAGGCAGATGTATACCCTGAGATATTGCCCAGGGGGTTAGTTCTTTGAGGGGACCTGTCAGAGAAAGGTCTCAGGTATAATTGCCAACCGTTGTCTGAGTGAGGGGAAGGGGTCAAGAATGTCAGAGTAAGAAAATACCAATACAGCTTAAATCAGGGCATTGGTGGTTGGGTAGTAGCAAAAGGAGAGAGATCAAAAACTAGGACAGTAGGCTCCTGAATCTTGGGACAGGGGTCCCATCAGATGTTGACCGTTTCTAGGCCTGTCCACTCAGGGGTAGGGGCTTACTTCAGAGGATCCAGGATTAAACAATGCAATAAAGCTTTTCTCATATTTCCCATAATTGCATAATTACATTAAGTCAGGTACAGATCAAATTACTTAGAAGGCTCACAAAGGATTTGTTCTGAGAAGGGAGATTTACACGTCAGCAAAGTAACCAAGAAAACTCAAACATTAACATATTTATTCTCAGGACAAATTCTAAAAGGGGCTTTTCTGGCTTCACATCTAGAGGCTCCTAGATAATTCTGACTTAATATAGTTGAGTATAATCACTTAAATTTGGTTCTCCAATTTTGAAACTTCAGCGAATTTCAGTTTATATATCATTTAACCTAAATCCTGTACCTGATATGAGTCTTTTAAAAATTTATGAGAGGGGCAGCTAGGTAGATAGAGCACTGGCCCTGCAATCAGGGACCTGAGTTCAAATCTGGCCTCAGATACTCAGCTGTGTGACTCTGGCCAAGTCATTTAAGCCCAGTTACCTCATGGAAAAAAAATTATGAGAGACTAACTGACAATGAACTCTTCCATCCTTTAAGATTACCAGACAGATAAAAAATTGGAAAATAATTTAACTCTATGTACCGTTATCAATACAATTTTTGTATAAAATCCAATTACTCCTTAATAAATCCTTAATCCAATTTTGAGAACATATTACCAAAATATATTATTAAACTTAAAACTGAAATGCAAAGCCTGAATTTCCGTGATAGATAACTGTGCAGAAACTGGGGTAAAAAAGGAATCCACTGGTTTCAGTGGCCACAGCCTGAGAAAGCAATTCTCAGAACAGAAAGACAGCTGACCTATGATTTTTCTCCCCTGCCCCTGCCCAACTAAAAGTTTAGCTCTAGTGGGTCCTTTGTGCTTCTCTCAAACTGATGTTGCGGGTTTTTTTTTTTTGCCCAAGTCCATAATAATAAATAATAACAATGCCCAGACCTACCTTTTTTCCATTCACAAAGAAGACCAGCTCATCGGATTGCAAATGGGAAGGCATTGCTTCCAAAACCGATTTTCTCTTTTTTAGCTCAAAGAAGGAATGTCATTAAGAACTGAAAGTATAAATCAAGGAAACTGTTTGACTCAAAGTCAGAGAGCAAACAATAAGACAAGAGCTTAAAAGTATGAAAGAAAGAGGTGGAGAATTTCTTCCTTGGCTTTTTAAGTAATACACCAATCAGATCCTCTCTCTGACCTTATCATGCCATGCCCCTCTGAGCTAGCTCCTTACACAATCTCCACCTTTCTCAGTTTTCTCTGAAGTCTACTAAAAAAAACCACCCAACCCCCCCCCAACCTGACTTTTAGCACGAAGAGCTTTGAACTGACAACTTCACGATATTCTTCTGAGGGACATGGGATAAATGTTCTCCCCCATTTTTTAGATGTGGAAACTGAGATACAGAATGGGTTAAGGGACTCACCGAAAGTCCCCAAAATATTAAGTGACCACTCCCAGATTAGAACCCTGGTCTTCAGAGTCCACGTCCAGTGATCTTATCACTGCTTTTTGAACCTCCTGCTATTAGAAAGGCAGGAAGGAGCCTTTCTGAGAGGGAATATCAGCGGATTTTTACCTACATCCCTAACCAGAGGCCTGTAGATAGAGGAACACTTGGGACAGGGACTGTCTCCCAGCATGGAGTAGTGGCTAGGATACTGAACTTGGAGTCAGGAATACTTAAATTAGAATCTTTCATCAGACTCTTACTAGCTGTGTAACCTTGGGTAAGTCATTTAACCTCACTTCAGTTTCCTAGGACAAGCCTATGTTTTAACATTAATTATCATAGGGTCATTACATAAATTAATTTCTATTATTACATCTTTCAAGGAATTGTATATGATACTAACAGCATGGGAGACACATTGTCGAATGAGACAAGATTTAAGGCAGGATTTTCCTCTCTCCTATTAACTTTTTTTTTGTTTTGTTTTTAGGCAGTTGGGGTTAAGTGACTGGCCCCGGGTTACACAGCTAGCAAGTGTCAAGTGGTTCGGTTTGAGGCCGGATTTGAACTCAGGCCCTTCTGACTTCAGGGCCAGTGCTAATTTTTTTTCATAGTCAATAAGCAGTAGGTACAGGGAGATTTTTTTTTTTTGTATTCTCTGAACTGTGCAGTCCGCTGTATGATCGTGAAGACATGGTCTACCAACCATTTGCAAAAGCCTACCTATTTCCTCTTCATACCTTCCTTCATCAAGGAATCATCACGTGCATTATATATGGATTCTCATAAAATTTTCATAGAGATGGGAAGGTGGTCTCATGGGTCAGGAATTATTAATATTCTCAGTCATTTATTTTGGTAACATCAGCTTCTAAATTCTGAGATTTCTTCTAAGATTTTGGAATCATCCCCTCTATTATACTGTTTGAGTTTGATGAATCAGTCAATATACAATTTGAATTTTTTCCAATAAGGGAAATAACTTCTATAACTTCCTGAATTTTTACAGTTAAGATATCCCAAACTGGAATAATGTTTTCACTAAATGTCCTGACCATAAAATAAACAATAGGTTAGTTATCAACTGGCAGACCGACCTGGACATTATAACTGGTAGGATTTCATCTGCTCCCAAACTTATTGGCACTTAAGTTATATTTCTGTGACAGTGAGGCAATTCAGTGTTAAAAATGAATCATTTAAGCCAGTTGTCTCTTTTTAGAAAGTTGGTAAGGTGGTTTTCTCTTCCTCCCTCCTACCTTTTAAGCTATTTGTTTTGTGGAGTTTGTTTTGGATTCAATAGAAACTTAGAAAACTGGACCGGGTGTTTGTTTCAAAGGTCTTGTGATATAAGCCCCAATCTCCTATTTCCTAATGTTAGGATTAGTATCCTGGCTGATCTGCACTGCCAGTCAGTCCGGTTTTGTCTTTGTTTTTTCCTGAGAAGCCTGATCTTGCAATTCAATGAAAAAACCATGGACCATGAAATCAGTGGAAAAGCAATCATCCCTGGTCTGGTTTCACTAAAACATTATTTTTGGTGTAAGGACTCTCTAAAGCCACAGGTGCATTATGCAAGACTATTTGAGCCCCTTTGACTGCTTGGATTTGTTGAAGTATTTCCATGCCTAAATGATGGATTACATTTATTTAAATGCTTTTTCTTTCTTATTTTGAATTTAACAATTGTTAAAAAAAAACCCCACAAACGTCCTAATATATGAAAGACAACAAGAAAGATGATTGTATATGAAGCTACGTACTTTTATTTTGTCTTTTTTTTTTTTAAAGCTATCTCTAGATCGGGAACCAAAAAAAGGCAGAAAAAATTTACATGATAACTTTGTGGTATATTGGGAGAGAGTAACAAGTTGTACATGGTGGATTTGTAGTTTCATGTGCAATCATCTTTTTTTTTTGTATTGTACTGTGTTATGGAAATGCTTGTTTTGTTCCCTAAATTGAAAATAAAGTAAGAGTTTTTTTTTAAAGTGCATACATACTGAATTTGACAAAATAATAGCAAATTATTATTTTTGCTCCTTTGTGAAATATAAGCAGTGGGTAAGAGGGAAAATTGGTTATAAATATTTACTTAATAAGGATTTGTTAAATCATAAAGGTTTTGAAGGTGAGTGCCTTTGTGTTTCCTGACAGGTGATGAAACTAGAAGTAGAAGCAGGTTTAAGGGAAAAGATAATAAGCAATGTTTTGGCCATTTGGAATTGGAAGAACGTTCTAGTAGAGACAGATTTTGGAGAAGCTGGTCTGGGGCTCAGGAGAGAGATCAAGACTGGAGAGTTAGGATCATAGATCGTAGATTTAGTCCAACCCTCTTATTTTATTTTTATTTCAATGTTTTCTTCTTTTATATTTTTAAACTATACAAACACCAGCAAACATGGATATTTCCGTATGCAAAGAAGAACAGAACAAGAGGCCTGAGAAGGAAACCAGTGAGCTCTTTTTTGGAAAGTTTGTTGACTTGCTAGTCATGGATCCGTTGTCATCAGAATATTGGATCATGCAATAGATTATAGAGAAGGAAGGGACCTTGGAATTCATCTGGTCCAACCCCCTTATTTTAGAGATGAGGAAACTGAGACCCAGAGAAATTAAGTGATTTGCCTAAGCTCTCCAGGTGTTAAGCATCAGAGGTGGGATTTGAATTTGGGTCCTCTGACTCTTTCCACTGTGACATGCTTCCTCCCTGATAATACTGAGAGTTGATCTAAGTTCTTCTGGATGCTCAGCACTTTAGAAACACCATGTTTTATTGAACACTTGAACAGTGTGGCATTTTAAACAAGTTTTCTCACCTGAACTTCACTATTGTCCAAAGAACACATCTCAGGGCAGAAACTTTGGTTTGATACTTTCATTTGTTACTAATGTCAATCAAATCCATCTAAATAAACAAGAGAGCTTGGTGCTCCTTCAAAAATGCTATAGAGAAGCCTTAAGGGCTTTTCATTTTAGTTAAAAAAAAAAACCCAAAAGATGAAACTGGCCTATCCTGGTTGTGAAGAAGCAACATAGATCTCAACTCCCTCCCTGTTTCCCAGTCACTAAGAGACAGGATCTGAGATCCTGTGGCAACTGCATAGACTCACAGACCCACTGAATGTAAGAACTGGAAAGGACTCTAGATGTCATTTCATACATTCCATTCATTGAAAATTGAGGCTAAAAGAGATTAGGTGATAAGCCCAAGGTCACACAGTGCTAAGTTGTGGAACTTGCTAAGTTTGGAGCCAGTAGAGATTCAAGTACAATCTATGTAATAAGAAATATTACTATTAACAATATATTTATATAACTTTAAAGTTTTAAATGCACTTGACAAATATCTCATTTTATCCTCACAACCCTAGGAGGTAGGTGCTATTATTATCCTCATTTTATAAGTGGGGAAAATGAAGCACACAGAGGCTTAAGCGATTTGCCCAGGGTCAAATAGCTAATAAGTATCTGAGGTCAAATTTGAACTCAGTTCTTTGTGAGTTCAAATCCAGTCTCAGACACTAGCCCTGTGCAAATGCAAAGTGGTACGGATAATCAAACTCCTGAAATCTGTGGTCTGTGTGTTTCTTCTATGGTATGTACAGACCTGAACTGAGGTAAAAAAAAAAAACCATGTAAAATCTTTCTTTAATCAAAATTACAAAAGAGTTTTGCAAATGGCGATGATGTGAATTTTTGTTGTGAAACAGACTGGAGTCAGACTGCTAAGCATAGATTGAGTCTTGATTTCTAAACATGTTGTGCACTTTGGTGAAAACTCTGCATCCCTCACTCCAAGGAAGAGAAAAATTATAATATGCTAAGCACTCCTCTTGAAGTTTAGAAGTAAGAATACACTGTGGTTTGGTTTGAGACATAAAATCAAGCATAGATATAACCCTTTTCCATTCATACTCATTTTTAGGAAATGTGGATGGACCAAGGTTTGCAAGTTGAAGGATGATTTCTGGGATCCTGAAAGAAAGGACCAAATGAGAACATAATTGTTAATGGATTGTGTAATTACTCAAATGGATCTGTGACCTCACTGATTTGAATATTCCTTTCAATGACACACATCCCAACCAATCCATACCTGCCCATCCTATGAGATTGCCTCTTGCTCAGGTCTTCCCATAAGTTTGCAACAGTGGGGTCCACCTAGTGTCCTGGGTGCCATCCTCATATTCTCTTGATATCAAGAGGATATCAGTGGAACGCTTCAGTGTGTCCACCTGTTACCACTTCCTCTTGCTATGTGACCAGTCCACTTTTTCTTCATGTCTTACTTTTCCCAGATGACTTCTTTTATGTCTGATCTTCAAATTTTTTTTTTCGGTGGTTATAGGTTGTAGCCTGTTCACATCTACCATAGTCCTCTCCGTTATAAATCCTTCGGAAACTGTTGTGTTCCATATCCCATAGTGATAAAACAACAGGAGAATAATTTTTTTATTTTTAAAAACAAAAAAACTCCCTTTGTTTGTAGGAGAAACTTGCTATCTTTAAAAGGACTTTGAATATTCCTGAAGGTAATCCAGCTTGCCCTCCTTCTATTTCTCCTCTACTTTTTTGCTAGCAGCTTTTGCCTATGCATAGGTACCCTTCCCTGCCCACTTCTCTCCTTTATATATTATCTTCTCCCACTGCCTTGTTTGTCTGTATTTGTATACCCTGCACTTAGCACAATGCCTAGCACATAGCGAGTGTTTCTATTTTTCTGTCTGTCTGTCTATCTATCTATCTCTTTCTTTAAATAAAAAAGGAAGAAGGCCCAGAGCCTGAAAGACCATGGACATTAGAGAATAACAATCTCTTCTCTCCTTCCTATCCTCTAAACCTGATCAGTAAATTGATCCATGCATGTCATTCTAATCAGCCCAGATGTCACTACACTCCGCTCTCCCTGTGTGCTACAGCCACAGCATATATTACATCAAAGAACCTAGATGCTCCTGCAAACATTCCAACCTCCTCAGTCCCTGACAGCAGAGGAGGAAGGAATCAAAAAGGTCCTCTTTCTTTAGGACCGACACACCGACACGTTCTGACCTGAGACTATCTGCTGTGGATCTTTTGAAGGAGGCAGATGTTCACTTTCCTTACAACAGCCCCTTATGTCCTCCATAACCCAGGTAATTATATAAAGAGTTGGATAAATGCCAGGACAGCTGATCAATTCTGTTCTCTCTTTTATGTTGTAAAAGTATAAAAGGCATGGATAGATTATCCTTCCTCAAAACCACAGGCCAAACTAGTCACAATGGGAAATGCAATCTTTACAACGGGATTTTAAAGACATAATTATATACCAGTCTTAGAATAATAAAAGCAGAGAATGTTTGAGGGGGAAAGAACCTTAGAGGCCATGTAATCCACTCTTTATTTTAAAGATTGAGAGACTCAAGTGAAATGACTTGAGCAAAGTCTCACAGCTTGTTAATGGGATTAAAACCAGTTTTTTTCTTTTCCTGTTTTCTTTCTTGATGAAGAAGCACTCTAATGCAGAAGAGATGAGAATGAAGACTGGGTATCTTCACCTTACATGAGTAGATGGTCATTGGCTTTTAGAGATGCATTGAAATGACATAGAACTCTTTAGGGATTTCCAGTGACTATAGGGATTTTATAATTATCTGGGCTCCAAGAGTAAAGAATAATTTTTGAACAGTATTTCAGTTCTTCTGCTGTATACAATCTCATCTCTTCAATAAAAGCACCTTCAATTTGCATTAAAAAAAGTGATGGCTTATGAAAATTAAAACATGCTGAATTTTCATGTTTTGGTATAAAAGAAAATGAACTCTTAACTAATTTTAGATTAAAAGTAATCATTTGAAAAGATATAATGTATGCTTGTTTTAAAAGACACTGGCAGAATAGTATGCCTAACCTCCATACTAAGTCCTAAGTATGTAAAGAAATCCTGTATTTCTTCACTTTCCTGTATAAATTGTCATGTTCAGTAGAGTTTAGGGTAATGAGTGCTTTCCCCCTAAAAATGAATTTTTTGGAATTTTCATGGGAAAAAAAACAGAAAAAAATCAATAGATAGTTGTGAAATAATTACTTTTAGGTCACAGCCTCATCGCTTCTTTTATTTTTTTTGTTAGGCGATGGGGTTAAGTGACTTGCCCAGGGTCACATAGCTAGTAAGGATTATGTGTCTCAGGCTAGATTTGAATTCAGGTCCTCCTGACTCCAGGGTCAGTGCTCTATCCACTGCGCCACCTAGCTGCCCCAGCCTCATCACTTCTTGTTGGGATTATTGCAGTCAATTAGTCTAATTGGTCTTCCTGCCTCAAGTCTCTCTCTACTCCAATTCATTCTCCATTTAACTTCCAAAATGATTTTCCTAAAGGGTAAGTTTGACCATGTCATCCCTCTACTCATTAATCTCCAATAGCTCTAGAATCAAATATAAATTTCTCTGTCATTTAAAGCAGAGATGCCAAATACAAAGGGCCATGGGAGCAAGTGGCCAGCAACATCCCCCAGCACAACCTGAACCAGATTAAAAAGTAATTGGGAAATATTTAACAAAATAAATAAAAGTATAATAAAACACTGATAATATTACATTTTATGTTATGCATGTACAAGCATATTAAACATATTTCTACATTAATCATATCATGAAAGAGGAATCAGAACAAGAGGAAAAAAACCATGAGAAAGAAAAAACAAAAAAAGAAGTGCAAACAGTGTTTCCATCTTCATTCAGACTCCACAGTTCTTTCTTTAGATGTGGGTAGCATTTTCTATCATGAGTCTTTTGGAATTATCTTAGATCATTGTATTGCTCAAGAACCACGTCTATCAAAGTTGATCGTTGTACAATATTGCTGTTACTGTGTACAATGGATAACATTACATTTTAAAACTAAGTCAACATGCATGGCCTGCAGGGATCTTTATGTATAGATGCCTCCCCTCCACCCCCTTTGAGTCTGATATCACTGATTTAAAACCCTTCTCAACCTGGCTCCTTTCTTTTCCAGTCTTCTTACACTTTATCCTTCTCCATGGACTCTATGATCCAACTATACTTGTCTCCTTTTTGCTCTTCCCCTGTAATATACCATCTTTTGTGTCTTTGCACTAACTCTCCCCCATGCCTGGAATGCTCTCCCTCCTTAACCTCTGCAATTTATCTGCCTTCCTTCAAGATTCAGCTTAAATCCCACTTTTTGCAAGAGGTCTTTCACCGACTCCTACTGGACAAAATGCTAAAATCACCTAAACTTCAATGCACAATGTATCATTGTATCTTTAAGAGGCTACTGTGTCCTTGTTCACGGCAGAAAGAAATACAATGTAAAGGCAGGGGAATGTGTGTCTAATCTTTCTGAGAAATTAGTTCCTTCTTGCCTCATGCCAATTCAGTTAACAAACACTGACCAAGTGGCTACTGTCTAGGCACTAGGGATAAAATATTAAGCTACCCAAATAGACCTGTGATCAATTTTCTAAAATGATGCAGATCTTGACTCATTGGATGCCTCATCTATATCTTCCCATATGTGTGTTACAAGGGGATCACCCAACATGCTGGTGTTCTTCCTCACTTTCCCCTGAAATCTCAAGGATATCAGTGCAGCATTCAGGGTGTCTTCCTAATATCCCTCATTTTGACCAGACGGCCAGCCTGTCTTCTTTTTCATTCATATGCTCCACTAGTGACATTTTTTAAAAATCTCAAATCTTCCTAGTTCTTTATGTTACAACCTGTTCACAGTCATCGCTGTGCTTCTCTTACTTACAGAATCACAGATATTTTCCCCAGAATCATAGAATCTTAGAATGGGAAGGAACCTAATCCATTTCATATCTGAAAAGAAATCTTTCTTATGACATACCTACTCATTTAGTCTCTCTTTGAGGACTTCTAATGAGTGGGACCCACAAAGGGAATTCTCATTTATGGATAAATCTTATTGCTAGGAAGTTTTTCCCAATATTAAATCTAAATTTGCCTCTTCATTATTTTCATCTATTACTTCTCTGCCCTCTGGGAACAAAAGAATAAGATCAATTTCTCTTCTGTATAACAGCCCTTCAAATACTTGAAGATGCCTGGCATGTCCCTTTGGAATCTTCTCTTCATCTTGTAAAACATCCCCAGTTTCTTTAATCAAGCTTTGTAAGACCAGTACTCAATGTCCTTTACCATCAAGGTTGCCTTCTACTGGATACTCTTCAGATTGTCAATGGCCTTCTTAAACTGTAGTATCCAGAACTAAACCCAATACTCCAGATGTGGTCTGATTGGGACAGAGTGTAGGGGGACTTATCAACCAATCACCTCCTTAATGTAGCCCCAAATCATATTAGCTTTTTCTGTCTGCCATATCACACTGATGACTCACACTCAGCTTGCAGTTCACTAAAACCCCCAGATCTTTTTCAGAAAAACTGTTGTCTAACCATGCCTCCCTATCCTGTACTTGTGAAGTTTTTTTTTGGAACGCAAGTGTACTGTTTTAAGTTTATTTATCCCTATTTAATTCCCACCTATTACTCCTGGTCTTGCCCTTTGGGGCCAAAAAGAATAAGTCTAATCTCTCTTCTACATGATGGCCCTTCAAATGCTTGAAGACATCTGTCATATCATATTTTTATTATGTAAACTCTTTTCCAGTAAGCTTTTCAACACTCAGTCCTTATCAAAGGGCATGGAGAGACTCAATCCTTCGGTTTTGGTTATTCAGGCTCTCACTTTTGTATTGATCCTATTTTTAAACTGAGTTTTCAATAAGTGGAATTTTGCTTTTTGTCCACCTTGAATCACAAAGTACTTAGGTCTTAATTTTCTTTTGATCCAGATTAGTAATTTCATTCCTGTAGGGAAATTCTGGTAAGGAAATTCCCTTTGCTGTTATGGATTAGCAACTATTCTCCAATTTATAATCATAGAGTTGTGAGGATCAAAACACATGTAAAAATACATGAATGACAGGCTGCTATGGAATGGGGTCTGCTGCATTCCAGATGAATTTTTGGAAAGTGATGATTATATTTTAACCATTAGGAAGGCTACTTTCTTTGAAAAGCTCACTGAAATATATTGACTCTCTCCTTATCCTTAATTTTTTTCTTTAAGGGTCTTAGAAATTAAGACTTTATAGTATAGTGATTAAACATTCATTCATTCATTCATTCATTCATTCATTTATTTAATGAGGCAATTGGGGACTTGCCCAGGGTCACACAGCTAGTAGTGATTAAACTTTTAAAATAAACACTGATTTGTTGTTGAAGAAGGAAATGGGAATACATTTAGATTTGCTTTTTTGTTGTTGTTGTTAACTAAAGGCCCCAGGAAGCCAGGAACATCTCTATCAAATGTTAGCCTTGTTGTAATTTTTAGTTTCCTGGTTTTTTTTATTTAATTTTTTTATTTTTTCCATATGCTTTTGAGTTGAAAATTTTTCTCCCTTTTCCTCCCCCCCCCAAGACGGTGCACAATCTGATATAGGCTTTATATTTACATACCCATTAAACACATTTTCACATTAGTGAAGTTGTAAGTAAAAATTAAAACCAATACGAGGAACCATCAGAAAGATGAAACAAAACTCAACAGAAGGTAAAAATAAGTGATAGTTATTCGACTTCCATAGTTCTTTCTTTGGATGTGGACAGCATTTTCCATCCGAGGCCTCTGGAGATGTCTTAGATCCTCGTAATGCTGAGAAGGGTTCAGTTTAACAATCTTAGTCATTGCATAACGTGGCTGTTATTGTGTACAAAGTCCTCTTGGTTCTGCTCACTTCACTCAGCATCAGACCATATAAGTCTTTCCAGGTTTTTCTGAAGTCAGCCTGTTCATCATTTCTTATAGCACAATAGTATTCCATTACATTCATATACCACAACTTGCTCAGCCATTCCCCAATTGATGGGCATCCTCTCAATTTCCAATTCTTTGCCACCACAAAAAGAGCTGCTATGAATATTTTTGTACATGTGGGTCCTTTTCCCATTTGTTTGATCTCTTTGGGATATAGCCCTAGAAGTGCTATTGCTGGATCAAAGGGTATGCACATTTTTGTAGCCCTTTGGGCATAGTTCCAAATTGTTCTCCAAAATGGTTGGATCATTTCACAACTCCACCAACAATGTATTAGTGTTCCAATTTTCCCACATCCTCTCCAACATTTATCATTTTCCTGTTTTGTCATGTTGGCCAATCTGATAGGTGTGATGTGGTACCTCAGAGTTGTTTTGATTTGCATTTCTCTAATCAATAACGATTTAGAGCATTTTTTCATATGACTATAGATGGCTTTAATTTCTTCATCTGAGAACTGTCTGTTCATATCCTTTGACCATTTATCAATTGGGGAATGGCTTGTGTTCTTATAAATTTGTCTTAATTCTCTATATATTTTAGAAATGAGGCCTTTATCAGAGAGACTGGTTGTAAAAATTCTTTCCCAATTTTCTACCTTCCTTCTAATCTTAGTTGCATTGGCTTTGTTTGTGCAAAAACTTTTCAATTTAATGTAATCAAAATTATCCATTTTGCTTTTCATAATGTTCTCTATCTCCTGTTTGGTCATGAATTCTTCTGTTCTCCATAGATCTGATAGGTAAACTATTCCTTGTTCTCCCAGTTTACTTATGGTATCAGCCTTTATATCTAAGTCTGAACCCATTTTGACTTTATTTTGGTATATGGTGTGAGATTTGGGTCTATGCCTAGTTTCTGCCATACTCTTTTCCAGTTTTCCCAGCAGTTTTTTTCAAAGAGTGGGTTCTTATCCCAGAAGCTGGGGTCTTTGGGTTTATCAAATAATAGATTACTATAGTCATTGACTACTGTGTCTTGCATATTTAACCTATTCCACTGATCCACCTCCCTATTTCTTAGCCAGTACCAAGCAGTTTTGATGATTGCTGCTTTATAATACAATTTAAGATCTGGAATTGCTAGGCCACCTTCCCCTGCATTTCTTTTCATTAGTTCCTTTGATATTCTGGACCTTTTGTTTTTCCAAATGAATCTTGTTATTATTTTTTCTAACTCTATAAAATAATTTTTTGGTAGTTTGATTGGTATGGCACTGAATAAGTAAATTAGCTTAGGTAGGATTGTCATTTTTATTATATTAGCTCGGCCTACCCATGAGCAACTGATGTTTTTCCAATTATTTAGATCTGATTTTATTTGTGTGAAAAGTGTTTTGTAATTGTGTTCATAGAGTTCCTGGGTTTGTTTGGAGGTAGACTCCTAAATATTTTATAATGTCTACAGTAAGTTTAAATGGGATTTCTCTTTCTATCTCTTGCTGTTGGGCTTTGTTGGTAATATATAGAAATGCTGATGATTTATGTGGGTTTATTTTATAGCCTGCAACTTTGCTAAAGTTGTTTATTATTTCAAGTTTTTTTACTTGATTCTCTAGGATTCTCTAAGTATATCATCATGTCATCTGCAAAGAGTGATAGCTTTGTTTCTTCTTTGCCTATTCTAATGCCTTCAATTTCTTTTTCTTCTCTTATTGCTAAAGCTAAGGTTTCCAGTACAATATTGAATAACAGTGGTGATAATGGACATCCTTGTTTCACCCCGATCTTATTGGAAATGCTTCTAGCCTGTCCCCATTACATATAATGCTTGCTGAAGGTTTTAGATAATGCTATTTATTATTTTAAGGAAGATCCTATTTCTAGTGTTTTTAATAGGAATGGGTGTTGTATTTTATCAAAAGCTTTTTCTGCATCTATTGAGATGATCATGTGGTTTCTGTTGGTTTTGTTGTTGATATGCTCAATGATGCTGATAGTTTTCCTAATATTGAACCAACCCTGCATTCCTGGTATAAATCCTACCTGGTCATAGTGTATTATTCTTGTGATAAGTTGCTAATCTACTTGCTAGTATTTTGTTTAAAATTTTTGCATCTATATTCATTAGAGAAATTGGTCTATAATTTGACTCTTCCTGGTTTAGGTATCAACACCATATTTGTATCATAAAAAGAATTTGGTAAGACTCCTTCTTCACCTATTTTCCCAAATAGTCTATATAGTATTGGAATTAATTGTTCTTTAAATGTTTGATAGAATTCGCATGTAAATCCATCTGGCCCTGGAGATTTTTTCCTAGGGAGTTCATCAATGGCTTGTTCAATTTCTTTTTCTGAGATGGGGTTATTTAAGTATTTTACTTCCTCTTCGGTTAATCTGGGCAATTTATATTTTTGTAAATATGTATCCATTTCACTAAGATTGTCAAATTTGTTGGCATATAGTTGGGCAAAATAATTCCTAATTATTGTTTTAATTTCCTCTTCCTTGGAGGTAGCTTCGCCTTTTTCATTCTTTCTTTTTTTTAAATTAAATTAAACAAAGGCTTATCTATTTTATTGGTTTTTTCATAAAACCAGCTCTTAGTTTTATTTATTAGTTCAATAGTTTTCTTAATTTCAATTTTATTAATTTTTCCTTTGGTTTTCAATATTTCTAATTTGGTGTTTAGTTGAGGATTTTTAATTTGTTCTTTTTCTAGTTTTTTTAGTTGTATGCCCAATTCATTAATCTCCTCTTTTTCTATTTTATTTATGTAAGCATTTAGAGATATAAAACTTCCCCTAAGAACTGCTTTCGCTGCATCCCATAGGTTTTGGTATGTTGTCTCATTATTGTCATTCTCTTGAATGAAATTATTGATTGTTTCTATGATTTGTTGTTTGACCCAATCATTTTTTAGGATTAGATTATTTAGTTTCCAATTATTTTTCAGTCTATCTTTCCATGGCCCTTTATTACATATAATTTTTATTGTCATGATCTGAAAAGGATGCATTTAATATTTCTGCCTTTCTGCATTGGATTGTGAGGTTTTTATGCCCTAGTACATGGTCAATTTTTGTGTATGTGCCATGTACTGATGAGAAAAAAGTATATTCCTTTCTATCCCCATTCAGTTTTCTCCAGAGGTCTATCATACCTAACTTTTCTAATGTTCTATTCACCTCCTTAACTTCTTTCTTGTTTATTTTGTGGTTAGACTTATCTAGTGTGAGAGGGGAGGTTCAGGTCCCCCACTAGTATAGTTTTGCTGTCTATTTCTTCCTGTAACTCCCTGAACTTCTCCTGTAAGAATTTGGATGCTATACCATTTGGTGCATATATATTTAGTAATGATATTACTTCATTGTCTATGGTGCCTTTTAGCAGGATGTAGTTTCCTTCCTTATCTCTTTTGATTAGATCTATTTTTGCTTTTGCTTTGTCTGAGATCAGGATTGCTACCCCTGCTTTTTTACTTCAGCTGACGCATAATATATTCTGCTCCAGCCTTTTACCTTTACCCTGTATGTGTCACTCTTTTTCAAATGTGTTTCCTGTAAACAACATATTGTAGGATTATGGTTTTTAATCCATTCTGCAATCCGTTTCCATTTTATGGGAGAGTTCATCCCATTCACATTCACAGTTATGATTACTATCTGTGTATTTTTCTACATCCTTTCCCCCCCATTTATGCTTTTCTTTCTCCTTTTTCCTTTTTCCCCTTCACTAGTGTTTTGCTTTTGACCACGCCTCCTTCAGTCCCTTCCCCCTTTTATTATCCCTTTCCCTTTTCTTCCCCTTTAGTCTTACTGCTGCTTCCCTCCCTTCTTTCCCCCCCCTTTTCTTTCCCCCTCCCTTTTCTTTCCCCTTTTCCCTCCTACTGCCTATAGGGCAAGTTAGATTTCTATACCTAACTGATTATATTATGCCCTTCTTGAGCCAAATCTGATGAGAGTAAGGTTCAAACAATGCCCCCCCCTTCTTTCCCTCTGCTGTAATAGGATTTTGTGTCTTTTCCTGTAATGTAATTTACCCTTGTTTGCCTCCTCCTTTCTCAGTACTTTTCTAAGATCAGATTGATCCACTTATTTGGATCCATTTAACCCACTTGATTAGATTTTTTTTTATCATTACATCAAAGTCAACTAATATCCACCCTCTTTATGTATACTCCTTTAACAAGGTGTAATAACAATACAGTTCTCAAGGGTTGCAAGTCTCATATTCCCTTGTAGGGGTTTAAACAGCCCCCCCCTTATTAACAACATATTGTATCCTTCTGTCCCATTTACCTTTTTAAGTCCTTCTTGAGTCCTGTACTTGAAGATCAAATTTTTTGTTGAGCTCTGGTCTTTTTATCAGGAAAGTTTGGAAGTCTCCTATTTCATTGAATATCCACCTCCTCCCTTGAAAAATGATGCTCATTTTTGCTGGGTAATTGATCCTTGGCTGCATTCCAAGCTCCTTTGCCTTAGGAATATCATGTTCCATGCCCTGCGGTCTTTTAATGTAGAAGCTGCAAGGTCCTGTGTAATCCTGACTGTGGTTCCATGATATTTAAATTCTTTCTTTCTGGCTGCTTGCAGCACCTTCTCTTTCATCTGGTAATTTTGGAATTTTGCTATTATATTTCTTGGGTTGTCAATTTGGGATCTCTTTCAGGTGGTGATGGTGGATTCTTTCTATGGTTATTTTCCCTTCTGGTTCTAGGACTTCTGGGCAGTTTTCCTTTATGATTTCCTGAAAGATACTGTCCAGGCTCTTTTTTTCATCATGATTTTCAGGTAGTCCAATAATTTTTAAATTGTCTCTCCTGAGTCGATTTTCCAGGTCGGTTGTTTTACTGATGAGGTATTTTACATTTTCATCTATTTTTTCATTTTTTTGTTTCTGTTTGACTGATTCTTGCTCTCTCATAGAGACATTAGTTTCCATTTGTCCAATTCTAGTTTTTAACAGATTGTTTTCTTCTGTTAGTTTTTGTACTTCCTTCTTCAACTGGCCAATTGTGTTTTTTAGGGACTTGTTTCTTCAGTACTCTTCTGTTAGTTTTTGTCCTTCCTTCTTCAATTGGCCAATTGTGTTTTTTAGGGACTTGTTTTCTTCAGTGTATTTTTTTTCCAATTGGCCAATTGTATTTTTGAAGGACTCTTTTACCTCTCTCATTTGACTATTAAAATCCTTCTTGAGCTCTTCTAAGAAGGCTTTTTGGGCTTCAGACCAGTTCATATTCCCTTTTGTTGTTGCAGATGTGGGTTTGTTGACAATGTTGTCCTCTTCAGAATTTCTGTCTTGATCTTCACTCTTCTCATAATATGAATCTATGGTACGTTTCTTTTTACTCATGGTGTTTCTTTATTCCCTGGCCTTTAAAGAGATTGAGCTCTCCTGCTGAGGGTACTGACCCAAGCTTCTTGTGTTGGGAGCCTAGGTCTTGGTCACTGGCTTTGTGTCTGGGGCCTCTTATGCTGGCAATTGGAGGCTGTAGGTTTCTGGCAGCTTACCTTGTGTTGGGCTGGAATCAGCAAGGCTGGAACTTTCAGGCAATTCTAGGTTGCCTGCTTTTCCTTTCCTTTAGCTTTCTTCAGCTCCTTTTAGATGGTGCTGCAGGTGTTTATCTGCCTGGGGCCCCCTGCAGTGTTGTCTCCCTGTTTCTGCTAATGCACTCAGAGATTCCTTTGTGGTGGAGTGCCACGGCTCCTAGTGGTTTTCTGAGCTGGTTTCTACTGGTTCTCCCCTCCCCCCAGGCACTCGGAGGTCCAGGTGTTGGTGTTTGCCTGCTCTACCACCTGGGCTTCAGGATTTCTTCACAATTGGAGGCTGCAGGGCTCCTACAGCTCACCTGGTGTTGGGTTGGAATCAGCAAGGCTGGGGCTTTAGGAAGCCTTTAGCTTGTTTTCTTCACCTCCTTTCAGATGAATGCCGCAGGGTACTTACCCGCCTGGGGCCCCTTGTAGTTCTGCCTCCCTTATTTTTGCTGAGGCACTGGGAGACCCTTTTGCTGGGCTACTGCACTGCTGCTCCTCCTCTTTCTTCTAGTTAGGTGTTCCAGGGTTTTTTTTTTTCCTGGGGTGATATTTTCTGGGTTTTCAGAGGTTGATAGGGGAGCGTGAGAGCGACTACCTTTTCACTCTGCCATCTTGGCTCCCGGAAGCAGAACTCCCTTGTTGTCATTTTAAAATGAAATTGCATTCAGTCTGGTTTTGAACTTGATTCCATCCTATTTATTGCTGGTACTTGGTAGAAGATATTGATTGCAAGCTCCCACCTTCTGCTAAAATTTAGTTTGCTATTTAAGCACATATATATTTCAAATTGCCACTAGATAGTGCCATAGCTCCTAGTTCTAAATCTATGAGAGTGGAATCTGCCATGCTCTTAAAAGGAAGAGTTTTCCTCTGTGCTTTCTAAGAAGTATACCAGGGTAGAAGCATTTTCCTGGTGGAACTTAACAGGAATTGGAATTAATAATAAGCTGAACCATTTTTATAGATGAGGAAACTGAGGCCCTGAGAGCTAAGAGATTTATTCAAGAGCACACATCTAGGATCAATCCAGACTAGTTATCCCTTCCACAGCCTGACTTTCCCCATCATAGTTTTGACACATTGCGGGTTGGTATAAGAAATTAAATGGTAATTTTTGGGAGTTTTGTGGAAGCCACAGGAAACACAGAAATGCATTTTATATGTGTATATATACTATTGTATAATATTGACACATTTTTACCTTTTAATACCATAATAATTCAGACTTCTTCTCTGATACAAAAGGAGGGCCAAAATATTTACCGGGATTTTCCGGAGAGAGGGGGAACCATACCCCTAACACGTCAAGATATGGAAGGGATAACTGTATAACAGTTTCCAATTTGGAAAAATCCCCAACTTTTATTTTTTTAAAAGGATTTTTTTTTATAGTAAGTGGGTTTAGGCAGGCATTCTTAATCTGGGGTTCATGAACTTTCCTTTGTATAATGCATTTCAAAACATTCTGAGAAGGGATCCATAGGCATTGCCCAACTACCAAAGAGGCCCATGATATAAAAAAACACTAAGAACCCCTGGCTTACAGGCAAGAAGAAACCTGTATAAAGCTATGAGCCTGTAATTCTACTACAACTCATCTGCTTGTTTTATTAGCTTTATGCCAAATAATTATTTTCCTGATTTAGATTCAAATTATCATATTAGTCTGAACTTTTGAGCACTTTTATTCCCAACAAATCTGGCTTATATAAAACCTGAATAGAACCTTATAACTGATATTATGTGTACATAAATTTTTAAAAGAAACCTCATTTTGTGGATATGGTCTTTATTAGGGGTTACTTGTATTTGAATTAGTAAATTAGCCATGCTGTGTAGGAACAGGAGATCAGGGGAAGTGACTGAAAGGAAGAATAAGTAATTAATTTTGGAGCATGAGGCATTTCCAGAGAAGGCAAATCTGGGTTGACATAGCCAGAGAACAAACAGCAAAAGGGCACAGGGTGTCTGGGGAGAAGGGTCATGTAGGAAGCGGAGTCTAGAAAGAGAAGCAAGAGAGCAAACCCTACTTCCTCTGCAGTTCCATTTTAAGGCCATGTAGATAGTGAAATGCAAAGAGTTTCAACTCCAAAGCTTCTCAACCAGCAAAATCCCCTTTTGTAGCTTGCTGTCAATGCATGGAAACCTACAAACACATAATACACTGATCATATAATACAAGATGTATTTGTATTTATCAAAAAGAGGGTCCTAGGAATACCACCAGTGGGGGTTCAAGCTGATGGTTGTGGAGAAATGACTCCTCAAACTCCCAGATCCTTCAGGGTAACCTAGAACCCTGAGGGAGAGATACAGCAGTCTGGCTCTGGGAGAGTACTTGATACCATCTTCAAGATTTGATAATCTCAAGGGGCCAATAGCTTAAGCTATTCACATCACTTCTTGGTTACCTGAGTATAAAACAGCCATTAACTAGCTCTAGGAGCTCTCTCTAATGTTTGACTGGTGGAAAACATTGGGCAAGTCAGGCAAGGAGTTTTATGCAGCTGAGTTCACTTGAGGTGTCCTTTATGCACATCGTTGAATATCTTTCTTCTGCTATAGCTAAGGAAATCTGTTAACTATTGAATGACCAACAAGCATCTAATTTTGTCCTAATAATGAACATAAACTACTAAAAGACTGGCCTGGGTCACGTCCAACCCAGAACAAGTTCAAATGTGGCGTCACCTCATCTGAGTTGTCATTAGGCTGGGTCCTGATAGTTGCTTCTTACTCTACCCATTGACACTGGACTGGCCACAAAACCTGCACAGACTTGACCCCCAAACCTCAGGTGCCTAACTCTCTTGACTTTTTGAAACTCACAGAATCATAGACTCCAATCTTCTTCACCTAAAAGAAAAGAACAAATGCAGAGGCTACCAGTTGACCTCAAACTGGGGAGGGCCTAATGCCTCCCCCATGACTGCATTGTCCTCCCTTTCTCATCAGAATGCTAATAACTAGAAGAGAAAGGCTGAGGCTCTGATCAGTGAGCTCCTTTTGAATGAACCCCAGCCAATAAAACAGGCTCTTCCACAACATATGGTTAGCAGACCAGAACTAATTAAAGTCTACCCATGCTCTAATTCCATTACACATGGAAGTCCATCACAAATATTCATGAAGTTTATTCCATAGCCTCTTCCATGTGTCAGTTGTATCTGCAACATTTTGGGAATACTCATAAGGACAGGGCTCAGCAGTCAGTCCCCTATTAAATATATAATTATAAAACAAAAGCCCTATGGATTCGAACAGCTATAATATAACAAGACAATCACATGAAACAGACTTAAAGGCCTAACAGTGATGCATCTGCCCTAACTAGCAGTAGGATGCTACCTAATCCTGTTGAAAAAAACTTGCTGACAAAAGTATCTCATTCAAGGAAAGTCATTGTCTCAATAAATGGAAATGTCTCAACCTGTTTTGGTTTTTTGGCAGTAGGCTGAAGTCAGTGTGCTCCTCTTGCCCCACCAAGAGGTATTTCTGTTGTATCTGAATGTCAAATATTGGATTTTGACTCAGTCTGTACAGTTTTTACAGTTTCAGACAACTCTGTCTCTCCAATGTTCTTCTGCAAGGAAAGATATAATTGTCTTAATGAAAAATAAAGATAACAATGTTAGTGATCTCTGCAAATAAAATATTCTTTAAAATGTGTACGTATCTTCTGATGCTTTCTTTGGAAAGTTTAGAAGTGTAGCCTGGGCATAGCACCAACTCCCAGCTTTCCTCAGACTTCTCTTTTTTTTCCACTTTTTTTTTCTCAGCAGCAAATCCTAACAGAGAGTAGAGTATATTCTCTCTTTATTCTTTTCTGAATGGTCACAATAGATGATCACAGTATTTTCTCTATTTCTTCTTCTCTTTTTTTTTAGTATCAGAGCACTGTAGCACTATGCTTCAGGGAATAAAAGTGAAGCATATATGCTATGAGCTCTGATTATCCATGGATATTATGTGGAAGGAAGGATTCATCTTGTTCTGCTTATCCCCAGAGGGTAAAAAGTAGTAGCAAGGAGGCCAATTTCACTTCAGTAGAAGAAAAAAAGCTTTTAAACAATTTGAACTGTTTGAAAGTAGAGCAGGCTACCTTATGAGGTAGTGAGTTGCCTATCACTAGATGAGCATATCAAGCTGGATGACTACCAGGGATTCTTATTTAGGTATGGATTGGACTTGATGGTCACTGTCGCACCTTTCCACCTCTTAGATTCTGATTCTATTTTTAGCCCAGAGAAGAAAAGATATAGGGAAATATGGAAGCTGTCTTCAAGTGATTGAATGGTTGTTACATGGAAGACAGATCAGACTTTTTTTCTGTTCAAGATAAGGGAAAAGTTTTCTAACAACCAAAGCTGTTCAAAAATTGAATGAACTTCGTTGAGACTTTCCAGTAACTAGAGGTCTTCAGTTAGAGGATGGTTTGGTGATTTGTTTGTTTGTTTTTTTAAACAGCAAAGAATTAAGTCTCAGGTTTCATATTTCCAAGTCTACACTTCCACCCTCCTGTGTAAGTATTCTTGTTGTTACCAGTTTAGAACTTAGGAACACAATGTTACTTATTAAAGATGTTTTTATTATTTATTATTTTTATTTATTTATATTGTATTAAAGATTCTTGGTTTACGTAGGAGTTGGAATAGATCACCTCTGAGGGCTCTAAGTGATTTTTCCTACTCAGGATTTGGAGAATAGAAGTAACATCCTGTCCTTCTAATACCCTCTTGAGGTTATGGTTCACTTGAGGGAAAAGGATATTAGACAAAGCAGTAACACCCTTCTCAGAATGGTTTGATGTCTTAGGATTCTGGGAATCTTAAATATGTCATGGAAGATGACATTATTGATATAAATGAACAAAATGATTATAAATTCTCTTAACATTAATTTAGCTTGGAAAAGAATGAAGGAAGAATTAACAATCCAAATACATGATAAGTTCTTCTACAAAGATTAGATATTGTTGACTTTCACCTTCTGTTTGATTAAACTATGTTAATAGGTTTATGTTAAACATTAATATGTGCTCTAAACCGATGTTACTCAGTCCCTTTGCAATAGGTTTACAATCCTGGGAGGGACAAGTTAAGAGGGTTGGTGAATTCCTTCTAGGAACTCTTGTCAATTTCATAACAATTCTATAGACACTCACATATGCCAAGTAAGAGGTGTTCTTTGCCCAAGATCTTTTCTTGGTTGTTTCAAACATTCTGACCCTTGTGACCCCTCCTCCTGCCCTGAAGGATCAGGCAAGCATCGGAGGACTCCTGACCTCTCTGACTCATTATCCTCATATAGATAATCTGAGGACTTCAGTATATGACACTGTACCCACACCTAAGGTATAGTTCACATTTTCCTTTACAAGCACATAGGTTCACAAGGCTCAAAGCATGAACAATTTACCTCTGGATTAGGGGAGATAGAATTCATAGCAGAATCCATAGAAAACAAGAGTACAAACCAGTAGGCAGCCCTCCTCCAAAGACCTATTATATAGTCTTAATTACCTTGGGTCAGGGTCCCGAAGGGGTTGCCCCAGAGGTTGCTCTTGCATATCTGTATATCCCTGCCCATAGCTCATGATGCCCAGTGCCACACTATTTCAACTACTCCTCATTGCCTCCGGATGACATTTTTTCCCCTCCACTCTTGTTTCAGCATTCAAGGGTGATGAGAAAAGATTTGGCTAAAAATTCTTACATACACACTTAGTCTAAAATTATGTTAGATGATTGAAATGGCTAATTGGTTCTTTATTAAGCAGAAAGTAGACCTGTCTTTTATGATAAAATATCTACATAGCAAAAATCCCTTTTGTACTAAATCATGATCCTAGATGGACCAAAATTGGAAAAAATTCTCTATTAGAAAAGTTTGCATCCCCACTTCCCTCCACTTTTTTCTTCCACTGAGTAGCTGGGAACTTCTTGCAAGTGTTTTCCTCCTTGGAGTAGGAAAACAAACAAAAATAGATTTATTATGACTACATGAAACAGTTGTGGAAAAGCAGATAGAGAGCCAGCTTTGGAGTTAGGAAGACCTGGATTTAAGTTCTTTCTTTGACATATACTAGCTGTCTGACCCAGGGCAATTAATTCATTTAACCTCTCAGGGCTCCAAGAGACTCATTAAGACAAAAAATTGTAGAACAGATGCTGGTCTGCATTGGTAGAGGGAGTTTTCTATACTAATGAAATTGCAGGTCCAGTTCTCCAAAACACTGATATATATATATATGTGTGTATATATACATATATGTGTATATATATGCATGTATATATACATGCATTACATATAAATATATACAGATAGCTATATAGATATCTGTATATATGTATATATATGTGTATATGTTTGTGCATGTATATGTGTGTATGTATGTGTATATACACATGTACACACACAGACATATATATAGGTTAAAAAATATGACTCTTTCTTTTATTAATGCCCTTGGTATTTGTTTGGGTTTTTTTTGATACCACAGTCATTTCTCCATATATGACCCTCCACAGAGCCATCCCTTGCTAGGGAGAAAAAAACACTTTGGCAAGACTAAACACTTCAGGGATGGTGTCTGCCAATGTATACCACATTCCAAACCTATAGCCACCCAACCCTCTCTCAAAGGCAGGAAAGTGTGCTTCATCATTTTTTCTTCAAGACCGAGATCGGTCATTGCATTTAGTTGGGGTACAGATGCCCTTCAACCTAATATTTGCTTTTGTATATCTATCTATCTATTTATCTATCTATCTATCTATCTATCTATCTATCTATCTATCTATAGATATATGTATACACATACACACACATATACATACATACATACATATATATATATGATATATATATATATACATATATATATGTATATATATATATACATATATATATGCATATATATATATATATATATATATATATATATATGTATATATATATATTGGCTAAGCAATGGGGTTAAGCGACTTGCCCAGGGTCACACAGCTAGCAAGTGTTATGTGTCTGAGGCTGAATTTGAACTCAGGTCCTCCTGACTTCAAGGCCAGTGCTCTATCCACTGCACCACCAAGCTGCCCCTTGCTTGTATTTTTGTAGCCATTTTACCTATTGCTGTTCTAGATCTGCCCTCTTCATTCTGCATCAGGTCCTAAAAGAAATAACTGTTTCTGTCAGCACAGTTTCACAAAGTGTTTATTTTCTCCCATGTGTATGACTTGATCTCCTGAGATCCTAGAATGCAAACCTCTAAAGATTAACTAATAGGAACACACTGAAAAGGAGTAGCTAAATAATTGACCACCACTGAAAAATTAGAATAAACCCCAATAGGACAGAAATAAAGATAGATATCAGTGGAAATCTAGCAAACTGTCCATAAAAAAAAAAACAAACAAAAAAACCTTGCTTCCCTTCTGCCTGATCCCAGTAAACTCATTCCCTAAAGCTAGTAAACATTTGTATTTCAGGGGTATTACACATTACCATCTTTTATACTTTAGACACATTCCAAGGCAGATGGAATCTTTTTAAAGGTTTGTATGTTTCTTCAAATCTTGGAAAGAATATTAGACAGTTCCCATTTTCACATTGTTTACATGCAATCTGGGAAAGATTGGGGACTCAGTAAGCTGAAAAAATATGGGCCAATGAATTGGTGAAGAAGATACCACCACAATCTGTTACTTGGAAGGGAATGAAGACCATATGCCGTTCCAATTCATTCTTCAAGGCCTATCTCAATTCTCACATGCTCCACGTAACTTTCCCTGACTATGGCAGCTTGTATTGATCTGTCCTTTGAACAATTTAGGGCATTTATTGGTTCTATTCACTTGGTACTTAGCACACATAATAATTAGAGCCTCTGATCTCTCTTTAATCTTAAGTCTCTCCCCAACTACTAGCCTCTTTCTTGCTGCATATAAATGTGCCCAAGTCTCCCCATCCTTAAACAATCCTCACTAGGCCCTATTATCTCTTCAAGAAATCATCCTATAGGGACAATTTGGGACCCAAAGTTTTGAAAATGAATGTTAAAAATTGTTTTTACATGCAACTGGGCAATAAGATATACAGGCAATGGGGTATAGAAATCTATCCTGCCCTACAGGAAAATAGAAAGGGGAGGGGATAAGAGAAGAGATGGGTGATAGAAGGGAGGGAAGATCAGGGGAAGGGGTATTCAGATTGCATGCTGTCTTGGGGTGGGGAAGGAGAGAGATGGGGAGAAAATTTGGAACTTAAGATTGTTAGGGATCTGTAAGGATGTAGAGGGCCACAGACGGTTCACGAGATCTCACTGAAGAGCTGAGGCCCTTCTCGGGGTGTTGGTCCATGAGCAAAGGTTGCTTGGTTCAGTGCTCCATCCTATGCATCTTTAACTTCCCCAGTTACTGTGTAGTCATTAACAGTGTACTTGTGATTGGAGACAGATATGTGCACGGACTGTGTGTGCACTGTCCACAAGCACAGCATGGATTATACATCATTGTAACATGAGACAGAGTTCCTGTTATTTTACTATATAAGTGAGTGCTTTGCTAAAAATAAATGAAGTTGCTGCCATCCTGTCTCCTGCCTCATCAATGCATGTTCAGAGTGAAAGATCAAGCTGGACTTGAATTTTTCAGGAGAGCTTCCGAAGTGAGCTCATAGCCGATTGGGCTGGTGGCGACACAAGATCTTATGGAAGTGAATGTTGAAAAACTAAAAATAAATTTATTAATTAACCTTAAAAAAGAAATTATCCTGTATCTCCTCCTTCTCTCTGCCAAACTCCTAGAAAAAGCTGTATTATACTTGTCTCTATGTCTTGTTCTCTCACTGATTTCTCATCCCTTTGTTATCTGCTCACTCAAAAATTATTATTATTGGTGGTGGAGGTGTCTGGGTAGGGAGAGGATCAGCAATTAGATTTAGCCACCCATTCTAGTTGGTCTTCTTTCTTGATAGTGTAGGAATGAGAAGACCCTTGGGTAATATTCATGAGCTTGTCTACCACATCCTCAGCTCTGGTCTTGATGTTCTGGAAAGTGGTTTATCAGGTGTCTATGCAGAGCAGCCACATTACCTGGTGGAAGGAGAATATGTCCACAGACTGGTGCAGTGTTGTAGGAGTAATATCCTAACCCTTGCTCCCATACAGGTTAAGCTGTTGTTGTTCGGATATTTTCAGTCGTGTTCTACTCTGTGACCCCCATTTAGAGTTTTCTTGGCAGAGGTACTGGGGTGATTTGCCATTTCCTTCTCTAGTTCATTTTTACAGATGAGAAAACTGAGGCCAACAGGTTGAAGTGACTTGTCCAGGGTCACACAGCCAGTAAGTGTCTGAGGCCAGATTTGAACTCAGGAAGATGAGTCTTCCTGACTCCAGGCCCAGTGCTCTGCACTATGGTGCACCTAGCCACTGGCAAGTTAGGTTAATTTTCCTGAAAAGGTATTGAGACTCTCTTTGACACTTGGTTGATTCGGAGGACTAAAGGCTCATGAAGTTTACATCACTCTCTGGCCAAGTATCTCCCTTTTGTTAACCGTTGAATGATCTACAAGTGTTTCATTTTGTTCCAACATTAAACTAAATGACCACAAGACTGACCTGAACTCTGCTCCAAGATAATTTTGGCCAGTTGATCTCTCCTCAACATAATCGAACCAATTAACATCAAATAGTTTTTACAAAGACATAGCAAGAACTGAACTATAACAACCTTCCAAATCTAGGAGCTCACTCTTCTTTACCACTCTGTACTTGGGCAGAGTCAAACTTAAAATAGTGACTACCCAATATGCTGTCCTTTTATCAAGTTCATGTCTGAGAGTGGTATGGCTGATGGATGAGATGGATGAGTTGCCTCACTTGCAGGTCTTAGTATCTGCTTGGTAGATTTACTACTGGTCTGGGCTGACCCTCAGGGCTGGATCCTCATTGGACTTGGCTACTGTGATAGACTCTGCCATGGACTCCAGTTACTTTATTTCTTGGGGCTCTTGTGACCTTTTGAAGCTCATAAGATCATATTTGTTCCATTCATCTCTGATACTCGTTCACCTAAGATCAGTAAAGAGTAAACACAACAGAGACAGGATGAACAAGGGGTGGTAGGGGTTCATGGCCACATGGTGATTTAGGTAGGAAGATAAAGAAGGAGGGAAACTTATTTGTTTCAAGGATTTATTAAGTGCCTTCTATGAGTCAGGCACCATGATAAATACTTTGCAAATATTATCTCATGTTTTTCTCTCTGCGATCCTGGGAGGTAGGTGCAATTTATCATCCCCATTTTATATTTGAGGAAAGTGCGGCAGACAGAGGTTAAGTCACTTGTCCAGCTTCAAATAGTAAGTGCCTGAGGTCATATTTGAATTTAGGTCTTCCGATTCCAGGCCCAGTGCTCAATCCAGTATACTACTTCAATGCCTCTAGCCACTGATCCTTTTCACCACTTCTACCCTTTTCCCTACCCAGGGACTTAAAGAAATTCTTTCTTCTCATGCAAAATCTGCCAAAGGAGAGAATTCATTTGTGACTTGTGCATGCTCACACCTTTCTGGCCCAATAGCTGATTAAAAGGCTTTTTGTCACAAGCATCAGGAAACAGAAATAACACATGCTTTATGTTCTCAATCAGAGAGGGAAAATGACCCTCCAGCACAGATTTTCAGAAGCAGCCTACCTAAATCTCCATGAGGTTAGACAGCAGTGCAGACATATCGGGCATGCTCTAAGAACTGAACCCTCAGTGGACACTTCCCCCATTACACATTTAGAAAAACATATCGAGCAAACCAGTTTATAAATTCAACTACCATGGATAGTGTTGACCTATTCCCTTATCCTGTATAATCAAAGCTGTTATATACTCTACCCAACACCAGAGGGAGCTCTTGACTAATGCTAAACTGAATCTTGGCAAATTGGCACTTTCTCTGAAACCATCCTCTTCATCGTTGATCTCCATACTCTAAATGTTTTAGTATGGATTCATCTAATCAGATTTTGGGCTCTTGTTGACCACACCCATTATCATTCTTCCCATCTTTACTTTTTTTCAATTGAGATCAGGAGCAACACATACTACTTACAATTTTTTAATTATGACATTAGAAGGAGATAAAATCAAAGCACATTAAAGCAAATAGCAGAGGATGGAAGCCAGACACTCCTTTCCAGACTAGGCAGCCTACAATCCTCTTTGTCTGTAAGCAAGCCAAAAACTTAAGAGCTCAGCCTCTCCTCTCAGCCTCTCCCTTGGGAAGCTAGCAGGTGTCCACCCTGGGGTTTTCCCACTCATGGCAAAACCTCCTGAAGCGTCTGGCCAAAGAAGGGGACTCATGAACTAGGACCACACCATGTGCTCTTCTCCTCAAATGGAGCACATTTAAGTATATAGGGCGCCACTAAGCAAACTGGATGGGAATGAATAATTATAACAATAAATATCTAGCATTTATTTAACATTTTAAGGTTTGCAAAGTGTTTTTCATGTTATGTCATTTGATACTTACAGCTACCCTGTGAAGGAGGTGCTATTACTGTCCCCATTTAGATGAGGGCATTGAAGCTGAGAGAAGTTAAGTGACTTGTCCAGGGTCACAATTAGTAAATATCTAAGATAGGATTTGAATTCAGGTCTTTCTGACTTTTAGTCTAACACTCTATCTACTGTGCCATTCAGCTGCCCTTGATCTCATATCATGTCTACGTCATATCTGCACTGAGCTCAATTCCACAATTCATCTAGTTGCATTTCTCCTTCACACCAGCAAATATGAAAGACACTGTTATACACAGGCATAAATAACCCAGTACTCTGAGTCCTGTCTTATTCCCTGAAGGGAAAGAATATATTTACTTGTGACCCTAGTCATGTACCATTTTCTTAATTTCATGCCACCTGACAAGCTTTTCTCTCTCCCTCCTCCTATTGCTCCCTTTAGATAACACACCCTTTGCTTCGTTGCCTTGGCTCCAAAGCTTTTGGGGGAGGGGATCTGCATCTGTTCCCTTTTTGTTTCTACCACAGTCCTCCAGTTCTTGCTTAAACAGTAAAAGACTGTATTCACAACCTGTGCAGTGGAATAGGAAAGATCAATAATCAATGCCTTGGGTGCTTTACTTTGCTTTGCTTTGCTGATCACTTATCAGCTATAATCATTTTGATAGGATAAGAAATATAGTCCTGGATAAAAACCTGTGTAACTAAACCTAAGATGCAGTCCCAGGTGAACACCTGTGTTAGTTAACTTTAGAAGTACAACTAAATCATTATAAAGTATGTATCTTAAGTATGTGGCCATAAAAATCATACCTGTATATTAATCTTTATATTAAAATAATGAAGTAAGAAAGCCCTCTAAAGGGCTAATTGAGACATCATGAGCTAAGTGAGACATCATGGAAAGACCAAAGTTAGGATGGCAGAAAGTTAGGACATAAAGACCTGCAAAACACAATCTTGTACCATTCATGAATCAGCTTCTAGAGGACATTGTTGTACCACACATGAATCAAGAGACCTATAAATAACTGTGAATTTTATATCTTGGGGTCTCAGACCAGAAAGGGCAGACTGTAGACCCTAACTTTGTTTCTCTTAATAAAGTTTGGTTTCTTTGCCCAGAAAGGTTCCCAAGTTTCTTTCTTACAGCAGACGTGACAATATGGAAAGGGTGGAACACAGCAAAGAGCATCAGCTCCTGAAGCTCATGAAGCAAGTCATGTGTTTTTGTACGCCTCCTACCATCCAGAACAGTGCTGGGCACATGACAGATGTTCAATTAATATTTGTTGAGAGAATGGATTGTCAGGTGGATGGATGCATAGATGCATGAATTGAAGAAGTTGCAAAACCTTGCCATGCTAAAAAAGTACCGTAGCTCCCCCATTGGTAAGCAAGTAGGTTGCTGATGGTGCGGACTATGCTAAGAGTGGGAGATCCTTGTAGAAAGGACTTTTGTCTTTTCCTGCAGCCAAAATTACAGAGGAAAACAACAACAACAGTAACAACAACAAAATGATTTTTGAAATGATGACCCACCAAGAGCCATTTAATTTCCTAGATCTGTCAGTAAGTAGTACTTTTGTGTGAGGATCTTTGACTGTTTCTCTACTTGCATCAGTAGCAGATCCAAAGACATCTGTCTCTTGCCTTATGTAAGCAGAAGAAAGGAAGAATGGGGAAACTGTGGGTAGGACTAAAGACTTTGCTTCTCATTCTTAAGGTCAGAGTCACAGGTTTAGAGCTGGAAAGGACCTTAGTTATCATTTACTCCAATCCTCTTATGTCACAGATTGGGGAAGTGAGTCTTAGAGTGGTTGTGACTTGCTTTACATAGGTAATATGTGGCAGTTGGAATTTGATCCCAAGTCTTCTGACCTCAAATCCAGTGCTGTCTTCCACTTTGTCGTGTTTCCTCAACCAATTAATACCCAAAAGAGTAGGGGCTAGAGTCCCTTTTCCCTGAAGTAGTTCAGGGGCATGGAATTGGCATATAAGCCTTGTGAAGTATTCCATGGCTGGGGGGGGGGGTTGAACAAGATCATTCTTTAGCCTCCTCCAAGGGCTTGGACAGCATAGCAACTAGGGACTCCCCAGCAGCATTCCTTCCATTTCTGATTCTTGGTTACAGTGCACATATCTATCCCTTTCTCTCTGGCTATGAGGGTAGTCAACATCACCTTCTACATATAAGTAAAAGAAAAGAGATCTTCAGAGGTTGTTCTCTGTATAATTTGCCCCAAATTTCAAGGCACTTTACCATTTACTAATCAGTGCACAGTGTTTTTAATGCAACAAAGACCCATGTTAAAAATTTTTTTATCTTATTTATTTTTTTAATAAACCATTTTCCTTCTTTGTCATCTTTGTCATTCTTTCATTAGGTGCTCATGAAGTCAGGTTTAGACAGGACACCTTCTTGGGGAGCTTTGGGCTGTTCGAGGGCATGGAGAACCTGAGGCTGGGAGCTAGTGATAAAGGAAACTGAAAGAGCTGGGGAAGAGGCTTAGGAAGGGACTGTAAGAAGGCCCTGGAGATCAACTACTTCACAATTCAGTCCAGCCTAGAGTAGGTCAGTTAGAATAATGGACTATCCATTTATGTTTTCACTAGTCTTTGTTTCCTTTCCTACATGGAAAATCTTTCTTTTTAAATTTTTAAAATTTTATCCAGAAACACCAGGCCTCTGCTGTGAACTATTCAAATTATCCCAGAGAGGTGCCTTTGCCTTATGTAAGCAGAAGAAAGGAGATGAGGTGTGAGAAGAAAAAACAATGATCAATTACGGGCCTTCAAACCCCACCAAGATTATGCAGCTTTAATGGCTGAATGAGTTTGAAAGGGAAGCACATAAATTGAGTTCTAATGCTTTTCTGGCTGCACTCATAATAAAATACTGTTAAATTAATTGCCTCTTCAAGTGTTTTCACAGCAACAACACTGAGCCATCTTAGAAACTGAGCTGGACAGGGATGAGAATCTCATTAACCTTTTATACACTGTCTTTTTATTCAGTATGGAATAAAAGCAGGACCATCACTATTTAGGGTCATAGTGTGTTATCATCAGTTCTCCAATGTGGATAAGGGCAAAGGGTTGGGATTTTTTTTTTTAGTTCATATTCATATGGCAATCCAATGCTACAGGCAAGCTAGAGGATAAATATTTGGATTTGCCGGTCCCCAGAGATGCTTTTGAATAAAATGGATCTACTAGTTGGCTATTGCTTCCTAGTGTGGTGACTCACCCCCTTCCAGAAAGAAAAAAATAGATTTCAATAAGCAAACAAGTGAAGAAAAACACCAGCCCCCAAGTCACAGGAGTCATTCCACCCATGACAAGATTTAGTATTGAAGATATAGGTTGGTCTCCTTCGCATCCATCTTCTTGGCTTTTCAATTTTATTCATAGAATCATAGATACAGAGCTGGAAGAAACTTTAGAGATTATCTACTCTAACTTCCTCTTTTTTACAAATGAGGAAACTGAGGCCCAGAGAGATGAAAAAGCGACTTACCCAAGACTTAGTACACAGGTAATATGGAGCAGAGTAAAGGATTAAAATTTTTTTTAAAAAGCCCAACAAAAAACCAAAAGGCTCTCACACTCCAAATCCTGCCCTCTAAAAACAAACTAACAAAAAACAAATCCAGCAACTTTCCTTGGCACTATGTTGCTAAATGAATTAGAATCCAGAGGTCTAGAGAGAAGTGACTTGCTCAAGGTCACACAGTAATAAGTGCTTATTCCCCTGAACCAATTATTGACTTTCTTTTTCATTCTTTCAGGCCAGCTCTGTCCATGCTCAGTCACAGAGTCAGTCAATAACCATTTATTAAGTACCTAGTATGTTCCAGATACTAAGAAAAGGCAAAACAGCCCCTGCTCACAAGGAGCTCATGTTCCAATGGGGGAGACAGCATCTAAATAATTAGTTACATATTAGATCTACTGAGACAGAGTAGATGGCAGGTGAGCTCCTTCCTTTTAGGAAAGGGATGGGTGGGCAAACAGATGTATAGATTCTAGGATGAGGGAAATATTGAAGCCCTGAAATTCAGGTGATGTGAAACCAGGAGGAGATTGCCTTAATTTCTAATTACCCTCTTTTTTTCTTTTTCTATTCTTTCTCTCTCGGTGACCTCAGCAACTTCAATACGAGTTATAATGGTGATGGGGAGGACTGGCCAACAAAGCCAAGACATTCACTGCCTACTGCCAATCCAACATGTGGAACTTTGGAAACTGGTTAAGGCTATGATGACTCAGGGGTTCCTATCAGATGGTAACAAAAAGCTT
Source organism: Phascolarctos cinereus (assembly GCF_003287225.1). Lineage (NCBI taxonomy): Eukaryota > Metazoa > Chordata > Mammalia > Diprotodontia > Phascolarctidae > Phascolarctos > Phascolarctos cinereus. The sequence goes on from NW_027556180.1 coordinate 87,311,874, forward strand.
CCTAATTTGTTTCTTAGCCAGAAGAGCCAGCAACTCAAGATGGGGTGCTGGAAGTAAGTTCAAGTACAAAAGACTGATATGTCTTTCACTCATCTCTTTCCCACTTTTCCTTCCTGGCCATGAGTGTGAGCAAGGCAAGAACTGCTGTCATCTGTGAGAGGGAGAGATATCCCATCCAGCAGCTATGTATCCGTGAATAAATACATGGTGCCTGGATTTCTTTAGTATTTATTCTTTTCTGGTGTTTATCATTTTTATTATGGTTCAAATGGAATTTAATTGGCAGCTCTGGAATTTAGGAAAGGTTGTTTCAAGATTCACATTCAAAAGATAATCCTTAAGGTTCTTCCAGCTTCCTCAGGAGTGCACATTTCATTACCTGCATTATGACTTTCTTATCCAAGTTACTTCAAGGGATTTCATATCATAGGTGCAGACTTACAGTTTTGAAAGTGAATTCAACTTCAATAGTCTCTAGAATTCTGCCTTCCCTTTTCAAGCCTGATGAATTTGTTCCCTTTGTTTTAGTGAGTCCAACTTCTTTTGAATGAATTTCATTGATAAATGTTCAGCATGCTGTTAGAGTAGGGCTACAGAAAGATTGGTGCACTAATATGCTATTACACTCTAATACATTATTGGTGGACCTGAGAATTAGTCCAGCCATACTTGAAAACAATCTGAAATTATTATTTTTGAAAAGTGGCTAACATGTGCAGACCTTTTGACCCAGAGATCCCATTAGGCATATACATTAAGGTTGTGAAAAGATAGAAAGGTACCATGAACAAAATATTCATAGCAGCACTTTCTTGTCATAGCAAAGATCTAGAAAGGAAGAAGATGCCCATTGCTTGAGGAATGGCTAAAAAATGACCTTAGAGATTCTGCACTTACTTTAATTATGCTGGCATTGCTCAGACATTTTTTGGAGCAAGTTGCCTGCCTTTAGAATCTGTGACACATTCTTTTGAATATTCTCAGCCTTGGCAAATCTCCTTCCTTTATCGTAGATTTGATTTTTGGGAAAAAAGTCAAAAGCCATTTAGAGCCTAGTGTGGTGAATAAATGTTTCTCATGTGAGCTGCTGCCAAGCTAGACCTCCCCCCTCTTGTACTAATTCAATTAACTTTTAAAATCTAAGTGTACTACTAGCTGTAGTTTAATTTAAATGTAGTACCTTATCTTTATCCTATTAAATTTAATCTTTTCAGAATCTCAGAGTTGGAAGGATCTTCAGTGACCAACCCACACCTGGACAAAAATCCCCATCATCATTATAATTAATATTTAGATAGTGTTTATTATGTGACAAGTATTGTGTTAAACATTTTGTAGTATACACGAGAAGTAGTCATTCAGTCTTGGCTTGAAGACATTCACAGAGAGAGAGTTTACTCTCTCCAGAGACACCCCATCCCAGTTTCCGATACCTGTAATCAGAGTTGCAACTAGGAATTTTTTTTACCCTGGTCAAGCATCACAAACCATCTGGGCCATGAAAGATGTCTTTAGTTGGGAAGAAGGATTGTGCTATGGGAGATGACAGAGAATCCAGGAGTGACACCATGTGCCACTGCTGGGGTACCTGCCTACCCCCAGTCTACCTCTTACTCACAGAGGAAGTGGGACATTTGGGCACCTTCTTAGTTTAACTAATTATTCTTCACGGTTAGGAGCCAATGTATGTTTGGCATTTTAAAAGCCTGATTACTAGAAGATGGAGGTGGAGTGGTATCTTTATAGCACACTAGGGATATACTTTTGGAGGAGGGATTAAAACCATCTCCCCTACTCACTGTCATACATACCAAAAAAACCCTCAAAGTATCATGTTAGAGATGGAAGTTACCTTAAAGATCACTGAGTCCAGGGGTGTCCGACACACAGGCTGCCAGCCCTGTGCAGCAAAACTCCCCAGTGTGGCCAGAACCAGATTAAAATGTAATTGGGAAATATTTAACAAAATAAATAAAAATACCATAAAACATAGATAATGTTAATATGTGGTTTTCTAAGTCAATTACAGGGATCCTTACATATGGTTTAGTTGTTCCCATTTCTATTTGAATTTGATACCATTTACCTAGTTCTGCCCTTTCATTTTACAGAGAAGGAAGCTGTAGCCCCAGAGAGAAGTGACTTGACCAAGGTCACAGAGGGAGGCTCATGCAGCTCAAACTGATTTTGACCCTGAGCTAGAGGAGAATCAGAAGGAGCTCAGATTTCATAGACTTATGGATCATTAAGAGTTGGAAGCAATCTTAGGGACCACCTTGCCAAGCTCGCTCATTTTACTTTTATCTTATAAGTGCTATATGAATGTTGGTTATAATTTCACTGAGGAAGGTATTACAACCAGTGATAAAAAGAAAATAAAAACAACTTAGCAAACTGAGATACCTTTAGAAATCTTTAAGAGCTTCTGACTTTTAGGCATTTACTTAGACAATATCAACCTCTAGCTCTAGCCTAAGGGAGCACCTCAGGTTTATTTCTCTAGTCTAATTTAATTTTAATATTTAAAAATATTTTCCCAACATCCTCATTTTACAGATGAGGAAACATAGACCTAGAGTTAGTGTCGAAGCTGGGATTAGAACCCAGGTCTTTTGACTGCTAGTGTATACTATAAAATGTTTAGCACAATGCCTGGTACATAGTAAGCACTATCTAGTTATGATGATGATGATGGGGATTTTTGTCCAGGTGCGGGTTGGCCACTGAAGACCCTTCCAACTCTGAGATTCTGAAAAGATTAAATTTAGCAGGATAAAGATAAGGTATTACATTTAAATTAAGCTACAATTAGTAGTACATTTAGATTTTAAAAGTTAACCAACCTTTTCAGAAAAGTGACTCCTGGTATTATGATTCAGGAGAAACAGCTAAGGAGGGGTAGGACTGTCCCTTAATACTTTCATGTATACTCTGGTCCCCAAGGTCACCCACTCTTCTGGCTCCCTGGGAAGGTTTGAGCAGCCTAGAGGTAATGGGGCAAAAGTTTCATGGCAAAGAGAAGATCCCTAGGATGGAAGGTAGAGGCAAAAAGGCTTTTTAACAGTGACTGAGTTGTCTCTTCCTAGAGCATAGGCCTAGGTGTCATGACATGCCACCCTTAGAATAGTCAACTATACTTCAATTCCAACATTTTCCCCAAATCCTAGCCCCTCTCAGTTTCAAAAACCGTAAAGGGCAAAAAAAAAAAAAAAAAAAAAAAAAAGGAAAGGTCCCTGGTATCAGAATGGCAGAGTTGATTCCAGGAAAGCATGGCTCTCTGGTAGAAGCCAGGGTGCTCTCCTCCTTTCTTCACTTTGCTTATCTCCTAAAGGACCTCTTAGTAAGCCACGTGTTTTATATCTGTGAATATTTATATATATATATATATATATATATATATATATGTATATACATATACATATATATGTATGTATGTATATACACACACATATGTATGCATGCATGTATGTATATATGATTTGTTACATATGTGTACCTATGTATGTATATATGTGGATGTATAGCTATAGATATGTCTATAAATACATTTTATTTTTTCAATGAACATAAATCTATTTTCTCTCCCTCAAACTACCCTTCCCTATTGAAAAGAAAAAGAAAATTTTTGTAACAAATAAGCAAAATCAAACAAAACTAATCTCAGTGGCAATGTTGAATAAATGTTTCATTCTGCACCCTGAGTCCATCAACTCTCTGTCAGGAGCTAGGTAGGTAAAGTGCTTCATCGTTGGTTCTCTGGAATCATGGTTGGCTATTGCAACCATCTGAGTTCTTGAGTTTTTCCAAACTATTTGCCTTTACAATGTTGTTTTATATTAATTGTTCCCAATCTGTGTCATTTCATCCAATTCTTTTCAGGTTTCTCTGAAATCATGCCTTGCATTGTTTCTTATAGCAAAATAGTATTCTGTCACCTTTATGTACCATAATTTGTTTTGTTGTTTTTTAGTTGTTTTGGTAATGTCTGACTCTTTGTGACTCCATGTTTTCTTGGCAAGGATACTGGAGTGTTTTGCCATTTCCTTCCCCAGCTCATTTTACAGATGAGGAAACTGAGGCAAATGGGGTTAAATAACTTGTCCAGGGTCACATAGCTAGTAAGTATCTGAGGCTAGATTTGAACTCAGGTCTTCCTGACTCCAAGTCTGATGCTCTATCCACCACACCAGTAACATTAATAGGCACCTCCATATTTTCCAATTATTTCCTAACACAAAAAGAGCCGCTATAAATATATTCGTGCAGGAAATATTTTGTACAGTATTTTTCCTCTTTCTTTGAACTTTTGGGAATCAATTACAGAGGGAGAAGAGGAAACTTCTCACCATAGTCCAGGTTTTACTCAGTTACCTCTGAAATGCGATGACATGCTGCTCCTGCCAGACAATAGCTAAGAGGAATCCCAGAATATAAAGCTTCGTCTCAGCAGGATTTTGAACTAAATCAAAATAAACTGAGCAAAGCTGAGGGGCCAGTGCCCTGATCATTGATTATGAAAGAGGCTTCTTAAACCAATTGTGGGCAAGACCATTCGCAGCCTTCACCGGACTCTCGGCTCCCTTTTAGTGCTAAATCTATGATTCTATGAATAAAGAACAATTATAGATGACCAGGAAGATGGTTTCTACCATCCTTTTGGAGCTGGCCGGCCTTAATGAGTCACTAAGCTATTCTTTTCTATTCAATTACATTCACATTTATTAAGCCCCTACTTTGTTCTAGGCCAGGGCTTCTTAGCCTTTGTATCACATTTCCCTTTGGCAGTCTGGCAAAGCCCTTGGACCCCTTCTGAGGAAAAAAAAAAGCTTTTTAAAAAATTGAAGGAAATGCTAAATTTCAGTTACAGGTTGGTAAAAATAAAGATATATATTTTCCCCATCCAAGTTCATAGATCGCTTACAATCTATCCCTAGATCCTTGGGGGGGAGTGCAGGGGCTCCAAGTTAAGTTCTAGTCAATAGAGCTCTAAAGATAGACAGGACTCTGGTTCTGCTCTCAAGGAGCTAGTAATTTAATAGAGGGAAGGACAAGTACATAAATAATTGTGATCAAGGGAGAGTGTGATAAGTGCAAAAGTCCAGATAATGTAATATGAGACATTTTAGTAGGGAGAGATAATTTTTTGCCTTGATGGATGGGTGTGGCGGTGATCAGTGAAAACTCCACAGAGATGTGGCAGTTCAGTTGGGTCTAGAAGGCAGGAGGGAGGGAAGAAGAGACCTTAAGCTGCAGGGTTGTTGCTGTTGTTGTTTGTCCTTTGTTTTCAAAGAGGACCAAGGACATCACGGGATGATGTCTTGAGTTGTGCATGAATTGGATTTAAGTGAGGCGGAATTGCACAAAGTCGTCAGTTTCACTCTCTCTTCCAGAGTTATCAAAGTCCAGCGGCAAGACACAAGTCAAGATAACTGGTGATGGCCTGGGATGCCATGGACGACCTTGTTGTCTTTGATAACTGACCAAGCTCTAAGTGCTCCATAGTGCCTACTTCAGCCCCTTTACTGCCAATGGAACAAATTATTCTCATCTGCCTTTTCTGTGGGAGGAAGTCTTCACACACATGGGGTAGATACTCCCCTGACTCACCAGTGGGTTTGAGACCTGTTGGTTACCTTTAACCTGATATAGCCCATCTGTCAAGATAGTTTTAGTGGGATGTGGCATGCTATACCTTCTTGGAGCCACAGGTGAGAGTAGAGTGCCAGGGAGACACCAAAGGTGGATGAGCAACCCTGGAAAGGGCTCAGCAAGCCCTCACACCAGAGATGCTAGTCCTTCTTGAACACCCTATTCACCTCCAGTTGAGCTGGTACTCAAATGAAGACTTGACTCCTTCCCCTTCACCAGATTGCCACTCTTGATTTCAATCATTCCCTGCACCATCTCAACAACTTTTTGAATCTAAGTTCTGTGACTCAACATATTAGCTCTCCTTGTTAACTTCTAGTTATTTGTGGAACTGATAAGGATGTCCACCATTTGTCTTTATCTAAGTCATCAATAAATGCAACTTAGTGTAGAGATGCTACTAACCTAGTGTAGGTATACCACTAGGAAGATCTCTTTGGGTTGATAAAAATTTATTGGTCAACATTATTTGGGTACAATTGTTCAACCAGTATCTTACTGATAGTACTATTGCTCCTTTTTTCTACCTTCTTTCTCCTCTGGGATCCAAAGACTTAAAAGCAATAGAGAGAGCAGTGGACTTAAAGCCAAATGATTGAGGTTAAAATCTGTCAGTTGAGTTGGACAAGTTACTTTATGTCTCTGGGCCTCAGTTTCTTCATCTACAAAGAGGGAAGTTTGGAATAGACAATCACTAAGGTTCTTTCTAGCTCTAAATTCTATGGCTAAAGAAAATAATTGTCATTCAATTGCAGCTTTGAGCTTCACAACCAGAATATTGACTTAACTATGAGAAAATGGAACTGTTGAGATGATACCAACCGAGCACATGCTGTCTTTGTCTTCTCTTTAAAGAAGCTTGTGTTGATTGACTGAGTCACCATCATGAAATCCCAAGAGGCATTACATTTTAACCACTGTGTAAAGAAGGCTCTTTCATAATCAATGATCAGGGCACTGGACCCTCAGCTTTGCTCAGTTTATTTTGATTTAGTTCAAAATCCTGTTGAGATGAAGCTTTATATCCTGGGATTCCTTTTAGCTATTGTCTGGCAGGAGCAGCATGTCATCGCGCTTCAGAGGTAACTGAGTAGAACCTGGACTGTGGTTAGAAGTTTTTCCCCTCTCCCTTCCAGCTGAATTAATATATTGAATCAAACTAGTGCATAGGACTAAGGAATCTGATACTAAAAGTCCAGCCAGGTTCCTAACTATGCATATTAATTGCCCCCAGAGCTGTAACAAGGAATTTTTAAGCCTAGGACAAGTACCACAAACCATCTCCTAGGGCAAACTGACCTCAGTTGAGGTGGGGACCAAGACTTGGGATGAAATAAAAGTCTACAGTACTGTTCAGGAGGCCACTGAGGGGGTGGGACAACAGGCCAGGAACTACTATTTAATAGCTTCATATTTTATTATTCTTGCTAATTAGATGCTAAGTTTTACTGTTTCCATGATGCACAAAGACTACAGATTCTGTCAGCACTCTCTAAATTTATCTCCCTGGAGCAAAACCCACTCACCTATCTTAGTTATGGCTCTGGTTACCATGAGTGAGGTAGCAGCTTTTAATCTAATCTGGTGCCCTTAGATTCAGTGTCCTCATTGTGGTTTTAGTTCCAGTTTAGAAGAGAAGAAAGACCTTGAGAAAATATGGAGATTAAAGAGATATAGTATTTAAAGAAAAAAGAAAATATTTGAAGCTCCCAAACATCTAATGCTGATGTGAATGTTTCCTAGTATCATATGTAAATGGAGATAGTTTGAAAATGGGACGCTGAAGTGGGGGAGAAGGGAATATTGGAGAAGGTAGGTAATTATAATAATAGCTCACATTTGCATAATCCTTTAAGTTTTCTAAAGCACTTTTTTACCAACAGCATTATGAAGTGGGTAGTAGACATTTTATTAACCCCCTTTAGCTAAAGAAATAGCCTCCAAGAGTTTGTGATTTTCCCAGTCACACAGAAAGTATCAGAACCCAGACTTGAACCTTGGTCTTCTGATCAGAAGCCCTGCGCTTTTCCCTCTGTGTAATATAGATTTGGATTGTGCAGTGGGGAAAGCATTGTATGGAATTCAGGAGAGCAAAGTTCCATTCTTGGCTCTGCTACTAACTCGTTAGCTCTATGGTCCCAGGTAAATCATTCGACCTGTTCGAGGCACTGTAAAGTGTAAATGAGGGAGTTTATTTATGAAATGAGATTTCTATTGAATAGTCTCCAATGTCCTTTCCCATGGCTAAAAGTCTATGATTTGTAACATATGAGAACAGTATTTACGTACATCTAATTCACCGCTGCCTTAAGAGCTGGAGAGCCATTAGGGTTTTTGAAAGTGCCATGATAAGATGTATAGACAATTCTGAGATCCATGTTTTTGCCTCTTCTAATTATTTGTGGCATTGGTATGTTCATTTCTGTGTATAAGAATATACCACATTTTCAAAAAAATTTAATCTGAAATTTCATTACTAGCATTAGTAGCACAAGTGATAGTAAGTTCTTATCCCAGTTTGTTGGGTCTTTGGGTTTATTGGATGCAACACCAATGTTTTGGGTTTATTGGACACTATATTAATGTTTACCAACTTTATGTTGTATAACTAATCTGTTCCATTGATCAGCCTCACTATTTCTTAACCAGTATGAAATAATTTTGATGATTACTGTTTTTTATTATATTTTCATGTCTGGTGCTGCTAGGCTTCCTTCCTTCCTGTTTCCCCCTCATTATTTCCCTTGAGATTCTTGACCTTTGTTCCTCCAAATGAATTTCATAATTACTTTTTCTAGATCTATAAAGTAATCCTATGATAGTTTAATTGTTAAGGCACTAAATAAATTGCAGTATTGTCAATTTTATCATATTCACTCAATCCACCCATTAACAATTGATAGCTCTCCAATTTCTTTTTAGTTTATTTTTATTTTCGTAAGGAATGTTTGGTATTTGTATTCATATAGATCCTGAGTGTCTTCACAATAGCTCATCATTGTTAGCATTTTTTTCTCATTCTCCATCTTAATTCCTAAATTGGGACTTTGTATTAAATTAGACTCAACTTCTAGAGGGAATGTTTGAGCCTTGTATAGTCCTGGTCTGCATTATCTAAGTCTGTATTTTCTGGGTTTTGAGTACTGTGTTCTGTGACGGGTGAAATCTGATTGAAATAACTGAGGAAACAAAGGTTTGAACTTCTGAGCATATTGATTTATTAAGCAATACATGCCAATTGCATAAGAAATAGGCACCAAGCCTTCTGAGCTTGGCACTGGACCCTAAATACAGGAGGAGATAGATTTTTTTATGCATTAAAAGAAAACAATTAACAGGATATAAACTAGCATACAAGATTAGGTAATCTGATTTCTAATTGGAGAAAAGATTAGGAGCTTTCCAAGTTGGGAGAGGGAGAGCAAATAGGTGCAATTCCCAGATTTCAGAAAAAAAGGTGCTCCATTCCCCTCTGCTCTGTGTCTGTATTCAATTAAAGGAACATGTAAACAATAACTGATTAAGCAGTATGGGGCTTGTTTTCGGATAAGACATATTGGTTGCTTGAGGTGTATAATTATGAGGAAACTCCTTGTATCAATCTTCAGACCTGACTGGGTTTCTGGTCAGCACAACCTAGGTCCCTATTTAAGGGTCTCTAAGCAACAGGAGGAGGTAATCCAATTTCCCAGCCAATCAGGGATGGGTTGAAACAATGCAATAAGTTTTTCTCACAATTCCCATAATTGAATAAAAATTTCTCACAAGGCATAAATTGGACTAGATGCATAATAGAAAGGGAACTGAGCTAGATCCAGAATTGTCACGAGATGGAGTCAGTGTGGTTCATTCAATTCCCACAATTTCTGCGGTTCTTCAAAGAACTCAGGGTTGGCTTAGATTAGTGAGCTGCACAATTTTGGTTGACCCTAACCCAGGGGTGGGGAAACTGCAGCCTTAAAGGATTTGTTCTGTAAAATTTGGATTCAATCAAAAGGCCACATTGAAGGACCTAGAAGGCCACATGTGGACTTAAAGCAGCCAGTTTCCCACCTCTGCCGTAAACAGTCTGATTTAGGGCATGGTCTGAGTGCTGCCCACCGGGTCTGAGCCTTGACCTGGTCTTGATTCTGTTTTGGGTCTGTGCAACCCAACTACAGGCTTGTACCTAGATGGAGATCCAGCAAACAGATGATGGCCACAACTAGCCGTTGGCTTGCTAAAGGGCTCTCTACTGGTTCAAAGTGACAATTACTGTAACCCCCACATTCCTTTCTGCAACCTTTGCCTTGGACACTCACCTTTCACTTTGAATCTTTCACTTGAATTCCTTTCTGGAGTCAGAGCTCCTTTTCTGATTGTTGTACTGGATGAAGCAGCTTCTCTAATATGCTTAGACCACCAAAGCTGGGTTAATTCTTTTAGGTAACAGTAGCCCTAAGCCTGGGGTTTACAGAGCCTTCCAGGTCTACTGCCCAGGAGCTGAGGCAGCATAATACATTCAGTAAAAAGTAGTCTCTTTTAATCCTGATATCTCCACAGCTATTCAGATCTTGTTCTCTATAAACATTGAGACTTTTCCCCCTCCTCTATTCGTAAAAAGTGACAAAGGACAACATAAGGAAACCTTTAAGGGGCTTCTCCTATCTCAGGTTATAGTGTCAAATTCAAATAGAAATGGATTAGGCTACTTATTCACTTAGAAAACCACAAATTAACCTGATCTATGCTGTATTATATTTTTATCTATTTATCTATCTTTCTATCTAGCTATTTATTTATAACCAGCATCTTAATCTAGTTACCTCCTCACTTAGCCTCTTGTGGCCAGGCCGTGAATTTGACACTTCTGAGCAGGATAGCCTTTTTTTCACTCAGCTTTCACTCACCATAGAGCTTTCCTCCAATCAGATCGGCTCCCTGAATCAGCAGCAGAGCTTCTAGTTAGCTTCTACCAGCTTTATAGAAGCCTTCTGGTGTCTCTAAGTAGCTTTTTTCAGCTTTTCTGTGTCTTTTCAACATGGCTTCTGATCTTTTTGTTTGTTTAAATTTTAACAAGTAGACTTTCTGATTTTATTTCTTTTTCTATTTTTAGTTATCAACTACATTTTCACTTATATCTATCTCCCCATTCCAGAAAGCTGTCCTTTATATTAAAGGATTTTTTAAAGAGGAAGAAGAGAAAAAAATAGCAAAACAAATTAAGCAAAACACAAAGGATTGGAGTTAGGTCTCTTCTTTTATATCATCTTTCAAGGCCAAGCTTGGTCTGTATAATTTTCCAATATTCAATTTTGATTATTTTGTGGTTGTTATTCTTTCCATTTAAATTATGATAATCACTATGTATATTGCTTTCCTGGCTCTTCTTATTTCACATGATGAATACAAGTAATCACGAAAAGTCTTATATGAACAAATGTACATCAAAGAAGTCTTCTGATCTCTTTTCTTATTCTGGCTCCTAATGCCTCAAATCAGGGATTCTTCACATGTAGTGACCTATTTCTAACATAGATTGAGAAACTCCAAATTCATATTTCTGTCATATAAAAAACATAATCCATATACTATAATCCCATAGTTCCAAACCTTTAATTCAAAGTTTCCCAGCAATAAACTTTAAAATCCTGAAAACGATCATATTAAAATTAACTGATAGGAAACAGTGTACCACTGTCTCTAATATCAGTCAGTATTTTTGCTTCTGTGCTGCTTTCCCTCAGGTCCTCTCAGTACTTTTATCTGAGAGGCTGTTTTCTTGCTCTCATCCTCAGAACTGGTTTTCTCTGTGTTTCACACAAAATGTCCTTTTGCTGCTGCTTTAAATAAATAAAATGGCCACTTATGAGAGGGCCAGTAGGAAAATGTCTCATCAAAATGTACATAAAGACCTTGTCTTTGGCAATGAACTTGGGTGAATTGTTGCATTGTGTTGCACTGCTGATTCTCAGTTAACTTCTCTCCAAAAGAAAACCCTGCCTATAAACTCTTCTTCCTTAAAGTGAAAATCAACTCTTTACTGAATTCTTCTGAATGCATCTTTTACTGAAATGGTATGGTACATTACTGAACGAAAAGCAAAAATAAATTAAAAAATTCTAACAACTCTTATTTCATTAAGAACAACCCGATTCAATTAGTTACTTCTCAGGGTAAGACTATAAAACCTGCAGGAAAGAGCTAACAGCCTGGCTTCTTCCTAAAGCTTTTTTTTTTGGTTGTTATTGTCTTTCCTGCTGTGATCATTTTCCTAATAACCTTTAGGGACTGGTGTAGTCTCTTAGTGGCTGATTTGTTGTTGCATTTTGATAAAGCTTTTCAGTGAGGTGCCCTGGAACAAGAACACAAAAAAGTTTTAAAGACATCTATACCATATGCCAAGAAGAAGACAGCCAAAGAGCTCATATGTTCAAACAGTCATTTGCTTTTAAAACTCCAAATGCTGCAATGAGTAGAGATAAAATGCAAATGAGAACCTTGTAAACAAAGTCATTAATTGTACTGGGAAATGGTTGCCCAAGTGCTGGCTGGCAGCACAGGCAGCTCACACAGTTAAATGGAAAGAAAGAAGGGGGAAGGGAGGAGAGACTGAGAGGGAGACAGAGAGAGGAAAAGGAAGAAGAAGGGAGGGACTGAGAGGGAGAGAGTGGGAGAGGGAAGGAGAGAAAGGAATGGAGAGAAAAATAAAGGGAAAGAGAGAGAGAAGAAATGCACAATGTTCAAAAGATTCAGAGCTGGAACAGATCTTAGAAATCATCTCAATTTTGCAGATGAGGAAACTGAGAAAGGTTGAATGTCCTGTCCAAGGTCACATAGGTAGTGTCAGAGATGAGTCTGAAAACAAGGTGTTCTTTTCCCTAGACCAAACTATATTGTCTTTTTTGGCAGCACAAATTCGAGGCATGTTAAATTTTTATCTGACTACTGAAAAATAAGACCATCTAAAGACCAGCTTATTCTCTTCACTTAATTCCTATAGTACCAAGCTCTTCTTTTTAAAATTTGTTTTTAAATTCTGAATTTAAATAGCATTTCCATATATCCAGTAGAACACAAAGAGAAGATTCTATATTAACTTATAAATCTTTATTTCATACTACTTACTTTTGTTTTAAAGTATATATTATAAAATTCTATACAATACTTTCAAAACTGGGGCATCTAGGTGGTACAGGGGATAGAACTCTGGCCTTGGAGTCAAGAGGACCTGAGTTCAAATCTGACCTGAGACACTTGACACTTACTAGCTGTGTGACTCTGGGCAAGTCACTTAACCCCAATTGCCTCACCAAAAAACAAACAAACAAACAAACAAAAAACCTGTCTTGCTCTATGCTTCCTTTTTAACTTTTTTCTCTTCTGTGCATTTAAAACTGTTACATAAGCCATCTTTTTTTTTATTGGCATCACTATTACTAAGTTCTCTCTCTTCCATTTCCCATCCCAGTTAAAAACCAAGAGAAAGACAAAAAAATCTTGTCACAAATAAGTAAAGTCAAGCAAAACAAATCCACACAGTGACCATGTTTAGAAGTGTATATCTCTTTCTGCGTGTTGTGTCCATTGCCTCTTTCTGTCAGAGAGTGGGTGATTTGCTTCATTACAGATGCTCTGGAGACCTGATTGGTCATTGAATCCATCAGAGTTCTTAGTTCTTTCAAAGTTGTTTTTCTTTACAATATCACTGTCCTCATATTGTTTTTCTCATTGTGCTCACTACTCTGTCAGTTCATACTACCCAGGCTTCTATGAAATCATCTATTCACTTGTTATAGAACAAAATATTCCGTTATATTCATATACCACAATTTGTTTAACAGTTTCCCAATTATCTAAGAAGAAATCCAAGGTACTCTCTTAGATTCTAATTGTCTTCTTCCCTTTCCTCTTTTAATTTCTCTTTCAGGATCAGGAAATTTGTTTCGCTTACCTCTAATCACTCCTTAGTATTGTCCTTCCTCTTAACCCTCATCCCATACCCTCATCTGTTTCCTTGTTGAGTTTGATTTATTAATAAACCACACTGTTTACATATTGTTTTCAACCCTTTGTTCATTTCAAACAATAGTGAGGTTTATGTAATGTCTCCTTTCTTCTGTGTTTGTATGGTTTTTTCTCATGCACCCTAATTATGAGAAATAGTAAATCTGACCCCACCCCTCTTCTTTCTTTCTATAATAGTATATTCCTTTTACCCTCCTTTCTCTTTCCCCTCTTAAAAACTCTTATACCAGAACTAATACAATCCAGGATTTCTTTTTCTTTTCTTTTCTTTTTTCTTATTGAACTCTCTCAGTACCCTTTGAATACTTTGTAATATTCCTCCACCATTCTAGCCCCCTTCTCTCATTGGTGAGGTCCTTCCCAAGACACCATTTTCATGATGGTCCCAGACTGGTCATGTTCTATTTCTCTCTAAGTTATGCTTCTGACCCTAAGGACTTTGCCATCATGACTCAACTACTCCCTCACTGCGGAACTTCCCTCAGGTCTTGGGACCTTCTCATCCTCCAACATCCTTCTACCATGCCAACCCCATTATGCCATCTGGCCTTGTTTTCTTCCAGTCCTGTCAGCTTCTGAAAAACATAAGCAAAAATACTTATCAAAACTGCCAAGTCATTGACTACCTGTGTGGCCTTGGGAATGTCAATTTCACCTTTATGAATATCACTTTCCTAATTTGTAAAATTACATAATTGGACTAAATTAACTCTAATATTCCTTCCAGTTCTGACATCTGAAGTCCTAATTTAGAGGGACTCAGAGGATCCCTCTCCGTTGGAGATCTGTTGATTTTATAATGAAAGCATTAAGGAAGTTCTGGGGATTGTTTTTGCTTAGAAGAGAGAACAGTATGAAGTTTCCTTTTTTTGTCTAGCCAATCAGTTAATAAACATTTTTGAAGTGCCAGCTGTGTGCCAGGCATCGTGGTAAGCACTGGTTTGCAGAGAGATGCTTATTTGCACAGATCTTTCTCTCCTTTCTTTTTTCCTCTTACCCTTTGTCCCCTTTTCCCTCTCTCTGAACAGTAATGAACCATTCATAAATGTTAGGCACTTTGTACATGGTGCTATATTAAGTGCTTACTGTTGTTGTTCGGTCACGTCCAACTCCTTGTGTCTCTGTGAACCATACCGTCCATGGGGTTTTCTTGGCAAAGGTATTGGAGTGGCTTGCCATTTCCTTTTCTGGTAGATTAAGGCGAACAGAGGTTAAGTGACTTGCCCAGGTTGACACAATTAGCTAGGTCTTCCTGCCTCCAGACCCAGTGCTCTGTCCACTGAGCCATCTAGCAGCCTGCTAAATGGTTAGGAAGATGCAAAGGGAGGTAGGTGCCAGATTGTGGAAGTCCTTAAAGAAAAGGCAGGATGTTGCCAGAAAGAAAGTGTATAGAGGAGGATCTTCCGGTGTCTGTAATAACTCTAGCGAAAGGGGGGGAATCAGGATGAGCTTGGAGAACTCTAAGCAGTCCTGCTTAGAGGACGCGTGGAGTATTGATGAAAGAGAATAGTGTGAGATAAAAATGGAAAGGCATAAAATCATAGACTCATAGAATTTTAAACCTAGATAAGATGGAGGTCCAACCTCCTCATTTTATAGTTGAGGATACTAAGGCCCAGAGAAGAAAAATGATTTATTCAGACTTCATAGTTAGTGGTAAAGCTGGGACTAGAAGTCCTCATTCAACCATGCCTTTCCTAAGATGGCACCAAGTTGTGAATGATGACAGGCTAATTCAAATGAAGTTGCATCAATAAACATTTGTCAGTTATCTACTTTGTGCCGGTCACTATACTATGTGCCAGGAGATACAAAGGAAAAACAAGAGAGTTCCTGCCCTCAAGGGGCTTACATTCTGCTGGATGATATGGCGCATAAACATAAAATTAAATAGAGGGTAATTTATTAAAGGAAAAAGCACTAACAAGGGGACTGCAAGAAAGGGATGGGGAATTAGGGAAGACCTCACAGAGAAAGCAACACCTGAGCTGGATCTTGAAAGGAAATAAAAATTTTGAAAGCCTGAGCTGAGGAGAGAGTGTATTCCTGACTCCCTCTACCTTTCATGTCTTCTTATACCTTATAATCCACCCTATACTCTTCATTCCAGTGACACTGGCCTCTTGGCTGTTCCTCGAACAAATTGCTAGAACTAGGGTGAACTCTTGGCTCTGGGCCTTTCCATTGGCTGTTTCTCATATCTGAAATGTTCTTCCTCCTCATCTTCTTCTCCTGGCTTCCCTAGATTCCTTCAACACCTTTTACAGGACCCCTTTACCAACTCCTCTTAATTCTAGTGCCTTTCCTTTCTTGATTATTTTCTATATATCCTGCATGTGTCTTTTTTTGTACGCAGTATTTTCATGTTGTCTCTTTTTTGTACATAGTTGTTTGGATGCTATCTCCATTAGATTGTGGGTTTCTTGAAGGCAGGAGCTGTCTTTTGCCTTTCTTTGTATGTCCAGACATCGGTACAGGACACTGAATGTCAAACAGTGCAGAGAGGAAAAAGTAGAAGCAAGGACACTAATTAGGAGATGATTACAATAGTCTAGGTGAATGATTATGAGGGCCTTAACAAGATGGTATCCATTTAAGTACAGAGAGATATTCTGGATATAGAATTGGACATGGGGACCACAAAATAAGGAAGAATCTGAGGATGATGGTACCCTCAATAGAAATAGGAAAGTTTTGAGGAATGAACTTAGGGGAGAAGATAAGTTCAATTTTGAACATGTTGAATTTGAGTTCATTCTAAGATGGAAATGTCCAACGGGAAGCTGGTAATGCACAATCCAAGTTCTGAAAAGGCTTTGGGGTTGAGTTTATAGGTTAATCAATTTTAACTTCAATAGACATTGGGGAATGATTGAATGATATGATTTTAGTGGTGTGCAGTAAGATTATCTGGAAGTGGGGTATAGAATGGATTGGAGAGGGGGCTCAAGAGGAGGTGGAAAGATCTATTAGGAGACTACCATGATAATCCAGGTGAAATGTAAAGACAGCCTGAACTAGGGTGATGAGAAGGAGAAGATAAGTGTCCAGTAGCTTATGGATGTATCTGTAGGATTTGGTAATTATTTGGGTTTGGAAAATTCTCTTTTAATATTTTTTTTCTTAATCTTGTCATTTCTCTCCAGTGGCCAGGTTTTAAATGCTCTCCCTCGAACAACCAAACAAGTCAGAACTCTCCAGAACATGACAATGACATTTGAGGTAATTTTACTCACAATGGCCATTACATCAATTTTCTTTGACAAGCTTCATGTTTAGTGTTTTCCCTATATAATATCTGGTGCATTTACACTTAGCTTTTCCCACTCCTGCCTGAGACAGAGTCTCTCTGTGTGATCCTGTGTAAGTCAATGAACCTCTCAGTGCTCTAGGAAATTCTCCAAGACTCTAAGTTGCAGAGAAGGTGCCAACCTGCATTGATAGGTCTTCCCTGGGGTATTGTTATTGCCATGAAATCATAGGTCCAGTCTCCACCCCCCTTTTCACAACTCCTTGATTTATTTGCTCAGAAAGATGAAAGAACATTTTATTGTGTATTGGCATATTCATCAGTTTCACTATTTTGCATTGAGTTGGAATTCAGGCCTTCAGAGAGATGCCATCAGACCCTCACTATCCAGATCACTCACATTAGTCCCAGGGAGCATCCTGAGGCTTTAGTCCTTTACTGCTTCAAGGGACACATGAGTGAATTGCTTCTTTTTTCAAGAGGTATACTGCTCAGGAACCCCCTCTCTATCTCGAAAAGTCTTGATTCCAGGATCATGTAATCTAGCAGAAAATTTCCTTCTTCCTCTAACAAGAAGTTGGGATGGGGGAAAGTAGGGTACATGTTCTCCAAGACTTGTCCTCTTAGGTATGTGAGGACATTAAATTTTCACATGTTTCTGTTCCAAGTCAGCCTTTAATGACCATAGGTGGGAAAAATTGTGCCACTCCAGAAGGAAGGTCCTCTCTGCTAAACCCTGGTCTGTCCTTCAAAAAGCAAAATGGTTAAAAAGAAAAAAAGATACTACATGTAGGTCAATGATAAAAAGAAAGTTCCCATATACATCAAAATATTTATAGCAGCATTTTTTTGTAGTACTAAATGTAGGGAAGGGATTTGACCTATGCTTTCTCTGGTATAGAAACTCACTAGTAAGGAAACTCCCTCTACTAATGCAGGTTAGTATCTCCTCTGAAAGTTAGAGAACTCTCTTAGAGAGTCATCTAAACACAGTTTCTTAAACTTAAACTTCTTAAACTTAAACCCCATGTGGGGTTGTGACCCACAGTTTAAGAAGCACTGAATGGGTTATGAGTGGAAAAAGTTTAAGAATCTCTGAATTCTAAAGCCCTGAAAAGTTGAGTGACTTGCCCAAGGTCGAACAGATTATATTCACAGCAGGACTGTGAACCCAAGTCTTTCTGGCTCCAAGGTCAGTTTTCTCTCCACTACTCCAGACAGCTTTTTATAGTATCAAAGACCTGGAAATAAAGTAAATATTCAGTGATCTAGGAATAGCTAAAGAAATTGTAGCATATGAATGTATGGCTCTGTAAGAGAAAGTGATACGATGAATACAAAGTTGCGTGAGAAGATTTATATGCACTGATGCACCGTGAAGTAAACAGAACCAAGAAAATGATATACACGCTGACCAAACAGTATTACTGGAAAGAACAACAAATCAAAGGAAGCTAAATCTGTGAAATTGTTACGACCACACCTGGACCTCAGAAGAGATGTGAGAATGCACTTCCCTTTCTTCTTTGCAAAGGGGTGGAGATGGAGAGACTGTGGAGGTAGAACAGTGCACATGATGTTGGATTTGGTCAATGTGGTAGTCAGTCTTGATGAACTGGTTGTCTTTTTTTTTGTGTGTTACAAGGGATAGCTCCCTGGGAGGGGAAAGAGAAAGGAGACATTGGGAAAGATAGGTAATATCAATTTAAAAGGAACCAAGAGCAGTTTGTCCTCTTTTAGAAGTCAGCACAGAGGGGTGGTTCCTCAGACAAAGTCTATCACCCCAAGCATTAACAATCAATGTAGTCTGACTGACTTTGGAGTCAGAAAGCCCTAAACTGAATCTTGCCTCTTTCACTTACTACCTGTTTGACCTCCCTAATGTATGTATGGATAATTAGACATTCTAAGCAAAGACTCACCTCCTGATAAGCTCATCAGAATGATTAGAGTGAAACAACTCTACCCCCCATATTTATATGAACTGTTCCTACATTAAACTTTTACCTTCTCTCTTCATTTGACATCCTTCTCTTTATCATTGCACCAAGAGAATATATTTGGATGATGACCAGGGGGTATGTTGCAGAGCCATCACTAGGGTACAAGGATCATGGATTTATCCCAAGACATTACATTTAAAGGGTGCCAACTCTGAAAAATAAATTATCAAAGAAATCACAGAGGCTGTAAGGAAAAAGCTTTATACCAACTGTCAATTCTGAAAAATAAAATACCAAAAAGCTCACAGAGGCTGTAGGCAAAAAGCCTTCTTTATTCCATTGGAGGAGGGAAACTAGATAGGCACTCTGGGGCCTGGTCTAGGCCCAAGGAGGCCTAAGGCAGCAAGGCTAAGCCTTGATACATATCAAGGTGGCAAAGTGTCAAGACACGAAGAATCAAGTGAGGTGTAACAGCAGCAGTGTTTGCCTAGTGACAAAAAGCCTATTCATAGCAGGGCTTCATGACTGGAATGTGGTTCCTGCAGGTGCTTGCCCCAGCTTGGGGGGCCACCTGGGCCTGGGTTGAGCCAATCCTGTGATTGAGCTGCAACAGAGTTCATCCAGAGGGTGAGAGCAAAGGATTGTTATTATCCCAAGCTCGGGTACAGCTTACTTGCTGGGCCTTAACTCTGGCAAACAAAGTGTCTCCTAATAATAAGAAAAGAGAGGAGTAGTCTTAATGTGGAGGTACTGACAGGAGCAATGATGACACTTTAATTTTTTTTAACAGCTGAGAAATAACAGAATAATTAGTTAAAATGGATGCTTTCTCTTCTTTCCCTCTATGGTCACAACCAAGTGAGTTTTTCCCCACTGAGTCTGCTCTGCTCTCCATCTCTACCACTCTATCTCACTTTCTGAGATTTCCTCATGCTGCTTGTCCTAGATTTGGTTTGTACTACTTGCCCTGAGCACAAAAATTGATAGTTACTGCTTTAATATCATGGGACTCTTGTCTACTTACTCTCATGTTTTCACCTACTGAAGGGTGACAAAGTGTGTGTCTTACTTTTGTTATTGAAAAATGGCAGGTTGTTCTCTGGAAGCCAGAAGATGTGGAGTTCATTAAAAAGTCAGAAGAAGTCCATTTCTATGTCAATGATTCTCATTTGGACAGAGTGAAAACCTTTTTAAGCCAGAACACAATCAAATTCAGGTAGGGTCACCGTTGCTTGTTGGAAAAGCAGAAGCCCCATATCAAAACTCACTGAATCTACCGTGAAACCTTGGGTGGGAAAGTCACTTAGTTTTTCTAGACCCCAGATCCTCATCTGAAAAAGGAGGCTATTCAAATCAGCTGATCTCTAAGGTGTCTTCTGGTTAAACATTTTAAGATTCTAAGTTCAAGCTGAGGAGACAAAGTTTTTTTTTTTCCATTTCAGCACGTACTTTTCTAAAAAAAAGAATCTATGGCTGAAGGGATTTGGGTTTTATTCTGTCCCTGTACCTTAAGATCAACCAATTCTCTTGAAAGCGCTGTCCTAGATATAATCATGTGGCTGATGAAGTTTGTCACAGTCTCTTCAGACCTTCCTTTGTGTCCCCTTAATCCTATTTGGTATCACTCTCTTCCCTCCTCCAACCTTTGCCCCTGATTCTCCATGTCTTCATCCTGTCTTCAGGCTGGCCAGTCCAGTGCTCCAAACAGCATTCCATCAGAACCCTCATTTCCTCCATTAAAGCTCACCTGATTATAGGTTATTTCCCTGGGATACTACTCTGTGTTATTTGAAAATGGTGGCAATGGCTTAACCCAGTTGCAATGTAGCCTCATAAAAAAGTCCCATACTTAGAGAGTGCCTTTATTGGAAGGAATAATTTTGGTGGGAGGGTGACTGTCAGATATTAAGTAGATGTCAAATCCCACCACAAAGAAGAAAGATTTTTAAAGTTTTCTGTGTATAATAGCTCCCTTTGGCAGTAGCTGAAACCTATGGATCCCCTTCTTAGCATAATATTTTAAAATGCATAAAATACATAGCATTACGAAGGAAACCAATGATATTGAAATATTGGCATCAAAATAAAAAAAACAACAACCAACAACCAAGTTCATGGACCCCAGGTTAAGAAACCCTGATATAGGGAATGCTTTCTATTTATGCAGGTGAATGGCTAAAAGGCTATGTGAATTCCTTAATAGATGTTTGCTCTGTACAAAGCACTATGCTAGGTGCTGAGGGGGAAATATAAAGATCCCTGCACCAATGAAACTTAATTCCTCTTCTTGTTGGCTTTATTTTGAGAAACTTTCTGTTACCATTGGACTTTCTTGAACTCACATTTTCCTATCTGGAAAATGGGGATAATGATTGCTATTCTGCCTACCTCACAGGGTTATTGTTAGCCAAGGAGTTCATATTTATTAATGTAGTCTTAGGCTATAAAGCATATGACAAATACTTGGAACGACGGGTCATAGTAATAGTAGTGATAGTAGACATCACAATAGTAATAATCATACTAGTGATGGCGGTGATGATTAATGTACCACTAATACTAGTGGTAGTAGTCATGGTCATAGTAGTAGTAATAGCTAACACTGATATAGTGCTTTAAGCTTTGCAAAGTGCTGTGGAAGGGAGGGCTATTATTAATCATATTTTACAGATAATAAAACTGAGGCAGCAGAGATTAAGTGGCTTCCCCAGGGTCATATAGCTAGGAAATGTCTATGCTCACATTTGAACTCAGAGCTCAAGTGATTGTAATTAGAGTTATAGTAGTCATACCAGTAGTAGTTGGGTGGTAGTGGTAATGGTGGTATTAGTCTTAATCACCATGATGGTCTTTTCTAGGAAAAGCACACTGTTTTGCCTTCCCTAGGCACAGCAAATTGTCTTGGGAAACCAACTAATAATTTGTCTTTTATAACAGCGTACTGGTAGAAGATGTTGAAGACCTTGTTAGAAAACAAACCATCAATGACACATTTGACTCCGAGAAAACCCTCAATGGTACATTTAGTCCCCGGACCCCTTCATCATACTACCAACGATATCATTCACTATCTGAAGTAAGTCCCACCTTCTCCCATAAAGTGATATTATGGTCATTATATCAAGCAAAGAAATTTCCCCAAAAGGA
Organism: Phascolarctos cinereus; assembly: GCF_003287225.1. Taxonomy (NCBI): domain Eukaryota; kingdom Metazoa; phylum Chordata; class Mammalia; order Diprotodontia; family Phascolarctidae; genus Phascolarctos; species Phascolarctos cinereus. The sequence goes on from NW_027556180.1 coordinate 87,333,870, forward strand.
TAATTTATTGTTGTTACTATAGAACCACTGGGGAAAATCATACCTACATTGATTAAGTTAAAGCAACTCATATTTCTGGCATCTTTCATCCAAAAAGACTACAGTTATTTATACTCTGCAAACTGCCTTGCCAGAGTGTCTTCTCCCATTGCTGAAATTCAGCTGCCTCTAGAAGAGTAGCAGCAGCAGCGGCGGTGGCAGGCTATAGCAGCATTATAGGGGTAATGCTGTTGTTGTTGTTTGTCCTTTTCTGTTTTTTTTTTAAAGGCAATTGGGGTTAAGTGACTTGCCCAGGGTCACACAGCTAGTAAGTGTCAAGTGTTTGGTCGGATTTGAACTCAGATCCTCCTGACTTCAGGGTTGGCACTCTAACCACTGCGCCACCTAGCTGCCCCTTGTCCTTTGTTCTTGAAGAGGACCATGACATCAGGAAGGTGATGCCATGACTTACATGTGAATTGGATTTAAGTGACAGATGGCTGTGCAAAGTCACCAGCCTCACTTTCTCCTCCAGAACCATTTGGTCCAGTGGCAAGAAATACAACAGGTCTAAGACAATTTCAGAAGACTCATGATGGAAAAAGCTATCCACATCCAGAGAAAGAACTATGGAGTCTGAATGCGGATCGAAGCATACTATTTTCTTTTTTTTTTTTTTTGGTTTGTTTCTTCTTTCTCATGGTTTTCCCTTTTGGTTCTAATTCTTCTTTACAACATGACTAATATGGAAATATATTTAATATGACTGTACATGTATAGCCTGTATCAGATTGCATACCATCTTGGGGAGGGAGAGAAAATTTAGAACTCAAAATCTTATAGAAGTGAATGTTGAAAACTAAAAACAAATTAATAGTTAAAAAAAGATATAAATCAGGACAACTGGAAACGCAGTGGGAGACTTACATGGAGGGGGAAGACTAGACCTGGCCTTTTTTATTAAAATGCATGCAGAGAATGCCAGTTGAAGAAATATCATCCCTTATTCACACTGGCTTAGAGCTAGTGCCCTGGAATCAACACTTCAATCCTTACTGAGAGACTGATTTTTGTATATATTTTCTATGTAAATATCTATGTATCTATGTATATGTAATGGGCCATCCCAAGGACCATAGGCAGAGCTGCCCTTCCTGCTTCTGGCCAACTTTGCACATGGGTGTATTGGGAATGAATAGCCCTGGGAAGCATCTGGTTATATGTAACTCAGCATGGAAGTACTTGTGCTTTGAGATGATGAAGCAATTACCTAACTGGTCACTGAGCAGGAGGAATTAACATCCCCTGGCTTTCATCTTCTCTGTGGACTGAACTAGTTCTTGTGAGAGATAGGAGGAAGGTCAGCTCACTCTATCCCTTATCTAGCAGCTGTGGCTTTGAGCCCTGGAAGCTAGGAGCAGAAGGCCCCAACTAAAGTCCTGGGGCAGAGCCTTAGGGGGCAGCTACTACTGGGGCTGAGATGTGGATGACCATCTAGCCAAGGAGTCTAAGAAGGAGTGGTCAGCCAGGTAGAAGAACCAGGAATGAGCAATGTCTTGAAAGCCAAGTGTATAGATATTCAAGAATAGAGAGTTAACAGTGTCAAAAGCTACAGAACGGGAAAGATGCATAAAGACTACACAGATGCATAGATTTTCTTAGTGGGAGGGAGAGGAAACATAGATTAAAAAAGAAAAACAGATTTGTATTTCTATTAGATTAAATGAAATTAGATTTTTATTGGATTAAATGAAAAAAATTTAATGCACTGAGAACAAAAGCAACAATGTTGGCCTTAAACCCTCAAACATCTAGTCACTGCTCCTGTCTGACTTTTCAAACCCTATTTTCAAAATCTGATTTAAAAAAAAAATTCTGAACTTAGTCAACAGCAAAGAAGACGAGCATTTCTATGTGCAAAGAAGAACAGAAAGAGAGACTTTCACATGAAGCTGTGAATCTGTATTCTTTTTTAAGTCTATATTAATGAAATGTTATTTTCAGAACTGTCCTGCTGGTCTGTTTTTTCCTACTGACTTTCATTCTGTTCTTTTATTCATTTAAAAAAAAGTCCCCCGATCTGATTTTCATAATTTTTTTTTATTGCTGGCTCTCCTCTTTCTCTCTCTCCCCCCACCATAGCTACCCCCATATTTAAAGATAGAAAAATAAAACCCTTGTATTAGATATGCAGAGTAAAGTGAAACAAAGCCATATATGCAAATGTGTGTCTCATTTTGAACCTTGGGGATCATCACATTTCCAATCCTTTGGAATTATAGTTTGTTACCATATTGATTAGAGTTCTTAAATTTTTCAAAGTTATTTTTTCTTTACAATATCTTTTTTTTTTCCTGGTGAGGCAATCAGGTAGTTAAGTGACTTGCCAAGGGTCACACAGCTAGTATCAAGTGTCTGAAGTTAGATTTGAACTCAGTTCCTCCCGACTCCAGGGCCAGTGCTCCATCCTCTGCGCCACCTAGCTGCCCCTAGACTGTTTTTTAAAACTGACTGCACCTCTCTGTGCTAATTGGAATACTGTCCTGGTACCAGTGGCCCTCTAGTGGAGAAATGATATTTTTGCCTGTCTTGTTGGGAGCATTAGGTTTTCCACAGTACACGTATTTCCTTAGGCTAAACCCCTCCCCCCAGTCACCCCAAAATGCTTTCTTCATGACACTTCTTTATAGAATTATTGATGAAGAGATTACTTAGCATAACCACCTCATTCATGACAGACAAATCAGAAAGCTACTGACATTTTCCCTGAAGGTCACATATGTGGAAGAACTTAGGAATTGTAGAGATGGATTTCTTACACAAAGGTATTGATTCTTTGTGAAGAAACTTTTCATAACTTTTCCTTCTTAAAAATTTTTTATAAAATGTTAATAAGTTTTAGGAGCCAAAATACTTATAAGCACTAATTCATTTTTCTTATTTGGTATAGTGGATAGAGCAATGGATTTAGAGGCAGAGGAACTGGGTTTAAATCCTGCCTTTGAAATTTAGTTGCCATTTGAGCAAGTAAATGTCACCCCTTAGGAGTTCAGTTTCTTAATCCATAGAATGAGGGGATTCAATTAGATCATCTAAGTCATTTCCAACTATCAATTTCTGATCCTATGATCTTGACTTTCTTAGGAGTTCTCCACTTCCTCTAATATCACCTATATAATGTTCAATTCTTTTTCACTCATTTATTTTCCTCTGGGAAAAAAAAAACCAAACAAACCAAAATCCCCTCCCCCCCATCTTCTCTACTGTGCAAAATGATTTGAGAATTCACCTACTTCTGCTGAAGAAGCTATGTTCTTCCTGTGGTCCACTAAATTACATGGTATTGTCTATTGCCTTTGCAACCTGAAACTTTATTAGCTAATTGCTCATTTCTATTTTGGCAGATTTATTATTGGATAGATTTTATGACTGAGACACATGCTGATATGCTTGAAAGAATACACATTGGATCCTCATTTGAGAAGAGACCACTTTATGTTTTGAAGGTAACCTTTCGAAAAAGTAATTGCTCTGTCATTTTGTGTGTGTGTGTGGGGGGAAAGGTAAAGATTCTCAGTGAAAGATTACTGTCAGCTTAAACATTCATTTTCTTCAATCAAACAGCCAATCAACAACTATTTAAGTGGCTATCACATTCCAGGCATCGTGCTAAAAATCGGGGATAAAAGGACAAAAGAGAATAGTCCCTGCCCTCAAAGAACTTACGTTTTAATGGGGGAGATAACATGTGCATATATCAGCATGTTTGGAATATATACAAAATGAGTAAAGGCCATTTTGAGAGATTCTGTCTCTCCCTTCACAGTTTTTCTTCTATTTTATTCAAAAGCCCTCATGGAAGAGAACTAGAGTTATCCCCTCACCATTCTGTTACTGTAGTTTTCATTTGCAAAGGAAGGGAAGGAGGCAAGCCAGACTTTGTAGGGCAACAGTCTGGATACTCAGGACAGATCTGAAGATCCTAGAGATCCCAGTGTTCCTAGGAGCGAGCCTTAAAAGCCTTTGATTCTTTCTACCCAAACTGTCCATGGACCAATCTACATACTCTCAGTTTAGAACCCAGACCTTTTCAAGGCTTACACCTTAATACTGCTTCTAAACTCTGAATGAGCAAGAACGGTCTTTTGCTTGATGAAATTCCACTCCTAAATAATGAAAATAGCTGTCTGAGTCTTTCTTTCAAAACTTACATTTAAATGATTTAACAAGATATTAGATGAATAGAATTGAACACATAATTTTCGACATGTACCAAACTAGGTACTGGGATATAAAGACAAAAATAAAATGATCCCTGACTTTAAGGAGCTTACATTCTATTAGAGGGAATGACATGTACATAAAATTTAAAAAATATTTTATTTTTCCAATTACATGAAAAATAATTTTTAACAATTCATTTTTAAAAATCATGAGTTCCAAATTCTCTCCTCCAGCCTCCCCACTCACTGAGAAGGTAAGCAATTTGATACAGGTTATACATGTACTGTCATGCAAAACATATGTTCATATTAGTAGTGTTGTGAAAGAAAATACAGAAAAAACCATCAAGAAAAATGAAGTAAAAAAAAAGTATGTTTCAATATGCATTCAAAATACTCTCAAGAAAAATAAAGTGAAAAAAAGGTATGTTTTGATCTGCATTCTGACTACATAATTTTTTCTCTGAAGGTCGATAGTGTTATTCATTGTAAGTCCTTAGGAACTACAACTTTGCTAAAATTGTTAATTATTTCAATTAGGTTTTTAGTTGATTCTCTAGCATTTTCCAAGTATATCATTAAATCACCTGCAAAGAGTGGTAATTTCGTTTTCTCATTGCCTATGCTAATTCCTTAAATTTTTTTCTCCTTTTATTGCTATAGTTAGCATTTATAGAATAATATTGAATAACAGTGGTGATAATGGGCATCCTTGTTTCACCCCTGATCTTACTGGGAAGGCTTCTAGCTTATACCAATTAGAGATAATGCTTACTGATGATTTTAGATAGATACTGCTTATCATTTTAAGGAAAGCTTATCAATTTCTATGTTTTCTAGTGTTTTTGATAAGAATCATTGTTATATTTTGTCCTTCCTTTTCCAAGCTATTGACTCTCTCTTGCATACCTCTCATTTCTTTTCCCATTTTTTCTTCTACCTTTCTCATTTGACTTTTAAAATCCTTCTTGAGCTCTTCTAAGAAGGATTTTTGGGCTTCAGACCAGTTCATATTCCCTTTTGAGGTTCCAGATGTGGGTTTGTTGACAATGTCCTCTTCAGAATTTCTGCCTTGATCTTCATTCTTCCCATAATAAGAATCTATCATATGTTTCTATTTGCTCATGGTGTTTGCTTTTTTCCTGGCCCTTAAAGAGATTGAGCTCTCCTCCTGGGGAGCAGAGGGCACTGACCCAAGCCCCTTGTGCTGGGAGGTAGGGCCTGGTTACTGGTTTTGTGTGCTGGGGCTTCCAGTGTTGGCAGTTGGAGTCTGTAGGGTTCTGGCAGCTTACCTGGTGTTGGGCTGGAATCAGCCACACTGGAACTCTAGGGATAGGATTGGGTAGTGTGGCTCCTAGAGATTTCTTGCTCACCTGGGCCTTTCCTTCCTTTTGCTTTCTTCAGCTCCTTTCAGATGGATGTTGCAGGATGTTTATCCACCTGGGGCCCCTTGGAGTGCTGCTTCTCTTAGTTTGCTGAGGTACTGGGAGAGCCAGTTGCTATAGAATGCTGAGGCACCTGGTGGTGTTCCAAGCTGGTTTCCACTAGTTCTCCCTCCCTCACTGAGGCACTCGGGGGTCCAGGTGTTGGTGTTTGCCTGCTCTACCACCTAGGTTTCAGGACCTCCTTCTGGTATGCTGAGGTGAGGCTTTCTGCTGGTTGGCTGGATTGCTTCCCATTCTGTACTATTCCCCTTCCCCCAGAGCAAGAGAGACCTTTCCTGTTAATCCCTCAAGCTATGTGGGCTATTGGACTGCTGCACCCCATCTTTCTTCTGGTTCAGCCATTCCAGGGTTTTTCCTGGGGTGATATTTTCTGGGCTTTCAGAGGTTAATAAGGAAGAATAAGAATGACTTACTTCTTACTCCACCATCTTGGCTCCCAGAAGCAGAAGTCCAGTGTTATATTTTGTCAAAAGCTTTTTCTGCATCTATTGAGATAATCATGTGATTTCTGTTGGGTTTGTTATTGATAAGGTTTTTGATATTAATATGAACCAGCCTTGCATTCCTGGTATAAATCCTACCTGGTCATAGTGTATGATCTTTGTGATATTGTACTGTATTCTCCTTGTTAGTATTTTATTTAATTTTTTTTGCATCAAAATTCATTAGGGGAATTTCTGCTTTTGTTCTTTCAGGTTTAGTTATTAGTACATATTTGTGTCATAAAAGGAATCTGGTAGGACTCCTTCTTTGCCTGTTTTTCCAAATAGTTTATGCAATGGAATTAGTTGTTCTTTAAATGTTTTGTATAATTCATTTCTGAATTATACATCTGGTCCAGGACTTTTTCTTAGGAAGCTCATTGGTGATTTGTTCAATTTCTTTTTCTAAGATAGGGTTATTTAAATATTCTATTTCCTCCTCTGTTAATCTGGGCAATTTTTGTAAATATTCATTCATTTCACTTAGATTGTTAGATTTATTTGGTATATAACTGGGCAAAACAGCTCCTGATAATTGCTTTTATTTCATATTCATTGGTGGTGAATTCACACTTTTCATTTTTGGTATGAGCAATTTGGCCTTTTATTTTTCAGTCAAAATAACTATCCATATAACTATTCTGTTGGGGTTTTTTTTCTAATAAAACTAGCTCCTAGTTTTACCTATTAGTTCAATGGTTTTTTTACTTTCAATTTTATTAATCTCTCCTTTGTTTTTTGGGATTTCTGTTCTTTTTTTAGGCAATTGAGGTTAAGTGTCTTGCCCAGAGTCACACAGCTAGTAAGTATCAAGTGTTTGGTCTGAGGCCTGATTTGAACTCAGGTCCTCCTGACTCCAGGGCCGGTGCTCTATCCATTGTGCCATCTAGCTGCCCCAATTTTCAGGATTTCTAATTTGGTGCTAAATTGGGAATTTTTAATTTGTTCTTTTTCTAGTTTTTAAAAATTTAGTTGTATGGCCAATTCACTGATTTGCTCTTTCTCTCTTTTATTGATGTACACTTTTAGAGATATAAATTTTCCCCTAAGTGTTGCTTTGGCTGCATTCTGTTAATATTAGCATGTTGTGGGGGCAGCTAGGTGGCACTGTGGAGAGAGCACTGGCCCTGGATTCAGGAGGACCTGAGTTCAAATCCGGCCTCAGACACATAACAATTATTAGCTGTGTGACCCTGGGCAAGTCACTTAACCGAACTGCCTAACCCCCCCCCAATATTAGTATGTTGTCTCATTGTTGTCATTCTCTTTAATGACATTACTTATTGTTTCTATGATTTGTTCTTTGATCTATTCATTCTTTAGGATTAGATTATTTAGTTTCCAATTAATTTTTAATCTATGTTTCCATAGCCCTTTATTGAATGTAATTTTATTGCATATTATCTGAAAAGAAAGCATTTAATATTTCTGCTTTGGAGCATTTGGTTGTGAGGTTTTTACTCCCTAATACATAGTCAATTTTTTGTGTAGTTGCCATGTACAGCTGAGAAAAAGGTATATTTCTTTCTATTCCATTCAATTTTCTGCAGAGGTCTATCATATCTAACCTCTAAAATTCTTTTCATTCCCTTAACTTCTTTCTTTTTGGTTTATTTTTTGGTTAGATTTATGTAGTTCTGAAAGGGGAAATGCTAGGTCCTCCAATAGTATATTTTACTGTCTATTTCCTCCTGTAACTCATTTAACTTTTTTAAAAAAGAATTTGGATGCTATGCCATTTGGTGCATATATGTTTAGTGTTGATATAACTTCATTGTCGATGGTGCCTTTCAGCAAAATGTAGTTTCACTGCATATCTCTTTTTAAATTAGATCTGGTTTTGCTTTTGCTTTATCTGAGATCATAATTGCTACCCCTGAGTTTTTTCTAACTTCAGCTGAAGTATAATAGATTCGGCTCCAGCCCCTTATTTTTACTGTTTTTGTCTCTCTGCTTCAAGAATGTTTCTTGTAAACAGCATATTGTAGGATTCTGGTTTTTAATCCACTCTGCTATCCACTTCCATTTTCTGGGTGAGATCATCCCATTCACATGTACAATTATGATTACTAACTGTATACTTCCTACCATCCTGCTTCTCTCCCCTCCTCTTCTGCCCCATTTATCTCTCTCTCTCCTTTCACCCTATCCCTCCTCAGAACTGTTTTGCTTCTGACCACTGCCTCCCCCAATATGCCCTCAGCCCCATCCCTTCTATTATCCCCTTCCCCTCCTACTTCTTGCATCATAAGACAGATTTCTATATCCAACTGAGTGTGTATGTTATTCTCTATTTGAGCCAATGCTGATGAGAGTAAGGTTCAAGCATTGCCCATCACTCTGCTCCCACTATCTTCCTCTCCACTGTAAAAGCTCTTTTGCTCCTCTTTTATGTGAAATAATTTACTCCATTCTACCTCTCCCTTCTCCCAGCACATTCCACTTCCTCACCCCTTAATTTTAATTTTTTATATCATCCCATCATAGTCAACTCACACTCGTGCCCTTTCTCTATGTATACTTTTTCTAACTGCCCTAATAATGATAAAGCTCCTAAGAGTTACAAGTATCATCTTTCTGTGTAGGAATGTAAACAGTTTAACCTTATTGAATCCCGTATGTTTTCACTTTCCTGTTTACCTTTTTTTAAATCCTTCTCTTGATCTTTTATTTGAAAATCAAATTTTCTGTTTAGGTCTGGTCTTTTCAACAGGAATTCTTGAAACTTCTCTATTTCATTGAATATCCTTTTTTTTGGGGGGGGGCGAGTGGTGCAGGCATCGGGGTTAAGTGACTTGCCCAGGGTCACACAGCTAGTAAGTGTCAAGTGTCTACTCTGAGACTGGTTTTGAACTCAGGCCCTCCTGAATCCAGGGCCAGTGCTCTATCCACTGTACCACCTAGCTGCCCCAGAATATCCATTCTCCTACATAAGAATTAAATACAAAATATGTACAAAATAATGTCCAGAGTCATGGTAAAAGTTTAATACAAAGGGCAGCTTGTCAACAATGCAAATGGAATTTCAGAGGCACCCATAAGATAGGTCTAGCATGTATGGGTATGAGAGACTTTATGCAGAGCCTCCATGTCCTTGTAAAACTTAAAAGAAAATAAATTAGATCCTGTTTTCTTTTACTTTATTCCCTTCCTCATGAATTGAGGAACACAGAAAAATGAGCATCTTCCTTTATACTGTGATTTAGTTTTATTATCTTAAACAAGGAAGACCTGAGTTCAAATCCTGATTCAGACACTTACTATCTGAGTGACCCTGGGCAAGTCACTTAACCACTCTTAGCATTTATTTCCTCTTCTGTAAAATGGGGATAATAATGGCACCTACTTCCTAGGGTTATTTTGAGCATCAATGTGCAAAGCACATTGTAAACTTAAAGAGCTATGCAAATGCTAACATTTATTTTTATTTTTTATATTTTATATATTTATATACCATATACATTTATGTTTGTTATATATTATTATATTATTAATAATAAGTAACTAAATTGGTTTATTGTTGTCGGGAAGACCACCTCAGCAGCAACTATAATAGAAACGAAAATTTTTTTTTCCATTTGTTAGCCATGGTGTAGCGTGGCAACAGCACTGGATTTAGGTACTCCCAAAATGTAGCATAGGACCTGTCATATGGTTGCACCCTGTGCTAAAGGATAGTTGTTGGGTTCAAATATTAACCTATGTGACCTTGTTAAAGTCACTTTAGTTCTTTGGGTCTTGTTTCTAATTCATAAAGTGAAGGGATTAGACTAGGTGATTTCTAATTCCTTCTAGATCTCAGTACTACAATTTTTTTTTACTTAATAATAGCTGGCCTTTATATAGCACTTTAAATTTTACAAAACATTTTACAAACATTCTTATGATCACAACATCAGGACTTCAGGAAATATTTTTTAAATTGTATTTTTTTTCTGATGAACAACCATTTATTTTCTTTCCCACCTCATTCCCTGTCGAACAATAAAAAAAGAAAACCCTTATAAAACATGCATAGTCAAGCAAATAAAATTCCTGTATCTGTCATATTTAAAAATATATCTGTCATTCTGCATTTTAAATCCATCATCTTTCTGGTTGCATGCTTCATCTTTGGTCCTTTGGAATTGTGGTTTGTTATTGCCTTGATCAGAGTTCTAAAGTTTTTATAATGCTATTGTTCTCCTAATTCTGCTCACTTCACTCTGAATCAGTTCATAGAAGTCTTGCCAGTTTCTTATGAAACTGTCCATTTCATCATTTCTTATGACACAATAATAGCCTGATATATCTTAGGATTCTGAACGTTGTTGTTCAGTCACGTCTGACTCTTTGTGATCCCATGTGGGGTTTTCTTGGCAAAGATACTAGAGTAGTTTGCCATTTCTTTCTCCAAATTATTTTACAGATGAAGAAACCGAGGCAAACAGGATTAAGTGTCTTGCCCAGGGTCATGCAGCTAGTGTCTGAAGCCAAATTTGAACTCAAGTCTTCCTGACTCCAGGGTTGGCATTCTATCTACTGTACTACCTAGCAACATTTAATGGGCAATATTAAATGTTAAAATTATTAAATAGCATTTAAGAAGTTAAGCTATTCAAGTAATTTGCAGTTTATTTTTAAGCTCACTTATTCTAGCAGGCCCATTAAGATACAGTGTTACTTAAAATAGTGGACCAATGATCAATTACTTAACCCTTTCCTTTAAACATTTTTAGGTCAAAATAATCCTTTTCATGCTTTTTGGCATGAAAATTCTGAATTCTCAGCTTAATTACTTAAGTATTTAATCAGATTCAAAGATCTTTTGAAAAAAATAAAGATGTTGGTCCTAGCAATGTGATATATGGAGTGAATGAGAGTGAATAGTCAAGAATAATAGTGAGGTTGTGAACCTGGTGACCAGAAGGATGGTGACCTAAATAGGGATGTTAGAAAGAGGGATGAGCAGCTAGGTGGTGCCATAGTGCACAGAGCGCCAAGCATAGTCAGGAAGTCTCATCTTCATGAGTTCAAATTTGACCTCATACGCTAGCTGTGTGACCGCAGGTGAGTCATTTCAACCTGTTCGCCTAAGTTTCCTCATCTGTAAAATAGTTAGAGAAGGGAATGGAAAACCATTCCAATATCTTTGCCAAGAAAACCCCAAATAGGATCATGAAGAGTTAGATATGACTGAAATGACCAAACAATAATAACAATAACAAAGGAAGTGGGTTAAGGTTTGGGAAGAGAGAAAATTAGTTCTGTTTTGAAGATGTCTAGTTTGAGATGCCTTATGAGCAAGAATACAAGTTAGGTTTGAAAATGTTCAGAATACTATGCCTCAACTGTGCCTCACTGTGCTCTCTGACAATTCTTGTGTGTCTCTCTCTTGAGTCAAGGACATAGAATATTGACACTTTAGGCACTATTAGAGAATTCAACCACAAACTTGCTGGGATCTACTACATGCCAAAGACTCATCTGAGATAGTTGATATTTGAAGGACTCAGCTGAGTGACAGTGGATAGACTGTTCCACTTGGAATCAGGAAGTCTTTAGTTCAAATCCTGCTTCAGACACTTACTAGCTGTTTAACCCTGGGCTAGATATTTCACAATTTCAGTTCCTTATCTTTCACAACTGATTAGAGGGAGAGCACTAAACTTCTTCCAAAACTTTCCTTTATAGAGAGCTCACAGCCTTCCTGGTAATTCCTTTATCCATCAGCAGCTCTGCTTGGCTTCAACTCCATTGAACTCATGCCCCTTCCTGGGTACTCTATAGCATGCTGGGTTTACCCCCCCCCAAAAAAAAAACCCAAACTACTTTTCAACTTTGTCTCCTCTGTTAAATTGTAAGCTCCCTGAGGACAAGGACTGTTTCATTCTTAGTGCTTAGCACACACACAGTAGGCATTTAACAAATGATTATTGAATTAAATAGTAAAAACCAGGATGATAATAGTATCTACTTTATAGGGTTGTTGACAGGATCAAGTGAGATAATATTTGTAAAGTACTTTGCAAACCTTAAAGGACTACATAAATGTTAGCTGTTATATTATAATTATGTGAGCAATCTCTTCTTCTAGATTAAGGTTTCTTAATTCTGGGGCCCAGAACTTTTAAAAAAAAGACAGTTTGAAGACTTTTTCAGTATAACTGATTTCCTTTTTAACTCTCTGTATTCTCTTTTATGCATTTAAAAATATAATTTTGAGGAGTCTGTAGGCTTTACTCTAGAATTATCTGAACTCTATTCCTGGGCTATGTTAGATTGTCAGAAGGCAATGTGCCTCAACCTTATTTCATTAGCTCCCTGAAGAAATGCTTTCACTCAAAAAAGATTTATAGTTATGCCTGCAGCTTTTATAAAATTTTGATATAAGAAACATCCATTTGAAAACTGGCTCCTAGGCTTTTGCGAGATTACAAATGAAGCGATGGAAAATGCTATCCATACTCAGAGAAAGATTTGATGGAGTCTGAATGCAGATTGAACTATTTTCACTTTCTATATTTTTTTGGCATTGTTTCCCCTTTTGGTCTGTTTCTTCTTTCACAACATGACTATTATGGAAATACATTTTATGTGATTGTACATATATAACCAAATCAAATTACTTACTGTTTGAGGGGTGCGGGAGAGGAAAGATTTGGAACTCAGAATTGGAAAAAGTCAAATTGAAAAAGTGAAAAGTAAAAAAATAATTGGAAAAAGTAAAATACTATTTAAAAAAGATTACAAGTGAAGACATCATTCACAAAGTTATCCAATATCCTTTAGGAAATCATTTAAATTCTTCTGAGAATTCAATATGAGGAAATTTTTTAAAAATCAGATAATGAGAGCTATATGATTCTTTTTTTCTACCTCTACTTACCTCTCATGAGGAAGTATGCCGCTGTTATCTAGAGCACCAGTTCTCTGGGATCTTATGCTCCATTTTCACTTAGAAATTGTCTCTTTTTTGTCCAGCTTTCTACAAAGGGAGACACATCAAGAAATGCTGTATGGATTGACTGTGGTATCCATGCTCGAGAATGGGTAGCTCCAGCTTTCTGCCTGTGGTTCATAGGCTATGTGAGTACATAGTACTCTTACAGTGTTTGGAAGAATGATCCCAGCCCTGTTCTTTCTTTTGTTTCCAATGATTCAATCTTGACAGTTTCATCCGTCTTTCCTACCCCATGCTGAAAAGGATGAAAGAATGAGTTAAGAATTAATATTATTAGACTTTGGATGTGCTTACGCATACTAAATGAAAAGGAAAAAAATGAAGCCATTATCTTGAGAATTTCATTAAGATTTTTTTTTCAGTGTAAATGACTGACTTGAATTATCTGTATTAAGCCAGGCTCCATTTTTCATAAAATATTGCTAGAAATTGTGTCATAAAGTGGTTATCATAATTTCCCATAAGAACATGCTATAGTTTTTGCTGCTGCTAAGAGTGCTGCTCCAAATATTTTGTTATGTAAGGGACACTTTGTTTGACTGCTTGATCTCTTTGGCCTGATAATGATATCACTGGGTCAAAAGGTATGACATAGTTTAGTAATGTTAGGGGAACAGCTCTACATTGCTTTCCAAAATGGCTGAACCAATTCATAGCTCCACCAACAGTTGATAAATCATGCCTTCAGTTTATGCCAAGTATCCAGACCATGTGTTCATAATGTAACCACCTGCTGGAATGGAGTAGCCCTGTACTGTGATTGAAGCTTCAGTTCTTTTGCAGAGTAAACTAACTTTCAAGGAGTAAAGTCCACAAACCTAAACATATGAGGCAAACACAGCACCCTCACCGAAAGGAATGAAGAAAATAATTCATTACTTCTGATTTTGATTTTCAGGCAACCCAGTTTTATGGGAAAGAAGCTAAAATCACCAAGCTTCTGAATCATCTAGATTTCTATGTCATGCCTGTGTTGAATGTGGATGGTTATGATTTCACATGGAAGACAGTAAGTGAAAGGCACTTAACATCATTGGGGAATTCTCTGCATAGGGTCATGAGTGAGTATCTTTTATGGGCTTCACATAGGCAGTTGACCTTGGGGCTTAACAGCTTATTACTAAAGAATCATAGAATCTGAGTTGGAAGGGACCTTAGAGCATATGTAGTTCAACTTATACCTTGATAAGAATCCCATCTAAAACATTCCCCCAAAAGAAATAGATATTCTGTATAGCTATTAATGGTAAATAGGTTAACATGAAAAGCTATTTCTACTGCTACTGCTGCTGCTGCTGCTGCTACTACCACCACCACCACCACCACCACCACTACTACTACTACTACTACTACTACTACTACTACTACTACTATTACTACTACTACTGGGATCCATAGGTAAAAATTAGAGGCAGCCAGCTGGCACAATGGATAGAGTATTATTTATTGCCCTCCACATAGGATTATGAGGAAACTATTTGGCAAATTTTAAAATGCTATATAAATATGAGACCTTGACTTGGAGTCAGGAAGACCCAAGTTCAGAGCCTGCATTGGATACTACTGTCTGTGTGACCCTGGGCAAGCCACTAAACCTCTCTCCTTCTTAGTTTCCTCATCTGTAAAATGGTAATAATAGCACCTACTTCCCAGGGTTGTTGTGAGGATCGAATAATATGCAAAGCACTTTGCAAACCTCAAAGTGCAATATAAATGCCAGATATTAAATTAAAAAGAGTTATAAGAAAGAATTCGTTAACCACTAGACCTGTTCTGAAATGGAAAGACTTTACTACTTTACTACTTATGGAGTGGTATCCTGGGCCATCACCAGTCGTCTAGACTTTTGTCTTGCCATTAGACTCTGATGACTCTGGAGGAGAGAATGAGGATGGTGACTTTGATTAATTAATTTATTTTTAGTTTTCGACATTCACTTCCACAAGATTTTGAGTTCCAAATTTTCTCCCCATCTCGTCCGTCCTCCCACCCCAAAATGGCATGCATTCTGAATACCCCTTCCCCTAATCTGCCCTTCCTTCTATTTCTCCCCCTGCCCCTTATCCTATCCCCTTCCCCTTCAATTTTCCTGTAAGGCAGGATAGAAGGATGGTGACTTTGCACAGCCCTGTCTCACTTAAATCTAATTCCTGAGCTAGTCATTACCCTCCTGATGTAATTGGTTTTCTTTGAGAATAAAGGATGCACAATTTGTGGAGTAGTTTGCTCTTTGTCATGAAACCTCTTGAAGCAGAGACTAGCTTTCATAAAATGGATTCCTGCATTAACAGGAAAGTTGGACTAGATGACCTTTAATGGCCAGTCCAGATTAAAGATTCTATGAGTCAAAGAAGAAGAAAATTAATAAGATGAAAGTGACTTGTCCTCCCAAATTATTGAGGCCAAATATCTCTAAGTAGGAGAGTATAATTTCTATTTCTCTTCTGTCTCTTCTTGTTTAGATACATACTTAAATGCATGTGTTATCTCATCCAGGTGGGTCAGGTTATAATTGATGCTTTCTTGTCCAGCATGATGCTTATCATGCTACCTGCCCATAAAGTACTGCTGTGATGCCTCACTGAGATCTACAGGTAACCCTGTATTCTCACAGGATCTGCTTAAATAGCATCAGCTCCGTTAGGTCTTGCTGAACTGGAAAGGCTTTGATTACTTGTCTGGTGCTGAAATCATCATTTATCTTGGCCACCAGGTGATGATTATTTTTAGTCCCAGAAATCCATGGAACAGTCTCCTAAGGTTGTTAGGATTGTGATTTGCCTTGATGTAAGGAGTCCCCACACTATTTACATTGGGATAGAATAATGTAACATGAGTCATTATAGGCTTCAGAGAAGGAGCTCCAAATGACTTTGAGGGAGGATACAATATGTAGGATAAATTGGAGAAAAGGGAAAGTGACAATAAGCAATCTAACTAGGAGATTAGTAAATGTAATCCAGTAGTCAGGTGGTTAGCTTAGACAAAGGCAGCAGCTGTGGGCATGGTGAGAAATTTGCAGCTCAAAGAGGAAGAAATAGGATGGAGAAGAGTGAAAGAAGAATACCCAATGTAAACTTCTTAGGACTTTTCAAATGACTTTTTCCTTTGAACCAGATTGGCCTCTCACTTTTCCCATCTTTGCTTAGGACCGAATGTGGAGAAAGAACCGTTCCCTGCATGAGGGAAATCTATGTGTTGGGACCGATCTGAACAGGAACTTTGCATCGAAACATTGGTGTGGTATGATGATGTGTCTTTTATACTGTTAGATGTTGGGGTAGTGAGCAGACCTGGGCATTCATTAGCCTAGAGTACTCCAATATGAGGCATCTCCCCCTACCACCACCCCTACCAGCAACTTCTCTGTACCTTAGAGAATTACCTAGGGCACAAAAAGGTTAAGTGACTTACCCAGAGTCACCCAGCCAGTATGTGTGAGAAGTGGGACCTGAACCCAGATATTTCCAATCTGAGGTTGACCTTCTATTCACTGCAGCCAGATACAGTAAAGCATCATTTACTTGGACCACTGAAAAAGAAAAAAAAAACCTCTCTGATTTAGTGAAGAGTAGAACTACATGGGAATATTGGACAAGCTAGTTAACTTTTCTGAGGCTAAATTTAATTGGAAGAAATTGAAGTGATACTTTAGGCAGTGAGTTCTTTAAAGAGAACATTCTAGAAAAAATGACTCCAAGGTCCCAGACCTCTGCTTCTGGTAGACTTGTCACTGAACGGAAGAAGACTCTAAATCTTCCATAGGCACTTCTTATCTATTAGGCTACCACTTTTCTTTTCTTTTCTTTTCTTTTCTTTTCTTTTCTTTTCTTTTCTTTTCTTTTCTTTTCTTTTCTTTTCTTTTCTTTTCTTTTCTTTTCTTTTCTTTTCTTTTCTTTTCTTTTCTTTTCTAGCACCTACTGGAATGTTAGGGATTTAATTTCAGAGATTCATACAGGACTATCTGCTTACATATCAAATCCAAGATAAACCAAGTCACCAAGTACATATTAGAGTATCTCATCTTTCTGGTGAGTCTAATTCAAAAACCCATCTCAGACATAAGCAATGAAATTACCTTCTCAGAGAAGAAAACCAGCCCAAGGTGGAAGAAGAAAGTAGATAAGGCAAGAGATGAGCAGGAAAGGGTAATGCAAGATAGATTAATGTAGTAATGTAAAGTTTCCCTCCTACAGTCTTCATCTTCTTCACCAATGATACCATGGAGTCATAAAATGTTACATCTGGAAGGGCTCTTAGAGAATTTCCAATCCCCATTCCACTGCTGTCATTTTGCAGATGGGGAAATTGGGGTCCAGATAGGTTAAGTGACTTGTCCAAAGTCACACAGCTAGTTTGTGTGACTGGAGTATAGGTTTCCTATCTCTCAGGCCCAGGACATTGTTTTTTCTCTATCATAATATTACAATATTCTGAATAGGAGAAATGAGTCTAGTAAAAAATAAAAACCCTTGGCCAAAAAGAGTAAAATAAAGTAAAGAAGGGGAAGCTAGGTGGCACTGGATAGAGCTCTGGCCTTGGAGTCTAGGGGACCTGAGTTCAAATCCAGCTTCAGACACTTAATACTTACTAGCTGTGTGACCCTGGGCAAGTCACTTAAGCCCAATCACCTCACCAAAAAGTAAAAAAAAAAAAGGGGGGGGGCTCAGAATGAACACATTTTCTATGTAGCGTTGGTCCCACCAAGTTCATGTCCAAATGTAGCAGTGCTGTTGGATGAATCCCAGTCTCAGCTCCCACTTCGCTGGGTCCTGAAAGTCACTCCTTGCTCCTTGGGGCATCAGTTCTGGGCTGGTTACAGAACACAATGTTGACTTGACTCTCAGAGGGCTCATTCTTGAAATTGACAAGACTGTAAGTTCAAACTTCCTTCACTCAAAACAACAACTTCCAAGACAGGCAAGGAAACTGAGGCCCATATTCACAGGGCCACATGTCAGCATCGGGTAGAGAGAAGGTCCAAGGCTTCTCCTCTTTTTGTTTTTGTTTTTGTTTTTTTGTTTTTAGGCAATTGGGGTTAAGTGACTTGCCTAGGGTCACACAGCCAGTACGTGTCAAGTGTTTTGTCTGAGGCCAGATTTGAACTCAGGTCCCGTGCTCTATCCACTGCACCACCTAGCTGCCCCAAGGCTCCTCCTCTTACAGCACTATCTTTCACTGGACACTGTCAGCTAGGAAGAAATCAGCTGAAGAAAAGAGGCCAAATCAAGGGAAGTGGCTGAGGATGGCTAATGCCTTACAAAGGCACACCTAGTTCCAGTTCTGCAGTTATAACCAATCAAAGAGGCTGCTTTCTACCACATGGTTAGTGGATCAGAAGCAGTAACAGAATGTTTATGCATGCTCCAATGGCTTTCCATGGCACTTCCATTCTCCTGGAAGTAGATTCACCATAGTCTTCCAGATGGAGAATTACATCAGTGTCACTCTATGAATACCCATAAGGACTGGACTTAATGAACAGTCCCTTGTTACACACTGAAAGTGTCCCACCCGTGCAGCATCTCTCTGTCAGATTATGGTTTCTTGGATAGGGACCATTTACTATCTCTCAGGTGAGGCTATTTCATTTGAGCACCTCTCCAAACGATTGGGTCAGGACCTTCTCAGTGTTTGGGTATTTGAAGTGCTCCTCTACAAGGAGATATATAAATAATTCTGTTGCTTCAAGGGGCATAGCTTCCTTATGCCAACCTTATTTAACCTTTTCCAGCCTTCATTTCATTCTATAAAATGAGGATCATTTTTACTTACTTATCTCAAAGAGTCTTTGTGAGGATCAAGTGAGATAATATGTTTTGAAAACCCTGAAGTGCTCTATAAGTAGCACTTTAATAGCAGCAATGACAATGGTAACAATGAGGATGTGTTTAATTCCACCAAAGGATGAGAGGCTTTTCTTTGTGGAAGTTGTCATGGCTTTCCTGGCTCAGACACCAAACATGAGACTGGGTTGGGACACATTATCAGTTCCTAAAAGTCCCCTGATGTTCCTTCCTTTCCTCTTCCCAGCTCGACTCCTAAAGGACATTGTTCTAGGAGGGAAGGTGAGGGAAGTTGCTTCGAGAGGCAGATGAGCTATGAGCAAACAGGGACCAAAGAGTGGAAAGGGGTGGGGAACCCAAGGGTCAGGTCTTCAGGTTTGATTTAACTTTTGGAGAATGAAAATGGAGGACGAGAGAGCATGAACAAGGACTCTCGGCCTCTTATCACCTGAAATGTATTAATTTTAAAAGAGAGAGTAATAGCTGAAAAGAGGATTAAACTGAGCAAAAAGGAATTTATAAAGGACAGCTTGGGAGAGGGGTGTTATTTTCTTAACAGCCTGGTTAGCCTTGGCTCCCACACTGACCCATCTGTTTCCTGTGCCCTTTAGCGCTAGAGTCCTTACAACACCAGGTTAAACTACTGGGACAGAGGCCTAAATAGGGGCGTACTGAGCAACTTAGATGTTTTTTTTCCCTGATGCCTCAATGTTGTAATGACTCGGTTGCCTTTCTGTGTCCTTTGATAGTCATAGATGTAGCCTTTGCCTTACTGGTTAGCCAAAATAAGTGATTAGTTGTAATGGAGCTAACCTGAGGATGATAGGAACTTGTGAGAATCTGTTTCTGTGCTTTTCTCAAGAGGAGCACATTTCTGAGATTGGGGGAGCTGAACCCCCCCCCACCCCGAGAAGGAGGGTGGTGGGAGATTCAGCAGCCCAGCCCCCAAATGAATCACAGGATTCTCTTTGGATGCTCATATCCACTCTAGTTGTGTCAGAATCCCTCAATGTCTTGTAAACTATTCTATTTTGTGGTTGAAGTGGGGTGACTTTCCTGCCCCTATGCCAATGTTGCTGTGTTGAGTTTGCGTCCATGTCTCTGGTCTGGCTGTCTGGGACTCTGTTGGGACCATTATACTGTGAAAAGTGGTACAAGGGAATCTCCTGATTTGAAACAAAACCATTCTCATTTCTCACTAGGCTGCACCACTCTGAGACTTCTCTAACTTTTCTACAATGCCCCTGGAAGCTCATTATTAGGAAAATCTCATCATCCTACAAGATCCAGGGAGCCTTGGTACTCCACTTTACATCTCTCTGATTGAAGGGTGGAGCCATGAACTCCAAAACTTCCATGGGGGGCGGGACTACTTCTCCACCAGCTTCCCTTTGTGTGTTATCTTCCCCCTGTTAGATTGTAAACTCCTTGAGGGCAGACACTGTCTCTTTTTGTGTTTGTATCCTTAGTGCTTAGCATGGTGCCTGGCATATAGTAGACACTTAATAAATGTTTATTAACTATTGAGACTGTCTTGGCTTTATGGTGAGTTGATCTGAGACAGTAGTTTCTTTGCTGACAATCTAGAAAAGAGAAAGTTTAAAACACATTTTGAGTAGTGTTTTATTAAATGTGACATTAAATATTTAATAACTTTTAAAGTGACTATTAAGGTTTTTGCCTTGAACCAGACATAACTTAATGTGTTCTCTTCTCTTTCTACAAAAGATTGCTGGTATTGTACATATTTTTTTTAAAGGCAAATGAGCATTTTAGATTTTCCTTGTAATTGGTTTTCCATATTTTTAGTAGTTGCTATTTTAAGATGAGTAAAAGGATAAATGTATGTATAAGTGAGATAGTATATGTAAAGTGCTTTGCAAGCCTTAAAGCACCATATAAATGCTAGCGATTATTGTTGTTGTTGTTAAATTCTGAAATGTATGTTTTCTAGAGTATAACCAAAAGTGGGATTATCAACACGTATGAGAACAATCACTATAAACATAGTGCTGATGAGTTAAAACTCAAGTTTAGATTGTTTAACAGTATTGAAAATACTTGTTGAAAATAGCTCAGGTAAAGTTTCTTATCTAAAAAAAACATGAAAACAGGAATGTTGGGATATTGGGGAGGGAGGATTTGGCACTTACCTAAGAGATCAGGCAAAATAAATGGGAAATATTATGAGATGACTTGTTTCAATTAATATTACGCTCTAATATTCCTTGTTTAGATCTGTTCTTAATGACAACATAGTTTACCATCATGGAAAGAATCCTGGAATTAGAGTTAGGAAGATCTGGGACTACAATTCCTCCTCAGACACTTACTAATTGGTCACCCTGAGTAATTTAATTGGGGCAGCTAGGTGGTACCATGGTTCAGAGAGTGTTGGGCTCAGGAAAACCTGAATGCAAATGAGATTTCAGACACTACCTGTGTGACCCTGGGCAAGTCACTTAACCTCTATTTGCCACAATTTCCTCATCTGTAAAATGAGCTGGAGAAGGAAATGGCAAACTACTCCAGGATCTTTGCCAAGAAAACTCCAAATGGAGTCACAAAGAGTTGGATATGACTGAACAATAACAAGTAATTCAATTAATATTTATTGGCTTCAACTTCTTCATCTGTAAAATGGGGATGATAATACCACCTTCCTCACTGAGTAATTGTGAGATAATGCACATCTTAAAGTTGCCATATAAATGTGAACTATTTACTTGGGTGACCTTGTATAATCACTTGACCTCTCTAGTTTCATTTTCCTCATATCTGTTCCTTGCAGGCTAGAAACTTATGAAGCTGAAGAAGAAAATTCAATAGAATCATAATATTGCCTTAGTTGGCAGCCTCAAGAAAGACCTAACAGTTTTGGAGAATGCCCAGTGAAAGGCAAATGTAATGAGTGAAGGGATAAGCAGCCACCTTATGAAAGCAGATTTAGAAAAGATGGAAAAAGAAGGGCAGGACTAATATGATCAAAGTCTATAAAATCAGTCATGGCATGGACAGAGTGAATTTGTTGTTTTTAGTCAGACAGAAAATAAAACTATTCATACCAATGACATTAATGAAATAGCAGAGTAAGAAAAAGAGCAATAGAATATTTTGCCCATAATCCTGGGGCATACCTGTAGGGGAACAGGTGTGGCTAGATTATATTTGTGGATGGACTTTCACGAGGAACATATGACTAAGGCACACACGTAGAGGCAACTTATGACATGACAGTGATGTCATCTGATGGTTTTATTGTACTTCCATTGTTGGATCTATAACCTGCTAGAATTTGTTCTGTTTAGGGACCTTTTCTTGTGCATCATATCCCAAGACATTTTGACTGTTCTTTACTTCTCTCTAAGCTTCATATGTTTCTCTTACTCCCTAACTTTCTCTACTGGGTTACTGTCACTGCTGATCCTCAGCTGAGGTACTACATCTTCACTTTAAGAGAGGGACTGGATTCTTCTCTTTTAGCTTAGAGTGAAGAGTCAAAGCTCTATCTCTTTTGATGGGAATGGTAGATCCTTAACATAGAGTCATTGATACTCCCCATCTTATCTGTCTTTGAACTAACATTCTTTTGTCATTAGGAGCCACATGCATATACCTATGTCTATCTTAGAATAAAGAGGTCTTTGTAAATGTCACTTTACCCTTCTATGGGGACCCAGTTCCCCCCAAACCCATTTCAAGGAACTCGGCCAAAGAGCCCTTATAGGATCTACATGGGTTTGTAGCATCATAATTTTCCTTCAGAGATTCCCTCCCAGTTTCTTGATTATCCCACGAAAATTAAGGTGGGGAAGGTAAGAAGAAAAAAAACCAGGTGGAGTCACTATGAGGCATCACCTCTATCTCACCCATTTCTTCCAAATTTCTGCTTTTATTACACATATATGTTCACCCTACATGGCCATACAGAAATGATAATAATTGGCATTTTATGGCAATTATGTTTCCAAAGCATGTTAATACATTATCTCAACAGATTCTAAAAATAATCCCATTAGGTAATCAGAACAAATATTATTATTATTAACCCATTTAACACATGTGAAAACTGAGGCTCAGAGAGGTTAAATTGCTTGCCCATGATTACAACAGTAAAACCCAAGTTTTTTAACTCCAGATATGGTGCTTTTTTTTTAAGTGAAAAGACCTCACCTGGACTCATGAAAAACTAGGTTCAAATTTTAATTTTGGCATTTACTACCAAAACAAATATATTCCAGAAAACATTATAAGCCCAACATTCAACAAGCATGATAGATATGCTAGTTGGAATGGAAACCATAATTGGAATATAATTCTTCCCAGTGATTCTCTTACCACTTCTCTAAAAAGGTAAGCCATAGACTTCAGAAGACAATATAGATGGGGGGAGGGGCGGGGATATAAATGACAACGGTTTCTGAGAATCCAGAAAAATCCATTTCTTTTACATCTTTTAGTGATCATTTCTATTGATTTTTGTTCCAGAGGCAGGCGCATCGAACTCATCATGCAGGGAAATTTACTGCGGACCATATCCTGAGTCAGAACCAGAAGTAAAGGCAGTAGCTAGTTTCCTCAGGAGAAATCTGGATCACATTAAAGCATATATAACTATGCATTCATATTCTCAGATGGTGCTGTTTCCATACTCCTATACCATAAGCAAAAGCAAAGACCATGAAGAACTTGTAAGTGATATTTAAAAAATTTTTGACTTCTCATTAACATTTTAAGAAATATTTTAAAACTCTGGATCCATCACTTAATCAGTCAATAAAGCTTTATTAAATATAACTATGTACCCAAGCACTGTAGATACAAAGAAAAAAATTTCTAGTTTCTACTCTCAGACAGCATACGCTTTATTTATTTATTTACTTATTTATTCATTCATTTCTTTATTTCTTTAATTATTTTTTGGTTAGGCAATGGTGTTAAGTGACTTGTCCAGGGTCACACAGTTAGTGTTATGTGTCTGAGGCTTGATTTGAACTCAGGTACTCCTGAATCTAGGGCCAGTGCTCTATCCACTGCGCCACTTAGCTGCCCCAAGAGCAAACATTTAAAAAAAAAACTCTTAGCAAATGTATTACCATGATGGTATTGTAAGAACAGTAGCTAAAAATATTTCCTCCACAAATCTGGGGTGTACTTCCACAAATATGCACAGCATTCCTAGGAAGAGTGGGCTCAAACTTAGGGTGAACTGTGGGTGAAATACATCTGTAGGATGCACATGTGGCAAAAGCCCCCACAGCTCCTGGTGTTACAGAGCCTTGGAAGCCCTTCCTTTACTCATAGAGTCCTCACACAGCTTCCCTTGGTATAGCATTGTAAACAAACCAGTAAATGGTTTGTTTGTTCAGCTGAGTTCCCATGGTCTTTACCTCTCCATGGTCCATTTTTTTTTCTCTCCTTGAAACTACTTCCTTCCTCTGTATCCAAGTCCATCTGGAGCACGTCTCTGCTCTCCTCCGAATGCAGCGTCAAGGAGCTTACTTACATTCTCCTGGCTGAGACAAGGATGTGGTCAAGTATATACAAAATATAGGAGAGAGGGGCTAGATCAGTGATTTCACTGGTAGAGCTCTCAAGGGGGAAATTTTCTTTACCAATGCAGACCTCTTCTCTGCAACTTATAGTCTGCAACTTAAAAAACATTGAGAGTTTAAGTGCCCAGGGTCATACCCCCTGTTTGTCAAGTGAGAATGTCAAGATTTTAGGTCTGATTTTTTTTTTTTGAAAAAGAGAAAGACAAAGATGTAGAGCAAATTTCAAATTTGGGTAGAGGGATTGATTATCTCTTCCTATGTTATAACTCAGTACATTAGTCCTGATGGAGAAAAGTTTTGGAGTCACAAGACATTTTAGAAAAGAAAAACAGGTGTTCTTAGACAGAAGGACTGGAAAGTGGTGGAGAGTTAAGTAGAGGAGAGAAAACACTGTGGTAGAGTGAAAAGAGCTATTTTTGGAATTAGAAGACCTAGATTCTGGATTCTTTCTAGTGGCTTTAGTACCACTTTATAAATATGTGAATTTAGGTAAGTCAGTCTGAATCTCAGTTTCTCTGTTTGAATGGACCCAGAAATAGTTGTGTTATTACTAGCTTGCAGAATTGTAAGGATCAAATAAGGTAATGGTGAACTCTAAAGAGCTAGAGAAATAATAGCTATTGTTAAGCTAAATTACATGAAGAACACTATTTGTAAATTGGATTATAGATTAAATATAGGTATATTTAACTTTACATAAGAAATGAAACATTTATGATCAAACTTCTAAAAACTGAAGGGTATTTTCAATATGCCTAGAGAAGCTTGCTACCTAAAGCCATTACATTGTAAATATGAATGTGAAGCAAATAATCCTTTTGTAGTATAATGCTCATTTATCTATTACATTATATTGTATTATATTGACTTGGATTGGGTTGTATTGTTGTAAATCTCTATTTTCAAATATTCGCTCTACTAAAATCGAGGTAAGTCTACAAATGAAATATGTAATGTTACCATCTGTTAACCACTTCTACCGTTCTGCTTATTATAGTGCTCTAACAAAAATCCCATATCTTATTACTTTCAGTCTCTCGTGGCAAGGCAAGCAGTTCAAGCTATTCTGAGAGTTAATAAAAATGTTTATTACACATATGGCCCTGGTGCACCAACAATCTGTAAGTATTATTGCTTAAGCTCTTTAAAAGCAGTCAATTGTTATACAAGCATATATATTATAACATATAATGTAATTATGTTATAATTTTTCTCTATATAATCTTCTATATACTCTATAGAGTATATTTTTTTCTCTCCCTCTCTTCAACTCTCTAACATATAATGTAATTATGTTATAATATAATTGTTCTCTATATAATCTTCTATATACTCTATAGAGTATATTTT
Organism: Phascolarctos cinereus; assembly: GCF_003287225.1. Lineage (NCBI taxonomy): Eukaryota > Metazoa > Chordata > Mammalia > Diprotodontia > Phascolarctidae > Phascolarctos > Phascolarctos cinereus. The sequence continues at coordinate 87,359,633 of NW_027556180.1, forward strand.
TTCTCTACTTCTCTTTAACTCTCTATCACTCTCCATATATACTACATGACATATAACATATGTGTGAATATATCATATACGTTGCATTTATCTTGTTGCAGTCATTTTAGAAACAGAAACTTTATCTGTACTATTTAATAACACACTCATTGTCTCTCTCTCTCTCTCTCTCTCTCTCTCTCTCTCTCTCTCTCCCTTCTTCTCCTCCATATACATATTATATATAGTAACTACATATATAATATATATATACATGTATGTAATTGTATATTACATTCCTCTCTGTTGCAGTTATTTTAGAAACAGAAACTTCACTTGTGCTATATAGTAATATACTATACTTGTGTATATATATTAGTAATGATATATAGTAACTTGTGCTATTTAGTGACATAAAAACACACATATATGCAGACTATATGTGTGTGTATGTATGTACATATGTATGTTACTAAATAGTACAGGCAAAGTTTTTGTTTCTAAAATGACTGTAACAGAAATGTGTAAATTAGTGTAACATTCGTAAACAAGTTATCAAACAGAGTAAAGCATTTAGAACAATTTTCTACACTGGAGAAATCTACACTGGAGGAATGGCAGAAGTACACTATGGTACCAAAATGAAGATTGTTTAACACTCTCTGAGATGCTGTTCTTCAGACTTTTCAGCCAGTGTTCTAGCCTGAAATTGCCTCAGAAGTCTAAGCTTACATGGCATTTACTCTTTGTTTTACCACAGAGAAGAATTACTGTTAGTGTTCCATGATTACTGTCATGAGAAAAAAAAAACCCAAATCTGAAAGTTTTAGAAAGAAATTTATTTGGTAGAGGAAAAAACTGGAAGAAGAGGTGGCTTCCTGTCCAGTCTCTACAATGTTTTCATTATATAGGGTTCAGATGAAACTACCAGCATAAGTAGTTAAACAAGACTGCAGAGGAGGCAGTTTCTAGACTAGGTCCATTGAGAAGTACATCAGTGAGTATAAACATTCCAATTATTGAGATGTAAGCATAAACATTCAGATTTGGGGAACCCAAAACACATGCACTGGATGGACTCAAGACTGGTTGTGATATAAGCATTTCTTTCAGTCATAGAGCTTCCCTGGAATATCTCTCTCCTTGAGGGAGACAGGATTGAAAACATAAAAGATCCAGAAGACATACTCTGACTCTTGAAGAGAGAGGGATATGACAAAAAAAAAGTGATGTAGGTGATATGACTCAAGGACAATTACAAAGCAACATATTAATAAGTATAAAATAACAGCTATACAACATATATAAGTGCTAGATGGATGGGAAACAAGGGTAATATCAGAGCACCAGTACCTGTGAAGGCTACCTGGAAGATGTGAATTTTGAGTTGAAACTTGATGGAAAGGTATGGAATAGCGGGCTTTGAATGCTAAACAGAGGAGTAAAATTTGATAAGGATAAAATAGGTAGCTCCTTTGGTTTTTGAGTAGGATAATGCTTTTTTTTTTTGTAATGCTTTCTTAAGAGTTTTTTGAGCAAGATAATTCTGGCAATGTTTCAGGATATATTGGAAAATTGAGGATGAAAGTTAGAAAGACTAATTATGAGGGACTATTGTTATAATCCAGGCATAAAATGATGGTCTGGATTTGGTAGTAACTATGAAAAGAGAAGAAGAAACATATTCAAACAATATTACGAGGGAAAAGATGTTAGGACTTGGCATTAAAATGAAAAGGTTGGAGGTAGGGGGAAGGGAGCACATATACCTAGCATAGTGCTCTGCACACAGAAGGTGCTCAGTGAAAGTTTGGTGAATTTAATTGATAAAGGATATTGGTTTGGAGGAGTTAAATGATTAGCTCAGTTTTCAACATGCACAGTTTTAGCTGTTATTGAGACACTGGAAGATGAGGAAACAGTAAAGGAAATAGAGAGGGCTGGAGGAGATTCACAATGACAAAATACAGAACCAAAGAAGGGAATTTCAAGATGGATTGTAGTTAATTATTTACTCGCCAAGTGCTTATGGAATGCCTGCTATGCATATGCCACTGTATTAAATGCCATTAGTAATATAAAATGCAGTTGAAAGGCCTTCTTCCCACCCCCAACCCCAAACCCTCTCCCTTCGAAGATGAAAACTTAGAAAGAGACCATTAGATTTACTCATGAGAAAAAGCAGTTTTACTGGAGCAGTTAACAGTGGTTAAAAGGGTATTAGATGTAGAAAGAGACCATTAGATTTACTCATGAGAAAAAGCAGTTTTACTGGAGCAGTTAACAGTGGTTAAAAGGGTATTAGATGTAGCTAGCTAGCTAAAGCATTTAATAAACACTTACTGTGTACCAGCCACTATGCTAAGTGATGGGAATGCAGAAAACAAGAAAGCAAGACAGTCTCTACTCTTGAGGACCTTATCTTTGACTAGGGCAAGACAAACCATAAATTGGAGTTGGAAAGGGAAAGGGTAAAAGAGTAAGGTGCTTGCTGGGGCCAGGCAGCTGGTATGAAAGTGCGGCAGACTGGAGATGAGTGACAAAGTGAGTTACAAAGTGAATGGCTGGGGATCTTCAAGATATATTGATTCTAAGGCAGAGGATCCCCAATTGGTGAGGTCTTAGCTACTCTACCAATAATAACAATCTCCTCCAGCCTTCTCTGTTTCTCTTGCTGCTTCCTCATCTTCCTCCCAGCCTTTAACTATTAGGGTCCCCCAAAGATGTCTCCTCTTGGATGTCCCCATAGAACTAAAACTGTACCTGTTGAAAACTGAGCTCATCATCTAACTCCTCCAAACCAATATCCTTTCCCAATTAAATTCATCAACTTAGCTACTATAACAACAATAATGACAAAAGCTAACATTATATAGTACTCTAAGGTTTGTAAATCACTTTATATATGTTATTTTATTTACTCAAGAATCAACTAATAAAATTTCAGGAAGATACATGAGTGTCCATGCCTAATCCTAATTTCCTTTAATCATATCAAGATAATATCATCTAAAAAAAATTTGCCCCAGAAGAAAGGCCATTTGGAGATCTTTCTTTGGCCATAGCAACCTATGAAACAAGAAATTTTCACAATGGCTCTCAGTTTTATATGGCCACCTCTTTCCGTAGTGATGGTCATAGAGCAGTGGAAAAAGAGGCAGAGAATGCCAAGAATCATAATTTTTTAGGCCATCCATAAACTTAACTGTTGGTACTCTTGATGTAGGATTCTTATCCAAAGAGCAAGTGGACATATCTTCATTCATTCATATCATATCTTTCATATTTAGTCCTATCATTTTTAACATTCTGGATATGATTGACTAGAAGACAAAAGGAAGGTGCAGTTAAATGGGCAGATGGTTCACAGATTTTCCTTGGAGAGGGAAAGAAAGGAGTTGGTTTTTTATCACCTATCCAAAGGTAACAAGGAGCATAATTTCATGGGACATTTGGTCATCTTTCATAGCATTGCTCATGATAAATATTTGCAAAACCAGTATCATTATAACAATAATTGCAACTTACATACCAATATCTGTTATGAAGAAATAGTGGAATTTTAAGAAGAACATGATAAGACCCTTCAAATTAAAGCAGCATATTTTTTGGTACAAGACAACTTCCAAAAGTAAGCATAGAGGCTGATGGTGAAAAATATGTTAGAAAATATGGTTCATGATAAGGAACAAGAAAAGTCAAAGACTTGTTTGTCGTTACACAGATGACTTCAACATGACTTTTCCACTTTTACTAGAATGGAGAGTGCACAAAAGGAAATCTGTTGCCAAGTTATCATTTCTACCATCTCTGGTCTACATCTGCTTCTCTTCAGACACACAGCTTCCACCTTGGTATAGGCCCTTGTCACATCATGCGTTGCCTATTGCAAAGGTCTTCTGCTTGGTCTCCCTATCTCAAATCTCTTCTTTTACCAATCCATACTCTACTCAACTGCCAAAGAGATGTTCTAAAGTGCACATCTAGCCAAGTTCCCCTGTACTTCAGTGGTGTTAAACTCAAATAGAAATTGGGGCTACTAAACCATATATAAAGATCTCTTTGGGGCCACATATTGACTTAGAAAACCACATATTAACATTATCTATGTTATATTGTGTTTTTATTTATTTGGTTAAATATTTCCTAATTAAATTTTAATCTGGTTCAGATGGACAGGGTAGTGTTATAGCCACAGTGTGACTTGTCGGCCTATGTTTAATACCACTGTTCTACTCAGTAAACTTCGGTTGTTCCTTGCTATCTTCAGGATCAAATATAAAATCCTTTGTTTCATTTTTTAAAACTTTCCAGAACCTGGCCCTCTCTTTGCTTTCTAGTGTTCTTATACTTTACTCCTGTTTACTATTCTAAGACTCAGCTATTAAAAATACTTGAATATACATTTATTAATTCATTTCTTCTTTCATTTTATTCATTCATTTAAGGAGACTTTTTTTTTAATTAGGAAAAGAATAAAGGGAAAAGCATTTATTAAGTATTAACTAGGTGTCAAGCACTGGGCTAAGTGCTGGGGATTCTAATATAAAAGTAAGTCCGTCCCTGTTCTCATAGAGCTCACATTCTAATAAGGGGAGACAACAGATACAGGAGGTTTTAGTGGCAACTCAAAAGAAATGATCCAGTGGTATTTTTTTTTGGTTCAGTGCTAAAGCAGAGGGGTAATGCATCTTTTTCATTGTCATTGTAACACTCATTCTCTTGCCTTGCTAACACTCCCCCTCCCCCACTGCCTGAAGGCCAGGTTTATTACATCTCATCTTTCCCCCAAGTTTTCTAGTTCACTGAAAGGGGTTTAGGGTAGGCTCTTTGCCATTGGTTCTAGCCCCTACTTCTGATATTCCTCTAAGTGTAGGGGGGTCCCCTGCACTCCAGTTCCACTTAACCACTTAGCTTTGTAAAAGCTAAAAGATTAGCTTTTGAAAAGGAATATTTACTTCAAAAGACACACTCACAAATATATAAACTCATTCCCCTCAACATACAGGAGGCATAATTCCACCCCCAACCCACTCTTGGGGAGGGGAAAATGATTAAGTACATAGCTAAGCTCAGTTCCTAGAGAACCCACAGTCCTACATTCCAAATCTAGCCCCCTACCTTCCCTAGGACTTCAATCCCAGGTACACTGGCTTTTCCATCTTTCCTGCTGGGCTACCTGACTGCAACATCCTGCCTAGAATTCTGATTTTAAGGTCACTATGACTTGAACTTCTGGGGTCTGGTGGGGATCACTGCTTGTACATGAAACTAAGGAGGACCCCAGCCCCAATTCTCAGAGCTGAAGCTGGGGTAAAAGGGAGAGGGGGAAGGTACCCCGCCCCTCTCAGTTCATTTCATGATACCCACGATGAAGGTTAACTGCCATTTTTGCCCTCTGGATGCAGCAGGAAAAAATACACAGGGAAGAGAAAGACTATCTCAGTTTGACAAGTTTTAAAGATGCAGCCTGTTTCATTTAAGCAGCCAATCAAAGGAGGGTACTCCCAGCCAGGGAATGTGGTAGGGGAACCAGGGTACCTCTACATTAAGGGATCAGGAAATGCTCCAATGCCCTCATTAGATTATTTTTCATGAGTAAAACTCTATTAGATGTTGAACCATTGGACAGTACCAAGGACTTTGGTATTAGAACTTTTTTTTTTCTGGGTCTCTGCTGAGGAGGTAGGGCTAAAGGGTCTGTTGCCAGGTCCACATCCATAAGGCTTGCTTTCCTGGATGACAACTGGGGTGGGGAAGGCAGTTAGGAAGCAAGGCTGGTGATATTTGTGGGGCTGATGTGCTGTTGTTTCCAGGTCTCTTGGCTTCTTTATACTTTTATTAATAAAGTTAATATTACCCTGTCTCTTTTTCGCATGTCCATTTCAGAAGCACTTTCTGAACAAATTATTATCTCTACATTCACATGAGGAAACAGAAGCTTATAACTTGCCCAGGGTCACATAGCTACTAAGTACCAGGGCTAAGGGTCAAATCTAGGTCTTTACAAGTCCAATACTTTTCCCATAATACTATATTGTCATGAGATTGACTGGTGCTACTTTATGTCCACCCTAAGTTTATAAACTTGAAGGAAGGTAAGAAAGATGCTGCTTTCAATTTGACATTTATTAAGTACTTATTATATACCAGGTACCATGGCTACAAAGGCAAAACTCATTTTCTCATTTGAGCCTGACAACTGAGTATAAAAAGTTTAAGTTACTTGCCCATGGTTATACAGCTAGTAAGTGTCTTCTTGTCTTTAGTTCTAGACTTTAATCCACTATACGACCCTGCCTCTCCATGTGGACATAGTTAGAATTTAATTAAATAAATCTTTACTAAGTGCCTCTTCTTTACAGATAAGTATAATACAGTGTAGTTTGATGAAGAAACAAGCTCTCTCAACTGGGAGTGGGAAGAACCAAAAAGGCTTTATAGAGGAGAGGTAGCACTCGAGGTGAATTTTGAAGGATTCACATAGGAGGTGAGGAGGGAGTACATTCCAGGAATGAAGAATCCCTTGATTCTTTTAGATTTCTTTTTGGTAGGAAGGAGAATTTGAGGTCAAAAGGTAGTCATTATGTATATCAGTTATCCTGGGGCACCTATATTTCACATGGTAATTAACTTATTCACATTTTTCCAGATTTATCTCCTGGAGGTTCAGATGACTGGGCCTATGACATGGGCATCAAATATTCTTTTACTTTCGAACTTCGAGATAAAGGCCAATATGGATTCTTGCTTCCAGAACGTTTTATCAGACCAACAGTGATAGAAATTTTTGCGGCTGTCAATTCAATAGCTTCTCATGTCATCCTTAACACTTAATATGCCCCATTTCAAATAACTGATTTCACGATAGCAGGACCCAATTATTTTGCCAGATTTTAAAAAGAAGTCTTAGTTTAGATAGAGATATTTCCTATCCTTTCAGGTTTTTACCAAAGGGCTATAGTCAGCATAAATACTGCTTCTATGGGGGAAGGGAGGGGCAGGAGTAAGATAACCCAGTATCTCAAGTTTTATCTTTGTTGAGTCATTTAAAAAGCCAATCCTATGTTCTTGCTGACTGGAAATGGTACATCAAATCTAATGACCACAATGAAGGAGCAAGATAAAGTGTCAGTGTCTATCAGCTTTTGGTCCAAACTTTCAACAAATTTCTTCCTATACTTCAAATAAAAGAAAGCAAGATATTACTTTCTTCGTCTGTCCTGGATTTTGTTTTATGTGTAGTGGATAATGGTCTATATCTGCTGTTTCATGTGTGGCACGGACATCTGTTGTGGAAATTTTTCTAACTCTAAAGTAATTGAAGCAATGTAGCCAAGATCAGACAGGTAGCAGAAGCCAGAGGCAGTTCTTGAATGTAGGTCTTCCCTAACTTCAAGCCCTATTCATTGCATACCTCAGGGTATATATGATATATATATATATCTATATATCTATATATATCTATATATATCTATATATGTTTATATATATATATTGATATATATATATACACATACATACACACACATATATTTATCATATTATATATGACCCTTTTCTTAGCCCTACTTCTTGGGAAGACTCAGTCTTTTTTTTTTTTTTTTGGCTAGGCAATGGAGCTAATTGGCTTGCCCAGGGTCACACAGCTAGTAAGTGTCAAGTGTCTGAGGCTGCATTTGCATTCAAGTCCATCTGACTCCTGGGATGATGCTCTAGCCAGGAGCCACCTAGCTGCTCCTGGACTTTCTTGCTACAGTCCACTTGCAAAGAGTAGCAGAGAACAGAAAATTACATACAGAAAAATTTCAGAGCTGAAAAGGGCCCTGGAGCCCAAACTATTCAGGAAAATATTGTCTGAATGGATGGAGAGAGGTGAAGACACTTAGATTGTAAGCTCCTTGAGGGTTGGGACCATCTTTTCTTCTTTTCGTACCCCCAGCACTTAGCTTAGTGTCTGGCATATAGTAGGCGTTTAATAAATGTTTATTGAATAGAACTGAATTAAGATCGCACAGCTAGTGTAAATGGCAGTCAGGACTAAAACTTTCATCAATACTCTTCAATAAATATCTGTTGAATAAATGAAACAAATTATAAGAATTAACATGGCATTATATATATTTAGTATGTGTCCTGTTAGAAACTTAATGAAAAAAAAAAAGAAACCGGCTTTCCTGCGGTGTAAACGCGTAAGAATGAATGAGAGCCTTTTCAAGACGCCCAAAGCAGTCTGCATAACACAGACTCCGCCCCCTTTAGGCTTAGTCTCTCGGAGGAGGCGTGGCCTCTGGGAGGCGTGGCCGTGACGTCTGGCGCCGGCGCACATACGACTAATCCGGGGGTTTTGAGGAGAGGCGTGCCCATGACGAGCGGAGCGTGCGCACTGACGACTAATCCGGTGGCCGGAAACTGCCTCTGCCCGGTCCAGTGATCTGTGGGCTTCCGGCGACGAAGCGAGGGGGGATCTGTGCGCGGCCCAGTCGTCTTCCCGGCGGCTTCTTCTCTGCTTTCCCTCAAGTCTTTCCCCACTTTTCCCCTCCTGCTCCTGCTCCTCCCGCTCTTCTTCGCGCTCCCTCGCCCGCGGCCCGTCTCTTCTCCCAGCTTTTCCACCCCTCGCCTGACCCTGGCTAAGCGGCGGGCGGGCTCCGTTTCCCAGCAGCCCCCGGGGGCCCCCGCGAGCCGAGGGTCCGTTCCCGGGAGCCGCGCACGCTGCTCCTCCTCCTCTCGAGGCTCGGGCCGTGGACAGGGAGTCGCCTCCCCCGCTCCTCGGGGCGGTGGAGGCGGTGGCGGTGGTGGGGGCGGTGGCGGCGGCGGAGGAGGCGGGGGCGGCGGGGAGCGCCCTCGGAGGGAGCTCGGGGCGGAGGTAAGCTGTCCGTGTTTAGGTCTCTGCGGGCGAGGGGGCGGGGCCGGCCGGGAGGGAGAGGGGGACGGAGGCAGGCGCGTGCTGATAGGACGGGCTGGCTGCACCCCTCCGGGAAAGCGGGGAGCACCCGGGTTCAAACCCCACCTCGGAGTTTGGGCAGCTCCCCATGCCATTGGGCGTCGGTGTCTTACATTTGCATTAGATGGCATCCGAGGCGAGCTGGTTCTTTCCAGCTCTAGAGCTGGCCCAGGGCCTGGAGTCAGGAAGATCTGAATTCAAACCCAGCCTCAGCGCGACCCCGGGCAAGTTCACTTCACCTGTTTGCCTCGGTTTCCTGACCTGTGAAATGGAAATGACATAATAATTGTAAAGCACTTAGCACAATGCCTGGCACATAGTAAGCAATGTGTAAATGTTAGCTGTTATTATTTTACGAATCCAGTGTGACCCGAACCCTATTGCTCCTATTCCTCATAAGAAGGAGCGTTTATGAAATGCTTGCTATATGCCAGGCAGTATTATAATCCCTGAGAATGAAAAGAAGGCTCCTTTCCATGCCTGACTTCCCCATCCATAGAGTTGCGCAGTGCTGTACTCCTTTATCCTGGCCATTAGGAGTTGTGCTAAGAGGATCACTTATCTCTCTACAAAACAAACAAACAAAAAAAACCAGGCAAAAAGTAATTCCTGCTCTCAACGAACTCAGATTTATGGGGGAACAACTATGAACAAATTAAGTCTATGCAGGTTATATTGGAGAAAATCTCGGAGGGAAGGCACTAATATTAAGAAGAATTGGGAAAAACTTCTTGCGGAAGATGGGACTTAGTTGAGACTTTAAGGAAGCCTGGGCAGCCAGCAGGCAAAGGAAAAGAATTAGAAAGCAGGTGGGCAGTTAGGTGGCATAGTGGATAGAAAACACTGGCCTTGAAATCAGGAGGACCTGAGTTCAGGTGCCGCCTCAGACCAGACACTTGTCACTTACTAGCTATGTGATCCTGGGCAAGCCACTTAACCTCAATTACCTTTTAAAAAAAGAAAAGAAGAAAGAAAAGAATCACTTTTCTAGTCATTTTTCTTGGGCAGACTAATAAGTGTGGCTTAGTGGATGTAGACCTAGACCAGTTTGGAGGCAGAAAGGTCAAATCCCACTTCTGGCATGCTGACTAATTGACTCTGGGCAAGTCACTTAACCTCTCGGTGACACAGGCAGCTAAATAAGATTATGCTTTTTACCAAAAGGTATAGACCTACATTAGTAGACAGAGTTTTCTTACTGGGAGTTTACCATACCAGTGAAATCCCATGCCCTACCAAAAACAAGTATGAAAAAGACCAATAAAATGGCATAGGCATCTCCTCATTTCTTACCTAGTTGCCTGACCTTGGTTGAGAGTTCTCTGACTTCACTGTTCTCAGTGAAACTCTTTAATGGCATAACCTCATTCATCATCAACCTTTGAGATCCCCTCAGCCTTGATATTCCACCTCATTGCTACCCTCTGTCCTTCCTCCCTTTGCTTTTCACCATCCTTTTGTGTTTTGTCTTGCCTCATTCCTTGAGGGCAGGGACTGTCTTTTCCCAGCATTTAGCACAATATGTGTCACTTAGGTGCTTAATAAATGTTGATTGATTGATTTGCTTTTCTTATTACTATAGTTATTGAGATTTTGATAATTAGTTACTGTTTAGGGTAGAGTTTTTTTGTTCAGTTGTGTCCCTAACCTTTTCTGGGGTTTTATTGGCAAAGATATGGGAGTAGTTTGCCATTTCCTTTTCTAGGTCATTTTACAGATGAAAACTGAGGCAAATAGGGTGACTTGCCCAGGGTCATACAGCTAGGAAATGTCTGAGGCTAGATTTGAACCCAGGTCTTTCTGACTCCAGCGCTGGCACTCTATTCACTGAGCCACCTAGCGCCCCAATTAGTGAACTTTAGGTGAGAGATTTTTTATAGGCTCCTATACGAATTATATTGGATGAGAGAAGGGAACTTAGGTGAGAAATGCAAAAAAAGGTAAGATGGATGGGCCTGCTAACAGATTGGATATGGAGGGTGAGAGAATGAAGAGGTGAGGATGACACCGAGGTTTCAATCCTGGGGAACTGGGAGATTGTAGTGCCTCTGACAGTAATAGGGAAGTTTGGAAGGGAAGTGGTTTGGGGCAATGACAATGAGTTCAGTTTTGAAAGTGTTGAGTTTAAGATGTCTATTTTGTTGGCTTAACTACATTTTTCCTTTAGTCTGGAGGATAGAAGAGAATTCTACTTAACTGTATTTTTCCATTTCCCTTTGTGAGTCAGAATTTTTTAAAAAAGGTTTTGAAAGTTGCTTTATTTAAACTATCACAGTTGGAGATACAGTTATAAATTGATATGGAGGAAATGGTCTTTGTGGTAGCTAGTAAAGGATGAATAACAAATCAGAAATGGAAGAAGGAAGTAATGAACATGTAGAAAAGAAAGATAAGGAGATAGAGGTGTGTACAGAAGACTGGTGACGAGGGACACAGTTTAAATTTATTTGAATTTAGTTATTGAACACATGAAGTCTCTTTGGGTTGATAGGTAAAAGAAGTTATAAATTTCTTTATTGAGTTATTGTCTTGGATATATGAAAATGGTTGGTAGAAAAATATTTGTTCTTTTTTTCAAGATACTCCCTGTCTTTTACATGGAAATTAACAAGTATTAGGTTGTAATAACAAAACTTGACAACATTTGATTTTTGCGGTGATAAAGTAGCCCTCTGGGAATTGGCTGTTAAGTGGGTAGCCCCAGAAATTCCCTTACCTTCCTTGCCCTTGGAGATTTTCCTCTCCTTTCCCATTACCCCTCAATGAGCCCTGGAATCCCCCATCTGTGTCCTGCTTCCTCTTGGTAGCAGTCAATCAGAAAACATTTATTAATTGATTACTGTGTGCTAGGTACTATGCTGAGGGCTGGGAATACTAAAAGAGGGGCGAAAACCCAAAACAGCAAAACCAAAATGGTGCCTGTCCTCAAGGAACTTACAATTTAGTGAAAGAGTCAACATGCAAATATATGTAAAGTAAACTATAAATAGGATAAATAGGAATAATTAATAGAGGGCTGGCACTAGAATAAAGAAGAGTTGCAAAAGCTTGAGAAAGACAAATTCTGTATTTGGTGTCGAATTTCCCTCTCTCCTCCTGGTCATTATCTCAGCACCTTGTTTCACTTCTGCCCAGGAGAGTTGCTGAGTTGAGGTGTTTTTCATCTACTTTGCAGAAGCTTACTTTGGTCCTATGTGTATCTAAAGACCCAATATTACTACCTTGTGTATCTTTACATTTGAAGCATAAAGGAAAAAAGGGCAATTTCAACCATTTTGAACTTTTTTTTATCCTTTCTAGCAGTAAGTCTATTAGCAGAAGAAAAACTGAGAAACTGTTTTCTGTTAAGGGCCGGGGAAGGAAAGAAACTGTTGGAAAGCGGTTGTTTATAAGTGTGGAAAGAGAAGTAAGGCAGGGCATTTTCTGGAGCTTTCAGAAGATTACAAAGTGGGCATTAGGGCTGGAAGTATTGTTAAGAATTACTCAAAGGGCAAAAGAAAGAATTGTGACGAGCTCATGCAGGTTTTGTGTAGCACATCACACAATTAAGAATTATGTAGAACTGATGTAAAATATGCCATCAAGAGAATGTGTGATCAAAAATGACAAGAATGAAAGATAACCAGTGATTCTATTGAGCATACTTAGGATATCAAGAGAATTTGAGGATATGGGGAATTTGTGGGTGAATAAGAACAAAAATTCTCCTGAAATGGGCAGGTATGGCTACCCCACAAAGATGAGATCTAGCATCATTTGGAGTATAAGCTGTGAGTGAGGAGATCAGTCAGGATTTAAAAAAATCTTGACAAGCTTAGAATGTTGTGCAAAATTTAATGGTGATAAATATAGTAACTAAGACAATTTTTTTTCTTAAAAACTATTGCTTTTTATGTTAGTGAGACAATATTAGAACATTTCGAACAGAGGAAGATTTTTAAAAACTTAGGAGTAAATAAAAATCAGTCACCATATTAACTTGACTAGCAAGTTTTGTTTTGTATGGTATACATCTTTGAAACAAAAGCAAAATGCTCTGATGTGCACTTTTTATCTCTGCCTGAATTTGCATGTTCATCCTTGATCTCAACTGTAACCCTTCCCAGTTTTACAGCGTAGTAGTTCCGTTTGTGAGTTTGATCTCAGTTATTTAAAACCAAAGTATTTTATGGTTTTTGTCTCTTTTTTTGGTTAAAGTAGTACAAGATGTCAAAAATTAGAAGAAAGGTCACAGTGGAAAATACCAAGACCATATCTGATAGCACATCCCGAAGACCGAGTGTATTTGAAAGACTTGGACCCAGCACTGGAAATACAGCTGAGGTGAGTCATTAGCAGTATAGCCATGAGAGTCCTTTTGGAATTCCTTATACTGAGTATTGGTTTGATTTAGCAAAGAACTGTTTGTTTTTAATATAGTAATGTTGATAAAGTTGTTTTTTGGTATTTTTTTCAGTAATTTATTTTTAGTTTTCAGCAATCACTGTGGTATACTTTGGAGTTTCAAATTTTTCTTCACCTCCCTTCCCAAGATGGCATGCAATCTGATATAGGTTCTACTACGTATACATTCCTATTAAACATATTTTCACATTAGTCATGTTGTAAGGAAGAATTAGAACCAATAGGAGGAACCACAAGAAAGAGGAAACAAAACAAAACAGGAGGAAATAAAGAGCAAATAGTATGCTTCGATCTGCATTCAAACTCCATAATTCTTTCTCTGGATGTGGATAGCATTTTCCTTCATGAGACTTTTGGAGATGTCTTAGATCCTTGCATTGCTGAGAAGAGGTTTATCAAAGTTAGTCATTGCACAGTGTGACTGTTACTGTGTACAATTTTCTCCTGGTTCTGCTTACTTCATTCAGCATCAGTCCATACAAGTCTTTCCAGGTTTTTCTGAAGTCTGCTTGCTCATTGTTTCTCATAGTGCAATAGTATTCCATTACATATTCATATACCACAACTCGGTCAGCCATTCCCTGATTGATGGGCATCTCCTCAATTTCCAATTCTTTGCCGCCACAGAAAGAGTTGCTATAAGTATTTTTGTACATGTGGCTCCTTTTCCCATTTTTATGATCTCTTTGGGATATAACCCTAGAAGTGCTGTTGCTGGGTCAGAGGGTATGCACATTTTTATAGCCCTTTGGGCATAGCTCCACATTGCTCTCCAAAATGGTTGGATCATTTCCCAACTCCTTTTGGTAGATTTTTAAAATTACCTTTGAAAAAAGTTGAAAAATTAATATTTTATAAACTTTTCTCCTTATTTGCCTTTTTTAAATTACTTTTAGAATGTTATCAGATTAGCTAGAATGATTAGACTTATTTTGCTTTTGTCTCTCAGGCATCTTATTAGTAAAATTTCATTGAATTCATCCAGTAATACCTGTCTCTTTTAGACACAGTGCCGTAACTGGCTGAAGACTGGCAACTGTCCCTATGGGAACACATGTAGATTCGTACATGGCCCTTCACCGCGAGGCAAAGGTTATAGTAGCAGTTACAGAAGGTAAATTTAGCTTTAAGAAATTGTTCACAAATTCTTGGAAAATGTCAACATCTGTCTTATGCAAAAATAGAAAATCTAGTGAGGTTTTTTTGGGGAGATAGGGAAGGGAAAGCAGTGAACTTTTATAAAGTTGTTAAAAAGAAGCATTGGTATTCTATATTGGATATTTTAAAGACTTTTTCAAACTTAATTCTTTATTTGAAATATTTTTAATAAACCTGTCTTGCTCAGTATTGTTTCATTAGCTTTGAAATAGGGCTTATGAGCATCCAAATTAAATAACTGACAGTAAATGGCTTATTTTTGTAGTTCCTTTGTGGGCTTCTTGTACCTTTCTTCTATTGATAATATATTTAATAATACCTTAAGGCAATGCTAGTAGGAGTTCATAGAATCTCAAGAATTTGATTTTTGTTGTTTAACCATTTTGTTTTTGGTGAAAAGGGAACTGTTTGTAACTTTTTAAAGCAAAATACTAGCATTGTAAACATAAATTAGTGCCATTGATCAATGAGAAATGATGAAAATGATTTAAATGAATATTACAAAGAAAGTAAAGCTTTAAAATAACTAGGCTAGTAGTAAAAATATTTACAAGTTCATTTCTCTTTAGTTTCCTCTTTTAAATTGTATGTTTTAGGGGCAGCTAGGTGGCCAGTGGATAGAGCACTGGCCCTGGAGTCAGGAGGACCTGAGTTCAAATCTGGCCTCACACACATAACACTTACTAGCTGTATGACCTTGGGCAAATCACTTAACCTCCATTGCCTGGCAAAATAAAAAATTTTTAAAAAATTGTGTGCTTTGCCTTTTCAGAGCTTCTGATAATAATATCTAACATTTACATAGCACTTACTATGTGCCAGGCAATGTGTTAATCACTTTACAAATATTATCTCATTTGATCATGATAACAACCTAGGTAGTAGGTGCTATTCTCATCCACATTTTACCGATGAGGAAACTAAGGCAAATTGAGGTTAATTGACTTGCCCAGGATCCTGCAGCTGATAAATATCTGAGGTAGGATTTCAACTCAAATCTGACTCTAGATCCTTTCCTTTATTCACTGTTACTGCCCACGCGTTCGGAGCATTTAAATATATTGCTAAGATATGGTCTTAACACTTTAAAGTTAGTTTGTAATAATTATTTAATCCTCATTTATTCAGAGTGCCCCAAATATAGTAACAAGAAAATGACATTTAGCAGTCCACTACTCTTGCCTTCTCTTAGCACAGCCTGTAACTTTAGTTTTAACAAAATAAAGCATTATGAGAGACATTTTAAAGGAAATTAGATATTTTCTCAACTGTAACTCAACTTATTGTCCTTAATTTGTGAAACTTGGAACCACCTGATTAGAAGAAATAACTTTTTACAGTAGAGCTTATTGTTTTAAATGTTCTCTCTCAGTTTTGTTGATAACTTTTTTGCATCCGCCTGTCATTTCCCAACATACTATTGCTTCCTGTAGGCCCTCCATTGTAACAAAGTAAAACAGTTAGACAAAACCAACTGACATAGTGACAAGATTGTGTCTTTGCAATATTATATGCATGTAGTTCTACATTTCTGTATTAGAGGAGGGAAGTGCACTCCATCACGTCTCCTGGGACCAAAATTGAACATTGCATTTACTTCAAGTTCACCTATCTTTTAGTGTTGTCTTAATACTGTTGTAGTCATTGCATATATTCACTAGTTCATAAAAGTCTCCCTATGATTCTCTCATTTCCTCATTTGTTATTTCTTACAGTACAATAATATTCCATTACATTCACTTAAAACAGTTCATTCAGTTATTCTTAATTAATGAGCATGTAATTTGTTTATAGTTTTTAGCTGTTACAGAAAGTGCTTCTGTGAATATTTTGTTTGTCTGTGGGGCCGTTCTGTTTCAAGCTTTTTGGTGAATGTGCCCAGTGGTGTGATTGCCATGTCAAAAGATAGTTACTGTTTAGTCACTTTTTTCCCTCATATAATTCCTAATTGTTTTCCAAAATGATTGGACTGGTTTAGAGATCCATGTGGGTTTGCCTTCTCATAGCTACTCCAAGTTTTACTTTTCCTGCCTTTACTGTTTCCATTTACATGATCTCTTCAGAGTAATAAATATATCATTACTGTTTTTTAGAAGCAGATTTTAAAAAGGCAAATAAAGCAATTTACCTGTCCAGAAAAGTGACCTCACTGTGATTAATGCTGAAGCCCTAAATTCTGGAAGCTGTTACAGTTGAAATGTACCTTTTTTGTTTCTCCTGCTTTCTTCCTCTCTCCTTTCCCTTCCCCCCTCTTTCTTTCTCCTTCTCCAGTATTTGGCAGAAATAGTTTTAGTTCAAAACTAAAATAAAATAACACACTTTAGAGAATTTACTTTGCACAAATTTAATATTCAAGCAGATAATTTTTGGGATACTTCTGCATAGAAAATTGTAAGCTCTGATTGTATACCCTGTTTAAAAAAAACTTAAAACGCTTAAGAATTTGTTAGTGATAAAAAATAAATTTCTATTATCACGATGTCTAGTAGAATATAAATTCTTCGAGGGCAGGCACTGTCTCACTTTTGTATTGTATCTCTAGTGCCTAGAACAGTGCTTGGCATATAGTCAGCTATTAATGAATGCTTGTTAATTGATTGAAAGCATCTTTTTAATGTCACTATTAGAACTACAGATATACATTTGTGCAAATAACATGACATGGAATTTCTAGTTAGGAACTTTTCTCTACCACTGTGGTTTTTTTTTTTTTTTTTTTTTTGCTTTTTGGTAAGGCAGTCGGGGTTAAGTGACTTGCCTAGGATCACACAACTAGTAAGTGTCACGTGTCTGAAGTTGGATTTGAACTCAGGTCCTCCAAGGCCAGAGCTCTATCCTCTCCATCACCTAGCTGCCCCTTACCTGCATGGTTTGGAAGCTGTTTTGCAACTTAAAGTATTGGAATTGCCTGAGTATTAAGAGTTTTCAATGACTTGTACAGGGTCACAAAGCTTACATGTATCAGAGCCTGAACTTCAAACCCTTCTGTGTTTCTGACCCTGAGACTAGCTCTCAAGTCTACTACATATACCATGCTACCTCTTATCTTGCTTAATATTTTCATTTAACATAAAAAAATTTTACAAATATAACTTTAATTTTAGTTTACTAAATGTATCATCTGTGTTTAAATTATTACCCAGGACATCTAACCTAAATGCCTCTTAAATTGACTTATATGTCATTTGTAATTAATTTACAGGTTTTCTTCAGGTAACTATTACTTAATTTTTTCTTTCCCTTGTACCAGAAGAATGCTAGGAATATTTTAAAAAGTGATATATTTTCCTTTTCCTTCTCTCATAATCTGTGGGCTGATATTGTTGTCAATAAATTGAACTTTATAAATTCAAATCAAAGGATGTATGTTATACATTATTTATATTATTAGTGTGTATGTACAGATACATATCTTTTCATTCAATTTTCTTTTCCCTTGCTCCTCCACCTTCCCCAGTTCCTTAGCTGGAATTAAGTCACTATATCTGAATTTTGCTTGACTTAAAATGCATGTTGTTTTTATTAGTTGTTGCTGCATTAGCAAATTTATAAATTGATGGTTCTTTGTATGAATAATTCTTTTAGGCTAACTGTAATAGTTAAGTATCACTAATTCCATTTCTCAGTTTTATTCCTTGAATTTTTGTTTTGACAGAGTGTTCTCAAACCCAGTTAATATGCCAGATGATTGACAAATTTTAAATAAACAGTAGTATTGGCCTTTAAGCATGAAGATGGGAAAAGTCAAACTTTAATTTCCAAATTTTCGTATCTAATATTGTGCCCGATTTCCCCACCTAATTCAAAAATAATGTCTGACCAAAATAAATATTTAACTATGTATGTTTTGAATGGTATTGAGAATATTGCTTATTTTTTCGCGTGTATGCAGAGTTGAATTACATGGATTAATTTTTCCAAACTTGAGTAGTCGTTAAATTTTTGAAAGTATCCATATTTAAAAGTGAATTTTCTATTTATTTCTCTGAGTCATATCATATAATGTTTCCTTTTTTCTTTTTCTAAATTATAAAGGTCACCAGAAAGACCCACTGGTGATCTTAGGGAAAGGATGAAGAATAAGCGGCAAGAAGTAGAAACAGAGCCTCAGAAACGAAATACTGAGGAGTCATCTTCACCAGTAAGGGTAGGAACAAGTTTCCCCAGTTATTAGATAATTTTAAAAGATCTTTCTTTATATTCTGTTTTGTTAGAAAATTAAAAATATGATTTTGATTTATTATTCTTAGATTAAATTTTTAACAGCATTCTGAGAGATGTTATTTAGCAAAAATGCCTTTTAAAATCTGAAAATCCATCTAAATTGCTTCAGATTCTTTATTGTAATTAAGACACTGTAGTGCTTGAGAGAGGTTGATTATCTGGAGCTTAATCTGGGCTTTAGAAGGGGTGTCTAAATCCTGGAGGAATCACTGTGGGGCTGGTCCTTGATTTTATTAGTTCATTTACAGGTGATTAGACTCTGGGGCTCTAGAATTACATCAATAAAATGAGAATTATGTAGTAGAATCCAACTTACGAATTTATGATAGGAGACATTTGAAAACATATTGAAGGTTGATTACTTGCCACAAAGACATTTTTTTCTTGTGGTCTTTTCTGGAGTTTAAATTATAGATTTTGAAGGTTGCTTAGTAAGTGTACAATTATAGTAAAGAGAACTGGATTTTCTTTTTTTTTTAAAATTAATTAATTTTTAGTTTTCAATGATCACTTCCGTATGTTTTGAGTTTTAATTTTTTCTCCCCCTCCCTCCCGACCTCTCTCCCCAAGACAGCATGCAATCTGATATAGACTCTACATATACATTCCTATAAAACATATTTACACATTAGTCATGTTGTAAGGAAGAATTAGAACTGATAGGAGGAACCACAAGAAAGAGGAAACAAAACAGAAGGGAAAAAAAGAGCAAATAGTATGCTTCAATCTGCATTCAGACTCTATGGTTCTTTCTCTCGATGTGGATAGCATTTTCCATCGTGAGACTTTTGGAGATCCTTGCATTGCTGAGAAGAGCTGAGTCTATCAAAGTTAGTCATCGTGCAATGTGGCTGTTACGGTGTATGACGTTCTCCTGGTTCTGCTAACTTCACTCAGCATCAGTCCATACAAATCTTTCCTTGATTTTCTTAAGAGATTTGCATTCTATCTTGGTAATCTGGTTATTATAATCAGAGCTCTTCTTTCTCTAGACAATACAGGGTACACATTAATAGATTATTACTCTGACTCCCCTTTTTCTGAACTCTGCAGTTTACTTCTCTTTGAAGACCATTTGACCCCGGACATGTTAAAATTAACCAAATAACATATTATCTTTGATTATATTCAGTATGCTTTGATGTGATTAAGGAGACATAAAGATCATATTGGGGGTAACAGTTTTTGACTTACCTAAATTTGGAAAGTATACTTCCTTTTGTGCTTTTCTTTTCTTCTTTTTTTTTAATTGGTGAGGCAATTGGGGTTAAGTGACTTGCCCAGAGTCATACAGCTAGTAAGTGTTATGTGTCTGAGGCCAAATTTGAACTCCTGACTCCAAGGCTGGTGCTCTATCCAGTGTGCCACCTAGCTTCCCCCTTGTGCTTTTATTTTCTTTGGCTCTGATCACAGTATTTAATTTAATACAACAAACATTTATTAAGTGCTTACTATATTTTAATTGCTGTGCTAGACACTTGGTATTCAGAAACATTATCTAAGATACCCTTAAGGAGCTTAACTCTGTTGCAAAGTGTCTTAAAAGATTGGGTCCTAGAGATGGTTGGTTAGAGGTGAGGTCTGTGCTACATGTAGCCCTATTTCTGCTACTCCTATAGCTTACAGTGTCTAAACATAACAGAGAACTTAAAGCAATTTAGATTTTTTTGATGCTAAAAGGCATTAAGAACCTCTTATTTATTTGCTGAAAAACCATTTTTTTGGCCCAAAATATTTAAAGACCTCAAGGATTTGAGAAAGAGGAAATCTTTAGGTCCATCGACATTTTTTCTATAGGTTAAAGTCAGAAAATTAATTATGAAAGAGAATGCTTTTATTTAGCTTGGCATGAGCTGACATCTGTTTGATGTATGTCAATTCTGGATAAAAGAATAAGAAAAAAAACCTTAGGATTCTGAGTCTTTTGTAAAAATATTTGCTTGTAAAAATGTTTAATTATTAAAATTAATTTTTATTGTCAACAATCAGACTTAAAGCTATTATGTATTACTCTAAATAGAAGTTTAGCATATTAGCATACTTTTAAGACTATGAATATCAACAAAAATTTAGCCAAAATAAAGTTTACAAGTTAATTTTTTTGTGTCTTGGTGAATGCTACCTTTCTTTGTGCAAATTACCTGCCTGTAAAACTATCAGACTCCCATTATATGAGATTTTGGTTTCAGATAAGGAAAAACTTCCTAAGAATTAGAGCTCTCTAACAATGGAATGGAATAATAGAGACAGGATGACTTAGTGGGTAGAGGGTTGCCTCTGGAGGCAGGAAAACTGAGTTCAGGTCTTTGTCCTTCACCTGCTAGATACGTGTCTCTTCACCTTGCAGTATCTTAAGCAATTCCAGCCTATTTTAGAAAATGTGTAATATACACATTGCTTACATACATGCATATTTACATTTAAATGCTTACATACCTTTACAGTTTCTTCCTCCATGAATTGTTATATGTCTCTTAGATCACACGGTAAAATGTTTTACTAGGAAAAATTCCTGAGAAGATTTTATATAATTTATTATTGTGTATGTAATTTCATTTACTACTCTAATAAACTATAGTATTTTGATTTATCAGGTATTCCAAAGGCATGATAGAATCAATGATACTTGAATATTGGGCTTTGTTAAAACTATATTGGAATCTATAGGAGTTGAGTTGTCTTTTCCTTGGAAAACTGAAAATAAGAGCTTATACGCGCATGCATTTGCACATGCGCGCACGCACACACACACACACACAGCTTTTTCAAATAATGGTTTCCATATAAACCATGATATCCCATTTCATATCCATTATTCATATATATATATATGTATATCAATTTTTATTTCTTAAGTTATATCTGCAGTGTGATTTTTGTGAGAGGTTTCTACAGCCTCAAGATTATGAGGTTGTACTTTATTTAACTTGATAAAAATTTAGTTGGGCAGCTAGGTGGCTCAGTGCACAGAGTGCCAGGCCTGGAGTCAGAAAGACTCATCTTTGTGAGTTCAGTTCTGGCCTCAGACACTTACTAGGTCTGTGACCCTGGGCAAGTCACTTGACACTGTTTGCCTTAGTTTCCTCATCTGTAAAACGGGTTGAGGAAGGAAATGGCAAACTACTCCAGTATCTTTGCCAAGAAAACTCCAAATGGGGTCACAAAGAGGTGGATGTGACTGAAATGACAGAATGACAAAAGCATTTAATCTTGAACTCCTTTAGCTTACTATATAAGGGGCTGAAGTTTTATCACCCTTGTTGGGGCTGCATTATCCTCTCTCCCCAATCTCTATCCCTTAAGTCAGTGGTATTAAATAGAAATGAGGCCACTAAACTGTACATGAGGATCCCTGTTGGCTGCATATTGACTTAGAAAACAACATGTTAACGTGTTGTTGTTAAGTCATATCCAACTCTTCATAGCTCCATTTGGTGTTTTCTTGGCAAAAATAATGGAATCGTTCGCCATTTCCTTCTTCAGCTCATTTTATAATATTAATATTATCTGTGTTCTATTGTGTTTTTATTTATTTTGATAAGTATTTCCCAATTATATTTTAATCTGGTTCAGGTTGTACCTCCCAGTGTTAGCTGCAATGCATGTTTGATACTTCTGCCTGGAGTGTCCAGTTTCCCTTTGTTAACTCCAGTTTCTAGTGAAGTCTCCTTTCTTTGATCATCTTCTGTTTCTTTATAATCCGCAGCCTGTCTCTAACTACTGATATTTTTCCTACATGCCTTAATTTCCTATTCTTAAACTCTCACTAAATCTGACTAGCTTTGTTAGCTCTCCCTTCCTCAGTCAAACTTCTTAACTCCATGTCTACCTCAGGGCTCTGTCCTGAGCTCTCTTTTCTCTCTTTGCTCTCTCACTTTGCGACCTCATCAGCTCCCATGAGTTCAGTTAATCTCCATGTTAGTGATTCCCTATATATCCAATCCATCCCAGCCTAGTCTCCCTACCCAGCACCAGTTCTACGTCAGTAACTGCCTGTTTTAAAACTGGATGTCCTATGAGCATTTCACACTCGACCTGTCCAAAATAGAACTCAGCTTTCCCCTCAAATTTCACTTCTCTTTTGGTGTTCTTTATTACTGGGTTTTGTTTTTTTTTTTTTGGTGAGGCAGTTGGGGTTAAGTGACTTGCCCAGAGTCACACAGCTAGTAAGTGTCATTTGTCTGAGACTGGATTTGAACTCAGGTCCTCCTGACTGCAAGGCTGGAGCTTTATCCACTGCACCACCTGGCTGCCCCTCTTCTTTATTATTGTTGAAGGCATTTATATTCTTTCAGTCCCCTCTATTACATAACCTCCGTGTTTTCTTTGACTCCTCACTTTCCCTTATCCTAGATATCACATTAGTTGCCATATCTTGCTGTTTTGATTTCCGCATCGTCTTTTGCATCCATTGCCTTCTCTCTGCTCTTAGAGCAGCCTTGATAATTGAGGCCTGTATCATCTCTTGAACTATTGCCACAGTCTCCCAATTTATCTCTTGGTCTTAAGTTTCTCCTTACTGTGGTCCATATTCTGTACAGAAGCTACCAAAGTGATTCTCATAAAGCATAGTTCTGACCAAGGTTTTCTCCTTTTCATTCCAAGAAGCATTATAATTGCTGTTTTGATTCTCTGCAGCCTGGCCCCATCCTGCCTTTCTTGCTGTATTGTATTTATTACCCTCCTCCATACCCTCTGTTCTAGCCATTCTGGCATTGATTGTTCCTCTCACAGAACACTCCAGTTTCCATACTCTGTGCCTTTTCACTGGTTGTCTAACATACCTGCAATGTTCTCCCTTTTCAGCTCTATCTTTTGGGAATCCTTGACTTCCATCAGAACTGGCTTAAGTGTCACCTTTTGCATGAAGCCTTTTCTGGGCCTTCTCACTGCTTCTCACTGCTGGTGCCTTCCCCTGCAAGGTTACTTTTTTGTCTCCAACTATTTTTGTGTGTTGTTTTCTCCAGTTAGACTATGTGCCCCCTTGAGGCTAGGGGCTGTTTTGTTTTTGTTTTTGTATCCCAGTACACAGCACGGTGTCTGGCACATGCTATGTTGTATGTTAGCTTTAAATATCAAAATTTCAGTTTCGTAAAGGATCACATTAAGTTTTGAATAGTTTGTTCAAAGGCTTCTTTTGCAGAAAAGAAAATTACAGAATACCCAAACCAATCTTAAAACTTGCTAAAAGATTTCCTGTATATTGGGAACACATATAAAAATACTGTTTAAAAACTCTTTTCGTGAACATGGGCCCCTGAAATTAGGATTTCCAAATGGCAGTGTTAGCTTGGCCTTTTGGCTGTACTTGTGATGGCATGTCTAGATGTATGTGAAAATGATAGCATTTTCTTACCACAATACCAAGATTATATAATCGGTCTACTTGTTAGTCTGTGGACTTTATTATAGCCTTTTTTTTAAAACTTTTTATATTACTTTTACTTTTCCATTAATGAGCATTCTCTCCCTCCCCCCTAATCCCACTCCCATTGGAAAATAAAACATTTGTTAAAAAATAAAACAAAACACTATATAGGGAAACTAAACACAGTCCTCCATTGTCCATGTCCAAAAGTATATATTTCATTCTGCATCTTTTGTTTGTCTGGAGGGTGAATAGCTGATTCGTCATTCCTTTAGAATTGTGGCTAGACATTGCATTGTTCAGAATTCTTAAGTCTAACACAGTTGTTTATAGACCTTTTTGAGAATAAAAAAAAAAGTTGAAAATCATGTCATTTTGTATGTAACCTACTTGTTAATAAAATCCTGAAAATGAGACCTAAACGAATCCTGTATGCCGAGTTGCCATGCTACCCAGCAGTATGTTGTGGTAAGCCTAATTTTTTTGTGAAGCTTTACCTTCATTATACAGAAATACACTTCTTACTAACCATTCATGCTCATTAATTTACTAACATGACATTAGTAGGAGACATATTTGGTCACCTTTGCTCATTGTCTTCCTTGGTTCCTCACTAAGTGTTTATGTGGTACAGCGGATAGAGCTCTGGGCCTGGAGTCAGGAAGACCTGACTTCAGATCTGGCCTCAGGTACTTATTAGCTGTATGACCCTTGACAAGTCACTTAGCCTCTGTTTGCCTCAGTTTCATCAGTTGTTAAATGGTGATAATAATAGTACCTACCTCCTGGGGTTGCTGTGAGGATCAAATGAAATGATGTTTGTAAAACACTTAGTAGAGTGCTTGGCACACAGTAGGTACCACATACATGCTTATTCCCTTCTTTTTTCCTTTTCAGTTGCTAATGTACTTGTTGAAGCTTGATTTAGGATTTGTTCCATGTGAATAGAAGAGGGGGAAAAGAATATGATTGACAGGAACTAATGGCCACCACTTTTGCTTGTGCTGCCCCAGTAACTGTCCTAGCCAAATGTTTCTGTCTCCTCCTTTGAGCTTTTCTAGAGGGTTCTCAAGGCTCTTGGTGACACTAAATTTGAGCTAGACCTGAAATTGGGCTTCATTGCTCTATATAATTGCATACTGCCTTTTTTGTTTCCTCTTTTTTTGTCTTTTGTTTTCCTTGGAAGTCAGCGTCTGCCTCTTAAACTTTTGGGGACCACTTCTACGTACGAGGGGATTTTTTTTGGCCCTGTTGGAGGCACTCAATAAGATAGTTCAATTTTTTATCCTGTAAGTTTTTTGGAAGCTCAAGCTGAATTTGAGATACAAGACTTTTGTGACGCAGCTCTTCTCTTGTTCTAAGTGGATGTTTTTATCCTTTAGGCCAAAACCAGGTTTGCTCTTCCATGGGTACTCCCTTTTCATCCTCATGCCATTTGCTGTACTCTAGCCTTAACCTCTTAACTGACAGTCCAGTTCTTGACTTCTGATTGATGAGAGTTCACCAGTGTGAACTGTGATTTCACTTATCTTCCTTTTGATTTCCTTACCCAAAATACCCCTTCTTGGCCACCACTCCCCCTATAAGTGTTGTTTCCCCCTATTTCTATATATGTTATATTGACCTGCTTGAGGGTTGCCACAGCCTTTTTGTATTTTTATGTCTAGTGGTTAGCACAGTGTGTGAAATGTCATAAGCATTTGATTATGTGCCTTTTTAGTCATTCTTTCAGATGTTTAGGAGAAATCATAGTCCATTGATTATTCTTTTCCCTACTATTATCCACTCTTACCAACTTTCAATGATATGTTCTGCCCTGGTAGAATTTTAGGTTCTTGACTCACATGTTTTGTGTCAAGCCTTGGAATCTTTAGGAACATCATGTGCAAATAGTATTTTAATGTACCAGTGAAAATATTTGAAATTTAGGGCAGTTATTTAGTTCATCAGTGTTCTCTTAAACAAAAACTTTAGAAATAAAGTTTGTGCTAATATGAGGCTCGCTGCCAGCATTAAAATCTCTGGAGATAGTTTCATTATCCAGAGCTTATTTCTTTTGCCCCAGTTTTATTTAGCTGAAAATTAAGGGCTTACTCACATGCTGCTTTTATTAAATGGTGGTATTGTAGCCACCATCTTCATTTATTTGGCATTTCTCTTCCTGGCTACATCACTGGAATGGGAGACTTTCCCCCTGACTACCTCTGAAATAGCTTATAGGTGGGGTTTGTGGTTTTAAAGAAAAATTTATGGACATTTGTAGGGGACTAAAATGATAAGAGAAATTTAGGAAGCTATAAAAAGTCATGTTACCCTGGCCTTTAGTTAAAAAAAAAGAAAGAAAAGAAAATTAGCTTACAATTTACCTTAGTTTTGAATACTAATTCACTTTGAAAAAATAAATTTTATCTGTGTGTTGGCTCCCATCAGATCAGTAGGGAATTGCTATTAAAACATTTATAAAATGTTCTTGACAACTGGTTTTGAGAACTATTGTCAGTGCAAATAAGTGGAACCTGGCTCTGATCTCTTCTTTCTTGGGCTTCTTTTAGTTCTTGGCTCTGGCCTGTATAAAGTTTTTGATTATTGTTATTGGTAATCTTGGGTTTTACTCCCTTTCTTGCCCTAGAAGCCAGTGGAATTCCTTCTCTGCACTTCACATCTGCCACTTCTGTCAGTTTAATCCTGTGGGCCTCCTGTGTGATAATATGTATTAATCTTTTTAGTTATATAATATGATTTCATTCAAATCTGCGGTCTGAAGAATCCTTCCTGTATGCATGCCACTTAACCTCCCTTTTGCCTCAGTTTTTGCTTATGTTTAAATTAAGGGGTTGGACAGCTGAGTTTCCTCCCTCTTCTAGATTTGTGATACTATATCTTATATTTATAGTAAAGAAGCAGTTTTAGCTTAGCTCTACATGTCCTTATCTGCCACTTTCTGTATCTATTACACATATCTCTAATATTCAGATGGTAAGCTAGATCATTGTTTAAAAATATTCGGAGAAGAGATTGTCATTGTCATGTAAGATTTAGCATCTTAATGAGAAGGTATAGATGTGGGGAAGAAGATCATAAGCTTCATTAAGACAAGGATTGGTTTGTAATTTCCTGTAGTGTCTGGAGGCTTTTCAGATAATATTTATAAGTCTGATATAACTGGATGTTTAATTTGAGTTTTAAAATAGCTTATTTTTTATTATAGGATTTTGTTTTATAGTCTAAGATTGTACCTGGATTAAAATGAAATCCTTCAAGTGAAGATGACCTGTTAGCCTTAACTTTAAATATTAATTTATTTACCTTTTAGTGTTGTAAAAACAATTTACATATGTTGATTCCTATTAAAATAATTGTACATTTTTGTTTTTAAAGGTAACTAGGAGATATAAAATCATTTTTCAATAGTATTATTTCTCTAGGAAAGAATGATGTTAGGATATTCTTAATCTGAAATAAAGTTATTAAATGTTTGACTGCTATATAGTAGAGAATATTTATGAAATTATGCTCAATCCCAGATCATTTCAGTACGTTGTATAAATGTTTAAATGACTATTTTCCCAGTGCATGTCATACATGGAAGGTCACAGAGTTTTTTTACTTGCTTTTTTTCCCTTGAACCAGCTCTGTAAATTGATAGAAAAATATCCGTATGTTTTTAACACCTTGTTCTTTATAAAGATATGCTAGTAGAATAGTGGAATGAAATGTCTAGAACTTACTGCTATGTGTAAGTGGGAAACTATTTCTTAGATTGACTTACCGACATAATTATTTCTCTTAATAAAGTCATACATTTAAAAAAACAAAGACTTTATAATTTATGTGTGCAATTTTAGAAAGAGTCTTCAAGGGGAAGACATAGGGAGAAGGAAGACATCAAAATAACCAAGGAGAGAACTCCAGAAAGTGAAGAAGAAAATGTAGAATGGGAAACTAACAGAGATGGTAAGTTTAAAAAGATGTCAAAGAAAAAAAAAGTATTTGCTTTTTTTGCTTAGTCGACTCTTGATTATTTACATTGTGGATTTTGTGTGACCTTAGAAGCCTGGAAAGGCTTCCATCTGTTATCTTTTAGCTTTCTGTAAGGCTTTTGTATAACCTGCATCATTGTGGCTGATTGGTACTATAGCAGGAAATACTGACTTGGAGTAGGTGAGAGAGGCCAGCTGCTTAGCAGTTTTCTGTCAGCCTTTTCTAATTTATTCCTGGAGCCCTAGGCATCCCCCAAAACCTTTTTATGGTAGTCCCTCTGCTCTGTAATTCTGTTAGGTAGAAATTAGCCTTCTTTGCAGATTTCGGTTGGTTCCCACCTTTATTTGGTTCATGGCCATTATGTCATTTTTCACAGCAAGTAATTTAGTGCCTTTAGGAGTCTTGCAAGTAAAATCTATATTAACTAGAATTTTCAACTAAAATTTAGTTTAATTCATTTAAAAATTGGCCACCTATTTATAATATTTGTAATTGTCACAGCAGAGCTAGATTTATATTATAAAGTGAGTATCTTGGGTTTAGGCTGCACTAAAGTAGCTGATCCAATTAATATGTTAGAGGATGAATAACAGTGAACCTTAATTAGCTAGAATAATCAGGAAATGTGATGTTCTGGTTAGTTATTGTCTATTTAATAATTTGAATTTATTTAAGATATCTTGAGCATCTACTAGATGTACATATTAAGTACTGTAATAGTGGCTGAAGCTCTTTGCACCTTATTTATTTGAATACTCATTGGGAGTCATTTCAAAGTCTTCTGCATTGTAGAAGAATGCTAGATGGGAAGTGAGAAGATAACTCAGATCCTGCCTCGCCACTTAAAACCTGAGGGACATCACTTAACCTCTCTACCTCAGTTTTTCTACCTATAAATTAGAGTTCAATCAGGAGGACTCTAAGGTACTTTCCACCTCTAAATCTGTGATTTTATGAACCCAAGATTACTTCTGTATGTCATAATGAGACACCAGTAACAGAATTTCAGTAGAGGTATTGTACTTGTAGGTACTTAGTAAGTGTTTATTGAATAAATGAATGTTATACTGGAGTGTGATGACTTTTATTGGAGTAGCTACCAGTATATCCCCTTTCCCACAGTGTCAGGTAAGAGTAGTTTACATTTCTTTATATAACCTCTTAAGATTTACAAAATGTTGTATATCCATTATTTCACTTGGATCTCACAGTATCCCTGTGAGATAGGTACTACAATATCATTAACTCCATTTTGCTAGATGAGAGAGCTCGTGCACTTAAAGATGCTAATACAAGTTAGAAGTAGTAATCTAGGCCTTTTCTGAGGTAAAGGTGGAGAAGCAGAACTACAGGAATATGGACTAAGTCTCATGATCACACTGTAAGTGAATCAGTGCATTTTGTGCAACAGAATTGCCAAGTGTTTGAGGATGAATAGGTGAGAAGAGGGAAAATGGGAGATAGTGGGGAATGGGTGTAGTGCACCCTGCCAAAGTGTGTGGATGAATAGCAGAGAGATAATTCCTCTAGTCTCTTGGAAAGAATGGGCAGGGGTGGGGTAGAATTGCGATGAGGGGAGGGGAGGGAGATTCAGGCAGTGGGAGGGGCAGCAGAAGGAAGGAATTGAGTCTTGGGGACTGAAGGGGCAGAGTTTAAATTTATTTAAACAGAAGGGCGGGGGTGCCACTGAAGAACACTCATGGGGGAAAAGGTGTGTACCTGTGGTGGGAGTTGAGGCCTCATTAAAGGTTTAATCTGGGGAGAAGTTGTTACATTGGGAGATCACCATTTTGGAGAGAGTATTGTGCTTCCATGGACAAATTCTTGCCCAGGAGGAAATGTGTCAGTTCCTGTGGGCTGTAGGTAACCAGAACAGGGACGTAGTCTCATCATGGTCAACAGGAAAGAAAATAGTTACAGGGAGTGAAAGGGGCAGAAGTGGAATGTACATTTTAGGATACAGTAATTTCTACCATATAGTGCTGTTTTTAGCCAACATTATTTCTAGCCTCATCATTGAATCATAGAATCACAGAAATCCCACTGTAAAATATGAATACAGTCCATGAATCAGAGATTAAAATTTCAGAATAAGGTAGGAAGGAACGGAATTAGGGAAGAGAACAAAGCAGGTGAAAACTTTTTAGGAGAAGGTATAGTAAAAAGAAAACCAGCCAACAAAGTAGTTGAAGAAGAGGGAAGATTTTGAATAGGGAAATAGAAGGGACAAAAGAGAGGAATAAATATATAACTGAATAGATCATTGGAAACGAGGGGAGATAATAGAGTAGGGGAAAGGCAGACTCTGGAAATAGAGTTGCATCAAAATATATTAAAACTAATAGCAGGGACAAAGTATTCACCTATGAGAAATGAGATAAAAACTTTGAAAAATGTGCTAAATAAACAAATAGAGAAAAACATAAACCTAACTGATAACATTATATGTGAATGAACTATAGCAATCCAGTAAAATCAGAGGAATGGCAGAATGGATAAAAACTCGCAATCTGTTGTTTACTAGAAACACATCTAAAAAGCAAAGACAGAATCAAAATGAGAGGTTGGAACAAAATTTACTATTCATCAGATGAAATTAAAAACAAACCAGGAGTTGGAATAATGGTATCATTCAAAGCAAAAAAAAAAAATTCATAGTATCAATAAGTATAAAAAAGAGAATTACATTATACATTAATATTATTGTTAATAAACACACAAGCCAAATCCCATAGCATCTCAATTCATGCTGGAAAAGTTAGGGAGTGAATTATTAACCCAATAAAGAAAAGCGTTGGTGATAAAAGGTTGCAACATCAGTTACATGAAGTTGTAAAGCTTTTGAATGAACACAATCAATGTAGCTGGGATAAGAGG
Source organism: Phascolarctos cinereus (assembly GCF_003287225.1). NCBI lineage: Eukaryota > Metazoa > Chordata > Mammalia > Diprotodontia > Phascolarctidae > Phascolarctos > Phascolarctos cinereus. The sequence continues at coordinate 87,390,568 of NW_027556180.1, forward strand.
TCAATTGGGAAAGTCTTCATCAGATACTTCTGATAAGGGTCTGAAAGTCAAGAGACATAGATAAACTAAGATGTGCTTAAAACCAAAATCCCAGTAGAGAAGTCTTCAAAGGATATAAACAGCTCTCAAAAGAAGAATTACAAATTATTAAAAACCAGATGAGAGAATGACCCAAATCACTAATAATAAGAGAAATGTAAGACAAAACAACCTTAAGGTTTCACTTCATACCCAACAGGTTGGCAAAGATAGGGGAATAAGTAATAAGGTTGCAGAGTGTGTGGAAAGATGGGTATGTTCTTGGTGGAGCTGTAAATTGGTCTAATCATTCTAGAAAGCAGTTTGGAAATAATGCAAAGAAAATGATTAAAGTATTCATACTTTTCCACCTAGAGAATGCACTGCTAAGTATTTCCCCAGGGAGGTCAGTAACAAAGGTAAAGCTCTTATGGGCTCTCAAAAATATTTATAGCTGCCCATTTTGCTGTAGCAAAGAACTGGAAGAAAAAAGTAGATGCCCATCCATTGGGGAATGCCTAAATAAATTGTGGTACATGAATATAATGAACTATTCTGTTAAAAAAAATGAATTCAATATCAGTACAGAGAAGCTTTGGGAGACATATAAACTTATGAACAGGTAAATAGACCCAGGAAAATCAGTTCCAATAACAATGTCAGTGGAAAGAATAGTTAGCAAAATTATAGAAATTGAATTCTGTGAAATTATAGTTTCCAAATTATAATAAACCAAATCTTACCCCAAAGAAGTATAACTATCAATAGTCAATAAACATTTAAGCACCTGCTGTGTGCCAGGCACTGTCCTAAGTGCTAGGAATACAACACAAGAAAGCTGAAAAGGAGGAAGATGGGGAAGTGGAGAGGAAGATGCCAGGCATGAGGGCATGGTGAGAAAGCCAAAGAAGTACAAAATGAATTCATCGAGGTGGGAAATGAGATGTGTAAGATGCCTGTACTCTCTCTTTAAATACAGAAATTTATGGTTCCACCTTCTAATTAGAGGGGCAGAGAGTACTTAGTACCAAGGTGTGAGTACCGTGGTTGATTGGATCTTGCAGTTTGCAAGATGATGACATTTCCCAGTGATGAGTTGGGCAGGGGAGAAATGGATGGAGAAGTCAAAGAAATCCAAAATTTCAGCTGGATGAGATGTCTGAGATTTGGGAAGATATTTCCCCCTGCTTCTTTGCACATGTGTGGGGGACTATGAATGTTGAACATTGCATAAAATGTCTTTTTTTAAAAATATTTTGGATAGTTTTCTGAACTATTTTTTGCTCTTTTAAAAAAATGTTTGTAGGAGATAGGTTTCTGTAAAGGAGATGGGGGAAGCAGTACTTCAGGAAGTGTAAGCAATATAAAACAAAAGCTCGTAGGATCATAGATTTAGAGCCTGAAGGGCCCTTAGAAGCCATCTTTCCAATAATAATAGAATACTCTTTTAATTTGGCAATCCATTGTTTAATTATTTAGTATAGCTCTGATGTTTAAGTTGTTAAAGTGTCTCAGTGCTGACTTTTATCTTAAAGATTCTGACAATGGAGACATTAATTATGATTATGTCCATGAATTGTCACTGGAAATGAAGCGCCAAAAGATTCAGAGGGAACTAATGAAGCTAGAACAAGAAAACTTGGAGAAGAGAGAAGAAATTGTCATTAAAAAAGAGGTGAGGTCGTTACCCTTATTTTGTTTGTTGGTTTTTTTTTTTTTAGTTAGGCAGTGGGGTTAAGTGCCTTGCTCAGGGTAACACAGCGTTATCCTTATTTTGCAATCACAACAAATATATTATCTGTTAACAGGGCTTTTACAAATTTAAAGCTGAAAATGATTTTGCCATGTAGAAGAAATTCCCAAGTTTTTTTTTATCATCTTAGCCTTCAAGTCCCTTATTACCACAGATTACCTAGATTACTACTATTACCTAGATTAATTGTAATGTTTGGGAAATAGAGGAGTTAGTTGACTTCTGCTTCTGTTAAGGATTCCTATCTAAAGGTTCTATAGAAACTTTTTTTGTTTCACCTTTATTAATTGAAATTATTTAAAAATGCTATTTTCCTGCTTTAGTAAGCATAAAATACAGTAATTGATTATGCTTTATTTGTGCATTTTGAAAGTGTGCACTTGTTGGGGCAGCTAGGTGGCGCAATGGATAGAGCACTGGCCCTGGATTCAGGAGGACCTGAGTTCAAATGTGACCTTGGACACATAACACTTATTAGCTGTGTGACCCTGGGCAAATCACTTAACTCCATTGCCTAACCAAAAAAAAAAAAAAAGAGAAAATGTGCACTTGTAAAGCATTTTAGTGCCATTGTATCACTAAGGTTCATTCTATGGGCTTTTATGGTCTAGATGATGTTCAAGAGTGGCCTAAGTATATACCAATCCTGGGAAAAACTGTAGCTCATCTATTTGCCTTCTTGTTATTTGTCTCTGTAAAATGTCAAGTGTAAATAGAAAAACCACCTAGCTGATTTAATTGAAATTTTATTATACTTAGTTCTGTCGTATTGAGACATTTTGTAGGAAAAAAAGATTTAAATGTAAAATAGGTTTTTTAAGTAAGCAGACATCCGTAGGTATAAAGGGCAGTATTTTTTTGTTGGAAGCTAATTTTTTTTAATGATCTAAAGACGTTTCACTCTTAATGTCTTAGCATAATTCTATGCATTAGTAAAACTTATTGAATTTTTCTCTTTTTAAAAAGATTTCTCCAGAGGTGGTTAGATCAAAATTGTCTCCATCTCCTTCTCTAAGAAAGTCTAGTAAATCTCCAAAGCGAAAATCAAGTCCAAAGTCGTCATCTTCAGCTAGCAAGAAAGACAAGAAGATATCTGCAGTGTCTTCTCCTCTCTTGGACCAGCAGAGGTCAGTAGGTAAATGTGCATTAGAATGAGAGGCATAGTTTTTCACGAAAATTTTAAACTAAAAAAACAAAAATGTTATCTACCATGTCATACGAATTTACTTTTAGCTCCTTAAGTAACTCGCCTAGGTTTTTTCATCTGGACAAATTTGTCTTGTATTTTTATATCATACTTGATTGAAGTCTAACCTACTTGTTCTTATCTTTTATGGAGCATTGCGGGCATAAGCAAAAGAGTATTCACTTTGGAGTCAGAATATCTGTCTGGGCTTTCATCCGGACTCACTTTACCTGCTTTGTGCTCTTTGGAAGGGCACTTAACTTTTCTGAACACTTCCCATGAGGAAAATGAACACCAAATCAGACAATTGATGTAGAAGTGTTTTGTAAACTAATAATTGTTATGGTAAGGTAAGGCAAGAAGATGATAATGATGGTAAATGAGATGTGAAAGGAAGAGGGAACTCCAGCTGGCCAGCTCATTCCTTCAGAGGCCTAGACTACATGCACATACACCGAATACACGCTCTAGGTGACTTGATCCCCTTAGTTCTGGAATCACCGCCCTGGTGATGTCCTGTGATGAAAACAGAAACATCAGTCCCAGATCCTAGACTCACATGCCATCAGATCAGCCGCCCTGGCCATCTGACTTGCAGTATATGCTTGGGGAACAGTAATCTAATCAATATTACTATTGCTTCAGGAAAGGGGTGTTTAAATTGAATGATTCCTCTGTGATTGTATAGCCTGTCTTTCCAAACAAACACCCTTCTGGCCTCCTCACCCTTAGAGGTGTTAACTCCTCCTGGAATGTAAGGTATTTGAGGGCTGGGATGGTCTTGCTTTTGTTTTTATATCCCAGGGCTTGGCATATAGCTAGCTCTTAGTAAATGCTTTCATTCATTCAGTTCCTTCAACTAGAAAATGAAAGTATACAATTCAGTGATAAAATATCAGACTGGAATAGTGTAATTTAGGAAGCAAAGTATAGTGCTTTAGAAGTGCCCTTGGGGACACTTGTTTGTCATCATATTTCACCCCACATTAATTTTATAGCTAAATCTTGCTGGTTTTATTTATATAACATCTGAATACAGCCCTTTTTTTTTTTGGTTACTACAAAATGCTTAATCCAGATTTTGTTAATCAAATGGCTGGATTGATGTGTCCTGTTGGAAAAATTCTGTTGTCTGTTAACATTTCCTGATAGCATCTTTTCCTCTCTGTTCTTTACTCATGACATTCCATCTACTGTCTTCTTGCCTTTGCTTTGACTGTCCTTCATTCCTGGAATACATTTCCTTAGAGTACCTCTCTTCATGTAAGATGAAGCTTAGACTCCATCTTCTACATGAAGCCTTTCCTGATAACACTAACTGTTAGTGGTTACCCTCTCAAACTGCCTTATATTTAACGAGTGTGTGTGTAGGCGTACTCACTCACTATGTATTATCTATTAGCCATTTTATAGTCTTAAAAGTTAGTAAGTACATTTTACAATGTATGAACTATATGCTGTATTTTCATATGTACTATATTTTATGCAGTATATTTATATGTACTTGTTTTCTCCATTAGCATGTAAGCTCATTACAAGTAGTTGTTTTATTTTTGTACTTATAGCCCCATTTCATAGCACAGGGCCTGGCACATAAGATTTTAATAACTATTTGTTGCTTGAGTTTCCTTCAAGAATCAGTTCACATGCTACCTCTATAAAAAGCCTTCCATGATTCTTCCCCCCCCCCCATTTTTAGAGCCTCCTCTCAAGTAACTCTGTATCATTTTTACATGTACTTGTGTATATACAGCATTCCCTGATAGAATGTTACCTCTTTGAGTGCAGGGATGGAGTATTTAACTTTTGTCATTGTATCCCCACTATGCCTGTGGCTGTGCCTGCTACATGGTAGATCCTGAAATGCTTATTATTTGATGCTGCTTGGAATCTCAAACCCCTTTCTTCTTTTTCGAAACTATGGCTTTATGACCTACCTTCTTTTTGAAATTTATGTATACCTCCTGGTGATATTTCCCTTCTTCATTTTCATCTCACTGTTACTATATTAGCAGTCCCTCATTTTATCAGACTTTCTTAGGGAATCAATAATAATACTTCATATTTCTATGTCCCATTAGGTTTAAAAATCTTTTTCCTCACAGCAGCCCTGTGAGGTAGGTGGTACAAATAGCATTATCCCCATTTTTCATATGAGGAAACTCAGGCATAGAAGTATTAGAATCTTGACTTGGACCCTTGTCTTCTGATTCCATTCCCAATTTTTTTTCCCATTGTGCCCAGCTTTCTCTGCATGAGTTGTGGTAAGTGAATTATCCAGAAAACTAAAACTTTGCCAAAACATTAAAAAATTATAAGTAATGTTTTGGATGACTTTTTTCTAAAGTATAATATAGGATGTTTTGCTGCAATATAAAACACAATTTAACGTTTTCTTCCTGATTCAAATAAGTCAATTATTGTGATAATACAGTAATACCCTAAGATCCTATTGATGCATCCCCCGTATAACATATGATCTCAAACTACTGTGCCTGTCCAGCAGATGAATTTCCCCTTCCTCACATACTGTCATTTGTCTTCTCAATTGGTCCAATTTCAGCGACTCACCTGTTTCTGATCTGTTGTGTAGCTAGTTAGAACGAGGGGCAGAACTGTGGCTATGGGAAATTAGATAAGTTCTCTTATTTTTAAAAAATGAAAAATCATATAAATCTACCTCTGAACTTATAAAATTAGAAATATCTACATTTTGAGTAGCAATGTCATAAGATTACCAATTTAACAAATTTGATTAAATTTTGATTTTATTAATTTGATAAATAAACAAAACGGGCTGCTGTCTAAGCAACTCTAGGTGTTGTGATAGGTATTTTTCTTGGGCTCAAAACTTTTTTTCTCCTTTTGTAATCTAGGTCTGGTACTTTAGGTTTCTGAAAATTGACCCAGATACATGTTGCTTGTAGTTTGTTTGAATGATGCTTTATGCTTTCCAAAAACTCTTTCGTGTTTATTATCTTGTTTGGGTGTTAGAATTGTTTCCTAGTTTTATGTATAAGATGTGACTGTAAAGAAAGACTTATAAAAAACAAACAAATGCAAAGGGGTGTTGTCACTTTTTAACATCTCTAGTTGTGTATCACAAGAATGTTATCAGTGATCAAATATTTTTTCAGCTTCTTTTTTTTTTTGACTGTCAGCCTTCAGCATCTTTTTCTGAGTAGCCTGGCCTCATTGGTGCCAGACTTTTATCCTTTGAAAGATACTTTTGGTTTTGAGAACAGCTCAATGTGACTTTGAACCCAGGCTTCTAAAAATAAACTGGCTAATATTTTTTAAGAGATGTGTAACTATTTTTTATTTAACACATGAAATGATTATTAACAGCAAGACAAGACAGCATAATCTATGTGCCAAGTGAGTAAAGTAATCAGCAAATGCTTATTATTGACAGTACTTTTTAAAAAATTAGCTAAAAGTCATTACAGTCAAACACATGTGAGTATTATAATTTTTGATCAGAACAGACATCGTAGAAGATCATTTAGTCTTGGAAGTAATAAGACTAACTTTTCTTTTGTGGTGCATATACTTTACATATGCTATGTATATACTGTACATACTCTTTAAGAAAAATTGAAAAAAAAGTTGCACAGTAACAAATGAAAATTGCTTATTTTTGCTGTGACAACTGTGACTTTCATTGAACTTTTCACGAAACCACATCAGTAGAAGGCAGCAATTTCTTTTGATGACATTTCATTCAAACTCTAGCTTGTTATTCTAATGTAATTAATATTTAACTTTTTAAAATATTTTTACATGTGTGTAAGCAAATATAAATGTATATGTGTGTGTATAACATTGTATATTGGCTTGTTTTGACTCAGCCTGTGATTCATCGGTGTAGGTAGGTCCTAGTGAGACTCCCTCAACCAATGCAGATCTATACTTTTTCTGCAGATTGTAGTCTTACAGTTCATGTCCTTAATCTCTATCCATTTCCACCCTACTAGACACTTGGACTCCATTTTTAGTTCCCTTGACAGATATGCTTTTGCCTTATCTTTCTAGAGCCTCCACTTTCCAGTTATCCTCATATCAAAATCTTATGTGAATACTCTTTCTTCTGCCTCCCCTCCCACCCTCCCACTTCACCCTTTTTACCTTGTCATGTTCCACCATCAGAATGTAAGTTCCTTGAGGGTAAGAATTGTCTTGCTTATATTTGTACCTTCAGCAGTTAGCACTGTGCCTGGAACAGAGTAAGCCCATAACAAATCCTTCATCTCTTTCTCTTAAACAGTTGTCTGGGACATTAAGAAAAACTCGGTTGTAATTATTTCTTGATACCATCTTTGATACACATGGTACCTGAATGGCCTTTTATTCATTTTATAATTGCTTGCTGTAGTCTGGTCTAAGTTTTTAGTGTTTTGAATTTGGAAGTCGTTCCTGAGCCTTCCCCATTGATAATGACCTTCCCCTTTAGATTTCATATTGTACTTTCTCTGTAATGTATATTATAGCCGTGTGTTGTTATTTTGGTGTCTTATCACTTAGGAGACTATCTTCCTTCAGGTTAAGAACTGTGTCTTTTGTTTCTCCCGTGTTGTCTAGCTCAGTGCTCTTCATTCTGTAGTGCCCTTTTACATATATATTGTTGTTTGTATACTATTGCTATTGAATACTTTGAGTTCAGGAGTAGTCTAGGAGAGAATGAATTTGAGAGGTTTAGAAAGAGCTTAAGAGTAAAAAAAGTAAACCAATAGTAAAGCCTTTTTGTCTCCACAGAGTAGTCAGTTGGCATAAAGTTGGTTTAAAAATCATCCTGATTTGACCCTGGGCAAGTCACTTAACCTCAGTTGCCTAAAAACAAACAAACAAACAAAAGATTCTTCCTGATTCTACAGATTGTGAATCAATTCTTGGATTTCTTCAGTTAGCACAATAAAATCTCCCAAATCTGTAACATAGACATTTGTCAACAAAATCCATCTTTGGAGGAGGAATTAGGCTTGGAAGATGGAAGTTCTGTTTTAGTAGTAATATAAACTTTGGAGAATGGACCTCCAGCCCTCATGCTTCTGTCTTGAAAATGATCTATGTGATCTTTGGTGTAAGCATTGTTATCTTTCTAGTGCAACAAATGTATGGCAAAGATTCTAATATTAATAGACTAGTAGCTGCGTAGCATAGCAGTTAATGGTTCGGACTGTATGGAAAACTTAGAATATACTTAGTAACATAGTGAAATGCAGCATGCCTCTGGGTATGACCTATTTTTTCTAACGTGCTCATACAGTAAACTATTATTTCTGGTAAGAAGGGGAGGGAAAACAGGGCTAACATAGATAAATGGAACAGTTTTGATTATTTGATTAAACTATCAAACTCCCTGGATTACCTTGGACAAGACATTTAACTTCTCTGGGACTTTGTTTCCTCATCTTTAAAATCAGGAGGTTGTGTTAGATGGTTTCAAAGGTCCCTTCCAGCTCTGTCTATGATCCTATGAGCAAACCTTTTTATCATGTAGTTGCTAACAATATTAGCACTTTTGAATTCCCCTTATGTGATGGTATTATAAGTAATGGATTGATCTGTAAAGATGCAGAAGTGGAGACAGGACCAAATGATCTGTAATCTGTAGATAGTGAACCTTAGGTAAAGGTTCATTAAGATTTTAATTACCATTAAAACCAATTTAAGGTACTTGGCACATAGTAGGTACTTAATAATGACTTGATTGATTGATCAGCTCTTAAAATTTTTAAATGAGGAACTTGGGAAGGAAAGAGAAGTGGAGTTTTATGTTATTTTAAGTATTTCATATAAGAAAAACTTAGGAGTAGTCTAGGAGAGAATGAATTTGGGAGATTTAGAAAAGAAGAGCTTAAGATTGAAAAACATAGGCAAATACTAAAGCCTTTGTGGCTGGGCTTCCTGTCTCTTCAAATTTTCTTAGATTAATATGTATTTTTAATATTTAGAGTTATCAAAACTCAAGCCTTGAGAAACAGGGAATGATAGGGTTTAGTAATAAGTGTGAGTAAGTAAAGGATTAAAAGAAATATGTGAAATTTCTCTGTGAGCTGTTAAAAAAGATTTTGAATTAAAATTCACTAGCAAGTTGAAAATGTTAACTAAACTAATATATTAGTCAGGTGACCATAAAGAAATCAATTGACCACTTCTGTTTTAGTTAAAGAATGAACAGATAAATACTTGGTTACATCAATATAATCTTTGTTAAGGATGTGATGAACTTGAATAGGTGATTTCACTCTTTGTTTTTCTGTAGGCTAGACAGATATTAACAGATGCCTGTCGTGGTCATTTCTGTGATCCTGCATCCTGAGTTGTTCTTTAGTTTTTGTGGTAGGGAAATAGTTGACATTTCCAGCATAATTCCTTATTTCTTATTTGCATACCTACTATTTCTGCTTGTAAAGATATAGATCAGCATATTAAAGGGCAGGTAGGTAGTGCAGTGGATAGAGCCCTGGGCCTGGAGTCAGGAAGACCTGAGTTCAAATGTGGCCTCAGACACTATCTGTGTGACCCTGGGCAAGTCACTTAACCCTGTTTGTCAGTTTCTTCACATGTAAAATGAGCTGGAAGAGGAAATGGTGAACCACTCCAGTATCTTTACTAAGAAAACGCAAATGGAGTCATGAAGAGCCAGACGTGACTGAACAACAAGAAGGGCATATTAAGAATAGGGCAGTTAAATTTTTTCATATATGATGCTTTCTTAGGTTTTATTAATACTGTTGAAGGAATTTAACTTATAAAATCTTATTTGGATTTGGAAAGATGAACCATTAAGGTATACTAAATTAAAATAGTCATTTACCTTTTAAAGATAAACTGATACTTTTTTAATGCCATTAGGAGTTCTAAAAGCAACCAGAGTAAAAAGAAAGGACCTCGTACTCCTAGCCCACCTCCTCCTATACAGGAAGAAACTGCCTTGGGGAAAAAACATAAAGAAAAACATAAAGCTAAAGAACGGGTTGAAGAAAAGCCAAGAGAAGGGAAAGATAGAGGAAGGGATATTGAAAGACATAAAGAAAAAAAAGAGAAGCAGAGGTAAGTAGGATTGTGTTCTGAATTATGATCTTGTTTTACCCTTTGAATTTTTATTGTTTATGTGACGTAGAACATTAACATTTGACAAACTTTTCAGCTGTAGTGTATTTTAACACCTTGGAAAACGGAATTGTTGGGTAAAAGCATAACCACTTGAACATTACCAGCTTCATCAGGGAGCCCAAGAAAAGAGGAATCCGTTTTCATTGGAGATATTTTTATTTTGAAATAACAAAGGAGAAAGGCAACCTTTTAAAATTTCTCTTAGGCTTCCAGATTTAGAACTGTGAGCCATCATAGTAGATCTCTGTTAGACCATGCATTTTAAAGAAGACATTCTCAGACAGACACCTTTCCTACTTTTTCATGGCTTTGGAGATAATGTTTGATGTGCAGGCTTAAGATGTTATCAGTTCCTGATTTTCTTCTTTTCCTATCACATGTACTGATGGATACTATTTAGGCAAATCTCATAACTTTTTCTTTTGCTTAGGGAAAACATTTATTTTACTGTTCAAAAGACAGGTTTTTGCTATTTTGGTTTCCTGTCTGTCTGAAATATCCCTGGCCTAGCTAGTTAGTTTTCAAACTCATGTTTTTACACAGTTGAAGCCTTCATAAATTAGAGTTCCTTTGTTCTTAAGGAGAGATGAAAAGTATAAATAACTTCTACCTCAGTGATTTCCATCTGTGATGTTTTGACTACCAGGTGTTAATTGCCAGGTGTTTTTTTGGTAATCACTCCTGTGCCTTTATGAAGGTACATGGTTTCACAAAATATATTATTTGAATTTATGTCTGTAGAGTTTTAGGGAGTTACAAGAATCACATTAATTTGTCATGTGAGATCATGTCATATTGTGCTGTGGGAGAATGATGTTCTTAAAGTTGTGTATGATTAGAAAGTTTAAGACCTACAGATTTCTGAACGCTGCCATTTTGGGTCTGTTTCTGAATAAATCCTTTATCCAGTAACAAGTTAATACAAACTTTATAGTTATAGGCTTAGGACAAATATTGGAAGCGGCTGTTAGATGATAGGGTTAGTTTTTGAGGGCTATATGAGTAAAAGTGATACCAAAAGTAGGGCAGAAATGAGGTAACTTATCTGTGTACTGGACCGAGGAAGCCATTCTTAGTTTGACACATAGTAAGTGCTTAATAATTGCTTGTTGCTTTAATTTGTTTGTGGTACTTGGCTTCCTGAATTTACTTGTAAATAAAAGAAAAAACAACTTGGCCTTTCTTATTACTCCTAAATAAATTCCTGGTGGACTGCCTTTTTTTTTTAAATTAAAAAATTAAAAATTTTTTTTTTAGACCGGTGTTTTTTAGGAGACTGACTAGTCCCATTTCCACAACATGCTAAATGATAAAAGTCTTTTTTGTATAATATATAACTCCTTTTATACAATAGATGGTCATCCTGAAAAGTGCCATCAATTAAATCATTATAAATGGAATCAAATGTTCCAATTAGCTTGTATTATCAGGGCTGTTTTTAATTTTAGTTTTGGAATCGACAGTGGTTTTTAACATTTTGAACACTTTTTAGCTTACCTTTCTCTGCCTTCAAATTCTAGGAGTTAATTTAGTAAACATCCTTCATTGTACTGAGAGAGCTTATTATTTAGAGGAATCCCATTGTGAATCATTTTGTAATTTGAATAATCACTGCCTTCAGATTAGGGAATGATTATGTTTTCATAGTTTTTTTTTTTAATGATGCTTACCTATGCCTCAGATTGTACTTTAGAGAGAAGTGCAAGATTTTTACAACCTCAGGGCACTTAGATACCCCCCAGGATCTCTGTCCTGGCTCTCTAGCTCCATTGCTCTCATTTCAATACTGGCAACTTTCAACTACGCAGCCATCCTTTAGCTCTCTCTACCAGGAATTCTAGGGCCCATTTACTTATGACTCAGAAGAGAATCAGAGCTCACAGCTTGGGCTTTTTACCAAGACGTTGGAAGCACAAAACTAGGAAAGAAAGTTATGGCCGGATTGAAGGCTCTGAAGCTCAGAAGTCAGGTTGAATCCTGTAGTTTCAGTTAAGAAAATATTTATGAAGTGCCTGCTTTGTATAAGATATTTTGCCACATGCTGGGGATTCAGAGACAAAAATGAAATAGTTCCTGAATTTCAGGAGCTTCCGTTCAACTATAGGTGTTTATAGTCTTGTGGGAGTTAATTACTTGTTTATAACTCTTCTAAAAAGACTGGTTTGAGAAATTTTTAGGTTTATCTTATGGTAAATGTTCATTGCTATGAATTTTAGAAAATGGACTAAATTTTTAAAAGTCAGAGTCCTGAAGCAAGATAGGAAATGCTTTTGGCCCCTTCTTTAAATTGTCTGGGTAATAACCACAATAACTCCTACTTAGTACCTTTAAGGTAAGTAACTTAAAAGTTACTAAAAGATTTTTAATGTTGCTGAAGCTTTATTGGGTCATTTTCACAAACAGTTTAGTATCTGGAAAAAAATACGTTAATTATTACCAGTGTTGTTAATTAGAAAATAAGAATATGTTGTAGATAAACATTTTATTATCAGAAACCTCTTTACCACAGGTAAAAATAATATGGAAACCATAGGGATTCATTCATTCTAGGACATACATTTCCTACCCTATCTGCTTTATTTGAATCCTTCTTCATTTCATCCCTCCTTATTCAGGTGAAGGAGGCCCTCAGTTTGTGTAGTTATAACATTCTTTTAGAGTTGTTCCACCTATGGTGACACTAAGGCCACAGATAGCCGCAGATGCCTCCCTAACTGCAGATGACTAGCCAGTGGATTGCCTAGGTGTGCAGCCATCTTCTTTGATTACTGATTTCACCTAACTACATCAATACCTGAGTGACTTGTTAATAGAGGCCTTGTTCCTAGGGATTTTGTTTATTCTTACAGAACTATATTGTATCAACAAATGCAGATAGATTGATTTGAGTTGGGAAATTTGGTGACCATTTTTTCTTTCTTTTTTTTTTTTTGAGGTAAGTATCTCTTAATGTAAGTTAGCTTGTAGAATACATTTTTACAAATTATTTATTAAATAGACTATCAGGAAGGAAATTTCAAGACTGACCCTGAAATTCTGATTCTTTTATATTGTTATAACTCTGGAAAATAAGTTTTATAGTACTTAATATTTTGAATGAATCTCTTTCAAATTTAAACATAGAATTAGTACCTTTCTTTGTTTTTTCAGTATATAAAGAGTCTGGGTATTTCAAATTTACTTTCTGTTCGATACAGTATTTCATTTATTTTAGATGGTACCAGTTCAGAGGTAGTTGGATATTTGCTTTACTAATAGCTGGTTTTCAAAATGTGTTTTGTCATTCCAGTTCTAAATGACTCTCTGAACTTAATCTGGAATCAAGACCATCCACTGACTTAGGATTAATTCTGATTGTGTGCTCTGGTTAAATATGTTGTCCTTTATTTCATTCGTTTTAGCCGGGGTCAGGGCGTCAATGTTTGTTTTTTTTTTCTTATCATAAAGTCTATTAGTTTAGCTTAAGCTAAGTTGTGTATTACAGATCCATGTAAAATGAAAATTATCATTTTAAATATTCTATTTCTTGGTCTTTTCAATTTAAAAACAAAACCCTCACCCCATGTCTAATGAACTATTCTTTGGACTTCTCAACAACAGATAAAAGTCTGTATAGTGGGAAATTTTAACCTTGAAAAATGATGCTTTTTGCCCTGTTTCACAAGGTGGTCTTCCAAAAAGCCCCACAAGAATAGAAAATAGTAGGTGATCTTACCACTGACTATATCACCATAATTATTTACTTGAAGCAAATGTAACTGAGTCAGCCCAGATTTGAAGCATTACTCTCCTTATTTCTGGAATTCAAAATATGGTTCTTTGACATTGCCTTTATATATAGCATTCCAACTTGTCTTCATTATCTCCAGTGCACAGTGTCAGGAACAAGTGTTTTTTTCTTCTTGGTAGAATAGCTGTTTGCAAGGTTCTTTTATTGTAATATGTTCCCCAGAAGTTAAAATTTTTCAGAACTTGAGATTAAACGTCATATGGATTTGGGGATTACCTTGACATATTTGATTCTTCTTAAATTGAGAAAAAATATAATTTATATACACATATGTATATATCTATGCATGTATAGATATATGTGTGTGTGTATATGTATATATATGTGTGTGTGTGTGTGTGTGTGTGTGTATATATATGCACACATGTATTACCACCCCCCTACCCCCATACCATCTCTGCCAGATGCAAAAATGAAATCTGATGCAGATTACTTTTTCACGGTGCTTTGGATCAGATATTATTTGCTTGTTTTTTTTTTAATCATTTCTTCTGTTAGTTTGTTTACATCATGTCTGTTTAACAAGTTACTACTTGTATGTTTTCTGAATAGAGATCCTTCGGAAGGTTCCCATAGACAAAAGCGTTCCCCCAGTCCTGCAGATCATTCTGGCAGTAATTCTTCCCCTTCCAGGGAATATTCACCCCCTGCTGCAAAGAGACGACAACCTTCTCGGGCTCCAACAAAATCATCGACTCAAAAGCATTCTTTTTCTCCATCTCGCAGGTGGGAGAACATAGGCTTGTATATAGGGAAGTAAGATTGAGGTTCAGAAATTTGTCTAATTTTAACAAGAAAAATTCTTTTGTGTACAGTAAAGGAGCTTGGATAGCTACAATGTGTTAGTGCTTTTTGTCATCTATTTATCATAATATATGGTATTAAGTTTTGTTTAGTTTGTTTCATAATCCATTTACTTTACGTGATTTGTTTAAAAGGTTGAATTACAGCTTAGTTGACATTGCATAAATACTTTCAGAGAAACATTTGTGGAGGAAGGTTGATAATTGTTACCTGCTTTTTGAGGTGAGAAATTTTGTTTTATCAAATTCGTTCATGTTTTAAGAGTGTGCCTTCATGGACTAGGGGAACTTTTCTCTCTGAGCTTCTCCTTCTGACCTTTTGGGGATTTTTTTTCAAAATGAAACACACTATACTGAATTGAGACAGCATTTCAAAACAAACAGGCAAACTAACAACATCTTTTTTGATTGGTATCTGATCAAGCTATACCTTAATGGCTATATGTCAAGATAGTCTTATAGTTTACAAATTTGAGTTTTGGAGTACTGGAAAGACTATATATTTTTATTTTCCCTTTTTTGGTTCAGTAAAGCCATTCTTGTTTTCCCTGAAATTTTGACTTCTAGTCCAAATTTTTATTTGGTATTGAATTAGATTATTTTTACCTTAGTTAAAAAGAGAATAAGACCCTTTTTTTTCTGGTCAGAGTGACATTTTGTTAATTTTGAACTCTGTCTTGTAAATGTACCTAGTACTGTTTCCTTTTATGGCAGACTTGTAAAATAAAAACTAAAGCTATAAAAGCTCTGTGTGTGTGTGTGTGTGTGTGTGTGTATGTATCTTATAGTTCAGGTCTGATTCAAGTGCCTTAGCACAATTTAGTCTCCTTGCACTTGGTATTGTTATCTGGGACATGGAATGAATCATAATTCCAGGCTCAGACTGCTCAGATCATTATTGACTGTGAATTCTTTGGCTGAAAACCATATAGGTTTTGAAATCCTAGTGTCTGCCCTTTTGCAATGTGCTTTCAAATGCTTCTCCTGTCTGTAGAAACTAGTTTTGGGGGAAATTTTTCTCTTGGTTTTAGAAACTTACTGTGCTGAAATTTATTTAGGCAATTTCAAAATTTCATCTCTAACACTACTCTCAAAAATTTGACAACCCAATAGTGATACATCTTGGTTACTAGAATGAAATATGGGCCTGGTTATAGATGGGCACATAATTTGAACACATTTATCATCTGACTTGTAATAAGAATGTGTTTTTCTTGCATTGGCTTGCTTTGATCTTAGTATGCTTTTGCAATATTTGAATGCATAGCAGTCACACTTTGAACATCACCTGTTTTTCTGCAAGCATCTGTGACAGTCTATTGTTTTCAGTCAGTGTAAAAATAAGTGACCTTTATTTAGAGAAAAGGGTATAAAAATCTTTGTGAAGTTAAATGAGACGCTGACCAAACTAGAAGTTAAGGGAATAACGTTTGAAAAAAAATTTAAAGTAGTTAGGGAAAATGTCCTGTTGATGTACAGCGTGGGTTGTTGAATTCTTCATTGGATCAGTTAAAATGTTTAAAAGGTTTAGAGATTTGGTTCCTAAAAACAGATGAATTAGGAAAGGATGAGCATTAAAGTTTCTGTGAAGATTATGCCATATATTTTGAATGCTGAAGAATAGCAGACTTGATGTTTGTTTTGATCTTTCAAGACTGGGGCCAACAAAATGGTGTTTTTGAAGAAAATAATAACTGGTAATGAAACATCATCTTCCCTGTATGACCTTGAAATATAATATAAGACTGTAGTGGGAAAACCCAATAGTGTGCCCATCAAAATAAAAAGTGAAGGCAAAATTAATTTATTTACAGTCAGTGGAGTTGTTCTTACGGAACTCATACTGCTAGGTCTCATGGAACTGTGAAGACCTGGAGACATTCTTGGTCATTATCTTTAAAATGATTTTTAGGGGGCAGCTAGGTGGTGCAGTGGATAGAGTACCAGCCCTGAAGTCAGGAGGACCTGAGTTCAAATCCGGCCTCTGACCAAACACTTGACCCTAGCTGTGTGACCCTGGACAAGTCACTTAACCCCAATTGCCTTTTTAAAAAAAATGATCTTTAGAGATTCTTGGTGATTGACTTCTTTACCATGACATTGTGTGATTGATAGATAAGATAGGCTTATGTAGGAACTTTGAAGCCCTGGAAAGTTTCTTTGTGATAGGCTTCTTTACCATGATAGTATTCCATATCATATATTTTGTATAAAGTATTTCTTGAACGTAAGTATTACTATCCAGCTTGATTTTTTTCATTATTCATGAGAGAATTGCTCCTTGTTCATTGTAGGCTTTTTGTAAAAACTAAACTAAGCCTCAAAGCAGATTTTTGAGGATATTTGAAAGAATGTGCCTCAGGCTGTGAAGTCAGTTTCAAAGTTGTTTTTGTATTTATCAGGGTTGTTGGAATATGTGTTTGGTCCCCCCAAAGTAACTACTTTGAAGTGAACAACAATTTATTTGGATTTATAAATTCTGATGTTTGTTTAGAAAAACAACAAAAGTCTTATTGCTTTATAATTAGCATTATGTATCTCTATGTTTCAGTCTCTGTGAGAGAGAGAGAGAGAGAGAGAGAGACAGTGAGTGTGTGTGTGTGTGTGTGTGTGTGTGTGTGTGTGTGTGTGTAAAAGAAGAGTTTTTCAAGCAAGTATATTTAATTTTAATTGTCTCATAGGGAAATAGTTGGAGTTTTTAAGTATCTTCATGTAAATACTGTAGAAGAAAGAATGAACAATTACTTTTCTTATCAAGGTCATTCATGTTACAGTTTGAATCCATATCAAATGTATAAGTAGAATTCTGGGTCATATGTCCCTGGAAATAGAAGTGTTCATCACGTTTGTTGTCAGACCCTGATGCCTCCTTACTCTTGCCCTCTCTTGGTTGGACACTGACTTCCCTCTACCCCTATACCCACCCAGCTGGAGATAAACCTGAAATCTTCAATTTTTACTGTTAGGCTCACTCTCTCTTTCCTAAGGGTGGTGGGCCACTCCTGGGGCAGGCATCCTGATATATCCTATGGGACTCTTGGTACTTGCGATCTGCCTTATAGCTGAACCTCTAGGACCTCTGGCTGTTTCTGTCCACCTTGCGCCTGAACTCTTCCATGCATTGTCTTCCCTACTAGGAATGTGAGGTCTTTGAGAGAAGGAGCTGTTTTTTGTCTGTTTGTACTCACCTTGTTTAGCACAGTACTTGGCATGTAGTAAGCACTTAATATGTGCTCGTTCATTCATTTATTCATTCACCATTTTCAGTATGGACAAGTGCAGATATGCCAGAATATCTAGGAGTAGATAGTGAGTCTCTGGTGTGCCTCATTGGGTTTTTAGCTGTTAGCAGCGTTAATGTATGCTAACAAGAAAATACATCGACGAGCTAGAGAAGAGCTTACCATGTGCTGGCCCTTGGGGTGGTCAGTGTGAGATGCAGATAGTGGACACTACTGTTCTTTTCCTAATCCATGCCAGGTAACCTTTATTCTAGCTGCCTTCACTGAGGTCTTGGTAATAGACAGTAGGTATTATACCCCTATATCATATAGTAACAGTTTTTCCTCCTCTGGTCTTCTGCTAGCTGTTATAGCCACTTTTCCTTGAGGTTATGGCTCTTAGCAGTTCATACTGCACTTATTTATCAAGTAATTCTCACCATTACACATGTCCCTTATTCCCTATTCCCTGATCAGTACTTGTGTTCACTGCCATGGATAATCATAAGCAAGCGTGAGACTCTTGCTTGGGGTTGAGCTCTGTCCTCCCACTGGAGAAAACCTCTTGGAGTAGGGAAGGTTATTAGTAGCTAAATCCAGAAAGAAGATACAGAATTTTCTGCCCAGAGCTACCGTTTTAAATGGCTTTATTTTTCCTGCTAACACTAAGATTGATAAATCAGTTTCATGATCCTAGAAGTCTGCTTACTTAATTATTATATCTTATCTGCTTTTTGTGTATTATAAGTTTTTGTATCCAGTTTTAGTATTTAGTGAAGTTTTTTTCTGTTGCATAGAAAATAAGTTTTGTTATATATGTATTTTTTCATATATATATGTGTATGTATGTATGTGTGTGTGTATACACACGCACGCACACACACACACATAAATAATATGTTTTTCCCCCCCATAGGTCTGCTTCTCCAGCAGGACAGCGTCATTCTCCCTTATCTTCCAGGCATCACTCATCTTCATCACAGTCAGGGTCATCCATTCAAAGACATTCTCCTTCTCCTCGGCGAAAACGAACTCCTTCCCCAGTCTACCAGAGAACAGCTTCTCCACCAGTGAGGCGCTCTCCTTCTCCTTACCCACCTCGGTCCTCGTCTTCTCCTCAGAGAAAGAGAAGTCCATCACGACATCGATCCCCCGTGCGTGAAAAGGGAAGGCATGATCATGAGCGGACCTCACAGTCACATGATCGACGCCATGAAAGGAGGGAGGGTAAGCCTTTTTTAGTGGGCTTTTTTTTAATATATGGTTCCTGGTTTGTAGATGTAAAATTTCTTTATAACAAATTACATTGTACCTCCAAATTATTTTGTTGTAACAGAGGCCTTATACTGTTTGTAGTAAGTTTTCAGTAATTTATCCAGACCTTGTCCTGCTACTGTATCATTTGTGTTGAGAAAGTGTGATGTTCAGACTATAGCATCTAAGCCCACAGAGGTAATGATTTGTCCAAGCAAATTTTTTTTTTGTCTCAGCAAAGCTGAACTTTAAACTCAGTTTCTTGGACTCCAAATCCAATATTCTTTCCACAGATCTTATCAAGTAAGTGTAGCTTTTCCATTCCTTATGCATCTTTGTTTCCCATCCTCTTTTATATTCTCTTTTCATCTCTACTCCTTAAAGTGATTCCACGCCATCAAACAGCCATGGATCCTGAGAACTCACCTGGTTCTGATAACTTTTATTCTCTCCCACTTATCTGTAAAGAGTCTAGGTCTTGAGAGTATGAGGGAACTCTAGGGTTTTTCCTGCTGTATCATCAGTATGTTAGCTCTATATTAGACAACTTCCCCTTAAAAATCATGGGTTCTTGGAAGCTGTTTACTTCTGATCAAATGAAGTATTTGTAAAAGTGCTTAACATAGTGCCTGGCACATAGAAGGTATGATATACATACTTATTCCCTTGCTCATATACAGATCATGTCCCAACTTGATTTGTTTAAACACATACTAAGGTCTGCTACCTCTGTTCACTTTTAACTAAGGCTTTAATAAATAAGGTGAGCATCTAGTCAAGTTGTTTAAAAAGAATACTACCTGTACTTCTCTGAAAAACTAGAAAATGCTGTCCTTATAGAGTATTGCAGAAGATCTGCTGCGTATTGGACAGGATGTCTTTAGATTTTTCAAGGGTAGAGAGGGATGTGAGAGTGGCTTTATGCCAGGCAGAATGCCACTCAGATACCTCATTCTTCTAATAAGTCTCAGAAAGACTTAGAGAAGGGAGATCATTTATTAAAATAAAAATAGTTGGTAGGTGAAATGAAAATTTACTTGGTTCGGCCTTTAGACTTTAGTAGACATTATGAAAGAACAGGCCTTTGGAAATTAGGGAATTCTGAAAAAGGAAAAAGTTAACCCTTTCCATCCCCCTTCCAAGGAGATTTCATTTATGTCTGCTGCCCCTCCTATCCAGTTGAAACTCTTCATTCTATACTGAATGTTAACCAGCTGCAAACTTAAGGCATCCCTCTGAAGATTTGGAGTTTCTGTTTTCTGTATTTTAGGTCTGTTAGCACAATTCAGGCAGCCTACTCTGTTGCCCATTAGGCCTTCATAAAGACTAATTTTATGTTCGTGTATAGTCCAAATTTTGGCTGCTTAGGAATATCTTTCATTTATAGCATTGTTGTTGAGAAATAACTCATTTGCAATTGTATTTAATAGAACTCTAATAAGAACTGCCTTTAGAAAATGCAGTACATAACCATTTATGGAAGTGAATTGTATTTTGAAGTATTTTTACATCATTTCTACTTCACTGGAAATGCTTGATAAAATTGATGGAGTAATTGAAATTGATTTTCAAAATTTTCAAAATTCTTTTATAGAGACTAGAGGCAAAAGGGATAATAGAGAGAAAGAAACTAGAGAAGAACGAGAGTATGACCAGGACCAGAACTCTTCTAGAGACCACAGAGATGACCGAGAATCTCGAGAGGGCCGAGATCGGAGAGAAACCAGGGATATGAGAGACCGAAGGGAATTAAAAGACTCCAGAGATGCCCGAGACTCCAGGGATACGAGAGATTACAGCAGAGACAACAAAGATAACCGTGACCAGAGGGACTCACGTTCTACAAGAGATGTTCATGAATACAGGGACCGAGAAAATAGAGATGCTCACCGCAAGGAAGACACTTACCAAGAAGACTCTCGAGGTTATGGAAGAAATCATGGCAGAGAAGAGAGTTCTCGAACTGAAACAAGGAATGAGTCTAGAAATGAATCTCGAAATGAAAATAGGAGTGACCGGACGGGCAGAAGTAGAGGCAGAGGACCAGAATTGCCTGAAAAGGGTACTGTTTAAATCTTGTTTTATCTTATTCATCTTATTTATTTATTTAACTGTCTTATTTAATGTCTTTTCTAAACATAAGTTTCTTATAAATGCTACATTGTTGTTGTTGTGATTTTCTGATCATTGTTGTGGCATTATACCACTACACTGTGTTGTAAAAAAAATTGAACTGACCCCCCTAACCCCCAATGAACAAACTAACCAACCTAAAAACAAATAGGAGCTGGAGGGAGAGAGGTCACTTGATCAATTCTGTTTTATTGTATTCATTAGAAAGTCATCAGTCATGATTAATTAAAAGCGTCAGAGACAGTGTCAGGAAGATGCGTGTGCAAATGCACACATACACAGATGAATCAAGAGGAAATGAAATCTCTAATAGAAAAATTTAAAGGCATTGTGGTTAAAATGAATGAATGAATGAGACAAGAAATAGATCAGCTGAATTTACCCCTATATTTATGCCTTCCTAAATCATCAAACTATCTCCCAAAACCCCTGGTCTTTATCTTCCCCAGGCCTGCATCTACTTCCTTCTCTCCTTTCCTTCTATACCATTATTCCCCAGAATCTTCTACTGAACTCCAGCTTTCCACGCATTATGACTTCTTAAACTTTAAAAGTGGAGCGGCTAGGTGGGTAGAGCACCGGCTTGAGTCAAGAGGACCTGAGTTCAAATTCGGCCTCAGACACATGATACTTATTTACTAGCTGTGTGACCCTGGGCTTAACTCACTTAACCTCAATTGCCTCACCAAAAAACAAAGAAACAAACAAAAAAAAACTTTAAAAGTGTGAGATCTGGATTAGTTCATACCTCCTCCTCTTCCCCCCCCCCCACTTCCCCTTTTTTATCACCAAAGGCTGTGCTCTAGGATGCTACCAGCATTCTTGACACAGACACCCAGGTTTTGCTTCTGTTGCCCTTGGTATATGTACATTCCTAACATTCTGTACTCTATGCAACCTCTAAACTGTCCCCAAATCTAAACTGAAACACTGATAATCAGCTGATTTTGTTCCTTCCCCAGAACGTGCTCTCTGTGTTGGCCTGTAGTCACGCTATGTCTTGCATGAAATGTATGCTTAATAAACAGTATAGTGCTTTAAGGTTTGTAAAGCACTTCACAAGTAACTCATTTTATTCTCATAGCAGGGAGGTGGGTACTATTATCATCATCCTTTTTACTTCCTCTCCCATAATGTAGACCTTGAGTAAAAGAGACTCTTATTTCTTTAGTATTTAAGCTTTCCCATTGTAACTTTTAGGACAAGTTAACTGGTTTTTTTAATTCTCTAATTTCTTTTGTTTGCCGTGTTGTCCAGTTTTCCCAACTAGATTATAAACTACAGACATTGTCTTTTTTTTTTTATCCTCTATGATGCTTAATACAGTTCCTTCTATAGGAGGTACAACAGCGATTATAGACTTTCTCCTGAAGACATTGTTGCTGGTTTATTTGACTGCTAGTCTTACTTGATTTCTTCATGACTAGAACATAGCAAACAGTGTCCCCATCAGTGGCTGGAATTGTGATAGCCTTAACTTTTTACAGCAGTTTGAATTGGAAACAAGCAAAGAAGACTGCTTAGTAGCAAAAAACCTGTGCGCTTTAGTTAGAAGGCTACAACTCCATCTTTTCACTAAGATTTGTCTTTTTGAAGGTCTTTGGAAAACCCAAGCTACCACATCTGTTAAACTTTCTTGATTTATTGCCAGGAAATATTACATTGTCAGTAATATTTGACACCATTAGGACTTTCTGATACTGTCAGGTTGTACCATCCCTAAAAATGTAAGTAGAAAGTATTCAGTTTCAGAAAGATGTTTGAATGGTAGGCAGAGCTATGAATGGTAGGCAGAGCTATAGTTGCATGGGCCTCAGGTCTGTGCTACCCTATTCTTTAAAGATTTTGTAGCACTGGGTCTTGTAGAATTGAGCAGAGAGTACATGCTATGATGATACTCTGGCTAAGCACTTTGAGAACTTTTATCAAGATTTCTTCGCTGTAAACTGTATTCAGAGCAAAGATATGGGACATAATTTGTTCTTAAGGTATTCCTTTAAGTTACCATTGAGAGCAGGTGGCATTTACATGATAACGAGAGAGCTCTTATATGGATAAGTTTTTCTTACTAAATAATTATACAAGTTGTATTCATTTTTAAAAAAAAAAATTAAAAATTTATTTTGATTTATCAACAATCACTTCCATATGCTTTTGAGTTTAAAATTTTTCTCCCCTTTCCTCCCCACCACCCTCCCCAAGATGGTGCACAGTCTGATTTAGGCTATACATATACATTCCTGTTAAACATTTTTTCACATTAGTGATGTTGTAAGAAAGAATTAGAACCAAGAAGAGGAACCACCGGAAAGAGGAAACAAAACTCAACAGAAGAGAAAAAAAAACCTAGCAAATAGTATGCTTCAATCTGCATTCAAATTCCATAGTTCTTTCTTTGGATGTGGATAGCATTTTCCATCACAAGGCCTAAAGATATTTCTTAGATCCTTGTATTGCTGGGAAGGGTTAAATTTATCAATATTAATCATCGCACAACATGGCTGTTATTGTGTACAACATTCTTTTGGTTCTGCTCCCTTCACTCAGCATCAGACCATACAAGTCTTTCCAGGTTTTTCTGAAATCATCCTGTTCATCATTTCTTATAGCAAAATAGTATTCCATTACATTCATATACCACAACTTGCTCAGCCATTCCCCAATTGATGGGCATCCCCTCAATTTCCAATTCTTTGCTACCACAAAAAGGGCTGCTGTAGATATTTTTGCACATGTGGGTCTTTTTCCTGTTTGTATGATCTCTTTGGGATGTAGCCCTAGAAGTGCTATTGCTGGGTCAAAGGGTATGCACATTTTTATAGCCCTTTGGGCATAGTTCCAAATTTTTCTCCAAAATGGTTGGATCATTTCACAACTCCACCAACAATGCATTAGTGTTCCAATTTTCCCACATCTTCTCCAGCATTTATCATTTTCTTGTTTTGTCATGTTAGCCAATCTGATAGGTGTGATGTGGCACCTCAGAGTTGTTTTGATTTGCATTTCTGTAATCAGTAGTGATTTAGAGCATTTTTTCATATGACTGTAGATGGCTGTATTCATTTTTAGAGAGGGGAAAACATGTTGATTTGACAAAATCTGTCTGTCATCCAGGATTGAAGATCAGATCTTTTAATTCAGTATTCTATTTAATGCCCTTTAATTTACAAGTAGAGAAAACATTTTCTTGATACTGCAGTCAGAGCAGGGCAAACAAGATGGTGAAAAGACTTAAAACTATGTCATTTGAAGTGAATTTGAAGAAATCTTTAGCCTGGTGAGCAGCTTTGTGGATTTGGTAAACAGCATGATCACAGTCCTTACATACTTGAAGAGATATCAGGTAGAGAGGAATTACACTTCCCTAGCAAGTACAGCTATCTAAAAATAGTATGTCAGCATAGTGATTTCCACATATTTGGAGGCTGGCTGACTGCTTGTGGTGGTGGGAATTAATGCTTCAAGTAGGGGCTAGACTGGATGATTGATTCCTCAAGTCTCTTTCAGTTGAGTTTTTATTATTTACTGGGGTACTTCATGGTGCTTTTTGTGAAGATGGTGTTTTTAAAACCCTGCTAAACAAAATAATTTATACATTTGTGTGAATATATTTTTTTTTCAGGAAGTCGAGGAACAAGAGGATCTCAAGTTGATGGGCATAGTAGTAGTGGAAACTACCATGAAAGCTGGGAATCTCGAAGTGGATATCCTGAGAGAGACCGTTATGATGTCAGAGATCAAGCTAGGGATTCATCCTTTGAAAGAAGACATGGAGAAAGGGACAGACGTGATAACAGAGAGAGAGGTATATAAAACTTGTACACATTAGTGCATGCATATTGAATTAGAGTAAGAAGAATTAGTGGCAAGTTTTGTTTTTAATGAAAATTAACTGTTTAGAGAATCCTGCTTCTCACTAAGCACAGTGACACGTGTGGTTACATATACTTAGAACATTTTCTACCATTCTTTTGTGATACTTTCTCTTAGGATAAAGAGATTATAATGGAAATAGTTGGCTATTGACATACCCTAGACAGATCTTTGACAACTCTGGCAACTTTTTCCTTTTGCGAAAAACCACCGTCTCTTTTTATTTCTATTCGCAATCCTGCTCTTCCCTCAAGCTTGTCAACTCCTGACCCAATCACCAGCTCAGGTAGCCTGCCTGCACTCTTGTGCTTTTTTGGACACCCTAAAAGAATGAAGCAGAACACTTTAGGCGCAAGTATTGGGAGATGAGGAAGCCAGTATGCTTTTTTGTTTGTTCTTCCCATTTGTAGCCCTTGGTTACAATGCATGAAAGGGTCCTTAGGACCTACATGGCCTTAGATTGGACATCCTGTTGAAGCCATCTACCTAATCTGTAGTGAGAGTAGTTACTGCCAGAGGGATAGGAATTGAGCAGGAAAACCTTTTTATTTAAAAATTTTCTTTCTAAATTGATATTGGGAAAGAAATAAGCAAGTAGGGGAAATATGAGTAAGATTTCTTCTTTGAGGGTCATGCCTTATGCTTTCGTGTGTGTGTGTGTATATATATATATATATATATAAAGCATGCATTTTTTTGTTAATATAATGAAGATCCATAAATTTTTTTAAAAATTTAACTGTCTCGGTATTAGAATTGATGCATTTAAGGAAAGTTTTTTTTTTAAAGCAAGCTTTATTGTCTGTTCATGTTAATGTATTTAGATGTTTAATGTTTTTTGGAAAAGGTCTGTGTAACCTTGATTGGTTACTAAAGTAAGGAGTGCTGTAATGCTGAGGTTAATATAGTATGAAGTTTTATGGAACTGGGAATTGAATATTGATGCTTTACTGTGGTCAGCATTAAATAGGTAATAAATCTTGATGTGGGTAATGATGGAGGGGAGAATGTATCTATAAAATGGAATTTGGAATAGAGACTTCATTCTCTTAGCAGAAAGACAGCCAAACTTTGTCCCTGGAGAGCTCTGTCCTCTATCCAGTCAGTGGGGTAGTTTTAGTTATCACTTCATGAAAATTTCTGTTTTTGTTAAGAGAAATGAACATGAGATCAGATCAAAGGGGAAGCAAAATAAAAATAGAAATTTTTTTTTGGTAAAGATTTCGATATATGTAACTGGCAACTGTATTTATAGTTTCTGTCTGTTCAAAGATTTTTTTATTTTAAATAGGGTGTGTTCTGCCAGTATTTTTTAAAGTTTGTTTTTGTTCTCAAATGGGTGTGTAGTGTAGCTGTTACTTTAGTTACTTGATGAAGGCCTTTAAAGGCTTCAATCCAATCAGTAGATTTCATAATTATATAGGTTGTATGAATAATTGAAACCTACAGATTAAAAAAGACCACACGAAAAAGGAACAAAACAAATTTCTCCATATATCAAATTATTTTCAATTAACATTTTAGTACTTGTCTTATGTTTAACATTAACCAAGAACATCTGCTGTCAGTGGTTCATTTTAAGATCTTGTGAGCATTTTTGTCTTTTTTTAAATACAAAAAGCTTTTTTCCCAAATTCATTGTTACTCCTTACCAGAGTATGTAGAGGATAGGGCTCCTTAATTAAAATCCTTTTTAATCGTAAACTTTTTTGTGGTAGGCACTGTCTTAGCCATGCACAGTGTGCACTTGTTGAATATAGTCTGAGCATTTGTTGAATATAATCTGATTCCATAGAAAAATAGCTCACTTGCCCTTGTGGCCTCAGTTACCACTGCTATGTGAATAACTTAAATTTATATCTCCAGGTCTAATTCATTAATCGGTTTTTTAATCTTGTTTCCCATTATAATCTAGTTCCCTACCTATGGACTTGCCACTTGTATTCATTCAATGAACACATACTTCTTAAGTATCTGTTTTGATTAAGGTTCTTTTGAAGGGATGTGTGTATAGAGATATAAAAGAATTCTATCCTCAAAAAACTTGACCATTACATATTTAACAATCTCTTCCTGATAGCTTCCCTGGATCCATTTTACCATTCCTTATTGGACAAGTCCTGCTTCCATTAAAATTTTTTTTTCTTTTTGAGCTTGTTAACAATTAGCATTAACCTTTCCATATAGAAAGAACAGAAAAATATGAATAGCATGTGCTTTTAAAAAAGTATGTAATAAATTTAACACATTAGTTTTAAAACTGGTTTGTTTGTGCACTTCCCTTTCAGCTACCTTTTATTCTTTAATGTGTATTTAAAAAAATATTTCATTGACATCCTTATTTCTTTTCTTTTTTGACAATCATCACTAGTTTCTGTTTGCTCCTTAGGGCTCCCCCCCCAAAAAAAAAAAACCCAACTCAACAGATTCCTTCTCTTGTTACAAGTAAGCAGAGTCAAGCAAAACAAATATATACATTGGCCATGTCCAAAAATTTATGACTCAGTTTGCACCTAGACTACTACCTCTTTGTCAGAAGGTGAGAAGCATATCATTACTCCTGTAGAGTTGTGGTTGGTCTTTGCATTGAACAGAATTCTTAAATATTTATCTCAGAGTTGTTTTTCTTTACAATGTTGTAGTCACCGTATAAATCCTGATTCTGTATGTTTTATTCTGCTTCTGTTCCTATGAATCTTTCCAGGTTTCTCTAAATCCAGCCCTTTCATTATTGTGGTTCAATAAGAAAAATGTTGCCTTCATATATTGTAATTTATTCGGCCATTCCCCAATTGAGGGACACCCCTTGGGTTTCTAGTTCTTTGCTACAACAAAAAGTACCGTTATGGATATTTATGTACTGCTGGAGCAGTTCACAGGTCCACCAGTAATGTCCTGTCTTCATATATTCTCTTTAACAACTGTCATTTTTTTGTTTCATCTTTCTTAGGCTTCCACAACTTACTGCACGTGGGCCAAATAGGCCCTTGCGCTAAGAATAGTTTTTATGTTTAAAAATAGTTTTTTTATATTTTAAAATTTAAAAAACTGTTCTTAGTTTGCTTCCCTTACTAAAATAGGCTGCAAGCTGGATTTGCTGACCCCTGATCTTTATCAGTCTGATGGATTGGAGGTGGATCCTCAAAATTATTTTGATTTTCATTTTTCTTATTATAAGTGACCTGGAACATTTTTAATATGGCTGTTGATAGCTTGCTTTTCTTCTTTTGAGAACTGCCTTTTTATAACCATTTAGCTATTGGAGAATGGCTTTTGGTCTTATATATTTAGATTCTTTATATCAGACCTTCATTGGAGAAACTAACTAAAGAGATTTTTTTCCCATTTAACTGTGTTGATTTTGTTTGTGCAAAAGCTTTACAGTTTTGTGTAATAGAAATTGTTTATTTTGTCTTCTGCAGTTCTCTTTTGTTTCGTCAAGAGTTCTTTCCTATACATAGTTGTCAAAGACATCTCCTTCCTTGGTCCTCTAATATGTTATGTGACCTTTTTACCTAGGTCATGTATATCCATTTTGATGTTGTTTGAGTGTATCAGTAGGAGCTATTGTTCCGAATCTGATTTCTACCAGACTGCTTTCCAGTTTCCCTTGTAGTTTTTGAATCTTTACTCCAGCAGCTGGGGTATTTAAATTTTTTGAAAACTGGTACTGTGTTTGTTATGTACCTTATCTGATCCACTGGTCAGCTTTTCTGGTTTTTTTTTTTTAAACAGTACCAAGTAGTTTTATGATTACATTTTGGTAGTTTAGTTTGAGATCTAGTACTTTGAGTCCCCTTCCTTCTCAGTTGAGAGTTTTGATCTTTTGTTCTTTGGGATGAAAATTATTTTAGCTGTATAAATGATTGATATGGCACCAAGTAAGTAAATTAACGTAGGTAGTATTGAGATTTTTTATCATTATTGAAATGGACCAACCATGAGCAGTTAATGTCTCACCAGTTTTTTGGGTGTAGCTGTGTTTCTGTAAAGAGTGTTTTGCAGTTAGTTATATAATTCCTTTCTTTTGTCTTGGTAGATGTCTCTGAAATAAATATTTTATATATTTTGTGATTATTTTGAATTGAATTTTTTTCTGTCCTTTTCTGTTGCAGGGGTTTGTTGATAATATGCAGAAATACAAATGACTTATATGGGATTATTTTGTTTCCTATTACTTTACTAGAGTTATTGTTTTTCTCTGCTTTTCTCTTTCTGCTTTGTCTCTTTCTGGTTTTAGGTATCAAGACCATATTTGTATCATTGAAGGAATTTGGTAGGATCCCATCTTTTCCTATTTTTGCAAACAGTTTGTGTAATATTGGAATTGTTCTTTGAATGTTTGATAGAATTCACTCATAAATCCATCTGGTCTTGTGTTAACCCTCCCCCCTCCCCTTTGGGCAGCTGGTTACTTTTCAGAATGTCTGGCTTCTTCCACTTTGGGAAGAACCTTATTTGCTTTTTTTTTTCCTTCTGTTTCACATTTTTTTCTGTCCCCCAACCTCCTAATCTGTCAGGATTCCACTCTTTCTCTTTGATTTCTGTTTTTTCATTTTGTTTTCACATTAGAGCCTTTCCTCCCTCCCTCCCTACTCTTCTTTTTAAGGAATACTGCATTCTTCCTTATAATCTGGAGAGTAGATAGATGTTCTGGAGCTTATTTTCTCTAGGAAGGAGACTAGCCAAAACTTTGAGCATGAATAGTCTCTTCTCTGTGACAAATATAAATACCACATATTCTTTGAAGATCCCTGCAAAATTCTTCTTGCTTCCCATACTTGTGGAAATGATCTGCATTTTTTTTTTCCTGTTTGTGTTAGTTGGTTCCCTGGATAACACCTGGGGCAAGCTTGTTATAGGGTCTTCAGTCCAGGATTTGTGACACTTCTCTCTACCCTACTCTACCCTATTAGTACATTAATTCAGTCTTGCTAACCATTTATAAATCATCTTTCTTATCTTTTATAAATTACCCTGTCTTATCAACTATTATGATCTTCTTGAGTCCTTCTTTTCCCATTTCATCTCCTTTTCCTGATTGAGTTCTCCTGCTTCTACTTCTGTTCATCTTCCTTCCCATTATGTCCCTTTGCTTTTTTTTGTTTGTTTCTGCTGTTCTCCAGTCCCTCAAGTCCTTATCTTCAGTCCTGAATCACCAGTTGCCTGTTGGGCATTTCAAACTGGATACCCCAGAGACAGCTTAAATTCATCATATCTAAAACTAAACCTGACTTCCCCAAAACCTCCTTTCTACTAAGTTTCTACTAAACTTCCCTGTTTCTTTTGTAGGCCCCACTATCCTTCCTGTCACTCAGGTTTGTGATCTTGACACCTTGGCTCTTTATTCTCCCTCAGCCCTTCTATTCAGTCACTTGCCAGATCCTCTCATTTCTACCTTCACAACATTTCTTGTATCCAACTCTTTCCTCTCCATTCCCACAGCTCTACCATCTTAGTTGAGACCTTTATCACCTTTCTTTTAAACAATTAAAATAGCCTCCTATTAAGTCTTCTTACCACTAGTCTCCCACCACTCCAGTTTATGTTACATGTGGTTGCCAGAGTAATTTTCCAACCATGTGACTCTACTCAGTCAACTCCAGTGGCTTAAAATTAAATATAAACTCCTCTGCTTAGATTTTAGGGCTCAGTACAACTTGGCTGCAGCTTATCTTTTCAGCCTCATTGTGCATTAATCCTTCTCATATTCTGCAGTCTAGCTACATTGGCCTTGTCTCTGTTCTTCATACATAGTACTCTTGTCCCTGTCTCTATGCCCTTTGCATTGGCTATTCTCCATTTTTGGAATGCACTCTCTCCTTAATCCCTGCCTCAGAGAGTCCCTTTCTTCCTTTAAGATATAGTTCGTATACCATTTTCTATATGAAGATGAAAATTTGCTGAGCCTTCATCTGCTAGTGTCCTTCCTCCTAAACTACCTTGTATTTAACTATTTTATATTGATCCTTCACATGTTTTCCATGTGTATTTGTTGTCTCCCTCCTTGTCAGCAGGGTCTGTTGCATTCTTTTATACCTGTATCCCCAGACCCTAGCATAGTACCTGAAATATAGTAGGCCCTTCAAAAATACATGATTGACCTTGAATCCTTTTCCTCCTTTAGCTTGGATTCTTTTGTTCCTCTTCTTTCACAAAGTGATATTTTTTCCTATAGAGTGTGAACTCCTTGTGAACAGAGCCTGTCTTTTTTTTTCCTCTACATATCCTCAGCACCTAACATAATATTTTGCACATAGTAAACGCTTAACACATGTTTTATTTGAGTCCTCCCAAATTCCTTTACCTCAAATTCAGTGTCTGTTCTTTTTCATGATTCCATATCCATTCAGTTCCCTACACTGCCTCTGTTCCCACTGAAGCCAGAAGTGGATTCTAGTCTTTTTGCTTATAACTATCAGATTTTATGAAAGTAGTTGAATTTTCCTGCAAAGTAATGATATTTTCCTTATTGTTAATATAAAGAGTTTGGATTAAATGGCCTTAAAGCTGTTCTGTTACCTTTTAAGTTCCATAATCTTTTATATCTTCTGCCTGTATAAATGTACATCCTACATTTTTGTGGGCAGAGGTGGGTAAGATCTGTTTCAGGAAAAGTTAGATTTCATGGGGGTGGCAGCCTCATTGCTTTGAATGCCTTATTTAGAAACTTTGCTATTGTCAGCATTATATGTGTGTATGTGTGTATGTGTGTGTGTGTGTTAAAAGAAATATTATTAATATTAATATTTCTTTAACACTTTTAAGTTTTACAGAGCAATTCCCTCAGCACAGTCTTGTGAGTCAGTTTATTATCATCCCCATTTTTCTGATTAGGAAACTGAGTCTCAGGGAGCTTAATTGACTTGTCCAGTATCACATGACTTTTAAGTGTCTGAGTAGAGACTTAAACCCTTATTTCCTGATTCTGAGACCAGTTGACTTGCCCAGTGGGTTGATGCATATCCCCTCTTTTTTTGCCGGGCTACTGACTGAGCTATATAATAATGACCTTTTACTTTTAACCAACCATCACTCCTCAGGTATGAATGTAAGAAAATCATAACAGTCTTAGAGTCTGTATTGAACATTTTCTAATGTCATGCTTTATCCAGCAGCCTACCCCTCAACTTTTCAGTGGTAGTTCTGAACGTAGTCACTTAATTCAGTAGTAGGGCAACTTTAACGTTTCATGTAGCTTTTCTTTCTCTCACATACAGAAGTAAATAGAATGCAAAAAGTAGTTATGTGCTCATATAATACAGTAGTGTTTATTTTACTTGAAAAATTGCATAGTTTAGCAGTTGTTAATAAACTAACATCCTAGGTTAAAATTCACCTGAGTAATCAGTCATTTAATAGATTAAACATTTTAATTACTAAACACTAATTGCTAAGTATCACATGATACTTTTCAATTTTCATTGAAAGCAAAAGCAAAACAATTTTTGCTTTTGAATATCATTTCAAGGTTACTAAGCTTTTGGCACATAAAAATCCATGAAGCTCTCTAGCCTTTTGGAATGAATTCATACTTTGTTTTAATGTATTTATTCCCTCAAAACCCCCTTGTATCTTTTTGCCTGTTGTGGCCAAAAGGTATGAGTATGAATATTATGAGTGTGATTGTTAACTTTCCCTTAGCCCACCTTCTGGCCCTTTCCTATTCCTATTTGCATTCTGTATTTGTCTACCCTGCTGCTCTTTTCCATTTTTGTGAGTGATCTCCTTGAGTCTTGAGAACATAAGAGATGATACCTGAAGAGCAAAGGGGGTGGAAAGTGGAGTTGGAGCAGTGTGATGGAGCCCATCTTTACACATAAAGATATGAATGCAGTGGGAGTCGTGGATTGGAGAATATGGAAAAATTTTTAGGTGGCACAGTGGATCAGCTCTGGCCTTGGAGTCAGGAGAACCTGAGTTTAAATCTGGCCTCAGACAAATGACACTTACTAGCTGTGTGATCCTGGGCAAGTCACTTAACCCTGATTGCCTCACCAAAAGGCAAAAATATATACGTATCTATATCTATATATCTATATCTATGTATATAGCTGTGACGATAGGATAAAATTTGAGCTATTTAATGATGTATTCTGATTCAAAAAACATGTAAATCAAATTATTCATTAGTAAATCTTTATTTATGTTGTAGATCCAAGACCAAACTCACCAGTGCGCCATCAAGGAAGGAGTGATGAACTTGAGCGTGATGAAAGGAGAGAGGAACGAAGAATAGACAGAACTGATGACAGAAGAGATGAGAGGGCTAGAGAAAGGGAGAGAGAACGAGAAAGGGAGAGGGAGAGAGAGAGGGAAAGGGAACGAGACAGAGAGAGAGAAAAAGAGAGAGAATTAGAACGAGATCGTGCCAGGGAGAGAGAGAGAGAAAGGGAAAGGGAAAAAGAGAGAGAACGTGATCGAGATCGAGATCGAGAACATGAACGAGAGAGGGAACGAGAAAGAGAACGAGAGAGGGAAAAAGAAAGGGAACGAGAGAGGGAAGAACGGGAAAGAGAGAGGGAACGTGAAAGGGAAAGAGAGCGAGAACGAGAACGAGGGAGAGAAAGGGATAAAGAACGTGATCGTCAAAGGGATTGGGAAGACAAAGGCAGAGAAGATCGAAGGGAAAAAAGAGAAGATGTTCGAGAAGACAGGAATCCAAGAGATGTTCATGATGAGAGAAAATCAAAGTAAGAGTGATTATGAATCAGCTTTATTAGTGCATTAGAGTCTAGAGTTAAAAAGCAGTTTAGCTTTTAATCACACCCATCATATTGTTCCTTACAGAACCTTGAAAATGTATCAGTAGCATTTTTAGAATTTTTATTCAAATGTGAGCATTACCTACCTTCAGTTTAAGTTGCTATTATTTCTTCTTTATACTGTCTTCTAATTTTCTGTTCCACATTTGCCCCTTCCTGGCTTTCTCTGTTTGTTTTATTAAAAATTCTATGTCTAATGTACTTTGAATTTTTTAGAGGAAAGACACAATTTTTCTTTTTCTTGCATATTCCCTGAGACAAGAGGAGATAATTCAGCTCTTTGATTTAATTTGATTTGATGTAAAAGGCCTTTTTGGATATCTGAACCATTGTGTTTGAAGAGGAATCTCAGCATCATCCTATTTGGCAGTGATGTGTTTTCTAGTAAGGGTTAATCTGAAGGTGGTAATTTCAACAGAATTGTTCCTATGATCATAAATTTGGAGCTGAAAGGGTCCTTGGACACCAATTAGTCCTAAATTCCTCCATTTTACCCATATGGGAATTGAGGCCCAATGTCACATAAGTAAAGCTAGGTTTTAAAGGTGCTCCTGCAGCTTCAAATTCAGTGCTCTTTTCCTGTATGCCACACTGCTAATCAAGCTTACCATAGCATATTTGAGGCGTTAGCATAGAGTTCTTTTCAGAAGTTTCGAGTTATGTGTTATAGATCTAATTTCTTAGCATACACCTTCCCCCCCTTTTGGGTATCTAAATGTTTAACCTATTTGTAAATATCTTCACCATAGCTTACATAGATTTATATACTAGATAAATAAAATAGGAGTGGAAAATAAAAGGTCTAAATGGAAATAGATATACCAGAGTAATTTAGGTTCCCATCAGATCTTAATCACAACTGACTAAAATTCAACCTAGAAAAAAATGCTCTGTTGCTGTGTATATACTAATCAAGAAACACAATGAAAATGTGAAATTCTGAATTTGTTATTAAATAGACTTCTCCCCTCCCCCCTTCCTGTGAATTAATACTCAAATACTGAGTATAATAATGACTTTATCTTAATTGATTTGATAGTTCCCTCCCATATGTGGTACAAATAGCAATGCATCCATGCCTGCTTATCCTATGTGATTGTCAGTGTCTTCCCATAAGTTCACCAATAAGGTCCATGCAACACGAAGTCTCGTTCCTTCCTTTCTTCTGATGTTGATGTTACCAGCGGAACACTGGCTGTATCCCCCTGTTATCCCTCATTCTTACCATGTGAGCCACTTTTCTTCATATCTGAGAGTTACTTGATAACATCTTTTACGTTTTCAGTGATTATATGTTGCAGCCTGGGTGGTGGCAACCCACCATTTGCCTCTCCATTGCCCTCTTTGTGATATGCATTTTAAAAAATTCTTCAGAGATACTTGTATTCCATATATTACAGTAGTACACCAGCACTGGCAGAATGTTAGTATAAAAAGGTGAGCTTTTGCTTTCATGTGAAGCTTGGCATAAGTAGAGGAGCTTTACAATTTTCTGAAAACAGTCCAATCTTCTCTCATCCTTCTTTTCAGCTCTGGGCCCAGCTTATTATCCACTTGTATTAATTGTCTGTCCCAGATCCTATTCCAGATCCCAGATGTACATACAGTTGGACACGTTCTATAGAGTGGCCCTCCAAATGCATGTTGATACCTTAACCAAAAGCGTTTTTCATCCACCTAGTCTTTCCTATATGGATGGATGAGCCAAAGTCCTTTGAGTGATTACAGCTGACCTCCGGAAAGTTACTATGTATTGTCTTGGGCTGATGTCCTAAGTAAACAGGAGCTTGTGGAAGACCTTGTCATCTACAAGGAATCCCTCTTCAGCTTGTATTCTGTGATATCTCTCTTTCACTGATGTTACTTCCTGCACTTAATTTTCTTTTCTTTATGAGTAGATACTGCTTATGATAGTCTGTCATCTGTCTTTAGAAGATTTTATAAACAGGCTTATATTCTAACCTGGTATTGCTTTTGGAACCCGTTTCTCTTTATTTGGCAAAGAAGGCAGATGTTTGCTAAGGCTCCTTCTGTACTCTGTTTTGGTAATTAATTTGCTTCAGTTAAACTTCAGGATATAAAATTACCATAGTATTATTTATGTTTAAATGACTGAGTAAAGAAAAATGATCTTGAGAATTAATTTGCTAGGGAGCTAATATTTCATTAAAATTGTAGATTAATTTTTGGGATTTTATGTCTAGGACAGATGTTTTGTAATAAGACTATACTGCTCTTAGTTCTAACAACTATTGAAGTGCAGAAACTTTTCTTTTCATCTGGTTTTGCTCAATTGAAGTTACTGTCCCAATTTAGGAAGCGCCATAGAACTGAAAGCAGTCCTAGTCCTCGGCTGTCACCCAAACGCCGACGTGAACATTCTCCTGATAGTGATACCTACAACAGTGGAGATGATAAAAGTAAGGATAACTTAATTAACTTTACTGCAGTATTTGGGCTCACTTGTAACTATAAACTTATTAACAGTAAGAGCTGTTGACTTAATATGAGATCATTTTCCTCATTATCTCAGTTACTAAATAGCTTCATTTAGGTACACACTTGCTTTAGAATAGTAGCTTTTATGATTAAAAACCTGCTTTAATATTGGTGGCCAAGCTGCATGTCTGTATTTTCTGAAATATAATATTTATGTTAAACATTTTCTCTCTAAACCTTGAATATTTGGCAGGAGATAGAATTTGTTGCCATTTGTTATGTGTAATGCTTCATTCTTGCCTTTTCTCTTTCAAATTTGAATAGATGACAAACATAGACTGTTGAGCCAGGTTGTACGACCTCAGGAGTCTCGTTCGCTTAGCCCTTCGCACATGGCAGAAGATAGGCAGAACCGATGGAAAGATGAAGACCGAAAGCTAGAAAGAAAAGAGAGCTCTAGGCGCTATGAAGAGCAAGAGCTCAAAGAGAGAGTCTCTTCTGGAGACAAGCAAAGAGGGGAGCAGCCCGAAGTAGCAGAAAGCTCAAGGACACGTACACAAGAAAGTGTTGGACACCACCAGCCTGAAGAGCGAGATGCGTCTGATCGAGCACATGAAGAAAACAAGAAGAAGTCCAAAATACCCAAAAGGACCACTAAGAGAAAGAAAGAGGAAGATGTTGGAATAGAAAGATACAGCACTGAGTCAGCAACAGAGGAAGGTCAAGTATTTTCACCTAAGAAAGGACAGAAGAAGAAAAATGTTGAAAAGAAACGTAAAAGATCGAAAGGGGATTCTGATATTTCTGATGATGAATTAGTTCAGCATAGTAAGAAGAAAAAAGGCCCAAGGACGCCACCTGCGACCACAAAAGAGGAGTTGGTTGAGATGTCAAATGAGAAAAATGGAACAGCTGGAGAGGTTTCCCAGAAAAGAGAAGATACAACATTTAGTGACTGGTCTGATGAAGATGTCCCTGACCGTGCAGACATGATTGTACCTGAGCGTTCAGCTGGAGAATCTCATAGAAAGTGTCACAGAACCAGAGTGGAGAAAATAGAAGCACCTCATGTTACCATAGAAGATGCACCTCATCGCAAGCTAATTGATCAAAAACGCAGTAGCAGCTTGGGAAGCAATCGTAGCAATCGTAGTCATACTTCTAGCCGCCTGCGATCACCTTCCAATGATTCTGCTCATCGCAGTGGAGATGACCTGACTGGTAGAAAGAGAGTCCTGCACAGTAGCTCCAGAGACAGAGAAAAGACAAAAAGCCTAGAAATTCCAGGAGAGAGAAAATCCAGGATTGATCAGTTGAAGCGTGGGGAGCCCAGTCGCAGTACTTCTTCAGGTAAGTAAGTGGAGTCCATAGATTTTGGTTACATTGGTTTCAAAAAAAAAAAAAAGGAAGTTGTCTACCACTTGTGTGTTTTTTATTAGCTGTGGATGATAATGAAACTGTGCGTATTATAGACCATCAGCATTGAGCAAGTCTTGAAAGCCTCTTCCCCTTCATAGAATGGTTTAATGACTTTCTAGTTAATAGGTAAAGGAGCTACTATGAGCTTCTTATGTTAGGCAGTGGATCAGAAAGCAAAATATTTTGCCTGCAAAAAGAAGCTAGCATAAATTAAAAGTCTATTTGAAAATGATGCATATAAAATTTTTTGGCATTTACCATTTTAGCTTATATTACAGCATTTATAGGTAGTCAGTTACACTCCTGCTGTGAGGTAACTAAAACTCCTGTCAGATAACTAAACAAAGTTCTTCACAATTTAATAGCTTTTCCAATTATGGAAACAATCAATGTCTTCTCTGTTCATAAAACTTTTAAAAAAATACAAACTTATTAGAATAATAAGCTGAGTAGTTTTATGTAATGCTTTAAAATAATGTCTTAATCTTGGAAATAAGTTTTAAAGGTTGTACCCTCAAATAATTCCTAACCTCCATCCTATTTTTTCAATACTGAATTTCAGTGTCATATTAATAGTATTTCCAATGATGCCAATCATTTTTAACTTGAAATAGTATTGATAAAGCTTGGTAGAGTTGGTTAAGTTGTTGAGAACCTCACATTGAAGTTAGAATTATATGGAGCAAGGTGTTATAGAAGTGGTGAGGGAATGTTTGTGTCCTTCAGCAGGAACTGGTTGTAGGAACAAAGGAGACCGTATCAGGTTTTATAGTAATTACTGCAACTTCATTTTCTTCCATCCACTTTTCTCCCCCTCCCACTGAACGTACTACTCCTGACATGGTCAAAGTACAGTTGGAATGTCATCTCCCTAGTCTTAGATCCTACTCCTCTTAATGTAGCCTACTCTTGTATTACCTTTCTTGGGTGCCATATCATAGTTTATTCATATTGTGCATAAATTCACAACCAGCCTTGGATCTTTTCCCCACTATCTTTTATCTAGCCATGTCTCCCCAGTAGTGTTTTTGAAATTGTTTTGGGGAGGGATCTAAATATAAAACTTCACATTTATCACTATTAAATCTAATGGGGGAAGACAGTTCACAGAAGGAAGCTGAAAAAGGGAGAAGTCACCAGGAGTACACAGCACAGAGGCATAATATTCCTCAGAGTCAAGACCAACTCGAGGTGCTGAAGGAAAAATAGTTACCTGGAAAATTCTGAGCCCCCTCTAAAGGAAGGCTTTGGGAGAAGTTACATGTTTTACTTGCTATTTTTCCAGTCAGAGGGGAAAAGGCAAGTGAGGGAGTTGAGAAGCTCCTGAGTATCAGTAGCTGAGTTGGTCTGCATGGTGATAAGATTTCAGGTGATTGGCTTGCCATAGGGGAGGAAAAATGATTGTGTAGTAGAAATTACAATCAGATCCAAAATGTCATTATTGACAGCTTCCTCGGATTCCTGTGAACACCTCGATATTTCTCCTCAATTCCTCACAATCAACCTACATTGCCAATTTGTTGTCAAATTTTACCCTCATAATTTCTCGTACATCCTCTTTTCTTTACTTATACTGCTACTATCCTCTCACATGCCCTCTATCACCTCTTGCTTGCACCATTGTTCTCACCTTCTAGTCTCCTTACCTTAAGGCCGTTCCCACTCCCATCTATCAGCTAGCTGCCAAAGTGGTTTTATTTTCTTTTTTTAAAAAATTTATTTATTTTTAGTTTTCAACGTTCACTTCCATAAGATTTTGAGTTTTAAATTTTCCTCTCCTCTCTCTCCTCCCCATTCCCCAATATAGCATGCAATTTAATATAGGCTCTACTTATGCATTCATACATTAGTCATGATATAAAGAATAATTAGAATTAATGGGAGGAACCATGAGAAAGAAGAAACAAAACAACAGAAGAAAAGGAGAACAAATAGTGTGCTTCCATCTGCATTCAGGCTCCAGAGTTCTTTCTCTGGATGTGGATAGCATTTTTCATCATGGGTCTTTTGGAGTTGTCTAAGATCCTTGCATTGCAGAAAAGAGCTAAGTCTATCGAAGTCAGTCATCACGTAGTGTGGCTGTTGCTGTGTACAGTGTTCACTCTTTTCACTCAGCATCAGTTCATATAAGTCTTTCCATGTTTTTAAACAACATTGTAGGATTATGGTTCTTAATCCGCTCTAATCTCCAGTTTTGTTTTATGGGAGAGTTCATCCCATTTGCATTCACAGTTATGGTTACTATCTGTGTCTTTTTCTCCATCCTATTCCCCCCCTCCCCCTTTATGCTTTTCTCTTTCTCCATTTTCCTCCTCAGTAGAGTTTTGCTTTTGACCACTGCCTCCCTCAGTCTGTCCTCCTTTCTGTCAGCCCCCTCCCTTTTCTTCCCCTTTACCCTTACTGCTGCTTCTTTCCCTTCTATCCACCACTTCCCTTTTCTTTCCCCCCTTTCCCTCCTACTTCCTATAAAGTAAGTTAGATTATGTTATTGCCTCTTTGAGGCAAATCTGATGAGAGCATGGTTCAAACAAAGCTTATCTCCTTCCATTCTTTCTCTCTACTGTAATAGGTTTTTGTGCTTTTTGATGTGTTGTAATTTACTCTTGTCTGCCTCCTCCTTTCCTCTTCTCCCAGAACAATCCCTTTTTACCACTTAATTAGATTTTTTTATCATCACATCAGTCACCTTATACCCACAACCTCTGTCTGTGCGTACCCCTGATAATGATAATAGTTCTCAAGAGTAACAAGTGTCATCTTCCCTTATAGGGATGTTAACAATTTGTGCTTATTAATAACATGTTTTTTTCTTTCCTGTTTACATTTTTATGCCTCTTTTGAGTCTTGTATTTGTATTTCTGTTGAGCTCTGGTCTTTTTATCAGA
This sequence comes from Phascolarctos cinereus, assembly GCF_003287225.1. NCBI lineage: Eukaryota > Metazoa > Chordata > Mammalia > Diprotodontia > Phascolarctidae > Phascolarctos > Phascolarctos cinereus. The sequence continues at coordinate 87,431,226 of NW_027556180.1, forward strand.
AAGGTTTGGAAGTCGTTGAATGTCTGTCTCCTCCTCTGAAAGATTATGCTCAGTTTTGCTGGGTAGTTGATCCTTGGTTGTAATCCAAGCTCCTTTGCCTTATGGAATATTGTATTCTGTGCCTTCTGATCTTTTAATGTAGAAGCTGCAAGGTCCTGTGTAATGCTGACTGTGGTTCCATGATATTTAAATTGTTTCTTTTTGGTTGCTTGCAGTATTTTCTCTTTGACCTGATAATTTTGGAATTTGGCTACAATATTCCTTTGTGGTTTCAATTTGGGATCTCTTTCAGGAGGTGATTGGTGGATTCTTTTGATAACTATTTTACCTTCTGGTTCTAGGACCTCAGGGCGCATATGTATATATATATACACATATTTTTTTTTAATGATTTCCTGGATGTTGTCCAGGCTCTTTTTCATCGTGGCTTTCAGATAGACCAGTAATTTTAAAATTGTTTCACCTGGATCTGTTTTCCAGGTCAGTTGTTTTACCAGTTGTTTATTTTAGGTTTCGTCTATTTTTTTATTCTTTTGTTTCTGTTTGACTGATTCTTGATATCTCATAGAGTCATTAGCTTCCATTTGCCCAATTCTGATTTTTAACAAATTGTTTCCTTCTGTTAGATTTTGTACCTGTTTTTTCATTTGGCCCATTTTACTTCTGAAGGAGTTCTTCTCTTCAGTGAATTTTTGTGCCTTCTTTTCCATGTGTCCAATTCTGTTTTTTAAGGAGTTGATTTCTTCAGTGTACTTTTTCCATTTGGCCAACTGTATTTTTTAAGGACTTGTTTTCTGTAGTCAGTTTTTGTCCTTCCTTTTCCAAGCTGTTGATTCTCTCTTGCATACCTCTCATTTCCTTCCCCAATTTTTCTTCTGCCTCTCTTATTTGACTTTTAAAATCCTTCTTGAGATCTTCCAAGAAGGCTTTTTGGGCTTGAGACCAGTTCATATTTCCCTTTGTGGTTTCAGATATGGGTTCTTTTCTGAATTTGTGCCTTGATCTTCCCTGTCCCCATAATAAGAATCTGTGGTCATTGACCCTTTCTGCTTTCTGCTCACAGTGTTTGCCTATTTCCTGGCTTTAAAGTTGAGCTGTCCTGCTAGAGCGCAGGAGGCACTGATCCAAGCTTCTTGTGCTGGGAGCCTGGGACCTGGTCACTGACTTTGCATGCCAGGGCCTCAGGTGCTGTTAGCTGGAGGCTGTAGAGGTCTGACAGCTTACCTGGTGCTGAGCTGGGGTCAGTAGCACTGGAGCTCTCAGGGTGGGGGTGGGGAGTCTGGCCCCTGGAGGATGTCTGCCAGTCTGGAGTTGTGCTGAAGCACCAGAAGATTTGGCTGTTGGAGAACACTGGCGCTTGTGGTGGTTTTCCCAGTTGGTGTTTACCAGTTCCCCTGCCTGTGCTGAGTTACTCCTGTGGATGGGGTGGGGGATGATGGGGTGTCCTGGTGTTGGCGCTTGCCTGCTCCACCACCTTGGGGCTCAGGATTTCTCCCTGGTTTGCTGAGGTGGGGCTTGCCACTAGCTTGCTGGTTCATTTTCCATCCTGTACTGGTCGCCCTCCCCAGAGCAAGAGGGAGCTTTCCTTAATTGCCCAAGCTTCCTGGGCTACAAGACTGCTGCATCTCCTTTTTCTGCTGTCTCGACTGTTCCAGGGTTTTTCCTGGGGTGATATTTTCTGGGCTTTCAGAGGTCAATAAGGGAGGATGAGAGCGACTTACTTCTTATCCCACCATCTTGGCTCCTGGAAGTCCCAAAGCGATTTTCTTAAAGGTCAGATGTGATTATATCACCTGTCCACCAACTCAATAAATTTCAGTGGCTCCTGATTACTAAAATTCTCTGTTTAGCATTTGAAGCCCTTCATAACTTGGTTACTTCTACCTGTCCAGTCTTCTTACACTTTACTGTTGTCAGTTTACTTTATGATCCAGTTAAATTTGTCTATTTTTCTACATTATTCGATTTCTAAGCACTTACTAAGTGCTTGGTGACTAATTTTTTCCTCCATTGTAGCTATATCTAGCAGTTATGAAAAGAGTTTTCTTTTTCCTGCCTCCTTCCTTTTTATTTTGAAACCCTTTGATTTGATTTGCAAATTTGTTCTTAACCAGCTCCCTTGTTAAATGCGCCTTCCTACTCTCCTACCAGGAAGCTATTATTTGTTTTACTGTGTGGTCCAGAGATATGGCTTGCTGAGGTGGGACTTGCCACTGGCTTGCTTGGATGCCTTCCATCCTGTACTGCTCCCCCTCCCCAGAGGGGGACATTTTAACCAGCCTTTCTCTCCTGAAGCCCTTGTCTTTTTTTTTTTTTGTTAGGCAACTGGGGTTAAGTGACTTGCCCACGGTCACACAGCTAGTAGCCCTTGTCTTTTGATCAGCAAGAATGATTTATAAAAATATAAAATTATTTATCTGTGCCAATAAAGCCTTTCGTTTCTTGCTCAAAATTTCATAATCTTTAGCACTGCTTTCTACATTTTTTTCTGGAAATATCATTTGTACCCAAATTAATCATCAGAAGTCAGTAGTAGTCACCAAGTTGGACAAATCTTGAGAGTTCGTAGGTTACTTTTTAGATATGTGCCTAATGAAGAGAGCAGACTTATCTTCAGAGTTATCAGGTTGACAAAGAAGCTACCTCAGGAACCCTTTAGCAATGTCTCCCTACTTTCAAAATTATCATGGAGAACTGTGTGTTCCTTTAAAAAAATGGAAGAATGGCTTCGGTTCAAAATAAAGAGACCTGAAGAGACAGAGCAGACCCCATCATCGGGGAGTTTGTAGCTATTACAAGCTATAACATCCCTTCTTCCTCTGAGCCCTTAGTGAACAATTGCTTCCCTGGTAGCACCTGTGGTCCTAATTTTTAGGATAGTTTTTTTTTAAATAGCTGCATTTTCAGGAAGAGCTTCATCTTTGTTTTTTTGGTTTGAGTGTTCAGTTGTCCTACTTCCCTTCTTTTTCTTATCATGTTCTCCCTTGAACTTCCTACCACAAGTCTTGATTCCCCTCAGCCTCTTAAGGTTCCTTTTTTTTTTGCACATTGAAGTCCTTCTTCCATTTTTAAAAGGAACACTTAATTTTCATTGATACCTTTGAAGGTTTCCTAAATCTCCTTTGTTTCCGCAGGAGACAAACTTGTACTGTGACTCTTGATAGCCATCCTTTGTTTCAGAAATACATACAACATGGCCAGTTCAGGATACTATACTATACTACCTGCTCTCTATAATTGATAAAAATGAGATCATCAGCCTTGGAATTCTTGGCTAGTAGCTCCCCGTGGAAAATTGCCTTCATGAACTTTCTGGAGATCTTCTTTTACACACTATTCGCATTTTCATCTTGTCAATTCAATAGAACATGAAATGCCTTGCTCTCAAGGAGCTTATATTCCATTAGGGAAAAACAACAGATATACAGATAATACTTTGTATGTAGTTTATATTTAGTTGATTCCTGGAGGGATCAGAAAAGATTGTATGTAAGCTGGGCATTAAAAAGAACTTGGTATTCTGAGAAGTGGAGGTGAGGGAGGACAGTAAGCTGCACATGGGCAAAGTCATGGAGGCAGAAAATGAAATGGCTCATATGGACAACAGCACCTAGGCGGGCCACTTTCCCTGAAATGTGTAGTGTATAAAGAGAGTGTGAACTACCTCTAGGTAAGTTTGAACCAGATTGTGAAGGGCTTTGAATGTCAAAAGGAAAAGTTTGTATTTAGTCCTTGAGGCAGTAAGCAGCCTTTTTGAGTGACACAGCCACAATTGTGCCTTTAGAAATAACAAGTTAGCCACAGTGTTGAGGACAAGGAGACTTGAGGCATGGAGAACCCTAATTGCAGATTTTGTAGTAATCCCACCAAGAGAGGATGAGGGTCTGAGTAGGGTGGTTGTGACAACAAGTGAAGGGAGGGGGATGAATGAGAGTTATGAGGTAGAAATGGCCAAGACTTGGCAGTGATTGGCTCTGGGAGGATGAAAGTAAACAGTCAGGATGGATGGTAGTGCTCTTGACAAAACTAGGGGGTTTAGAAGAGGCAAATATTTCATGGCAAAGATAATTAATGATTTCCATTTTGGATGTGCTTGAGTTTGAAATGCCTGCATGACACCCAGGAAAAAAAAACGTCCCACAGGCAGTTGATGAGAGACGAGGGCTGGAAGTTTAGATTTTTAGTAGTTTTAACAGCCACACCAAACTTCTTTTTCCTTTTCGATTTGCCAACCTTTTAAACCTTCTTTTAATTTATCTTGTCAACTTCCTTTTCCTTCTCCTACATCCTCTTCCTTCGATGCCCCCCCATCTTCCTCATTTTCAAACTCCCGTTCTTTTCTCTGAACCCTCCTCTTTCCTTTTCCTCAAACTTTTCTCTTCCTTTTCTACCTGTTTCTTCTACTACCACCTCTTTGTTTTCCTCCTGCAATGATGGTCCTCTAATCTTCATCTTCTTTCTTAAATCACCCTGTTGTTCTTTTGCTTAAGCCCCTCCCCACCTTATCTGACTCCTCCTTCTTTCATCTTTTTTTTTTTTTGCTAGGCAGTTGGGGTTAAGTGACTTGCCCAGGGTCATACAGTTAGTAAGTGTTTGGTCTGAGGCCGGATTTGAACTCAGGTCCTCCTGAGGTGTTCTATCCACTGCGCTCCTAGCTGCCCCAACTCTTTTTTCTTCTTGAGTCTTCCTCGTTCATCCTTGTCTGCTTTCTTTTTCAAAGTCGGTCTTTAGCCTTCATAATTTTGAAGTGCTCCCTTCTCTTATTTATCTTAGAGAAAAGATTCCTATAATCATCTAAGAATCTTCAGTAAAAAGAACCAAATGTTCTTATTGCCTCATGTGGATGGAATTTTCTGAAGGGACAGAGTTTGGGGGAAGAGTCATTTCTTAGACTTAAAGAAACTTATGCCTGAACAAAGACATGTTCTTAAGTAATGTGCAAATATGGTGGTATTTTGTTAACTTGTTAAATATGAGTAGAGAACATGTGTGAACATCATACATTAGGCTAAATTTATTTTTCTTTTTTCTTTTTTTTTTCTTTTTGGGTGAGGCAGTGGGAGTTAAGTGACTTGCCCAGGGTCACACAACTATAAATTTATTTTTCTTTAGAGGGTTAACTCTTTACTTCTCCTTACAACAAAGGGGCATTTTAAAAATTAAGCCCTTTTAACCTATGTTGCCTTTTGTGTTATTAAGTTTAATGCATAACACAGATATCTGTATTTATAATATTTATTTTAGATCGTCAAGATTCAAGAAGTCACAGTTCTAGAAGAAGTTCCCCTGAGTCAGATCGCCAGGTTCATTCAAGATCTGGGTCTTTTGATAGCCGAGAAAGGCTTCAGGAACGAGATCGACATGAACATGATAGAGAAAGGGAAAGGAGAGAAACAAGGCAGAGAGAATGGGACCGAGATACTGATAAAGATTGGCCAAGAAACAGAGACCGACTCCGGGAACGAGAGAGAGAGCGAGACAAAAGGAGAGACTTGGACAGGGAAAGAGAGAGGCAAATTCCTGATTCTGGTGAAAGAGATAGAGACAGAACTCTTGATATTTCTTCACACATAGAGTCTTCAAAACGCAGTGAAACAAAACTGGATGAGCATGAGAAAGACTTTGAGGGAATTTGCAGAGACTCTGTAGCTTTGGAGAAAGAAAGAATAGAAAAAGACCTGGGACCTTTGCATGGATTTGATGATGTAAATGAAGCTGAGAAAACTGAGAGCTTAGAAGGTAAGCTCTACAATAGTCTGCGTATTACTCTTTCTTTGCCTTTGAAAACAAAATACTTTCTCCTTAAAGGTCTTCTTCAAGCTGAAAATTTTTTTGTAGAGGAAGCAGATCTGGTGAAGGGAAAAACCCTATGAGTTTTGTTTTTTATCATATACTTCCCTTTCAAGGCAGATCAAAAAAGTATAGAGGAGATAGATTTCTTAGAGTAAATATTAATAGGGCATGCAAAGATTTTTCTCCCATATCACCCTGTTAACTTTTTTCTTAGATATCTTAGATGTGGCAAAAATAAGTCAATGGATATTTATTCATTTACTCCTACATAGAAGCTGCTAACTGTCACAGTGTGGAGCAGAGGTAAAGGGAGGTATGTAGTATTTAGGGCATTTAGAGCTTATAGGCTCATTGAGAGAGAGGCAGAGTCCCTGAGACCTAGCACACATATTCTTAGTAAATGCTTATTGACTGGAGTAACAACAACAACAACAACAAAATAATATAAAAACTATTACAAGGCAAAATGAGGGTTTTTCTGTTTGTTTTTTTTTGTTGAATGAATGGTACAATAGAGTACTTAGGAGTTCAGAGGAGGGAAGAATCACAGTGACCAAGAGAGCTCCAGGAAAGTTTCATGGAAGGGGAGGGAATTGGCAGGTAGGTTGAATTTAGAAAGTAGAGTGGAGGGGAAAGAAGTACTCATTTGTCTAAGAAATCGATAAAAGCGCATCGTAGAGTTAAGGGAAGGGAGTTTTCTTCTTTTAAGAGATTTTCATTGCTATCTTTGTAGCTCACGGGATTGTAGACTTCGAGCTAGAAGGGACTTTCAGGTCATCCAACCCTACCTTCTCATTTTACAAATAGGGGAACTGAGTCCCACAGATTTAATGACTTTCTTAAAATCACACGGACAATACATAACAGATCTGGGATTCCACTAAAAAATAGACTTTCTAAGTATTAACTTTAAAGGCTGGTAGGGATGTTTTTATTCTGTTATAAAGGAAGTTAACATAGCATCTTGCTTTATAAATTAATTGTGATGAATCTTGTTAAGAAGTTTTAAGAATTCTTGGTTAGCTTTTATATTCATATTTTAGAGTCTAGAAAATACATGTTAATCATAAGTGAAAAATGTAGTAGAGTTACTTGTGGTGATCCCAGTCCTTGCTTTCTTGTTCTTCCACATGGTCTAAAATTTCCTGCTTAGACTCTTTAAATTGTCTTAGTCTTCCATTTGAAAACAGGATTTTTTTTCCCCCGCCGCAACTGTCTCATCAATTTGGTTTATTTGGTGTGGTGAATTGAGAGCTTTGGAAGAGGAGAGTTGATACATGAGGCAGATTTGTGGGTACTGAATGATAGATTCATAAGAGTATTTAGTAAGCATTTACTAAGTATCAGGTACTGTGCCAAGTGCTGAGAGTACAAATAGGAGCAAAAATAAAGACAGTCATTGCCCTCAAGAAGCTTACATTCTAATAGTAGAAGACTGCATGTATAAAACGGAGCTGAAGGACTATAGAGGGAGGAACAGAAGAAGAAAAGTATGGAGAGTCAAGAATTGAAAGACATGAACATGGCTAATCTGGCTACTCCTAAATGGGAGTTCAGGGCTTTTTAAAGCTTTTGTATTTATGAATTAATTTTTTATTAAATACTATATTAGCTATAAAACCCTAGGCCAAGAATAAACCTCTCCCATATCTTAGGTAGGCATTGTAGGAGGCAGACTCTTAAAATATCATACTATTCCTTATAGTCTAAGCAGTGTTGTTAAAAGCACTTGTGATTACAGTTAATTGTCACCTTGTGGAACTACATATGTTGAGACAAAGGATAAATCAGTGTAGAATAATCTTTAGGTAAAAATATTAGTTTAGGCAACTAGGTTGTGCAGTGGATAGAGTGCTGGGCCTAGAGTCAGGAAAACCTGAGTTCAGATCTTGCCTCAAGACATTTATTAGCAGTATGACACTGGGCAAGTCATTTAACCCTGTTTCCCTCAGTTTCCTATTCTGTAAAATGAGCTGGGGAAGGAAATGGCAAACTACTTCAGTATCTTTGCCAAGAAAACTCCAAATGAGGCCACAAAGAGTTGGGCGTGACTGAAGAGGCACTGAACAAAAGATTTAGTTTAAGTAGTTTTCTGAAAGTTTAAAATATTTTAAATTTCAGTACTTTTCAAGGGCCAGCTGTTTCAAAAGGATTTAATTGATATAAAATCTAATTCAGAATAATATGGGATGGTAGTGGCCATCCTGAAGTTAATAACAAGTTAGAATTACCAAAAACAATTAAATTTTTTTAAAAAATTACTTTTAATTAAATAAACTTAAATTGTGAGTGGAAAATAGCAGGTAAAGTGAGGTAAACTAAATAAGTTATAATTATAATAGGCTTAAGTTACATATGCTACATTTATGATAATCTGTATCTTTTAATGTAAATATTTTCAGAAATACTTAATTTTATAATTTATCTGATAATATGCTAAAAATTTTCAAAGGACAGATAGTTAAAATTTTTGGTACTTAAATATCATGGCATACCATATCTGGATTATCATAATTTCAGGAATAGTGAGATTTTACAATAGTAAATTAGTAGATATCTACTGAAGAATTCACCTATATGGACTTTGGGAATTACAGTTTTTAAGCTCAGTAAATTTTATGGGCAATTAGAAATGTTAGCTATACCTGGTAGTTTCAGTGTTAAACAAATGCATGTTAAATTTATAGATCCTTTATCTTCGATTTCTGGAGTGTAACACTTAAGTTTGTACTGATATCCAAGAATGTGTATGTTTGCTAAAAGACAAAACTCGGCCTACCCTGTTAAGAATAGCTAAAATTGGGTATGATGAGAAATTCAGCCTCCATTTTTGGTACTGATTTAAAGGTAAAAGAATTAAGGAAAATATGGACATCTTCCTTACTGTCTTAATGGGTAAATCATCATAGAATTCTGATGAAATAAGTAAAGTAGGCAGTAAAAATTCAGTATTGAAAAAACTGAGATAAGGTAAATATGAAGAAGATGAAAATTTTTCATCTGGTTATAGTCACAGGCAAAATATCTGAGATGAATTTTCATAGATTGTGTTAAAAAATGCATTTTGTTTGAGTAATTAGGGCAATAATACAAAAAAATTTTTGTCTTTTGGAGTAAATAGACATCTGGATTTAGTTTTTATCTTTATTAACTTACTCTGACACAATCCATGAGTGCAAACCACGGGCAAATCAATTTTTTGTCAGTTGCTTGAGAATTCAAGTTGGAATTGTGGCTGGAAGATGAAAGAAGAGTCATTTCTTTTTGTCTTATGGCCTATTCTGATATGTTGAAGGGCTTCAATATGTTGATCTAAATATAAGCTCCACTTACATAAAACTTGATTGCAGCCCATAGTTGGTTTTTGTGTGTTGTATGTTTGTCAATGTGTATTTATTTTTTCCAAAAGGAAGTAAACTGTGTTTGGACCATTCCTATATTTTTATTTCTTGCTATTATATTTGGTTTGGAACAAAATAAGTTTTTGCCTTTATTTGATTCTGGAACCAGTGAAATAATTGAACAGTGCAAAAAATGAATTGTTTTATGCCATTGGTATTTCATGACTTGAATAGCCCTCACCTTACCTTATTGATTCAGTAGAATCTCCTATCAGGTTCTTCATTAGTAAATAAAGTTATCTTTATAATGAAATTCATTTATGTTCTTAGCAGGAGATGATGAGACCAAGTTAGACGATGCACAGTCATTAGAATCTGGTGCTGGAGAAGGATATGAGCCAATCAGTGATGATGAACTCGATGAAATTCTGGCAGGTGATGCTGAAAAGAGGGAAGATCAGCAGGATGATGAGAAGATGCCAGGTGTCTTTTTTAATTTAAATTAGATTTTTTCCCCCCTGAGCTTAACAAATCCTAGATAAAATTAGCATTTCTGCATACACACACACACACCACACACACACACAGAGTATAGAGCAGGAGAGAATTGTACATTGAAACTGTGACTCTCCATTAGTAGGGGTTGTTTGTTTTTTTATTTATTTTCTTTTTCTTTTTTCTTTTCTTTTTTTTTTTTTAGCGAGGCAGTTGGGGTTAAGTGAGTTGCCCAGAGTCACACAGCTTGTAAGTGTTATGTATCTGAGGCCGAATTTGAACTCAGGTCCTCCTGACTTCAGGGCTTTTCTCTATCCACTGCACCACCTAGCTGCCCCAGTTTTCTTTTTAGAGTATGCAATACATTCAGCATATTAACTTTCAAAGCTGTCCTCCTTGTTTGATTCTTTCTGCTTGTTTTTTTTTCTTTTTGGGGGGTGAGGGGCATTATAGTGTGTTTCTTATTATATACATTGTTCTCATGGTTTTGCTTATTTCACTTTGCATCATTTCATACTACAGTTCTTCCCAGGTATCTCTGAAATCGTCCCTTTTCTTATTATAGCACAATAATATTCTATTATATTAATCTACCATAATTTGTTCAGTCATTCCTTAACTGGTGAATACTCCCTCAATGTTCAGTTCTTTACCACTACAAAAAGAGCAGCTATAAATATTTTTATACATAGTGGTTCTCCTTTTTCTTTGATCTCTGTAGCAGTAGGAGTAGGAGTGGTAGAAATAGTAGTGGTAGTAGCTAATAGGTAGTAAGTAGTTAGTCAAAGACCATATACAGTTTAGTAATTTTTTTTTGAGGGGGGGACATACTTCCAAATTACTTTCCAAACCTGCTAGACTAATTTACATCCCCATCATCAGTATATTAATGTTCCTGGTAAACAGTTGCAGTAGCAACTGAGTACAAAGACTGCCTAATTTAAAGAATTTTTTTTTGCCTCATTTAATAAAAATGAGCCTGGATTTTCACTGTAAAAAGGACAGTTGTAATCATAATCAAGAATATTTAAATACTCAAATGGATCTGTGATCTCTTCTATGTGGTTCATTCCCTTGTGCAGTGAGGATTGTAATCCATCTGTGCTTGCATCCTGTGCAGCTCTTGTCCATATCCTTCCATAAGTTTGCCACAAACTAGCCGCTGTGCTGGGTTGAATCCTCAAGTCTTCCTGGTGATGGTGGAGATGAAATCAGTGGAACATATGGGTTGTCCATTCCTTATCCTTCATTCTTGCCCAATGATTAGCTCATCTTCTTTTTGCTTATATATTTCTTAGATGGAATCTTTTCTTCTGTTTCTCCTTTGTATTCCTATTTATAATTGTTTTCTGAATAATGCTTATTTTCATTTCTTTAGAGACTATATAATGTTTCATGTCTCAGTCATAGAAAATTGGAATAATATTAGTATTACAAGATGGGATCTTTCATTCATAGAGAAGTTAGGGATTATTAAAAGGCCTTTGCAGTTTCCCAAAGGCACTGTAATCTGGCTTGCTCTCCTCTTCCTGTTAATTTTGAGCCCAGGACATTATTTCTTTTCAGTATCTAATATATATGTTGAAATTCTATATGTGTACATTCAAAAGCATTATCATAGTCTAGACAACAGGTAATCTTAAGCCATTTGATTTATCCTACTACGTAGTTAAGTCAACTCTTTTGAATAGTTATAGATCTCTGTGCTGTTGGGAGCTTGCCATTAGTTAATGTCTGAAAGACCTTATCATGTATGAATACAGACTCTTTGGACTACATATCCTTCATGACAAAGGGGAACACTATTGGTATTTGTAAACATCTCCTTGTTTTTTTGTTGCCTGATATTTATAGTAGATGTTGAACAAGGTTACCTCTGTTATATCTTTCAAGTTATCTTGGAAATTTTGATACATACATGAGGTTTATCTCACTTGAAACCCATGAAGGTGGCATTTTGCTCTTCCAAATCAAATGGTGTTTTTTTTTTTTATGGTCAGCAAGCAAGAATCCAGGGTATTCATCTTTCAGTTAGGTGCATGATAGTGAAGAAGTGGTCTGTTGTACAGTCGTACTTCAAAATGCCTGCCTTTTCCTGATTCCCCCTTCAGAAGACGCCCTCAATATGCATATGTAGCTTATTCTCATAAAAAAAGTTTATGTAGGTGGGAGAGCAGGAGTTTTATTGGCAGGTAGTAGTTGATGTTCTTAGTAGGGATGAATTTCTGTATTTTTTTTTCTTCTGACACCTTTGGTATCTTCCCTTCCTTCAGTCTTCCATTGTTTTTGTAGTTTTATTTCTTATAGCACAAACCTTTGTGTATACCTGCTTAGTGGAACTAATTTTCCTATCCTCTCTATATGACCTTTTCTACTTCTTTTATAAGCACATTAGCATCCAAATGTGATGATTCTGCTTTCATGGATGGTGAAAAGTGTGTTTTAAAAATCTTGGCTGAGTTTTTCAGTCATCCATCTCTTTTTGTCTTCTTTTCCAACTTCATACTTTAAATACTTTTAGAATAACTGCTTAGTTGGGTCTCTTTCCAGGCTTTTAAAAAACTGGTTTTACTTTCTATTGCTTCTTTCAGTTTTATATGATGATATTACACCTAAACTGCCACCATCCTTCTCTGGAAAGAGAGTAAGCAAACTAATGTTGTCTTGGGCTGCTATGTGCCAGCACTTGACAAGTAAGTCAAGGATGTGCCAAATAAGGCAGTTTTCAGGCTCTTTGGTCTCATTGTGGCAATTCATTTACCTTGTTTAAACCTTTGTGTGAATTATTGTAATCAGTGTGTCCTTTCATCTTTTCTGTATCTATTATTTTGGCATCAGTGACTTACTTAAATAGGTTGGGTTGGTGTTTCAATTGCATACTATCTCTTTTTCTCATTTTTATTTCTAGCTTTTTTAAAATTTTGATTATAACTAGTTGGTGTTCAGACAGTATACAGATAACTAGTTGGTGTTCAGACGGTATACAGATAACTAGTTGGTGTTCAGACAGTATATGGTATATAGACAGTATACAGATAACCCAGTTGAGATATAACTTCCCACATCAGTAATGAGTCATTTCCTGTCAAAATAGGTTTTATTTTTTCAAATATTAGTGCTTGCTATGTCCACTATCTTTTTATTCTTTTCGCAAAGAAAATGTTTATGATGTAGAGGCTTCTGTATAATCTACAGTACTTTGGCTTTTCTAAATTTTTAGACTTGAACTATATGTTGCAACATTTTTTTACTATCCTCTCTGCCATCTTTGTGTTGGAGTCATCAAGAATCAAAGTATACATTAATTTAATTCAGAAGGTGTCAATAAAATCTTCAAAGAACTAATTTTCATTGATTTCACAGTTGGTGGCTAAGCTGCAATCATGGTTGTCTTTTTGCAAAGAGCACTGCAAGATGGAATGACCAAATGTTCCATGAAATGATGTTCCTTCTTTCATTTCGACACACAATAAAACCAGTTCTGCCTCTCCAAAGAGATCCTAAGCCATCCTTCCACCTAGCTGTATATTCCTTTTTCTCATTCTGTTTATTGTGAACTGTGACTTAGTTCTTCCAGTGGTATGTTCAGTTACTAGGAATTGGACAAGGATTTCACATTTTATAGTTCTAACAACTATGTTAATATTATGTAGATGGTCTAAAAGCTGTATTTCTTAGCACCCTCTGCCCTTCCTTTTTGCCACTCTGCCATTGTCACTGCAGAAATGGAAAGGGAGAAGGGGGCATAGAGCTGTGGACCATTTTGTAATTATTTTTGTTTCATGGGTTTCCATGACCAGAGGATTCATCAGCAAGTGTTCATTCAGCCTATTGGTTGTTAACTTTGAAAGCAGTTTTCCTAAGGCCATTCTAACCTGTTTTTCTAGATCAACTACAGACATATGAGTATTTTAAATAGTAAAATTACAGTCCACATTTTATAAAGCCAACATCAGCACAGGCACATCCTGTGACTGTGAAAATGCAATATTAGGTAGAGTAGGATACTACACACACACACACACACACACACACACACACACACACACACACACACACACACACAGAGCAGTACTTCAGAAGAACAACAGTTTAATCAGTGTGGCCAATATAAATCAAAATCCCTCTTAGCAGACAATCTTCATGAAGTATTATGGCCTGGCCTTCATCTCTTTGAAGGTTGACCTGGTATTGAGCCTCTAAACTTGGCTGACCCCCTCATAATAGCTACCTACTTTGTTACAGAGCCCACATTCTAAGATATGCTAGAGTTTGCATCTCATTGTCATAGAACCTGCGGTCACTTCCATATCGTGGTGGGGTTTTTGGAGTTGAAGTTTATGGAGAAGCATCATAGGAAAGCTGGTCTTATCCTTACGCAGGGTTTGATTATAATGTATTGTTTTATAAAATGTTAGTGGGCAAGTATGCCTCTTGTAATATTTATATTGTTTATATATATAACCAAGCATAAAGTATGCATTGACAATGTTAAAAAAACATCTACTAAAGCATAAATTTGAATTAAGCTAACATTCTAGACATGACATAAAATAGCAAAAAGGCATACTTCCTTCCCTTCATAACTTTTCCCAGTATGATATTCCTTATTTTGAAAACATCCATATTCTTATTCACCTTTGCAGATCCTTTGGATGTGATAGATGTAGACTGGTCTGGTCTTATGCCAAAACATCCTAAAGAACCACGAGAACCTGGAGCTGCCCTCTTAAAATTCACACCTGGAGCTGTTATGCTACGAGTTGGAATTTCTAAAAAATTAGCAGGTTCTGAACTCTTTTCTAAAGTTCAAGAAACATGCCAGAGACTTTTAGAAAAGCCCAAAGGTAATTGTTTCATTTTGTTTATATAATTCCTTCCTATGTCTGTTAAAGTCTTTTGTATAGAATAGAATCTTGTTTTGCATTGATATAGCATTTTTTACTGGAGGAATTATTATGTCAGCTGTTTTATCTTTATGGTCAGTATTACTTTAACTTTACAGTGAGTAAGCTAAAATATAAAACTGCTAAATACTTTGCACAGTACCATTGAGAGAAGCAGAAACTTTGTAATAAGGGCTAGAATATAGTTAGGTAGGTGCAGTATAGTAGGTAGATAACGGTTTAGTTCCTGTATCACAGAAAGCCGTTTTTTCCCTACTTTTTAAACTACTTAAGATAGGGGGCCTGAAAACAATTAGTAGTTTGGGTTGGAATCTAAGTGTATTTAGCTTGAGCCTTCAGCATTAGTTAGCATTGTAATTTATAGAATTTTAAGTTTCCAAAGATAAGTAAAATCATGTTTGCTCAGGTATTTCAGTTACTTTCTTGACACTACAGGACTAAATGTACTCTGTTGTGCACACATTTAGTGGAATTGAAAATAAAATAAGTCATCCATTATGTCGTTTGAGAGATAGGAAGAACCTTATAGGTCATATAGTCCAACTCCCTCATTTTATAGATGAGGAAAGTTGAGGTGATTTGCTTTTTAAGGGAAATTAAGTAATTTACCCAAGTGGACACGGGTGATATTGGCAGACCTAACTGTGACAGGACCAAAATTTTCTGGTTCTTAGTCTAGTGTTCTTTTAACTATACCATGCTGCTTGTAAAATAAACTTTTATGAGAAAGCTGCCTAAATTTAGTGTGGTGGCTTTTCTTAGTGTAGCTAGTACATTAGGCCATTTCATTGTAGTCAGGTTGGTGGCACAGTGGGTAGACGATTAGATCTGGAGTTCAAACCTGAGTTCAAATCCAACCAACCTCAGACACTTACTCACTGTGTGACTCTTAACCATTGTCTGCCTTTGAGAAATGCAGATAATACTAGTAGCTACCTTTGGGTTATTGTCTGTATAAAACCTTAAAGTATTTAGCACTTTAAAATTTTTCAGGGATTCTTCCCTCTTTCTTCTCTGTCCCCCCAGTTTGTAGAGGTTCTAAATTATATTCTGTTGCTCATCACTTGTTTTTGGTGTGTGACTTGGGAGACCAGTTAAGGATGGCAGGATTGGCATCTACTTTTATCAAGGCAAGGGAGTAAAAGATAAAAGGAGGTAAAACTCAGTTTGGTTCACTTGATAGTTGATGGTACTTTGAAGTTAGAAGATGTAATGAAGGAAGAGAATGAAAATGTGAACTAATAGAACGTTTAAAAATTTTTCTATAGTTTGCCAACTTCCAAGTTTAGTATACCACACTGACTCTCTTGTACTATAGCTATACTTTTAACTAGGTATATTTTTAACTTTGTTGAACTTTGTTAATTAGCAGAGTTTCTTTTTTCTTTAATATTGCTTTATTTTTATTGGTAGATGCAGAAAATCTTTTTGAGCATGAATTGGGAGCCCTAAACATGGCAGCATTGCTACGTAAAGAAGAGAGAGCTGGTCTTCTCAGTAATCTTGGACCATGTTGTAAAGCATTATGCTTTAGGCGAGATTCTGCAATTCGGAAACAGCTAGTAAAAAATGAAAAGGTACTGTCATTGCCTTGGATTACATTTAAAATGTACTGACTGATATGAATGGTATGTTTTCATTTAGTTGTTTCATGGAGGATTGTGGTTGCATTATGTGGAGGATTTTTAAAATATTAAGTACCCATTTAGTGTGGTCAGTATGGTGAGTATTAAACATGAGAAGTTAAATATACCTTCCCTTCCATGATTATGAATTATGGATTATAGTGGATGTTTTTCTTCCTTTTCCATGGTAATGGTCCCTTTCTATAAAATAATTAAGGTGAATGCCTGCTTGTGTGATATATATGCAGAAGAACGTAACAGCAACTAGTTGTGGCAAAATTATTTTTACTGCCACTGATGGGAAATAGATGCTGCTGCTTTCTAGGCAGGCTCCTTAAAGAGTCAGTGACATTCAGCAGTGCAGCTAGATGAGGCGTAGACTGAATGATTTATTTGTAATTGGTTGCCTGACTGCCCAAAGAGTGAGGGTCAGCATTAGATCAGTTGGTAGAGGAAAGTCACTAGTGGTTGGTCATGAGGGCCTGCGCAAACATTTTTAGCAGTGGACTTGAATGAAAACGTAGTTATCAAATTTGTGCATTTCACAAAGCTGAAGTGGGCTAGTTAATATATAAAAGAACAGAATTAGATTTCAGAGACATTTAGGTAGGCTGAAATTAAATTGAAAATATTTGCAAAACTCATGGTCCCAAACTAACAAGTTAAGTAATACCAGATTAGTTGCCTAAGACTAGATTGAAGATATTCTGGTATAATAGCAATGAATATACAGTGAAAGGTTGAGAAGCCATGGCATTTGAGCAGTAATTGAAAGGGACTAGAAGTGGTTAGATTGGAGAAGAGAACACACAATTACTGTGCTCAACCATTTCAAAGAATTTCATGTAACAAAGATTGGATTTTACCTTGTTTGGCTTGGTAGGAAGAACTAGGACGAATTGGGGTTGCAAGAATTTTACAACAGCTATTCATTGATGGAAAGGGCTTCCTTGTCAGGTGGTGAGTTCTCTATCGCTCAGAGTGTTTAAACAGAAACGTCATTTCAACTTGGCCAAGATATTGAGGAGGAATTTCTTGCATTGGTGGAATTTGAAGGTGGGCTGGATGAGCTCTAAGGTATCAATTGTTAAGGTTTGTGAAAATAATTCTCTATGTAGTAGCTTGTCAGGCCATATAAGCAAAACAGTACATTCTCTAGAATCAAACAGAGAGAGCTCAGGAACTGTTCTTTGCACTTTGTTCAGCAGCCTGCATCCCTCACTGTTAATAATGTGTACCCCCATTTTGTTTTCAGGGCACCTTGAAGCAGACATACACAAACACTCCAGTGGTAGACAATGAGTTATTGCGGTTAAGTTTGCGATTGTTTAAGCGCAAGACAACTTGCCATGGACCTGGGCAGGAAAAGACAGAAGAGAGTGGTAAACTTTCACAACCTAGTATCCAGCCGGAAGTATGTGTGTCTTAACACAGAAGCTTATTTTGTGCTTCAGAGTGTTTTCTTAGTGAAGAACATATTCTGTTGAAAAGTTGTTCGGTTTGGCAGGCAGGAGAGAACAAGACAAAAGACAATTCTAATTGGATAAGGCTCAGCAACTTTTATTTGAAAGGTACCAGTTTTGGGTTTTGGGGGGATTAGAGGAGGATTCAGATTTTCCATTCATTTTTACACAGTACTTGATCCACAAATGTAATGATGTGAGGACATTTAGATTTGGTACTTTATTGCAGCAGTTGACAAAACTGAAGGAAGGCATGTGTACTTTTTCCAGTCTAAACTTCTGTTTCATGAAATGGAACTACTGATGTCTACTAACAGGATCTTCATTACAGAAATGTTGACTTTACTTGAAAACAGTGTGTCTGTCAAACCAAATCAAGTGCTTTCACTTAACTGGGTATAATAGTGTTATGTACACAAAGCATTTAGTGCTTCTCTAGCATCGTGAGTGTATACAGGCAGGTGTCCAACTATCTGTCTGTAGAATAAAGCAAACTATTCCACCACAGTACCTCTCCTCCCCAAGTTATAAAAATAATAAACCTAACTTTCTGGGTCTTTTTTGTTTAAAAATAAATGTGCATTGATACAATGTATAATATGTATTTGGATTTAAAAAATTATATATACACCTTTTTTAAACTTGGAAACTGTGTCCTTAGTCTTTATTTTTAATAAACGCACTTCTCTTTTTCTCTTTCTGATTTGGACTCCCTTGGTTCTCCCACCCTTTTCTCTGTGTCTTAAGAGTTCTAGGGTTAACGTTTCATCTTTACATTTAATTAATTCATTTGTTTCTTTATTGGTAGAGTAGTTTTGAGTAATATACTGAATTTAAAAGAGACGGTATGTGTATTCCAGGAGCATTAAAAGCGCATCCGGTAATTATATATTTGAGTTGAATGTTTTAGATCATTGCATGCAAGTGTATTAAAGTCTGTTTGTCCTTCACCATATCACAGAACAATGTTTATGCAGAATTGCCTTGTTGCATACTTGCAATTTAAAAAGAGGTTTGCCAACACACTTTGAACCACTTGTAGAGCCCCTGTAGTTTAACTTAATTTTTTTTCACTTGGATGAAGTTAAAGAATTGAAAAGAACTCAAGAGCAAAAGCTGTCGTCTTTTAAGTGTGCTGCCTCATGATGGGACCTGATGGAAATTCGCAATTGGTCATTTGTTCCTCAAATGTTTTTGAAAACCGAAGTCCAAGTTTCTGTCTCTGTTGGTTTGCATGAACCTTCCTGGGCGTAGGACATAAAACTCTTAGTCTTTCCTTCATATAACTTTAAAAGAACATAGGACAGAGAGTACGATTGGTTTAGCATATGTAATTACACAAGTGGAACATTTAGCTCCAGTACCTTAATTGAATGATCATAAATTTGAGAAAACATTAAAACTGCAACATCTTTGAGGTATTAGAATTTCATGCCTTGACTATATGAGATCACAGAGTCAGACACAACTAAACAAGAAGAATAAAATATTTTGCAAATATTTGCAATAGCGAAAGCCCTAGATCAATGATAGTTGTTAGCTGAATGCTAGTTTTTTCCTGCTTGTAGGGGACTGAGTGTGCTGGTTTTCTGAATTGGCTTCTTGCTTGCAAGGGACTGAGAAATGCCATTTCATCCCACTCCCTTTGCCTGTGAGAGAAAGCCATTTCATCATACTCCCTCCATTGTTTCCTGGCCTGCCCATGACTGACTTAGGGAAAGGAGAGAAATGCTATTCCATTCTACACCTATGCTCTACACCGTCTCCCTCCCCGTCACTGGTTCCCTCACGTGAGCTACCTAACACCCTGAGAGAATGGTCACGGTGCTGACAAATCCTTAGGGATGTTGATAATGCATCTCAGCTCATTAATCAACAATTAATAGACTCTCATCCACTCATACCCTCCCCATCTCAGGAATTTTGGATGCCCATCTCTCATTCAAACCCTGTTTTCTCGCTTATTCCCATCCCCTTAAACTTCTCCCTTCTTCCTCTTCCCATTCTAAAACTAGCTATCCTTTTACAATGCAGTCTCTGGAATGCTTGCACCAGAGGTGGTAAACTTGATTTCATCTTAAGACTAACTTTTCTACTCCTTCCATCTTCTGTCTCTCACTGAGATCTGGCTCCCTCCTGATGGACACAGCTCCTCTGGCCACTCTTGCAAGCACTGGTTGCACTTGAACTCATTCTCCCCCAACCTTATTGTCATCCTTGAATGCTCACTCTGCTGCCACATATTCATTCAATTACCAGATCATTTCTTTTTCTACTATATCTGCTGGATATCTTCCCTTATCTCCACTTAGAGCCAGCACCCTAGTTCAAGTCCCCTCATTCACTACTCACCTGGACTCTTGCAGTACTGAACTACTTTTCCCCATACCAGTCCAACCTCCTTACTTTCTTGAAGTGTAGGTCTGATGATATTTCTCTGCTACTTGAGAAACTCCAATGTCTCCCCACTACTCCCAGGAACAAATATAAATTCCTCTGCCCTGCCATTTGAAGCCCTTCACAACCTGGTCCATTCCTGTTTTTCTGGTCGTCTTATGCATTATCACCCTCTTTGTGCTCTGTGGTGCAGTCATGTAGGCTTTGTTGTTTCTTGTGCATGACACTTCACCTCCTGTCTCAGTGTCTTTCCACTAGCTGTCTCCCATACCTGGATCACTCTTTTTCCTCAACTCTGCCCCTTAGAACATCTGACTTTTTTTTTTTTGACGTTAACTCTGATATAGTTTTATTTTATTTTTTAAAATTTTTTTAGGCAATTGGGGTTAAGTGACACAGCTAGTAAGTGTCAAGTGTTTGGTCTGAGGCCAGATTTGAACTCAGGTACTCCTGACTTCAGGGCCGGTGCTCTATCCACTATGCCACCTAGCTGCCCCTGATCTGACTTCTTTTAAGATGCAGCTGAAACACCACCTTCTGATGGAGACCTTTCTTGGTCCCACCCCAACTCTTAATATCTTCCATCTACTCTGTGTGTTATCTTCTTTGTACCTACTTATATACTTATCTCTCCTATTAGAATATAAACTCCTGAGGGCAGAAACTTGTTTTTGCTGTTATGTGTATCCCCAAAGTATATAATTAGCCCTTAGTAAATGCTTATTGATTGATTGAATATAATATTCTGAAAAGGAAAATAAATATTCAAAAGGCTAGGGAGATCAAGCTGCAGCTTTGAATGACACATCCTGAACCTTGTCAGTGAAAAAGGTGGACATTCAGCAAAAGGCATTTTAAACATTTCTACATCCCCCCAAATACCTAATGCCAGGAATTTAACTTGTAAGCATCCACAAAAAACCAATCATAAGAAAGGTAAATAAATATAAAAATCAAAAATAAATAAGAAACCAAAGAAAGAATAAGGAATGAAATTACATTTAGACTGAAAAAATAAGAGAAGTGCTATGTGGTTTAAAAAAGGATCGTTAAGGGATTTTTAAAGAAGCAAATTAGAAGCTAAAGAAGGAAGTGGGATGTAATTGAAGAGGAGAATGGGAAAGGTCACAAGATAGAGGGAAATCAGTCCAGGAGGCTGAAAGGAAAGAGTCAGTGCATCAGAGGCGAGTTCCCACGGAAGAGCACTGATGGGGGAAGAAGAGTGTGCAATAAGGGTAGATAGGCACCTTGTGATGGGCAGAGTTCATACATTGTGAAGCCACCTTTTCTGAGAGTGTTGTGCCTCCATGGACATCATCCTGACCTAGGACAATGGACATGTCAGCACGTAGGTTGTCGGGGACTCAGAAGTGTGTGTGGGGAAGGGGGAGACAGGAGTGAGATACCCTTGGCCTCATGGGGAAGACAGAGGATAGAACTGGACCACATGATTTGTGATAGGTTAATTTCTGTCACACAGTACTGCTTTTATTTACACTTCTTTTCTCACAAACAATCTGAGTCAGAACTATATTTTGTGATTTTCCGAAATGAGGAAATACTAGAATACAATTCAGAGAATCATAGAATACAATTTCAGAATAGACTGGAAGGAAAGAATTAAAAGTTAAGGAAAAGAATAAAACAAAGAACAGTTTAAGATGACCTTTTTTGTCACGTAGTCAACAACTTTTAACATCTTTTGTGAGCCTTGCACATAGTAGGCACTTAAATGCTAATTGAGTGAACACATTTTTTTGTTACCTGTTTTGTTGTACTTTTTTGTATTCTATCACATTTTGAAAATATTAGGAGGAACTCGTCTATATAATGTCAAAGGGCTAATAAAATAGCAAATAGTGTACTTGATTCTATA
The DNA here is from genome assembly GCF_003287225.1 of Phascolarctos cinereus. Lineage (NCBI taxonomy): Eukaryota > Metazoa > Chordata > Mammalia > Diprotodontia > Phascolarctidae > Phascolarctos > Phascolarctos cinereus. The sequence goes on from NW_027556180.1 coordinate 87,453,123, forward strand.
GATTTTAATTTTCTCATTTCCTTGAGCTACATTTATAATTTGCTAATGCCCTTTGTTTTTATATCAGTCATGTCTCTCCACCATTCTGCACTGAACTCTTCCCATGTGAAAAAGGAAAACAAGAAAAAAATCTAATACAGACACCATGTCTGACAATACAGTCTGTCCTAGTTCTCCATTTCTGCTGTGAAGGAGAAATTAGTGTTTTGTTTCTTCTAGTGACCTTGGATGACGGTTTTTCCATTCCTTTACTTTGCATTTATCTTCTCTTGGTTTTATGCTGTGCATCAGTTCATACAAATCTTTCCAAAGTTTCTCTGAATGTCAGTTCGTACCTCAGTAGTATCTTCACATATCAGTTTTTGCAACCCTTACTGGTTAATGGGCATCCACTTTGTTTCCAGTTTTTTTGCTACTGTAAATAGTGCCATGAAGATTTTGGTACAGATAGCAAAGGCTTTTTTTTTTTTTTGGTATCTGCCTTTCAGGTTAAGTGTTAGTATTAACTTTTCATGTGCTTATTGTTGATTTTTTAAAAATTGTGTATCACTCAGAGGCTTAGGTCCACTGTTTCAGAGATGGCTTTTCTATATTATTTATACCTGTGGAACCTTGAATTCTTTAGAAAAGGGCATTATAGAGTTGTGTGAAAGTACAATTTGACTTCTTCTTGAAAATGAATTTGCTAATGCAAGGGGCATTGAGCCAGTTTACTTGGATAGTCAAAGTACCTTTGAACTGCCTGCCTTGTCTTTAAGCATTGTAGTTCTTAATTATTTAGATATGGATGTAAATCATACTGTATGATTCATTTAACTTCAGAACTAGAAAGATATCAGGAGCTATATGACCTTGGATAAGTCACTTAATCACTTTGGGTCTGTTTCCCCTCTAAAATGAAGGGGTTGGATTAGATACTATCTTTAAGGTCATGTCCAACTATAACATGGCTGATTCTGAGTTACCTATTCCCCATACTTGTCCTCCACTCATATGAATATCTTAATCATCCATGATAAGTGGTTATCGGTTTTTGTGCAAAATTCAAATGTCTGTGGTCTTGCAATTTTAGCTGCTGATTTTACTTTTTAAATTAATTGACTACTCAATATCCATACACTTTCACTTAGTCCATTACCTGACCTAGCCATTAGAGAATTTGTGTGTGTATAAATGATACTATCCTTCATTTCTGTTATCTGGTATTTAGCATAGTGTCCAAATGCTGAATATTCAGGTTTCCATTGGATGGCTTACACTTAAATTTTGGAGTTTTGTCCTTAGTGTATCCCAGGAAAATGTTACAGCTTACAGGATTGTTCAGATACCCCCCTAGTCTCTGTTCTTCATACAATAACTACTTTAGGAGAGTGGAGAGCAGTAGTGCTAACCAGCTGTGTTGTTCTGTAAATCGGATTTTAGAAAAGAAAAAAAAATCAACTTTTTAAAAATTGGGGAAGTCATTCTACATATTTTATAAGCCAGTGATTCATCCAGCAAATATTTTTGTAATGTTTTATTAATGCCTTTTGTGTTTATATCAGTCATTTCCCTCCCCCTCCTTGTACCCTTCCATGTAACAAAATGAGCAGAACTGGCCCATGAAGTGACTGATGGTATATTCATCATCTCACTCCATAGTGGGGAACTTCTGATTTAGAAACCGGTCACATTTGCATATCAACAAAACATTTGTAACTTAATGGTCTTAAAGAGTTCCCTGGGTCGCTGAGAAATTAAATCAGAATTTAAAAGTTGGAAGGGATCTCAGTATTTCAACCCATATTCAAAATGAATCCCCGCATAATAACAAGTGGTCACCCAGACTCTGCTGGAGGAACTCCTAGGAGGAGAAGGTTTTCCTTACAGCAAGCTTAACTTTGCATCTTTGTAGGGCCAAAGAGATTAAGTCTTAATTCTTCAGCCCTTCAAGGCAGTTATGTTTTCCTGAGTCTTCTCCAGGCTAAACACTTCTAGTTCCTCATATCATATGGATCCCTCATGATTCTGGTTACCTTTCTTTGGATACCACCTTGTTTATCAATATCCTTAAATGTGGCACCCCAAACTGAACACAGTACTCCAGAGGACACACAGAAGAACAGAGGGAGTATCACTTCCTTACTGAGCTGCTCTTAATGTAGCCCAAGATATTAGTATTACTGGCTGCCAAGGCACACTGATGACTCCTTGACCTTGTAGTTCACTACAGTCCTCAGATCTTTTTCAGAAAAACTTCTATTTATTCTCCATCCTGTTCTTGTGAAATTTAGTTTTGTGCTCAAGTTTTAAGATTTTTTTCCATTTAAACTCATTGAATTTTGTCTTAATAGATTCGACTCAATCCTAACCTGTCAAGATCATTTTGGATGCTGTCATCCACAGAGTCTTAGACTTAGATCTTAGAGATTATTAAATTCAACCCTTCATTTTATAGATGAGGGAAAAGAGGCAGAGATATCAGATGACTTCCCCAGGGTTACATAGCTAGTGTCTAAGGAAAAGATTTGAACCCAGATCTGCCTGTCTCTAATTCCAGGGCCCTATATACTATGTCATGATGCCTCCTCGGTATGTTAGCTGAATTGGTGTCGTCTGCAAATCTGATGCATGTGCCATTTATCTCCTTATTGAAGTTTTTGGTAAAAATGGTAAAAAGCACAGATGCCTGAAACACTATACTGGAAACCTCCTGCCATATTGACATCAAACCATTAGAGACACTCTTCTGAGTCCAGTTATCTAACCAGTTCTGAATTCATCTAATTGGATTATGCTTTAGTGACATGTCCCCATTTTTTAAAACACAAATAATATAAAATACTTTATCAGAAGCTTTGCAAAGGTCTTGACAAGCTATACACTTTATTTATAGCACTCCTTTCATGTTCCAGTTCAGTAACCATGTTTTTAAAAAAAAAGGCAATAAGACTTATCTGGCATGACCTGCTTTTGATGAAGACATTTCGAGTCTTTTTAATCACCTAATTTTCTAGCTGCCCACCAAATATCTCTTTGATCATCTGCTCTAAGAATTTCCTAGGGAGTTAAAATCAAGCTTACTGACCTAGGGTTTACAAAGTAGGCTCTGCTCTTTGTAGAAATAGGTCATCTGCCTTCTCCAATCTTGTGGTACCCCTCCTGCCACTACATCTTCCAGTTTTCATTATCCAAAGATGTAATTCATGCCAGGTAGGTGACTTGAATTCATCAAGGACAACTATGCCATTTTCTTACTGTCTCTTCACCTGTCTTGACTGTACATTTGTTGTCTGTCATTTACCGTGTAACAGTGTTGTCCGTGAAAGTGAAAACAAACAAAATAATAATGGAGCAGCTTTGCCTTGTGTGATCAGATATTGCCTAATCCACCCTCCATCAAAGATTCTAGGTTTTATTTCTCTTCCAGTATAGCTTCCTCTAACATCTTTTTGGAATTTTTTCTCTTTATGCCTTTAGCTTCCCTTTATGTCATTCTGAGCATTAGCATTTCTGATAACTATTTTGTTAAAAAGTTTATTTTATTTTTTAAAAAAAGTTGTAAATCTACATTCAGTTGCACATAAAAATTGGTTACAAATCATACCCTTAAAGTCATTAAAAATGTAAAATGGCGAATACTAAACTACAGAGTATTGTAGGATCAAATCCATAGCATAGTGATCTGTATTTAAACAACCCTTTTGCCCAAAATAGCATCCTGTATAAGCAGTGAGAGAAATAGGGCTGCAGTGTGATAGACAGCATGTACCTGTAATAGTAGTATTTGGCGACTTCCTATGGTCAAACTTTCCCACTAATTTGAAGATGTGTAGAATAAAACAAGTTCTCAGATAATACAAGAAGATAATCAATATGAAAACTTTGCATTATAGGAGAAGCGTAAGATTAACATTTAAAGTCAAAATTATGTTCTTTTTAAATATTACTGCAGATTTCTGTTTATCCTAGCTCCAATTTTTGAGTTAAACAGAGAGGCCTAACTACAAAGATACACTTATATCCAAGTGTGTTCTATGCCGAAGTTACACATCAAAGTTTACAATGTTTGGTGTCATTAGCATCATTGGGTTGAGAAGTCTTGTTTTTCCCTTCCATACACAAGCTAGTAGTAAACATGAGGGCCCAGATTTGGAAAGCCTGCCCTTTCTATGTCCGTGGAATGTGTAGTATGTTTGATAACTATTTTTATAGGACCAGGCCACACCTTTCTACTCATCCTGTGTTACCTGGTCTTATTTTCATCTTTTCTACATTTCTTTTTAAAAAAACTCTAAGTGGGTTATTAGCTATCTATGTTAATTCCACATCAGTAACAATTTCCATTCCCCTTCTTCCCTACATTGTAATTGTTTTCCGTGTTTCCAGAATTTCATTCTTTAGTTTTCACATCCTTGAGCTGACTTTCCCAGACTCTCAGTTATTTACTAACATTCTTGGTAACATGTGTAATCTGATCCCATATAGGCAAGCTAGACTTAAAATCTCTTAGGCCTCTTGTAATCCCATTTCCATTTCAGCCCCTTGGGTTTTATTGTACTGAGAATCCTGGTTCCTGAACTGGCCAAACCATTGGTTTACATTGTTACTGGTATCTTACTTTTACATCGCTTTCATTTCTGGATATATCTCCTCCTCTCCTTCCCACACCACCATCTTTTATGAGTAATAAAAGGTGGTGGTGGGGGGAAGCAGTTCAATAAAACTGAGTCTGACAGTCTGTACAGTATTCCATAGCCATAGTTTCTAGTTCCTCTCTTTATTCGTAAAATAGAGGGAGGAGCATTTCTCCCCATCTTTTCTATCATTTGAGTATGTATTGTTTGCAGAGGTCCCTTCCAAGTCAGCTCATGTGGCCAGTTCAGGGAAGCCTTTCCTGATATCCTCCCCACCCCCAGTTGCTGTTTGTGTTTGTTGAGTTGGTCAGGCATGGCCGACTCTTTGTGACCCCATGGACCACAGCATGCCAGGCCGTTCTATCCTCCACTGTTGCTGGAAGTCTGTCCAGGTTAATGTTCATTGTTTCTATGACACTACTATCCATCTCCTCCTCTGCCATACCCTTTTCCTTTTGCCTTCAATCTTTCCCAACAGTAGTCTTTTTCAAGGAGTCTCATCTTCTCATTATGTGGCCAGAGTATTTAAGCTTCAGTATTTAACCTTCCAGTGAATAGTCTGAATGAATTTCTTTAAGTATTATTAATGCCATCTCCATCCTCCTCAAGTTGTCATTTATTTTTTAAAAAACTTGTTTTCATTTATATATGTCCCCAGTTGAATATAAACTTCTTGAGTACAAGGACTATCTCCATTTTGTATTGATATCCCTAGAGACCAGCACAGTGTATGCATGTAGACACTTAAATGCTGATTAGATTGAATTTCTGCCTCCCAAGATGCTTTCACTGTAGTTAAGGAGAAAAGACAAGTGCAAAATTAATGATGGTATAAGACAACAATACATATGTTTTTACAAGGTAGTCTATGTGGTACAGATAATGAACACTAAGGTAAAGAAAAGAGAGAAGCCGCATTGATGCAGAGTAAAGGTTGCTGGAACTGGTGTCAGGACTCAGGTTTGAATTCTGGCCTTGCCATTGATTTATTATTCATGTGACCTTGGGGAAATTTCTTAATCTCTCTGGGCAACAGTTCTCTCCTCGGCAAACGTAGAGGGTTAGACTTGGTGACCTTTGGGGTTCCTTCCAGCCTTTAATTCTATGGTCTTATGAACTGAATAGTCTCCTTTTTAAGGTATTTTAGCTGAATCAGACTTATACCTTCCCGGAAGTTTCTGGTGGCCAGGTTGAATAGTTACTGACTTCATGAGCATAAATTCTAATTCTGAAATTAAAGAAAAAGAGCCAGTGTACTCAATGGTTTGGAATAGATGTCCCTTCCTTATTTGTGTATATACTGGAGGAAACATTTTTTTTCTAGTGTATATGGAGTATATGTGTATGTAGTATAGGCACTGTAGGAAATACTGCTTTGCCGCCTGTGTTTATTGATAAGGAAAGATTCCATTTAAAGCCACACGAGCATATTTTTAAAGGAAATTCCAAGAAGAAAAAAAGTGCTTTAGTATTGTTCATGTGCCATGATTGCATTAAATACAACAATTACACCTCAAATTACTGAAGCCTGAAGGAAAAAAAAAATAAAACCTCAAGCAACCCCCCATGTCCCCCCAATACGCACACACACTTTCACATTTTTATTTTTTAATAGCGTGCATATATTAGTTTCAATACCCTATCGGCTCTGTACTTCTGAATGAAGAGCAATGCAATAATCACATTTTTGAGCAGGAAATTCAACTCTAATTTTCACCTGCGTAAAACAGACTGAACTGTGAAGAGAATGACATGATTAAATTGATATACTCCTAGAGTGATAAATCTAATATCTGGAAAGATGGGTTGCTTCTCTGCTTGCTTTTGAATTGAAGAAATTGGTTTTCAGTATTTTATACTTTAAAGGTAAGGAGGCAGGCTTTTAGCTCCTTGTCATAGATATCTTGTGGTACCGGGGGAAAAAAAGAAAAGGAAAAAGAAAAAAAAACAGGAACGACAACAACAACAAAAAGAACTCATGACCACCCTATATAAGAGCAGCTACTCAGTATTGTATTGATTTGTCTGTCAGAGAAAAAGCAAGTGCAATAGTTAAACAACAGCATCTTTTTGCTTTCGTTGTGGGTCCATGATTACCACCGTGGGATTTCTCTTCTGCTGGAAAGTAAAGATTTCTGAAGTAGAAGTGTGTCTGACTGTGACCAGCACATTCGATGGGAAGCAGGGAAACATCTGTGCTCCACTTGCACTAATTTGAATCATTGAATCACACGCCTGCAACAGACTGATTCTGAAGTATTCCCAGTACTCGTTCTGATTGTGGTTCAAAGAGAAATCAGACTAAAATTAACTACTGTTAATACTTTGTATTAGCGTCGTCTTTAACAGTGGGTAATGCTGACCCACGTGGTCTGCAGTCTGAGCTCTGATCTCGCTGTCCTCTGGAAGATGGAGGCAGCTTAGGGGCAGCTAGGTCGCACAGTGGATAGAGCACTGGCCCTGAAGTCAGGAGGACCTGAGTTCAAATGTGACGTCATACCAAACACTTGACACTAGCTGTGTGACCGTGGGCAAGTCACTTACTCCAAATTGCCTAAAAAAAAAGAAAAAAAGATGGAGGCGGCTTTCAAAACCTTTCTTTTTTGTTGTTGTTTTGGCGAGGCAATTGAGGTGACTCGCCTAGGGTCACTCTGCTAATAAGTGTCACGTGTCTGGTTTGAGACCACATTTGAACTCAGGTCCTCCTGACCCCAGGTCCAGTGTTCTATCCACTACAATCACCTCACTGCCCCAAAATACTGGAATGGTTTACCATGTACTTTTCCAGATGAGGAAACTGAGGCAAATAGGCTTAACACAGTATTAAATGTCTGAGGCTAGATTTGAACTCATGAAGATGAGTTTTCTTGACTCCAGGCCTATCACCTAGCTGCCCCAAAACTTTTGAGCAACAGTGGCTAGATTGTTCTGTCTCTTCAGGATATACTTCCAGGTGGAAAGGCAGCAATACTTATTGACTTACAACATCAACGAAGCCCAGCACTTGAAAAAAAAATTGAATTTAAGAAATTGAAGTTACTCACCACCAAAGGTTGGCAACTTTAAAACGTTTTAAAAAGTGGCTTATTTTAGTGAATGAATTAAAAAAACGTTTAGCCATTTTTTACTATTTTCCAGGTCCTGCGTTAAGTGATTGTGATATGAATACAAAAAAGCAAAATAACCCTCGTTCTCAATAAACTTATGTTGTAATAGGCAAAGACAATGCACATAGAGGAGTAACAGTAATAATAATAACAACAACAACTACCATTTTATAGTACTTTAAGGTTTGTAAAGGTCTTTACAAATATTTCCTTTTATACTCACAACAATCCTGGGAAATAGATGCTATTATTATCTCCATTTTACAGATGAGGAAACTGAGGCAAATAGAGGCTAAATGACTGGCCTGTTTCGTGCAGTGTCTGAAGCTGGGTTTGAACTTGAGTCTTCCTGACTCCATGTCCGGCACTATCCACTGTGTCACTTAACTTCCTAGATGACCTAGTAGTCAGAGAGGGGTGTTTTGGTGAGGGAAGTCACAGGGATGCTGAGTTGAATCATAAGGCAATTGAATGGTAATGTTGGTTTCATGATTATTCCTGGAGTTGTAGGTGAAAAACAAAGGGGAAAGGAGGATCTGGTACTTGCAAGGTGTCATGGTATTAAACAGAGCTGGGGAGCAGTGTGGTGGGTCTGGATCAGGCTAGATGTAGTGAACTGTCCCCAGTCTATGTTCCAGTTTCAAAAAATTATGGTAAAGTCCACTGATACTATTGGTCAGCCCACAACTAATGTAGACCTTATTAAATGAAATTCTCACCATTCCTACGGCCCTAGTCTTAATTCTTCCAGTGCTGAGGAGTGTCTAGTCCCTTTTCCAAGATCTTTTGAGGTCTGGAAACAAGTATTTTTCTGTTTGTCTGGATTTGATTAGAGGGAACTGTTAGTATATGTTCTGCTAACGCCTCTTTCCTTGACAACTTTGTTTACCTAAGTGCCCAGTATGTGTTCAGAACAGAGGGAGAAGCAAAGAAGCATAAGACAGTCCTGACGTGATCAACAATATGGAGGATCACCAACACAAAGTATAACTCACTTAAGAGCGGTGTATGGAGGAGCATAGGGATGCATTCAACAGGAAGGGTGTGCTCCAACAGGAAGTTGTGCTCCCACTGAAGAGGAAGGTGTGTGCTCCAAAGTGCCCTTCTGAAAGTGGGGCTCTGATACTCTGATTTTGGGTGGCTCCCTGGAGCTGGCTGATTGGCATATCAGGAATCAGGGCAAACTATTTTTGGGGTTTGTTTATCAGGGAGAAAACCAAGCAAGTGGTGGATAAAACATTATTTTGTGTACACAGTTGTACTAACCTTAGGAAAAAAAATATGATTGTCAATATTCCTTTGTGAGTATGTTCTATAAGCTTACATCTTCACTTAAGGGGAGACTGTCATGGTGGTCTCAAAATCACTAATCTTATTCCCGGGTGACTTGGTTAGACCTGTCTTTATAAAGATCGATTTGACAGCTTAGTGGAGGCTGGACTGGAGTGGGGAGAGGCTTGAGACATGAAGACCAACCCAGAAGGTTATCTCAATAGAAAGTGAGGTGAAGAGGGCCTGTACCAGAGTGGTGGCTGTATCAGAGGAAAGAAGAGGGCATAAGGGAGATGTTATGAAGAATTGCAAACTATTAGTAACAATATTTAATTTTTTTTTTTTAGGCAATTGGGGTTAAGTGACACAGTGTTTGGTCTGAGGCCGGATTTGAACTCAGGTCCTCCTGACTTCAGGGCCGGTGCTTTATCCACTGCGCCATCTAGCTGCTCCTATTAGTCACAACATTAAGTAATTCTCCCATGATAAGAGAAATGTGATTCAAAACAACTCTTAAATTTTATCTCACATGCAGCAAATTATCACAGATAACAGTGTGGGAAGGGTTGTGGGAAATTAGGTACACTGGTCTATTACTGGTGGGTCTGTGAATCATTACAACCATTTTGGAAAGCAAATTTGGAATTATGCAAATAAAATGACTAAAATGTCCTTTGACTTTCTGATTCTGCTATTAAGTTATATACTAGGCGTTTGTTGCAGGGAGAGCATTGATAAGAAGAAAGCTCCCATATAAAGCAAAATATTTATAGCAGCACTTTTTATAATAGCAAACAATTGGAAACAAAGTTGATACTCATCAATTGGAAATGGGCTAAACAAATTGTGGTGCGTGAATGTAATGGAATATTACTATGCTGTAAGAAGTAACATATGTGATGCATAAAGAAAAGCATGGGAAGACTTATAAGAGCTGATGGGGAGTGAAGTAAGCAGAGCCAAGAAAACAGTATTCAGTATGACTATAACAGTGTAAATGGAAAGAGCAACCAATACAGAACAATTAAAAGTGAAGGTTGCAAACTAATAGAGAAGAAGAGTGGCATCGAAAAAGAGATACAATAAGATACTCCCGCCCTACTCCTTTACACAGGTTTGCATGGGTCCATGGTATGGTACAGTACATATTTTTCGGACACACACATATATACATACACACCCACATATATATGTTTTGATGTATTTATCAGTTTTGCTGATTTTTTTCTCTTCCTCTTTTTGTTTCTTTAAACATTATTATTTGTTAAATGAGATTGCTCTCTGGAAGAGCAGAGAAAAGAGAATATTGGGAAAAATCTTGACTATATAAAAACAAAAGATAGCAATATTGAAATATATTTTAAATATATTTATATTTAATATATTTTTTAAAAGGCATAGTCTCTGCCCTTGCTTTTAGTAAAAAAGAAAGCTAACAAATATAGGAAGTTATGCTCCCAATATAAGAACTCCTTCCACAACTTTGGATAGCATCTCATTTTGGTATCTTTTGAAAGTCATGGAGATGTGAGTATTTATAGGAAGAGGGGAATAGACAAGTAGAAAAGGAGAGACTGAACAGTCAGGAAAGGGAGTAATGAAGTTTTGAGGACATTTATTGAAGATATTCAATAGCCCATACTGTATGGGTATATTTAGCTTAAAGAATCCCAAGATCACAGATTTAGAGCTAGAAGGGAACTGAGATCATCTTTCCATCTCAGAGACCAGTCCCCATAGTTTATAGGGGAGCAAACTGAGGTCTATAGGAGATAAGTGACTTTGCCCAAGGTCACATAGGTAGTTCCACAAGAAGGATTTGAATTAAGGTCTTCTAACTCCAGAGCCTTTCCTTTGTACTACTTCCATTTCACAGAAATTCATTTATGAGAAATAAATGGCAGTAATGATCCTAAGGTGTGGAAAGTTGTCAGTCTTCAGTATTGGGAATTCACAGCAAATTCACCCCATTTGCTAACCAAATGTTTCTAAAAGATCTTACATTAATAGATGAGAATGTTGCCTAAGAGAAATCACTTTAGGAAGATACACTGAATGTGTGGAATTTTAGAGAATTTCCTTTTGGAATAAAGAACTGAAAACAAAAAAAATCCAAGCAAAATCTAGGGTGCAAAAGTTTCAGATCAGTGTTTCTTCTTTGTTTTTGAATGTTGTTCCACTGGAAAATTGATATTTTCCTCCAAAGACTCTTTTTCAACAGGTTTATTACCTTTGGTATTTTGTTATTTTATTTAAAATATCTAGGGACCAGTTTTGGTTTTTAAAATGGAATGTAAACAGTATTTGATTACCAAAGATTTGGTTTACAGGCAACTTTTTAGGCATTCTGTTTTATAAAATAAGATATTCCTGAATTAGCCTCCATAGAGGAATTACAAAAGAAGCTGTCCTCAGCCCTCAAAGAATATTTAGACCAAAGGAGAGTATTGGCTATTAGGATGGTAGCATATGAAGGCAAATATATCTCAACTGCCTCTCAGACAAACTAAATATTCCCCAGGAGGACTATTTCTGCAAATGGCCACACAATTTCCACAAGACAAAGTCCCTAGTTAAAGCAATTATTCCATCCCCTTCTACCCCAGAATCATAATCAACATGAGGCTTTGCCTCATGGTATAGATGTTTACAGGGTTGAGGTGCAAGTATTCTTCCTTCCTGTGGTGACCACCATCCCTGCTCCTTGCCTCGCGGTCCCACAGTCTTTTACTGTCAGTCACCACGCAATCCCCAAGTTGTGGCCCATTTCTCCCATGGCCTCATTCCCTCCCCAACCCTTGCCACAGCATCAGATATGCTCTCTGCCCTTTCCTTGTGTGATTACACATGTGTTTGGATGGTCCTCCATGCTGCTATTGAATCTGTCCCAAGTTTAAGAATTCCTTCTTGTAGTTCCCCTCCACATCCAAAGAGATTCTCCACAAGACTCTGCCCTGCCTATGCATATGATTTTTTTTTAGGCAATTGGGGTTAAGTGGCTTGCCCAGGGTCCTCCTGACTTCAGGGCCAGTGCTCTATCCATTGCACCACCTAGCTGCCTCCCTGCCTATGCATGTGATTTCTTCAGGGCTAAACCCCAAGGTGGTTGTAGCTTAGGTATTAATACTAATTCTCCTTGTTTCATTCCCTTCCCCCATGGAATTCCCTGTGAGATCCCACCCACTAGGAGACTCGTAGAATATTGTAGGTACTTAATAAATGCTTGTTGAATTGAATTCTCTAAGGGCCATGGGCACCTGGACCTTAAATTAGAGTCTGGTAGTTATTTCCCTTTAATCTGTGGGCAGTGGAATCCTTCTGTTTCTAAGAAGCAGGTACTGGATGTTCCAGTAAGAGAGCTGTGGAACACATAGGGGCTGAATACTGCTTATTCAGGAAAGGGAGTGAGGACCAGATAAGGCTTTCACTGTCTCCTTAAAATTTCAGAATCAAATCCAGGGAGCATTCCACACTGTCACTGGATGCAAACGCGTAGTATGTGTAATTATGCTCACTTTTAACTTCTAATTGGCTAGTGGTCAGGAGTCATTACTAATTACTAGTTAAGTTTGGATACATCTTCTTTGTTATGACTAAGCTGTCTTGTGGTTGACAGCACTGTATTGTTTTCTCTCTCTGACTCAAGCGGTAGTGAACTGGAAGTCAGAAGAACAAGGGCAAAATCCACAGCTGTTTCTCTGCAGCACCGACCAGCTGCTGCTTAGAAGGTAGGAGAAGACTCACTCTTCGTAGAAGAAGGGAGAATAATGATCAGGACCAGAAGGATAACTCTTAGGTGATGAATCTCACTTTGCCGTTTCTCTTTCTCACACTATGAAGCATCCTTAAAACCTACCAGTCTGATCCTTATCACTCATTTACATGCTGCTGGCCTTAGTTCATTCATTCTTCTTTTTTTTTTGTCTTTTGTTAGGCAGTGGTGTTAAGTGACTTGCCCAAGGTCACACAGCTAGTAAGTATTACGTGTCTGAGGCTGAATTTGAACTCAGATCCTCCTGACTCCAAGGCCAGAGCTCTATCCACTGCGCCATCTAACTGCCCCTTAGTTCATTCTTCTTATCACTGGTTTTTCCAACCATGCTTTTCTCCCTTTGCCTTCCCCAATCATTTGTTCTTTTGCCAGAAAATGAATTCAGGTCAATTGTGTGCAAGGCATTTGCGCTCACAACTATTCCATGCCAAGCTCACAGAGGGGAAAATAAGCACGGAACCACTAAATAACAATACAGGATAGTAGTGACATCCTGGAACATCTAGAAAGTAGGTCTTCTGATTCCAGATCTAAGGATGGCACAGATTATAATTGGATTTTAGAAACAGAAAAGACCTTGGAGATAATCTAATTCAATCCTCTCATCTTATAGATGATGAAATTGAGGACCAGATTATCTCTAAGTGACTTGCTCAAAGTTACACAGTAAAGCTGAATTAAGACTAGACCTCCCACCTTCCATTCCTCTCATCTGTCTGAATCTCAGTTCAATACACTTGCTGTAACAGTGTCCTTAACTCATTGCAGCCCCCTTCCGAAAGATAGTAGCATCCTTTTACTTAATCTTTGAAAGTCTGCTCCTTCACAATTGCTACTGATTCCAAAGACCCCTCAGAAGCACCAGTGATAAATCAATACAGTCCTGCTGACTTCAAGAGATAGATATATCACGGTGTAGCCTTGATAAGAGATGGCTTTGATGCATGGCGATAAATATGACAGGTATCTTCAGGTATTTGCAAATCTGTTTTGTGGAAAGAGAGTAAACATCCTGTGTGACTCCAAATGACAGAACAATGGGTGAAAGTTACAGGGAACCTTTTAAAATGGAATGAGTTCCCCCTCATAGAAGATACCTAAGGAATGACTGGATAACCACTCCTCAGGGATATTGTAATGGGGATTCAGGATGATTTAGGTCAGGAAGGGTTGAACAAGTGACCTCTGACACAATATATACCCTCTCAAGTCTTGTCCAGCTCTGAAAGTCTGTGGTTCTTGTTGTTCAAAAAACAAGGTGTGATGTATCTGTTGTGTTTAATTGTACTACTTTGTTATATATCTCCTTAATCTGGAGGTAAACCTTTGTTTAGAACTTTGATTGTAGCTTCCTATGAAGGGTGTATATATGACCACTGATGATCACCTTGAGAGGTTAGGGAACACCTATTCTGGAATGTCCAGTTATACTTGAAAAATGGTTCCGAAAGGAACTCATTATCTTTTCCCCAAAACCTTCTTCCATTCCAGATTTTCTTTTTAGGCAATTGGGGTTAAGTGACTTGCCCAGGATCACACAGCAAATGACAAGTGTCTGTTCTGAGGCCAGATTTGAACTCAGGTCCTTCTGACTCCGAGGCTGATGTTCTATCCACTGTACCACCTATCTGCCCCCTCCAGATTTCTTTATTACTGCTGAGGGCACCATCACCCTCCCAGTCACCCAGGCTTGGAACAAAGGTGTTATTCTTTACTCCTCATTAACTCTCTCTGCCCATATCCAATCAGTTCTCATATCCTGTTGTTTTTACCTTGGTAGCATCTCTCAATATTCACCCTTTTCTCTCCTCTGATACTCCCACCACCTTGGTGCAGGTCCATATCACCTCTCTCCTAGACAGTAATACTGATTGTTTTCACTGCCTCAGGTCTCTCTTTATTCCCGTCCATCTTCCACTCAGCTATTAAAGTGCATAAAACACAAGTCTGACCATGTAACATTCCCCCTATTCGTTAAACTCCAATGCTTCACCATTACCACCAGGACCAAATAGAAAACCCTCTGTTTGGCATTTACACCTTCTTACCCTCATGTACTCTGGGATCCAGGGACTCTGGTCTCCTTGCTATTCATTGAACAAGACACTCCAGGCATTTTTACTGGCTGTACCCCATTCCTGAAATTCTCTTCTTCATCATCTCTGCCTCCCGGCTTCCCTGGCTTCTCAGCTAACATCTCACCTTCTACAAGAAGCCAGTTCTCTGTTGATTATCTCTCATTTATCCTGTACATTATATATCTTGTATATCTATTATGTATAATACCTATCTATAAAATCTTGCTTCTACATAGGAATTTGCGTGTCATCTCCCTCATTAGACTGTGAGCATCTGGAGAACAAGGACTGTCTTTTGTTTTTCTGGTATCCCCACTGCTTAGCACAGTGCCTGACACATAGTAGGCACCAAAAAAATGCTTCTTGACTGAATCCTTCTTCATTTTATGATGGGTAATGAGTTGATTGTCTTTATTATGGAGGACTGACTGAGGATGAATTGGCTGGGTCAGAGCATTGTGGACTGAAGCTTAACCTTTGAGCTTGGCCTGAATTAAAAACCATCACAACAACAGTGACAACAACCACAACAAGTATATATGTTTGTAGGAGGTGGGAGTAACTGCAAAGTCATCCCTTTCAGAAGAGTTTCTGAGAGAGCTGGGTACAGAACAGAAGGCAGGAGAGCTAAGGGAAGAAGTGGGTCAAGAGGGATAATATTTATGTGTGTGTGTGTGTGTGTGTATTCATGTTCATACATTTGCACAAATCTTAGAAAAAATGGCCTGCTATACATGGTTCATTTGGAGAGTGAGCACTTTAATTCACTTAGTTTTAAAAGAATTTTTTAAAATGAGAAGATGTCATTTTAGAAGGTACTTTGTATTACATCTGGGACAGGAGATTATGAGCAGAGAGAAAATTTCAGAGCTCCAGTCCACAGAAGCAGAACAATTACGGATACTGGTGAGACCAGGGTATGGCCATTGTGCTCCATCAACAAGCTTTTATTAAGCACATTCATTGTGTACCAGGAACTGTGCTAGCTACAAAATGAAGATACAGGTTGTGGGAGTTTAGGATGTTGAAGGACGAGAAGACCAGAACGTTTGATAGGTCAGCATTTTATTTTTTGAATTTCCTAAATCCAACAAAATAGGTTGGGTGAAAAGGAAGTTTATTGTTGTTACTCATCCTTCATTTTCAAAGAGGAGCAATGACGACAATACAGGTGATGTCTTGACTTGCTCATGATTTGGATTTAAGTGAGGCTTCTGCCTCACTTTTGTACGTAGTCATCAGCCTCACTCTCTCTTCCAGAGCCATTGAAGTCCAGTGGCAATACCAAAGTCAGGATGATGGCAGATGGCCCAGACTGCAGTGCCTGATCATGGTGTCTTTGATGTCTAACCAAGCTCTAAGCGTTCCACAGAGCGTGTTTCTGTCACCTTCGTGGCTGTTGGAGCAAATTGTTCTTTCCAACAAATTGTTGGAACAAATCGCCCATTCCACCAGGGGGAAATTGTCACATGCTTGGGGTAGACATCCCCCTAACTCACTAATGGATTTGAAGCCTGCAGATTACCCTCAACCTGGTTTAGCCCATCTGCTAAGACAGTGTTGCTGGAGTGTGGCTGCTGCTTATGCTGCAGCTTCTTGGAGCCATGCGTGAGAACTGAGTGACAGATAGATCCCAAAGTTGGATAGGCAGTCCCGAACAGGGCTTGGTAAGCCCTCACACCAGAGGTGCTGGTCCTCCCTGGATACCCCAAACACCCCAGGAATTCCGTTAGTTATATATTTAATTCCTTGAGAAAGGAGAGAGAATGACCTTGGAACTAAGATCTGGATAAGATGATATAGAGTGATAAGGAAAGAACGTCACAGAAAGACAGGTTGCTGTGCATTCAGTACAACAATAAAGCATTTATTGAGAGCTATGTGTCAGAAACTGCACCAGGTACTTGTGCCTAGCAATTCTGTTGCCTGGGGCAAGCTTCACCTAATCTGCCCTGGCCATGTAGCAGGAAACGAACCCTCCAATCAATTTTTTAAAGAGAAATTAAGTTGGGAATAAGGAATAGAGAATCCCTGGGGACAACATAAAAGCCTTGCTCAGGAGGAAGCTACTAGATATCACTCTGAGCACCTTCCCTCCCAACAAGGCTTATTGGGTGCAGGTAGCCTCCATTTCATCCCACAGAAAATACTCAAAGATATTTGGAGGATAAATAATAAAAAAAAATAAATAAAATAAATAAAAAATGATGGCTAAAGCCCTGGACCTAGAGTCAGGAAAATGAGTTTAAATATGGTTTCAGACACTTACTAGCTGTGTGACCCTAGTCAAGTCACTTAACTTCTGGTGGCCTTAGATGGTTTCCTCAACTGTAAAATGACAATAGTAATGGCACCTACCTCCCAGAGTGGTTGTGAGGATCAAATGACACAATGTTTGTGAAGTGCCTCAACGCATAATATAAATTCTAGCTTTTATTATTATTATTATTATTATTATTATCATAAAGAAAATTGGAGACTTCCAAGTCATGTGAACAATAGTATGGCAGACTAGACATTTCTCTGATCCCTATGACTTCTCCAGCATTTCCATAGGACAACTGTGTCCTAAAGATAAATCACCTTCAGCTGTCTCCGTGGTCTGTGATGCTCAGAATCCAAAAGAAGGTGAACTGCCCCCACCCTACCCCAGGAACTGACGCTTAATGACCCTGAGCTTGCTTAGCATCCCTCCTCCACCTCTCTCCATGGCAAAGCTGCACTAGCAGGCCCAAGAACACGATACAGGTTCCTATCAAAACTAATTTCAACATCCTAGTCCCCCTTCTCTCTTTCCTCAAGTTTGCTTGGGTCTTGACAGCCAGCTTGGCCATAACCCTTTAGGAACAAAAGACTACTGGGGACTGCAACCCAGAAGTGCCATCAATACAAAGCTCTGAATTGCTGATCTCAGGGAAAATAGGCTCTGAATTGCTGGCACGAGGCCAGAGAACTGGGAGTGGGGCACGTCACCAGGACAGGACATTGCGCACATAGGGGCGGTGCAACACTCTACCAAGCCTGAGGGAATGAGCATTGCATCTATTTGGGGCCAGTTCTGACCACCCAAAAATCATGTTGGGCAGAGACCTAGGCTTCTGAACCACAAATTGCCCATCATAGAAGGAGGCTGAGACACTTTCGGATTCAGCCCTCAAAGAAACTTCATCACAAAGGAGGGAGTCAGGAAGTGAGTAATAAGGAAAATAAGCAGGGGTAAAAGACTTTAAGTACCAAAGATTTCAGGAAGAAGAAAACTCAAAGACCTTGAACATAAATAGGTAAATCAACAAGAAAATGAGTAACAGACGAAGGAAAGATAACCTCTAGATCCACTAAACTAATTCAACTATTTAGGAATAAATACCGAAAAGAAAGAAAGAAAAAGAACATAATCCAACACTTGATGAGAGACGACCCTGTGCAATTTAAGGAATCAAACACACCATTCCTGAGTGATTTAAAAGAGAAATGAGAATTATGAGAGCAGAATTTGTGGCCTGTACAGCAAAAATAATGAGCAGCAATGTGAATCTGCAATGGCAAACCTCACCAAAGAAACAAAAGAGAGAACAATAGAGGGAATGTGAACACACAGAACTGAAGGACAACCTAGAAGAAGAGAAGCAAAAGCCAATGACATTAAAATAAAATGTATTCGCTAAGCAAGCAGAAGATACTGAACTCAAAGAAAGAATGCAGAGAGACAATCTAAGGATCATAGGTCTCCCAGAAGAACATGACGGTACCAAGAAAACCTTAACACTACAACGAAGGAAATCATAGAAGACAACTTCCCAGAGCTTCTAAACACAGAAAATGAAATTCCAATAGAAAGAAGTCACAAATTGCCTACAGAAAAAAAACACCAAGGCTGCAAACTGAAAAACATATAATTGTTAAAATTTAACATTTCAGTTCAGAAACAAGAAGTTCTGTAGGCCATCAGGAGAAAGATCTTTAAATACAAAGGAAAGGACATTTGAATAATGCTAGACTATTCTGGTACATGCTAAGAAAAGGAGGAGGGAATGGAATAATGTGTCTTCATGAGCAATGGAGCTCAGCCCAGAGTGACCCTATCCTGCAAATCTGAGCTTGACCATCCAGAAGAAAAGATGGATGTTCAATAACAAAGAAGAGTTTAAAACATTTTTCAAAAGAAGAACCAGGACTGAAGAGATTATTTTCCTCTCAGACACCCCAAACAATGTAAATGCAGAATGAATATAAATAAGTGCAGCAGGCAAGGGCAGTAAAAACAAGAGTGACCACCAAGAGACCAGTAAGAAACTTATTTCTAAATGTACACAACGAGATATGGGTGAAGGTGAAAATCTGGTAGAGGTAACAGTAAAGAGGTGAACAGGGAATGTTGTGGATAGAAGCTGGCAATACCCTGCCTACAGGTGAATGCTTCTTTTGTGAGATTATATTACAATATGGCAGGGTACACAAAAAAGAGAGAACAGGGGGCTAGAGAAGAGGGAGTGATACACAGGGTAAATTCAAGGACAAGCAATAAGGGTCTCAGAAAGAGAAGAGCCTACAGTGGAGTAAATGAGGAGGATGGGGGAAATACTGAAAAAGAAAGTGGGGGGGGGAAGGAAAAAGACGTTTGGAGGTGAGAGGGTGTTCTAATGAAAAATGCTTCTATGAGTGAAGAGAGATGGTCAGTGAAGGGAGATGAGAATATTACATGGGATGAGACCTGGGGAACTTGGTATTTGAAAAGTCTACTTTTCTGGGGAAGGGGGAGATTCAGAACCTCTGAGGACAACTGGCACCTGGAAGAGTGAGTGAGCATAGACACAAGGAGGAGATTTCCAGGCAAATATAGGAAGAAAAAAAGGTCAAGAAGACAGGGCATGGATCAATGATAACACTGCATAATCAAAGTTGTATGACAAGAGGGGACCTAGCATGGGGCAGTGTCCTCTCTGACAACTGCAATAATTGGTATTGTTCTAGAAGTGAAACAATGGAAAAAGAGAATCCATGTGGCAAGCCCTATGATGCAGTGGCAGAAAGCGCCTAAAGGGGAGAGCCTAGAATGGATATGTTGGAAGCTTTGACTGCATGAAGAATATGAGGAAAAGAGAGAGACCAAGTAATTATAAGAGTCATGAATCAGAGAGTGAGGGACTAGAGTAAACAGAAAGACAAGATGGATAAAGAAGAGAGTGAGAGAAATCTGTTTCGGAAAGCAATGGGAAAAATTTAAAAACTAAGGAAGCTGAAGGAGAGGAGAGAGGGAATGTCAAATGAGGAAAAGGGATCAGGGGTGAGGGGAAGAGAGCCAGAGGGAAAAGGGCAGTCTTTAAAAAAGATTAAAATAAAGTAACTGAAGGAAAATAATACTGTCTTTACAACAAAAGAGGGAACCTAAAACTGAAACACTTTTGCCAAGACAACACTAATGCATCTAGGACAAGAAGGAAAATGGTTGAATGGGAAAAAAATCTTTGTATCAAATTTCTTTGATAAGGGTTTGGTATCCAAGATAAATAAGTAGTTAATAAATCTGTATGACTAGTATCCATTCCCAAATAGATAAATGGGCAAAAGATATGATCAAAGTTCTCAAAAGAGCTACGAAGTATTCACAACTACCTGAAAACTTTCTTCCAGATCCCTAATACTAAGAGAAATCAATTCAATACAACCCTTAAGTTTTACCTCACACCTGCAGATTGACAGAATGACAAAGAATAGTGACAAGTCAATGTTGGAGGGGTTGTGAAAAGATAGGCATACTAATACTTTGTTTGTGGAGCTGTGAAATAGTCCAAACATTTTGGAAAGCAGTTTAGAATTATGCAGCTAAAGTTACTAAAATGTAAACCCTTTGATTCAGAGATTCCATTACTGAGTTTTATACCCCAAGCAAGCCATCGATAAGGAAAATAGTCCCCATATACTGTAAAAAAATACTCCAAAAGTAACACTTTTTGTGATAGCTACAAATTTGAAACAAAGTAAATGCCCATCAAAAGGGAATGGCAAAACAAATTGTGGTAGAAGAATATAATGGAATATTACTATCATGTAAGAAATAATGTGTATAATGAATACAGAGAAGCGTGGGAAGAATTATATGAACCGATACAGAAAGAAGTAAACAGAGCCAAAAACAATGTACATAACAACAACAACAACAACAATGTAAATGTAAGGAATGACATCAAAAAAATCGAAAGTAAATGTAACAAATTATAAACACTAAGTGAGATTCAAATGAAGATATGAGAAGACATTCCTCCAACTTACCCCTTCACGGAAGTGTAAGAAACAGAAAATATCAATAAAAATTTATTTAAAAAAAGAAATATGCAAAAAATCCCTTAAAGTAGCCCATAAGTAGTGGATATAATTATTCTTTCTTACCATCTACCCCTAGTCCTTATATAGTCCCACAGACTTATAGCATTACCCTGTGGCATGGACTCCCCTTGGAAGAAAAAAAACCCTAGAGGTTTAGAGGGGCAACTCCCTTCCTTCTTCCCCTCACTCCATTCCACTCTTCATCTCTACTCCAGAGACCCATACAGACAACCCTGTCAGACTGTAATTTATAAAGGAGTTGATTTTCCATAATGGGAGTTCCCCACACTGATGAAATCCTAGATCCAGATATGACCCTGCCTTCCCCCTGTGTCCCAAGTAGAGTTTTGTATTCCTATCATACAGATTCAATTAATACTACAGTTATTCTATTGATATAGTGATATCCAAGAAAGTTTTGAATCAGAAAACAAAGCCCTTTTATATTGTATGCTTCAAGCATGTCTTCCCTGATTAATCTTCATGGGACAATGAGTTATGTGAAGATTATGGTGTAAGTAGAACTAATCTGTTGCATCATTTGGGGGGAGGGGAATGAGGAAAGATCTTTCTCCTAATCTGTTCCTTGAAATCTAAGTAGTTTTGAAATGGAATCAATATATTCTATCAGATTCTAGTTATGAGAATTGAACTAGGACCTTCAATTGGGATGACAGAAAAATATAGGGTAGCCACAGGTCTTTTTCACAGTAAGATTTATTTATAGGCCTTATATAGTTTTAAAACCTCATTAACTTCATGTCTTCTTCCAGTCAAAGTCCTCTACGTTGTTTTCCCTGGACAATTATGGTTTCTTTTGTGGAAGTGAAAAGAGAGTGGTTAAAATGACAAAATAGCAATAATAAAGCCATTAAAATTATGTTTTTTTTTAACATGAAACACTGTCCATTCTGTCTTATGGTCTTAGTATATCTTAAAACTGATTTTTCCCCAATCTGTGCTACTATCTTTTTGCCCTTTGGAGATAAATATTTAAGCTCCATTAGGACTGTTACAAATTATAACTCCCATTCAAAGCCACAACGATCCATGCTAAAATTGTTTCTCTAGTTAACTAGTTGCTTCAGACCTTCACCAATGTGGATTTTGCCCCAGGAAGTTAACCAACAGACCTGTTATTAACCACTGGTGAGCAATTTGGAAGAGATTATTGCTTAATTAATCTTTGTATTGTGCTAATAAGGATGTTAAATGAGTTCATCCTTGAATTTGATTGTTAATGGAGAATGTGAATTCCCTAAGGGAGAAATGTGAACAGATTTGATATGAAAGTTAGCCATCCAACCAAGAAGCTATTTTAATCATTTTCAAGAAGAGAAGCTAGTGGATAATTTCATTAATATCTTGGATAATATTCTGGTATCTACATGTAAGTTATTATGACTCCCTTGCCCATTCCTTTGGAAAAGAAACATATTAAAATACTTAAATTGAGATTATATGAGTTTTAAAAAAAAATTAATGAAGTTTTCTCTGTGTGTGGCATAAATTAAGCCAGTCACACTTATCTTGAACGAGCAGACTATGGTAGGGAGGGGGATGTGTCATAAGCCAGTTGTGATGCCGTTCAGTCAGGACTCTATTTAACCTTCAATTTAAAGAAATCTCAGAATCTAGGATCATATTTTTCTGTAAGTAAATAGGAGAGAAATCATATTGGATGGCTTTTTAACAGCAGAGTTGGCCACAGTCTGGAATGTGATATTTGTTTCATGCTGGATGTCCTTCCGTTCTGTCATGGCTCCAATCTGTTTATATGGCAGTGTCTGTCACTGTTTAATTCTGTACCTTCTCCAGCTGACTTGAAATTGAGATTCATGTAGATTGTCCTTTGTAAATATTTTATCCCAACCTTATTTGTGTCTATAACCCAGTAGACATTAAGTTATCCTTTCTCATTTCCTCCATTAGCAGCAACCCTCCCCCTCCCCATCCCTTCTCTGTTGCATTAAACTCAGAAAATGCAAAATATTCTAAATGTTTACCAAACAAGTTAAAATGGTGAATCTAATGCAGATGGTGGTGTTGAGGTCAGTAGGAATGATATCCTAGTTTAAAAAAATCAAATATCACTTATCTGTTTTTTTTGGAGCACAGAGAGATTCTTGTATTTCAAATGGTTTATGGATAACTATGGAGAACTAGAGTGAAAAATGCCATTTAAGAAAGATATGAGCAAAAAAGATAGCTGGTCCTGTGGCAAGAGTGAGGGATAATCAATAAAATGCCTATATACGCTCCACCAGTACTTCCATGATGACAAGAGAAATCAAGGAAGGAAAATGTTGGGTGGATCTCGTGTGAAAAATGAATGGGAAGACATGGAAGAGAGTTATGACTGGGCTGTGATCAGCACCCTTGGAAGTAATGAGATCATAGGCACACTTCTGTATTTGAATTACCAACAAAAATGTCCTTTTGAGTGAAGCTTGGTACTGAGCTGCCAGAGTTACATCTTGCCTTTATTCTCTCTGTCTGTCTGTCTGTCTGTCTCTGTCTCTTTTTCTGTCTCTCCTCTCTCTCTCTGTCTCTCATTCCTCCTCCCCGGCATGCCCCGCCCCACCTCGCTGCTGCTTCTTCTTCTTCTTCTTCTTCTTCTTCTTCTTCTTCTTCTTCTTCTTCTTCTTCTTCTTCTTCTTCTTCTTCTTCTTCTTCTTCTTCTTCTTCTTCTTCTTCTCTCTCTCTCTCTCTCTCCCTCTCTCTCTGTCTCTCTCTCTTTCTCTCTCTCTCTGTCCCCTCCCCCCTCCTCCCCTCCTCTCCTCTCCTCTCTTTCTGTTCAGGGGTAGAAAAAATCACTGTGAAGTAGCGCATTTCCTTTTCCTGAATGTGTTTTGTACACCTACATTGAGAATAGATTCAATTATGAAAATAATTTTTCTTGCTCTTGGTTCATAATGTGGAATAAGCCTTTTTGGTATTTTAACAGTGAAAAGCTGCTTAAATATTGAGACTTGAAAGGCACCTACTGAGCATAAGAAATAACTGATTTTAATGACTTTTTAACATTGAGTTCATAAAACACACTAAATAAATGTTTATGGAATCAGCTCACTAAATGTTAATGTATACATATTTATCTGGTAGATTTATTCATCTTAAGATTTATCCAGCTGGAAATGCATGATTTGTCTGTGTTCTGAACTCCTGGTGAGTAAACTTTCATCACTGAAGATTGGTAACTTGACATTCTAGATTTGCCAGGGGGTAGTGAGACCTTAAGTGCCTTGCCTAATAAGTAAGGTTGCATAGCCAGTGTGTGAGAAAGAATTGGAAACCAATCTCGGGTTCTTTGTTTACTAGGTCACACTAAATCTCATGAGTTTAAATGTTGCAAATTCAGAATTGTAAGAAAAAAACATATTAAATAAAGTAATAGTCATCTAATCTTGCCCAAAAGGTAGACAGAAATGTGGTTTTGATTTGACTTAAAATCCATGTTGTCAAAGGCTTTTTGAATAAAAAAGTAAATGTAATTTACCAATTACTTCCTTTATGTTTTCTGTGTTCCTCCTTATACATCTCACTCAAAGGAAAACCAGTGCGCAAAAACATTTGGCCTTAGATTGCTTGGTTTCAGAGGTCCACAGCATTCTGCAGGTATCTTCAGTTATGGTGTCTCCACTTAGGTCATCACTTCCACCCCCTCCTACGCTGGAAAAATGGATTCTAATGAGGTTGGACCTTAAGGAAGGACCTTGAACAGTCTACTCATTTATCTCCCTCAACAGACCTCTGTCCAACCACATATATTCTGCCTGGATTTTTTTCTCAGTGGCATATTCCTACTCATGTACATTCTCCCCATCCCGGTGATTCTGGCCCATCCAACTGTCAATGTACAAACCCATTTCCCATCCCCAGCTGCCTGCTACCTTACTCCCATTCCCCTTGACTCTACCTCCCAAATGTTGCCTTCCAAATCTTCCATTGTTTTCTGTGAGATGCCTTTTCCCTAATTCACAAACTTGCTGTCATTTTAATCCTTTCCTTTCTCACTCCCTTCATATCAGTCTCTTCTCTATTCACAGCATGATCACCTTATTTCAGGTCCTCCCCAACTCTTTCCTGAGCGATTTCAATAGTCTCCTAATCAATTTCCCAGTTTCCTATCTCTCCCATATTGAAGCTATCCTCCATACAGCTGCTACAGTGATATTCTGAAACGACACATCTGATGGTGTCAGTCCTTTGCTTGAAAATATCTAATGGTCCCCTGTGGTCTCCAGGACAAAATACAAACTTCTTTGACATTTAAAGCCCTTAATTGTCTGAGGCCTGACTTTCCAGGTTTTCTATACATTCTGAGAAGTGAATCTGAATCAGGAACGCCTCTAAAATTATTATTTTAAGTTAATGGAGAAATATTAAATAAAATTTAATTTATATACAACCCTCCAGGAATAAATAAATTTTTTCCCATTACTTCTGTTACTACCCCTCTTGTCTATACCACCATCTTAACTCCCTGACCATGATATTGTTAACCAAAAGTTGTTGCTAGCAGTAACAAGATGGTTGTATGTTCCTTGATTTCTAAAGTTAAATATTATTGTTTTTGAGCTTTAACAGTCATTTTTGAATGAATGTGTGCTTTTCCTTTTGAGCATTGCCCTGCTCTATACCTAGGACAAGCACCTTAATTAGTTCAGTCCCTTAAGGTCTTTAAATAATTCTGGTCCAATGATCAAATTGGTCTGTTAGATACAGCTATTAAATAATTAAGATGTCCTTTTATCATGTGGAATTGTCCAATCAGAGCAACACATCTGGGCCTTTGGTTCTATTTTCCTCTGCCTGTTTTCCACTCTTTACCTACTGCTCTATCAGGAGAAGCTTTAACCAGATGTTCCTGACATTTTAGTTGGAGCAGTGGTTTGCTGTCTTCAAATTGTTTGGAAAGAGCCTAGTAACTATCACGACCCAAAGAGCCACTTCAACATTTTTCATTGCCTTTGCCAGAGGTACATTGATTCATCAGAATTGTGAGGTTTTTTTGGGAAAAAAAGCTAGAAAATTTAGGAGAAAAGACTTAATCCCTGATGGATATATTGGCCTCCCCATCCCCTCATTCCATTTTTCTCTCTCTCTTTCAGCTGACCTTTTCTTGTCCTCTCTGAAGATAATCTTGTGTAAAAGTAGCATGTTGGCATGACGCTCTGCTTACAGATAATTAATATTGCAGGATTGCCTTTTCTTAATTATTAATTCCCAGGGGCCAAGAAGACAGTTAAGAGACAAACCTCTATCCTGATATAAGTGCTCGTGGAGACAGACCTGGGCTTCCTGAAAGAGAGAATATTTACACTGTGTAATTTTTGATTATTCAAAGTGCAGCAGCGCCATCCTCTCTGTTTACTCTTCAAACACACATTTGCTCTATGTTTTATATGCTCAGTTAAAGGTTAACCAGAAAATCTGCATGTTTTCTTTGCTTGTCAAATGGTACTTTTGACATTAAGGAAACACTACAAAGGATTCATCTAGCTAAAGTGCGATAAATCACTGTTGACATTGGCAACCTTTTTTCTAATGTCTTCCCCAGGCACTCAGGGTTATTGTAGAATCCAGACTAGTCACTATAGTAGACTTTTTGCTTTTATACATTCCCAAAGGCCAGGAAACCTTTCCTGGCATTTTATTTAATCTCTAACTATAACCCAATTCTTTATGGAGTTCTCATCAGTTCTCATACTGTTCATTCCCTTTCTGCCATTTGCATGATTCACCAAGTTTTCCCAATTAAAATAATGATGATGATGATGGTGGTGGTGGTGGTGGTGGCGATGATGACAGCAGCAAAGGTCTTCCAAATGACTTCTGCCTTTTTATAGTATCCCCTTCTTCAAAGGGGATATTTAAGCTGCCTGCAAAAGTACAAGGATATCTTCTTCAGGTGGGAATTCCATCTTTCCATTTCAGGGAGAGGAGAAAAGATGAAATGGGGCTGAGAAGCAGACTATGATGGTTCCTGTTAGAAAGAAAAAGTTGGGACATTAAAAGGCAAGAGTCTTTGGGAAAAGTGAGGTACCTTCAGTATATGAGTATAATTGGAATATTATTAGGCCATAAAAGATGACAAATACGGAGCATTCATTGGACCTTGGGAAGACTTAAATGCACCAATGCAGAGCAAAGTGGAAGAACCAGGAGAACAATTTATATCAACACTACAATTAATTAAAGAAAAAATTTTTTTTTGCAATTTCAGAAATCTGACCAATGTAGCAATTAATCATGACTTCAGAAGACAGATGATGAGATCTAATTCCCACCTCTTGGAACAAAAGGGATGGAGTAGAGCTGCAGAATGAGACACGCATTTCCAGACATGGTCCATGTGTTGATTTGCTTTGCTTGGCTGTTAAAATTTGTTACAAGGGAGGGCTTCCATTGAGGGAGGGGTTGAGTCAGTGGTAAGTTACATGTGAAAAGAAGGAACATGAATAAAACAGACAAAACAAAAACGAAAAGGAGAAAAATGTAGAAGGATATGCAAATGGGATTTTGTTACTACTTTACCAGATTGAGTATCCCCTTTAGAAAACAAACGGCATGTGACAGAAGTCCCTGGTTTCACGTGCTATCTCCTTTTTTGTTCCGTGTGTACGGGCATGTTTGACTTCAATCAGTCAATAAGCAGTTATTCAGGCACTGTTTGTTGATGATCGTTGTGGTGGGAGCAGTATCCTAACTCCTTCTCCTCTGCTAGTTAGCCTAGTTTCCCCCTAAAATGTATTAAGACCCTCTCTGAGTCTTGATTGGCCTGGGGGACTAAAGGCTCAGGCTGTTGACATCACTTTCTGGTAGCTTGTCCCTATATCTTTGTCTGAGGGCATCAAGGCCATTGACATTTTTTCCTCTCTTAAACAAGGAGAGTGAGAAAGCATCCGGTGCTTTACTTCTATGATTGAAATTGTGTTTATAGTACAAAGATACTGGCAAAGGGTCATCATTTTTCTTCACAAAAATTGCCTGAAATCTCAAGCCCCAAACTAGGCCACTTCAGAAAATAGTTTTAAGAAATAGAACTAGAGCAGATGTCCTTAAATGAACAGAGATTTGGTGGTAAAGAGAGGCAAAGGCTGGGCAGATAGACCATCTCTGACATTATTCAGTTGGCTTTGGTTGGTATTTCTAAGCTTGGGGTATCAATGACCATTGTCTCTGAGTAGCTTTCATTCTTCCAGGTGTGCCCTGTTATATTTGTAGGTGCTATTGTTAGACAGCCTAATAGGATGAGGTTAGGCAGGGATTTCACTGGGGCGGGGGGAGGGGAAGGGGAGAACATTACTAATCCATATTCCCTGGACTACTGTGTAACATTGGAGAACCTCTACTTGGCTCTCAGGAAGTCTTTGAGATTTACTTTTTCTTTTAATCATTTTCTGCCTCTGTATTTTGAGCTACACTGAAAAACATATTAAATAGCATCTCCATCTTATGAAATCTCTCTCCAGTGATACAGAAATGTCATTGACAATTCATAAGTATAAAATTCTTAATGTACACCAAGGAAAAATAGAGTCTGAAGGCTTCAAATGAGTACAGAGATCAAATTAAACCAATGGATAAAGGTGAAACTTACAAATACTTTGGTTTTTTTTTTTTGTAGGTAAAATACGGCTAGTACAAAGCAATTAAAGAGAATGATGTGATTGCATGTCAAAAGACTAACTGGTACCTTGATATCAAAGCTCAATGAGAATACATTTAAAACAATTATTACCTATGTAATATCAGTCTTTAACATTCACTTTTGGAAATTTAAATTGGATTATCACACAACTGGAAAGTATTCTAGTCAAAAATTGCACAAAACAAAGTTAATGAAACAAAGGGTCCACTATGGAAAGATTAATACTTACTCATCAAGAAGGAGGATGAGTATTGATAAATGTATTCAGAGCATATGAATACTTTTGGAATTATAATAACAATAGCTATCATTTATATAGCACTTGAAGATTTACAAAGTGCTTTACAAATATAATCTTATTTTATCCATATAACAACCTTGGGAAGTAGGTCCTATTATTATTATTTTCTCTATTTCACAGATGAAGAAACTGAGGCACAGAGAGGTTAAGTGATTTGCCCAGGGTTGCACAGTGAGTGGCTGGTGCTGCATTTGACCTCAGGTCTTCCTAACTCCATGGCCAACACTCTATCCAGTGTGCCACCCACTTACTATCGCTTCAGTGAGCAATGTGAAGGCTGATAATAGACTTTTTGAATGTAATTTACAGTGGTTTACCTCTGGGTGGAGTCTATGAACCATCAAAAATTAAAGAGTAGCCCTCTATTAGCAATATCCACATGAACTCAACCAGCAATACATCAACAAAGAAGCACTGGCTGTGTGGGTGAGTCATGTGGATTTGACAAAGTGTCCTAGGAAAGTTTTGAGAAGAAAGAATTTCTACAAGTGGGGGTTAGGAGGGAGTGCATCGCAGGCATTTGGGGAAGAAAGGAGAACTTACATATGTGAATCATAGAGGTGTGAAAGTGTAGGTTAATGAAGAAATGTGGTAGAAGGAAAGAGCGCTAGCTTTGGGGTAAGAGGACCTTTGTTTAAATCCCAGCTTGGCCACTTACCGTGTATAAGCTTGGGCAAGTCACTTCCATTCCCTTGGCCCCAGATTAATTGTTAGGAAAAGGAGGGAGTTGGACTAGAATTTCAGGGGTGGGGAATCTGTGGCCTTGAGGCCACATGTGGCCTTCTAGGTTCCTGGGTGCAGCCTTCTGAGTCAATCCAAGTTTTACAGAACAAATCCTTTTGTGTTTGCTCTGTGAAGTTTGGATTTGGTCAAAAGGCTGCACTTGAGGATCTAGAGGGCTGCATGTGGCCTCAAGGCTGCAGGTTCCCCACCCCTGGACTAGATGATCTGTAATTCTATGAGTCTGTAATTCTATGAGATAGGGACATGGCTTGGTATAGTTTGGTTGGAGGTTGGAGAGGGGCACAGGAGAGTAATGTCAAATGAGGCAAGAGATGTTGGTGGGATCTAGATTCCAGGAGGTCTTACCTTCTTTATCCTATAGGCAGTAGAGAATCATTGAAGGTTTTTGAGGAGGGAAGTGACATGGTCAGACCTGCATATTAGGAAGATCAATTTGGCAGCTTTGTGAATCAAAAGCTAGGATTAAAGTTGCTAAGAGAAATATTAAGAATCTCAGATATGCAGACAATAACACTCTGATGGCAGAAAATGAAGAGAAATTAAGAAGCCTCTTGATGAAGGTGAAAGAGGAGAGTAATGGCTTGAATCTTAACATAAAAAAAAAATCTTGGCAACTGGTCCCATCACTTCCTGGAAAACAGAGGGAGAAGAAATGAGGCAGTGTCAGATTTTACATTCTTGGGTTCAAAGATCATTGCAGACAGGGACACAGGCATGAAATTAAAAGATGCTTGTTCCTTGAAGGGAAAGCTATGGCAAATCTGGACAGCATACTAAAAAGCATCACCTTGGGACAAAGGTCTGTGTAGTCAAAGCTATGGTTTTTCCAGTAGCAATGTATGACTGTGAGAGTTGGATTGTAAGGAAAACTGAGTGTCACAGAATCAACACTTTTCAGTTGTGGTGCTGGAGAAGACTTTTGAGAGGCCCTTGGACAGCAAGGAGATCAAATCAGTCAATACTTAAAAAAATTAATTTGGGCTATTCACTTGAAGGTCAAATACCAAAGCTGAAGCTTAAATACTTTGGCTACATGATGAGAAGATGGGACTCATTGGAAAAGCCCCTGATGGTGGGAAAGATTGAAGGCAAAAGGAAAAAAGGGGATGACAGAGGATGAGATGAATGGATAGTGTCATGGAAACAACAAACATGAACTAAGACAGATTTTGGGAGACAGTGGAGGATAGAAGGATGTGGCATACTGTGGTCCATGGGGTCATGAAGAGTCAGACACAAAACTGAACAACAGCAGCAAACAAAAATAAAGGATAGACCCGAGAGAAGAGAGACCAGAGGTAGGGGATGATTTAGGAAGCCACTGGGATAGTCCAGGCAAGAGGTGATAAGAGCTTGAATTGGTATAGTGGAATGGAAGACAGGGGATAGATGGAGGAGATTGTGGAATTGCCTGGGTTTGGCTAATAATTTGTTGGGGTACAAGGGGAAAAATAACTCATATTTCTATAATGCTTTAAGCTTTATTAAGTGCTCCCCGCAACAACTCTGTGAGCCAGGTACTTGTTCCACAACTAAGGAAACTGAGGCTCAGAGAGAGTAAGTGACTTGTCATGGTCACACAGCTAGTAAGAATTAGGGGTAGAATTTGAATTCAACTCCTAAGTCCTCTGTCCTGTATTATTTTCACTACCCTAGTAGACTTGTGAGTCAAAGACGTCTTCGAGAGTTTGGACTGTGTGACTGGTACTATCAGTAGAAAGAAGGAAATTAAAGAGGGTACAGGTTTTGGACAGAAGAAGATGAGTTCTATTTTGGGACATTTTCAATTTGAAGGTCTGGTGGAACATTCAGGTCGAGATGCCTGGCAGATATCTGGAGATCCAGGACAGGAGCTCGGGACTGGTGATGAAGTTGTGTTTTGTTTTTTGGTGAGGCATTTGGGGTTAAGTGATTTGCCCAGAGTCACACAGTCAGAAAGTGTCAAGTGTCTGAGGCCGGATTTCAGCTTAGGTCCTCCTGACTCCAGGGTCAGTGCTGTATCCACTGTGCCACCTGGCTGTCCCTGGTGATGGAGTTTTGACAGTCGCTTGCATTCAGATCATGTGAGCAGAATAGACCATCAAAGGAGAGAATATAGAGAGAAAAGAAAAGAGAACCCAGAGCAAAACCTCAGGGCTCATCCATACTTGGGAGAAGAGGAGAAAAAATTTACAAAGTAGGCTGAGAAGAAATAGTTAATCAAGTTATAAGGGGAACAGGAGAGAACAATATCATGGATGCCAAAGAAAAGATGATATTGAGAAGCAGATGATTGACAGGGCTTTAAAACATGCAGAGGAATCAAGGAAGATAAAGCCTGAGAACAAGCCATCAGATTTACTAATTAAGAGATCATTAATAAAAAAAAATTAAGAAAAAGAGAGATCATTGGTGATAATGAAAACTCTTTGGAGAAAGCTATTTCATAGTTCATTTGTTATTCATTCATTTTTCTATCCATTTATCTATCTATCTATCTATCTATCTATCTATCTATCTATCTATCTATTATTTATCTGAGGACAAGTGAGACCTGAGCATTTTTGTAGTTAGCCTGCAAGGACCCAATAGACAGCCAGATTGAAGACTAGCTGTTCAATTGTTTTAGTCACATATGACTCTTCATGACCCCATTTAGGGTTTTCTTGGCAAAGACACTACAGTGGCTTTCCATGCCCTTCTCTGGCTCATTTTATAGATGAGGAAACTGAGGTAAACAGGGTTAAATGACTTGCCCCCAGTCACACAGCTAATGTCTGAGACTGGATTTGATCTCAGGTCTTCCTGACTCCTGGCCAGTAAAAAACAGGAGGAATGGAGTGAAGGGCCAAAAGTGGAGGAGATAGCCTCAGCAAGAAGGAAGCTCACCTTATCCTCCGAGACTGGAGCAAAGGAGGAGGTAAGATTGAGGACATAGGGCCACAGAGCTGGAAGGAGTCTCAGAGGTTACCTCAAACCCCCCCCCATGCTATAGATGAGAAAATGGAGGCTCAGAAGGTGAGCGACTTGTCCAAGGCAACACAGATAATAAGTGGCAGAGCTGGGATTTGAGCTTAGTTCCCATGACACGCATTTCAGCACCCTTTCCACTGTGCTGTGCTGCCTTCCACAGAAATGTGCCCCATGAACAGGTACGGCCCCTTACCTATCTTCTACTTTCTTTGCATCCTCCCTGCCTTAAACACCCAGATTTTCAGTGACCTTCGGACTTGATATATTGAATGTCCCTCAAGGATACTTCTCTCTGACATTGAGCTTGCTGCAGTGTGGAGCTCAGCAATAAAAGGAAGAAATTAACAGGCATTTAAATTCCAAAATTAATAGAAGTCTGAGTCTTCTGAACAGCTGTTTCTAGTGTTTTCCAGTGTGTGTGTGTGTGTGTGTGTGTGTGTGTGTGTGTGTGTGTGTGTGAGGTGGTCTTCAATTTTCAGTCTGCTCTCAGCCATGGGGTCCTTAGCCATTAACTGTGAGTTAGGAAAGTCCTGTGGCTTGGAGGTTGAAGCTAGGCTTGAGAAAGAAGTGGACTCAATGCATACATCCTAGTGATCACAGAGGTGTCTAGCACATTTCATGAAGGCATGCACCCAGGAAATCTCATTTTTATTATTTTCTTAAAAGGAGCACATTGAACACTCAGTCATAAAGGTCATTTTTCTTCATCATGCAAACTAAAGCAAATAAAACTTAACCTCAAATATCCCACTTCCCACTTCCTCAATCTATTTACTTCCTGTGAGTTACTTCTTTATGCTAGCTGAGCTATATGTGAGCCATACCCTTGATCTTGTCATCACCCATGAATGTTCTATTTCTATACTTATGAACTCCAAAACTACCTTGCCAAGACCCATCCTTGGATTACTACCATCATCTACTCCTTTTGCCCCTATTTTTAAAAAATAATATTTTATTCCCCCAATTCTATATAAAAACAGTATTTAGTATTCATTTTTAAAGTTTTGCATTTCAAATTCTATCCCTCCCTCCCTCCCCTCCCCACTTCGCTGTGATGGTAAGCAATACGATAGAGGTTATAAATGTGCTATCATGTAAAACATTTCCATATTAGTCATTTTGTGCAAGAGGACTTGAACAAAGAAAGGAAGAAAGAAAGTGAAAAATAGCATGCTTCAGTCTGTATTTAAACAACATCAGAATGCTATAAACCTCTAGAGGTGGATAGCATTTTTCATCAGTCTTTTGGGATTGTCTTAGATTATTGTTTTGCTGAGAATAGTTAAGTCACTCAAAGTTCTTCATCATACCATATTGCTGTTACTGCATACAATGTTCACCTGGTTCTGCTCTCATCACTTTGTATCAGTTCACGTAAGTCTTTCCAAGTTTTTCTGAAATCATCCTGCTTGTCTGCCTTTGTCCCTATTGCTGAATGGAATTAGTGAAAATCATGAAGCCATCCTGATTGAGTCCACTTCCAATTTATGTTACATAATCTCAGCCGAGTTCTCACTGCAGCAAGGCAATCCTTTTACGTCTCCCTGACACATAATAAGTACTTAATAAATGCTTGTTGACTGAGAAATTGACTACTTCCCTTTAGGTTGAATCACAATTTAATCTCCAGGAAGTAAATGTCTCAATGTCTCTAGCATCCAGTTTTAGAATGTCTTCCTTTATCCTAAAGAAGGATGCTCCTTACACTTCCCTTAAATCCTTTGAACTCGAGGGGCATTTTAAGCCCATTTACATTCTCTGTTATCTACAGGAAAGAGAACTAAGTCATTCCTTCCTCTATAATAAGCAGGACTGCCCTGAACAACACCGGAGAAAGTAGGTCAAGTCTTGGGGCTCCTTGCCCCCTCCTCTACCACTGTCATAGCCAATGTTCTTATGCAACACCTCCTCTCATCTACTCCCTCCTCACGTTAAATAAGAAACTTTTGAAGAAACTATTAGAACCTTTTGGGAGAAACTACTGAATAAACCCATTCAGACCATGGGAGTAAAAGTATAGGCCAGAAGTGCCAGAAATACTGCCATTTTAAAAGGAGAGGGAGAGTATAGACAGTGCAATAGAAAGCATGAAATAATGCATAGACAATGTAGAGGTTTTGGGGGACTGTCATAGAACAAAATCACCTATTCATCTTAGTAGGTCATATTTACCAAGAGTTTTATTAAAGTGTTTTATTTGGTCAGCTGGAGAAAACCACTTTTTTTTTCAGTTTTTTTTTATTAATTTATTTTGATTTATCAACAATCACTTCCATATGCTTTTGAGTTGAAAATTTTTCTCCCCCTTCCTCCCCCCCACCCTCCCCCAAGACGACGCACAATCTGATATAGGCTTTACATTTACATGCCCATTAAACATATTTTCACATTAGTGAAGTTGTAAGTAAAAATTAAAACCAATAGGAGGAACCATCAGAAAGAGGAAACAAAAAATCAACAGAAGAGAAAAAAAATGATAGCGATTCAACTTTCGTAGTTCTTTCTTTGGATGTGGATAGCATTTTCCATCCCAAGGCCTCTGGAGATGTCTTAGATCCTCGTAATGCTGAGAAGGGTTCAGTTTAACAATCTTAGTCATTGCATAACGTGGCTGTTATTGTGTACAAAATCCTCTTGGTTTTGCTCACTTCACTCAGCATCAGACCATATAAGTCTTTCCAGTTAGAAAACCACTTTCTTTATGAGGTAGTTTTCACATGCTCAATGACATCTGCAAACAAGAGGAGAAACCCTTATGTATAAAGGAGCTCAGGACACCTGCTAGATCTTCTGGACAAAGGCCACACAGGTTCAAATCCTGATTTTGCTTAACTTTTTCACGTGGTCTACACATCCAGCCATGAAATGCAGGCAGTCACTTGGATGAAGGCATAAACCTAAGTTCTACATAAGAGTTACTGAGATTAGGTTGACTTTAACAGCTGGACAACTCCAGGAAGTAAATGTCTCAATCTCCTTAGCATCCAGTTTTAGAATTTCCTCCTTTATCCTAAAGAAGGATGCTCCTTATACTTCCCTTAAATCCTTTGAACTCGAGTGGCAGGAAAAAAGGGTCAAAGGGTGTACACCGTTTTGTAGTCCTTTGGGCATAGTTCTAAATTGTTCTTGAGAATGGTTGGGTCAGTTCACTACCAGTTCATCAGTGTACCTATTTTTCCTCTCTTCTCCTCCAGCATTTGTGTTTTCTGATAGATGTGAGGTGGTACCTTAAAGCAGTTTTAATTTTCATTTTTCTAATCGATAGTGACAGCGAGGCAGCACAGTGGATGGAGCGCTGGGCCTGGAACAAGGAAGACCTGAGTTCAAATCCGACTCCATCCTGGGCAAGTCACTTAGCTCTGTTTGCCTCAGTTTATTCATCTGCACATTGAGCTGGAGAAGGAAATGGCAATCCACTCCAGCATTTTTGCCAAAAAACCCCTCCAAATCGGTTCATGAAGAGTCAGATGTAACTGGAATAACTGAACAATAACAACATTTTGCATAATAATAAAAATTATAATGGAAGTTCCACTTATGTAGCACTTTACAATTTGCAAAATGCTTTACATACATCACCTTACTTGATCCTCACAACAATCTTATAAGACAGGTGCTTCAATCTCCACTTTTTTGATGAAAGGCAGTATCTTGTAGAGGACAGAGTGTTGACCTTAAAGCCAGGAAGATTTGGCTTCAAGGTCTACCTCTGATCCACAGTAGTTGTGTGACGTCAGGTAAGTAATTTAATATCTCAGTGGTCTTGCCAACTCTTTAAGATGAGAAGTTGCCGAGAAGATTGGTAGAGGGAGTTTCTGCATTGGTAGAGGGCATTTATGCATTGGTAGAGGGAATTTTTTGATTCAGGGAGAAGAGGTTTGGAAGAGATGACTCTGGGTGGTTGGTGAGTGACCTAGGCTGAGGGGACAAGGTCGGGGGGGCTGGCTGGGAGTAACCAGATCTGGAATGACTGGGTGGCAACCCCTCTCAAGAAGGCCTGCAAATTTCCAGAGAGTGGCTTTGGAAATAGACATGCTAGTGTATGTGGGTGTGTGGGGGGTTAGGGGTGTGGGTGTTCATGTGCTGGTGTGCATGCTCAACTTTCTGGCATCCTGATTCTTTTTTCTCAGTTGCATTTTTGATGACCAAGAACTTGACTAGGAACCAAAGGTTTTAAGAAATCATTTAGTATGATGAGGTCAGAGATGAGCAGAGGCTGAGCAATGACTGTTTGAGGAACACATATGCCCTGGCGCCGGCGGTTCTCACCTTCCCAAGCCTATGGAACCTGGAAGACTCCCTGTCTTTTCAAAGCCAAATGGTTCTCTATCATCAGTGTTTTCCATCACTCAGAAAAACAAGAGGTCCATCTCCTGCAACCAACTTCATGCAGACTTCAAAGAATTTAAATGTTGGATTATTTAAGGTCCTCCAACTTTCTAAATGTATCTGAAGAAGGGGGAAGGCTTCATTTGAAAAGCACTGGGTGCCTTGTGGAGTCACAGATATGGCTTAAGGAGAGAAAGAAAGAAAGGAGTTCAAACTTCACTTCTATTACAACAAATGTCTAGATTGTTGAAGTCTCCCTGTGTGACCTTAGGCCTTAAGTCTCTGGGCATCAGTTTCCTAATTTGTAAAATGAAGGCATTGGATTGGGAAAGTCTCTTAAGGTCTTGGCACTGCTACACAATTTTAGTGTTGGCTCACACCTCTGGGTTTTTTTTTGTTTTTTGTTTTTGTTTTTTGGCTCACACCTCTGCAAGGGGAAGGATCGTAAGATGCAGAGCTGGGGAGGGGTATTACAGACCATCTAATTCCAATGCAACTCTTTCATTTTACTGATGGGGAAATTGAGTCCCTGAGAGGTAAAGTTGCTTGTTCAAGGTCACATAGATAGTGAGAAGCAGAGCTGGGGATCAAATCCCAGTCCCCTGACTCCATGCTCTGACGTTATACCATTCCATGACATTACTCCTTCCATTACACCAGCTTGGCAGGTGGTCCAGTTTGTTGCTATTTGTCACGTCCTTTTGCTCCACCCCAAGGGGCTATTTTTGTTGTCCTGCTCCAACAGACCCACCAGTTCTCAGAGCCAGAGACTGGGAGAGGTCCTGGTGCTGCCATCACTATCTGAACACAACCTTCTTTCTCCTGTAGTGGATTGTGCTTATCTTGCTGTTGGACGAAGTGCCAACTTGACTTATAGGGAGCTAGATTCCATCTTATTGTCCCCTTAGTTATATTAGGATGCATTGTTTATTAATCAATTTTGTTATAGCCTTCGCAGTCTAAAGATCACTTTAAGCAATTTTAAATTATTTTTAATTAACCAAAAATCCGTGGTTTCTCCCTCCCAACTCCTCCCTGTTGTCAAAACAGAAAAACAAATGCATAACAAATATTCATAGTCAAACACAACATATTCCTACATTTGCCAGGTGAAAAATATATGTCTGTGTCAGAAGGTGAATATCATGTTCATCACTGGTCCTTTGAAATCATGATTGGTCATTGCTTTGATTAGAGTTCTAAAACCTTTTTTTATAATTTAATTCTCTTCAATGAACAAAAATCTATCTTTTCTACTTCCCACCTCTCCTCCCTTCCACTGAAAAAGGAAATAAACACAAAACTCTTATAACAAATATGCATAGTCAAGCAAAACAAATTGCTAACAAAAGTTATATCCAAAAATATATTTCAGTATGCACCCCGAGTCTATCACCTCTCTGCCAGGTGGTTAGTACCATGTTTCTTCATGAATTCTCTGGAATCATAATTGATCACTGTGTTGATAAAAGTGTTTGTCTTTACAATGTTGTTGGTTTATCAGTTATTTTCCTGGTGCTGCTTACTTTACTCTGAATCAATCTATGCAAGTCTTTCCAGTTTTCTCTGAAACCATTCCCTTCACCATTTCTTACAGAAAAATAGTACTGGAATGGAATAAAGTGAAAGCTTTTTGGAAAGGTAGATAATGGCCAGGTTGTGAAAGGTTTTAAATAGGAGAGAGAGAGAGACAGAGAGACAGAGAGAGACAGAGACAGAAAAAGAGAAAGACAGAGAGCAGAGAGAGAGAGAGAGAGAGAGAGAGAGAGAGAGAGAGAGAGAGAGAGAGAGAGAACTCTACTTAGTAAGTGTCTGGATAGTTAAAATTGCCTATCATTATAATATCTTGCTTTCAGGACAAGTATTTGATATGTTTCTTAAATTCCCCTTCTAATTGCTCCTTCTGTGGTCCATTATATTCCCTTAACAACATTATCATGTTTTATCTCCTGCAGATCTTTGTTCAAATGATCTCTACTATGTTTTACCCTTCACAGTCCAAGATGTCTTTATGCAAGTATATTTTCCTAATATATATTGCTCCTGTCTCATGCCTTTTATTTATTCCCATAAGCATTTAGGTGGTTCAATGGATAGAGTGCTGAACTTGGAGTAACAAAGACTTGAATTCAAATCTTACCTCACTTACTAGTTGTATGACCCTGGGCAAGTTGCTTAACCTTTCTTTTCTTCTTTTTCTTTTTTTGCTTTTTGGTGAGGCAATCGAGGTTAAGTGACTTGCCCAGGGTCACACAGCTAGTAAGTGTCAAGTGTGTGAAGCTGAATTTGAATTCAGGTTCTCCTGTCTCCAAGGCCAGAACTCTATCCCCTGCACCACCTAGCTGCCCCTTTGAAAAAAAATTTATTTTGCTTAACCCTTCTGTAACTCAGTTTTCTCATCTATAAAATGTGGGTAATAATAGTACCTACCTTCTAGGGTAGTTGTGAGGATCAAATGAAATAATACATGTAAAGTATTTTTAAGTCTCAAGATACTATATTGTTTTTGTTGTTATTGTTATTATTATTGTTATTATTATTATTATTTCATTCTTTTTGAATAAAGTGTACCATTCTGGAGCCATATGCCAGTTATGAGTCCAATCCCATTGAGACTTAGTAATATTCCTGAGGTCAAATATGCCTCCCTGTCTTAGGGTCTCGTTACTAATACTTCGTGCATTTGTATGGAGACATGAAGCCATGGTTGTTGTGGGAATTGTCTCTGGTGAATTCTTAGTCCTCTTTTTGGTTCTTCTCATTCCAGTGTTATATCTTTTATTCTGTATCATTTCGGGTCTTTACAGTCAATTTTGTTCTGTAACTTTCCACTTTCAATTTAAAGCCTCTTGGCCTTACAAAATTCTAGATAAACTTTTTTTTTTTTTACTGGGCCTTGCTAGGTATACTTCCTCTCTGGCCAAGAGCCTGTGATTCTCATATTTTAAGAAATGAAGATTTTGTAAAGAAAGATCTTAAATAAACCAAAATATTTACTGCAAAACTTTTTGTAGTAGCAAAGAACTGGAAACAAAATTGATGTCCATTGATTGGGGAATGGCTAAACAAGTTGTAGCACATACATGGAATGAAATATTTCTGTGTTTTAAGAAATGATCACTATGATGAATATGGAGAAGTATGAGAAGACTTACATGAACTGATGCAAAATAAAGTTAGAAGCAGAAAATAATATATACGATGATTAGAACAACATAAACTGAAAACAACAAAATAATTGAAACTGAATGCAATGAATTATAAGACCTAGATTTTCCCCAAAGAAGAGACATGAGAAGATACTTCCCCCTTCTTTTTGCAGAGGTAGGGAGGTGCAGGAACTATGGGTATAGAATGCTGGATGTAACACCAGAGTTTTTTATTGTGTTGGTTGGTTTTGCTGAACTACTTTTATTTTCTCTCTTTTTATCCTTTGTTAGATGAACAGGTTGACTCTCTGGGTGGAGGATCGGGGAAGGGACACATTGCAAAATGTAAGCAATTTAAACAAAAGATGACAAAAATTAAAAATAATTTAAAAAGTGAAGTATAGATATTTCCAAATGCAAATCCATATTTTTCAGATTCCTCAATAGGCTGTTCACTTCCTAAATTAGTCCTTTTCTTCTAAATCCTTTTCTTTTCTATGTCAGGGGTAATGAAAACACCACCTGTATTTATAAGTTCTTCAGTTTTTTGCCCAAGACTTTTTAAGCCTCAGTGATATTTTTTAGGTTTGTCACTTATCCCTGTATGAATTACCAACCATGAGTTATGGTTATCAGGTTTGACAAGCCTTGGGAAGCTCTATGCCACATTCTAGGTATCTCAGGAAGGCAGCAGATCACTCTGTTGCTAACTATCTAGATCTTTATACCACTCTGATTCTATGTATAGGCAGAGTATGACGTGATGTGAGATATACTAAAAGACCATCCTCAAATCTTTCCTCTTTTTAAATTCCTGAAACCTTAGTTACTCCTTTGAAATTAGGATGGTTACCAATGGCTAAATACTCAACTACCAATCTTATTCTCTGGATCAATGTTCCCAGTATAAACCTATCATTTTCACACTCTGACACACCTGTGGGGAGAGGCTCAGCCCCTCTTTCTCACCCCCCACACATGTAATTTGGAAGCAGTAGTGGCTGCTATTGCTGCATAAAAGCTCCAATTAGAATAGATTCTTACCCTTTATTTTGTGCTGTGGATGTTTTTAGTAGTCTGGTGGATGTCCAGATAAAGAACTGATAGATTCTGAGTGCAAATCGAAGACTACTTTTTTCGCTTTTTTGTGGTTTTTCCTTTTGACTTATATGAAAATATATTTTACATAATTGCACATATATATCAAATTACTTACCATTTCAGAAAGAGGGTAGGAGAAGGAGGGAAGGAACAAAAGTTGGAACATAAACTCTTGTAAAAATGAATGCTAAATATTGTTTTTACATATAACTGGGAAAGCCCACTATTTAGTAGTCTGGTAGATCCCTGGACTTATGCACCCCATCTCAGAATAAATACATAAAATACAATACATAGAGGTGCAATCAAGATGGCAGAGTGAGAGGAAGCAGTAGGACCTAGTGCAGTGGACTGAATTCTCATCAGTGAGTCATTTTTATAGTCCACTGTGTCTGGAAGACAGACAAAGGAGTCAGACAAAGAGGTCTTCTAATGCTGGGGATGGGTCTGGCCAGGAGTCTGGATGGTAGGGATCATTCCAGGGTCCAGAGACCAAACAAAGACAAGGACAGGGCGCCAAAGCAGGAAGTCCTATCGTAGAAAGAGATCCTAGGGGATTATTTAACTAGTGCCAGGTCCATGACTGGGTGCCATCCGGCTGCTCTGTGACCCACTACCCAGTTCCAAGTGAACACAAGCCCTAGATGTTTATGAGCAAGCAACCAGTTCCAGAAACATAGCTGTGTGGCTCTGATCCCAGGGGCAGAGTAGTGACTCAGTTCTAGCCATTAGACCTTTAAGTAAGCCTGCAGTGGAATAACTAGGGCAAGAGTCCCAGACCAAAGGGGAGCTGGCAGCTCAGTCTTCTTCAATCTGTAGTCTCCCAGTAGAAAACAGGGGCAGAGTACAGCAGCAGTCTACTGAAACTTCCAACCAGGGAGAAGCTGATAGAACCAAAGCTGGGTAGAGCTTAGACTTAAGAAACAGTGAGACTTTGCCCCAGATGAGACCACTTTGGGGGCACTGAAAGTTTGAAGGGTTCCAGCAGTAGAAGGATAGAAGACAACAGAGGTTCAAGCCAGGCATCCCTCCCTCCTCTGACAACTGCGTGGAGCCCAGCCTTGACATAAAGTCCAAAGTCAAGAAGTAGACTGGAAGAATGAGCAAACAAAAAAGAATCCTGCCGTAAAGACCTATTATGATGACAGGAAAGCTTGGCAGAAACCCAGAAGAGAATGACTTGAAAACATCCATAAGCAAAGGCTCAAATAAAAGTGCATCTTGGACACAAGTTCAATAAGAATTCCTAGGGACACTAAAGAGTTTTAAGAATAAAAAAAGAGCTACAAAATGATTTTTAAAACCAAATTATATCAGTAGAGGAAAAAATGGGAAAAAAGTGAGAGCTAGGGAAGAAATATATGAAAATAGAACTAATGGCTTGGAAAAAGAGGTATAAAACCTTAATGAAGAAAATAAAATACCAAGTGTTGCAAAATAAACCAATTATATTGAAATATAGTTATAAAAAATTTTAAAAACATAAACTTCATGGACTTCAGGTTAAGAACCTCTAAATTAGATGTTGTAAGTTGCTGCTGCCTTAGAAGAATCCCAAGAACAGTTTAACTCTGGAGAATGGAGGAGTCTGAGGAGATGAGCTGAGTCCCATAGGCAGGAATAATCTATAAGGTGGAAGATCCAGGATTAGAGCTAAGGGAAAATCCAGATTGTCTCAGGATATCTGTGAGGTCTTTCTGATAGACTAGTTGGGAAAAGTATTCTCTTTGTGTCTATAGACAGGGGTATAGCTGTGGATATAAAGGGATATTTGTGGGTTGAGATGAAGCATTTGCACAGACAGGGAGTGAGAGATTGTGGTGACAGAAACAATTGGAGAATATTTAGTAAAGTCCTCATATACAGGGACACCTACTCTGCTCTGTTTCCCCTAATCATCTTGCTGTCTCTCA
Source organism: Phascolarctos cinereus (assembly GCF_003287225.1). Classification (NCBI taxonomy): domain Eukaryota; kingdom Metazoa; phylum Chordata; class Mammalia; order Diprotodontia; family Phascolarctidae; genus Phascolarctos; species Phascolarctos cinereus. The sequence goes on from NW_027556180.1 coordinate 87,496,441, forward strand.
GTTCAGGGTATTTTAGCTTCCTTTCGAGGCAGATGTCAAACCACAGAACATCTTCAGAGGGATTTGGAATGCCTGAAGCAAATAAAAAAATATAATTGTCACTGTGCATCTCTTTCTGCTCCAGTCAACCCCAAGTGGAATTCTGGAGAACATTGTAAATTACGGCAAGGTGACAACTGAGTGCAACACAAACGTGTCACAACCCCTGATGCACTTTACTGAGAACAACAGAAACAGTCTGAAAAATTAACACGTATACCTCTCCATCTTGTTTCCTTCTCTGATTTACCAACCTTTAGGCTTTTGCCATTTTCACCAGTGAAATGAACTTCGATCAGAACAAAGCAGAACAAAACCAGCATTTACAGGAATCACAGATGCCTTTCAAACATAAAACTTCTACAAAGGGTTAGTCCTACCTAAAAGCTGACTAGGCGGGCACTCACATTTAGTGATTGTTGTTCAGTCATGTCTGACTCTTAGTGACCTCATTTGGGGTTTTCTTGGCAAAAATATTAGAGTGGTTTTTTATTTCCTTCTCCAGCTCATTTTACAGAAGAGGAAACTGAGGCAAACAGGGTGAAGTGACTTGCCCAGGGTCACATAGCTAAGTATCTGAGGCCAGATTTGAACTCAGGAGGAGGAGTCTTCCTGAGTCCAGACCCAGCACTCTATCCACTGTGCCACCAAAGAGACCCTATACCTAGCTCACTCTTCTAAAACATTCTCCCAAATAATTTAAACCTATCCAACTACCATTTTGCTAAATACAATAAGTCTGTCAAGCTTTTAATAATTCTTTAGTGTTCTAGATATCAAGAAGTGGCTAGAGTAGTTTAATGCATTAAAGCTTATCTTTTAATTGAGTAACAGCTTTAGTTTAGCACTTAAATACTCAAATGAATCTATGATCTTAATACAATAATGTAGACTGTGGCCTATCCATGTCTGCCCATGCTGTGGGACTCTCTTGCATGTCCTCTGGAAAGTTCACCATGAGAGATCCACCTCTCTACTCTCTACTGGAGGCCTTTCTTGGTTTTTTCTGGACGTTAAGAGGTTACTAGTGAAACATTATAGTGGTTCATTTGTCATCTTTCACTCTTACCATGTGACCATCCTACCTTTTCTTTTGGTCATGCAGTTCCTTGATGGTAGACTTTCTTCCTGTTCTGCAGAGTTCTCCACTGGTTATGTGTTACAGCTCAGCCTATTCATATGCACTATCATATTTGTCTTCAGTCTTTTGCAGGCAGGGACACATATATAGATACACACTGTTGGAAATGTTCTATAGGGTATTCCTTCAGATGCATACTGAAATGTGGGCAATAGATTTATTTCATCCGTTTGATCATTCCTATGTAGATAGACTGGATAAATTCCTTTGAATGGTTACACATCTCTTCTTGGAGGCTCTGCAATGCCTGGAGGTCTGATGCCAGCAGCACAATGTCATCCCCAAACAGGAGGATTTCTAGGACGTCACCATCCATAGGAAATCCTTCCTCAACCTGGACTCGGTAGGATGGCCTCCATCGTGGTGATGAATACGTTTGGTGACCATACTTCCCCTTGTTTTCTTCTTCACCTGATGTTTCTTATGAGTAGATTATTGAATAGGTTATTTCTGTTGTTACTTCTTCTTAGGAATCCTGGATGATCTGGAGATTGAATGGGAGACCTTTTGTTTAAAAGAGCTCTTAAGGCTGTGTTTGGTTTTATCCAGTCCAATGATTCTTCACAATAAACAAAGAATAAATCCAATGGGATCATATATTTTCTACACCTTTGATAAAGATATGGTCCATTGTTAAATGCCATTTGTGAAACCCTGCTTGTTCTATACTAATACGCTCATTGAGGAGATCTTTAATTTGTGAGTAAATGGTTCTCATAAAGAGTTTGTATAAAGAGAAGTAGTCATTAATATTCTCTTGCTCAATTTTTGAGAGTATTTAAGAAGTTTTGAGATATTTTTCTATGTCTTTGATATCTTCCCTTCCTTCACATGCCTTATATATTGGTCCGTCAATACCCTCACCATTATATTGCCTCTAGTTCAAATCTCTATATATACTTTATCCAATACAGCTGCTTTCCCCATCTCTTCCCCTTTAGTACAATTTCTACTTCCTCTATAAACATCTCAAAGACGGTGATATTTGAGTGCGAGTGTGGTAGTTTTACTATCCTTGATGGAGAAAAAGCCCTTTTGTTGAAATGAGGTTTTGGAAAATCTTTTTGCATTTTCTTCTGTTTTTAGGCCTTTTTTTCTATTTTCATCTTTGAATGTCCATGGGATGGCTTTGCTTAGTTGAATATCTTGCCAACCTTCCTTTAAATGGGATTTACTCTCCACTGCTTTTCTCTGCTTTATGGGGTGAGAAAGCTCGTAATTATCCATCATTCTCCTTCATAAGATTTTACAGAGGAATTTGTATTTTAACCCAGTGTTGCCTTTGGCAGTCATCTCTCTCCATTTGGCGAGAATGTCAAACGTTTGCTGACTGAGGTGCTTTCTGAGCTCTTTCACTTGCTTTGTTGTAGCCATCAATTAACATTGGTTTAACTTTTGGACGATGTTATTATAATTAGCATTCATGTCGTTGCTGTTTTCTACTTCCCATTTTTGATTTTCAATAGCCTATTTAAATAATTTAAATCTTTATTTACATAATATATTTTTATTATTACCCTTTTTTACTCTTATCATTCTCTCTTATGTTTATTCTAATTTATGATCTTAGCTTTGATGAGTTGTTAGTCCAATTGTGAAAAACAACAACAACAAAAAAGTTGAATGACACCCATGTCAATAATAAGTCTTTTCCTATCTGTTAAAATAGACCCAATTTCATTCTTTGATATATTATTTGGCGTTTCGTCCAGCACCTATCAGTTCTATGCATTCTATAAGTTTTTGACCTCTTCTATTTCTTTCTTCTGTATAATATTTTCCTACATATTTCTCCCCGTCCTTACCTTTTCCTACTTTTGCACCAAAGTCACCGAATATCCAGATTGTATCTTGATTCAATTTGGAGGTTCTTATCAGCTTCTTATTGTAATAGAGGTGGCTAAGTGGTATAGTGGGCAGATAGGTGACCCAGTGGATAGAGCGCTGGGCTTGGAATCAGAAAGACTTATCTTCATGAGTTCAAATCTGACCTCAGACACTTACTAGCTGTGTGAACCTGGGCAAGTCACTTAACCCTGTTTGCCTTCGTTTCTCATCTGTAAAATAAGCTGGAGAAGAAGATGGCAACCACTCCAGTAGCTTCCCCTCCCCCTCAAAAACCCAACAAACAAATGCAAATGAGATTACAAAGAGTCAGACACAACTGAACAACAACAACAACAACAAATTGTAAGTGGGGGCTCAGAGCTATGAATCTGAATAGACAATTACCTTAATGGTACCATGAACCTAGGTAAAGCTGAAGGGATTCCCAGGACCACACACATACACAACTGGAATGACTGGGCAACAAAAACAATGAGTGGCATAGTACGTAGACTACTGGACTTGGACTGGTCAGGAAGACTTGAGTTTGAATTCTGACTTGGACGTTAACTGTGTGATCCTAGGCAAGTCATATAACTTCTTAGCCTCACATTCCTCATCTGTAAAATGGGGTTCATAATGGTATCTATGTCACAGAATTGTTGTGAGAATCAGATGAGATAAAATATTTAAAGTGCTTTACAAACCCTAAAGCATTATATAAATGCTAGTTATTATTAATGTCTCTGCCACTTTATCTTCCCCAACCGATGTTGGTGTACAGTCTGTGTTTATTTTCATAGTGATCTTTTTGCAAAAACTTATCCTTTGTAATATGTGATGACCAAATTTCCTGTGAAATGATATTTCTTGCCATTTTGGGGTATAAAACTCACCCTGCCAACTCCTTTCTTTGCCTCTCCAAAGAGTAACAATGAGTTGTGCTTCTGTTTAGCTTCAACTTTCTGTTTTTCTTCTGGCTTTGCTTACAGCAGAAATGTCAAGATTGATGTGAGTTAACTTATCTAGCAGTAAGTCCACTCGTTGAACAAGGATCTCATTTTTAAAATACCAAAAGCTGAATTAAAGTTTGCTGAAGGTCTAAAAACAGTATGATTCTTGGTATCAAGTGCCCTTTCCTCTCTCTCTCTACCACTCTCCAACTGTCCCTGTAAAAGTGGAAGGAGGCTATGAAAAACTGACAGTCATTTTAATTTTTTCTTTATTTCTTGGGTTGCCAATGGAGGGAAAACCTATCACCAGGTGACCAGACTACTTGTGCTGCACATTTGTGTTTAGTTGGGTTAGTTCCTTTAACAGCCTTGATCTGTTCCTGGAGCCATATGAGAAGCCTTTTTAGCACAATACAGCTGAACAGAGCTCACATTCCTTGGGCATGGCTTACAAGAACCCAGGAATGCCTCTAGGCCATAATGAAGGGACTCTGTGGAGATTCAGTGAAGTAGCAGGATACAAAATAAGCCCACAAAAATCACCAGTCTTCATATAGCAACAGCAAAATCAAGGAGGAAATAAAAGAAAAGGAATTCCTATTCAAAATAACTACAAAATATATAAAATATCAAGGAGTCAACTTACCAAGACATAAACAAGCACAATTACGAAGTACTATTTAAAGAAAGGAAGTATGATTTAAAGAAATAAAATATGATAAAAATTAAAAGAATGTTTATAACATAATACAAATGATAAACAATACTTAATTTTTGGATATAGTGCCTTACCAATCAGATTAAGAAGGGGATATTAGATAGACCTAGAAAAAAATGACAAAATTCATTTGGAGAAACAAAATGTCTAGAATCTCAAGGGAAATAACACTTTAACAAAGTAGGAATGAAAGAGAAATAGCTATTCCAGATCTTGAATTGTTTTATAAAGCAATCGTCACCAAAACTATTTAGTACTGGTTATAAAATAGGAAAGAAGACCAGTAGAAAAAAAGAAGCATTAGAAACAATAGAACTCAATAATGAGTCAGTATTTGCCATATCTAAGAACATAAATTACTTGAAGGAAAACTCCACATCTGACAAGAATTTTCAAAAATGCTAGAAAACAGTTTGGCTAAAATTAGATTAGGCTGGCAGTTTACACCAAACTGCAGAGATTCCCAAATGTTCTCAGTTCACAGTACTTAGTATCTTAGTAATTTTTTTCTCAGCACATATGAACAAAAAAAAAACCCCTTAATATTTCCATTTATTAAGTATTCAGATCCAGACAACTTACTAAGCTTTATGTCCTAATAACTTGGTAGCTGTTTGAAAAAAAATTGACATAAATTGAAAGAGAAAAAGAATGTTTTTATTTTATTCTTAAATAACCACAATTACTGAATAATGGCATGTATGCACCTGTTGGACATTGTACAACATCTCAGTCCTTGGAATCAGATTGGTTACTGCCACCCTCATTTCCCATTCTATATTGATTTTTATCATTTTTCATCATAGCCACCACTCAAAATACACTTTGCAAGAATATGATGTTGCCTATGGAATTAGGACTCACTGATCTTTTAGCACCTGACAATAGATATTCATCTGCTGAAAATTTAGGCTGTTCTGGGATGTCCCTATGAGTTTGCTTTGGTGACTCCATTGCATAGTTTGGGAGCTATGGACATACTGTATTCACTTCATAATAATTTCAAAATGAATATGTGACCTGAAAATATTTTTTAAAAAAATTTAATGATTTTTGGTTTTTCTATCACCCATCTTTATTTTCTATGTATCCCTCCTTCTCTCTCACTCAAAGAGCCATTCCTTATAACAAAAATGAAAAGGAAAACTACAACCAGAAACCAAGGTAATTAAGAAAAATGAACAAACGCAGTCCAGTCCAATAGTTTATTCAGTGTTCCATATCCATAGTTCCTCCACCTCTGAAAGGACGGGAGGTATATTGTCATAGCTTTTCTTCAGGTCAAGCTTGGATGTGAGCTGAGTATTAAAAATCACACCGTTAAAAAAATTAGAAGAGAACAAGATTGGATCAACATTCATGACTAGTTAGAGAATTCTGCGCCAAATAAGTAATATAGGCCAATAGATTGTCTAGATGACATAAAATTGAAAAGATTTTAAATGGACCAAACTGATACTATTAAGATAAGAAGAGAAGCTGTTGAATGGGGGAAAAGATTCTCAATACTTAGTGTTTTTCCAGACACAAGTTTATTAATTAAATTATTCTAATTACCTCAATTTAGAGTCAGAAAAATACAAAGGAAAAGAGCTCCATCCTGCTTTTGCAGATTTGTCTGGCGTAAACCATTTCTTCTCACAATTTGTAGTATTCCCAAACATATATCACTGTCAAAGTAGGAATGAGAAACGTCTTTCCCCTTCAAAGCTCTCAAACCAACTCTGTCCCTCATGCAGTCAGGCAGGATCACATCAGTATTCTCTTCATCAATCCAGAATCACATTCCACAGGCAGCAAGCAGTAAACATCACGAGCTGCCTTGTTTCTACCCAGCTTTGTTGGGAGTCAGGTTAGAAGTGGAAAAGGAAAAGAAAAAGGAAAATAAACCCAACAACAATTCTTCAAACAAACACATTGATCAAGCTCAACATTGGAGGTTGTTTTCCATATCCATAGTCTTCCACCCTATACAAAGAAGGGAGGTACATTCTCATATTTTCCCTTTCCCCGCAGGTTTGGTCATTGTAATTCTACAACATTCATTTCTATTGCCCTTTTTCATTCACCCTTCAACTATTCTTTTCATTTCTATTGTTGTCATCACTATACTAAGTGCTGGAGATGCAAAGAATAAATGAAATAAATAGTCCCTTCCCCCAAGGAAATTACATTCTACTGGGGGTGGAATGAATATAACAATACGCACAAATAAGTAAATATAAGGTACTGTAGAGAAGGAGAGAACACTAACCAGCAGGTACATCAAAGAAGCCAGCAGGAACTATTTTTTGCCTTTCTTTGTATCCCAAGGACTTGGAACAGTTCTCAGTATACAGTAAGTACTTAATAAATACTTATTGATGACTCAGTTTGACCTCACAGGCTATTTAGTCTAATACTCTCCTTTTACAGATGAGGAGGCTGTGGCCCAGGAAGATTAACTACTCAAAGATCACACAGTATGTAGTGGGGTGAACCCATGTCCTCTGATTTCAGAGAGTGTGTATTTTCCACTTTAGGTAATGTGGCTGGTTCAAATTTGTGCAGCTCATAGATGTTAAACTCATTTAAAAAGTGCTTATATCTAGAAACTCCAGAAGGGGTTAACATGGTTAACATTCCCATCAGGTTACAAAGGTCTTTGATTGTGAAAGCACCAATAATTTACTCTCCATTAAGATGTTGGAGCTTTCGGCTATTCAAAGGTTGACAGTAACGGTTTTCTAAGTAATGGTCTCTTCATGTGTAAAAATATTGTAGGTAATGGAAAGAGGGAGGGGGAAAGGAAAAGCTTCAGCTCTCACCCAATCTATATATCCAATCAATGCCACAGCCACTGTTCCTCACTGCTTTAATAGGAACAGACCATGAAGACTCAAAGAATTTCCAAGAATGGCTGTTGGTGGTTTTACTATTTTTATTTTTACTGATTGAAAAATGAACATGGTCATGGTAGGGGTTTGTTTTAAGTCATTTTCATTGGAGCTGATGGGGCAGTAGGGAAGCAAGGACAAGAGGGAGTCTGGATTGGTGGTGCTGTGGAAATTGACATGTGTCACATAGGGTCAGGGTAGAGGATGGGGGTCAATGAGAGTGGGTGGCAAGAAATGTAGGTTCATGTGGTAACATTAATTTACACAGCCACTCCTCCAGACTCAGAGATATGAGTATTTGGATATACGCTGTGTGTAAACTAACATGGTGACATAGGCACAGGTGTCGTAAGGAAATTAGAGATCCCTATTACCTTATAAATCAAATTAAAATTTCTGATTGTGGGCTCAAAGACCTCTCCAACAATGAATTGCCCTCCTCCTACTCTATTTCAATGATTTACCTCCTATTATACACTTCACCACATCCCTTCCTTCAAAACTTGGCTCAAGAGCCTTCTCTTTTAACATGACCCAAAGATTGGTCTGTATCCTCAGACTCATCATTAACATTTTTTACACTTGCTATAGTTGTTTGTTATTGTCTTGTCTCTCCATTAGATGGGAAGCTCCTTGAGGGCAGGAATTATTGTCTGTATTTCCTAACCTTGAAAGGCATTGATTAAAACCATTTCGTAAACCTGTATAGTCCATATAAAGCTTCCTACCTCTCCATTCACATTGGCAGGTCTCCAGAGCCAGGCTGCTATACCACCTGCCACCAGACTAATTCTAGGGTATTTCTGAGGGTTTGTGGTGTCTTTCTAAGGCTCATAAGTCCCTACAGATACATACCTTCCCTTCATGATTTTTTTTGTTAATTTCAATTAAGCAGCTAGATTTAACTTTTAAAAATAGGTATTTTGTGATATTTTGGTATAAAACATCTCTTCAATCTGGGATCACACTTTCCCTGCACACACAGACAAAGTCCAGGGGATTGGGCTCAAGCTTAGACAGCATGTGTGACAAAGGGGTAACTTACAAGTTTTAGAATCCTTTCCTCCTCTTTGTAGGGGTGGGGTGGTTTCCCTTAGGCAGGATGTTAGCTTTCCTTCTGGACTCCTTGAAAAGTTCTGAATCTATCTTTCCTCATCACATTCAGTCTTTTCTTGGCTCCTGATACAGACACTGCCACCAGGCCACTTCTGTCCCAGGAACAATTTTAGGAAGCCAATGGGAAGATAGGAAGTCCTAAATCTTCTGGATCTTTCAAAGCTCACAGAGTCTTCTGCACTCAAGACGGTCGGGGAGAAGACCCAAGTTCACCCATCTTGTTCCTCTCTCTCAGATGATTCTTTCTTAGGGGTTTAGCTAGAAAGACTCCCACTACTATGCTGCTAGTTGCTAGAATTACACATCTCCAAGGTAGCGCCTGGTTTTATTTCAACCTCATAGGGTGTGTCCAAGCCCTTCAAACAACTAGAATAGGCTTCCTGTCAATGGCAGTCTATTTCATCCAACGGCTTTCAAATGTTTTTCATACTTAATGAATTAAAATTAATATAAACAAAATCTGAAGTCTTTGACTGATTAAGTGGTTGAACTGTGTTCTCACCTGGTTATGGTATGAGGAAGTAGTATCTTACCACTAAATTGAAGTAGGGTGGAGTAATTGGCTGACCACCACCTTCTCTTCCTTGACCCACTCCTTCTTCCTGTTTTAACCTTATCTAGTAATACCCTCCTATAAAAACCCTGTATTCCAACTACACTGCCTCATTTACTTTTCGTGGCATATATGTTAACCACTTCTGACTTTCAGTCCCAGTTTATGCTATTTTCCATACCTGGAATGCCTTACATTCCATCCGAATTTTCTCCACCCTTCAAAGTCCAGCTTAAATTCTCACCTCCTCTGACCCCTTTACCTTTGTGAAACTTTTCTGATCATTGTGCTGGGAATATATTATCTCTCCCTCTTCTAAATGCCTAAAATACTTGTCTTTACCACTTTTTTTTTACTCTCTTCTAATCCCATCCCTCCCCAGTTCTCTGGAAAATTATAAAAAGGTTAGGAACTCTATTTTAGTGTTTTATGTTACTAACTACCTTTTCATATTTTATCTCCTTAGCTAGATTGTAAGCAGCTTGAGGTCAGGGACTGGGTTATTTCCTTAGCCTGTGTTCAATCCTCTTTTTTCTTGACCTCTCCTTTGACATTTTAGATCACCTTTGCCTCCTGGATACCTTCTGCTTTCTAGGTTTTCATGACACTATCCTGGTTCTTCTCTTATCTGAATGACCCTTCATTCTCAGTTTCCTTTGATGGTTCTTCATCCATGTCATCCCCAGGACCTGTCCTAAGCCTTTTTCTTTCTTCCTTCTATACTATCTCACTTGATGATCTCATCAGTTCCCATGAATTCAATGATCATTTCTATAAATCTATCCCAGGTCTATATATCCAACTCTAATCTCTCTTCTGAGCATCCCCAACTACCTCAAACTACATATCTGAAAGGTATCTCAAACTCAACATATCAGAAACTGAACTCATTATCTTCTCTCCCCTTCCCAAAACCTCTCCCCTTCCCAATTTCTCTATAACTGTTATTTTTTTCCTTTTTGGTGAGGCAATTGGGGTTAAGTGACTTGCCCAGGGTCATACACCTAGTTAGTCAAGTGTCTGAGGCCAGATATGAACTCAAGTCGTCTTGACTGTAAGGCCAGAGCTCTATCCACTGCACCACCTAGCTGCTCCTCTATTACTATTAAAGGTTCCACCATCCTCTCAGTCACCCAGGTTCACAATCTTGTTGTCGTCCTAGATACCCACTCCATATCTAATCCATTTCCATTTTGTCATTTCTACCTTCACAGCATTTCTCAATAGGTGCCCCCCTCTGCTCATATAGTCACTCCTCCCCTCTCCTCCCCCCCCCCCTTTTCAGAATCTCATCATCTCTTGCTTGGACTATTGCAACAGACTTCTCATTGGTCTCTTGGATTCACGTCTTTCTTCACTTTGATCCATCCTTCACTCAGCTGGCAGAATGGGTTTTTATAAAGCATGAGTCTGGTGATGTGCAGTGGTTGCCCTGGGAGCCAAGGACAGGCTGAACACAGCTTTTTAACTTTACAAAGAGCCCACACCTAAGGTGACTATTTTGAGGACTCCAGCAAAGGAACTTCCAGAAGCTGTAAGTTACTTCTTTGCCACATGTACTCTCTAAGCTGGATCCCACTTTCCCTGGACTCTGTTTACTTATATCACAGACTTTGGGGAAGAATCCTTTTTTTTTTTTTAAGCCATTAAGTCACTGAAGGCATTTAGTAAATGTCTCTTTCTAAAAGCTACTTAAGTCTGGCCTACTAAATGGTATCAACTAGTAATATTGGGGAATAAATAGAATAGAAAAGTCACTCTGTCTAGGCCACACCATGGGTTATAGGGTGGAGATATAACTATACTTGCTCTGAAGGTCCCATCATCATGAGTGTGAGTTGGGATAAGGGTCCCCCAGAATTTATAAGGACCATACTTCCATTTACTCTGTATATATCTTGTATTTGTCTAGCTATTTGCATGTTGTCTCCTTAATTAGAAAGTAACTTCCTTGAGGACAGAGAATGTTTTTGCCTTCCTTTGTTTCGCCAGACCTTTATTGTAATGACAAATTGTAAGTACTTAATAAATCCTTATTAACTGACTGACTGATTATGGCTATTAAGCCTGTCTTGTGTATAAAGCAAACCCTGATCTCCTACTTTAGAGAGTACTGATTTAAGTAGTAATAAATTTCATTACTGACCTGGGAATTGTACAGGAGTATTGATGATCTCCCTATTTAATCCTAATTTAATTCTGCATGGTTTAAATGTTATTATGGTGAAGGAACGTAATTGCGATTAGACTATGGTTAGACCATGTGATTAGATTATAGTTTTGATGAGGACCACATTAAAATATTCAGTCAATCAAGATAGCTTAACTCTGTTAAAACAGCTTGAATTTCCTCCAATAAATTCATTCAATGAATGCTGAGCACCTTCTCTGTCCAAAGCATGGTACTAGGTACTGAGGGTGGTCACAAAAACAAGTTAGGCATTTTCCTTGTCCTTCAGGATCTTATACTCTTATACAAAAAACATACATAAATAATTTAATTTTATTAGGCAATCAGGATTAAGTGACGTGTCCAGGATCATGCAGCTAGTGAGTGTCTGAGGTCAGCTTTGAACTCATATCCTCCTGACTTTAGGGCTGGTGCTGTATCCATCGCCCCACCTAGCTGTTCCTACACGAATCATCTTAGAAAATGTAGGCTGTGTAAGTGATAAAATGAGCTATATAGCAATAGGGGAGTATGCATGCCTGTCTTCTGTGTTCCCACAATGTTTGGGGATGAAAGAGCCTTATAGTCCGAAGAAAATTTTCTTTTGATTACACCCTCATAAATATTATGTGTTCATTCTAATTGAGTGGGCACATTTCAAGCTCCCCCAGCTTAAAGACTTATGGGATTCTAGCAAAGAAAATTGTATGGTGAGGTGAGAGTTGAGGAAAAATAACAGTTGTGTTTACCCTGCTCTGGCCCACATAGCTGGCAGAAAGAACAGGGGCATGGGGAGTGTGACCCAAGTTTCAGTGCTGAGAGAAGCTAATACATTGCTATTGTGGTCCAGTACAAAGGAAAATGAACAGTCCTGTTCTTTACACTATCACTTTCCCATAGTAAACTGATATATCCCTTTGTTGCTTTGTTGGGGAGTTAGAAGCATTGATTGGGAGCTGAGTAGTGCTCCAGGGAAATATTTGGATTGGGCGCTCAAAGTGTTTAATACCTGATTTAATTCTTCATTAGTATTTTGCCATTCTGGTTTAATTACATGTGTTTGCTTTTTATTCAAGTGTTATCTGTTCTGGTGCAGCTTGAAGAAATAACTTATTGTAGCTAGGTGGCTCAGTGGATAGCACTGGGCCTGGAGTCAGGAAGCCCTGAGTTCAAATTTGACACTAGACACTTACTGGCTGTGTGATCCAGGACAAGTCACTTAACCCTGTTTACCTTAGTTTCCTCATCTGCAAAATGAACTGGAGAAGGAAATGACAAACCACTACAGTATTTTTGCCAAAAACAAACAAACCCAAATGGAGTTATGAAGAGTCATACATGACTGAAACAACTGAAAAACAACAATAACAAATTGTAAGTGGGGGCTCAGAGCTATGAATCTGAAAAGACAATTACCTTAGTGATAATGAAACTAGGTGAAGTGTAGGGGGTCCCAGGACTATACACTCAATATATATTATAGGAGTTTCAGTAAGCAGGGCATTCATGTGGGCTGAAGTGTTAGGAGGCCTCATTGAGGGAGTGGAATTTGAGATGGATTTTGGAAGATGGTTAAAATCTGGATAGGTAAAGAAGAGAGGGAAGATCATTGCTTACAGGGTGAGCAGCCCAAAAAAAGGCACGGACTCGAAAATGATATTCTTGGGAGTGGTAAGAAAACCAGCATGACTAGAATAGAAGTAAGTTTAGACAGTAGTGAAGATGAAGCTATATAGATTACGGTCAGATTATGGAGAGCCTTGAGTGACAGGTTGAAGGGTTTGCACTTGATTTTATAGGCGATGGAGAGACACTAGGAGACTCTGAACGGGAGAGAATGACTTAGTGAATCAATGTTTTAGGAAGATTAATCTGGTGGCAAGTAGTGTAAGGATAGTTCGGAGGAGGGAAAATCTATTACAAGGTTGTTGCTGTAAGGCGGCTATGAGATAATAAAAACTTCAGACTAGAGTGGCGGCAATGGGCGTTGAGAGACATTGTGCAGGAAGAACCGATGGAGATGGTGACCGATGAATACTGCACGGGGGGCAGAGATGAGAGAAGAAAGCAGAAATTACTATGACTCCTCTCTCTCTTCTATTGCATGTTCTTCTGGCCTGCCCTGAAGCTTTCTCCTTTGCAGAGGCTGATCTTTCACTCTCCAGAGGTTAGTCTTAAATCAGGTTATGACAGAGAACTAACTGTTCCAGTCACCTCACCACCGAATGCATGAGGAATACAGTTCCTATCATCCACTACTTGGACCAATTTTAAAAAGTGCTGCAGGGTCTTTAAAAATAGTATACTGGATTTGAAATCCATGGAAATCTTTCTAGTCATAATTATTACCCTAAAGCATTGATTAGCTAGTGACCTACACTTGACCCTCCTCAGAGACTTGTGCAAAATAAATTAAACCCATGTGGTTCCTGCTTCCTAGAAGCTTACAATCAGACTTTAAGAGAGTAAATTTTAAGGGGCTCAGAGATTGAATAGGAATGATCTCATTGCCTGAGCAGTTGGCTCCAAACGGGGTGGGAGACACTCAGGAATGAAATAATGAAAGCTGACCCTTATATGGTGGTTTACATACATTATCCTATTTGAAATGTGTATCACTCATAAGGGGCAACAACCCTATGAAGTGAGTCCTATGAGTGTCATTCTCTCAATTTTACAGTTGAAGAAACAGAGGCTCAGAGATGTTTAGTGAATTTCCTGTGTTCACACAGATATTAAGTATTGAACCCAGGCCTAGTACTCTCTCTTCTGTGTTTTCCACCTCTCTTCTATTATCTTTTCTGAGATTTTGGTGACTCAGTTTCTGATGAAGAAAAAAGAGGGAAGTATCTAAAACAATGGTATCAAAACTCAAGTAGAAATGGGGACTGCTAAGCTATACATAAGTGTCCCTGTGGGTTGAATATTGACTTAGCTTTAAGATAGAATGTTATCTACATTTGGTTGTATTTTTATTTATTTTGTTAACAATTTCCTAATTACGTTTAAATCTGGTTTAGGTTGCACTTGGTAGCGTACTTGTCCTCTGATCTATTTGATATATTTGAATAGATACAGCTGTACAAGAAGTTTATTAACAGGCTCAGATTTTAAAATATAAGGACAGAGATTGGGAATGAATTTTAAATAGCTGTGAAGGAGGACAGAGGAGTGGTAAGGACGTAGAAAGAGAAAGTCAGAAAAGCTAAAAATCCTTCGTTGCTTTCCCTGATGAAGATAAGTCATCTGATGACCTATATACCAGGACACCAAAAACACTGATGGAGGGGTTTGCTAACCACCTGTCAGTGCTCTTTGAAATGTCAAATGAAATAATGTATGCAAAGCTCTTTGCAAATCTTTTTTGAAAATTTATTTTATTAATTTATTTTGATTTATCAACAATCACTTCCATATGCTTTTGAGTTTAAAATTTTTCTCCCCCTTCCTCTCCACCACCCTCCCCAAGACGGCGCACAATCTGATATAGGCTATAAATTTACATTCCTATTAAACATATTTTCACATTAGTGATGTTGTAAGTAAAAATTAAAGCCAATAGGAGGAACCATCGGAAAGAGGAAACAAAACTCAGCAGAAGAGAAAAAAAAAGATAGCAATTCAACCTCCATAGTTCTTTCTTTGGATGTGGATAGCATTTTCCATCCCGAGGCCTCTGGAGATGTCTTAGATCCTTGTATTGCTAAGAAGGGTTAAGTTTCTCAATGTTAGTCATCGTACAACGTGGATGTTATTGTGTACAACATTCTTTTGGTTCTACTCACTTCACTCGCCTTCAGACCATACAAGTCTTTCCAGGTTTTTCTGAAGTCAGCCTGTTCATCATTTCTTATAGCACAATAGTATTCCATTACATTCATATACCACAACTTGCTCAGCCGTTCCCCAGTTGATGGGCATCCTCTCAATTTCCAATTCTTTGCCAGCTCTTTGCAAATCTTAAAGTATTCTATACATTCAACTATGATTGTTATTTTTCCTTTGAGCTGCTAGGGGCATAGAGGTATGTATTTCTGTCACTAATTTCTTCAGGGACCTTGAGTTCACTCTGTCTTAAAAGAGGGCTTTCTCCTCCCAAACCTCAGTGCCTTCTTAACCTTCCTTGCCTGAGGTTTTGAACCCAAATCAATCACTCTCTTATCTCCCCTACCTTTAATCCAAGGCTGTTCAACCTTTGCCTTCCCCTCTCTCAGCTCTAAGAACACTACTGTATATTTTCTGTCATATTTGATGTTCACGGAATTATTGAGGTAGAATTAGAAGGATTCTTACATACCATCTAAGTTTGACCTTTTCATTTTATAACTGAAGAAACTTGGGAGAGTGAAATGGTCTGACCAAGGTCATATAGGTAATAAAATTATTGGAGGTGAAATTTGAACACAGGTCTTCTGACTCAAGAACCAGTGCCCTTTCCACTGTACCACATTGTCTCTGATATTGTTTCCATACAGGCTGTCCCAAAATTCTCAGTACATTTTTTTTGACATATATTATTTTATTTCAGTCTTATGACAACACTTAAGTAGCTACCATCGGCATTATCAGGTAACTTGATAATAGTAAATAATAAAAGGGCAATCATAGTCAGGAAAACTGACCATGGTTACATAAGTTTAGAATCAGCCCATATCTTCCTGACTTCAGGCATAGCAAGCAACACTTTCCATATAAATGAGTCGATTTTTCTGATACCTGTGTATTCTCACATTTTATCCAATCAGGAATAGATATGTTATGTCAAATGTATAAGAATGTAACTACTGAATCCAACCACGGGCAGGGCACAAACCATCCTCTCTCCTGCCCTTCTCTCATTCCACCCCTGGCCACAGCCCTGGAGATGGGTTTCTCTAATGTCTTCAGTGTCTGCATTACACATCTGCTTTTCCAGTCCTATCAGTTAGTCAGTGCAATCTTAAGCTTTATTAGTTTAAAAATGCACTGTGACACCCTGCATCTGGAAATACATCTCCCGACAACTTTGGAAAATATCACCTTCATCTTCATGATGAGAAGTTATCACTCTATTATCTTATTATTCTTTCTAAAAACCAGTTCTCCTTTCAACTTCCTCATTCCTTCCTCCCTCCTTTCCTTCCTTCCTTCCTTCCTTCCTTCCTTCCTTCCTTCCTTCCTTCCTTCCTTCCTTCCTTCCTTCCTTCCTTCCTCCCTCCCTTCCTCCTTCCTCCCTCCCTCCCTTCCTCCCTTCCTTCCTTCCTTCCTTCCTTCCTTCCTTCCTTCCTTCCTCCTTCCTCCCTCCCTCCCCTCCCCCTCCCTCTCTACCTCCCCCCTCCTTCCCTCCCTCTCTACCTCCCCCCTCCTTCCCTCCCTCCCTCCTTCCTTCCTTCCTCCCTCCCTTCCTCTCTTTTCCTTCATCCCTCCCTCCCTTCCTCCCTTTTCCTCCCTCCCTCCTTCCCTCTTTCCTTCCCTTCCTTCCCTCCCTCCTTCCCTCCTTCCTTCCTTCCTTCCTTCCTTCCTTCCTTCCTTCCTTCCTTCCTTCCTTCCTTCCTTCCTGCCCCTTCCTTCCTTCCCTCCTTCCTTCCTTCCCTCCTTCCCTCCTTCCCTCCTTTCTTCCTTTCCTTCCCTTCCTTCCTTCCTTCCTTCCTTCCTTCCTTCCTTCCTTCCTTCCTTCCTTCCTTCCTTCCTTCCTTCCTTCCTTCCTTCCTTCCTTCCTTCCTTCCTTCCCCATGATGCACTGGAATCAGAGCTCAAATTGTCACATTTTTAATGTGAACTTTTGCTCTTAGGAAATTGGCAAATGCTACAAAAAGGGGCTTGCTTTGTTGTTTTGTTGATTGTCCAGATTTAAGAAAGTGAGGATGAAAATGTTAATAATGTGGATTAAGCTTAAAAGGGTGTCATGCATATGTTTTTTCCCCGTAGAGAGTTGGTTGTTAAACATTTACCAGCACAAGTCTGCTACCTCTCTAATCTCAACAATTATTCCTTTTATTTTCTCTCATCCTCTGTCTCCTTCTCCTCCTACATTGCCAAATATCTCTTTCCTTTTAGTTCAGTCTCATCAAGTATTATGGGCAACATCTATTAAAATTTGGTAATGGCATTTTATGGCAAGACTAACACACACCCACACACATCTCCCAGTGTACTCCCCACAAATAAAATGTGCTTCTCTTGTTCGGTTTTGTGACTGGCCCAGCTGTTCACTCTTTGAAGGGACCATTTTGACACTGGTAAAATGATTTAAGATGCTACTTAAGAATAAAATTCAGTCTTTTAAAAGGAAACATGCCCATGCTTAATTTGGTATGGTAATAGGCCCAAGAGGACCCCAGCTGAGGCTTAGATGGCCAACCCAACCAGCTGTGATATTTGCATTTTATACTAAACATTTTTATGCTGCTATAAATTTCACATTTCTACATCTATAAGGTCTTAGTCACAACGAACACCATTTCTGCACATATCTTTGGTAAATGGATTGAACGTTTCCTCATGAATTGGAAATGCTAAATTGCTAATAGCTCCTCTGGAGTTTTAAAAAAATTCTTGCTATGACTCTTTGATGATTTCATTACAGTCTTGATATAATAAAATATGTGCCCGTCACAATTTAAGTTTGTAAGCATGACATTTTCCAATTAACTTTCAGTTAGTTGATTTCTGCATTTGGTTTCTGACACAAAAGTAGAAAAATTTCTTTTACAAGTAACCTGAATATAAGATAATGTGCAAGGTACCTTACAAATTTGGGCAGTTAGCTGGTTCAGTGGATAGAACAGTGGGGCTGGAGTCAGGAAGACCTGAATTCAAATCTGGCCTCAGTCACTGTGACTCTGGGCAAGTCACTTAATCCTGTTTGCCTCAGTTCCTCATCTGTAAAATGAGCTGGAGAAGGAAATGTCAAACCTTTCCACTATCTTTGCCAAGAAAATCCCAAATGGGGTCACGAAGAGTTGGACAAACAAAGCTTATGAACAAAGTGATTGTTATCGTATGACCCCATGGATTGGTAAGTAGCTGCATCAGCAGAGTTTGGAACAAGAAATTCTCCAAAATTAAAAAAAAAAGATCCAAGCTTCAGGGAAGCAATTTGAGTCCTATAAGGTGTCAACTCCCTGGTGCACTGCTGTGTGCCTGGGCTTCTTAATCTGGCACAAATTCTCAGCTCTCAATTTTCTGACTGCACATCAGTTCACCTACTCATCTCGGCCCTAGAATCAAACGTTGTGTGTGATCTCATCAGCACTGAATTCAATTATCATTTTCTATGTTGATGATTCTCAAATAAATTTATCCACCTCTAATCTCTGCTAACTTCCAGTCTTGAATCTCTGACTGTGTTTTGGACATCTTGACTCGGATGTCCCATAAACATCTAAGTTCAACACTTCTAAAATGGAACTCTTTGTCTTTCTCCCCAAACCCTCCCCTTTTCTAACTTCTCTATTACTGTTGAGAGTTTGAGAGGCTCAAAACCTAGGTGTCATCCTTGACCCCTCATTCTCTTTAACCAGATGTATCCAATCCAGATGCCAAGGACTGTTAATTTTACCTTTGCAACGTCTTTCCCATTTAGAGAATTTTGAAAATTATGTGAACCAAACTGATTCCATCTTGTAAAACTGACTCCGTCTTGAGACTTAAGTTTCATTTTCCTGTATATTTAACCTGCTTGCTAATTGTGGGAATTAAGAGATCGTGTTTCATGTCTGGGAAAGTCTACCTGCTTGCTCTCTTCCCTCCCAACTCAGAAAGTCCCTGATCTTTCCTCCAATTAAAAATCAGATTACCTAATCTAGTATTTTGGTTTGTATCCTGTTAATCATTTTCTTTTAGTGTATAAAAATCTGTCTCCGCCTATATTCAGGGTCCAGTACCTGCTGAGGCTGCCAAACTGGTTCCGATTTGTTCTACAATTGGCATGCATTGCTTAATAAATTGATATGCTCAGAAGCTCAAACCTTTGTTTCTTCAGTTATTTCAGATTTCACCCACCACACTATACACCCCCTTCTCTCCTCTGGCACTACCATCACAGGCTCTCATCTCCTCACACCAGGACTATTGCAATAGCCTGTTGTAATAGATGGAGCTGCCCGTCACAAGTCTCTACCCACTTCATTCAGTCCACTCAGTTGTCAAAAGTCTGACCATACCATCCACTCACTTAATAAATTCCAGTCACCCCCTATCGCCCTTAGAATAAAATATAAAATCTCTTGGGCATTTAAAGCCCTTCATAACCTGCTTTCCCACCCTCACACCTTTCCTGGATTCTTAAAGTTATACTCCTTTTCTCCATCTCACTCCTCACCAATGCTAGGCTCCTTGCCGTTACTCAGACCTCATCCCCTGACTTGTGGTATTTTTTGCTGGCTGTTTGCCATATCTGGAATTCTCCCCTTCCTCATTTATACCTCCTGGTTTCCTTAGTTAAAATCCTACCTTCCTCCTTCCTGTTAATTATAGTGCTTTCCCTCCATTATTTCCAATTTATCCTGTATATAGCTTGCTTGTACATAACTGGTTGCATGTTGTCTCTGCCATTAGACTGTGAGTTTCCTGAGAACAGGGACCGTTTTCTTCCTTTTCTTTGTATTCTTTACACTTAGCATAGTGGTTGGCACATTATAAGCATTTAATAAATGTTTATTGACTGATTGTCAGGTAACTTGTAGATACTCATGCCACTGATCTGGCCTGGATTTTAGTCTATACCTGCTTTCTTCCAAGAGTTGGACCTTATTACCTTTTTGCAGGTGAAGATTATCTTTCCATTCCATCTGGACATTTCAAGAGTTACTAGAATATGATATCCTTGCCTGAATGAAGAATGGGAATTAATGCTTACTGTATTAGGGAAGAGAGAGGGGAAGAAGGGAGGGAGAAAATTTGGAACTTAAAATTTCATTAAAAATGGATGTTAAATGACTATTATGGATATGTTTTGCATGACTACACATGTATAACCCATATCGAATTACTTACCTTCTCAATGATGGCTGGTGGGGAGGGAGGAAGGAGAGAGAATTTGGAACTCAAAGTTTTAAGGAATGTTAAAAACTGTTTTTATATGTAATTGGGGAAAATTTTTAAAATAATAAAAAGGGATGTTAAAAATTGTCTTTACATGTAATTGGAAAAAAATAAAATGCTATTTAAAAAAGAGAATGGAAATTAAAAACACTGCTTTGTCATCCTATGTCCATTGTAATGAATAGTAGAAATGTATAGTAAATAGAGCCCTGAGGATCCGAGTTAGAATCCTAGATTTGGTATTTAACTACTTATATCACCTTAGGCAAACCACTTCTCTTTTGGGCTCAGTTTCCTCATCTGTAAAATGAGAGGTTGTGCTAGATTCCTTTCTAGCTCTAAATCCTATGTGAGTAAATATTAGATAACTGATTTTATTTCTTAAAATTTGTAGCACTTTGGACTCTCCAATTACCTTTTCTTCAGTGTCACTCTCTTTTTTTTGTAGGATTTTTTTTTTGTTCTTTTCATATTGGGTTTCACTGTCTCTCTCAGGCTGGAAGCACAGAGGTTGTTCATGCACCTGACCATGATTCTGATTGGCAGGGAAGCTTTGCTTCACTCTGGTTTTTGACCCCGGCCCTCTCATGGAGCCTTTTCCCTCTCCCCTCCTCTCTCAGGACCTCACTATCTTGGTGTGGAATTTAATGTAGATACCCAGTCAACTTTAGATTTATTTGAGCTTAGAATTCTTGAGCTCAAATCATCCACCAGCCTCAACCTCACCTAGTACCAGGGACAGCGGGTGTTACCACCGTGGCTGACTCTTCAATGTGACTTTGATGACAATTGTTTTAATAACTTACCATTTCTTAGAAAACTCTTTCAGCTCCCCTTCTTAAAATAGTGACCTTCCTTTATTTTCTTCACCTTGTTTGCTTATTAGTACACAATTTTTTTTGGCTTTTTTAGGCAATTGGGGTTAAGCGACTTGCCCAAGGTCACACAGCTAGTAAGTGTCAAGTGTTGGGTCTGAGGCCGGATTTGAACTCAGGTCCTCCTGACTTCAGGGCCGGTGCTCTATCCACTGCGCCACCTAGCTGCCCCAGTACACAATTTTTTAAAAGCATGATAGCATGGTAGAATTTATGTCTAAGTCCCATGCATCTATTAACTGTAACAAATTGGAATGCACCCTTTATCTGTTATAACACAGAAGAAAATTCATCTGAATTTTTAATTTAGAACCACATATTCTTTATTTTTTTGTTTTTTGGTAAATAAGATACTGACGGGCAGTAAATGTTTTAAGAAAGCATCATTGTCGCTGGAACTGTGTTAATGGTAATAGTTAACATTCATATAACACTTTAAGATTTGAAAAACATTTTACAAATATTATTTCATTTCCATCCTCACAATACTCCAGGGCAGTGTAGTTACCTGGAAGGTAGATGCTATTATTATTATCCTCATTTTACAGTCAAGGAAACTGAGGCAGACTGAGGTGAAGTGACTTGTCCAGGGTCACACAGCTACTAAGTATCTGAGGTTGGATTCAAACTCAAGTCTTCCTGACTCCGGGTCCAGCTCTGTATCCACTGTGCCACTTAACTGTCTTCAATATCTGTGAGGTTGATTTAATCATGGGACCAAAGGCTTGTGCTGCCTCCAAAGCATCTTTAAGGTTTTCCTGACTCAATCCAAGACACACACTGTTTCAGAAATCATTACCTACCTTTCTAATTCGCTCATGTAAACTCTTTGGGGGTGGATCTATTCTGCAGTAACTGAACAGCATGCTAGCATCCCACCGTGATTAAGCCAATGTTCCAGGTCAAAGCTCCCAGGCTGGCCATGAGGAAAATGGCAAAGTGATTGTAATAGATAAGGTTTTTAAATTAGCATGGCATGAAGGGCAGAGTGCTGATCTTGGAGTCAGGGAGATCTGAGTTCAGATCCGACTTCTGACCCTTGACAAGTCACTTAACCTTGATATGCCTCACACATCTCCCTCGGACTTAGCTACTAACTCAAAAATGAAATGGAGATGTTGGTGGAAGGAATTTCCACACGTGCTCTTCATGCTGATTTCAAAATCACAGCTCCACTTAGTAAGTGAGGATAATGTAGTGGTAGAAACTATAGTAATAACTATTGATTCCTCTAGGAAAAACGACAATTTCAAAGCTTGGGGATGTTTTAAAGTGCTATGTAAGGTCTTCCTACAGGTTCAGTCAGTATAATAAACAGATAGCAAGTCTTTGAAATGATTTGTGCCTTCCTATAGGGAATTAGGACAGTGTTGTTACTACTATACTGACTGGAGAGCTCCCTTTCTGGAAGAAAGCAGAAAATCAGCACAAGGATATTTATGAAGGGAGAAACTTTTTGATTTGACTGCACTCCTCCTTATAAACCCTCCCTGTGAAGAATGAGTTTGACCCAATTAATTTTTTGTTGTTGAGTCATTTCATTCTTTCCTGACTTTTTATAACCCCTTTTGGAGTTTTCTTGGCAAAGATACTGGAGTGGTTTGCCATTTTCTTCTCCAGCTCACTTTATAGATGAAGATATTGAAACCAACAAGGTTAAGTGACTTGCCCAGGGTCACATAGCTAGTATCTGAGGTCAGATTTGAACTCAGGTCCTCCTGACTACAGGGCTCCACTTTGCTACCCAGCTGCCTCAACCCAATTCATTAAGTACCTCCTAAGTACCTTCCCTCTTTAGCTGCCAAAGACCAAGTCATTCTTATGCTCAGTAGATTCCACTGATTTCCAGTTGCCTCTGCAATCATATACCAACTGCTCTGTTTAGGTTTTCACAACCTGGCTCCAACCTACCTCTCTTAAACACTATTCTTCTCCATACACTCCATTGTCCTATCACACTCACCTTCTTGTTATTCCTCCCAGATGACCCTTCATAGTCAACCTTCATGCCCTATGCCTACATAAGGGTGGGGATTAATTGAGTCAGTCATCTTATCTCCATCTAAAGTAACCAAAAAGATGCTGATGCCTTAAACTATGTGTGAACAAGTCTGTGACATCTCTTTTGAAATAATAAATCAAAGGCTTTAAACTAATGTATACCCTGTCACATTCTGTAGGGCCTTTGAGTGTTCTACCAAGCACCTGAGAGGGGGGTCACTTATGGGATGGAGGGAGGAGAAGAGCTTCTATCACCTCTCCACCGTTTGATCAAAAAAGGATTTTATGGACTTTGGAAGACTGGATTTGTACAGCTCCTCACTGTCATAGTAGTGTCCCCAGGAGAGCAGCAATTGGTAGCTGTGTCTACGTTGGGAGCCAAGTTAAAACTGGACAAATTGAGGAAAGACAACTTTAGGATTGGACAAATAACACACTTAAGGGAAATATCCAGTAAAAAGACTTCTGGGAGCATAGGTTACTCATCTTTGACACATATGCTCTAAGTCTGATTCCACTTTCCCCTGGAATCTCTATGTACTTTGGGGAGACTGTGTTGCAGAGTTTTGGGGAGATGTTTCATACTGACTGTTCTTATTATCTACCACTTTAGTAAAATACCTCTTTCCTACAACATTTGGTCAACTAATTGATATCAATTTAAAATCAATGAGGGGCTACTTACTAGCTGTGTGACCCTGGGCAAGTCACTTAACCCCATTGCCTAGATCAAAAAAAAATTTTTTTTAAAAATTAAAATCAATGAGGGAAGCACACCAATGAGACCTCTTGAGCTATAGCATTAGAAAGACATTCCTCACCCCACGCCTACTCCTTCAGTGTACCCTGGAACAGTGAGGTAAGCAGCCAGCTGAACTCTGGGACATCTAGCTCCTGGGAGAACATGTGCTACACCTAAAACCCACTCTTTCCTCACCTCTTTCTCCTAGCATCCGTACCTGCCTTCAAAGCTCAGCTCATATACCACCTGCTACATGAGGCCCTTCCTGCCTCTCCCACCCAGCTGCCTCCCACTTGAATTGACCTTCTATTTATTTTGTGTATACTTGTCTAAGAGTGGTTGTCAATTAACTAAATCAGGGAAGTCATCCCATTACACTTGAAGCAAATGACAAAATGCCTGTAAACCTTAACTGTGAGAACATGTCTCAACCAATCAATCAATTAACCAATCAATCAATCATGGGCTTTCCAATAAGTATAACAAAGTCTTGATAAACTCTTGCACAGTAAATGTGTTCAATTTGGCTGAAAAACTTGGTAATTCCCTGTGAGGCATATATTAACCCAGGGAGCTGGTTCAGAATTCAGAGAGATTGGAGCAAGTGGAGGAGAGAGTATTCTCACTAAACCCCGAAGAAAGAATTGAGGGGGAGGGCAGGGTGGGGAAAGAACAAAACACCTAGGCTCAGTCTTAATCTCAGTCTTGTTTTCTTTCCTGTCCTCTCCTTGACTGGAGGAGGACCTCATTAATTTCAGAAGTCAGGACAATTTCCCATCTTCCCCTCGCCTTTCTAGCAGCATCCTCAAATCAGCTAATGGCAAAGTCTACATCAGGAGCCAATGAGAGACTGGATGCAGATTCAAAGCTCTCCTGAGAGCCCAGGAGAAAAGGGACCTGAGGGGAGCAATTTTCAGGACTGCAGCAAAAAGCCTGTCTGGGAATTATGGGCTGTATCTTTGTCACATGAGATCTCTAAACTGGAGTCACTTTTCCCTGGATTCCGCATGCACTTATGGAAGAATTTGTCACAGAGCTGTGGGAGACATGCTTTGTATTAACTATTGGCCATACTGCTATAATACCACTTTCTAAAAGCTAATTTAGTCTGGTTGATTAATTGGTAACCAACTCATAATTACGGTGGGCAGCATATAAGTTGGGGGAATCATTAGCCATAGTATTAGAAAATATACCTCAACTCTTTAGGTTTGCCTCTAGAACCCTAAAGGGAGACATGGTGGACAGGCTCTGGGGGGTGTGACCTACTACTGTCAATGGGGATTGGATCAAATGTAGCAGCTATATGAAGGCATGTTATTTCCCCCAATAGAATGTAAATTCCTTGGGGACAAAAGCGGCTTCATTTTTGACGTGGTATCTCTAGTGCCTGGCACATAGTAGACAATTAAATAAACTATAGTGATAGGTGTTAATAGGTGCTAGGATCTTTCCCACTCCCCCTCTCGTAGTGAGATGGAGAAAATGAATGGAATAAAAATAACTAGAGAGAGAGATAATTAACATGAAATAGTGTATGCCTGGAAGGTATGCATTGCAGTAGTTGGGACTGTTAACTAGAAAGAAAAAGGGAGGAGATGGTAAACATGTAGAAAGGAGAACTCAGGAGTGCTTTTGTTTTCATTTTGCATGGTAAAGATGGGAAAGACTGGAGAACCTGCTGTTGAGAATGCCTAAGAAAGTTGAGAATGAGGTTACCAGCTACAGAGCTAGATAGCACCATGAAGAATGGGAGGGGGCAGCTAGGTGACACAGTGGATAGAGCACCGGCCCTGAAGTCAGGAGGACCTGAGTTGAAATCCAGCCTCAGACCAAACACTTGACGCTTACTAGCTGTGTGACCCTGCGCAAGTCACTTAACCCCAATTGCCTGAAAAAAAAAAAGGGAGGTTGTTAGAGAGAAAAAGGAAGAAAGCAAGTCACCTCTACCTTGTCCGCTTTCCTCTTCAGTGGGCAGAGAGGAGTAGGTCAAGTCATGACCTGTGTGTAGAGGAGGCACTCATCCTCCCTCCCTTTCTTTCTGCTTTCTTTCCTTCCTTCCTTTGTTCCTTCATTCCTTCCTTCTCCCCTTCCTTTCTTCCTCTCTCCCTCCTCTCTCTCTCTCTGGTCCCTTCCTTCCTTCCTTCCTTCTTCCTTCCTTCCTTCCTTCCCTTCCTTCCTTCCTTCCTTCCTTCCTTCCTTCCTTCCTTCCTTCCTTCCTCCCTCCTCCCTCCCTCCTCCTCCCTCCCTTCCTCCCTTCCTTCCTTCCTCCCTCCCTCCCTCCCTCCCTCCCTTCCTTCCTTCCTTCCTCCCTCCCTCCCTCCCTCCCTCCCTCCCTCCCTCCTTCCTTCCTTCCTTCCTTCCTTCCTTCCTTCCTTCCTTCCTTCCCTCCCTCCCTCCCTCCCTCCCTCCCTCCCTCCTTCCTTCCTTCCTTCCTTCCTTCCTTCCTTCCTTCCTCTCTCTCATTCCTTCCTTCCTTCCTTCCTTCCTTCCTTCCTTCCTTCCTTCCTTCCTTCCTTCCCTCCTTCCTCTCTCTCATTCCTTCCTTCCTTCCTTCCTTCCTTCCTTCCTTCCTTCCCTCCTTCCCTCTTTCCTTCCTTCCCTCCTTCCCTCCTTCCTTCCTTCCTTCCTTCCTCCCTCCCTTCCTTCCTTCCTTCCTCCCTTCCTTCCTCCCTTCCTCCCCCTTCCTCCCTCCCTTCCTCCCTCCCTCCTTCCTCCTCCCTTCCTCCCTCCCTCCCTTCCTTCCCTTCCTTCCTTCCTTCCTTCCTTCCTTCCTTCCTTCCTTCCTTCCTCCTTCCTCCTTCCCTCCTTCCTTCCTTCCCTCCTTCCTTCCTTCCCTTCCTTCCTTCCTTCCTTCCTTCCTTCCTTCCTTCCTTCCTTCCTTCCTTCCTTCCTTCCTTCCTTCCTTCCTTCCTTCCTTCCTTCCTTCCTTCCTTCCTTCCATAACACAGGAAAAAAACCACACTAGAAGCAGGTTCCTTCTAGAAAGTTTCTCTCCCTTCACCCTCAATGTTTGCCATGGTCCCACCCCCAACTCCCAACTCAGCATGTGGACCCACACACCTCCACGGAGGGGCAGGACCTCCTAGGTGCAGGAATATTTGTCTTGGGCATTCACTCATTCGCTTTCCTCTGTGGTTGCTGCTGCACTGGACGCTCCAGCTTTCTCTGTGACCCCTATTTCATTGAGCCAGCTCCCGTGCTCTAGGATCCTGCTTTTCTCAGGGTTCACCGGCAACACTGTCCCTGCCCCAGGCTGGCCTATGGGAACACTCCATATCTGCTGACCTTCTAGGAGCTCCTTTTTTGGCAAATGGAGAAGGAGAA
Organism: Phascolarctos cinereus; assembly: GCF_003287225.1. Classification (NCBI taxonomy): domain Eukaryota; kingdom Metazoa; phylum Chordata; class Mammalia; order Diprotodontia; family Phascolarctidae; genus Phascolarctos; species Phascolarctos cinereus. The sequence continues at coordinate 87,523,803 of NW_027556180.1, forward strand.
AGCTTCTGGAGTCAGACACTCTGGCTCCCCTTATGTATAGATGGGCAAACTGAGGTCTAGTGTGGGGAAGTGACTTACCCAAGCCCACACATGGGTAGAACTCGTTTATTTTAGACCTAGGACGAAAACAAATGGTCATGGGCAACATTGCAGAGAAGAGCAATGGATCCAGGAGAGAAGGTTGTGGGGAGGGCCAGAATAATCCTCCCCAGGCTCAAGTAGGGGAATATGTGAGGGATATGGATCATCAAAGTTTATTGTGGACAGACAAGCGGCTAAGACCCAAAAAGGTGGCGCTCATGTCCCTTTGCTCATCCCAGGCCTCTTACAAGCTGTGCCTCTCCTAGATGATTCACACAAAAGAAGATCTTTGCTAGGGTTCTCGGGATAACACCCTTCCTCTCCCACTTTGCTTTGCATGTGGACATGCCCCCATCCCACTCCCACCCCAAAGAGCTAGGCTGACCAAAAGGCCGTTTAAGAATACTGAGTCTGTCCCCACCCCCCAAAGAAAACGCTGGAGGTTTGTTTGGCCTAGGTTCTGTGTGGGTATGAAAAATCTGCTACTGAGGGAGCAGTTGTTCAGGCATAAAATAAAACTTGGCTGGTAATAAGAAGAGTTATTATTGCAGTGTCCACAGCATGACTCCACTTTGGGACTCTGCCAGAATTTCCATAAAATTCTCCTTCTTTTGGAGTCTACACCATGCGCTCTTATGTAATTAACTTAAGAGCCTTTATGAGATGCCAGGGTACTTTGTCTTAAAGGGTTCCCATTTATTCTGCCTTACTTTTTTTTTAAGTTACTTACAAAATTTGAATTCAATTCATCTGACATTATTTGATTAGGGAGTAAGGGAGGAGAGCCAAGAAAAGAAAAAGAATTTGTCGATGAGAGGAGCTCTTGCATTATGGGGATTCTGTGTCTCTTTCCAGCTGGGCAAAGCATAACTGAGTGTCCTGATGGGTAGGTTCACTGGGAGGGAGCATGAGGCCCTCTGATTTGGCTTCTTGGCTGCCCACTGGCTCTTTGGGACACCTGAAAAGGTGTCTCTGCTTCTTTTGGAAGTCAGTCCCTAGGCAAGCTAAAGTACTTCTCTCAGAATTTCTACTTGTTTCCTTGGATGCTCCATTGTGGTTTCAATTTTTCCTACTCTGCCCTTGGTGTTTTTCTAACTCTGCATTGAAAGCTCTGAAAAGCACAAAAGTGAGAAAAAAGACCCCAAAACCTTGTCCTCCTCCTTCCCTCTTCCTGACGCAGTAGGCAGATGTGTATGTATTTCTGGAGTACTAGTAATAATAATGGCTCATGTCTCTGAAGAAAGCACTTTACATGTTACTAGGTGCTTGCCCCACAATGATCCTGAGTTAAGTCCCCATTTTACAGAGGAGAAAATAGAGGTGAAATGGTTTGCCTATGGTCACACAGCTAATAAGTGTGAGAGCCAGGAACTGAACCTTGATCTACAGGTGCCATGCCCTCTTTGCCAGCTAGACTCCTAATGTATATCTCAGAGAGGGGTAAGATGACATGAGCAAAGTTCTAACCTTGACTTTGTATTTTTTCTCAGTTTCAATAGCCCCTAGAAATGTAGCTATCTTCAGAAAAGTGGTTTTGTTCTCAAAGGTTGAATCTTTCCTATGGTGTTTTAACTCTTCTCTATAAAATATGCCTTAATAACTCTTATAAAATGTGTAGGATAAGCAATGGCCATATTCCATGCTTGCTTGGTACCCACACAATGGTACAGGAACCTGGAGAAGCTGCCTCTACTCTGTTGGGTGGACACTCTGGGGTAGATTTACAGGAGGACATAGTCAAGAGTCACTTCAGATGGGCAGACATCGACGGATGGTGACCTGCATTGTCATCCTTGAGATCACAGGCTATTTTACTACTGAAAAATAATATGCCCTCATTTCTCCTTTTTTAAGTTGTTGGAGGTAAAAGGTGCCACTCAACATTTTGAAAATGAAAATCAGTGCATCTCATGTCTAATCAGCCTAAGAGGGGACCATCACCCAAAGTCACCCACTGCTCCAAGAATAGCTGATGTGAATTCTTGAGCGGCCATCTCTCACTTCATTTACGCTTTTCAGCCTCTGCTGCCAAACCATAATAATAAGAAAAGAGCCAGGATTATCTGTTCTCTGTCGTGCCCACAACCATTTGTTATTTCTCTTAGTGTTCAAAGCTATTCACCTTTGTGTATGGATCATCAAGAAAAATGCCTGCTAGGTACTGATTACTGAGTGCTAATTGTCAGTGATGAGTTATTATCCTCCTCTTTCCTTTCCTCCTCCCTCAATTTACTCCATTCATTCTCCTCTCGTTTTTAGAAATAATAAGCTCCATTCCTTGCTTTAGAGAATTAATCTAATAATGTTTAGAAGTCTTTGGTGTATGGGTAGAGGCTGGGGTGGGGGACTCCATGCTCCTATTTTGTTCAAATTCATTCCTTTCCAGTGTTTCTTCACTTATCTACACAGCTCCATAGCCTTATGCCCACGCTTCTGGCCTTTCTTTCCAAATTATTGACATTTCTCTTCTTCTTCTCTCTAGGCCTTAGTTTCCTCACTTGTCAAATGAGGTGAGACTTGAAAGTCCTTTCCAGTTTCATAGCTCCAGAGGCAATCATAGAATCACAGCACCTCTTAATATTTATTTTTTAAGGGTGTGTGTTTTAGTGGGAAGGCGATAGAACTACAGGGCTATATCTAGACAAAATTGTGATATTGTCCAAGTTTGCAATGACTTCCTCCAATTTCCCCTTGCCTGCTATTGATCTGACATTTTTTCATCTACTTTTATAGATGAGGAAACTGAAGGACAGATTGGTGAAGTGACTTGACTTGCTAGGGGTTCCAGTTATTAAGTGCTATAGACAATCCTCAAGCTTGGGTGTTCAGACACCAATTATTCTTCCTTTTCTAGCATGGCTGCCTTGCCTGAATGTGAAAGATCACCTTCTCAGCAAGGGGGTATGCAAGTCTGCTGAGGTTTGGAGGTGGCCACGGAACACAAGGGATCCAAAATTAACATGGCCCAGGGGGTGGTGGTGACTGTAGTCCAGTCAATGTGTTCTAGCAAGGATGCGGGAAACAGGAAAACAGGTGGGAGGAGAAACAGAAGCTGGAGTTTTTATTGGGAAAGGGAACCCAGCTGAGGCAGGGATTTTGCTGACAGCGGTATGGTTGGGAGAGAAATTAGAATTCAGACCAGTCCACAAGTTCCAGGAAGGTCATACAGCTCATCCAAAGGGGAAAACTCCAAATGCCAATCTTTAGCTATAGGGTACCCTTTAAGTAAGGATTGCACAATAGCCAAAGGCAGATAAGTGGTGTAGTGGACAGAGCACAGGGCTTAGAATCAGGAAGACTCTTCTTTGTGAGTTCAAATCTGGCCTCAGACACTTATTAGCTGTGTGACCCTGGGCAAGTCACTTAAACCTATTGGCCTCAGTTTCCTTATCTGTAAAATGAGCTGGAGAAGAAAATGGCAAACCACTCCAGTATCTTTGCCAAGAAAACCTCAACGCGGGTCATGAAGAGTTGGACACGCCTGAAACAACTGAACAACAAATGGCCAAAGGAAGCATTTCAGAGGTGATCATTTAGTAGCATATCCTTTAGAGTGCTGATAAAGAACATGGGAATGGGACCATCAGGAAGATGTGTCAGCATCTACTGCAGAAAATACACGCAGAGAAATTCCTTAAAGAATTTTAGAAGAACCCACAAAGGAAGTCAATCTACATGATGATTTGATTCATAATGACTTCAATAATAACACAGCCATAGGGAAGAGAGTGAAAAATATGTTGAAAATTATGGTTTGGGACTAATAAAGGAAATATTCTAAAGGCTAAGGATCCTAAGGTTAGAGCCTGAAGGATTCTGGAGACAAACTAGTCCAACCTCTTCATTAGGTAGATAAGGAAACAGGACGGAGAGGTTAAGGGATTTGTCTAAAGTCACATAGATGGAAAGTGACAGATATGGCATTTGAACCTAAGTCCTCTGACCCACAGGTCATAGAGTTAGAGCTGGAAGGTTCCTCAGAAGCCATTGAATTCCATCTTATAGATGTGGAAGCTCAAGCCCAGGGAAGGTAAGTGACTTGCCCAAGGTCATACAGGTGGTAATCAGCAAAGGTGGGATTAGAACCCAGGTCTTCTGACTACAAAGCCAGTACCCTTTCTGCTGTACATACCACTCTATCCACTATGTCATGCTGTTCACAAATCACTGAGAAGCCTCATTCTTATCTGTGGTGAATATTTCCTTCAAGAGAGCATGAAAGTGTTTGACAAGGCAAACATTGAACAATATCACAAAAAAGCCAAACTTAACTATATCTTAAGAGACAGGAAATGACTAGTTGCTGTGGGAGTTATTTCAGCTGTCTGTGCATAGTAATCAACTGGTTAGAGCCAAGGTAAAAATGAACATCAAAGCAGAAGAAGAGATAAAATGAGAAAAAGACACTGTGTGTTATGATAATAACACTTAACTCCAGGCTATTTGTAGAAGCTTTTGATGCTGAAATGGATAGAAGTGAAAACATTGGCTCTGGTTATGGACATTTCTTAATTAAGTTTAAATGAAAATAATAGTAATGTTTATATTGAGCCTTAAAATTTGCAAGGTACTTTACATACATTTTCTCATTTGAATCTCATAATAACTATGTACGATAGGTACTATGGGTATTATTATCCTCATCATACAGATGAAGAAACTGAGGCTTAGAGAACAGATGTAGATAATTTTCTACACCAAAGAGGATGAAAGAACCTAGAAACTTCAGTCAGGAAACATTTAATCCCTTCACTATGAGAGTTGGTAGCCCCTGGCAACATTGTTTAGAGCAGGGGTGGGGAACCTCATTTTTTTGAGTTCAAATGAGACCTCAGACACTTACTAGCTGTGTGACCCTGGACAAGTCACTTAACCCTGTTTACCTCAGTTTCCTCATCTGTAAAATGAGCGGGAGAAGGAAATGGCAAACTACTTCTTTGCCAAGAAAACCTCAAATGGGTGTCATGGCAAGATGGATGCAACTGAAATGACTGAACAACAAATTTAGGAAGCAAGTATCCCTCCAGAAGGCCCCTTCCACTTTTAAATAGCTCTGATTGTTAGGAAGTATTTCCTTAAGTCAAGTCTGAATCTGTCTACTTTGAAAACTAAGGGTCTATGAGATTGTGACTCACCCAAGGCCACACAGCTAGTAGATGTGGACAGACATTCAAACCCAAGACTGGCTTCTTTCTATCACATCATCATTGAACAAAGATCAACATCCTTACTGAACACATGAAGAAAATGGAGGAACAGAGATGTTTATTTAGCTCTTGTGCCAGTTTGCATAGGGAATGAATGAAAGAGACCAGACTAGAATCCAAATCTCAACTCCTGGCTCAGTGTTCTTTCCATTTCATGCTGCTTTCCAAGGCTCTCTGCATTCATCTGGCACTAAGCCAGCTTTAATTCTGTTAAACAACCCAACAACCACTTAATAAGTACCTACTGTGTGCAAGGAACTGTGCTCATCCCTTAGAAAGCAAAAACAAAATTAAAAACAGCTAAGTATGCAGCGATTTGAAGAGGAACGGGGCAGAGACCAGATAGCCATGGGGATCAGAAAGTAAATTCTTCAAGGGCAGAGGTATCCTCCTGGTGCCAGGAGAAATTGAGGAAGTCCCTAGTACTTTGGGTAGACTCCCAGTGATGAACTTTGGGAGGCTAAGGATAAGACTCCCACTGCAAGGGCTGGTGCAGATGAGCTATGGACTGCACCATTGGAAGGAATGGCCAAACTGATGATCCTTATGAATACTTGAGCGTCCCTAGGTCTAGCACAAGAGCTTAATAAACGCCTGGTGAAGTGAGTCAAAGGAGGTGGTGCCTGAGTGGATCTTCGAAGGAAGCAAAGTATTCTAAGAACCAAAAATGAAGAATGAATTCATTCCAGGCATCATAACAGCCTGTGCAAAGACACAAAGAAAGAAGTGTAATGTGGAGTCTGGGAAACAGCACGTAGGCCATTTGGGCTGCAGCATATATTGAATGGAAGAGAATTATGTGAAATAAATCTGGAAACGTAGGCTGGAGCCAGACTGCAGATGGCTTGAAATGCCCAGCCAAGGAGATTGTATTTTATCCTAGATGCTCTAGAGAGCCTCCAGAGGTGGTCTTCCAAAATTCAAGACATATATTAAGCTTCTCTCCAGTATGCATTTTCTGATGGCAAGGGACATATTCTGGCCAAAAATCTTATAGACTAGACAAGGAGGACTAGAATGGGTTTTGTCTCCTTAGATTCTACTTCTTAAAACACCAACTAAAGGATAAGGTTGGGGCCCTGGTTTCAGAAATTACAAAGTTCGTGATTTTCTGGCGACAAAAGCCCGTCAATGCAGAGACTGCCTGGGAAGTAGTCCTAGCATGATCCTGTTAGACTGATCCCCTCTCCTAATCCTCTGTCTTCCCTAATTTCAACAATGCAGCAAGTTCTCTCTACCAAGAGCTCCTTCTTCCTTCTGCCAGACTCCATAATGGACCCATGTCTGCTTATACTCCAATATCTTTTTCTATTTTTTAATAGTGGGTGACTAGGTGGCATTGTGAATAGAGTACCAGCCTGAGAGTCAGGAGGATCTGAGTTCAAATGTGACCTCAGACATTTACTAGTTGTGTGACCCTGGGAAAGTCATTTAACTCCATTTGCCTCAGTTTTCTCATCTGTAAAATGAGCTGAAGAAAGAAATAGCAAACCACTCTGGTATCTTTGCCAAGAAAACCCCAAATGGGGTCACAGAGAGTCAGACATAACTGAAAGAACTCAACAACAACAATAATAGTGGGAGAGGAAAATGTCCTGTGTGTGAGTGATTAAGGAGATAATGTTTAATGGGAAAGCAAAGGGAGCAAAAAGATCATTGCAAGGGACTTATTCAATCATTTGATTTTTTTGCATTTTAGATTATTTTGCAAATTTTCTCAGGAAGACTCCACATTCTTCTCACCTTTAGCAGGGGCAGATGTCTTGAGATCTCTATGAGGTCCCCTTATTATTTTCACTTTTTGCTTCATTTATTTTTTTTAAACATATTTTTCACTTTGTCACCTCTTAGGGCTCTTATTAAGTCCCACAGTCTCAATTATCACCTCTACATGGGCAACATTCCAATTTACACCTGATTTCTAACTCTCAGCTAACATCTGCCAGGGGATTTCTCATCCCTTGACAGCACAGTCTCTTGGAAAGCACATTTTTTTCCTTTTTCTTTTTCTTCCCAACTCTGTAGACAAGGGCAAGATGGCAGTTTTGTTTATAGACTTTTGAAGACAAGTCATAGAATTTTAAAGCAGTTAAGTGATCTTTGGAATCTAGGCCAACCTCTTCACTTGACAGATAAGGAACTAAGTGTCAGGGGATTGAAGTCACTTGTCTGAGAACCCATATTTAGGGGTTCCAGTTAAGGTCTTCTGACTCCAAATTTAATACTCTTTCCCATTATTTCACACAGCTCTGTTTTAAGAACATCAGCCTAACTAAAGTGAATTCATCCTGTGTCCACCCTTTGGATTAGAAAGTTGGGAGTTCTCTCCTTTGGTTGTATCATTCCAAAGAAAAAAATTAAATTCGTATATCATTTATTTCATTGTCAAGTAGGTGGATTCATGATCTGACTATTTCAGAACTGCAACTAGTTTAAATAAGTGAGGCCCTCATCTAATCAGACCAGTGCTCCACTGGACTAGAATTCCCATGGCTCTTATTCATTGATTTCACATTCTTCTATTCAGTGTTTACTATATGCTAGGCACTGCATTTGGCCCTGGAGATACAAAGACAGAAATGAAACAGACCAGATCAAGAAGATTATATAATATTGGAGAAATACTATATATATATATATATATATATATATATACATATATATATATATATATATATATATGTATATATATATATATATGTACACACACACACACGTATATATATACATATATATACACATATATATATGTATATATGTATGTATGTATATGTATGTATGTATGTATGTATATGTATATATATACATAAATAAAATTTAAATATGTACAAAATAACTAAAAAGTGTTTTTTTGGGGGTGGGGATGGAGGAGGTAGAGGTGATGGAGGCCATTGACAATCTTTCATCAGGGTTATCTGATTCTTGCTTGGGACTGAAAAATGCCATAAAGAAGGTAGTATATTAAGGGAAAGAATATTGGTATAAATCTCATGAGGCTCTGCTTTTTACTCCCTGTGTGACTCTGGAAGACTCAGTTTATCTGTAAAATGAAAGCATTTGACTAGTTCAGGAGTTCTTAACCCTTGAGTTTGAACTTTTTTTTATAGTGTAATGACTATATTTCAATATAATTGGTTTCCTATAATTTTGTTTTATGCATTTGAAAATATCATTTGGAAAAGTCAACCATATATCTTACCAGACTGTCAAAGGGGTTCACGGCACTCCCAAGGTTAGGAACTCTTGGACCAAATGACTTCTAAGATCTCTCTTCCAGCTGTAAATTTTAGGAATCATTTGAATCAATCATTCTTTTTAGGACATAATTCCCTTTTTGCACTTTTCTTGGGTGGGACGGCGAAGAGATGCCTTTTACCCCAGGAACTCTGGTCTCTTATGAATTTATCCAACTGGCTTTGTGAAAAGAAAGCTGACCTTGCCCACCTCCATTTGTCGGTCAACGAATAGGGAATTAAGCATGAGACGTGCGGAAATAGACCTGGTTTCGATTTAATCCCTTTGGCTACTCTCTGAATCAGCTGATGCAAACCATTTCAGCAATCCGAGCCTAGGTTCCTCTCCTTTAAAAATGGGGATCTCTGTTCAAGTCACCTTCTTGCTTTACAGAGAGGTTATTGTGAGCATTAATGAAATGGTGTTTGCCCAAGGCTTGGCACTCTTAGAAGCAGGACTCTCTGTCAATACAGAGTATTACTATTAGATGAGAATGAATTTTTAAAAGCCACCTATCTTGACCTTTTCATTATTATAGAGTCTGATTCATGTTTGCATACAAGTTTGCACTTTCTCTAGGAGGCCCACCCCAGGGTGAATCCAGTGTGTTAAGGGTAGAATCAAATGTCATTTTCTAGAAATGTCCATCAGTGTCACTCACTGATTTATCCATATGCAAAAGGTAGCACGTCTCAATGACATGACCACAGACTTAAAGCCAAGGGAACTCAGAGGACCTTTGATTATAGGACATATATTTAGAATTTGAAGGGACCACTGAGGGACAGCTAGGTGGTGTGGTGCATAGAGTGCCAGGCCTGGAGTTAGGAAGACCTGAGTTCAAATCCTACCTCAGCTGCTTAATAGTTGTGTGGCCCTGACCAAGTCATATAATCCCTTCCAGTCTTGGTTTCCTGATCTGTAAAATGGGGATAATTTTTATTTCAAAAATTATTTTTATGATCATTTAACAATATAACTATATTTTTGTTATCATTTTTATTATTCCCTTACCTTATGGGGTACTCACCTTATCAGAGTGAAAGCCAGCATGCAATAGTGAATAGAAGGCTAACCTTAGAATCAGAAAGTACTGGGTTCAAGTGCTGCTTCTGACATTAGCTATGTGACCCAGAGTAAGGGTAACTTCTCATTGCCCCAGTCAACTGACTTAAGACTGTTAGTGATAAATCAGGGGAAGGAGTTTCTACAGAGGCAGTTCTCTGTATGTTGATGAAATAACAGGTCTGGACCAGAGGATCTTTCCATATGTATATCTGCAGAGAGCTGTGCTCGGTTATGAGAAAACCTTAAGAAGTGAAGGCTGTATTCAGGCATGGGCCATGTCTGGTGTGAGTGGAATGAGTGGCAGAGCAAAGTGGGTGGGGGACATCTTGGTTCTAAGGTGGATGTGACTTGACCAGCCCACTCGGTACCTATCTACACAGTGTCTTCTTCCCAGCTTATACACCTGTTCTGAGGACTGGCTCAGCTCTCTAGAAAGGAAGTGTAACTAGAGGAGAAGAAATTAGGCTCATAATCCTTAACATTCAGAGGATGCTTGAGAATATAAGGTCCCACTAAAACCCTCACTAGAATAATGATTACTTATTGAATAAGTAATTTTCTTATTTTTTAAATTTTATTTCCAGAGAAATCTTTTTTATTATTTTTATTTTATCTCCATTTTCCTTATATTTCCAGAGAGGTTTGTGACATCACTCCCTTCATGAAACCCAAACCAGGTCTATTCAGTCATCAGTGCAATGTTTATAGCCGACAACAACATTATATTACATGGTAGGGATTTTAAACTTTCAAAATGCAAAGATTTTATTAATTATTTCCCCAGCATCAAGCATAATGCTTCCTGCAGATAAGTGTTCAAACAATGCTTTCTGAGTCAGGCTTAGATACTTACTAGCTGTATGACCCTGGGCAAGTAACTTAACTACTCTGTGCCTCAGTTTCCTCATCTGTAAAATGGAGATTCATTTCTGGACTTTGGCTTAAATATTTGGGCTAATTTTTTACCCTAAGGCTGTTATTGAAGATTTTTTTAGTGTATCATAAATTGTTGAGAGTTGACTGAGGTACATGAAAGTTAAGTGACTAATTTAGGGTCAAACAGGCAGTAAACTGTGAGAAGCAGGCTAGAGTTATTACTCACCATTACATGTTACCAGTTAGGGCAGGTAGGTGGTACATTGGATACAGTGCTAGACCAGGACTCAGAAAGACCTGAGTTTAGATCCAGCTTGAGATACTTGCTAGCTGTGTGACCCTGGGCAAGATGCTTTACCTCTATCTGTCCCAGTTTCCTCAAATGTACAAATAGAGATGATAATAGCAAGCACCTACCTAGCAGGATTGTGGTCAAGATAAAATAGATAATATTTGTAAAGTGCTTTGCAAACCTTAAAGTGTTCTGTAAATGCTAGCTATTATTATGGTGAAGGGTGGAAAGACTTGAGCAGAGCCCTATGGACGAATATTAACTTCAAGCTGATTTCTGTGGCCCTTGAAAGTTTTTGTAATTGTATACTCTTGATTTCACCTCCTGAAATGGTCACCCCTAAGCTCTACCACATAAAAGAAGCTATATATTGTTTGGGAAAGCCCCACTGACCAGAGAAGAAGGCATTTAAAGGAAAACCCAGCCTGGGCCTATAGCTAAAATTGGGCACAACAATTTTGCAGTTACTTTTGAGGATTTGGGCCAGAAGCCTTTTAGAGGTGACACCCGGGGTTGCCATGGTTACTCCTTTGGGCATTCTCAACGCAGACAGATACATTCCAAAACATGGAGATGGTTGGTTAGGAAAATCTATCATGACGAATAGTCGGCATTTTAATTTTAGGCAGAATCAGGAGAATTTTTGCCCGAAGTTCACAGTGACCTCTTCAGCTGTGAGTCTGAGTGATCAAAGTAATCCCTAATGCCTGTAATAAGACTGCGCGTGGAGAGAGAACAGCAGATAATGCAGCCTTCCTTGGAGGTCCCTTGATGAGAAACTCAGAGAACGGGGACACATGCAGTTAGTGACTGCTGGTGAGAAAAGGAGGGCTCAATTATCCTGACTCCTCTTAGAGAGAGAAATTAGTACCAATCCATTTTCTTCTTTGCATTTTTTCCCTCCCTTCTGGATGTATTTTTTGTGTGGTCTAACAAAAGGCAATTTGTGTAGGTTATCTCTGCATTTTCTTAGTAACTGGGTTCAGATCTTGGCTCTGATGCTTACTAGCTGTATGACTGTGGGCAAGTCTCATAATCTCTGTGAGCTTCTTGGAGCACAGGGTCTGTTTCTGCTTTTCTTTGCCTGCCACCTTGTAGGTACCTGGCACCTAGTAAGTAAGCTTATCAACTAAGTAACCATTTAATAGCTAGCGTTTAAATAAGGATTTCAGATTTGGGAAACACTTTACATATGTTAGCTCATTCATTTGATCCTTACCACAACAACTCTGGGAGGTTGGTACTATTATTAACCCCATTTTACTGGTGGGAAAACTGAGGCTGAGAGAAGATAGGTGATTTGCCCAGGTTTGCCCATCTGGTAAGTTCCAAAGGTAGGATTTGAACTCAGGATCCTAAAAGAGCCAAGAGAATGATAGCAGAAACACCAATTAGTAAAGAAACTCTTTGGTATTGTTGAGCTCAGAGTTTGCAGGCCTTGATTCAGTGGGGTAGGCTACAGATATTCTGAGGATCTTATTCAGGGTTAAAAAATAATAATGTAATTAGTATATTAAATAAAGTACCCAATCTGTTTAGGCTGTTAATAACAGGCATGCCATATATAACCCAGAGTCAACATGGAACAGTAAATTTTTAAAAAGACAGAGAATGAAAAGTCATCCAACTATATAGATCATAAACCACTCTTCATATCCTCTTGAACTAGGATGTTATACACCCAAATGCTGCTAAATCTCAAGGCAACCTTTTAATATAAGCATTGGGTTTTCTCTCTAAATGCCAAGCACATATTACTCCTGAAGGTAAATTAATCTCCAAGGGATTGCAAAGTAATAAAGACAACTGTGTCTCCAATGGCGTTCCTTCATGTCTGTTGGGGAAGGAGGATGGAGAGAGGCAGGGAGGTAATCATTACTGGGTGTTGGGCTCTTGGTATCCACACCCATCTCGGGCCACTCCCAAATCCTAGGCATGGGATGATGCTGTTGGACAGGATCCATTGAATCTGTAGAAAAAATTTTATTTTTAGCTTTGCTCAGAAGGGGATTCTGTTAAATTACTACTTAAAAGAGTAAAAAAAATTAAAGCAGTCAATTATTGAATGAATGCACTATTTCCAAGATCAGGCTGTTTTTCTTCAGAGAAGGGAAAGAAAAAAGCGATTTCAGCACTACTTTGCTCCATGGTTTTCAGACTGTTTCAGTTTATTTCCAGGAAAAATGTCGATCATTAGCCCAAGAACTGAAATGGAAAGAGAGGGTTTATCAGGGAGGCTCTGCATAGAAACAAAAGGATGAGAGAGGAGCCCTTCAGATAAAGGAACTGATGTATGAATTCAGAGTGAGATGAACAGAACCAGGAGAATCCTTTACACAATGACCACAATAATGTAAAGGAAAACAAGTCGGAAAGACTTCAGAATTCTGATCAGTGAGGTGACCAATCATGATGGCAAAAGACTGACAATGAAGCATGCCTCCTGCCTCTTGGCAGAGAGGTGATGGTTTAGACATGCATGCTAAGAATATTTTCAGATGTGGCCAATGTCTGTGTTTTGGTGGCCCATAATTAGAGCTGGAGCGATGATTATAGTGGCAGAAGTGAAGTAGGCTCGGGTGCCTACATCTAAACCTGAATATACAGTGGGGCATGTTAGTGGGAGCTTTTGCTTCTTTTTGTATCCCCAATGCTCAGCATGGCATCTGGCTCAGAGTAGGTACTTAATAAATGCTTATTGGCCTACTAGCTGGGAGGTGGGGGGGGAGGCAGGGAGGAAAGAAGGAAAGAAGAAAGAGAGACAGAGAAAGGAAGGAAGAAGGAAGGAAGAAAGAAGGAAGAAAAGAAGAAGGAAGGAAGGAAAAGACAGATAGGAAGAAGGAAGAAAGGAAGGAAGAGAAAGAAAGAAGGAAGGAAGGAAAAAAGAAAAAGAAAGAAATGAAGGAAGAAAGAAGAAAAGAGAAAGAAAAAAGAGCATCAATAAAACCTGTAAATATGCACAGAAGAAACCAAAATGAAAGCACTTAACCTCTCAATATTCCAGGAACTCTCTAAATTGCTGGAAGCTATTGATCTTTGTTGACAATGGGAATTTCTAAAGAAGTTTAGAAACAGACCCAAACAAGATATATTTCTTATTAGCTTGTTAAATTTAATATACCCTTAAAAACACACCTATATGTAACAGCTCATGGCTTCTATGCAATCCTTTTCATATATTAGGATGTTGATGATTACTGATAGTTGTTAAGTGAATAATAATTTTTTTTTTTAAAGAGGAGAATAGACTTTAGTTTGTCAGGGGCAGAGCCCAACAAAGAAAATGGAGGTGGTATACAGCCACTCGTTTTATGTAGAAAGGTGCAGAGGAAACATTGTATCCTCCCAGTTGTCTTGAATTAGAGTAACCGAGAACTCTTTTGTTGCCACTGGTCTCACAGTCTATATAGTGAGAGACTGATTATGGCGGGTGGGGGTGTGTTGTGCGTGAAGGGGCAGATTACAGGGTGTTGGCATCTTCTTTTTACTTTCAGTGTTACGCCCTCTTTTCTCTCTTGTAGTTCATCCTCAAGCCTTTTCTGGAAGAATCAGAAGAAAAGTCAGAGTTCCATGCCTCTTACAATATTTTCAGCAAATAAGAATGTTTAGAATCAAAGCTGAAGCAGCCAAAGTTGTTGGTCTCTCTAGTAGCGTGCAAGCTCTTAGAAGGCAGGGCCGGTATCACATTTGTCTAACACAATACCTGGCATGTGTTTGTCAAAAAGGATTGATGTTCTTCTGCCTCCTTTTCCGGCCCCTGTTCCCTGACCTTATCCTTGGTCACCTCTCCTAGGCACATATGCTGCTTCCTTTTTTAAAAAATATTTTAGGCAATTGGGGTTAAGTGACTTGCTCAGGGTCACACAGCTAGACAGTGTCAAGTGTTTGGTCTGAGGCTGCATTTGAACTCAGGTCCATCCTGACTTTAGGGCCAAGTGCTCTATCCACTGCCCCACCTAGCTGTACCCCCTGCTTCCTTTTCCTATGGGGTATTATTCTCCATTGATGTCAGCTGCACCCTGCTAAGTAGTTTACTCTGAACCACACTGTTAGCAGAGGAGGTAAGAACTTTCCAATAAACCTTAAAGACCAAGGAGCCTTTAGGAAACAATTTTTTACTGGTAAAAATGAAAGCCTTAATTTTCCCAGGAGGGTTCCCTCTATCAATCAATCAACTAGCCTTTACTATGTCAGGTGATGAGCACACACAGACAAATGTGAATTAATCTCTGACCTCAAGCAGCTGTAGAACCAAACCAGACGTTGTAGGCAGAGACTTGTCAGCTTAGCCAGAGGGATAATTTTACTTAAGAAAAGAACAAACATTTATTGAGTACATAATCTGTATCAGGCACTGGGCTAAGTGCTTTCACAAATACTATCTCATTTGTTCCTTACCACAACTTTGGAGGTAGGTACTATTATTATTCTCCCATTTTACAATTGAGGGAAATGAGGCTGATGGGTGAAGTGACTTGCTAAGGATCACACAGCTAGGAAATGTCTGAGGCTGGATTGGAACTCAGTTCTTCCTGACTAGGCTTAGGGCTTTATCCAGCTAGATGCCAAGCTAAATCTGTCTATCATCTATCTATCTATCTATCTATCTATCTATCTATCTATCTATCTACCTATCTCATCTATCTATCTATCTGTCATTGTCATCATCATCATTCTATCATCTTTCCATCCATCCATCCATCCATCCATCATTTATCCCAATGCTACTTTGCCTTTCAAAGATCAAATCATCCTCTGTGAAAGCCAAGTATGGCTGTGATGGGAACAACTCCTCTTTTTCAATGAGGCTGTGTAGCATATATAGGCTAGTGATGAAAGGAAGGAAGGAAGGAAAGAAGGAAGGAAGGAAGGAAGAAAAGAAGGAGCATTTATTAAGTCCCTACTATGCAACAGGCATCGTGCTAACCATTTTACAAATATTACCTCATTCAATCCTCATAACAACTCTGGCAGGTAGGTTATATTATCTCCATTTTCCAGATATGGAAACTGAGGCATACAGAGGTTAAATGACTTGCCCAGGATCACACAATTAGTTGGTATGTGGGGCCACATTTGAACTCAGGTCTTCTTGACTCCAGGTTCAGTGCTAAGTTCACTGTGCCACCTAGATGCCTAAGTAATGGCTTGAATGCTACTCTTACACAGTCTAATTTCAACCAGACAACCAAAAAGGAAAACAGCATCACTCCAGACTACTGCCATTAAATTGGGCTCTATTTCTAGATCTGAGATTGTCTCACAATGAATATAAACCAGATTTTATGACCTCAGCTAAAGTCAGGACTGGAGATAAGTGAAGATTCCCTACCTCCCCCACCTCAGAACAGAAATATCTCACATTTGTATAGAACTTCTGCTCCAGCAACTTTGTCAAGTAAGCATTTAGTATAATTATTTTTATCTTCATTTTACCAATGAAGAAACTAGGACAATGAAATTACTTGCCCATAGACACAAGACTAGTTTATGACAGAGTTGGGACTGGAACCTAGGTTTTTTGACACTGGGTTCTATGTCCTTTCCACTATATTACATTGCCTGGGAACTACCTATTCCTGAATTTTTAGCTCCTAGGAAGGCTATTCTCCAGTTATAGATCATATTTATCTAACCAAATATTGTATAGATCCATCTCAACCCTACAATGCCTTGCTATGCTTGGACTTAAAATGAGATGTGTTGGATAATTGTAATTATGCAAATATGACAAGTCCCCATCCAGTACACCTTCTTTTGGTCAGACCAATAGGAACCATCAATCAATAAAAAAGCATTTATTAAACACTTACTATGTAGGGATACAAAAAAAAGGTAAAAACAATCTCTGCCCTCAAGGGGCTCACATTCTAATGAGAGAGATAATATAAATATTTAGTTATACACAAGATACATAGCAAAACATTTAATTGAGAAAGAATAGTGAGGCAAATAATAAAGTATGGAAGAAATAAAAGAATAGAATTATTTTAAGCCTCTAGACACAAAATGGCTACAATATCCCATAGACTCTCACATTGTAAAAGGAAATACTCTTTGGACAACTCATGTTCTGAAGTGAGGAAGGGGACTGGAAAAAAACACATATACCATCACACTCCTAGCAACTAGCAGGGAGACATGCAAATTGCCTGGAATGATAACCTTCAAGGAGGCACTTAGTAAGTAACATCAGGACATAAGGGCAACCTTTTCCCTGAATTCCTTGTATCATGTTAAAAAGCCTTAGTCCTGATTACACAGTTATTGCTAACAAATTTTCTGCCCAAGTCCTACTCATGACTCATTATTAAAAGAGTACAGATGACCCTAGTTTCTCAAAGACTCTGCCAGTGAAGGGTAAGGTCTGGTAATTCTTACCAATCTGAAAAAGATTCAGGTAGAAGCATGATAATGAATTACATGTCTCATCTGAGGGCCAGCCCAATTAAGATTGGAGGGATTTGTCACTAGAAGGTTAGCCACTAACAGATGAAGTTTTTTGGCCACAGAAACTTAAAAAGATAATCTCCTAAGCTCTACAAGGGGTTGCAAATTGCTCTATAGAAGAAACATTCATACCAATGAAATCCAAGATATTTTGATGTATTCAAGTAAGAGGCACATATAGAAAGTAGTTAGGCTACACTTCTCTGGCATAGAAGAGAGTATGGGTTAGTCAGTCTAGCCTACTGAATGAAAATCTTTGTTGGGTATGGAATAAGATGGCCTCCTTTGATGATAATGATGATATGATGGAACCTTTTTCATTGTATGTACTCAAGACTATAGTAGTTTTTAAATCTTTAACAGCAAGTTCCTCATGGGACTTTATACTGCCTATCAACCTTATAAATAATTTCTATTGTAACCAGACTTAATTATCTATTAAACACTTTAAGATTTCTCTCTCTAACAATGTAACAAAAATAGGAGGTATTATTGGTAAGGGTCCAATGCGCATGAAAGAACTCATTATTGCACAAAATCTTGGAGCTTCTTTTTGAAGATCGGGTTTTTTGTATTGCTGTCTCTTGTTTTTTGTTTTTTGGGTTTTTTTTGGGCAGTTGGGGTTAAGTGACTTGCCCAGGGTCACACAGCTAGTAAGTGTCAAGTGTTTGGTCTGAGGCTGGATTTCAGCTCAGGTCCTCCTCCACTGTGCCACCTAGCTGCCCCTTGGTTTTTTTTTTTTTAACAACACCTAGATTTCCCCAGAATCCTTTCCCTTTATTCTTCCTTTCCTAGAGGGCAATCCTTTGTAACAAATAATTTTTAAAAAAAGAGCAGAAAAAAATCAGCAAGATCAATCAGCACATGGAAAAAATAAGCATGACATGATCATCAATATTCCACACTCATGGACACTTACCTCTGCCAAGGATTAAGCGGGAACTGTCTTCTCATATCTCTTCTTTGGGACCAAGCTTGGTCTTTAAAATTTTACAGCCTTCCATTTTGATTATTTTGTGGTCATTCTTTGTAACAGCCATTGTATGTATTGCTTTCCAGGTTCTGCTTACATCATTTTGCATCAGTTTATGTAAGTCTTTCCATGCTTCTCTGTACTCATCATATTCATTGTTTCTTACAGCACATAAAATATTCCATTACAGTCATGCATCACAATTCATTTAGTCATTCAGCCATCCATGGGCACCTACTTTGTTTCCAGTTCTCCGTTACTAATGTGGGAGCTTCTTGACCATTTTAAGGATACCATGATGCTGAGACATGCCATAACATGACATAATTCCTTCAAGGTTTCCTCTTTGTATGCATGTTCACTAGTTTTCCCTTTGCTCGGGTTCAAGTTAGGATAAAAGGGAGACTAGTTCTCTAGTTACCAGCAACCTTTAAATGTGGATAAAACAATTTTATTATGTTGTTTCTGAATCAGCACAACAATGTTCTTACAATGGCAGTCACTAGGAGAGCAGATAAATAATCACTTACAAGAATTTACTGTTTTTTTCCCCCTAAATATATCTCAGCTACACCTTCCTTTAGGAATATATGGCTCAGGACTGGCTACTTGGTACCAGGAAAGTTCCCTGATCTCTTTTGACTCCATATTTAGCCCTCATTCTAGGGTAGAGCAGTACCAAGGAAACTGAGGAAAGACTGTCAAGGAAGGGGTGGTCCATAGTCCTCAAAGCAGCATTGAGAAGAGCTTTGTGCCAGGTCAAGACAACCTTGTCTCTTTACATGTTGCTCTTGACAGTGATCTTAGCATTGCATTTTATGGTAGACATATCAAAATTAGTGCTATATTTCACTTTTCCTAGATCACCCAGACCCTTGGCAATGTTTAGCAATGGCCAATGTGACAATTTCCCCCCCCCACCCCCAAATAAGCAAAATCCCTGAAACATCTCTTATTTTGAGAAGGGTTTTCTCCTTTTGGATTATCCATTTGTATTTAAGCTACAAAGCTTCTCCCCCTGCAAAGCCTGTTCAGGGAATAGTTGCTTATTACTATTTTCCAAAATCAGATGCCCTCAGCATCTGATTCAAATAGCTGAGGAAAGAGCAGTTTGAGGGGCTGCTTGTCTGGCACAGAATAACAACATTTTGGAAAGATGACCAGGAATGGATCACCCAAGACAGGAGAAGAAATGGAAACTATTTATAGATGCAGCAGGGAATGAGAATGGAAATGAGCATATATCTGAAGGACAAGGTAGGCTGAGATGAAAATAGATCCCTAATCAAGCATCCTATGGAATGCCACCTTGTTCAGACACTTTCCTGTTGCGGTCAGCAAATTAGGTGGAGGGGGCAGCTTGTGGATGAAAGAGTTCCTTGCTGGTTAGATAACAGAGTAGCAGTAGAAACAATCAATAGACAATCAGCAAACTTTCCCTTAGTGCTTAAATTACTCAGAATATTGTTCTCAAGTCATTCACTGTAGGTATTACATTTTAAGGTCAAGAACAATCCAGCCCCTCAACTTGATGGGGTGTGGGCCCAAGTCAAGACCTTTGCCCCTTGCCCCAAAAAGAATTTGGCCCCCTTTTGTCTATGGGCCCCAGAAAGCCCTTAAACATTTCTTACTCTGGTCTCAAATGGTTCCTTCTCCACTCCCCTTATCTCCCTTTGAAAGCCTTAGCTTCACCTTTTGATCTTATTCAGATGCCTTTCAAACTTCTTCCTTCCAGTTCCCTTCATTATCTATTCCCATTGTCCATTCAATCTCTCAGACCTTCCAATTGGAATTCTCACTAAGTCACCTAGACCCTTTTCCCAGCCCCTCCTCTGGTCACCCAAAATTACTTGAGTGTATATAAGATCCACCTTGGCCCCCATTTAAACTCTGAGACTTTCTCCTGCCTGCTTGTCCCTATGGGAGTTACTAATGTTCAGATTCCTTAGGAGTCTGGCCTGTATAGTTTATCTCTAATAAACTTTTTCTCTGGCTGAAAGAAGATTTGGGTTGAATTCATTGAGGCAGGACCTGCGTGTCGTGATCTTGGTGTACCCCTAAATCGCTAGACCTCATCAAACTCAAACCTACTTGTATCTATTTGCCCAATAGTGGTGGTGGAACTGTCCACTTGGCAGGAGTTGGAGGGCTACACCAAGTTTTTGTTCATGCAGAATCTAACTATTGCTGCTTTTACTAGCTTTCTTACAGATACAACACACTATTCGAGCAGAACTTGGGGCCCATAGCCTCTAGGCTGTCAGATGGCCCTGACAAAATGATGTATTGTCCTCCCAAGATTTCTCTCTCAGCCTAGACCTTGTATGATGGCCCCTAGTGTTCTGGCCCTGTCTTCTCAGAGGTGTTCTTTTGGACTTTGTATCAAAAAAAGAAAGTGCATAGGACATATTGTATTAGAATTTCTCTGGCTCATGGACTACCATCAGGGATTTAGAGCTTGAAGGGACCTTAAATACATCCAAAACAGGTATTTTAAAGCTTTTTCATGTCATGGATCCCTTTGGGAGGCTAGTGCAGACTTTGGATCTCTTCTCAGAATAATATTTTTAAATCCTTTAAATAAGATACAGAGGATTACAAAGGAAGCCAATTATTTGAAGTACAGTTATCAAAATATAACCAAAAAAGGTTCCAGACCCTAGGTTAAGAATTCATGATTTAACTCAGTCCCTCCTCACTCCACCGATTTTATAGATCAGGGATTTTAAGTCTAGAGAGGTGGAATGTCTTAGCCAAAGAGCTAAGTGACAGGGGAGGGACTTGAAGCCAGATCCTTGGACTCAATATAACATTCTTGGTAGTCCATCATGCTGCCTCTTGGCTCTCAGGGCATTCTTATCATTTCCACAGGAGTCTCAGAAAGAGAAATGGAAGCGGCAGCAAGGATTTTCTCAGGGGAATCCAGGGGTCAAATTTAATTTCTGTATAGCTCCTACCATAAAATCGTGGGAACGTGGGTTCTACGAAAATATTTATCTCATACATAAGCGACCCAGAGACAGGGTTAGAACAAGACAATCATATGAGTCCCAGATGATCTTTGTGTTAATTACAGGAGAGCCCAGGTCCATATGGAATTGGTAAAGGGGAGGGAGAGGGGAGACCACGGAATACATAAGGTTTTCCTTCTCTTCTCATTTATGTGTTCTTTGACTTATCTGTCAGTAAAACAGCATAATACAATTTATCAGAATCCTCAAATCTCAGAGCCAGTTAGTGCAACTTATAACTGAGCAGGAATCCCTTCTGCAGTATCCATACTGAATAAATGGTCACATATCCCCTAAGCCTGCCCGTTCTTTTGGACAGCTCTAGTTTTTCATCACATGGAGCTAAAACCTTCCTCTATGTACTATCTACCTATGGGAAGGGAAGAACTATGGGCTTGGAGTCAGAAGATCTGGGTTCAAATCCAAGCACTAGTAATTGCTAGCTATGTAAGCCTCAGTTTCTTCACCTGTAAAATGGAGATAATTCTTGCTCCACCAACTTCAAAGGGTTGAGGAGAAAAACTTAAAATATTAATGTGAACAAGGATTAAATATTATTAAGAAGCAGTATGGATTGGAGGATGGAAAACTGCCCTTTTAGCCAGGAAAACCTGAGCTTCAGTCCTGCTGCATGGCCCTGGGAAGTCATGGAAGCTTTCAGTACTCCAGGAAATTCTCCAAGACTATAAATTGCAGAGCAAGTGATGATCCTTGGTAAACAGAATGTCTCACTGGAAATTCCCCAGGCCAGTGAAACCACAAATCTACAAACAAACACAAAAAATTGTTTAGTATTATTGCTCCCACTTCTATTTTCCTCTGATGTCAAGTACAACAAAGGCGATCCCTCTTCCATATCAGAGCTTGCCATATTCTTGAAGATAGATAGCTACAGTATCCTCCTCTTTCCCACTCCTCTGCCTTCCAAGTCTTTTGTTCTCCCTAGTTCCTTCAAATGAATTATCGATAATATGCTCTATTGTCTCAAGTCCCCCTACTCTCCCGTTCCCTTCCCTCTGGATATGACCCAGTTTGTCACAGTGAAGTTGACCTTCTCCTAAGATTATCTTTTCCATCCACACACGGTTCAATGGTTACTTAAGGACGTCTTCACATTCTTAAATTCTGTCGACACTATAAATCACTTGGAGTTACATTTTTGGAGAGGAGTACCTTGAACCGAAGTGTAGCCACTTCCCAAAGTTTTTCATTTTGTGTGAAGGTTTTTGGGCAGTGCAGAAAAACTAAGTTCCTTGTATCTTCTAAAAAAAAATGCATGAGGGAAAATCTGCTGTGATAGCTATAATTTATATAAGCACTTAAAGATTTATGAATGTTAGCCCACTTGATTAGAGGTACCATTACTATCTTCATTTTACCTATAAGGAAATTGAGGCTGAGAGACTTGCCCAGGACCACACAGCTACCAAGTACCAGAGGCAGGATTTGAACTCAAGTCTTTCTCACTCTGCTATGCCAACTAGCTACCTCATGAAGACACAAAAATCTAGGCACAAAGTACTTTTCCCATCTTCTGAGAATTTCTTGTAATTCTTTGGCCTTTTGTGGCCAGAAGATTGTGATTTTGTGCAATGTTTATGTTTGTTTATGTTAGTTTATATTTGTGTGTATGGAGAGGGGAGCACAGGTACCATAGTCTTAAGGGAGGGTGGTGGTGTCATTCTTCCTATAAGGGCCCTGGATCCTCAGATCGTAGTGACCCCAGACAATCAACTACTTGACCAAACAATTCAATGTGTATTTATTTATTAAGCCCTTACTCACTATGGGCCAGGCATTGCGCTAAGTACTTTGGATACAAAGAGAAAGCAAAATAGTCATTGTCTTCAAGGGACTCACATTCTAATGGGGGATGTGACCTATAAAACTCCGACAAAGACAACTTGTCCCTCCAAACTTCTTCATGAAGGAGGCATGACTGTGAAACATACAACAGGGGTGACTCACTTGCCCCCCAAAGTGCAATCCAAGTTTGGGGAGATCGTTAGGAAGGCATCCTTAAACAAAGTTTTCAGACTTGGTGTGCCCTTCTTGGTTAAAAAAAAAAAATTAAGCTAGCATGGATTTTTCCTGTCCTACTTGTAAATGCACCCAGAGGGCAATAAGCCATGAGCACATCCAATAACTATAATAATTGAATAATAAATAAGCATACAGTGAGGACAGACAGTTTAGAACTGGAAAGGAGCAATTCAGCCAAGCTAGAGCAACATTTTCCCACTAACAGTGCAAAAGCAAGTTGAGACAGATCAAATAGGAAATATTATGATAACCCTCTATAGATTTCCTGACCTTGGCATTGGTCCAGGCCTGTCACAAGCAAACCAACCAACCAGACAACCCAGGAACGTGCATCTTTGCATACCCAATCTCACTGCAGCCCAGAGAACGCCTGCTGGCCAAGGCCTTGGTTTAGCATAGCGGTTCAATGGTCCTGAGTCTTACAGACCCTCTTTGCTAAATTGAATGGGTTCTGACGACAGCATTAATCAGCTTTTTCTACCCCAGGATAGGGGTGGAGGGAGATAGAGAGGAAGGAATGAGAATATTGGGTAGGGGGAATTAACATAATGGAAAGGGGTCTGAGTCTACAGTAAAGGGTATGAATTCCTTAAAGAACGTGATTTGTTTGCAGGTTCTTCCTTCCAGGACTCTTGGCCAGCTCTAGTCAGACTCATTTAGGGAAGTGGCTTTTTCTTCCATTTCAGTGGCAGGTGGGGTCATGTGGAAGGCCCTCTCTGCAGCAAAGAAAGCAAGCTGACCTCAGACCTACGGAGAAGGCCAGCGATGCATCTCACAGCTGTTTGCATTTCATGAGGGAGTTACAAAGCAAAGCACAATCTAATTACAAGGGACACCATTCTTCCTCCAAGGAGTTTCCTATCCATTGCTGCCATGGCTACGTTTAATTTAAACGCATAGAGCTTGCTGAAGGCCACCTGACTTTGGGCACTAGTGAAGAGGAAGAAACGCCTACCAAATGCACTGTCACACATCCTTTTACTAATGAGCATTTTTGTTAAGCACCTACAATGTACAAGGATATTATTCAGAACGGAAGACAGGCCCCTACTTTCAATCTAAAATGGAAAAACCAAGCCATTAAAAAGATTTATCTGTGCCGACTAATCTCCTACATTTGCAGAGCACTTTGCAGTTTAAATCAGAGATATATAGCTGGAAGGGACCTCCGAGGCCACTGCATCCAACCCTCCTATTTTACAAGGTGCTTTCAGGCACATTATCTCATATGGTCTATACAACAACCCCATGAACAAATCAAGAAGAACCTTATGAACACCATTTTATAAAGGAGAAAATGGAGGCTCAGAGAGGTTGTGAACAGTCCAATGCTACGTAATAATAGTAGGAGGCAGAATTGTGTCTTCTGTGTGACCTTGACTTAGCATCCCTAAGAATGGAGACAAAAAGACCCAAGTTCAAATCTGGCCTCTGACACTTACTAGCTGTGTGACCCTGGGCAAGTCACTTTAACCCTGTTTGCCTCAGTTTCCTCATCAGTCAAATGAGCTAGAGAAGGAAATGCCAAATCGCTCCAGTATCTTTGCCAAGAAAACTCCTAACAGGGTCCTGAAGAGTCAGACACACCTGAAAAACAATTGAAACCAAACATGAGGTTTAGCCCATTGGATATGGGACTTACCTATCTCTTATGGCAATCATGATGTGTATGTATCTACTGAATAAAAGGTATCAGAAACTCACAGAAATCTCAGTTTCATTCACAGAATATTAGAGCTGGAAGGGATTTTAGTTAGAGGTCAATACCCTCATTTTACAGATGGGAAAGCCAAGGTCTAAGTGGGCCAAATGCCTTGCTGCAGTCTATATACACCTTGACCTTTGTCTTAAAGAGCTGATAATCTCCGAATTTCTCTGCCAAGAGATGCATTTGTTGTTTACATGAATATATAGAAAAGCAAAGCAAACCAACCCATGATGGTGCCTATTACTGAAGCCAATTTACAATTTTTGCAGTCACATCACCTCTCTGAGTTTCTACCTAGCAGGTACTATGTAAGCAATGGAGTGGCATTCTAGCTTGTGATTTTTGTTGTGACCAGTGTCCAGAAGCCTGCATCTCCTTCAAACGGTCTTAACATTTGTGCAATGAGTAGGATGAGACCTTGATTACGACTCAGCAATGAAGATAAGCGTGACATAACAACATAATATCCTGACGTTACTGCAGTGTTCCATCTGAAATATTGCTGGCTATTTGCTCCCATCGGGGATAAATACTCATGGCAAGAGCTTAGAATCTGAGAACACTGCAGCTAGAAAGGACCTTGGAGAATGGTCAGACATTATCCAGAATCTATAGCATCTCAAGCCTCTGCATCATAGATACTTAAAGTGTTCTCCCACCAACATGGGCACTTCCTATGATTTGAAAAGCTATTTTTTATTGTGATTACTAATGACATTATTTACACTAACTATTAAATTCAACACCTGCTTCTAAAGTGAACCAGAGGTGCAGTGATAGATCGCTAAACCTGGAGTCAGGAAGACCTGTGTTCAGATCTGGCTACAAACACTAGTTGAGTGACCAAGGGTGTTGTAAGGCTCAAATAAGATAATGGATGGAAAGTCTTTTGTAAACCTTAAAGCTCTATATAAATGCCAGTTATCATAATTATTATTACTATCATATAGTCACCAGGCTGGTGATGACTTCGTTACCTGAGCCTTCTCTTGTATTCCTGCTGAGCTCAAGCAATGTTTATACAGCAACAGAGGGATGTGCTGGTAAATGTTTAACAATTAGGCTGTCCCAGAAAAAAAAAGTTATACATACTCACTTTTACAATTATTAACAACTTTCTTAAATCTAGACAATCAGCAGCAATAAATCAAGCTCTGATTTTTAGCAATTGCTAATTTCTAAGATATAAATGATCATGCTGAAATGATATGCTCATTCCTGAAAGCCTGTGAGAGCTGGTTCTAGAGTACATCCCTCTCCTTGGGCAAGTGACAAGCTCTGTCTGTCTCAATTTTCTGATAGGAAAAATGGGGATAATCATAGCACATACTTCCCAGAGTTGTTGGGAGGATGAAATGATGTAATATTTGTAAAGTGCTTTGCCAATATTACACATAGGCTATCCAAGGCACCGTGGTAGGCCTAGGGGTATGAAGATGGAATAGAACCCATCCTTGCCCGAAAGGAGCTTCTAGTCCAGGGGTGAGGAACTTGGGGGCCTTGAAGCCACATGTTGCCCTCTAGGTCCTCAAGTGCGGCCCTTTGACCAAATCCCAACTGTTTGTTCTGTGAAGTTTGGATTCAGTCAAAGGGCTGCACCTGAGGACCTAGAGGGCCACATATGGCCTCGAAGCCACAGGTTCCCCATCCCTGTTAATAGGAAAGATACAATAGATACACAAATAAGTATGATGAAAAGTAGGCCACTGTCATCATCAGCAAGCATTTATTGAGCATCTTCTATGTGCCAGGCACTGTGCTAAGTGCTGAGGACAGAATGGTAGACACAGGGCCCCTGGCCTCAGGGAACTCACATTCTCATGGGGAAGATGCCATGTAGACAACTCTGTACGTAGAAGATAGAGGGTAAATCAGAAGTGATCTAAGAGATAATGAAGGGAGTAGGTGAGCCACTGGAAAGGCCTCTTGCAGAACGTGTAATTTGAGCTGAATCCTGAAGAGAACCAGGAAAGCCAGGAAGCAGATGTGAAAACGGAGACTGTATCAGGGATAGGGGCCAGCTATTAAAAAGGCATGGAGGGCATATGCAAGGCATACCAAGATGGCGTGTATCCCTGGATCCGTCAGAGGGGAGTGAAGTATAAGATGAATGTCAAGGAAGGAAGGGGCCTGGCTATGAAGAAATTTAAAAGGCTGGGCGATCTTGTTGAATGTGAGGAAGAATGCGAGAAGAAAATCCAAAGTGTAAAAAAAAAGTGCTTTGAGGGAGGAGAAGCAATGGGAATCAGGAGAGGCTTCAAGGAAGAAGCTGGCCCTTGGGCTGTGCCTTGAAGGAAGGAGATTCAGCAAAGTAAGGGAGACTGTCTTTGTCTGGGAAGCTAAGAGATATGAGGCTAGAGAATGAAGCCAAGAAAGAGCTGGTATTTCAGTTTGGTTGAAATGTCAAATAAGGTGAATAGCATGAAATGAATCTGGAAGGAAGGTTGGAGCTAGATTGTAGAGGGTCTTAAATGCCAGCCTAAGCAACTTGTGTCTTATCCTATAGGCAATGTGGATCCAGAGAGGGTTCCTGAATAGGGAGTAACATGGTCAGACATATATTAGGACTGGCTTCTGTTTTGAAAAATTACTGGAGGGGGAAAAGGGAGACTAGCAGGGGGTTATTGTAATGGATTCAGTGAGATGTGAAAACGGGGATGGGCCAGCAGGATAGTAGCCATGGAAGTAGAGAGGAGGGGACAGATGTAAGAGATATCGTGGACATAGAACTGACAGGATTTGACAACCAGGGGTCGATGTGGGTTACATGGTGAGAGAGTGGGAAGAGTCAAAGAGAACTTTGAGGTTTTGAATCTTGGTTACTAGGAGGAATGGTAATGAAGCAGTAGAAATATGAAAGCTGAGAGGAGGGGAAGGGGTATGTGTGTGTGTGTGTGTCTGTGTCTGTGTGTGTGCGTGTAAGATGAAGTGTTCACTTTTGGATGAGTTTAATGGAACATACAGATAAGCACTTACAATATGCCAGGCACTGTGCTAAGCTCTGGGGATATAAGTATAAGTGAAAATAAAGACAGTCCATACCCTCAAGTAGCTTAAATTTTAAGGGAGACAACACATGAAAAGAGAGCTAAAAAGTAGGGATTAGACATCCCCAGACAGGGGCATGGTAGCTAGGTCCAGAGGGTAGAAAGCATAGTCAGGAGAGGAAATGAAGGATGACCAACTTGGAACCTTCTACAAAATGGAGGTGCTGGGAGGAACGAGAGAAGGCTTCAGGGAAGGAAGGATGTTCCAGGATGAGAGAGCAGTTGAGAGATGATGGTAAAATGCAGAGAGTCAGGAGAGGTGAGGATGTTCAACAGGAAGCTGGTTATATGGCACAGTAGCTCAGGAAATAGATTGAGGCTGGCTAGATAAATTTGGGAGTCATCTGCATGGAACTGATGGTTGGTACCATGTAAGTAGATGAGATTGTCAAATGAGAAAGCATGGAGAGAGGAGTAGGGAGACAGACCTGGGGAAAACCTATATTACAGGAACAGGAGAAAGAAGATGAACTGACAAAGGAGATACAAGAGTAATCAGACAGGGAGGAAGGCCAGGAGAGAACAGTATAACAAAAGAGCTGCCGTAAGAGGTGGTGGGATCCCCTTCATTAGAGGTCTTCAAGCAGAGCCTGAATGACCACTTAGGTATGTTCTAGTGGAGATTCCTTTTAGTAATGTGTAGTATTAGATGACTGCTAATTAATTGCAATACTGTCATTTTGAGATATTGTGAATAGAGATTATTAAGAGGAAAGGTTCTATCAGTTATGCAGAAAGCCAAAGACTATGAGGGCTGAGAAAAGGTCAGTGGATTAAGAAGTTATATGAAACTTAAAAGAACACGAAACATACTACTTATAGAACACATGAATAGGCTAACAATTTATGAATGAACAAGAGATAGAGAGCAAAGTTAGGTGTAAAATGGGTAATTTAGATTACACTAAATGAAAAAGTTTTTGTACAAATAAGACAAATGTAACTAAGATCAGAAGGAAAGGAGAAAATTGGGGAAAAACTTTTATAGACAGTTTATCAGATAAAGGTCTCATATCTAAAATATATAAAGAACTTTGTAAAATTTATGAATATGAGTCATTACCTGATTAATAAATGGTCAAAGGATATGAACAGGCAGTTTTCCAATTAAAAAATCAAAACAATTTATAGTCACATGAAAAAATGCTCTAAATCATTATTGATTAGAGAAATGCAAATTAAAATAACCTTGAGATATTATTTTGCACCTACCAGATTGGTTAAAATGATAGAAGGGGAAAGTGACAAATGTTGGAAGGGATGTAGAAAAATTGGAACACTACTTCATTGTTGGTGGAACTGGGAAGTGATCCAAACATTTTGGAGAGCAACCTGGAATTATGCCCAAAGAGTTGTTAAACTACCTATGCCCTTTGACTCAGCAATACCACTACTTGGTCTACTTTTGAAGATAATTAGGGAAAAAGGAAAAGAACCTGTATGTCCTAAAATGTTTATAGCAGCTCTTTTTGTGGTAGCAAAGAACTGGAAATTGCAGGGATGCCCATCAATTGGGGAATGGCTGAACAAGTTGTGGTATGATTGTGATGGAATACTAGAGTGCTATAAGAAATGATGAGCTCATTGATTTTAGAAAAACATGGAAAGATGCATGCAAAATAATGAAGATAGAAATTAGCAGAACCAAGAGAACATTGTATATAGTAATAGCAATATTGTTTTAAGAATGATTTTAAATGAATAAGTTATTTTGGCTATTATAAATAACTAAATTAACAATTAAGGACATATGAAGAAAGATGCTATCTGCATCCCAAGAGAGAACTGATAAAGAGAAGTATGTATAGAATAATTTTACGTATATCTACCTATTTGTGCCTAATGGTAGCCATCTCTAGGGTGGGGGTGGGATGGGGAAGGGAAGAAAAAAAGAAACTTACATAATAATTTTTTTGTTGTATATTTGAAAGGAAGAACAAATTGTGCATAGTAGATTTGCAGTTTCATGTACCATCTTCTGTTTTATTGTACTATGTTATGGAAATGCTTGTTTTATTCCATAAATTAAAAATAAAGAAGTTACTAGTGATCTTGAAGAGAGCAATTTAAGTCAAATAATAGGATTAGAAGCCAGATTATAGGGTCTAATGAGAATGAGTGGGTAGTGAGGAAATGAAGGCAATTGGTGTAGATTACTATGTCTAGTAGAGAAGAGGAGATACTTTTCAGATCATCTAATCCAAGAGATGAGGAGACTGAGGTTCAGAGAGGTTAAGTGATTTGGCTTATAGAAAATATCTCACCATTCTCCCATGCTGTGGATAATTCCACTTACCTTGGCAGTGTACTTTCTAGGGATGTACACATTGACCCATGCACTGCGAGAGCTAGCTCAGTGTTTGGGAGGCTCTGAAGGAAAGTGTGGGAGAGGAGAGGTATTAGACTAATTACCAAACTGAAGGTCTACAGGGCTGTTGTACTGACCTCATTATTGTATGCCTGTGAAATCTGGACAATATACCAGCGCCATGCCAGGAAACTGAATCACTTCCATTTGAATTGTCTTAGGAAGATTCTGAAGATCACCTGGCAGGATAAGATACCACACACTGAGATCCTTCCTTGAACTAAACTGCCAAGCGTTCAAACTCTGCTTCGGAGAGCACAACTCCAACGGGCTGGCCACATTGTTCGAATGCAAAACGTATACTTGCCAAAAAGACTATTTTATGGAGAACTCACACAGGGCAAGTGTTCATATGGTGGTCAGAAGAAGGGATACAAGGACTCTCTCAAGGTCTGTCTTAAGAACTTTGGAATCGATTGTGTGACATGGGAGACACTGGCACAGGACCACCCAGCATGGTGTGCCCTCATCAGAGAAGGTGCAGTGCTCTATGAGAAAAGCAGAATTGAAGTAGCTCAAAAGAAATGCATGATAAGCAGACTTATTTAATCGACCCCCGAAGTTCACATGGACTGTTTGTGCCCGACCTGCGGTAGAATATTCCAAGCTCATCTCGGTCTGATCAGCCACAGTCAGACACACTAAAACTTGACTCTAGCATAGTGACATCATCTTGGTCCTTTTTGAAAACGAAGAATAGCAGCAGTATCAACAACCACTACCACAACAGCCATGTTGCCTATAGGGGGAGGGGAAGGTATACATTTTTACGAATTTCGTTTCATTTTATTTTAGAATGTGGAAAACTTGAGCATGCCTGTCGAATCATAGAAGGTCCAGGCTGTAAGGAAACTCTAAAACCATTTAATCCTTGGACAGGAATTCTCCCAACCACATCTCTGACCAGTGATCCTCCGTCCTTGCTTTGGAAATCCGGGGTGATTAGGGATTCACTCCTTCATGAGTCAGCCCATTCTACTGTTGGATATCTTGAACTGTTGGGAAGTTTTATTTATGTGGAGCTCAAACCTACTTCTCCTTTAATTTTGTCCTCTGAATCCAGGAAGAACAAATCTAATCCCTCTTCTCTATATTAGAGTCCTTTAAGTACCTGGGTAATTATCATAATAATTAGCATTTGCCTAGTGCTTAAAACTTTACAAAGTACTTTACATGTGTTAGCTTATTTGATCCTCCCAGTGACCCTGTCTGGTGGGTGCTATTATTATTCCCATTTTACAGATGAGGAAATTGAGTCTGGAAGGTTAAGTGATGTGCCCAGGGTTGTATAACTGATAAATGTCTGTCTGGATTCAAACTCAGTTCTTCCTGATTTCCAGTCCAATAGTCTATCCACTGTGATGCTTAGCTTCCTATCATGTTTCCCTTAAGGCTTCTATCCTTCAGGTTAAATATTCTCAGTTCCTTCAACAGATTCTCACACAGCTTGATTCTGAGAATTATCACTTTTGGCTAGGAGTGCTCCCTTCCTGAACATGGCACACATGCTATAGATAAGGCCACAGACAGTCCAGTGGGACTCTCACCTGTCTCTGTTCAGTGAATGCAATCTGAGATCACATTGGTTATAGGACTTCCATGTAACATTGTTGATTTATGTAGAGGCAGCAGTCTGATAAAACCCCCAGGTATTTTTCACAGGAACACTAGCCTAGACACATGTCTTCAATCCTATACTTGTCCAATTGATTTTTCAAACCCCAGCACAGGACTTAACTTTTATTCTTATCCATTTTCAACTTATTAGCTTCAGCCTGTAGAGATCTCTGTGGATCCCAGTTCTATCTCTAACAGGTTAACTAGTCTTCCCAGATACAAGTCATCCACAAATTTTAGAAGCATCTTCTCTACCTTCATCCAAGTAATTAATTTAAAAAATGCTATAACTAAGGTCAGATGTCTAGGGCGTTCCTCTAGAGACCATTCTCCATGCTGACGTCCATGATATTAATGGGTCAGCATTCTTTGAATCCAGTTTTTTAAACTAATTCTGAAACCACTTAATTTTTCTATTATCCAGTCCATATCTCTGAATTTTTGAAACTTATATTTTGGAAACTTTGCTAAATGTTTTGCCAAAATCCAGGTATATTAGTCTGTAGCCTTTCTCTAATTTACCACTTACAACATTGATTAAAAAAAAAAAGGATAGGGGCAGCTAGGTGGCGCAGTGGATAGAGCACCAGCCTTGAAGTCAGGAGGACCTGAGTTCAAATCCATCCTCAGACCAAACACTTGACACCAGCTGTGTGACCCTGGGCAAGTCACTTAACCCCAATTGCCTAAAAGTAAAAAAAAAAAAAAGGATACAAGGTTAGCGTGGTAGGGAAAACCCATGCTGGCCTTTAATTATCACCGCCTTTCTTTCTATGTGCTAACAAATCATCATTCTAATAATAGATTTTAGAGTTTCCTCAGAAATCAAAATCAAACTTATAGTCTTCCACTTTAAATAATCCACCATGTTCCCCTCTCTTGAAAATCAGGACATCTGCCTGTTACTGGTTCTGTTAACATTTTCATTCTTCAACCATCAATTAATAAGCATTTATTAAAAACTTACTCTGTGTCACTTAGTCACGTATGTTGCTATGTGGCACAGGTTTAAGGGCTAAGGATACAAGGGAAAAGCAAAAACAGTCTCTGCCCTCAAGCAGTTTACATTCTAATGAAAGAGACAAGATGATTTCATAAAAAGGACTGAATCCTGAACAATCACATCTGCAAATTCTTTTAGTATTCTTGGATATAACTTATTCATATCTGTTAACTTGAACTCATTAAGGGTATCAACGTGCTCTACTCTCTCCTTACTTGAATTTCAATTCCTTATTTACCATTTTTGTTATATACTTCCCAGTGTAAAGAATATTCTGCTTGGGTGGGGAAGGGGGGAATCCAACAAAATAAAATGTGAGTAGTTCTGGCTTCTCTGTTGTCCATTATCATTGGCTTCCTAGCTCCCTTTCGAATTTCCTTTTGACTTTGTTACAACTAAAAAAAAATCATTTTCTTGGCATTCATCAAAAATTTATTGTGGGCCTTACCATTCCTAGTGTTATTCTTACATGACCAGGCCACTCTTTTGTATGTAAACTCAATAACCTCATATTTCCCTCATGTACACATTTTGTTCCTTTTGTACATTTTAAAATATATGTATATTATATCCATCATATACGTACGTATTGTCAACCTCCAGAGTTTGGCCCAGGAAAGACAAGCAGAATTAGGCTGTGTATTTATTTCTCTCAAAGCAGGTGGGCATGCGTGCATGCGTGCATGCGTGCATGCGTGCATGTGGAGCTGCAGTTGGAACTGGGCTTGCTTTGGGCTTAAGCTGGGCAGATTATAAAACCATGAAGCAAGGAAGTGCCCCTGACTTCAGGATGTCTGTGCAAGCTTCATCCAGTCGTGTGGTTGCTGACACAGCAGGAAGATTTTCTAGTTCACTCAGAAATCATCACAAAGCATTGTTGGCGTGTCAGTCCAGAAAGGCTTACATCATCCTCTTGATTGGCTAGTCTAGGTTTTTGGCCTCCTTTGGGTGATGAAGGGCTCAAGGGGTCTCACAATATACACATGCATATATATGTAAATCAGTTTTCTTCTCTGTCTTCTTTTTTCATCTTTGAAATCATTTGTATTTGTGCCATCAGAATTTTGCTCTTGAGCATCTCTGAGTCCTCTATTCCTTGTGGAATAAGAGTTGATAAGAAAGGATCTTCTCCACACTCTTTTAAATCTGCTCTCTCCCAATTTATGGTAGATGTCAGATTATGCTCAGCTTTCTCTTCCTTATCTATCATGATAATGTGTAGATGTGACAATATGACGCATGATGGTGTGATCAGTTAGTTCCAATCCATTCTTCTTCAGCAGTGCATTCGTCTTTGTTGTTTGGAATTTTGGTGCAGAAAAGCCATTTCCCTTATTGCTTCTTCTGCTTTTTGAAGAATAAAGCAGCCATCATTAAGAAAGTCAAGAGCTTATCAGTTGCTATCAGTGGCAGAGAGGTAAAGTTTCAGAAGATGTCCAGGTACCTCATGTTCTCCATTACCAAGGTACAATATCTCAGCATTAAGACTATGATCTATTTCCCAAATTCCTCATGCATTTCCTCCTATCTGGGTGTTCTGTAGGAGTAGTGTCAAACTCAATAGAAATGGGGGCCACTAAACCTTATGTAAGGATTCTTGAAGATGGCATATTAGACAACAACGTATTAACACTGTGCACCGCTTTTTTTTTTTTACCCAGTAATGGAGCAGCACAGTGTCAATGGAGCATGACTCTTCATTTATCCAAGAGCCAGGAATGGGAGTAGAGACACTATCATTCCATCAGCCAGGGTTCAGTCTTCACCCCTTGCTCTTCTCAGGGACTGGGTTTGGAGCCTTATGTATTCTGGCACCTTCTGTGAGGCAGCTCAGGTAGTTTAGTGGATAGAGTGCTGAACTTGGAGTCAAGAGTTCGAATCATGCTTCAGAAACTTACTGGCTGTGGGATCTTAGGCCAGTCACGTAACCTTTAATCCCAAATTTCCTCATCTGTAAAATGTAGGTAATAATAGCACCTACTTCACACTTTTGTGAAGGTCAAATGTGAGGGTCCTTTGTAAACCTTAAAACAGTACACATTATTAGTGATTATACTATCATTACTGCCCAGATTCTATTGCCTTGGAGGCTGTATCTACTCTGCCCTGTATCATTGAACCATGCCTTAGCTGACCATTACCATCATGTTCTCAAGAAAGTGGAAGCCTTTACTGCTACTGAGAGTCTTTGCTTAGCACCTCCTCCTCACTTCACCATCATTGGCATCCAAATCTGGGTCTGTGACCCTGGCTCTGATCAGGAATGGGATTTGTCAGTCTCCTTGCTGTGAAACCTACGTTCAAAGGTGGAAGAACTGACTATCTTTTCTTTCCTCGCCACATTGTCTAGAGAAAATGTTAATAACTTAGACCCTTGTAACATCAAGGGCCCAGATACCAGGCCTTTTACCACAAGGACCCTATTCAGGACCAAAACCTCCAAGACTGACCAGGAGCCATGCGTTTCCCGTATGTTGACCATCATTTCCGTGTGTAGTCCCACCATCTTGAGATGAAGCAAAAGATGAGTGTGAGTCCAGTCAGTCCTTTGGGTATCTGATTATCAAGTATTCAACTACATAGACTCAATCCGTCTGCTGGCTCAATTTCTTCTTCCCTGAGCTATGAAGAGAAAACAGACTGACACTGTCCAGTCTTTCATCCCCATAGAGCTGAAATCCACTCCTCAGTTCCTTGCTTTCTCTACTCTTCATTGTGCCCTCTGAAATTCTCTTCTATAATTAATAAACTTCTCTTTATCCTGACTTTTTTATGACATTCCATCTTCTTACACTCATAGAAACTTGGTTTCTTGCAGAAGAAACTATCCCTAGCCACTCTATCCAGTATTGGTTGCTCCCTTTCTCATCTCATTTCCTGAAGTGGACCAAGAGAAGTAGGCATACTTCTTTCTCCTTACTACCATTTCTATGCCCTACTTCTACAAAAATCACTCAAAAACCATTTTCTATGAGTTTCAATCCATCTATCTATATCTTCCTGTTCATATAATTCTTCTTCTTTGGTCAAGAAGTTCAGTACCTGGCTTACAAGTCTTCCTTTCTATTCCAATTCCTACCCAAACTTCAATATACACATGAACATCCCTTCCAACACGCTGACCTTCAAATGAACTAACCCTAATGATTTATCATCCCATATGAACCACTCACAGAGATGGATCTCCCTAATATTAAAATCCTGACTTCCTCACTGCTCATAAATTCCTATCTTATCATTCCTCTCTCTGCCTTGTGCCTCCTAAATCTATTCTTTGATGTCAGTGATCCTTCCAGTATCTCCTTTCCTTCCTTTTCTTCTAGCTTTCAGTTCCCTATTCTAAACCCCCAGCTTATCTTCTAGCCTATCATTCTTGCTCTTGTCTCATTTTACTTCCTTTATGGTCTTAACCCTATAGTTATAACAGTTATATGACCATTTAAATTGTATATCTTTTGCCCTTGTCTTATTGCTTCTCACAAATGCCAAATTCCAATGCTGGGTTACCCCAAGGTAAGAGTTCACCTTTTCTGCTCCAACTTATAAGCTTCTGCACAAAGTAACATGATTGTGCCAACTGGGTCCTCTACAAATTTATGTTATCTAATCTCAACTGGGCCTTCACTGCCACATAGCAATCTGTTAGTCTTTCCTGACTGACTCTCTCATATTCCCCAAAGCAGCTGTTCTCTTCTTTCTTAAGTCCTCTACATATCACAGAATTAGAGAATTTGAGAGCTGAGAGGGATCTTAGCTGCCATCTATCACAACTAATATCTTAAAGAAACCCCACAAGAACATATCTGACAAGGGTCATCTAGCCTGTACTAGATCCAAGGAAGCCTTCCCACTCAAGGCAGTCTATTTCCTTTTTGGAGAGCTCCAATCAGGAATTTTTTTCCTGACTTCAAGCCTAAATTTGACTTGTTACAACCTTTATTCAGTGCTCTTGTTTCTGCTTTCTAGGGCCGAACAGAACTACTCTCTCCTCCATGTGATAGTCCTTCAGAATATCCACTCTGAGATTTCTCTTCTCTAACCTAAACATTCCCAGTTCCTTTAACCGAACCTCATATGACACAGACTCAAGGCTCTTCACTATCCTAGTTGTCCTCTGGCCACGCTCCAGCTTCTCTACGGTGCCCAGAACTGAATACAGTACAGTACTTGAAATAAAGTCTGAAGATAGCAGAGTACTATTACCTCCTTATTCCTGGAAGCTGTGCTCTTCCTATTGCAGCTCAATATGGTGCTATTGGAGCTCTTTTGGCTGCTATCTCATATTGAGCTATTATTCTGTACAAGACCATGAAAACCCTCAGATATTTTTCAGACAAATTGCTGTCAAACCATGCCTCCCCCATCTTGGACCTGAAGTTGCTTGCTTGTACCCAAGGGTGAGGCTTTATATTTCATGATATTGAATTCACTTTATTAGATTCAACCCCAATGCTTTAACCTGTCACAACCTTTTTGGACTCTGACTTGGTCATCGAGTGTGATATGTGCCATCTATGCTTTTAGCCAGGTCATTGACAAAAATGCTGAATAGCTCAAGGCCAAACAGAGATTCCTGGGGGTACTTTGCTGGAAACCTCCGATTGAACCACCATCAACTGCTCTTTGAATCCAGCCAATCAAGCAGTTCTGAATTGTATTAGTTTCTGTCCCAGGTTTCTCCATCTTCTCCTCAAAAATAGTAAAGGGACACTTTATCAAAAGTTTTGCTGAAGTTTAGACAAATTATGTTGGTGGCATTCCCTTCATATGCCACTTTAGTAACCCTGTCAAAAAACTAAGTAAGTTTAGATGGGCATGACCAGCTCTTGAAGAAGCCATGTTGGATCTTTGCAATCACTGCTTCTCTTTCTAGATCATAGGATCATAAGATTATGTCTTTAGAGCTGGAAGGGACCTCAGAAGACATATTGTCTAGCCCCTTTATTTTATAGAGAAGACCAAGACCAAGGGAAGTTGGTCCAATGTCACACAGGTACAGTCGCACTCTGGGTATTCGTTAACCAACCTTTAGTGATTAGTACTTGAATTTTTACACAAATTGACATCAAGTTCACTGGCCTATAGTTAGCAGCCTCTGCTTTCTTTCATAAAGTAATCAGTACAACATTTGACCTTCTCCAATCTTGTGGTTCAGTTCAGTCATTTCAGACTCTTTCTGACCCCATTTGTGGTTTTTTTGGCAAAGATACTGGAGCAGTTTGCCATTTCCTTCTCCAGCTCACTTTATAGTTGAGGAAACTGAGGCAAAACAATGTTAAGTGACTTGCCTAGAGTCTCACACAGTCTGAGGCTGGATTTGAACTCAGCAAGATGAGTCTTCCTGAGTCCAGGCCCAGTATTCTATCCACTGCACCACCTAGGCACCACCTTGTGGATCTCCTCCATGTTTTTCATGTTTTCCATGATCCAAGGTCCTCGCCTACTGCTTTACTGAGGAAATTGAGACAATGAGCTCTCTCTTCTCCATTATTCTATGCCTTAAAACCTTTCTACATTATCCACCATTTTTTCCTAATTTTCTGTATTCCCTTAGAAAGAGGTAGACCTGCTCCTTTGTAAAGGCTGGTTTCTACTTAAATTCTTGATTCCGTCCCCTCCTGTTTCTTTTGGGTACCTCTATCTTTGATGACTCCCTTTATCTCCCTTTCATCTTCAATCTCTACTTCATCTAACAGCTCATTCCCTGCTGCCAAGAAGAGCTCGGGCCTTTTCCATCACTAATTACACCTTCACTTGACCCTGCCATGCTTTCATGCTTGTGTTATATTCTGAATTGTTCTTGGCCTATTGCTTTGCCTACAATTCACGGCCAAACTCATAGAAGTTTTCTATACCTGTTGCATCATGACCTCACCTCCCACTCCTCAGTGCCTACCTTCTGGATCTGATCTTCTGACCTGTGATCCCCACCATCCAATCTCTGGCTAAGGCCACCAAACACTATTTTAACTGCTAAATCTGTTGGACTTTTCCTAAACTTTATCCTATTTGACACTTGTGAAGCTTCTGACACTATCAGCAAGTCACTCTTCTTGGATACTATCTCCTTTCTTGACTTCTGTAACAATGCTCCCTCTTAATTTGCATTTTTTTCTCATTTGCCTAATTACTTCATCTTAGTCTTCTTTTTGATCCTTCACCCAATTTC
The DNA here is from genome assembly GCF_003287225.1 of Phascolarctos cinereus. Classification (NCBI taxonomy): domain Eukaryota; kingdom Metazoa; phylum Chordata; class Mammalia; order Diprotodontia; family Phascolarctidae; genus Phascolarctos; species Phascolarctos cinereus. The sequence continues at coordinate 87,562,950 of NW_027556180.1, forward strand.
TGTCCCCTAAGTGAGAGTGTACCCATAAGGAACTCTCCTTGGTTCTTCTCTTTTCTCTCTCTCTATTTTCTTTTGGCACTGCTATCTGTTCAATTATCAGCTCTATTCAGACTGTTCCCAAATTAGCATATCCAAGCCCCATTCTCTTTCCTAAACTCTAGTTCTTCACCACTAGTCAGTCAATAATGATTTATTAAGCACCTATTATGTTACAGGAACAACAGCCTGCTAGCTATCCCTACTTGGATATCCCACCAGCATCTCAAACTCAACAAAACAAAATTGTCTTCCCCATAAATCTTCTCTTCTTCCAAATTTCCCAGTTTCTTTGAAAGCTCTGCCATTTTCCCAATTATCTAGGATCATAATCTCAGAGTAATTCTTAACCTTGTTCTTTCTCTCTGTGTTTCTTCTCTGTTTGTTGTGTCAGTCTGCCTCTTGCTCTTTCAACATCCCTCCTCCAACCAATTGGTTGTCAAGTGTTGTCCATTTTGTCTCCAAAACATAACTCTCATTCATTCCTTCTTTTAGCTAACAGGGCTACTGTCCAAGGTCAGGTGCTTATCATCTTTGGTCTTACCACTAGAAGAGCCTGCGCTATACAGTCCGTCTTGGAAACAGCCCCCAAAATAATCTTCCTAGATAATAGGTCTAACTATTTCACTCCCCTTCTGAAAAAAAAAAACCTTCACTTTCTCCCTATTGTCTATAGGATAAAACCCAAACTCTTTAGCCTGGTGCTTAGTGCCCTCTGCAATCAGACTCCAGGTTATCTTTCCACCTTTATTTCACCGTTATTCCCCTTCACAGACTTTATGTTCTAGTTCCTGGAGCTTTGCATTCCAGATCCTGTTTCCATGCCCTGGCTATCTGAAATGCCCAGAATCCTTCCTAATTTTTACTTTTTAGAATTTTTAGTCTTCCTTTAAGCCTCAGCTCAGAAGCCCTTACTTATCTCCCCTGTGGTGAATGTTCTTTTCCTCTTCAAAATAACAAATATTTACTCATTTAGAATGTAAGCTCCTTGAGGGCAGGGACTATTTATTACTGTCTTTGCATGCTCATGTAGGGGAAGAGGTTGAGGAGGCTGATGTACAAGGCCCTAGCACACATGGTGCCTTGTACAGGAAAGGTGCGCAACAAATGTTGTTGTTGAATCTAATCTTTTCCTTTTGAATGAGAAGTAACTTGTAATTTTCTACTTATTAGTTGCATCCTACCAAGACTATGGAATCTGAGAGCAATTCAACTCTCTGTATTAAGAGTTAATGTTATTACCCAGACTCTGTTCATTTGGGCATAAAGGACATGGGTGTATTATTTTTCCAGTTCTTGAATGATGTCTACTGTGTCTTCCTGGGTCTCTTCACTGATTTTTTTTTGTCCTTTGTGATGTCTGCTGTTCTCCATTGCTATTTGTCATAGTGGATATATGTGGGGCAGTTTACTCTCTTCATTTTTGGCTTAAAATCCTCTCAATCAGGTTTTCAACTCTCCAGGCATATACATATATATATATATATATATATATATATATATATATATACACACACATATATACATATATATGCTTACTTACTATCACTGGAGGTGTTTCCTTCCCATCATTTTGGTATCTTAAGTTCAACTTCAGAACCAAGCTCCCTTCTTTGTCATCATCCTCCTGACTAGCTATTCATTTCCTTTATCCATCTTTCCCTTTTAAAATCTCAACTTTAGGCAGCAGTGATGAAAACATCATCTGTGCCTCAACTGGCTAATCAGCAAGCATTTCTTAAACACTTATCATGGGCCAGGCCATGTACCACGCTCTAGAGATGCAAAGGAAAAAAGGGAACAATTCCTACTTTTAAGGATCCCGCAGTTTATCTGGGAAGACAACTCTTATAGGTACAAGTTGCAGGGAGATTATTAGTTGGGGGGATTCAGGGAAGTCATTGCATGGTGCTTGAACTGGATATTAAAGGAAGTTAGGGATTCTATGAGGCAGAAGTGAAGAGGGAGGAGGACATTCTTGGCATAATAATAATAGGGTTTTAAGGTTTGCAAACCCTTTACAAGCGTTATCTCATTCAATCTCCACAGCCCTGGGAGGTAGCTACAATTATTATCTCCATGTCACAGATGAGGAAACTGAGGCAGACCACGGTTAAATGACTTGGTCAGACACTAATAAATGTCTGACGCAGAAGTTGAACTCAGGTCTTCCTGACTTGCAGGTCCAATACTCTGTCCACTTTACCACCTAGGTGGCTAGCACAAAGGTATGGACAGAGTAGATGGAGTGACCTATGTGAGGGACACACAGAAGTCCAGTTTGTCTGAATTACAGAGTGTTAATGTAACAAGGCTGTGGTCAAGTTGTGAAGGGTTTTAAAAAGTCAAATGGAGGGATTCATATTTTATCATAGAGGAGCCAGGGTGGGTTATTGAACAAGGATGCGCCATGGACAGATCAGGTCTTATAATCCCTGCTAATGCTTTTCGAATGCCTTCCGAAAGGATTGTTTGTTCTCATTTGAATCACCAGAAGTTGGTATTGTGAGTATATTTGACCATGGGTCCTGGGAAGATAAGCTTCTCTCCTGATTGTTCATACCAAGATAAAAATGGGTTTCTCTTAGCAGAGAGCAGCCTCCCACCTCCTGTGAATGGTTGGGTTTGTCCTCTCAGCCCTCGGCACCTGAGGATACCAGTACAGTAGATAAAACTGGTTTCAGGAAGAGCTGGCGCTCAGCTCCTTATTAACTGGGTGATCCTGGGTAAGTCACCTACATCTCCTAGCCTCAGTTTTTCATCTGTAAGATGGGGATAACACTCGTAACATCGATCTCACCAAGGAGTCGTGAGGATTAGATAAGATAATGATGAGATAATGTAGCCCAGAGCCCTACGGAATTAGCATTGAAGGCAACAGAGAACTGGGGCTATTGGTTTCAGCAAGTCCTATAGGGGGCGCTAGCAAGCGGGAGAACGAGATGACTTGAAGTGTCCCAGCAACTAGCTATTCTCATCACTCTCATCACTCCATAGAGACAGCTTGGTCAGAAATACCCAGGTTCAAATCTCACCCCTGACATTTGCGAGCTCTCTGATCTTAGGCAAGTCACTAAACCTCGAATTCCCTAGGATTTACCCACTGAGTGATAGAAGAATTGCGTCAAAGGGCAGGGAGAATTCTTCATCTTTGCTCTCCTTTATACCTCCCTGTATTCACTCCATAGAATGAGTGCTTTTTTTTCCCTCCTCAGAGAGTCCAGCTCAAAGCTTGTTCTGAGATTCTAGAGGCAGCATGGTACTGTGGAAAGAAACCTGGCTGGGGAGTCAAAGGCCCTCAGTTCAAATCCTGCCTCTCGCATTTCTTACCTATGTGACCTTGGACAAGTCATTTTTCTTCTGCACTCGCTTTGCCCTCTGCTCTTCCCTCTCACTTCAGATCTCTGAGACAATGCAATGCCTCATTTGTTTCCCTATCACTCCAAAAGTTCACTGGTCTTTTTTCTCTTTCCTTCTCTGGGTAACATTCTTCCAAAATCCTGGAACTAGTTAGGATTCTCCTCTGCCCCTTTAGCTTTGGTTCCTACCTTTGTTTTCCCTTTGAGGCCTCTCCTTTTCCTGTTGGTTCCAGGAGTACTTCTTTCAGATAGAGAGAACAGCATTTCTCCCACCCTTTTCTGTTCTTCTCTGTAGGGAAATCAGCCTGCATCTTTGTGCACACGTAATTGCTACTTTGTGCTGGCTGAAGCACAGAGAGTGGGATTTCTGCTCTCACTGGTATATTCCCAACTCCCTTTTTTAGAGGTTATGTTTGACAAGAGGGTCTTGGAAGTAAAGAGACTGGGGAGATGAGGATAGATGAGAATGGATGGAGGTGCAGTAAGAGACAAGTTCATCTGATGAGAACGTGGAGCAGGGGATGTGTGTTTTGGGGCAGGGATTGGAGGACTAGAGGAAAGAGCTGGTTTGGAACAACTTCTGGGAGAAGACGGAAAAGAGTATAAAGATAGAAGTGAACAAGATTAAACGAAAGGATTACCATATGGTTGGTGTTAGATTGCAGGAATTAATAGAGGATCTGTTTAGCAATCTGGGGGACAGGTGAGGAGACAGCCAATGATGGGGGGATGATTGAGGTGTAAGTATTAGTTGGGCAAGGACAATGGAAACATAACAAATTAAAGAATGCAAAGGTGGAAGGCAGTGCCTTGTTGAAATGGCTGCCTAGTACAGGAAAAAATATGAAAAGAGGAAAATGGAACGACTGTAGGACCCAAAGGGCCCTACACCTAGGGCACTTAGGTGGTGCAGTGGATAGAATGCAAAGCCCAGAGTCAGGAAGACTCATCCTCCTGAGTTCAAAGCTGGCCTCAGACACTTAACTAGTTATGTGACCCTGGGCAAGTCATTTACCCCTTTTGCTTCAGGTCCTCATCTGTAAAATAATCTGGAGAAAGAAATGGCAAACACTCTAGAGTTAGGAAGATCTGAGTTCAAATACTACCTCAAGTGCTTTCTGGTTGTGTGACCCTGGGCCAAGTCACTTAACCTCAGTCTGTCTCAGTTTCCTCATCTCTAAAATGAGGATAATCATAGTACCTACTTCCCAGCGTTGATGTGAGGGTTAAAAGAAGGGAAATTTATAAAGCTCTTTGCTCGCCTTAAAGTGCTATATAAGTGCTAGCTATTCTTAATATTAGGTTGATTTGGCTGAAACACAGAGTCTATAAAGAAGCATTTATTAAGCACCTACTATATGCCAGGTACTGTGCTTTACAATGTTATCTCATTTGATCTTCATAACAACCTGGTGAGATAAATGCTGTCATTATTCTGATTTCACAGGTGGGGAAACTGAGGCAGAGGTTAGCTAACTTGTCTGGCATCTCACAGCTACTAAGTGTCTGAGGGCACATTTGAACTCACATCTTCCTGACTTCAGGCCCACCTTTTTATCCACCATGCCACCTAGCTGTCTCTAAGGTGAGTAATATGCAATAAACAAGGAAAAGATAGGGAGCAGGCAGATTGTGAAGGGCTCCAAGTTGTAAATGGAGGAGTTTGTATTTTATTCTTGGAGGCAATGGAGAGTCAGAGATGCTTTATGAAAGGAGAGTGAAGGGGGCAGTGAGGTGGCGCAGTGGATAGAGCACCGGCCCTGAAGTCAGGAGGACCTGAGTTCAAATGTGGCCTCAGACCAAACACTTGACAATTACTAGCTGTGTGACCCTGGGCAAGTCACTTAACCCCAACTGCCTAAAAAATTAAAGAAAAAAAAGAAAAAAAAAGAGAGTGAAAAGATCGGATCTGTGTATATCAATTTGTCAGCTGTGTGGAGTATGAACAGAAGAGGTGAGAGACTTAAGACAGGGAGACAGTGAAGATGTTATTGCATTGGTCCAGGAGAGAGGTGATGAAGGTCTAAATATTGATTTCCAAATAAATATTAAATCACCAAATGGAATGGTAGGATTTGGGGTGACGAGGGAGACAAGCAGCAAAGTGCCCCACATTGGGAAATGTGAGAGGGTGCCCTTGAAGACAGCATATCTCAGTGGAAAGTATGAGAACAGGGCTACCTAATCATCTTGGACAGGTTATTAGATGCCATCCTTCCTGAAGGTAGCAGGATGGGTTTTTAATATTTATTAAAATCCCTGTGATATATATATATATATATATATATATATATATATATATATATATATGTTTCTCTGTTAATACTGGTACCAGAGCAGTTCATGGAATTGCCTTGCTTGTTATTCCATTATGGAAAAAGTTATCAGGTGTTTGTCTCTGTCTCTGTCTGTCTGTCTGTCTGTCTGTCTTTCTAAGGGAGAGAGATTTCTCAGAATCAGTCTGAGAAACTGTGACCTCTACCATGCAAAGGGTCCAGTGCAGGTGAGAAAGAAGAGAGCACCTTGATGAGTTGTAATTTAGGAAAGGAAAGAGCCATCCTCCCTCCCCAGAAGTCTACACGGTCCTCAGGGGCACATGAAAAATCCATTGCCTTTTGGCTTCAGTGGAGAGACACCACAGAGAAGTAATATTACCCATCCACAAGAGGCACCTTTGAAACTCCTTTCCATCACCTGTGCCCTTGAATGCCTGAGGGAAGTGTAGGACTTTGCTGATGAGAGGTTAACAGGAAAGGTTTTCTACAGCTTCTGTGTAGCAAACAAAGAAAATTGGGCAGGCAGCCATGAGCCGGAAAAATACCTTTGACAGGGGAACAGAGGCAGGTAAACTGGTTCCAGTGGGTGATAAAAGAACTCAGAAGGTCAAGTTGTTCCCAGGGCGATGCCATCTAACTGGCTTCATTCTCTCTTTTCCTTCTTTCTGCTTGTAAGGACAGCATTAATACTTTGTATTTATATCTTGCCAATCTTCTAAAAAGTTAAAAGGAGTTGGTAAATATCATCTTGACAGTTTTCTTGGCATCCCTCAAAAGAAAAGAGGACAGATGTGCATAAGGACCTTTTCACAGGCAGGACAACTATCACCAGCTAACATGGATGCCTTGTCTAAGGTTGGAGCCCTATGTAAAGTCTTACAGCTTTAGTCCTAATTTTAGGTCTCACAACTTTCTGTATTGTATCATAACCACTAAGAAGTATGATATAGAATTTCTAGTCCCAATGTCAATATGACATTAGCGTTTCGAATGGTTGCAGCCTATTCTATTCTTCCTACTTCTTTCAGCTCCTTTTTTGTGCTATTAATGAGACTTTCTGTTCCCATCTTTATACAATGTCTTAAGATGCATCAGGAATTTTTCAGAAATCCTTGACTCTCTTCATCCTTTCTACCCTCCCTCCACTCCCATCTGTTAGAGTTTCCATGGTAATTATTCAGGCTCATTGAATTATTCACAGCTGTGTTTAGAATTTAAGTAAAATTTTGGAACCTGGATTCAAGGTTTCTCAACTTAGTCTCTGATTCAGCTTAGATAAAATGAACTTACACATGAGTTAACACTCTTCCTCCTTAGAGGCATTTTATGCTCATAGAATTTATTCAGCTATACATTAATTTTATATTTCCATGCTCAGTCTTCCTTATTAGTAAGTAACTTGAGAGAACCTTGGGTATGTACCTTCAAGTGTTTAGAATAGGAGAGAAATACCAAACTGATACTGAAACTTAGGAGATGCCTAGGCTAAGGACCTGAAATAAATTGAACTGCGTCCAAGTACAAATTTGATTTGAATAAAAATGGAAAATACAATACAACTCTGATAATCCAGAACATTGAGGGGATGAGGGACTCTAATAAATTGAATTTTTAAGTTTCCTGAGGGTGTAATAAAACAGATTTAGGCTCCCTGAATTTAACTGCTGGTAGCTTCTCCATATTACCACCTGAGAATTTAGGAGCTCAGAGAGTAAATCTAATCCCTCTTCTTCATGACAAACCTTCAAGGATTTGATGACAGATATCAGGTTCCTCTTAAATCTTTCTTTCTCCAAGCTTAGCGATTCCTTCAATGTGTTCTTATACTGCATGGTTTTTGAGCACACTCCTTCTCCTCCCACATTATTCCAGTCACCCTCTTCTTAATATTCTTCAGTTCTCAGTATTCTTAAAATATGGCCCCAAACTAAACCCAATAGTTCAGGTGTGGCCTGACAAGGATAGAGTATTGAGGGAATATACCCTTTGATTTTTCCACTTGTGTTGGAATGATTGTTCATCCATCGAAATGACTCCTCCTCTCTCCTCCCCTCCCCCCTCCCCTCCCCTCCCCTCCCCTCCCTCCTCCCCTCCCCTCCCCTCCCCTCCTCTCCTCTCCTCTCCTCTCCTTTCTTCTTCCTGGACAATTCTCCACCAGATAAATATCATGGCATATTGAAGAACCACTTTGTCACAACCTTACTTCTGATTCAAGTCTGGATGTTACTGGCTAATGATGATTCAATATAACACCCAAATTAATTTTCCTTTTTTTTGAGGTTCCTTCATATGCCAAGAACCTCACAGAACTTTCCTTCCTTTGTTGAGTGGTAGAAAGTTGTAGTAGAAAGAATCCAGACTTGAATCAGAAGTCTTGAATATGAATCTTGATTCTGCCATGTACAAGCTTTGTGACCTTGGGTAGGTCATTTACTCAGCCTTAGTTTCTTCATCTGTAAAATGGGGACATAATAATGGTACCTGCTTTACAGGATTTCTGTGAGATTTAAATAAGGTAATTTGAGCAAAGTGTTTTTTAATCTCTAAGGCTCCATGTAAATGTCTGTTACTACAGTTAGGCTGACTGACTCCTAGAACAGCCCAAGTAATATTAGGCTTCACTCATCTACAATGAAAAAACAGAGAAAAAAAATCCAATGAGTTTACATTGAGAAGTAAAGTTGTGACAGAGTGGTCCTTTGATATGCCACAACATTTATCTGCCTGGGGAATTGCTCAGGATGAGGCAAACAGAATGAGCATGTTGATTCACCAGCGATATAACAGTACATATACTCGTGGGAAGAGAATCAGTTAGGAAAGGAACATTTTTGTGAATTGATCCACTTGGGGTCAAGCTTTGCCCTTCCCATTTCTATGCCTAAGCAGTAAGCATATACGGGCTTCCTGTTGCTTGAGTTTGAGAGGGTGGACTCCTTGCCCTTAGCATGACTTCCAATCCTTCCATTCTTTTCCAGGCTCTAACCCCAGCACTACAGGCTCTCTCCTCCCTTCCCTATCTTAAGTCCTTGGGGAATCAGTTCAACACCACACTATCCTTTTGTTCCTTTGTCCTGCTACTAATTATACCTTACCAAACCTTGGGTTATTCTCCCCATCCACCACCTTCACTCCTATTCACATGCTACATGCAGAAAGTGATGAAATTATAAGTTTTGGTTTCACTACAAATTTGTTATGTGTAAGGTGTGTACTGCCCAAATAAGATGTGTATTTCCATGTGAAATATTGTCTATACTATCTAAATGTATAGATAATTGACACAAAGAGATTTTTCTGAAATCTTGCCTACCACTGTGCAAGGGAGACTTGCCTGCCCTCCATATGTGTCCCTATTATGGCCTTCTCTCCTCCCCTCCCCTCCCCTCCCTCCCCTCCCTCCCCTCCCCTCCCCTCCCCTCCCCTCTCCTCTCCTCTTTTCTTCTTTTCTCTTCTCTTTCCTTCCATACCATTTTCTTCTCCCTCTTAACTGTCTTGCTTAGTGACCTCAGCAGCTCTCATGGGTTTAATTAGTATCTCTATGCAGATGATTCCCAGATCTACATATCTAACACCGATCTCTCTCCTGAGCTCCAGTATCATATCACCTTCTGGACATCTCAAACTGGATGTTCTGTAGTCGTCTTCAGCTCCACTTGTCCAAAAAGAACTCATGTTTCCCCCTCAAACCTCCCTCTCCCTTACCATTGAGGGCACCATGATCTTCCTACTCACCCACACTCACAACTTTGGTGTTATCCTCAACACCACCATCCTCTTGCATTCACTCCACATTGCCAATCTGTTCCCAAGCTTTGTTTTTTCTACCTTCACAACATCTCTTCTCTACCTCCCCATACAGCCAACATCTGGAACAAGCCATCATCATCTCACACTTAGACTATTTCAATAGCCTTGAAGTTAGTCTTTCTGACCCAGGTATCCTTCTACTCCAAACCGTCCTTCACTCAGCTGCCAAAGCGATTCTCTTAAAGCTTGTGTCTGACCATGTTATACCCTACTTAATAAACTTCATTGACTTTCTGTTATCTTCAGGATCAAACATAAAATTCTTTGGTATTTAAAGCCCTTCCCAACCTGTCCCCTTCCTACCTTTCTAGTTTTCTTATACTTTCCTCCCTTGCACGTACTCTGTGATCCAGGACACTGACCTTCTCTCTGCCCCTTGCACTTACTATTGGTAGCTTTGTCACTTGGGTGTTAAAATACATTGATGTTCTCATGGTATTCACAGCTGTGGATATCATAACATCTATTCATCTGGGTGAAAGATGCGTATTAGGCTGTTATTGTTAGGACTTAAATTGGAGTGGGGGGGCATTGAAATCATTCTCTTTCTCCTCTCCTCCCCTCAATTCCTTGACTCTGTTTGTCTTCACTGGCTGCCCTTCATGTCTGGAATGCACTCCCTCTTCACCTCTGCCTCCCAGGCTTCCCTGGCTTTTTTTTTAAAAATGGGGTTTTTTAGGCAATTGGGGTTAAGTGACTCGCCCAGGGTCACACAGCTAATAAGTGTCAAGTGTTTGGTCTGAGGCTGGATTTGAACTCAGGTCTTCCTGACCAGAGGGCTGGTGCTATATCTGCTGTGCCACCTAGCTGCCTCTTCTGCTGGCTTTTTTTCTAAAGAAGTCAGCTCAACTACCCTCTGACATTGCCATTTGTTCTTGCAAACATCTGTACAGTTATCTGCATTTTGTCTCCTCCATTAGAATATGAGCTTCCCAAGGATAGAGACCAAACTTTGGCCTTTCTTCATACCCCAGTGCTTAGCACAATGCCTGCTACAGAGTAAGAGCTTAACAGATGCTCATTGATAGACTAATGATAGATGCTGAAATTTTATCACATTACATTATTTTAAAAAGTTAATTTCTCACAGTTGAGGCTTAAAATAAGGGTAGAACAAGGTCCTTATTTTAAAGACTTTAATTTTATTTTATTTGAGAAAGGGTAGCATGATGTAATTGTAGTATTAGTAGTAGCTGACATTTATATAGTAGTATAAGGCCTACAAAGTACATTAATGTATTAATTTCAGATAATAGTTAGAGATCATAGTGGATGGAGAGCTGGATTTTCAGGAAGATTTAAGTTTGAATTCTGTCTCTGACTCTTACCGTATAATCATAAGCATATCACTTCCTTTAGATTCAGTTTTCTCTGTCTATAAAATGGGGATAATAATAGTACCTCCTACTTCAGAAGGTTGTTATGAGAATCAGATGAGAAATACATGTAAAGCCCTCTGCAAATATTAAAGTACTATATAAATGCTATTGTTATTAGAGACGTACAGTCATTGGAGGGAGTTGCTGCAGATAATATTACCTTCATTTTACAGATAGAGAAACTGAGCTACCGAGCAATGAAGTGAGTCACGTTGCTAGTCTGTGTCAGAGGCAGGATTTGAAGCTAGGTCTGTTTGACTCTAAGCCCAGCATTTTCTGCTACACTCCCCTATAGAAAAGTGAGCACCAACTTGGGATTCAGGGGATGGGTTTAATCCAAACTCTTATGTCCAAAAGCAAATGATTTCATCATTCTGGGCCTCAGTTTCCCATAAAATGAGAAGTGAATTTTAGAGGTCCTTTCAGTTCTAACATTCTATAGTCTGAGCAAAAACCACCCTAGAATGTCATCATAGTCTCCCACTTTGCTGTTACTTTCTCTTCTTTGTAATCCTTTCCTCTCCTTTTCCTTTGGCAAGAGGAAGGGAATGAAGGGGGGGGTGATAGGAGAAGGAATTGACGGGAGCAGAGGAGAAAAAGAATGATTTCAATCTCCCCCACCCCAATTTAAGTCCTGATAACAATAACAACCTAATAGACATCTTTCACCCAGATGAAAATAGAAGTTATGATATCCACAGCTGTGAATACCATGAAAGCATCAATGTATTTTAATACCCAAGGGATAAAGCTACAAATAGTAAGCTTTCTTTGCCATTGCTCTGGCCTATGGAAGGGAAATTGACAATCTGACCAGGAGCTCATGATATCCTACTTAGGGTCACAGATTATGGTGACAGGTCAGACTATAGTCGCAAAAGTCACCATATGATACCCTTTCATTGGAAAACCTTCAAGAGCCTTGCAAACACCACCAGGTAGAACTATTTGGTGCTCCCTGATTTCCTTGCTATTTTCCTGGGGACAGGTTGACAGCATCCTCTTGTCTGTGTGTTTCAGTCTGTTCTCCCTCCCTGAGCATCCCAGAAGCAGCTGTGGTTACTGTGGCAACATGGCAGCATATGCTTGTCGCTTTGGGGCCGCCTGTATGCAGTGTGCTGAGTTGTGTTTGGGGTGTTTGTTTCTTCTCCCCAGTTGCCTGGTCCACTGTAAATCAGTCCTGTTTAGTTACGGTGCTTCCCTTACAGAACTCTTTATCAGAACCTCCAGAAATCTACTTTACCATAGCTTTGATTTCAAGGGACCTGAGAAAAGTACACTCCAATGTTAATCATAAAATCAGACCAAATGAGTTGACACAGTAAAGCACTTTGCAAATTTAAAAGCCCTCCACACATGCTATTATTATTAGAAGGGCCTCCTGTAGATAAGATAATAGATTGTGAGCTGGAAGGAATCTCTAAGCCCATTTAGTTCTTTTTTTGCAGATTTGGAAACTGAGGCCTAAGGTCAGTAAGCACCTGAATCGGGATTTAAACCTCTGACCACACTTAGCCTCTTCTTCATCCATCTGCTTTCCCTCCACAAGTTCACAATTTTCTTAATGCCTTAGGAGACATTTCATGAGTTCCTAAAACAAAACAAAACTGTAAAAGGCATTACCTATTGGCCAACCATCTGATGCTGGATCCCTCTGTAGTTAGTTTGACTCATCCTTAGCTCCAAATAGACACAGTCTGTTACCAGGGCTTGACTCAAAGCTTTTTTGATCCAGCAACACTGGCCTTCCAGCTGTTCCATGAATAAGATGCTCCATTTCCAGACTCTGGTTAATTTTTTCTGGCTGTTCTCCATGCCTGGAATCCTCACCTCATCTCTGTCTCCTGGCTTCAAGTTCCAACTAAAATCCCACCTTCTACTTAACTTTAATCCCTCTTCTTTCCCCTCTTAATTATTTCATATTTATCCTATTATCCTATTTATTGCTTTGTATACATTTGTTTGCATGTTATCTCCCCCATTAGATTGCAAGCTTCTTGAGAGCAGGGACTGTCTTTTGCCTCTTTTTGTATCCTCAGTGCCTGGCATACAGTAGGTACTTAATGAATATTTATTGACTGACTGATAGGCCCTGCGAGATCTTATGCTCCATTGGCACAAACTTCAAGAGGCCATGGTCACCTCTCATCTGTGATGAGGCATCAGAGAAAGACTTTAGTAGAACAATGCTTTTGCTGCTGCCAAGAATGATGCTACCTTACACCTGCGTAATCTTACCACAAGTGGCGCCATTTTATGATAGCATCACCAATACACGACAACCAAACCCCAGTATGAGGCATCATGACCATGTGGATAACATTTCCCACCAACCTAACTGACCCTCTATAACAGTGGTGTCAAACTCAAATAGCAACAGGGACCACTACATAAGGATCCCTGTGGGCCACGTATTGACTTAGTTTTAGAACATTGTGTTTTCATTTATTTTAAAATTATTTCCCAATTTCATTTTAATCTTGCAAAGATTTTTAAATTCAAAATTAAAATTTAATTTAAATAAATTAAGATGTAAAATTTAATTTTAATATTTTAATGGTTCAGGCCCCACTCGAGTGTGGTGTGGACCACATTATTGGACACGTTTGCTCTGCAACATTGTTTCACTGAGCTCATGTTATCATGGAACCAATGTATGATCTTAGACAGGGCATATTTATGGAGTACATTATAGTTTTCACAGTGATTGGGCTCTTCTGATCTTTTGAAACTAAAAGATGATTGATGATTTGTATTAGGTCACAGAATTAGTGAGTTGAACAGCCAGGTTTAGAACCCAGATCTTCTGACTGTGAGTTTAATGTCCTTCCCACTACAGGCTGAGAAAGTCCTCTCTGACTCAGAGTCTCTGTCTACTTTCAGGATTCGGCTCAGGCACCAAACTTTCCTACTCCCCCCAAATGCTAGTGTCTTTCCTTTTAAACTACCTTGTATTTATTTTCTTTGGGGTAGCTAGGTGGTGCAGTGGATAGAGCACTGGCCCTGGAACCAGAAGGACCTGAATTCAAATCTGGCCTCAGTCACTTACTAGCTGTGTGACCCTGGGCAAGTCACTTAACCTAGTTTGTCTCAGTTTCCTCATATGCAAAATGAGCTGAAGAAGGAAATGGCAAACCACTCCAGTAACTCCACCAAGAAAACCCCAAATGGAGTCATGGGGAGTCAGACACGACTGAAAGGACTCAGTAACAAATTTGTTTTATTTACACTTATTCTATATAATGATAGCTAGCATTTATACAGCCCTTCAAGATTTGCAAAGCGCTTTACCAATATGATCTTGTTTTATTCCCACAATCACCTTGGGAGGTGGAGGCTATTATAATATTCCCATTTTATAGATGAGGAAACTGAGGCCCAAGAAAGTTAAGTGACTTGCCCTTGGTCACAAGCTAGTTAGTGTCTGAGGTAGGATTTGAACTCAGATCTTTCTGACTCCAGGTCCAGCTCTCTATTCATTGTGCCACCCGACTGCCATATTCACTTTCTTGTTTCTCTGCTTAGAATGTAAGTCTCTTGAGATTTGGGTTTGTTGAATTCTTTGTATTTGTATTCTCAGCTCCTAGTACAGGTGCTTAATAAATGCTCACTTGCTTGATTGACTAATTGAGATAGTGCAGGTTTGTATAAAATGGGGATATTAACATTTATACTACAGAGATATTTTATACCCTGTACTACCAAAGGAGACAACAGATGTAAAATGCTTTACTACAGAATTATAATAGCAATAACTCACATTTTTAAAGCCCTTTAAGGCTTACAAAGCACTTCCTATATAGCCAGGGAGTTGACCCATTCACTCACTTCTGACTTTCTGTGCATCATGACTCAGCTGCCTTCTCACTCTGGAATAGCCTTGCTTATTCCAGCCCCCTTCTTTTTTTTGGGGGGGGGTCTGCTGGGGACAGGTCTAGCCTGGTCACACTTCATTCCCCTTCCAGCTGTATTTCTGACTCTGGATTTCACCATCATGATTCAGTTGACTTCTCATCCTGTATCATCCCACCATAGTAAATGCTTGTTGCATGGCTCCTTGGCTGGGCCTTAAATACAAATAAATGAGAACATTTGCCAAGGAATCAGAGATACAAGGGAAATAATACAGTGACAAATATCTCCCCTAGGTGCCCAACCCTATTCCAGAGAAAGTAGCAAGTAACCCAATCCCTAGGGCCTGGAGATCTGGGCCAGGATGGACTGGTTTCCCTGGAGACAGGCATTCATGTCCATACAGCCTCCAAGAGAAAAGATGCCAAGGCTTGGAGGATAAGCAACCTGGATATAGCCCTTCAATGGTACTGTGAGTCATGTGGACTGTATAGGACCCTGGGTCATAGGATTGCTCAAGGACCAAAGCTGTCTTGACCACTTAAATGTTTGGCTACAAGTTCTATGCATTTTCTGTCTCTTCAACAAAACCTTTCCTACATTTAATATCATGTTAACCTGAGTGCTTGCATGGGAACTTTTTCTCTTCCTTTCCCTTCTTTTAGGACAGCTAGACATAAGATGAATTCTGATGTTCCCAGGGGAATCCCTAGGTAAGAGAACAAGTCTTTAAGACTGATCTTTGAAAGGTCCCACCTGCACCAAAATATTCACAATAGCTCTTTTTTAAAGGGAAAAAACACTCCTGGACACAAAATGGGTATTCATCATTTTGCAGGGTGGCCAAAGAAACTGTGGTATATAGATGCAGGTTATTATTGCACCATAAGCGATGGTGAATATGAAGAATTCAGAGAAATTTGGAAAGATTTGTATGCAGAGTGAAGTAGTGCAAAATCAAATCCACTTCTGAACCAAGAGATCAATACACGTGATGACAATAATGTAAAAGAAAGCAGCATTAAAAAATCAGAATTCAGATTAAGGAAATGACCAGTCTTGACCTCAAAGGACTAGAGATGAAATGTATCATATTCCTCTTGGTAAAGAGGGGTGAACCATAGATCCGAAATGGGGCACATGTTGTCAGATACCCAGTGGGTTAATTTGTTTTATTTAACTGTACTGCCTTAGTACAAGGGAAGGTTCTTTCGGACTAGTGGGATGCGATGGACAGCTAGGTGGTACAGTAGATAGAACACTGGCCCTGGAGTCAGGAAGACCCAAGTTCAAACCCAGCTTAGGCACTTATTAATTGTGTGAGCCTGGGCAAGTCACTTGATTTCAGTTCCTCATCTATAAAAGGGGATAATAATAGCATCTACTGGGCCATTGCCAGTCATCTTGACTTTCATTGTGCCACTGGCCTTCAATGACTCTGGAGGAGAGAGCGAGACTGTCAACTTTGCACAGCTCTGCCTCCTCTAAATCCAATTCATGAGCAAGTCAAAACGTCACCCTTGTGATGTCATTGTTCCTCTTGGAGAACGAAGGACAAACAACAACAAAAATATTTCCCAGGATTGTTGTGAGGTTAAAATGAGATGATATTTGTAAAGCACTTTGAAAAACCTAAGGCACTATCTAAATACTAGTTACTGTTACATAAATGGTTTTGAGTGTGTGTGTGTGTGTGTGTGTGTGTGTGTTTATGTTTTTAAAAGATTAAACCTGGTTCATATGAGTCTGGAGTTTCAGTAATAGACCATGCAACAGTTGCATGCATACTGAAGGATTTCTAATGTCCTTTTTTTAAAATAAAATCTTAGATCTTCCCAATTCATAAAGATCATAAAGATCATCTTGTCTCATCTTCTTTTCCCATATGAGCAAACTGAGAACCAGAAAGGTTAAGCAATGCCCCCAAGGTCAAAAAGGTGAGCTGGAATTCATCATTTTGCCCTATATCTCTCACGAAGTAGTAATGAGTATCCAATGACATTTTATAGTGAAGAAAGAACTTTTTTATATGTTTGAATGCTAAACATTATGACACCATCATAGGTCTGGAGCTGGAAAGTGTCTCAGAAGCCGTCTAGTCCAATTATCTCATTTTACAGATGAAGAAAATGAGGGCAAGAAAAGTGGAGTGGCTTGCCTAAAGTCACACAAGCAATGAGGTTCAGAAGAAGGATTTAAACCAAGGTTTCCTGACTCCTAAGCCAATGTACTCTCCACCATACTAGCCACTGGAGGCCATAATACCATAATATTAAGATTTTTTTAAAAAAATAAAAAATAAAATATAAAAAAAAAGATCTGGGGATCTTTTTACCTAACAACATGAATAATAATAATAATTAAAAAGTTACTTACAGTGGAGACTTTTCTATATTTGCTCTAGTGATTTGAGGGCAGCATCCCTTACTTAACTCTCATTTTCCTTCTCTGCTGTATTATGAAGCTCCAGGGATTTTCCTTGAATAAATTATTAGTTCAAGTTCAATAAAGAGAATATTTTGATATTCTGGTTTACTGCCAGTTTAATAGTTTGCTTTCTGTTTAAAATCTCTGAGCATTTGAGGGAGAAAAAGTTTGGTTCACAATTCAGTTAAAGAATCAGCATTTGGGAAGCTTCTTCTGGTTTCCTAGTTCATCATTCAGATAAATTTCCCAAAACCACGTGTGTCATAGGCATGTCGTTTTTACATATGTTGGCTCACGGGGAAGGACTGGCATCTCTGGAAATGCTCCATTGCTGGGCACAGCTCACGATACAGAATCGCTTCAGAAATGAGCAGTGGATACACGGTGACTGCAGTTCAGACGCACAAATCCGCAGGCAGTCGGCACAGCGTGGGGGCTTCTTCTGATCTGAGCGGAATCCTGATGCTATTCGGGGTTGATCTTACATGAAAGAGAAGACACAAGAAGAGGGGTGAGGGAACACACACACACACACACACACACACACACACACACACACACACACACACACAATCCCTCCTAGCCTTCCCAAGCCTATGTCTTCTTGCTTGTTTGGGTCTTTTTTTCCCCCCAGAAAATAAAAAGGAATTGTACATCGTAAAAGAGCTATCAACCCTCTTCTGTCAGAAAAAATAAATAGCGCCCCTACAGGATGGCTTGGCAGAAAGCTAATTCAATTAGTCCCCTTTGATTCATTAACCAGCAGAACTGGCTGTCACTCAGGATGGTCCTCCACAACAAATCAGCTTTTTGATCTACTTAGGCTGACTTTGTTCACACAGTCTAAGCATTTTGTGGGGCCAGCTCCTTTTAGGCTCAAGTAGAGAAATGTGTTACTGCTGAAAACAGAGGAAAAAAAGAAGTGATCGGGTACAAGCGGACTTAATCTCTATTTTAAACTACCAATCCAGTGGTTAATTAGCAATTTGCTGCCTACCAGTAGGCAAATGAATGACAAGCAAAGACCCTCAGCAGCTGTAATTATTTTGCTGATTTACAAGCCACTTTTCCCTCAGTGTTGGTTTCTCTGTGTGTGCGTGCATTTATGCACCATGGATTTCATTATTTTTAGAAGCTTGCTTTATGCATTTTTATGCTTTCATACTTCTAGCTTCCAGCAATTAGTACTCTTGAGTACTACGTATCTATGTGTGTGTGCACGTGTATATGTGTATATTTGAACGAAGAAGCATTTGCTAGAATTTCTTTTGCTCACAAGGAGTGGAAAATAAGATGTAGCAAGCATCCAAAATCCCAATCACAACATATAGAGAGCCAGACCCTGTGACTGAGAGCGACTCACTTTTTCTGTTGCTGCCAAATTCTTCTGGGGGACTGTTCTGGTCTTGTAATATTTGGTTTTCCCTCAAGCAGCTTGTGGGAGTCAAGCTTCCCTCTTCTTTGTGTATCCGACTACTTTTGAGAAATATGTCCAAGGCTTAAATGCTCTCCTTTTTTATTTTTAGTTTTGGGGAGAGGAAGGCCACTAAGGAGGGCTCTCATGTTAAATTAAGTCAATTAATAAATGGAGACATTAAGCAATCAATTTTGTCAGCCCATCTCCCCAGCATTATGTATGCTTGGCTGTAATCACAAGATAAATGCAATGTGCTGATATATGGTAATGTTCAATAATACATTCTCCACCAGGCTCAATTCATCAGGGAGTTTCTGGAAGGGAGGCATTTGTTATTGGCTGTCTCTGCACCTCAAGGATAACATTTCTGTCCTTTTGATTGGCCGACCCACTGCTGCAAGATTCTAACCGTCTTATTTTGATGATGAATATGAAGGCATGCTAAGCCGTGCCAGAGAGTAGTTTTTCCGGGGGCTGCACTCTTTCCAGCACAGCTCAAGGACTGACAATCTCCTCCGCTGTTTTCCTCTACCAACAAACCCTCCCCCCCCAAAAAAAAAGTTGTGGTGCTTTTCTTCACCCAGTGTTTTGGGGCTGTGTTAGATCTCATTCATCTCAGGTTTCAGCACTACAAGGCGAAGAGGGTCTTCTCAGCTGCCGGGCAACTTGTGTGTGTTGTAAACCCAACGCGGAACCTAAAGGTGAGCTGCTCTCTCGGTCTGAACCTCACCCAGCTTGGGTTCGAGTGCATGGATTTCCAGACATTTGCACGGGGTTGGAGCCAATTCTCTCTCTCTCTCTCTCTCTCTCTCTCTCTCTCTCTCTCTCTCTCTCTCTCTCTCTCTCTCTCTCTCTCTCTCTCTCTCTCCCCTTCTCTCTGTGCAGGGAGCTTGGAGATATTTTGTGGCTGTTTTGTTTGCTCAGCTCTCAAGAAAAGAAGGGTAACCAGGATGTATTCTCATTTCTTTTCATAAAAGGCATCCAAGTGGGACTGGGGTGCGAAGAACAAGGGTGCCTGTCCCCTCTTCTTATCCTTCTGTCACGAATATTCATGGAACAAATGTTCAGGAGAAATGATTTGAAAAGTTAGAGAAATGACAATCTGTTCCAATGTGTTTGGAGAAGCATTAACCACATGGATGCTGGAAGCTCCGTCTGGCTGGTGCCAAAGTGAGCGATGTGGCTGAGTAGACTTCAAGGGGCGGGGGATATCAGAGAGAAGAAGGAGAGTTCCCTTTTGTAACTTGTTTGCCCTTGCCCTTAGATGGGTAATTGCTTTTGGTTTGCTAGTCTGGACCCTGTGGACTGGCTGCGCTTCAACCCTGAGGCCAAGAGATAGGGAAAGAAAGGAAGGAAAAAGGTTTGTGTGAGGAGTAGGAAGCCTATCTTTATTTTGCTGCCTTAAAACACTTTGGTCCGTGTTGCTTGTGCTTGCTATGGCCTCTCTACTGAGAATCTTGGAGCTGCAGCTGCTCCAGATCCAGCGAGTTAGTGTCCCTGTTACAGAGCAGTCAGGTTAGAGGGAAACCACTGATGGATTTCTACAGATATTATCAATGGGGAGATAAAGTACTAGTAGCTTGGCTGAGAGAATGTTGAGAGAGAAGAGCAGGATAAATATGAATATGCTGAGTATTCTCTGAATATGCTATAAAATATAAGATAGATTCTTAAGGATTTGTTCCTTTTCACTGCTGCGGGGGTGGGGGTGGTGGGGGTGGGGGTAGGCGGCACTCACTTGCACTCCCTGTTCCTAAATCCTGCTTGACAAGAGAGGCTGTGTCAGTAAAATGTATGGGCATCCTCAGATAGGATAGCTATATCATTCTCCCAAACTCTCCTGGGGGAGCTGCCATTGGCTTATTTTTCATCACCAGGAAATCCTTAAGCTTCTGCTAGGCAATGTGGATCTTGTGAATCAGTGCTAAAGTGTAGGGGCTATCAACCTAGCCTTGAACTTTCTAGGAGTCTTTAGGAGAGACAGTCACCTACATCCTAGGGTCAAGATGCCACAGGGTTACTTCTCCCCAGGAAGTTGTATGCTCTGCGGCTATGGAAAGGACCTGTCCCAGGTGCTGGGTCTTTATCTTTGAGCAGGTGACTAACTTGGGGTTTTCATCTCTGCCTGAAAAGCATATCCCTCTTCCTAACTCCATTCAGGAATATGTTTTTCTTAATGACTTATTCTTAAAAATGAAATTTACTCTCCGGGAGTTTCAGCAGTGTGTTTGTATAGGATATCTTTTCATATTCTATTTCATGGCCATTTCTGAGGCCATATTTACAATTCCATTAATAATTATACTTCTTTGCCACTTTAGTTACCTGGTGCAGGGGGGAAAGGACCATCCATTATTTTGATTTTTTAAAAATGTTTTATCTTTTTAAATGTTTTATCAAAATAGCTTTTACTTGGTGGCTCAATATATTTTTTAGATTTATAACCTAAGAGGTTAAAATTGATATGAGAAGATACCCTTGTTAATGACTTGAAAGGAGGAAGTGGTATGTGAAAAGTTTCCAGATAAATGAGAAGGGTCTAATTGTGAAATAGCAGCCCTGACCCTATTCTAAAGGAAGTTCTAAACCTGTCACTTAAAGTCTTTAGGCTTTTTTTTTTTTCATTTTGGACTGGACCTATGATTTTGTTAGTGTGAAGAACTCCCAGTGAGGAAGCACTCTCTACCAATGCATGTCAACATCTGTTCTGCAACTTACAGTCTTTGAGAGTTGCCAGAAGCAAGTAACTAACCCAGGGTCGCATAGCCTATGGCCATTCTGCATCAGAGGTGGAATTTGAATTCTGGGCTTCCTGAATCAGAGGACAATTCCCTATGCTCTACACAATGCTACCTCTTCTACAGAAAAGTCATATAAGAAATAGCTCTTTTTACAAAAGCAGCATATATCTTAGTCACTAAATATGACCCATTTTCCCAATGCTTTCTTTTTCTTGCTTTTCATTTTCCACACAAAACCATTTGGGGATTTTGCTCAAACAACCCTCACAATAGGTAAACACAGCAAACTGCGTGATCTGTTAAGGGTGCCTGCAGCATGACAAACAAGCATGCTTGCAGTGTGGAAAGGGCTATAGCAGAGCTAGACACATAGTTATAGCCCATGCTATTGCTGCTCCCTCTCTGGTATATCGGCAGTCCCTAGAAGTCAGGAGAGCCCAGGTTTCTCAAGTCCCCTTGATCATTCACAGATTTCTTCTGGGGAGTAAAAAACCAAACAAACACTCCAACAGAGTAGTTAACTAGCCAAGCAATAAGAAACAGAGATCTCTTGTATTACTAGTCCATGTGCCCATGAAGGAGATTCCCCATTCCAAATTTTCTTTTCTACAGAATAGGGAAACAGCGTATTAGATATAGAGACTTAGGAGCCCCTCACAGTTAAGAAACAAAATTTTAAAAAGAAAGATAAAAAATTGTTAACCAAAGAATGGCTATTGATCTTCTGTCTCCCACCCCCAACCCTTTTTTTTTGGTATGAAAGGCTAATCCATGCAATTGTGACCAAGGACAGATAGATTGCAACCTTGTTTTCAATTTTTTGGGTTAAATGTGGCTGCAAATAGGGTTGGAAAGCCAATGTGTTTCTTTGTGGAAACATTTTGCACTTTGTTCTTCCCTGGCTTTCTGGAGAATGCTAACAGCATCTTAGGACCTGAGGCAAGTGCTGAGTTATAATCAAAATTCACTTGCTGAGCAGAGAAAATCATGTATTTACCATGCTTCTATAGGTCACCTTCATTCTCAATCTTATTATGGCTATTACTCAGTAACCTGGGATTCTTTCAAGCAGAGACAAGCCGATGCCTCCCTTTTGAAATTAAAGCCAAAGCTTTCTTGTGATTGCAGACACTCTGGTTAAACAATTACACTCTGTAAGCCAACCCTAATTAAAGAGGATTGCTTTGAGTACCAGTGTGCTCTCGCCTCTGACATGAGGGACACAGCTTTCGGAGAAAGTTTTTAAAGTGTTGACTAGGCATGGGAAGAATCAGTAAATGAAGCATTTTTGTTTGAGTGCAAATGAGTCTCAGTGTCCCTCCATATCTCTAGGTGACTCTTTCTCCCTGGATTTCTTCTTTCTCAGGGATCTCTCTGTTGAGTAGATCCTATGACTCAGTATACCAAGATACTTCATCCCCATACAAATAAAAGCTTTGACCACAAAGTAGCAGATAACTCTGGCTCGGTGTCTTCTACCTTTCCATTCACAAAGAGTTTTTTTGGAATGTGGGCAAACTGGGCAGCAAGCCTGGAGACACCAATTAACCAGACCTGTGTCTTCCTCTGTGTTAGTACATCTAGCCTTTATCCTCTGGTTTCTCCTAACTCCACTGCTCAAGTCTTTTCTTCAAAAGGACACACACACACACACACACACACACACACACACACACACACACACTCTCCAAACCCTTCTCTTCACTTTGCAATAGCAACATGGTACATTAGATTGAAAGTCAGAAGAGCTGGGTTCAATGATTTGGTTCAAGTATTCCCTATGGGTAGCTAGGTGGTGTAGTGGATGGAGAACTGGGTTTAGAATCAGGAAGATGAATCTTCCTGAGTTTAAATCTGGCCTCAGACACGTATTAGCTGTATGACCCTGGGCAAGTCACTTATCTCCATTTGCCTCAGTTTTCTAATCTGTAAAATGAGCTGGAGAAAGAAATGGCAAGCCATTCCAGCATCTTTGCCAAGAAAACCCCAAATGGGGCCACAATGAGTCAAATGGGACTGAACAACAAAAATGATTTCCCATCTGTGTGACCTAGGGTGAATCATTTAATGTTCTTGAGCCTTTTTCCTCATCTGCAAAAAGACAGGAAGAGAATACATGCTTTCTAAGATCTCTTCCAATTCTCTCAGAGATCCAGGCAGCATGATATAGTGGAAAGAGTATATGCATTTCAGAGGGCCTGGATTTGGAACACCCATTCTACCATTTACTGTATATACTTTAAGTGACCACTGTATGACCTTAACTGACTTTAATTCTCTAGGTCTCAGTTTCTTTCTCTGTAAAATGAAGAGGTAGACTAAATAATTTCCTATTTTCCTCCCATCTCTAGGTGTTTGATCATTTGTACTTCAATATTTGCCTTTGACCATACTTATCGGGGCACATATCTTACCTTCCCAATAGAATCTAAGATTCTGGAGGGCTGGTACTGTGCTTTTTTGTTTTGTTTTGTTTTGTATTCCCTAGTGTCTAGAATAGTACCTTGCTTGTAGGTACAGTGATAAGAACTAGAGCTGCGATTTCATAGGTATAGGGAACTCCTGGGTGAGGAAACTTCTTCTACCAATGCAGGTTGGCACCTTTTCTGTAACTTCTCTGTAATTCTGTAATCATATGAGTCTTAGAGAATTACCTAGAGCAGTAAGAAATTAAATTACTTGTTCAGGGTTATACAAGCAATATTCCTTGCTTTCAGTTCAATTTACCTTCAACAGAGTTGCTATTCTGTGTAGTCCATA
The DNA here is from genome assembly GCF_003287225.1 of Phascolarctos cinereus. Lineage (NCBI taxonomy): Eukaryota > Metazoa > Chordata > Mammalia > Diprotodontia > Phascolarctidae > Phascolarctos > Phascolarctos cinereus. The sequence goes on from NW_027556180.1 coordinate 87,587,007, forward strand.
TCTTCTTATCACTCTTCCCCCCACCCCCCATCCCCGTGTGACTTTCTCCATCAGCCTGTTCTTTCTCCCAGTGCCTGTCCCAGATTCCAGGCATCTAGAATGAGGATGACTGAAGCTTATGAGGGCAAAGGTTTTTGGGTGAGCACTCAGCATTCCCATGCGGGACAGCGCAGTTTGCAGACTAATTGCTGCATCTCCTTAACACTTCAGAATGTAGATCAGATCAGCGCTGCTGCTTTGAGGCAAACAGTCAGAGGTCCCTCCACTGATATCTACACATTGTTGCAAATGCATTCTTTAGAGGCCAGTCTCCTTCCTCTCAGTGTCAAGGTCAGGGGAGCAAATGCTTCACCCACTCTCCCTGAGCTGACCCTTCCAATAAATCTACCCAATGCCTGGAGTTGTTCCCTTATGTAACTCATTAACTCTGATTTCAGAGACAAGAGAGCACAGAGATGCAACCCAAGGTAAATGAGACAAAAAGGGCTTTATTTTAATTATTCAACAGGTATAACTTAGCATCTGCCAAAGGGGGCAGTTTCAGGACCATTGCTTGAAATTACTATGGATTTTTAAAGAAAAAGTCTATGTGTCTGTAAGGGGAGAGAGGATGAGGTGTCAAGCGAGGGAGAAAGAACAATGTTATTATTAAGTCATGTCGAATTCTATGTTTTCTTTGCAAAGACACTGGAGTGGCTTACCATTTCCTTCTCCAGTGTGTCTCCATTTTACAGATGAGGAACTGGGGCAAAGAGAGGCTAAGTGGCTTGCCCAGGATCACACAGTTAGTAAGTGTATGAGGCCACATTCGAATTCAGATCTTCCTGACTCCAAGCCCAGTGCTCTGTCCAATGCACCATCTAGCAGTCCCAGAAGAAAGACAACAACAACAACAACAACAACCCACAGTAGTGTGGACCAATGCCACGAGCCATCTCTAAAACTACAGGAATTATCTTGTGAATCCTTTTTCTTCCTCAGCCACGGCTTCCATCCCCAGCCCACTTCCTTTCCTTGAAGAGTTATTGTTGGTACTCTGTGGGCATTCATTAAGTCCCTTCTATGTGCAAAACATGGGGGGAAGGAGGGGTATCAAGATGAATTAGGCAGACTGTCCTCAAGGAGTTTACAAACTTGTAATGGAGATTACATGAGGACATGGATATAATAATGGGAATTAGAATATGATAAGTATGTGTGGGTGGGTGGTGGTACAAAATACCAGTAGAATGGTCATGATTGATGGAATACTCCTGGCATGGAGGTGGGTAATGGGGAAGACTTCCAGGGGGAAGTTGCACCTTAATAACACTTAGGGATGAGGCAAGATGACAGCTAAATGTCTTGGCATTGCTTTTAGAGCAGATTTTTTAAAAAGAGACAATTTCTTTGGAAAATAAATGTTTTAAAGGAGAGAAAGACTTCCAACAAAAGCTTTCAACTCCAACATGTGTTATCGACATTGCACCCATGGAGCTATCTCTCAATTTTGCAGGGCTCAGGATTCCATTTGTGAGCTTTCTAGCCCTCTAGTCTCATCTCTTTTCCCTTCTGTTGCCCAGTCATTGGTCATTTCACTTCCTTTTTGCATCTTTAGATCTGGACAGGGGAAAGAGATGAAGATGAATCCATAACCCAGTGATACTATGTTATAAAAGAGAAGAGATGAAGCCATAACCCAATGATGACTGTGTTCACAGTCTGAATCCAACCTAGCTTTTCAGACCGATTTCACTTTATTGCCTCTTATGTACTAGATGTATCAACCATATTGGTTTACTGCTTCCCATACATGATTTTCTCTCTTTTCTCAGTGTCTTTGCATAGGTTGACCCTGTGCCTGGAATGCATGCACTCCCTCCTCACTGTTATCTTCTAGAATCTATAGCTTCCTTCCAGGTTCAACTTAAGGGACCTAGCCCCCTTGCTCCCACAAAAGTTATTGGTGTTTTTCCACCAAAAAATTATTTTGTATATATTTTTGTATTGTCTCATTTGTATATGTGTTATTTTCCTCAATTGGCTGTAAGCTGCTTGAGGGTAGGGGATATTTAATTTTTGTCTTGTATTTCTATCCCCAGCTCTTATACAGTGCTTTGAACATAGTAGGTGCTTAATCAATGCTTGTTGGATAAATAAATGAATACTCAGACCGTACTACTTTCCACACTGCTACTCTCTCCAACTCTTTGAGCCTTAACTCTGAGTCAGAACATTGTATTGCATTATTATAGGGCATATAATTATCACAGAACACTTTTGGTTAATGGTGATTCGCAAGTGTGGCCCCAGAGTCACATAATAACTACTGCCCCAACTAGTCAATTTGTTAGAGACTTATTAGCAATTTGAATGAAATGCGAGCAGCAGAGAAAGTTGATGCTAATAGCTACAATGAGATTAGGGGGTTATCTATGTGTTCCATTTATCCAACAGCATAATGCTGGTCTGTGATCAAACTGTATGAAGTTTCCTCTTATGTGGGCCCAAAGAGGCTGTTTGGGGAATAGCTACTTTTATGCATGACATCCTTATCCCCCCACCAAAATGGATAAAGAAGAGGCTGGAATGAGAACCCTGAAACTTAAGCCTTCATTTCAACATTTCAAAGACTCTTCCCCATGATTGTAATTCAGATACTTGAAAATAGCTCAGCTTCATTTTCTCTACAAATATGTTAAGCATGACATCCAAGTTTTCATCTGAGAAATCCATTGAAAAAAGAAGAAAGGAACCAATGATGAGGTAAGAGAAGGATGCCTGGGGCACTCTGCTAGAAACTTTCCTTCAGGGTGGCAGCAGTCCATTAACCGCTACTCTTTGGGTATGGCCATTCATTTGCCTTGATCTTGCCTTTGTTTTTCATTTGCCTACCTGTTTTGTCTGTCATTTGGCCTATTATCTTCATACTGGTCCACAAAGATCTTAATTAAAAGACTTAATTAAATGCCACATTGGAATCCAGGTACGCATATCAGCCTAGTGACCCACTGGTTTAGTAACCAACACTCCCTACCCCTCCCCCCAAAAAAAAGAAAAAAAGAAAAAAGAAAGAAATGATTCATTTGGCATGACCTTTTTTTTTTTTGATGAATCTGTGTTTGCACTTAGTGATATGTGTTTCCTTTTCTAAATGCTCATGAACCAAATTGGGATAGGGATAGGGATTGATGCTTATGTAGCATTTTAAACTTTGCAAAGCACTTTACACATGTTATCTCATTGGAACCTTACCAAAACCCTGGAAGGTAATTACCACAGGTATTATTGCCATTGATAAATTAAGAATTTTTCAGCTGCCCTGTTCTTCATGGAGAGAGCTCTAGATAATTGAAATTTCCCCATCACTGCTACATTCTTCTTCAGTGACAAGTTTGTGATTGACTTCCTACACTATTCATCTATTTCCTTCTTCTGTCCAGGTGGTCTATAGTATATTCCCATTATATTGCAACATATTGCTTCAGTTTCTCCTTGTATTGATTTTCATTCAAATATTCCTCTTTTTCTGGTTCATAGATTTCCTCACCTGAGTATATTTTCTTGCTTTTTCCAATGCTACTCCATGTCCTTTTTTCTGAATCTATTCTTTTGAATATGATATACCCTGTCATATTCTAGTTATGAGTTCCATCCCACCATTTTTTTCTGTTATATGTGTGAGGTCAAATTTAGCTTCTTGATTTCAGGTCTTTAGCTCACCTTGCTGATTTCCCATCTTTGGCACGTTCATGCAGAGATATTCTAGACTATCTGTTCTAAGATTGCCACTTGTCTAGGATATTCTCTTCTGTGAAATATTGTGTATTTCCACTGTTATTCTTCTATGATAACATATCTACCATGGTTGTACTGAGGCTGGCCAATTTAAAGAGACAATTTTCTCCTTCCACTTCCACTTTCAGTTTGAATTATGAAAAAAATTTAAAATTCTCTGGACAAATGTTTTAATCCTTATTGTTAAATCTGTACCTCCTAATAGGCCATTCTTCTGCCTCTGATGTTCCAATCAATGCTGAGCCAGCCTACCAAACGGTGCAGTTTCTACAGTTCCTAGGCAGCATAATGGTATAATAGGAAGAAGACTAAACTCAGAGTTAGAAAACAAAAGTCCCTATCATGGCTCCTCCATTTACAAGTCATAGGACAGAGGTCAAATCATGTAACCTCTCTGAGCGTCAGTTTCCTCATCTGTGAAATCTGGATAATAATAATACTTATACTACCTAATTCACAGAGTTGTTAAAAGGAAAGAACATTGTAAATTATAATAAACTGTATAAATATTGTGGTCCTCAACTGGAGTTTCATTTGTCCTCATGGTAGTATAGAAGTGACTCTGGGTTTTACTGCAGCTGGGCATATCCTCTGGAAGGACTTCCCAAACCAAAGCCAACCTCTTTGGGTTGCAGAACCAAATGAATATACTTACCTGCCTTTGTGGAATTAGGCAAGTCAGTTAACCATCTTTGGAGTTGTTTCTCCATTTATGAAAATGAAGGGTTGGATTAGATGATTTTTTTGAGGTGCTTTCCAATCTACGTGAGCTCAGTGTTACCCCTTTTGTTCAGAATTCAGGCGTAGTGTGGATATTTAAAAAGGCTTTATAATCTGCAAAACAATGAAATCTCCAACAATTTGAACCTTAGAGGTTATCTATATAGAAGTATAATTTTCATAGGATACAAAGTCCTATGGATGGAACTTACTAGCTTTGCCTCCTACAATGGGATGAGAAATGAGGAGGAATAATAATAATAGGTAGCATTTATATAGCCCTTTCGGGTTTGCAAAATGCTTTATATAGTTGTCTCATTTGACCCCCAAAATAACACTATGAAATAGATGCTATTATTTATCCCCATTTTACAGATGAAGAAGCAGAGAAAGGTTAAATGACTTGCCCAAGAATATATAGCTAATAAGCAGCTGAAATAGAGTTTGAACTCAGATCTTTCTGACTCCAGGTCCACTATACCACCTAATGACCTTACATGCAGCCAATTACTGTTGTGTAAGGGATGAGGATGACTGGGTGAAGGTGAAAGAAAAACGCTTGCAGAGCTCTTGGGGAGGAGGGATTTATTCTATTCAAGGACACTACCTTTCTAATCTGTCCTCCCAGCAGAACTGGACCTCTTCCCAAATGCACCTTGTCCTCCGCTCCTTGACAATGTGTAAATCATAAGCGGAAGTAGCAGGGCTTTAAAAAGGGAAACACTTACTGGTTACCTGGTGCTGACACAAATATAGTAGAGAAGGGAAGAAGATTCTCAAAGTTAGAGGTCATACAGAGCCATCCCACCCTGCCTCCAGACTTGTAAATAGCTGCACTTGGTCTTGATTTTTAAAAAGGACTCTATTTCCATTTAGACCATTGATGCAGATGAAAAGTACCCTCAGAAAACAGATCTGAAATCAGGCTAATGTTTTTAGCAGAGCAGCAGGGTAACTGTGACTAATTTGGAAGATGGGTTTAACTGGAAGCGTCAGTCTTACTTGTACACCCCTGTATCTCTTAATCATTTCCTGGTCCTTTAATGTATTTTTAATAGTGAGTCTGTGATTAGGAGGGAGAGCCCTGCTTGCTGCAGAGCTGGCTGGTGCAGTAGCTGTGCGAATGCTGGCAGCTTCAGGGTATGGCCTGTGGCGTCTTTGATTATGGCGCCGGCTTGGAGCTTACTGGGGACAGTGGCCAGGAGCAAAAAGGAGAGCTCATTTTAAGTACCAGAAGGCTAGTGGAAGATAATACTTGCAGACAGCAGACGAGACTTAGCTGGGCATCAGGAAGATGTACTTCTTAAGAATAAATCAAACCCAGATCAATATCTGACATTTTGAAAAAAGCTGCTGGGAAAGCCTGATCCTGTTCATCAGTGACCATCATCCTAAAAAGAATCTGGCACCCCTTATATTTAGCACTTGAGGCTTCTATCAAGGACTTGCTGAGTAACCCTCAGGCAAGGTGCCACTCTGTCCCTAGGGTTCTCATTTTGAAGAATGGGGTGGATTTTTAAGGATAACTTATACTGTTGTCAGGGTCCTGTCTGAGTAAGGGGCTCTCCACCTTAAATCAACATGTCCTAAAGGAGGGGGAACCTCTCAGAAGGCACTAGTGAAGAGAGTGGTTTTGTGAAACTGTTTCATCAAAGCCAAGTCCCTCTGGCATTCTCCACAGACCTCAGGCAGATCAGTACCATGGCCAGAAGCACAAGACCCTCCAGGAAAACTCACAGATCCCAGGGGAAACTTATGAACTAACAAAAAAGGGCACCTGATCCTTACAACCTATTGCTTGCTACAAATTTCTCTGATGTAGCAAGGTTCCACCTGTCACCTATGCTCTCATCTCTGTCTTGACAGCATGATAAGGACCAGTCTCAAAAACACCAAGAGTAAAAGCCCTGCTTCTCCTTACCTCAAAGGTGCCTCCCTCAGGGCTATAGTCCCCAGATACCACCTTCTCATCTCGGTAGCTTAGCCTCTTTCCTCTCTATGTCAACAAATGTGTCTACTAATCAAATTGAAAGCCTCAGAAAGTGGTTTTCTATGGGTACAGGTGGAAGAGGACCACCTGGTCAAATTTCCCTTAGAGCTCCCCTCTCAATTATTTTGAATTGGATCTGTGCTAGTTTCATAAGTTTGGTGTAATCTGACAATGTTGAGATCTGCCTGCAATAACTAAGTGAGCCACTCAAAAGGGAAGTCAATCTACACAAGATTATCCTTAACCAAGGAATCCACCATGGTCACTTATACTGTCTCCTTGGCTTCTTATATTCTATAAGAGTATAAGGCCCTTGAAGGTAAGGATTGTTTTTGTCCTTGTAGATCCTCAGTGTCTAGCATAGTGCTCTGCATGTGTGTGCTTTTGTGTGTGTGTGTCTCTCTGTATGTGTATGTGTATTCCAGACCTGTGATTTTGTTGGCGTAGGGAATTCCCATCATTGCTTGGCAAATAGTAAGTGCTCAACATATGCTTTGTGTTGATTCAATGCTATTATGAAAACTTTCTCTACTTTCATAAGCACCTCATCTATCATTTATAATCTTAGATAGTTGCCGGGGAGTCTGAGAGGCTAAGTTACATGCCATTGGTCACATGGCAAGTGAAGATGTGTATTAGGACTTGAACTCAGGTCTTCCTTGATTCAAATACAACCTTCTACCAGCCATTTGTCTCTGCCTTTCACCTCACATACTTTGAAAACGGTAGGTGCTTAATAAATATTTGTTGAATTTAATTAGATTCTCTTATGTTTCCCCTCCTTCCTTCCTTCCTTCCTTCCTTCCTTCCTTTCTTCCTTCCTTCCTTCCTTCCTTCCTTCCTTCCTTCCTTCCTTCCTTCCTTCCTTCCTTCCTTCCTTCCTCTGTGTTTTTCTTCTTTTATTCATTTATGTGTCACTTCTTTTATTCCATGTTTTCCTTAAGCCTTTCAGTGACACACATAGGTACTGCCCAAACCTATCACCTCCAGGATCAAATACAAAATTCTCTGTTCAGCATTCAAGGCCCTTCATAACCTGCCCTCCTCCCCACCCTCCCCCCCGACACCCCACCACATATTCTTTGATCCAGTGACACTGGCCTCCTTGCTGTTTCTCAAACAAGAACCCCCCATCTCCAGACTCTGGACATTTTCTTTGGCTGTTCCCCACACCTAGAATGTTCTGCCTCCTCATTTCTGCCTCTTGACTTTTTGGCTTGCTTCAAGTCCCAGTTAAAATTTCACCTTCTACAGGAAGTGCTTCCTGACCCTTCTTAAACTCTAGTTCCTTCCTGCTGTTGATTATTTCCATTTTATCCTGTATTGTTTTTTCTTCTTCTGCTAGGCAATTGGGGTTAAGTGACTTGCCCAGGATCATACAGCATTTTATCCTGTAGATACAATTTTTGTACATAGTTCTTTAATATGTGGACTCCTCCTGGAGGCCAGGAACTTTTACCTTTCTTTGTATCACAGTGCCCAGTGCTTAATAAATGTTTATTGATTGACTGACCAATAGTAGCACTGACAGATAAAAGAGTCTCCAGCTTCTAATCTACTCTATTCACTATTCTTATTGAATGGTTTCACTTATTACTGGCAGGGTAGCAATCTTATTTCTTAAGATCTCCAGTAACCTTCTCCCTTAGTAATCTGTTTCAGCTACCTATGAGCCCTTATTAACAGGAAATTTTTACTGCTCCTAGAATCAGACAACTGGAAATTTACCCGAGAAAATCTAGTCTATCATACATACATACATATCCATCTGTGTATACATACAGAAGCATACATGTGTGTCAGTATCTATGTATATAGCTTAGAAAGAACTATAGAAAAGAGAATTCCATGGCTTCACTTCTATGGTTATCCCAGTTTCTTCGTGTTCTTCTAAGAGGAATCTGTGCCTTTTCATTTTCTCTTCTATGGAGATGAAAAATGGCTTATCAAATGAGAAATTCAAAACCCGCCTACTCTGAACTTTAAGGGAATATAGGCAGGCAAGACTCATACATGGGGAGACAGAAGACAGACTTTTTTTCCTTCCCCGGGAATAATCCTTTTATACAGAAGCAAAATTACTTCAAGAGAAGTTTTCTCTTATCCGACTGACACCTGTTTTGTATAAGTGCTGCTGGCCTCTGAAATTCTGTCCTTGATTAGTATTCACACTGTATTGCTACAATTCATTTTTTCTCAACTCCAAGAGGAAGAAAAAAAATCAATGGAAGTAAAAAGGAATTTGCCTATCAGAAAGAAGAAGCTAATCTTATGAAGAAAAAACCCCATACATTGTATAGCAAATTCAACTAAGTCTTTGCCCCAATTTGCCGCAAAATAGAAGCAAAACTCTTTAAGGAACTTCAGGCATCTTCCCATAATTTTATTTTAAAAATGAAAGAAAAGGAGATCTTGGGGCATCCTTAGCAGGATGAATGGCAGGTCTGTCAGAATAAGGTAAAATCAAGTCAGAATTTTTGGTGCGAATTAGAGAGCTAAGTCTTCCTTTGAAGTTGAGTGACACAGTGCAACCTCAGCAAAGAAGTCCCTTAATTTCTCTACCTGCCCAGCACAGAGGAGTCATTAAACATTTATTAAGCACCTACTATGTGCCAGGCACTATGCTAAGCACTGGGGATACAGACAAAGGCAAAAACCACCTCATTTCTCAAAGAGCTCACAGTCTAGTAGGAGAGACAACGTGCAAACAGCTATGTACAAACAAGCTATGCACAGGATAACTTGGAAATAATTAACAGAGGGAAGGCACTAGAACTAAGAGGGATCAGGATAGGCTTCTTGTAGAAGGTGGGATTTTTAGCTGAGAACTAAAGCAAGCCAAGGAAGCCAGGAGGTAGAGATGAGGCGAGAGAGAGCATTGCAAGCATGGGAAACAGCCAGCAAAATGCCTGGACACTGGAGATAGGAGCTTCTTATTTGAGGAACAGCAAAGAAGTCAGTGTCACTGGATTGCTGAGTATGTGATGAGGTGTAAGGTATAAGAGGACTGGAAAAATAGGGGACAGAGCAGGTTATGAAGGGTCTTGAATGCCAAACAGAAGGTTTTCTATTTGATCCTGGAGGTGATAAGGAGACTCTGGAGTTTACTGAGTAGAGGAGGTTGGTAACATGGTCAGACTTGTGTTTTAGGAAGATCACTTTGACAGATAAGTGGAGGATGGACTGGATTGGGAAGACAATTGTGGTAGGGAGATTAACCAGAAGACTATTGCAGTAGTCCAGGTGAGAAGTGATAAGGGTCCACACCAGCGTAGTAGCAGTGTCTGAGGAAAGAAAGTTCATATATGAGAGATGTTATGAAGATAGAACCAGAAGGCTTTGGCAATAAATTGGATATGGATGGTGATGAGAGAGACTGAGAAACTGAAGATGACACCTTTGTTGTGAAACTGGGTAACTGGGAGGTTGAGAGTACTCTCTAAGGTAATAGGGAAGGGAGGTAATGTCAAGATGGCAGAGTAACAGGAGGAATTACAGCTTAGTTCTCCTATCATTCCTCCACAAAGATCTTGAAAATGCACTAGACCAAATTCTATTTGGGAAATCCAAGAAACAGCCATAGTGGGTCATTTTCCCTCCAGCCCAATATAGCTTAGGGAGACAGACAGAAAGTTTGGTGGATATTAGGGTTGGAGTCTGTCCAGGAGCTCTCATGCATGGAGCATTCCAGTGTCCAGGGACTCAAAGAAGGCTGAGACTAGCCATCAAAGCAGGAAGCATGGGGCAGAGAAAGATTTCAGGGGATACATGAACTATTGGAGTATACAGTTACAGGTGCCCCTTAATAGCTGAATCACCCACTACCAGATTCTGGGTCACAGATCCAGGGTCACCTGAGGAGAGGACTTGCATCTTTGGGCCCTAAATGTATACTTAGTAGGGAACAAGTTTGAAAGCCAACAGTAACTGTGTGGGTCTGATCTTAGGAGTAGAATAAGAACTCAGTTCTAGCCTCCTGCCGAGGCTGAAAACTTCAGTGGAATACCCTGGGAAGGAATTCTACACCAAAGAGAAACCTACTACAGTTCAATCACTCCAAACTTTTTGATCCTTCCAAGGGCAGAGTCAAGCAGCAGGCTACTGAAACTTCCATCTTTGGACAGATAAGCCAACAGACCCATTTATAGAGTTCAGACCAAGAAGGCAGTGAGCAGACTTTGCCCTGAATCATATCACTTTGGGAGCAGCAAAAGCTTGAAGGCACCCCCAGACTGAGCTGTGAAAGCAGCAGAAGGATTCAAGAGGACAAAAGCTCAACCCAGAAATTCCCTTCAGAAATTGGCAGAGTGTGGCCCTAACATAAAGTCCAATATCGAGAAGTAGGCTAGAAGAATGAGGGAACAAACAAAAAAAATTACCATAGAGTTATTGTGGCAACAGGTGAGCTCAAGCCACAAATCCAGAAGAGAATGAATCCAAAATGTCTACAGTTAAAGCCTCAAAGAAAAATGCAGCTTGGACACAAGCTAAAGCAAGATTTTTTAAAAAAAGAGCTAAAGATGATTTTAAAAAAAATGAAAAGGATAGGAGGAAAAAATGGGAAGAGAAAGGAGAGCGATAAAAAATATGAAAAGAGAATTAACAGCTTGGAGGGTAAAACTTTACCCAAGATAATAAGTCCCTGAAAATTAAAATGACCAAATAGACCAAATATCCACAAGGCACCAAGAAATATTAAAATAAAGAAAAAAGAAAATATTATGTATCTTATAGCAAAAACACCTGACCTGGAGAACAGATTGAAGAGAGATAATTTAAGGATGACCTGATAGCTATCACCAAAAAAAGAACCTAGACATCATATTTTTAAAAAAATGATAAAAGAACAGTATATATGTCACTTAGAGCCAGAGGACAAAATAAAAATTGAGAGAATCCACCAGTCACCTCCTGAAACAACTCTCAAAATGAAGACTCCCAGGAATATTATAGCTGAAGTCCAGAGCTTCCATATCAAAGAAAAAGTACTGCAAACAGCCAGAAAGAAAGAGGAGCTACAGTCAGGAACACACATAATTTAGCAGCTACCACTACAAAGGATCAAAGAGGTCAGAATATTGTATTCTAGAAGGCAAAAGTCTAGGCTTTCAACCAATAATAACTTACCCGGCAAAACTGAGTATAATTTTACAGGAGGGAAAAATGGACCTTCAAAGAAATATAAGACTTTCAGGCATTCCCAATGATAGGATTAGAGCTGAATAGAAAATTTAACATACAAACAGCGAAGTCAAGAGAAACATAAACAAGTAAATATGAATGAGTAATTATAAAAGATTAAATTATATCAAACTGTTTATGTTTTTATATGGGGAGATGATATATGTAGCCGGTCAGAGCTTAGTCCTCATCAGGGGTCTTAGAGGGAGCCTAATTTGACAGAGGGCCTAGCAGTGATTCTGTTATGTTTTGATAATCTTAAAAGATGAATAGAAAGGGAGGAGAAAAGGACCACCTTGGGGGAGAGGCAGAGAAGGGAGAGGAAGAATGGGGGAAATTGTCTCATGTAAATAAAGTACACAAGTAGAAGCCTATACAAGTAGGAGGGACTGAGATGAAGTGGGGAACACTTGAACCTTACTCTCATCTGAACTGGCCAAGGATGGAAGAATACACATACATAGACAGTTGGGTATGGAAATTTATTTCACCCAGCACAGTAATAGAAGGGAAAGGGGTTAAAGTAAAGGAGGAAGGAATAAGAGGCAAGATAAATTTAGGTAGGGATTAGTCAGAAGTAAAGCAAACTCTTAAAGTGGGGGCAGAAAACAAAGGGAAGGAAAAGCATAAGAGAATAGGGTAGAGGGAAATATACAATTAACACTGAAAACTGTGAATGTCAATGGGATGAACTAACTTGTAAAAATGAAGAAGAAAGAAGAGTCCAGAATCCAACAATATGTTGTTTACAAGAAAGATATACACAGGGTTAAAATAAAGAGATAGAGCAGAATCTATTTATGAAGTAAAAAAGGCAGGGGGTAGCAATCATAATTTCTGACAAAGTAACAGCAAAAATAGACCCAATTAAAAGAAATAAACATAGAAACTTCATTTTGCCAAAAGATATAGACAATGAATTAATATCAATACTAAACATATGTGCACCAAATGGCATAATACATGAATTCTTAAAGGAAAAGTTAAATGAGTATCAAGGAGAAATAGTAAAACTATAATAATCATTGGCAAAGATACTGTAGTGTTTTGCCATTTACTTCTCCAGTGGATCAAAGCAAACACAGGTTAAGTGACTTGCCCAGTGTCTCACAACTAGTAAGATTTTCCTTACTCCAAATCCAGTGCACTATCCATTGCACCACCCCGCTGCCCCAAATAGTAGTGAACTTCAATTTCCCTCTGTCAGATATAGATGAATCTAACTAAAAAAAAAAAAACAAAAAAGAAAATAAGCATCTGAAGAGAATTTTAGAAAAGTTTGATATGATAGCCCTCTGAAGGATATTGGGTGGGAATAGAAAGAATACTATTTCTCATCTGTATATGCACCTTCACAAAAATTGACCATGCATTAGGCATTAAAACCTTCCAAAGAAATGCAAAAGAGCAGAAATATTAAATGCCTCTTTTACTGACAACAATGCAATAAAGCTATGTACGATAAAGGACCTTTACAGCAAAGATTAAAAATTAATTGAAAACTAAATAACTGAATCCCAAAGAATGAGTGAGTCAAAGAACAAATCATCGAAATAATCAATGATTTCATTAAGTATAATGACAACAATGAAACAACAGTCTAAAATTTTGGGGACACAGCCAAAGCAGTACTTAGGGAAGAATTTATATCTCTAAACAGTTTCATCAATGAAAGAAAGAGCTGATCAACAAATTGGATCTGCAACTACAAAAAGAAGAAAAACAAAACAATGACAAGGGAGTTAGAAGGGGGGATTTGGGTGGGGGAGAGACAATGAGTTCAGGTTTGGACGTGCTGAGTTTAAAGACATCCAATTTGAGATGAGAGTCTAGAGATTAATAGAAAGATTGTGACTGGATAAGTAGACCTGAGAATCATTTGCATGGATAATAATTGAATCCATAGCATCGATGACATCACTAGAAGAAACAGCATAGAGGAAGAAAAGAAAAGGTCTTAGGACAGAGTCTTGTAACACCCATGGTTAACAGAAAGAACACTGTACAGGGTTTGATCTCTGACATGTACTAACTGTGGGACCTTGGATAATTCACTAAAACTCTCTGGTCCTCAGTTTCCACATCCGTCAAACAAACTATTTACATGTGAATTATTAATTGATAACTGTTGTTAATAAGAACAATAATCACGACTGCTTATAGTCCAACTTCTATTCCCATAACTCTACTAAATGATCTAATTGCAATGGCCTTTTTTTGAATTTTATTCTTCCTTGACTACTAGTAAGGTAGCATTTGACCCTTGATTACTCCCTGTTTTGATTATTACATGTCCTGTAGAAACACCAACTCTTCCTTCTTCTTTAACTGTTTCTTCTCTGTCCCCTTAACTGGCTTCTTGTCTCCAAAATCTTCAAGTAGTGTTCATATGATATGAACCCAGGGGTGCAAGGGGAAAGAAAGATTTATAATAGCATCTCCTATTTTCTACCTCAATTTTTAGTCCTGGGGAATCTTATCAAGTCCACTTAAAGGTAGTGAAGATAAGACCCGGAAAAGTGGTGATCCACTTTGTGACTTAAGACAATTTAAACCATCTAGGGCCTTAGTTTCTCTATCTAGAAAATGGAAGTGATAACACTATGTGCCTTTTGCCACATGACAAGGGGCTTTTAAGAAATGAGAAGAGTGTAATTGTTTGAGATCCTCCAAGAAAGCTGATAAAGGCAGTGTAGCTCTGATCAATCCATGAATGTTTTAGGAAATTAGTTTTCAGGATTGTTTGAAGGATATGGACAAGTGGAATAAAAAACAATGAACAATGAGGCTCTTGTTTCCTTTTGTTCATCTCAAGTGAGTACCATTAACCTAGATGTGCTAGAAGAGTGATTGTGGGGCAAATCAAGTTTGAAATGATTGGTCATGCAGTGACCATGTGACCACTGTCCTCCACAGACCCACTCATTCATTCATCACTGAAATGAATAGGGTCTCCAGATCCCAAGTTGAAGGGGGCATTTCTCCCTATAGAAATTAGATCTTGTTTCAAATCCTGGCCCTTCTTACAGAGACAAAGCACTCACAAGTCACACCATTTCAAAAAGGAGATGGTGGAATCATTCATTCCATTGGTGGATTCATTTATTCATCTCATTTGTTGTAGTATAGTCTCAGAAAGCACATTTGGAATAAGGAAACGGGACTAACTAAGGAGGGTCAGTGGAAAAATAATTAAATAGAATAAAAGTGTCTAGCCTAGTCCCTTGTACATGGAAGTCACAAAATGACTGTGTATAGGTAGTAGTTGAAACCTTGGGCACTGATGAAGATTTCCAAAGGTGGAAATGTAAAAAGAAATGAAAACAAAGTCAAGGATAAAACCTTGGGGATACTGTTTGAAGGTGTTGGAGACAAGAAGCCAATGAAGGAGAAAGAGAAGAAACAGTTAAAAAGAGGAGTTTTATTTCAATGCCTCATTCACATATGGAGTTGACTGTTGGTTTTCAATAGCTATGTCAGTGATGCATCAATTGTGACAGGTTGTACCAAGCTGGAAAAGCTTAGAATATGGGGTATGTCTGTCATTGAAGACCAGCCTAACTAAATTCAGAGAGTTTCATTGCCAAGAGGATGGACACCAGGTGATGAAATTGGGAAGACCATTACCATCCTTGAAGATTCTTGATAAAGACTGAAGGAGTTGGTGACCTTCATTAGTGCAGCTTGTATTCATAACTGATGAAATCTCAAGTCCTGACAGTATTGGAGTATAATCTTAGGGAGAGATCTCTGGGTTTCTGCTCAGGGAAGCAGAGAAATGCTTGAAATGTTAATGTTTGCAGTCTGGGGAAAAGTAACTTTGATATCAAAGCCAAGAAATGCCTTTAGTAGTCTGAGAATTTGTTCTGGGTTTGTTGTTGTTTGCTTTTCCCTAAATGATGCATTCAAATGATTAGAATTTCATTGTTTGGAAGAATTTCCACCACTTTACCCTTCTCACTTTCCTTTGGTTAATTATCTGATCATGTTACCTTTCTATTCAATAGTCTCCTGTGTCTCCATATCACTTCCAGGATTCTCTGGCATTCAAAATCTTTTACAACCTGCCCCCCCCCATTTTTCCAATCTTCTTATACCTTACCTCCTCCTCTTATTCTGTGATTCAATGATACTGATGTCTTAGCTGTTCTCAGGTAAGATACTCCATAACCCAACTCCAAACGTTTTCACTGGTTGTTCCTCATGCCTGTCATTCTCTCCTTCTTCATCTCTGCCTCCTGGCCTCCCTGACATTCTTCAAGTCGCAACTAAAATCCCATCATCTATGAGAAGCCTTTCCTGATAACAATGCCTTTCCTTTTTTGATTATCTCTAATTTATCCCATAGATATTTTGTTTGTATATAGTTGTTTTTATTCCTTGAGAGCAGGGTTTGTCTTTTGCCTTTGTATACCCTTAGGTAGGGCACAGTGCCAAGCACATAGTAGACACTTAATAAATACTTATCAACTGACCTTTTTAATCATAGACTTCAAGGTCTGGAGAGGGGAGATGAGGAACCAAAGACCCAGAGATTCTGAGTGAAGTGGCTTGCCCTAAAGTTACCAAGCTAGTTAATAGCAGAACCTGGATTAGAACTCTGGATTCTGTAACCAGGTGCAGTTTTTTTTTTCTAGTTCATTCTTCTCCATCTGCCCTGGCTGCCTTACCTCAATTATTCCCAGCAGGAGAAACACTGGATCTCCTGTTAGTGCCACCAAAATGCCCCCTGACATCTCCTCTGTTTAGAGAGCTTTTTTTGTTCCCAGAATTCCCTGGGAGGATTCATTCAGACACCTGAAGCAGCAGGCAGTCAGGAAACTATCAAAATGAAACTATTTTCCATCCCCCTAGAGCTGTGCCCACCCCGTGCTTTAGACGGGAATGGCTGAGGAGCTAGCCTGTGGCCAATCGACTGAGAAGTCTCATTTGTTTCTTTAGTTGCCTTTCATATGTCAGCCCATTTTCAGATCTTGGCAATTTCAGTTGTGTCTGGGACTTTCAGCCCACTGGCCTTGCTTCCATGGCTTCTAAAAGTGAGCATGAAGCACTAGTACATCTCGAAGATGTCAGTAAATGGACCTGGATAATTGTAAAGGCCGTCACCACTCAGCAGCCCTTTCTTTCCCCTTGATGGGGATAAATGTTGATAACTCAATGATGATGAAAGCATCATAAACTGCCCATGTTTGTCACGCTCCCTTACACAAGCTAGGGAAATTTGCTGCCGCCTTCCTTACTGTGAAGAAAACCACTTGTCAGGGCTAGGGTAATTCTAGTCAAGAAATTAGTGTTGGGGGATTAATTGCTTAGAAGGTAATGGTTGGTACAATCCAAATTAATGAGAGCATAAGGCAATTTGCAGCATAGCATTTTCAATCAGAATTTCTGGACTCAAATAAGTTTTGTCAGATTGGTTGGAGAAGAAAAGGGGAAAAGGAAAGCCATTTTTTCTCTCTCCTTACAGTTATTTGAAACTGATGGTACTGATGAAAACATAGGACAGTGTCTCCAATAATTACCTCAGAGATAGGTCCATCCATTCTTTAGAGAGATGAGTGATTTGTTTGTCTTATTTGCTTCAGAAAGCTGAATGGCAAAATTATATAATAATAATAATAACAATAACTAGCATTTATCTAGTGTTTTAAGGTTTGCAAAGCACTTTAGAAATATTATCTTACTTGATGCTCACAACATCCTGTGAGGTAGGCCTTATTATTATTCTCATTTTACAGATGAGGAAACTGAGGCTTTTGAGAAAGGGATTTCTCTCATGTGTGGGTTGGACTGGATGGCTGCTGAAGGCCCTTCCAACTCTCAAAGTCTGTGATTCTGTGAGTGCAAATGCTTTAAGTGGGGCTATCTGCCCCGGATGCCTATCCTGGTTCACTAGGTATAATGAACCATTGAATTCAGTTCAAAAACAATTCAGAACTCAGAATCATGGTTCAAGTATGGGTTAACCCTTCATTCCTCCCTATATATAGACTCCATCCTTCCCGTCTCTCCTTATGCCTACCCCACCTCAGACATTCTCTTGGCATCCATTATGCTATATAGTATTTTCCTCTGCTCTCACCATTCTTCTAAATTCTCCCATCTGAATTCCTACAAATTCCCTCTGAAGATGCTAACAGGTTGGACTCCCCTAAATTCCCCAGCCTAAACCAGAAGGCATTTTTGCTAAAAACTCATCAAGAAATACCTCCCCCTTCCAACTCTCAAAAACTGTGATTATGAGTCCAAATCTTGCTTCAGATGCTTTCTAGCACTGGGGACCTGAGCAAGCAACTTAACCTCTCTCAATCTATTTCCTCATTTGTAAAATGGAGATAATACTGGAACCTATCTCAGAAGGTTATTGTGAGGATCAAATAAGATAATGTATACAAAGCTCTTTGCAAACTTTAAAGTGCCACAAAAATGTGAACTCTTAATGCTATTATCTACTCCAGAGGTTCTTAACTTGAGGTCCACGAACTTGGTTTTTTTAAAATATGTATTTTGATTACTGTATTTTCAATGTAATTGGTGTCTTTTGATGTTCAGTATTTTCAGTCATGTCCAATTCTCTGTGACCCCATTTGGGGTTTTCTTGGCAAAGATAATGGAATGATTTGCCATTCCCTTCTCAAGCTCATTTTATAGATGAGGAAACTGAGGCAGATAGGGTTAAGTGAATTGTCCAGGGTTCTATAGCTAATAAGTGTCTGAGTCCAGATTTGAAATCAGGCCTGGTGCTCTACCACTGTGCCACCTAGTGTCTCTGGTATCTTTTGCAACCCTACATATTTCATTGTATGCATTTAAAAACATTATTCTGAGAAGAGGATCCATAGGCTTCACCAGACTGCCAAAGAGGTTCATGACAACAGATGATAAGACTATGGATCCGACAGTTTACATCCCAATAAGTGATCATTCAGCCTCTGTTTTCAGATCTCCAATAATAAGTGAACTTGCTACCCCTGGTCAAATCACTCTTTATTAGCTCTCGTTTAGTAAGCATTTTTTCCCTGGTATTGAGCTGAAATCTGTCTCAGTCATTTCAATCCACTGAGTTCTCCCTTACTGAAAGGAATTGCGTTGTTTAAGTTCATAAATGGTGACAAAGAAAGAACCTGTTGATCATTTGGGGAGAAATGAGTTCTAGAGTAAGAAAGCTGGTACAAATGAATTTGCTTCCTGTTACTAATTAAACTGTTATGAAAGAAAGGTAGAGTTTTTCCATATGGAACAAAGCACTCTGCTGACTATTACTGTTTAAAAGTTCTTCCAACCATTCTGTTAAGGACATCCATTGCCACAGACATTTCTTTTCAAGTCCATTTGAATTCAGACAGCTAATTTTATTCAGTCTAGGGAGGTCCCCCTGTCTCATCACCCAACCCCTTCTTGTTAGACCTTACAGAACACTTCAAATCCAATCTGAAAGAAAAAACTCAGGTTTCTGTGGTGGAAAACAGGTTGTTGTGGGGCTATTCCATACTGGAGAGATGGTCACTTCTCAGGAATAATTTCCAGGAGATCCTTAGGGGACATGGCCACCAGCTCTTTATGCATTGAAAATAATGGTGATAGTTTATGTTTTGTATTATATTATATTTTATGAAGCAGAATCATAGATGGTTAGAGCTAGCTAGGACCTTTGTGATCATATAAGGCAGTGTAACATAATAGTAGAATTAGAATTCAGAAGACCTGGGTTCAAATTTTGCCTTGTGTATGACCACTGGCAGGATATCTCTCTGAGCTTCAGTTTCCTCATCTATAAAATGAGAATGATAATACCTGTAGTGATTACTTCATTGGGTTCAATATGTGGTCATTTTTTTCTTCTCAAAGCTTTTAAAGGCCACCTTGTAGAAATTCACTCTTCCTTGCCTTTAAAAAAACACACATATCAAAGGTGGGATTCAAACCTGGGCATTACAGGACTCCAAGTGCCACCCTCTCCTCTGTTTTTCAGCCCCTCCCTGGGAGAATAAAATGAGATAATTATATGGACAGTTCTTTGCAAATGGAAAAGCCCCACATAAATATCACTTATCATCTGGTCAAACACCCTCATTTTGCAGATGACGACCAGACAGGTATAAGTAGGCCCAGCTGGCCTTTGAGTTCTCTTCCAACTCAGATACTGTCAATCTGTGACAGCACAGCAGCTGAAGGTCTGCTCAGCCAGGAGTTGATGTCCACATGGTGTCAATCACAATTTGGGAATCCTGCACATGCCACATCTAGGAGGTGATTGAGAAGTATGCTCCACATGCACCAAAATGACCTGGGTGATTTGACATAGAGAAGCAGATGCTTTAACAATTCTCATATATGGCCTACACTTAAACAATTCTTTACCCCTTTACAAAGTATTTTCTCACAACAGCCATGTGAATAATACCACCTTCTCTATTTTATAAAGACATTGAGGCTCAAAAATATGGAGAGATTTCCTTGGCAAGTTGTGGAATTGGGGCTCAAACCCAGGTCCAATAACTCCAAATCTAGTTTACATGCCATGGTAACATTTTAGATCATGGAATAATCAATACTGAGCTGAAAAGGACTTCTGAGGTCCTTTAGTTCAACCACTCTTTTTACAGAGGAGGAACCCAAGTTTTAGGGACATTAAGTCACTTGCCCAAGGGAAGTGCTTAGAAGTGCTTTCTTCACAGGGAGCAAACCTCAGAGGTGGAATTTGAACCCAGATCCTCTGACTCCTTAGCTAGTGCCATTTTACGGTACCACACTTTGTGTCCTTCATGTAATTTAGCTAATTAGAGGTACTGGAGAAGAATCTTGCATGATCTTCATTAATATCACAATAATGATGATTGCTTTAAGTTGGAGGGGAGAGGAGTGTCAGTGTTGTTGTACCCATTAAACCTGGCCATCAATATTTTGCTGGGAGAAGTTCTGGAAAAAGAAAACACTTCCTGGCTTTACCACATTCCAGTTCAATGCACCTTAGTCAAATCATTAAGCAGCTCCATTTGCTCACTGTAAAATGAAGGGTTTAGACAAGAAGAATTAGAAGGTCTATCCTAGCTTGGTAGCAGATAGAGTGCTAGCCTCAGAGCCAGGAAGACCCACATTCAAGTCCTACCTCTAATCCATACTGACTATGTGACCCAAGGCACATAACCTTTTAGTGTCATATGAAACTTATGCAGACTCAAAATTGCAGAAAATATGCCGACTGCTTTGGTTGAGGTAGTTCCCTCACCTGGGAGTTTCTTGCACCAATGAAATCACAGATCCAGTCCCTACCTTGTAGTTCTAATATTCAATGACTCAGTGAAATGGCTTCCCACTTACCTTGGTAATTCATAGCAAAAGCTGATTTCTACGTGTCCTGTTGTCAGTACCTTCTTGTGGAGGGCAAGCTGAAAGTCTTGCTCCTTGACATTGACCAAGGCATCCCTACCCTACCTGAGAGTTAAAGTGGCTTCTTGCCAGTTGTCTTAATGGTGATTGGCATAACAGGGGGATGGTGAGAATGATAATAGTTATCACATGCAATCAGGAGAGAGATTCCTGTCTTTCTTCTGTAGTCCAAATCCCTCTTTATTAATGCAGATGCTCCCAGAGCAGAGAGAATGATTTAAAAGCTCTAATTTTGTTCCCTTTTAAAGCCATGAACCACCTAAGCTGATTGTAATGAGATTTGGGGAAAGAGTTAGGCTCTTAGCTGAGGTCAATTTATCTTAAGGAGAAAGTGCTATCATCAAAATGCTTAGAAATTATTAGCACTTAGGGTAAACCTGAAGAGACCTATTAATGTAAGATGCTTAGCCAAGCTACAAATGCAAGATGCAATTACAATTCTTATTTGTTTCCCTTTGCTTCATATTTAAGCATGAAAAAAGATGGCTAGGTAAGATGCCGTGGAAATCAATTTATAAAATAATAACTATTTATGAAGTAACTCTTCTGCTACCATTCTAGACTATGTGAGGCATACAAAGGAATATCAGACATAGTTGCTACCCTCAAGGGGCTTTTTATCTTTAGAGAGAAAAGCACATCCCAAGAATGAATGAATGAATGAATGAATGATAGAAACATTTGTCAAGTGCTTGCTTTGCCCAATACTGAAGGTATAAATAGAAAAGTAAGATAGTCCCTTCTCTCCAGGAGCTCACTTAGTAATGGGAGACACAGCACATATGGAAAGTTTCACCTGCAAGACAGATGGAAAGATGATGATGTTGCCTTTTGTTAATGTGATTTCTAATGATAAAATCATATCAGTTTCTGGTGTTGGTTGGACAATGCCAATGACTGACTTTGGTGGTGAGAACTTTCTTGCATTGTATATTGTATACCCAATGAGCAGAAGAGATAATGCATCCTATGGTGGTTCAAAAAAAAAAAAAAGAGAGATTATTGTGGGTTGGGAAGGTTTCACAAAAGAGATGGTAACTGTAATTGGGCTTTGAAGAGTAGGTAGGATTTAATTAGTGCAAAGCAATGGGAGATTCTATGTGTCAAGAATAAGTTGAAAAAAAGGTGTGGAGGAAGATGTCCTCAAGGTATGCTGAGATGGGTACAAGTTTAGCTGGGACTGAAAGTTTGTGTTAAGGATTAGGGGGAGATAAAGTTGTGAAAGTAGATTGAGCCTAGATAGTGGAAGATCTTGAATGCCAGACTAATGGATTTGGAGTTTATCCAAAGTAGGCAATGGGGAGTCATGGAAGATTTTTAAATTTTTGTGTTTTATCTTAAACACAGTATTTTGAGGATAGTTATCTGTATTAATTGGAATTAATTTGTAGAATGAAGTAGAAGACGGTACTGGAGTCTGGAAGACCAATTAAAAGGCTATCGTAATAATCCATTGTAAGGTGATGAGAGTCTGATGGAAAGTCAGGGACAGATTCTTTATACCATGGAGAGATAGAATAAAGAAACAATCAATGGGATTTAGTAACTGTTTGGGTATTGGCCAAGAAAGGAATGAAATGGATATGACTTGAACATTTTCAGCATAGGTTCCTGGGAGAAAATGACATCATTGATGAAAATAGGGAAGTTGATGGGGATGGAGAAGGGGAAGGAAGGAATATCAGTTTTGCAGTGAAGAGAATGAATTCTGTTTTAGGCACATTTAATGTGAGCTGACTATAGGTATCCAAGTGTAAATGCCCAGTAAGCATTGGAATTGTAAAACAGATGCTTGGGGAAAAAAAAGATAAAGTTACAAGTTGTGTAGATTTGGAAGTCATCTGTGTGGAAGTCAAAGTTGTTGGAATGTATGCAATCTCAAAAGAGGGTATAGATCATAAGATCATAGATTTTAGAGGTGGAAATAACCTTAGAGATCATCAAGCCACATTATTTTACAGATGAAGAAACCGAGGCATGGAGAAGTTTCAACCTACCCAGATTCATATAGCTAGTAAAAGTATATGAGACAGAATTTTAACCCAGATCTTCAAGATTCCAAGTCCAGTTCTCTAAAAGAAAAGGACCATGGGCTAAATTTTGGAAGAACAGCTATAGTGAAAGTGTGAAGGGGAGAGGAAGAGTAAAGAATAAGTCTCTGATTCTTAACAACCAGGCATTTCTAGCACTTCAAGTCTAGTGCCCCCCTCCCCTGTCCCTGTTACAGTTTATGTATCAGCAGTGGTCTGAAGGCTCTTCCTGGGTATGCATGGTTCCATCCCTCAAATAAAGAAGGAATTTTTGGTAGGAGATTGAATGAAGGAGTGTCAGTAATATAAGAACATCTTATTACCATAGCAAGATGAACAATTCAAATACTCCATTAATATTTTTGAACTAGCCCATGATCCTAATGAATTTGGATTATATCCCATAGGCAGTAGGGAATTATTTAACCTGGAGAAGATGAGACAGAGGTGAGATTTGTTAATAGTCTTTGAATATATCCAGGTTTACTATATGGAAGGTAGCAACCAGCTATTCATTCATTCATTCAACAAGGATTTAATATGCTCCTACTATGTGTCAAGCACTTTGCCAAGGACTGGGAATACAAAGAAATGCAAATAACAATGACCCATAGCTGTTCACCTCTACTGAGGCTGAAATAAGAGGAAATTGAACTATAGTATTCTTTATGGTTAGAAATGAAGAGGAATTTTCTGAACATGCAGAGTCTTTTACTAGGCTGTCAAAAGAGACAACAGAGTTTCCTTCTTTGGAATGGTATCATCCTGCAAGACCAGGAATTCTGCCTTCCTACCCTAAGCATCTATAACACTCTAATCATTTCTTCATCAGCATATCAAAAGGTTGATGATTATCTCCTCTAACTAAATTGTAGTACATCTATGGCTTAGTAGAGTTTCTTTGACCAAAAACATTTATGGCCTGGTGGCCAACCTTCTGACAATGAGCATCTCCAAATTTAGCTAGTCTGAACCTTGGACAAGTCCATTATTGGGTCAATATTAGAAGCCTTTCTAGCTTAGTGGGACCTGCCAGAGTTTGTGATCTATGAGGAACCCAGGAATATTTTTATATTATGATGAAGAGGGACAGCATGGCATAATGGTTAGAGCACTGGACTTGAAGTCAAGAAGACCAGGGTTCACATCCTGCCTCAGACATTATCTGTGTTGCCATGGGGAGGTCACTTAACTTCTGAGCCTTCATTTCCTTGCATATGAAGTAATGATAACAAAACTTGTAGGGTTGGGCTTGAGGAATGCCCTCAGTAGAAATTCACTAACTCAGATGACCACCCCTGTATGCCAGTACAATTATCTGGCCATCAATCCTCTGCTGATGAACCTCTCTGTGCCTAGCTAGACTGACATGCATTCTGTTTTCTGGCTCTTGGTTTTCAAAGGAGATGTCAGATTGTCCACTCTGTTAACGTGACCTTTAATAACTTATTTTTATCGCCACATCACAGTGATGTACTGGAGTGCAAATGTGGTGGGGAGTAGGACGGAACACTTTAAAAAGATAAAACATAATTACCAGGGAGATGATTATCCTCCAAGCAAATTGGTAATAAAACAGTTCTTGAGCTTCTCATCACGTCCCAGAAAAACAGCATCTTTTGTTTTCATGGTTTTTCTAGTAATGTAAGCAAGGCATTTTAATAGGTTCAAATCAAGACTCGAGAGTCTTTTACATGTAATTGGGGAAAAAACAAAATATTCAAACAGCTCAAAACAAAAAAAAAACTTGACAGTCTTTAGTTGGGTCACTGCAGTTGAGTTGGGCATATTCTCTTGGGTAGAATTTGACTCTTTCCTGCCAGGTCTTGATACTGATGCTCAGAAGCCAAATTTCCCTGCAAGGCCCAAGTGTCTGAGTGTCACTTGGCATAGGGGGCCATGTGGCATTAGAGAAAAGTCATGTAGTCCAGAGCCAAGAACAGGCAGGTAAGATTAATTCACTGTAATTGCAACTCATTGGTCTCATCAATCACACTTGACTTTTTAAGACAGGCCCTACCCTCAGTTTTACGGATCATGATGCTGAAAGTCAAGACCCCAAATCAATTTGGCACATGTAAAAGACCTTCTTGATTTTTAACAATGAAAATATCTTCTAACATTGGGGGGGGGTCCTTACTCATCCCCACCAAACTCAATGAGAAAAACATTTGCTCCTGAGTACTTTTCTGTCTTCACTCTATTCCCCCTGCCTTTGTGCCCCTAATAATTTAGAACAATTGTCTCTATTATGGTTTTCCTAAGAGCCACATCTAAGTACATGACAGAGTTATGAGTCACAGACATTTGCATATCATTTACATCTGTGTTGCATCTGCCTAGGAAGACTGTGTAGGCTATTCTCAGGCAGTTTTCCATTTAAAACTTAATTATCATTACCCTTGGGGTTCTTGTTTCTTGTTCAACTCTTTCCCTCTCTCTCCTTGAAGCAGGGTAGTATAGTAGAAAGAGCCAGGGATTTAGAATCATGGAATCTGGTTTTGAGCCCAACTCCTCAAGGAGCTTACAATCTAATGAAGGAAGACAGCACAAAAAAAGGAAGATTAAAAGGGAGGTTGGGGTGGGGCAGGTACCTGGCACTGGGATAAGACAGCAAAGTCCAAAGGACTGTAACCAGGTGGGAAATGAAAGATGCTCATGAAAAGATTATTGGAAGGACTGGAGTTGAAGTCAGTGTCTATGCTGCAGAAGAGAAGGCTTAGAGGCAATACACTAACTCTCTTGAAGGATTTGAAGGGCTGTCATATGGAAAAGGGGATAAGTGGATAACTTTGCTCTGCTTGGCCCTAAAGACTGACTTGGGAGAAGTGGGTGGAAATTGCAGAGATGTAGATTTAGACTTGATGTGAGGAAAAACTTCCTAATGAGAATTGTCCAAAAGTGGAAAGGACTATGTTAGGAGGTAGTGGTTTCTTCCTTCCTGGATCTCTTTAAGCAAAAGCTAGATTATACTTGTTGGCTATGTTATCTAGAGGAGTCTTGTTCAAGTATGGGTTGGCTTAATTGATCTCTGAGGTCCTTTCCAAGTCTGATATTCTGCTTATCCCATTCCTGGCTCAAGAAAGTGACTTCCCCTATCACCTTCTACCTATGTGACCTTGGGCAAGTCTCTTAATCTTTCTAAGACTCAGTTTCCTTATCTATATAACAAAGGGGTTGGACCCAATCACCTTTAAGGTCCTTTCCAGCTCTAAATCAGGCAGCTTAGTGGTCAGGTGGATAAAGTGAGTGCTTGACCTAGAGTCAAGAAGACCCGAGCTCAAATCTATCCACAGATACTTAATAGCTGTAATGACACTGGACAAGTCACTTAATTTCTGTTCATCCCACTTACTGCATCCATAAATTGGGGATAATAAGAGTACCTACATCACAGAGTGAGGATAAAATGAGATAATGTTTATAAAGAGCTATGTAAGTGCTGACTATTGTTATTAAATCTACAGTCCTATGATCTTATGTAGATGGCTCATCACAATGTGAGGCAGCTACTGGATAGTGTATTGGACTCAGACATCAGGAAAACCAAAGTTCAGATCTGGCCTCAGACACTAACTAGCTATGTGACCCCGGGCAAGTCATTTAACCTATTTCAGCCTCAGTTATCTATCTTATCTATAAATCTTATCTGTAAGGTTTATCTTATAAAATGGGAATAATAGTACCTACTTCATGGGGTTGTTGAGAGCACTAAATGATATATCACATGTAAAGCACTTTGCAAATCTTAAAGTGCTGTATATATGCAATTTATTTATTTAAGGAATAATAATATTTTTAAAAAGTAATATTTAATTAATATGAAGGCTCAGACTTTTGGCCTCATTTGAGGACTCGAGGTCCTTCCTGTCCAAACAGGCTTATATTCGGAAGTGGCATAAAAAGTACTTCAAGTGGTGAAGCTTTTTTTTTTTCCAGAAAAAAGGAATTAATTTTTATTCAAGTAACTGCAAATAGGAAACCAGAGGGGGAGGGGCCTCATGACAATCTGGGACCACCCCTTCTCCCACTTCGGCTGGACCTCCTTCCCTTAACCCTCTCAACTTGAAGATTACCAAAGTAGGGACTGATAGAAGTGGGATTGGGCAGCTCCCCTAGGGCCCACCTCCCCAAACAATGTCACTTTTTAGTAAACTAGGCCTGGCGTCCACTATCTCCCCAAGCCTTCCTTTGTGATGATTTGGGGAGGATGAACAGGGTGAAGATGGAGGAGGGGTAGAGGGCAGGTGAACGTGACAAGCAGCAAAACTGCATGGCTGAGTCTGGAAGCCACAGAATGTACGAACAAAACCATTTAAAAAAGGAAAACCACCAAAATGTGTTCAGAGGTAGATTGTGAACGGAGGGAAGATGTGACCAGCTCCTAGGGGAGGTATGACATTCTGAAAGGAGGGATGGGGGGGCTGGGAGGAAAAATCCTTACAAAACATGCATTCCAAAGGCAAAAATCACGGGCCAGGGAAGGCCAGCCCCGGATTGGGGGAATTTAATAGTATTGTCAAGTCCCCCCCTTCTCCCTAGATATTCTGAGCAGCAAGGAAACAGATGAATCAGACCCTCTCCCTTCCCCTTAGCTACTTCTCAGTTAGTGCCTGACACCTTAGGCTCCAGCCCAGCCCCATGCCAGTTTGATACTCAGGAAATGCCAGAGTGTGGAGAGGGCAGAAGGGGGAAAGGGATGGGTATTGGACCCCCCCTTCTACTCCCAGTTAAAAGTCTGCTCCCATCTCCACCCTTGGGACCAATCTTGAGTGAGTAGAAGGTAGAAAGAAGGGGTGGTGGGGGTACAGAATATCCCCAAACAGAAGTCAATTGAAGATGAGTCGTCAGGATCAAGATACTCACACATCTGTCCTTCCCTGTCAAACCCTTTTGAGTTGGAGTAGGGGAGGGGGGGATGGGAAAACAGGAACCCTGGTCCCATTCCAGAGGGGCAAGAGACAAAGAAACAGGTGTTGGCAGCTAAGTCAAAAGGTTAGCTCAGTCCGGCGAAGGAGGAATACAAAAGAAATCCCAATCCTGGGAAAGGATGGGTGTGTCTATGGATGGGTGGATGGCTGGATGGATGGATGTGGGAGATGGGGGGAGGGAGGCTCAACCACCTGCTGCCTGCTCCACCCTACCCAGCACAATCCCATATGGGGTGGCCAGGGTCAGTGTGAATACGTCCAATGTGTGAATGGGGAGGCATTTTTCCCAGGTAGAGCTATTATTTCTCTGACCAGTAAAACCAGGAAGGGCAGATTGAGGGAAAGGAACGGTGGGGGAAGAAAAATGAGGACTTAAAGATCAACATTTTTCTGTCTAGTCCCAGAATGAAAGGGTCGCCGCGGTTTGTCATCGTCATCAAGGGGAACGAGGTAGCGAGATATAAGCAGATTTGGTTACTGCAGACTCCTGGGATATCCTTTCTTCCTCTTCTTTCTCCAGCTTTTTGGGTCTACCTCTTGGTTTCCTCCCTGGTGCGGTGGCAGTTCTCCGGCCTTTGGCAGCCCCCTTGCTCTTACTCCCTTTCGGTCTGCCCCGAGGTCCTCACTGGGCTCCTTCGGGTGTTGTTTCCGGGGTCGACCTCGCCCTCTCCTCTCAGACCCGTCTTTGTCCTGTTTGGAGGCCAGAGGCTGGCTGGACTTCGAACTAGATTCATTCATCCTCCCCCTTCTCTAATGAGAGGTGGTAAAGGGTAGGGGGATGGCGTTCGGCAGCGGGCCGGCTTGGGTGCGTAGCTGCGGGTTGCGGGGGAGCAGCGCGGACTGCGAGCGAATGACCTCGCTAAGCTTCCCTGCTCTGGCTCCTCCCGCCCCCGCTGCTGCCGTTTGCTGCAAATGCGGCTGCCCTCTTGGAGGGGCAGCTCCAGAAATAGTCCCGGCTCACACTCCCAATTAGAGAAGCGCAGCCCCGGCTCTGTGGAGCTTGAAAAGAGCGTGGTGCAGCTTTTTAAAAAAGTGTCCAGGAAGGCAATAGAGTAAGTATAGAGACTAATTCAGTCCCATGAGAGAGACCATTCTTGCTGAATTCTCTCAGTCTGGGTATCTCTGTCTGTGTAGACTATTTCCATGCCTAGAAGCCCATAATCCTTAGTTTTGATTGCATTCTCACTCTATATAAAACTGTCTCCTGGCTACTCAGAGAGGAAGTTTTTTTCTAGTTTCACTCTCCACACTTCAACAATTTCCATCTTTCACTGAACTAACAGTTGTTCTCCTTCTGATTACTATTTCCTGTCCAGAATCCTAGATCCCATTTGGATATCTTGACTTGGAACCATTTGTTTTTTTCAGGAAGATCTCTATTCATTACCATATACTGCCCCTCAGAAACATTCATATATATGCACGTGTGTGGGTATGGCCACACATGGAAAATACCACTACATAACTCCAACGACAGCATATATCCAGACAGGCACAGGTGGCTGGGAAGACACTCACCTTTGTTCAGTGGGGTTCTCTTGTAACTTCATTAGTAGCTTTTCCAAAGCATGTATGGAAAAAGTTAAATGTTACCCAAATTAAAGAAGGCTGTTTTCTGGAAACATTTTATGTTGGGGAAAAAACATGCACACACACACACACACACACACACACACACACAACAGAGAGAGAGAGAGAGAGAGAGAGAGAGAGAGAGAGAGAGAGAGAGAGAGAGAGAGAGAGAGAGAGAGAGAGAGAGAGAGAGAGAGAAAATGTTCAGCATTTCTTTGACGCAAGCCAGGCAAAGGTTAGCGGTGTGCTTTCTTATAGTTGTGGCTGGAGGAAGAGTAATTATGGTAAGCTGCCTCAAAGTGCTGCCTGGTGAAGAGTCTGTTGACATTTGCATTATGATGAATGCCGTTCTCCAAGGGTTTTCTAACTCAGCTGTTCTCAATTGTAATAAGATTTTTGTAAAAGCCACACACAAACACATAATTTTCCAGTACTGGTGTTGGAAGAAAAAACATCGGCTGCAAATCCCTCCTTGATGGAATATTAACATTTCACTTAATATGCCTATTCTAACTGTCCTTATCTCAGTCTACTTTCCAAGAGCAAAGATGAAAAAGGAGACAGAAACACACGTTATTACATGCCCAATTTTTGTTAAATATAATTGGCTTCTTTGAAGCGTTTCAATCTGAGATCTCCAAACAAACCCTTATATTGTTACAGGGTCTCAGCATCTTTCCTTCCTGAGACTTTACAAAATGACTTTTTATATCTTTCTTAATTGAGTCTTGTTTTCGAAAGGCAGTACAGCCTAGGGAGAAAAGTGTTGGACCCTTACTTAAAAAGACGTGGGCTCAAATCCTGCCCCCCTCCCCCTTGTTAGCTGTGTAACTCTGGGCAATTCTCTGAGCTTTCAATTTCCTCATCTTTTTGAAGGAGGTAGTATTCATATCCTGTACATAGATGTTGCAGCTGCCTATGAAGACTTTGTAGTATGTGCTCAGGTGGTTTTCAATTTAAAACCTAATTATTCTCATTCTTAAACTTCTCGTTTCTTGATATTTTTCTCATCCCATGTAGTTTGAAGGATTGTTGTGGGACTCAGATAAACAAACCTACATAAATGTTGAAGTGCTTATATAAATGTCAGTTATTATTATAGTTTTGCATTATAGTTCTTTGTGTGTATATCTTCTAATGGACTGAAATTTTCATGAAGGCAAGGACCATGTCTTATTTGTCTTGAATTTTCTCTGTTCTCAACTACTCCCAGCAGTACCTGGCCCAACACATGGAGCATGGAGTAAGGACTTAATTGTTGAATTGAACTAATTGAATTTTGAGACCTCCCAACCACTTTAATCATTTGCATGAGTGTTGTGTCTTTTTACAGATGAAGAAGTCAAGTGCAGAGGAATTAAATGATTTGCTGAAGGTTCACAGTATGGGCCCTAGGGTTTCTGACAGGTGTCCTTTACTAAGAAAACCAAGATTTCCTGAAATAACCAGGAAAGATCACACTTTCTCAACATGATTAAAAATGTTTCTTCCCTCATCTACACAGCAACACTCTTAATGTATTGTCTTCCCCCATTAGAATGTTAGTTCCTTGAGGTCAAACACTGTCAAGCTTGCCTGAATTTGTATCTCCAGTTCTTAGTAAGCACTTAATATTCTCTCTCTCTCTCTCTCCCTCCCTCCCTCTCTCTCTCTCTCTCTCTCTCTCTCTCTCTCTCTCTCTCTCTCTCTCTCTCTCTCTCTCTCTCTCTCTCTCTCTCTCTCTCTCTCTCTCTCTCTCTCTCTCTCTCATCTACTTATCTGTCATTTATCCATTTTATTATCTATTATTCATCTGATTGGGGTAATAATTCCTGTAGTACCTAGTTATTGGGAACATAAAAGAGATAATGCATGTAATGTATTTCGCAATAATGGTAGGTAAATATTGGTTGTTGTTGTTTTGGCTCTGGGATTTCACTGGCGGAGGAAACTCCCAATAAGAAGCTCCATCTACCAGGGCAACTGGGCAAATGCTCTTTAACTTATAGTAAGAAAGTTGCCTGGGGCATTGAAAGGTTCATTGACTTGCCCAGGGTCACGTAGCTAGTATGTGAAGGGGGACTTGAAGTTTTATCTTCCTGACTCTAAGGCCACCTCTCTCTTTTTACTGTCATTGTCATTATTGTCCTTGTCATCATCATCATCATCATCATTATCTTCTTTTTCTCCTCTTCCTCCTTTTTCTCCTTCTTTTCTCTTCCTCCTCTTCTGCCTCCTTTTCCTCTATCTCCTCCTCCTCCTCCTCTTCCTTCTCTTTTCATTTGAGCTCCACTGAATGATATGGCAGCTGATATTCTCTGGGTGTTTCTCCAAAGCATCAGATAACTAGATAAAATTGGACCAGAGTAGTTGTCTTGGTCTTAAGGTACTCTGGGCGTGCTACAAGCTTAGCCACTGCTTTATGTGCATTTTATGTTTAAGGGTCCAGAGACTAGGGATGCCATTCAGCTTAGCCAGGCTGCCTCTCCTAGGAACAGCAGTCTTAGACAGGAGGAGCAGGGCAAACATAAGCAAACATTTCATGCAGATGGTAGCAGCACTAGTACATTGGTTTGCGTCTCATGAGAATCCCAACCCTTTCATTTCCAGTGCTCCAGGTTGGCCCCCAACAGCAGTGAATTAATGAATGAAAGAATGAAAACAATTTATTAGGTGTTTATTTTATGCCAGGCACTGTACTATACAAAACAAATGGAAAGATTTGAGGGTACAAAAAGAAAGGTAGTCTCTGCTTTCAAGGAGCTTGCATTCTCATAACAAAGCAATACAGCACGTATAAGGGAATGGTGACCAGGGAGGGGTAGTTTGGACTGAGAAGAACAGGGATGGTGAAGGGATCCATTGGAAAATAGACATATCTTTCCAGGAATGGTATTGTAGATTGGAATCTTGCTACCAGAACTAGTGGTAGAAAAGAGGAGAGGAAGGATGTGTGGGTGGTGGCATGGTAAAGTGCTTTGAGCTCCTCAGGGAAATAGGGTTTTTAGCTATAACCCAATGCCATTCTTAGTTTATATTGTGTTACTCATCAACATGTTATGGGCTAGAGCCATTGAGTCAACCATACGTAAGCCAAATTTTAGAATAGTACCAGTATTGAATGCCTAAGGAATATACTGATAGCTCTTATTTTGAATGACTTATACTCAGATTCCACTAAGTCATTCATTTCGCCTACACCTCCAATATTGCTGGTAGGTGTTCTTTTGACAAAGTCCTCAGAATAAAAAGGAATGAAAGGATGGGGGCTTGTTTCCGTTATTGAATGTATGTTCAGCATCAACAGCTGGGTAATAATATCTCTTAATCAATCTTGGAGAAATCCCGCCCCCACTGCTGCCATGTTCTCCACCCCAAGTTCAGATAGAACATCCTCCAAGGCTAGAGAGTGGCAGATCTGTCTGTGGACCCTGAACTTCAGATATGGCTGGGACAGCATAAAAGGCTGTGCAACTCCCAGTGGAGACACACAAGGGCTTTATTTTCTGAGGGTCCATTTTCCAAAATAGACTTAGATTCCTGGGTCAGTAGAGGTTAATGTGTATAAAAAGAAGAAATCAAAGCTTGACGACAGCAACATCCAGGAGAGGAACATGGCATGATCACAAAAGGAAAACGTAATTGGTGAAATTTAGTGCAGGGGTTCTACATTTGGGTCTGCAAACTTTTTTTAAAAAAATCTGTTTTTATAATTGTATTTCAAAATAATTGGTTTCCCTTGTAATCCTCTGTATTTTGTTTTCTGCATTTTAAAATGTTATTCTGAGATGGGGTCCATAGGCTTCACCAGATTGACTGCCAAAGGAGTCCATGGTACAAAGAAGGCTAACCCCTTCTTTGTGTATAAAGGCACAGTGATTATAATGAAGCCCAAACTTTACACATCTTGTCATGCCATCACACCACTTCATAAGAATGTGATACAAAAAAGGCCATATCATGGAATGCTGTGATCTCCTAAATGGGGTGTGCATACCCCAAGCAGTGCATAGGATGATGAGGGTATAGAAAACAATATTAGAACTTCCATTTTGGAATATAAAAAGTAAGAGAAAATTAAGCTGCACTAATATTTAATAGATAGTTGTTGTTAGCTCCCACATTTGATCTGTGCGTCAAATGGTCATGAGACCCACACAGAATTCAAGGCATCTAAAGGAAGAATGGGCATTCCATAAGGTGAAAGGGACCCTTTCATTTGTTCCTTTTTTTCCAGCTTGTTCTGAATGAAGGATATCTTTGTGTGCCTGGTTAAATGAATTTATAGATTCATTTTAACTAAGCTAATCTTCACAAGCGCAACTAGGTGGTGCAGTGCCTAGGGTACCAGGCCTGGAATCAGGATGACTCCAATTCAGGAGTTCAAATCCGGCCTCAGACAGTTACTAGCTGCATGATGTGGGCAAGTTACTTCATCCTGTTTGCCTCAGTTTCCTCATCTGTAAAATGAGCTGGAGAAGGAAATGGCAAACTGCTTCAGAATCTTTGCCAAGAGAACCTCAAATGGGGTATTGAAAAGTTGGACACAATTGGAATGACTCAGCAATCTTCACAAAGTGGACAAGGCACTTTATAAGTTTCCTTCAAAGAAATGGTAAATTGAAGATAATACTAATAATGGGAGCATGATGAATAAGAAAATGACAGAGTAGAAAGCTATTTTTTTCTTTCATCTCTTAGTATGGGGGTTCTTGGTGTCTATAAACATGTTTTAAAAATTTTTGATAATTGTATTTTAGTATAACTGGTTTTATTTTTGTAACCTAGTGTATTTTATTTTAAGCTTTGGAAAATCTGAGTCTGAGTAGGCTTCAGCAGACTGCCAAAAGGAACTATCACACAAAAGAGGTTAAAAAATCCCTATTTTAGTATGAACATTTTATCACTTGTATTACAAGGTGAAAACAACAGTGATCTACTCAGATTTGATAAGATATAAGACCAAAAAAGAGAAATTATCAATATTACTTGAAATATGGATTTTCATCCACTACTAATAATCTCTCCCTAAGTGTATATTGTACGTTAAGATCTTAACTAATGATAGTATGACACTATCATGAATGAATGAATGAATGAAACATTTATTAACCACTTAGTATGTGCAAAGCACTTTGTTAAGTGCTAAAATAAGCAATACATTTAAAAACTAAGCTTTTGTTGTTGAAGATGATAGATGTGTCATGTCTAAAAACTCACATATATTCACTTTTTGGAAACAGAATTTTTTAACCTCTTTTAAAATCTTCAAAATGAATAGTTTCAATGACTTTCAAACACCTTTATTAAAGATATAAAAATGTAGTATCTTCTGGTTAGTTTTCAAGAACTGATTGACATTTTTGGCAATGGATATTTCCTGCCTGAATTTAAGGAAAAGCTTTGCATAACTGGTGAATTGGAATGAAAAATGAGTAATATCATTTAGTAATCACAGCCAACAATATACTTTTTTCCATTCAGGCCTACTTGTCTTTGTGAGACGTCTTTGTGAGGCATCTTTTTCACCTATGGCAGCCATTTAAACCAAGTATCAAAATAAAGTAGAATTAGAAGCAGACCTTGAAATCACTGTATTAAGCTTTTTTTAAAATGAAGCATATTCAGTGACATTGCTTCTTATTGAGAGCAAGGATTTTTTTTTTACTGTTAATAAATTAAAAAAATTAGTCAAATCCAGCTGAAAATAGCAACAGCTTGTTAAATGGGTGGGCGCTTAAGTCCTGTTCCTATTCCTTTTCTTTCCCTATTCCACAAGGGAGCAGCCACTTAGTTTTGCTTCTAATATTTCTCTCAAATTGAGTAGAGAAGTAGAGGCTGTTCTCCTTTTCCTCATCTCTCCATGGCTGAGAAGGTCTGAAGTTTAGCCTCATTAATATCTTTCCCTTTTTCTCCATCTCTGCCAGGACAGGGATGTTGACATGGCAGAGTGTCTTGGCAGGTCCCATGAGACCAAAGACAAGTATCAGCTGCAATCCACTGCGTTCTTCTTTATGAGGAAAGTTGTACACCGTTATTTATTTGCAATTGTTGCTAAGAATTCTATTTTCATGATATTAAGAGCCATTTCTGGTAGACTTTGTGCTCATTGCTGAGTTAAAGATTCCCTGGTCTATGTGGTCTGTACAAGTTGATGATTCCCATTAAATATCCCTCAACTGTCTAGATTGAGGCAACAATGTATACTTATTCTGTGAAATTCAGCTATACTGGTACGCTATGACTAAGTCCAGAAGTCCCAACAGATGTTAGTCTGTAGTATACCGAACACGTGGTAGAAATAAGAGTTTTCTGCTTTTCTATCTGGCATAGTCATACTCTCCAAATAATTTTTAAAAGTCAACTGCCCATGGTAGTCTGTCCCTTCAACCTACCTTTCAGTCTCTTTTCTACCTTTCACTTCCATACTTCTTGAAAAAAACTGTCTATAGTCAATGTCCTTAGTTCTTAACCTCCTATCATGTCCTTCATGGCTTGTAGCCACATACCTTGACCCTCTCCATTCAGCTGAAACTGCTCTCTCAAAAATTGCCATGGCCTAATCACGAAATATAATAGCAGTTTTTAGTTTTTGTCTTCCTTTACCTTCGCAAAGTCTTTGACACTAATTCCTTTGACTTTGTTGATGTCACACTTATTGATTCTACTTCTATATCTTTAACTGTTCCTTCTCTATTTCCCTGTTCTTCTCTCTACTCTGTACTCTCTGATCACCTCCTCCATAGCTCTGAGAGCCAACCTTTATTTTCTGTCCCCACCACTTTCTCTTGAGCTTCAGTTTTGGAACTGTGAACCCATGGTTAAATCAGTTTGGTGAGCCATTCCAACACATACACGCAGCATTGTTTATTTAATATTTATATTGTCCTTTGATACGTCTATTTTTATATATGCTTTATAGTTCACATAATAGATCAGCATAGCAGTAGATGTAGGTAATTTGTAAATAAGTATACATATGGTGAGGGGTGTCAAATTACTGATAGAGATGGGTGTATGACCAAAAAATTGGGAAGCCACTGGTATAATGAATGGAGTGCTGGACTTGGAATGAGAAAGACCCAAGTTCAAATTCTGCCCTCTGTCCAAGACAATTCTCTAGGACTTTTCTAAAAGATCATAGTAAGAAGAGGGATACATTTAGATATAAATGTGATGTAAAAGGAAAAGGCTTCAATAAAATAAAATTCGGGTAATAATATTTGCCCAACTACATTATAGGTTTTGAAAATGGAATCCATTATCTTTCTGCCTAAACCCATCTCCCCTCCTACCTTTCCTGTTACTATAGAGGGCAACACCACCCTCCCATTTGCCCAGGCTCACAACCTAGGAGTCATCCTGGACTTTTCCTTGTCTCTCATCTCCCGTATCCAAGTGGTTGCCAAGCTTTGTTGATTTCACCTTTGCAACATCTCTCTAATACGCTCCTTTTTCTCTTCTGATGCTTCCAGTATCCTTCATTCCCCCATACCTGAACTATTGTACTAGCTGCAGGGGTGTCTTGCTGCTTCAAGTCTCTCCCCGCTTCACTCCATCCTCCATTCAGCCACTGAGATGATTTTCCTAAAGTACAGATCCAATCATGGCACCCCACCTATTGCCACGGCGGTCAAGCACAAAATGCTGTTTGGCTTTCAAAGCCCTTCATAACCTAGTCCCCTCCGTACCTTTCCAGTCTATTTATGCCTAACACACACACACACACACACACACACAACACACACACTCACACACTCATACACACACTCACACCTGTGACACTGGCCCCTTGCTTGTTCCATGAACAAGACCCTTTATCTCTCAGCTCTAAACATTCTCTCTGACTGTCTCCCATGCCTGAAATGTTCTCTATTCTCTACTCTGACTACTGACATCTGTGGCTTCCTTTAAGTCTCAACTAAAATTTCACCTTCTACAGGAAACCTTTCCCAAATCCTCTTAATTCCAATGTCTTCCCTCTGATAAGTTTTCCTATTTATCCTATATGTTGCTTTCTTTGTATAGATTCATTTTCATGTTGTCTCCCCCCATTAGATTGTAAGCTTCTTAAGGACAGAGCTGTCCTTTACCTCTTTTTGCATCCCCAGAACTTAGCACAGTGCCTGGCACATAGTAGGCACTTAATAAATTCTTACTTATTGATTGAATTGTTATTATATCATCACAAACTAAGAGTTAGAAGGGACCTGAAAGGTCATCTTATTTTCATCATCTTGTAGCAATTAAAATGTAAGTAGCATGTGCATTTTTGGGAAGGCAGTAAATTAATGGAGTATGTTCCCCTTCATGACACATACACTTATTCTTTTTTTTTTTATACACTTATTCTTAGTAGCAACTTGTGCATATGCAAGACAAAGTAGGGCTCCAAAGAGTAATACCATTATAGGGAAGCAAGCACAAGCAAAAGTCTCAGCCCCACTGAGGTAGTGCTATCTCTATTCAAGAGAACTATGTCAGCCATGACTTACATTTATGTGTGCATAGCAACATGGAAGTTAAACACATTTAAACATTAACAACACATGATCTTGTGCCACGGTTCTAGCTCAGTAGTAGCCTTTGGCTAACTTGACTGAACTTATTACCATATTCCACTATGTTAAGGAATAGACAATATTTATTATATGCATAAACACATTTTTAAAAACTATAGGTTAGTTGGTAGACACTGAGAATTCCCTTCCCTGATGAAATCACAGACCCTTTGTGTATTTGCATGCAGCACTGAATAAATCTTTCCTGTATTTGCATGTGATACAGAAGTGATTTCCTGAGATGATAGGACAAAGTTTCATTTTAAAGGAATTAAAGGCATTTTTTTCAGGCTGTTTCATTACCTATTAACACAATTTAGTTGATTATAGTAATGATGATTGATAAAGTTTGCAAAATGATTTACTATTTGGAGTCAGGTGAACACGCGTTCAAATCCCATATCTGGTACTTCTAGCTGTGTGACCATGGGTAAGCCAAATAAAACTCCTTGAGCCTCAGTTTCCTCACCTGTAAAATTGGGCATTTCATAATCCTTGTAGTACTTTGAGGCTTAAATGAGATACTACCTATAGAATGTTGGGCAGACTTTAAAGGTCTTATATTATTGGTAATAACCATCCTTCTCATCTTTTTCTGTAGGGTTAGAAATGGTCTGGGGACAAGTCTTGTCCTTGCTATTATTCTTTTACACTTAATGTTCTTCAGATTTTTCACATATGGATAAAATAGCTTCTTTTCGTAATTGAATCATTATTATATCATTTAACCCTCATGCCAACTCTGTGAATGAAGTGTTATGCCTGTTATTAACCCCATTTTGTAGATGAGAAACCTGATGCTTACCCATAGAACTATATTTAATGAATATTAGAAGTGGGATTTAAATTCAGGCCTTCTTACCTCCAAGTGCAGCACTCTGTCTACTATGGCATCTTGGTTACTTGTTACAGAGCCTTGTAAATAATCTTCAAAATCCATTAGATTTTGCCTTGCAAAACACACACACACACACACACACACACACACACACATATTATATATATGTAGGTATACACACATACATACTTATTTATTCTATCATCTTAAAAATGGGACAATTAATTCTTTTGCCCCATTATGATTTCTTGAAATACAGCACTGAAAAAACTGGCTTTGATAAATCCCATTGGGATTTAAATGGAGCTACCTCACAGTGCCTTAAACCCAAATCAGTCTGGCTCTCACTGATTGGCCAACAACAGATCCCAGCCCAAGCCTCTCTTGATCACTGTTTTGGGTTTTGATGGCTCAGAGTGAATGTAAATAGAAATTGTTTCTGTTCTGGCCAGAAACCCTGTGGTTCTTCCTCTCCCAGACTGATTTTTTTTTTAATAGGTAAAAGAAGCCATTTTTGGCTTCATTTCTTACCTAGCCTTAATCACTGAATGGGTGTAGACTCAGACAAACTGAGACCTGGGAAAGAACTTAGCTTAAAAAGGCTAAGGTCTACTGCATCTGGGACCATCTCCAGTCATTCTGATCCACTAGAGAAGAGAGTGAGGCTGGTGATGTTGCACAGCCCTGCCTCACTTATATCCAGTTCACGTGCAAGTCAAGACATCACCTTCCTGATGTCATTTGTCCTCTGAGAACGAAGAACAAATAACAACACTCTTTCTCTCTGTCACTGTCTCTGTCTCTGTCTCTGTCTCTGTCTCTCTCTCTCTCTCTCTCTCTCTCTCCACACACACACACACACACACACACACACACACACACATGCACATACATATATATACACATACATACATCTATCTATCTATCTATCTATCTATCTATCTATCTATCTATCTCTGATATTTTTCCTATCTCCTGCTCTAGCTCTCATTATTAA
Organism: Phascolarctos cinereus; assembly: GCF_003287225.1. Lineage (NCBI taxonomy): Eukaryota > Metazoa > Chordata > Mammalia > Diprotodontia > Phascolarctidae > Phascolarctos > Phascolarctos cinereus. Next base: position 87,626,973 of record NW_027556180.1, read on the forward strand.
GTTGACAATTTGGGTATCTAATTTGTGTGTGTGTGTGTGTGTATCCAAACACTCTGTTGTCTACCAAATAACAATCTCAGAAGAATTAAGCCAAAAGGAGTGAATAAGAAAGTCAGAGCTTTCAAGATGGCTCCTTCTGCCCCTATGCTTTATTTCCATTAGACACATCCTAATTTCTTTTAGATCTGGTGTGTGTAGCCCCTTACTCCAATTCAGCCATTAAAAAAAAAAAGATAGAGGAGTCAGAAAGAGAACCAGTTGTAATTTTGCTTTCTGAAATCTTCTGAATGGGTGGTGCCTGACCCAGGCAGTGATGAGGCATGGTCAGTTATTAGTGGCAGAACTTGTGTAAGAAGCTTATTTTCCCACACTCTCTGTGTGTTTCCATTAGACTCACCTGCTAAGTGGTGTCTTGTTTACTTTAGGACTTTGCCTCTGGCTTGCAGCCTGGGGCATAAATGGAGCAAAGTACAGGAGCTATGCTGAGTTCTCTGGTTCCAAGCAAATGGGCTGGATCAAGCTCATAACACAGCCATCCATTTCCCCATCCTGACACCTTTCCATTTGCTGGTGACTTTGGCTGCTGTTCCAGGACACATCAATACATTGATGTCTGCAAGCAACTAAATACTGTCAATTTGTAGTGGGACTTGATGAATTGTCTCAGCGATTCTAGCCCACCAAGAGAAATGAGAAGTTTCTGATATAAACAAGGGACCTACAAGGGATGCAGTCTGAAAGCTGACTCTGGTGTAAGATGCCAGGCTTTATCTACTTCCCAGCTATTTTTGGTCATTCTCATTTAATGGTGCCAAGAAGAAATTCATTCATTCATTCATTCAATTAACAAATACTTGTCAGGTACCTACTTTTAGCCAGAATTTTTCATCTCTCATATTCACTTAAAGGGAAGAAAACAAGTGGTTTCAGGAGAATGTATCTCTCTAAGAGAGCAGAGGGGACAATACTTAATGTCGTGAAAAATACTGGAGCATGAGCTTCATTGCTGACAAAGTGTGAGCTGCGTAAACTGAAAATACTGTTGTCCTATACAATCTGGTAAGCATCTCCAGCAACATTACTGGGACTGGTTTATGACCCTAAGACTTCAGGTCAGCTTGGAAACCTTGAGAAGGAGAAGAGTCAAGGCTGCATTATATGGAGTCTTTCTATGGAAATATTCTTGGCCACTCTAGTAAATGAGGTCTTAGGGTATTTACAATATAACCTGGTGGCCAGGTTATAGATAATTTTTTAGGCAACAAATGGAGGAGGGGGGCTCTAATAAAGCTGAGTTTCTTAGATAAATGTTTCACCACAGTGAAGTTTCAGGGGTCCCTGTGCCATACCTTAAGGTTTTCATAACTCTTCCTCGTGCACCTTAAGGGAATTGCTTTCCCTCTATTGGATTCCCAAGGGAGTCCTGTGTGGGAGGGAGTCTAGATGCACCTCCACAGCTCTGGGGGCTGACTGAATAGGAAACAGCTTCAAGGTCCAGAATAGCATGAACTATTCAGGTGATCCCAGCAGGGAGAATTCTCACAGCCATCAGGGAGACAGACAAGAGCTGAAACTTGGGCACCATGCCTATATCGACAGTAAGTTGAACTTAAAAAGTGTTGGTAGGTCTAATATGCCAGAAGTCATAATACAGCATTGCATTCTGTGAAGAGTCCTGTTCCAATTTGTATCAAGGAGCTATGTTAATCTGCTAAATGAGCTCCATGACTGGAGTTAGAACTAAGTTTTAAGGACACTGAGGATTCCATGCTGTTGGTTTTGGTAGCCCAGTAACCAAAGACTGCAATTAGGGATGCCTATACTTCCCAGGCTCTTGCCTCTTTCTCTTGCCACTTAAACTAAACAGGTCTGTACTGAGTTGTTTTCTTTCATATGCACTTTTGATTATTTCTGTCTGGTCTGACATTCTGCAGATGGCTTACTTACGTTTAAGCAAGGATATTTATGTATAGTGGTCTGACTCTGCTAGGATCAGGGACCATGGAGTAGATCGCCATCAATCATTTAGCCTTCTACCACTTATTGTCATGTCTTAGGTTCTTTTGTTAAGGATGATGCGTCAGTTATGATGTGTCTTTCATGTCTGTAGCCCTGTGAGGCTCTATTATTTCTTCCAGAGCTAGATCTTTGTTTCAGTCACTCAAACCTAAATGATCATGGTTTAAAAATCCACTTAATTAGATTAAAGAAAAACATAGTAAAATCCAAGGAAGCATTAGCCATTTATAATATAAATGTGATATTCCAAATGGTTCTCAGATTTAACCCTTCAAGCCAAGACCTCCTTTCAGGTTGGAGTCCAGTTCCTCCATATTTAGTCTTGAATGTATAGCCCAAGCATGAAAGAGAGACAGTTTCTAAGTCCAGCATATTATAATAGCTCTCTCATCTGCTGCTGCCCCAAGCACAGGACGATGGGTGATAATTATAACATAATAATATTTACTGGAGAGCCAGGTGACTAGACCTTGCAAAGGGTGATTACCATCACTACGGGAGTGGGTAAGCAATGGATTGGGGGCTGGGCTTCTCCAGTGGGGTCATTGCTGCTTTCACAGAAATTGGAATACCAGGGATCATGACTTCCAGGGTTCCTGGCTTGTCAGAGTAGGAGGAAAGCAGTCAGAGCACAGGAAAGAGGAGGGGGGAAACACCCCAAGTAAGTCCTATGTTCTCCTGGGTGAGGGGAAACCAAAGGAGATAGTCCTAGCTTCAGCACCTATCCTGATCATTATTTCGTGTTCTGTCTTCCAAAATTCTATGGTCTACTACTGTATCATAGATCTACCATTGCATTACCCCTACCCAAGCACTATGCATATCAAGAGGAAGAAGAGCAAATGAAATTAATTAAGAGCACCAGAGTACTGGCAAGGAAGTAGGGCTGCCTCCCCTTATACTTCCAAAGGAAAAAAAGAGAATATTAGTAATGAAATAATACATCAGGTTAAAGATAATCAAAAGCACATATAAAAGAAAAAAACCTCAGTACAGACTAGTCTAGCCTAAGCTTTAATATATGAGTAGTTGCCACTTTGATTCTCTGTATCCAGGAAGCTAACCCCAGACTTTCTGGCTCCCTGTGGTGGGTATGGTATTTTGGAAAAGCCAAAGGATTTGTATAAGACAGTACAAATATGGAGCTCTCCCTCAGGTGAACCAGAAGTTAAGTAGAGATAGGACAGATTCACAAGCAGAGACATAGATAGACAAGCAAAAGTCAATTTCCAGGAAAGTTTATTTGGAATGGGAGACAGAATAGATACTGAGAGGTGTCACAGGCATCAAAAGGGATGTGCTGATGAAATCACCTTCACATTTTTTAGCAATAACTATTGGCCCCCCATCCTATCTCTTCCAAATGGATCAAACAAGAATATATTTGTAAAATGCTTAGAACAGTGCCTGGCACACAATAGAGAAGAAATGCGTGTTCCCTTTCCTTCGCTCTTCCCTGCTTAATGTTCTGAGGCTGTGCTATGAACCTGCTCTAATCTTGTTTAGTTCCATTTTTTTCACATCCTTTCTATTTGAAACAAAAATTTTAAAATTTATAAAAGAAATTTAGGGTGATTTTTTTTATTATTTTAAATTTTAAGAATTAAACAAAAATATTTTTTCTCTCCCTTCTACCTCCTCCCAGCTCTCACACCATTGGAAAGAAGAAAAAACTAGAACAAAACCATTTTACTAACTATGTATAGTCAATCTAAACAAATTCCCTCATTGACTGTGTCCAAGAAATATATGTCTCATTTTGTACCTCTCTGGTGAATAGGTGGATAGCATGCTTCATTATTTTGGTCTTCTGGAACTGTGGATGTCATTTCATTGATTAGAGTTCTTAAGTAATTCAAAGTTGTAGAATGACTTTTCACTTTCTCCCAAGAAGTCACACTTAGAGAATATTAGCCATTATTCTCTTCAGATCAGGAGAACAAGTCTTTGAAATTTACTTCTATTTACTAACTTGCTAAGTAAGTGTCTCTTCTTCCTAACCAATGGGAAGGTATGGTGACAGGATTGTCCAGGGACCATAACAGGTAAAGACAGGTGTTCCATCATCTGAAACACAACACCCTGAAAATACCAAGATAGCCCCTTGACTTAGATAAGACTGTAGAACTTTAGACTCACGAGGGACCTTAGATCATTTTGCCCAATATTCTCAAATTACACTTGAGAAAACTGAAAATCTGAGAGGTAAAATTATTTTTCCAAGGTCATACAAATTGCAAGTGGTGGAGCTGGAATTTGAACCCAGCTCTTTTGACTTCCAATTCACTGTTCCTTCCATATATTTTTATGTCTTCTCAAAAGACTATGTCACTAGCTTCTGAAAGGGGGACTTCACTGTCCACTGAAAGCTTCTTAGGGTCAAAATAGAGCATCTCACCCCAAGTGGTCCAGGCCTGGTATAGGGGGAAAAACCCAGGGGGTATGTACACCATCTTGTTTTTCAGGGCTCCACAGGGACTGAAGAGTTTGTATTATAACAATGTGAACATTACATCATGCAAAGTATTAAACTGATTAACAATTAGTATTTTAATGTATACAATTCAGTGAACATGAGGCAGATGTTGCAAGTTTCTGATATCTTACAAACAAAATCTGTGTCCTTTCAAGGACTTTCAAGGAATCTTAAAGATGGGGGAAATGATATTGTACAAAATATCAGATCTTATTACTGAAAAGAGTACCAAAACCAATTGACCTCCATGCCCACTTTCCTATCTATACAAAATATTTATGAGAGTCATCTATATGGGAAGGAAGGGTATACTTGATGCAGATACTAGTGGGAAACAGGCAGACTTCTGCAAGCCCTATTCAATAATAGGCCCCATCTTTACCATTTCACAATTAACTGAAATATGTAGAAAATATAAGACCCTATTATAATTGTTGTTTGTTGATTACAAAAATAAAAGCAAGTGATTGGATGGAACAAAATATGACCTCATGAGAACTTTTATAACAATGTATCCTTTCAAATTTTCTTAGTCCCATTTAAATGTATTGTTTGGAAATGTATGTTTCTTATTTGTCCTTTTCCTCCATGTTTACCTATCCATGAATATATTATTTTCCCCCAATGGAATGTAAGCTCCTTGAGGACAGACAGTATCTCATTTTCATATTTTATCTCAGGCACCTAGCATAGTGTCTGTAACACAGTAGTTCTTTAAAAATGTTTGTCAAGTAATTGATTTGTCTCCCAGTTTGGTATAAACTGAGTTTAGATTATTTTAGAGGGTTCCAAATGAGCTGGGATGGGGGGTTCAAACAAAATGAAATGACTTGCTCCGGATCATATAGCCACAATCTAATATACCCCACCATGATCCTAATAGTTCATGTCAGTCCAGAATCGAGTGGAATGCGAGCTACACAAAGTAAAGCTGGATTATACCTTATCATCCAGACTTTGTATACTTTCTAAGTTAAGGGTGACTGCCTTTCCTAAACTGAAAAGTGGGATACCACTGAAAGGTGTGATTATAATAGTAACTGGCATTTATATAGCACTTTAAGGTGTGTGGAGCACTTTACAAACCATCTCATTTTGTCTTCACAACAACTCTTAGAGGTAGATGCTATATATTACCTGCATTTTACACACAGGGAAACTGAGGCATGCAGATTAAGTCATTTGCCCTGGGTCACAAAGCTAGTAAGTGTCTGAGGCCAAGTTGAACTCTGTAACTCTATCCACTGGGCCACCTAGTAGTCTAGGAGAGAAGAGGAGAAAGCTACTGTATATTAGATAAAATAGCAGTCATACTATTTCTGAGCTAAGCTGTTTTCCCTCTTTGAGCTCAAATCCAGGCCCTTCCCCATCACAAAAGCACATTTTTCTTCAACTCCTCCACTATGCCCAATACCATCGAGCACCCAACTTCTCATACTAGATTTGAGGAGACTTGAAAACTCTTGTTCTGGATTCTTGGTATTCATTCTTGCCAAGTTAGCTCTTCCTCTGACATGGATTTTCATAATATTTCAGACTGTCCATTCTCTGAGAAAGGATGTAGCTTCTGGGGCCCCAGGGCACCGATTAAAATATGACTTGGGGAGGTATAGCAACCTCTTGGAGAGGCTCTCCAGGGAGGATTTGGGGCTCACATCTTAGCTCTGTGAATGTGCCTCATTCCTCTCTTTCAAGTCAATTTGAATGATTACCTCAGTTCTTTGTTTGTTTGGTCCTTCATTCTCACAAATAGTCCCCCCTGAGTTGTATTCAGATGTATCATACTTGTAGACCACTCAACATATATACACAACCCAAATATTCTGCACAGACAAATGAGGGAGAGATCATTTCCATTTCAAAAGATGTTTTTGCTTTTTATTCTAAGAGATTTGACTCAGGATCTCTTTAAACAGTGAGCTATCCTGGTGGCATAAAAGGATCCTATGTGCAAAAATTCTAGATACCTATCACTTTTTAGGAACTCATCTGTTGTGAGTATATAACTGTAGAAATGTACAAAACATTGTTGGGTAGAATAGATAAGAATCTGCATTTTTGTAAATGCTGTTATGGTTTATCCCAGGGCACTGTCATAGAAAATCCCCTTAATCCAATTTTAAGAATCAAAGGATTTAGAGCTGAAAGGAAATTTAGAGATCTGTTAGTCCAATCATCCAATTTTATAGTTTAGAAAAATGAGACCCAGAGAGGGGGAGGAACTCACCCAAAGCCATTAAGGTTTTAAGTGGCAAAATTGGGATTCAAACCCAGGTGCCATGAAAATACATACTTCAGGAAGGACATTGACAAACTGGAGCTTGTCTAAAGAAGAGTCGCGGGAAAGGGAAGGACTCTAGAAATCATTCCCGATGAAGATAAGTTAGGGGAACTGGGGGTGTTTGATCTGAAGCAGAGAAGACCTCGAGGGGATAGAACAGCTATCTTCTGGTACTTGAAGGAATATTCTGTGAAAGAGAGATTATTACATTTATTCTGCTTGGTCCTAAGGGTCAGAAGTAGGACAAAAAATGGGTGAAAGTTGATTTCAAGAAAAAACTTGCTCACAATTAGAACTGAACAAAAGTGAAATGGGCTGCTTCATGGACTTTGGGATTCACCATAGCAGAAGTTTTTCAAGTACAGGCTGAATAAGCAATTACTGGATATATTGTAGTTTCTTGTTCACTTTCCAGTTGAGGTCACTCAAAAGACCAAGGTTAAGTCGCTTACCCAGAGTAACACAGGCATCACGTGGATGAGATGGGATTCCAGTTTCCTTTTGGCCACAGTCTATCACTTCAACCTCTACCTTGTCTAGAATCAAAGAATTTTTGGGTATTTTAGAGCTGGAAGGAAGCTTACAGATCATCTGTTCTAATCCTCTCATTTCACACCTGTGGCAAAGTTTAGCGTTGTTGTCATTGTCTTCATTGTTGTTGTTGAGTCTTGTCTGACTCTTTGTGACCCCATTTGGGGTTTCTTGGCAAAGATACTGGAATAGTTTCCCTTTCCTTCTCCAGCTCATCTTACAGATGAGGAAACTGAGGCAAACAGGGTTAAGTGACTTGCCCAGGGTCTGAAGTCAGATTTGAATTCTGGAAGATGAGTCTTCCTGACTCCAGTCTCAGAGCTCTATCCACTATGCCACTTGGCTGCCCCAAAGTCATTTACCCAAGGAGAAAATAAAGGTGGATGGAGGTTTGGACCCTTATTTCCCAACTTTTAGTTAAGTGCTCTTTCCATTACGCCTTGCGAAGTCTTATTTCTCACATCTTAGGCTGTTCAGTCCTATAAACACACTAATAATTCCCATCTTTTTGCCTATGCTCTCATTGATTTCTTTCTCATAGACTACTCTCCTCTCTCCATTATCTATCCAAGCTCCATCTAGCACTCAAGGTCTGCCAGTCTTCTATGAATCCTTCCCTGACCACTGCTGCACTTAGTGCCATCCGTGCCTCCCACTACAACCCAAGGAATAAAGACCCTCTTAACCCCTATTTCTGCTCTATAATCTACTCAGCATTGGAGTGAGTCCTGGGATAGAGCTGAGCTGGCTGAGGGAGAGTACCTTCAAACATACCTTACTCCTTGAGAAGAGCCCTGGCCTCAGGATTTTGCTGACCCCCTTCTTGACTGTTAGACAGGACCAGACACTGGACATCTGCTCTGCTGCTGAATGCGTGCTTCTGCCTCCATCCGCTTCTCCGGGATTGAGAATCAAATCAACAATACCTTTGTTACTATAAAATACATAGCAATCTACTTCTTTTGGCTCCTCTCAGAATCCCTGGGATTCTAGGTTGCCCAGGAGGAAGCTCCTTTTCCTAATCATCCTTTGCTGCTACCTCCTATCCATCCTTATCAAGCCTATTTCTCTGGTGTCCCTATCCTTCCATTGTACCCTCTGAAACCCCTGTTCTATTGTTACAACCCACCCTTCATATTAAAAATGTTCCCTTCCCAACAAAAATACTTCCTGTATATTCTGTATTTAGTAATTGTGCGCATACTGTTTCTGACCAATAGGATGTAAGCACCTTGAGGCTGGGGGCTGTTTCCTATTTTTTTTCTTTATACCCCCTGGTCTAGCATTCAGTAAAGGCTTGTGGGATTAAATTATCTCCCTCTCTTTTGAATGTCTAAAATCATAACATCTTAAAGCTACATGGGACCTACGAAATCATATCATCTAACCTGGTCATTTTATAGACCAGGAAACCGAAGCCTAGGGAAATTCAAATCACTTGTCCAAGGACATGCAGCTGTTTAGCTGTTTAGTAGCCTTCCTGGAACTAACTTGCTAATTCTTGGTTTCCTCCCTGATACCCTGGGCTGGCTTACTACTGTAGCACTTAGAGTCTGTATCACACTCCTTAGCACTTAATTATTCCTTGCCATATATCACTGGTGGTAGTTTCTTGTGTGTTAGGTTCACCTAAACCTCTCAGCAGCCATCACTACATCCCATAACTCCTTATCTCTCTCAGCAACAGCTCAGTAATAGGTACATGGTAGATGATGATTGAGTCCTGGTTGATTGATAATAAACCCGAGTCAGAAATCTAGAGAATGTGCAGCCCCACTCACAGAGGAAAAAAAAAACCTTTCAAGGTCATGTGAATAGGAAGGCTCAGGAGTCTTCCTCTCTTCTGCCCATACACAGCACCTGAAGACCCTGCTCATTAAGATAAGGTTCCATCTCATTACTGTGGCAACCCTTGCTGGAGCCCTTAATTTCTCATGTTAAAACAGCAAATGAGATGATCCAAGCATGATTTCTAATAGGTACCATGGGTCAGTCGTTATTCATTTGTTCTAGTGCTTTTCACTTGACCGGCTGAGATGAAAATTTGTCCTGATCCTGGCAAGAGCTATAAATTAGTTTTATGCCTATACTAAATTGAGATGCATAAAGAAGAGAGAGGTTGGGAAAGATGACCAGATTTGAACTGCTCCCCAGCTGTACATATCGTGAGCTAGTTTTCACTGGGAATGAATCAGACAGATTAAATGAAGGATTGTGCCAGGCAGGAAATGGACACTCTTTACAAGTTGCTGAGTGCCAGACTAACCCCTTAATGTAAATTAGCAAGGGTATTGGTAAATATTTAACAACAACTTTCTTTTTTAAAATGTACTCACAACATACTTTTAAGTTTAATTGGCATTATTAAGATTTTGTCTGTCACTTTCTTAAGTCTAGACAATCAACAAAATAAGACCTGGTTTGTAACTTTTGCTAATTTTTGAGGTGTAAATGGTCATGATGAAAATTTAACAATCATCTCTCTTCAGCTGCTTTGACCTGGTTGCAACATACCCCATGAATATAAGTTAAGACTGGAAAGGCAAGTTGGGGTTAGACTGTGGAGGGCTTTGAATAAGAAATCAAGTAATTTATTATGTTACATAATAAGAATACAGAGTTTATTATATTTTACTTAGGAGGCAAGAGGGAGCTACTGAAGGTTTTTGTGTAAGGGAGTGACTTGATTTGATTTAGGTATTTGCAATCGTGGGAAGGTGGTAAGAATAGATCAAAGCAAGAATACTCAGCCATTATATGAGAAAGGTAATCAGGAGCACTTTGTTCTCTCCTTACAAGACATTAAATTAAATAGATTTATTTGAAAATATCATTATTTCTTATTATCTGTGCTAGTGGAATAGATAATATAATACAATAAATAATCTCCAAATGACCAGTATGACATATTTTTCCTTACCATAGGATTTACTTTCCTAATTATGTTTTGCAGTGGTTTAATAATAAAATTAGTTCTCATTCTTGAGCACACTTGACAATTTATGAGTCAAACTGGGTGATGGAGGGAAACCATACTAAAAAGCAGTATTTGCTAGAGATAGCAGTAATTTGCTAGAGAGCCTGAGTAGTGAATAGAGAGTTGCTTGGAACTCAGAAAGAATGAGGGTCAAGTCCTACTTCTAATACATCCTGTCCCTGTAACCCCCTGGCAAGTCACTGGACCTCTCAGTGCCCCTAGGCAGTTCACTAAGGCAATAAATGGCACACAGGTTGATAGAGAGCTGGCCTTGGACCTAAGAAAACTTGTTTTCAAGTTCCACCTCAGACCCATATGGGTTTTGTGATCCTGGGCAAGTTACATAACCTCTCTCTGCTCTAGCCAATGGTGTCAAACTCAATATAAATGGTGGCCATTAAACTGTACACAAGGATCCCTGTGAGCCACATATTCACTTAGAAAACCACACATGTTTATATATTTCTTTTTTTAATAATATGTCAACAGATTAAAATCAGATAGGAATTACATTTTAATTTGGTTTGGGCCACACTGATTCTAGAATGTTGTGGATTCCACACACATGGTCGACACCTCTGCTCGAGGCAACTCTCTGAGACTGCAAGTTGTAGAGAAAAGGCCATCCTGCATTGGTGGAGGGAGTTTCATCATCCAGGGAGTTCTGTGTACCATTGAAACCACAGATCCAGTCCCTATCCCTTTGCCCTAAGTAATCATGCTATTGTTTGTATTTATAGAGCCCTTTCAAGTAGTTTTAAAATCTTACCAAATCATTTTTAAAGCTTCTTTGCTGTTATGTGGTAGAGACACAGAACGCTCTGCCATTATCATTTTACTCATATGAAAATTGGGCCAGAAAGTGGTAAAGTAACTTGCTCATGGTCCCACAGAGTGAAGGATACAGCTGGGATGGGACCAGAGGTCTTGTTGTTGTTCAGTCATTTCAGTCATTTCTGACTCTTCATGACCCCATTTGGAGTTTTCTTGGCAAAGACACGGTAGTGGTTTGCCATTTCCTTCTTCAGCTCATCTTACAGATGAGGAAACTGAAGCCAACAGGGTTAAGTGACTCGCCCAGGGTCACACAGCTAGTTAGTGTCTGAAGCTGGATTTGAACTCAGGAAGATGAGTCTTCGTGACTCCAGGGTTGGTGCTCTATCCACCATGCCACCAATCCTCAACCTCTCCCTATGATACAGACCAACTCACACTCATTCTCCAGCTAAACTACTCACTAGCCTCAGGTATGTTTGTGTTGTCCACTGAGGCACTCTCTTTTTCTGGAAGGAGATTACCAACAGTCCAACACTACACCAGTCAGATAGCTGTGTTGACCAAGACTTTGTTATCATGGTCCCCAGATGGCAGGATGCCTCTATAGAGACCAGCTTTTAGGACCCAACATGACTCCATCTCACAAGTTGGGGCTATTTGTTTCTATGTGCTGCTTTAAGCTCCATTTGTCTTTATACTCCCTCAAAGGAGGTTCACCTGAGGCATATCCTGGGCACTTACAAAGATCTGCTACATGGGGCTCAAAACATGCCCGCAAATCTATTGGGGATGCTCACCCAAAAACAGTTCCTCTTATTCATGCACTGATTCACACATCTTCAGCTTGCTGGGCTCATCAATAACTAATCACTCTCTCACCCTAGCTCACATCAAGTATCACTCCAAGACTAACACTTGTCTCCCCTCAAATCCCACTCCAAATACAATTTGCAGCACTTTCTATCTTAACCACCAGGACTTCGTCACAACTGCCCCGATTACCAGTCTCATATAAGGATGCAAAGGGGATAATCAGTCACTTTGGATGGCTGTGAGCTCTCTTCAACCCTATCATACAGCTGTCTTGGTTTCTATTGCATTTGGAAAGTACAGTGTATGGCTTAGTTTCCTTACCTGCCCAACACTGAGAAGAAGATATTTTGTCTTGACTCCCTCATCCATCAATTCCCAGGGAGTGTTGCAAAGACATACCAAGTTATTATTGTCAAGTTCTTTTGCAAAGGTCAGGTGCTATAGAAATGTCAAGTAAAGATGAATCCCCAACATATGCATGTTTAGGTTATGTTCTGAAAATAATTTTTACACTAGTCCTCCATTGTTTGTTACTCAATACACATTTTCTCATAAAATAATATTATTTAAGACATATGATGATAGCTTTCCTCTAACCCACAGATATGCCTAAGTATGGTACAATCCTAATAGAATCATAGATTCAGGGCTAAAAAGGACCTTAAAAGTCATCAAGGCCAATACCTTCATTTTACAGATGAAGCAATTGAGGAATACTCAGGGAACTCACATGACCAGTAAGTGTCTGAGGCAGGACCTGAATTCAAGTCTTGTGGCTCTATCCACAAAGAATCCAGCAGTCTATCACGGCTCCACACTATATGTGTTCCATATGGGAACACATCTGTGATGGAAAAAGAGAGTCTGACCTCCCCTTTCATTGGCCCCGCCTAACAAGCAATAAGAAGAAGGACTCCACCAGCTTAGCTACAAGCCAGGGTATTTTGGAGGGGAAGGGACTCAAGCAGAATGGAGGGTAGAAGGAGGTTGGTGAAGGAAGAACAGGGATAGGGACTCTGTTGTGGACTGGGAAGGGGACTGAAGTAGGTCTGCTGATTGCATTATTTATGTCGGTAATGGGCATAAGGGTACATGTGTTTGTAAGGAAGGTTCTGTGTAGACTTTAACTACAGAAATATGAATTAGTATTGATAAAAGCAACAAGAACAATTTGGATTTAGCAGTAAGGAACAGTAGGGGTAGGGCCTCTGACAAGTTATAAATCCCTCCCTCGCCCCAGGGACATTTTTCCACCTAGGTCTGGCTTCCCCAGTTCACCTCCATTCTTCTCTTTCTCTAGGTGAGGGATCAGCCCACCAAAGTACTCCCTTCATTGTGAACAATTAATTAATCTGGGATTTGTAGACCCCCCCTCAAAGGGTGCATGGAGAGATTACAGGGGGTCTATGAACTTGCTTGGGGAAAATTACATCTTTATTTTCACTAACCTCTGCATGAAATTTAGCATTTCCTTCAATTATGAATTTTTAAAAACAATTAACCTAAGAAGGCATCCATAGGCTTCACCACACTTTCAAATGAGTGCGTGGAACACAAAAATGGTGAAGAACTCTTGGATTAAATCATTCCCTCCCCTGCCACTTTGTATCACCTCCTCTCCCTCCCTGTTTTAAATATCATTTAGGTCCCTTTGGAGAGAAAGTTGCATCAAGGTGTTAAAGGGTCAATAGGTATACAAAAGAGAGAAGAAAGTTTTATCTTCATTTCTGAAAACAAAAAACATATTTAGGTTATCCAGCTCACTTTACCACAGAATTGGGGAAGAAGGAGAAGTCCCTGGAATAAAGAGCAAGGCTGGGCCTCTAATTGGGAAATGGGTCTGCAATGGCCTGCAATAGCAACTGTGGTTCTTGAGCTATGTGTACGTGTGTATGCGTGTGGGGGGGGGGGCGGGGGTAGAGGGTGGGAGTGGGTATGGGGGTGTGGGTAGGTATTGGGAAGAGGAAGGTGGCTAACATAGCCCTGGACAACAGGACATGAATGAAGCATGGTCCATATGACTGCCTCACTCAGTCCTCTGACTCTAATTTACTTATGGTAATAGCTAGCATTTATATCATGCTTTAAGGTTTGTAAAGCACTTTACCTACATTATCTCATTTGATTCTCACAACAACCCTGTGGGGCGGGTGCTATTATTACCCATTTTATAGATGAGAAATCTGAGGCTGAGAGTTTAAGTGGCTTGTCTAGGAGACATAATTTGGATTCAGGTCTCCCCGACTCTATGTTCAAACCCAGTTGCTTCATCTAAGTTACTCCTATCAGCCTGACAGAAAAGTCTCTTTTGCCCTTCAGGACTCCAGCTAGTCTTTGGCTTTTTGGGCCAATGCACAACTCTAATACCTCCTTGTGACAGGCTCACTCTCCTATCATATGCTCAGGAGACCCTGATGGAGCAGTTTGGTTTTCCACTCAGTGGGTTTTCTTCCTGAGTCATGGACAAAGAGAGATGGAGGGCCAGGAACACACTTGGAGGGGATGAACGCTCATATGACAAGAGTCTGAGGGGCAGACCCCAGGTTTCTTTTTATTCCTCCCTGCCTATCTCAAGTCTTTCCTCCGTACTAAAGAGGTCTTGTCAGAAGCTGGAATGGACAGAGATGATATGAGGGGAGGGGAGCAAAGGCTGTGTCAGAGGGTATAGAAAACACTTCTATACCTTCAGCAGCTAGAAACCATTGAGCTGAGCACCTCACTAGAAAAAGAGGAAATAGGTAGAATAGGAAGCTATGAAATGTCATCCTTCCTCTGCCCCATGCCTGGTCCTGTCCTCCTTGGAAGCAGTGGCTTCAAGTTGTACTGTAGATTCTGTCTCCTTCCCACCATTTCACCTCCTCCCCCCAACCCCATCACCTGTACCCCGCCCAACACTCAAATGGGATGAAGTCTCCATGGCTTCTTCCACAACATAGCTTTATGTCCTAAGGTCCAAGGCCTCCCCTCTCCATCCCCAAACTGAATTTGCCATAAAAAGTTGATTTGAGGGCATCTTTCACTCTGCTTGCCTTAGGTAGTTTCTGTGGATCTGGCCCCAAATACCAGCATTACTAACTACAGCACCAGGGGTTGGTCCTAAGGGATAGAGAGAGGGAGAGCAGAAGAAAATTGGGTTGTCTGCCAGAGTAGGGGAAAAAGGGGAAGTTCCATAGCCATTGGGCCGCCTAGCTGTGGTTCATGATTGTCAAAGGTCTTTCACATAAAAGGGATATGGAAAAGTCAGGTGTTTTTTGGGAACTGGGTGTTTGTTACCTGTATTTAAGATGGGAAGAAAAATCCCAGGGAAGGCCCGAAAATGAAGATTTGGAGCACAGAGAGTCTCCCTTGCCTCCTTGCAAGATTTTTCATTGCTCCTGTTCCGTGGAGTGAGCACCTAGTTCCATGACTAACCAGGTACCCTTTAGAAACATTAAATTCACAGAAGTCTATTTTTTTTCCCCAAGACAGAGGAGGAGGAGGAGAAGGAGGACGGGTCGTCAGGACCTTCTCAACTTATCACCCTCTATAAATAGGTTCAATTTTCTCTTGCTGTAGGTGGGACACATGTTCGGCTGAATTTTGACCTCTTTCCTCATCTGCTCACTTCTAATGAAGAACCAAAGTCAGATTGCATAAAAACACCTTCCCCCTCCCCATAGGCTTTGAGATGAGGGGAGGAGCAGGTGGTAGGAAAGGAGTGAATTGCACAACTCATAGCTCTGCCAGGCGCTGGACAGCATCATTCTCAGCCTGTTCTTCTATAAATAAGTCTCTTCTTTCTTACTACAAAGGCTTTACTCCCCATATGGTGGAAAAGCTTCAAGGGAACATAACAGCATTTTCTTTATTTATTTTTCTATATTTATGTTATTTGATTTCTGTATAAAGTGAAGAGAGGAAAGTGTCTGCAAACCTTGAACACAAAAACCCAATTTAGTCTTTCAGGTGTCAAGTAAATAGTAGGAAATTGTGGGCAGCCATGGAAAATGGAGAATTTACTCATTCTTACCAAGCTGTCTTCTAACAGATGAACTCAAATTCCTTGAAAAGAAAGAAAATAAACAATTCTCTATTGCCTGCTTGAGGATTACTCAATGGCTATGCTCCCCTTCTGTTTTGTTTCTGAACATCCTCAGGGTCATGTGGCTTTCTGACTCAACATAGAGTTAATGAAATGGCAACCACATCTGTTAACTGAATGGTTAACAGTTCAAGTTACCATTCTTGTAAAATAGATCAGCTACTTTAACTTCTCAATATAGATAATGGAAATAGCTAAGTATAATACTTGGGCTTCCACTTCACTCATTGCCTCTCCTCTCCCCCAACCCCAAACAAAACAAAACTACCCCAGGTTTGAGGTACTCTGGAAGTCATAACCCATTAAAAACCATAGCCTCCAAGTCCCCACTTTTATAAGACAGCCAGTAGACATATTAATTCAAAACAAAAGACATCTATCTAATCAAACAGTGGAGCAAATAAAGTTGTAGGAAAAGATTCCACTCTGAGTTTCATCTTACACCCAGCAAATGGGCAAAGATAACCAAAACAAAACAAAAAAGCAAGCAATGTTAGGTAGATTGTAGAGAGACAGATGCACTAACATACTGTTGTTGGAGCTGTGAATCGGTCCAGTCATCAGGGAAAACAAATTGGAATTCTTCAGGAAAAGTGACTGAACCAGAGATAACTACTAGGCAAATGCCCCAAAGAGGTTAAAGTAAGACATAAAGATACCAAAATATTCATAGCAGCGCTTTTTGTGATAACAGCTGAAAAGAAATTGTCTGACCATCAGCTGGTAACAGGGAATCAAACAAGTGTATGAATATAATGGAATATTATTATGTTGGAAGAAATGACAAGTGTGAAAAATTCAGAAAAACATGAGAAATCTTATATAATTTTATATATATTAACTGATGGAATATGAAATAAGCAGAACCTGAAGAACTATATGCATAATGTCTATAATAATGTAAATAAAACAAAAACTAAAAGGAAGATAAAATCTGACTAAATGTAATAACCAATATTGGCCTCAGAGAATAGCCAGTGAAACACACTCTCCTCCTCTTGGCAGAGAGGTAGAGCACTATGGGAGCGGAATGTTGCATACATTCTCAGATATGGTCACTTTTTTGTTGTTTTTATTTAACTTTTTCTTTATTACAACGAAAGGTTCAGTTCTGAGTGGGAGAGTACCTATATGACTAGTAGGTAAAAACAAAAGGTATCAATTAAATGTGTTTAGAGTTTTGTTTTTTTTAAAAGAAGAAGAGTTCTTCCTAAGGACATATTTGTTCATCTGCATTTTACCACACCACCAGTGGAGTAAGGCACATACACACAGATGTCCACAAAACATGCATGTCCAAGGAACATGCAAGGGAGCATGGACCAGGAACTTGTGTGGCTAGGGTACATGTATGGAGGGTACATGCATACTCCAGGGTTGCCTTTGTATTCTAGTAACATCATCATGCTGCTATGTGGCATTGTCTCTGCTGTATTTTTCTGTACTACCCTCTCTGGACTTCAGCTCTTCCCATCTACTGGCTCCCTGCTCCTATGTATCAAGGTGTGGTCACTAGAAAGCCTCTCCCTGGTGAGAACAGACTGAACTCTTTTCATTTATAACACAATCTATGAGCCCTCATACCTAGCTAAGAGCAGTAGAACAAAAGCCAGACAGCATTCCCCCAAGCTAAGATTGAGTCTATTCTTTTGACTACCTATGACTGATGATTTGAAGGCTGTGGTCCCAGACAACCATCTGATTTAGAATTAGGAAAATCTTTGTAACTCCCATCTGAACCTTTGATCCATTTGCCCCACCCAACTCCATTTTCGGGGGCTCTGTCAAATAAAACTCAGCAGAGTTGTGTAGAAGTTGAAATGACAAAACTGACTTTGACCTCTTTTTGAATGGCATTCAAATGAAGTTGAGTAAGAATAAAAGCTAAGCAAAAAGAGAAAAATAATTGCCCAGAATTTTCCTGGTCCATGTTACTGCTTTTCACACACACACACACACACACACACACACACACACACACACACACACATATATATGGGTTATGTGCATATATGTGTGTGTGTGTGTGTGTGTGTGTATGTGTGTGTATGTATATATGTATATATATAATATAGGTACTAGACATATGATTTCCCTGATAGAGGGAACTTTCTAGTGAGAAAATTCCCTCTACAAATGCAGGTCAGCATTTTCTCTGCAACTTATCATCTAAAAGAGGCATTCAGAGCACCAAGAGGTTAAATGACTTTCCCAATCAGCATGAGCCAAAAATGGGACTTGAATCCAGGCCAGTTCTGTGTCTACTCTGCCGTGCTGTCTCTCTTCCTTAGGGCTGCAACTCAAACAAATGATTACAAAGTACTTTGTGAAGGATGCAGTGGAAAGAGTATTGGACTTGGAGACAAAGGATCTGGGTTCAAATCTTGACTGTGCCACTTATTATGACTTTAGGAGTAGGGGTGGTACTGGAAAAAGCACTTACTCTATGGTCAGAGAATCTAGGTTCAAATCCTGTTTCATATACTCACTACCTATGACATCTTGGGCAAGCCTCAACGCTCCTAAGGTTTCCTCCTCTGGATTATGAAGGAGTTGAATTAGATGATCTCGAAATTCTCTGCTCTAAATCTAAAATCCCAATCCTAAATAAAGACCACATATAAGTAAGAGATTGCTACAGGAAATGGGCATTATTGGATTCAACCTTAACTTTCTTTTTCCAGTACAAGTTGTCTAGATGGTCACTGAGTTCCTTTTGGCTCTGAGACATTGTTATTTGGCGACTATATGGATGTTTCTTTCATTTCCCTCTCTTTCCTTTTTCTGCCATTCCTCTTTCTCCCACGCATGAGAGTATGGCATCTTCCCTAGTTACTCTTTCTAAAGCTAGGCATAGTTTGAGCCTCAGAATACTCTCTCAGATTCTATGTATTAAATTGAGATTCACTTTCATTAGTCACGTGCAGCCCTTAGTAGATGAAACAGCTCAGGACCTACTTTTGAATTTCTCCAGTTGCACAAATATACACAAAATTGCAAAGAAACCTAAAAAAGAATTCTGCCTGCCTGAAATGAAGTGCATTAGAAAACTGCAAAACCATGACCAAAATGCTTGTGTGAGAACCATGGGGAAAGTTTTTTAAGGGATGGGGAGGAAAGGAGTGCAAGGAAGGTTTTATGAAGGATAGGACATTTGAGTTAGTGTTTAAAGGATGGGTAGAATTTCAGCAAGTGATAAGGGCAAGGGAGAGCATTCCAAGCATAAGGCATAATATGAGCAAAGGCATGGAGGTGGGAAAGCCTAGAGCATGTTCATGGCTCTCATATCTGGGGAGGAAACATTTCCTTGAGGTGTAGCTGCAGGTGTGGGCTGTGGTCTCTTTGTGGAATATCAATGACTGTTCCTAAGTTCTTTGCCTGTGATGAAATCTGCTACAGATATGACAGCTCCTACTGTCTGTCAAAGCCTCCCCTGAGGTGAACAAACCAATCACAAAGGTGCACAGTCTTATGTGGATTTGGCACTCATAGCCTCAGGGTCCCTCAATTAAAGTCTAGTGGTCTATCTTCTCTCATTATTGGCCCAATGAACAACTCTAGCCTCTCAGTAGGGCCCACTCAGGAGAGGAGTTTGACCACACAGGGCATTGAAATGTAATCTTGGGGACATCTGGAATTGCTTGGGTTTATGGGGAGAATTCTTGTCATCTTGAAGTGGATTTGGCACTGTTTTCTCAGTTGAAAACAATCAACCTGCTTCCAGGAGATAATGCTGTTGCTGTAGTAACTCAGTAGTGAATACTGGATGAAAGAAAGAGTTATTAGGGCTGGGCAGAGCAGTGAAGTCCCCAAACCCAACGGGAAGCAAATTTCCTCTCTCCTTGTCCTTATTTTTCCTCCACTCCTCCCAATATTTTTGTATAAGAACAGAAAGCTAGGTGTAGGCTTATAGATTTAAAGCCATAGAAATAATTTAATTCAACTTCTTCATTTTAGAGATGAGGAAACTGAATCCTACATGGTGAAATAACTTGTTCAAGGTCACACCGATGGCTGAAAGAAGATTTGAACCCAGATCCAGAGAACCTGGATACCATATTGCTTTTCATTATATTTATGTTTATTCTGTCCCTCATATCACTCACAGAGACCTTCATCGTTATTAATATTCTGCAGTCTATTTGTACTCACCCTGGTATTGATCCATCATTCTTTGGACTTCCAACAGCTGTGATTCTTTGTAGAGAGTGTTGTACTATGATTCACAACCATGTAGCATCAGAAGATAATATTATTGTTAAAAGATGTGCCTTTGTGGCAGGAGCATTTGGGGATCATTGAAAGGACTTGCCAATTTCACCAATGTGACCAAGCCAGATCTCCTCTTCTTGTTCAATTTTGGGTTTATTTTATTGTCTATCTGCCATGCTTGCCCAAGATAGAGGTACTGATGAGTTCATGCCATGGCTACAATCTAAAGATACGTCATTATCTAGGTAATAGACATTCTATTTTATCACTCAAGGGGTCTTTCCTCGTATCCTCTCATAAGGGTTTACTCAGAAATGTCAGCCAATAGTCAATATTTATTAAACATACTGTGTGCCAAGCACCATGCTAAATGCTAGAGATACAAAGGAAGTCCCTGTCCTCAAGGAGCTGGACTGGAAGGTATATAAGCTCCTTCCAATTCTGAGATTGGATTCTATTCCAAGCCCCTGCTGCGTGTGCAATTCTCTTACCAGATGAGCTATTTGTAATTTGGCTTGCAGTCTGTAGTGGGTAGAGAGGAAAAAACAAAAACAGCAGCCCTGTATAAACCAGTCTTTACCAGACTGAGGGCCGGTCCTCAAGTGATCTTAGAGATGTATTCATAATTAATAGGGCTTCAGATAATTACATTTTAACTCAAAATTACTCATATCAGCCTGAGGTTTCATTTAGCAATCTCAGACTGGAAAATCTGATGTTCTACAAAAAGTTGCCTTTGGAGTGGGGAGGGTGGTATTTCATCTTCAAAATTTATAAAACTCATTAGCATGCCCCAAACCTGGTAGATGAAAAACAGCCACAGATTAAAAAGAGCCACAGTCTCTCAACTAGATAATAGAACTGAGGTGATGTCTTCACCTGGCTGGGAGCTAATAAAAAATGAATCGCGGAAGTAGGGGCCTGGCCCTTTCTTAGCTGAATGCAAATTGGGAGTCAGAAATGGCCCCCAGTAGTGAGGAAGTTGAGGAAGGATATGGATCAATTTCGGAGGACAGATTTCCTGGGTTGAATCAGCGAAGGTACATATGTAGACTTCCTAGATGCATACATACACTGATGTATGTATGCATACACTGATGCATACATAAAGGTTAGATAAACAATAAGAGGCAATGCCCTGTGTGTCAGTTCTAGTCATCTTCTAAAAAGAATAGTTGAAATGTTAATATCACCCTGGGATGAGTTCTCTATCCTTGAAGCATTTTTGTTTCAATTTCAGAGAACGAAACCTGTTCATTTGTCTGAACCAGAAATGATAGGATCAGAGATTTGGAAGAGAAAGGGACCCAGGAGAACACTTAGACCATTTCCCCCACCCACCTCATTTTATAGATGTGGAAACTGAGGCCCAGAGAAATGAGGTGATTTAATCAAGGTTAATCTCCTTGAAAATGCAAGGAAATACTCTGGACTTGGCATCAGGGGACTCTATGAATCTAGCCTGACCTTTTCTTAGTCACCTTGGGTAAATCATTCAACTTCTCCAATCTAATCTAGAAGCAGCTAGGTGGCCCAATAGATAGAAAGCTAGAACATGAGCTCCAATCTGGCCTCTCACACTTATTATCTGGGGGGAGGGGGTTGCATCTCCAGTCATCCTGATCCTGAGCTCACCTGACTCTGGAGGAGAAAGTGAGGCTGGTGATTTTGCACAGCCCTCCCTCACTTAAATCCAATTCACTTGCAAGTCATGATGTCATCTTCCTGATGTCATGGTCCTTTTCGAAAACAAAGGACAAACAGCAACACTTATTATCTCTGTGACCCTGAATGAGTCTCTCTACTTCTGTCTGCCTCAGTTTCCTCACTGCAAAATGGAGTTAATAACAGCACCTACTTCCCTATGCTGTTACAAGGATCAACTGAAATAATATTTATAAAGTATTTGCAAATATTAAATGCTAGCTATTACTATTATCATCCTCATTTTTCTCATCTGCAAAATGAGGGTGAAAGGAATCCTGGAATATTGGATAAAGGGTAACCCTCAGAGTCAGGAAGACCTAGATTCAATAAACTCATTCAGTTCCTCCAGGGATCTCTGTTAGACAGTAAGTTGGAACAAGTTAGTATTCTTTTCAGTGGAGTCAGTGTCCACACTGGGAGATGCTTGCTCTGATGAAATATCAAGCCTGGACTAAAAAAGAAAGAAAAGTGGGCTAGGAGTGATGGAAGCAAATAATAATACAGTATTTATAGCATATGGTGAATAATAATATAATATATATGAGGATCAAATGAGATGATGCATACAAAGCTCTTTGTAACAGTCAAGTGCTATATAAATATAAGTAGTTAAAGTGGTAGTAGTAATAGTAGTAGTACAAATAGTAGTAGTAGTTGTTATTGTAGTTGTTGTTTGATACTATCTAGTCACTGGGGCTATATTGTGGAGAATTGTTAAAATAACTTTCTTCTGAAGGAATCATGCTCTTTAAGGATTGGGCTACCTCATGTTTTTATGTGGCAGCTGCTTGCACACACTGATGCACACATTTGGAGATAACAGCAGCAGAGATGTAGGGGAAAAGCTAGGAGGAAAGAGTCCTGGTAGCAGGGGAATATTTGAAAAGCACAAAGCCCTCCCAGGGAAGTGGTGCTCTGAGCATTGTTAATAAATTATTAAACAAGTGATCTTACCATGTGCCCAGAGTTGTGCCAACCACTGAGAGTGGGAACACAGAATAAATAGGACAGGATTTCTGCTTTAAGGAGACTCTAGTTGGGGAACAAATTGCCAAGGAGCATCACATCCAGGAAACAAGAGTGAACAGCACAAGGCAATGTATACTTGTAACCCATTTCCCTGGAGCCCCAAACTCTAGGCTTACATAGATCCCAGTTAAATCTTAAGGGATTCTCTAGAATTAATATCCTCTATGGCTCTTTTGAAAGAAATTAATTCAGAGTATTTATTGGAAGGTCAATACTGAAGTTTAAATGTTAGCCACATAATGAGAAGATAAGACTTATTGGAAAAGACCCTGATGTTGGGAAAGATGGAAGGCAAAAGGAAAAGGGGATGGCAGAGGATAAGTTGGATGGATAGTGTGGTGGAAACGACGAACATGAGCTTGAACAGACTTTGGGAGATAGTGGAGGACAGAAGGGTCTGGCATGTTATTGTCCAAAGGGTCACGAAGAGTAGGACACAGCTGAACAACAACAAAGATGGTTCATGGTTATCCCCATCCAGAAGTCTTTGTGGAAACATCAGAATTTGGTTCACCTTTAGCTCTCCCCAACAAACAACATTTCTTTTCCTTCCTACAAACAAGAGATGCTACCAAGTTCAAGTATTTATACTTTGTCACAAGACGCATAAGGATGGATACATATGGTGCCCTCACAGAAGAGTATACGGTCCCCCTTACATCGAACCTTGGCTTCACCCTTGCAGTTCAGTTCAGAGTCCCTGGAAAAGATTCTTGACACTGGTTGGTGTCAATTACTCAAGTATACAATGGTCCTAGGCCCAGTTCAGTGTCCGCCTGCCCCTGTGTCCTCCGTGGTGGTGACCCTCCATTAGCTCTGGCTTTTAGTATTTGTTATTGGCCCCCAGCTTGCCTCAGGCACTTCTGGCCTTTTCCTTTTGGGTAGGGCCTGCAGCTTCTGCAGATCACCTTCACCTTTCTCCTCACTACCATCTCCTGGACATTGGCCTCCCTCCAATGTGGAAGCCCTGTCACCCAGCAATTCTTTTCTAGGGCATGTGTGGGAAAGTGAGCTCTTTCCATATCAGTGCATGCATCTTCCTGACTCCCTCCTTTCCCCTTACAATACAAAAAAAAGGAAAAGAGGCATGAACCAGGTGCCTATTTGCTGCACATTGAAGTTCTCGTTTGTGGGGTACAAATAGCCAGTGCCATGGGAGTTCAGAAGGGAAGGGGAAACTTGGTCTCTGACCCCTGGGAGTTTAGCATCTAAAGCAGGTGACAGAAAGATGAATAGACACACAATAGTCACATCTGTTGGATTGTAAACTTCCTTAGGGCAGGGATCTCAAATTATCTAAGCTCCATTCTCCTAGCACCTATAGCAGGGCGGGAGTAAAGACCTGTGCACAGTAGGTACTTAATCAATTATTATGGAATTTACAATACACACCTAGTTCAACAGAGTGCTGTTCTTCATACAAGATGTTTTACTGATCCCCCTTCCCCTTGCATACATTTTGAGGTGGTTTTCAACAGTACCGTTAGTAAAGGCTCATCCATCTGCAAACTTGTCCAGTTCTCCCTGTGATCAATTGCATGGATTTCTTAGAGAGAGAAGACAGGGAAGGGATGGTTAGAGATAGTTTCTGAAAATATGAAATCCAGCACTGCTGGCTGGCCCAGAGAGGAATGAACTGCCCAGCTTAGGTCTCCTTAGCAACATGCAGTAACCAATGGAGCTAAGCCAGAGACTAATAAATAACTATAATACCTTACATTTGCATATTGCCACTTGATTGATGAAGTGTGGAAGAAAGAACACTGAACTGAGTGTCAGAAGACTCAAATTTGAATTCTGCCCCTGTTTCCTAATACCTAAAGCCTGGAGCCTGTCACCAAATTTTTCTATCTGTGTGACTTTGGACAAATCACCTAACCTCTGAAGGTCTCAGTTTCCTTAACTTTAAAATGTTCGTTGAGGTTCTTTTCAGCTCTGGAACTATGATCCCAAGATCTTGTGGGAAGCCTTCCCTCATCCTTCCAGGTGTGAGAGCCTCTTTACCTGTTGTATTCCAAAAGACAATAAGCTCCTTGAGGGCAGGGGTTATTTTCCAACACTTAGCTGGGGCCTTGCCTAGGGTAGGTCCTTAATAAATGTTTGTTGAATTCAGTCGATACATAGGGTTGGTGAGGCATCTTCTAGCAGGAATAAGGTGGCATGCAGATAATCCCTAGGCAAGGACATTATGACAAATACTTTGCTCCCTTATCCTTAGGCAAGATATATTATTCTTTTCAGAAGGTGGCTGGTACCATGCAAAAAGCATTGGTGCTAGAGTCAGAGGACCCTACTCAGATCCTGCTTCTAATGATACCTATGTCACTTTGGGCAAGTCCTTTAACCATGCTGAATCTTGATCTCCTCATCTGAAAAATGAGATGGCCTTCCACTGTCCTTTCCATCTCTATGACTACGTATCTACAAATACATACACATGTGTAGATATACATAATATACACAGGCATGTATGTATATTAATATGCTATATATATTCATATGCCACATATATTAATACATATATAACATATTATATATAGTATATTACATATATTAATGTATCTTGCATCCAAATATATATATGTGTATATATTTTTTTGTTTCCTCGGTTTAAATCCCTTCTATAGGAATATTCAGTAATAACATCGCTTTACAATTTATCTTCCGCTTCTCGAGCAAAATTCCTGCTTTTTTCTTTAACTACAACCTTGTAAGTCAGGTATTGCTTCCTTTTACAGATGAAGAAACCAGGGTTCAGAGACACAAGCCAGGGTTTCTAACTCCTAATTCACTTCTTTCCTCACTACACCATGTCTCATCAACAAATAATCATAAGAGAGATTGGTACGTTGTGTCCTGAGGGGCTTGAGATACAGAAAGTCATAGGTTTAAAACTGGAGGGGAACTTGGAGGCCAAAGATTCCAACTGCCTCATTTTACAGATGAGGCAGATGGAGGGTAAGTAATTTGACTAAGTAATTTGACACAAGTACTCAGTGTCCAACATGGGATTTGAATCCGGGTCTTCCTGGCTCTGGGGTCCAGGTTTCTGTCCACTGTAGCATTGCTTCTGCAGAAAGGTTCACATCTGGCAAACCAGCTTTGTTTTTCCCCTCCTCTCAGCTTTCCTCAAAACCAGGTGATTTCAAAACACTAACCGGAAGTACTTTGCACCTACATAGTCACCCCTCCTCCCCTTACTCCTCAGCTCCAAGTGTTAAAAATAGCCATCCAAGAATTCAAACTAGCAAGGACTGTCTGCATGAAGCTCCCTTCATGTACCTGACTGAGAACAAAGAGCAAAGAAACCCACCTTCTAATTTGAGCTTTGTTCTCCCATTGAAAGATGAAGCCTCGTTATCTGCACTTCCACTCATTCTCTGGTTTTGTTTTGTTTTGTTTTGTTTTTGTTTTTGTTTTTTCGCTATTTGGCAGCAACCCAGCGCAGCATCTCTTGGGACTTTTTGGGTGCACCCGGCAGTCACATGAAGGCCGTTAAAATAGAGCTAGTGAAAGTGACATCCCATGAAATTGGTGTGGGGAAAACAGTGAGCTCCATATGTCTGCACAATCAATACTAGTCTTGGAAAGTTTTCCTCCTGATAAGGAGGAGGAGATTTTTTTAAAAATCCCCAATGAGTTGGAGCTGAAAACCACTTGCTACTTTCCCCCCAAAAGTCCTGGTAAGGGTTTAGAGAGAACCTGCCCACTGCTTTTATTCCACAGGTAGGATGAAGCTTAAAATGCAAATATCCTGGGAAGAAGCATACAAATCAGTTTGGGCCCAAGAGGCAGTGTGGTGGAGTCAGGAAGAGTTCACCTCCTGCTTCTGACATTTCCTACCTGTGTGGCTATGGACAAGTCACTTAACCTCAGTGAGCCTCAGTTTCCTTATCTGTAAAATGGAGTTCAACTAGATGGCTTTGAAGTCCTTTCCAGCTTTAAATCTATAATTGTATGACTGATAACAGCCTTTCAGGAGTATGGTTTTAATTTGGGGAGTAGAGAGGGAACACAAGTCCCAGGACATTTGGGGTGGTAGAACAAAAAGAAGGGTGTCAGAAAGGAAAGACTGGGTCTTAAAGAGAATTCAAGTTTGTCTTTACATCCTCAGCCTTACCACGATACTTGGCACCAAGTAGGTACTTAATTAATTTAATTGAACTCAAAACGGAGCTTCATATTTTTTCCAGGGTCTAGCTTTGGCTTTCTCACATCAGGTATTGTCTTTTTAGGATATATCCCTAAGGGAATTCAGTGACTTGAGAAGGGGTTTGAGTTATCCTTATTTTTCTGAAGAAACATCTGAGGCCTAGAGAAGTAAAATGACTAGCTCAAAGGATGGAAAAGCATTTATTAATCACTCACTGTGTGCCAAGCATTTCAGATAGAAGAACAGGTGACTTCCTTTTTTTTTTTAATTTTTGGTGAGGCAATCAGGGTTAAGTGACTTGCCCATGGTCACACAGCTACCAAGTATCATGTGTCTGAGGTGGGATTTGAACTCAGGGCCTCCTCACTCCAGGGCCAGTACTTTATCCACTACACCACCTAGCTACCCCTATGTGATTTCATTCAAGTAGCTTACATTGTAGTTAGTATAGACAACGAGTATAAAAGGGCTCAGCTTCAGGGTAGATGGAATGGCCAAGTGGTCCTTAGGATGTAACAACAGAATGAATAACCAAGAGTCTTGGGGGTACAATGAGCCATAAGGCAATAGGTGGAGAGGTAGTCTATAAGGGTGTAGTGGTAGGGTACATGTCAAGGTCCACCATCTTATCAGAAAGATTTTTGTTGGTGATTCCCTGCTTATCCAAGTGATATCAGTGACCATCTCTGCATCCAACAATTATTGGGATATTTGAGTAGTGGACCCAAAGGCAGGAGTGGAGCAGTGCTCTGAGTTACCTCTAGCATGATGCTCGACATCCACTTGGGAGAAGACTTCCCACCAAGAAGCAGCATGTGAGCAGAATCTTAAAAAGAGCTAAAGATCCTAAGAAGCAGAGGTGAGGAAGGAGTGTTTTCTAGGAATGGGAAAGAGCCTATGCAAAGACAGAGAGCCAGGAGATAAAGGGCTGACTTTGAGAAATAGTAAGTTCGTAAAAAGGAGTAATATGACACAAATTTAGAAAAGTCATATAATGAAAGGTTTTTTTTCTTGCTGAGGCAATCAGGGTTAAGTGACTTGCTCAGGGTCACACAGCTTGTAAGTGTCATGTCTGAGGCCACATTTGAACTCAGGTTTTCCTGACTCCAAAGCCAGAGGTCTATGTACCATCTAGCTGCCCCAAAGAAAGGTTTTTAATGCCAAGGTGAGGGGCTTATGTTTTATCCTAGAGGCAATGGAGAGCTATTGCTCCTTGAGCAGGCAAATGTCATGGTCATGCAAGCACTTGGGAAGTTTATTTTGGTAGGTGCATGAAGGGTGGATTAAAGAGGAAAAAAGACTGGAAGCCAAGAGTCCAATCAGAAGGTTTTGCAATAGACAAGGCAAGAGGCAAGAAGTGATGAGGGTGTGAACTAGGGTGGTGGTCCTATGAGTGGAGAGATGCTGAAGAGGTAGAATCAATGAAACTTGGCAAGGGACTGAATATTGAGGGCAAAGGTAAATTTGAGGATGATTCCAAGGCTTCAAACCTGGATGCCTAGAAGAATGGTGGTGCCCTTTAAGAGAAGGAGAAAAATTTGGTTTATGGGGTAAGTTTAGACATGGAAAGCATTGGGTTTCATTTTAGACATACTGAATCCAAAGATGAATGTGAGCTTATTCTCCAGATCCTAGGATGAGAGAATCAAGGAGTACACCTTGTATCAGAAAGGAGACCATCTTAAGACAATCAAAAGTAAAGAAAAACCCTTTATATGTGTCTCATTGTGTTTTTTTAAAATTATTTTTGTTTCATTAAATTTTCCCAATTACATGTACAATTTTTTTTAACAACCATTTAAAAAAATTTTAGTTCCAAATTCTTTCCTTCTCACATTGTCTCCCTCTGTGAGAAGGCAAGTAGTTTGATTTTGATTTGAGGTCATGCATAGTTCATTGTTACGAAGATTTATCTGTACGCCTGATCTCATCATACACCTGAAATATATAAGCCCCACAGGAGGTATTCTAAACCTTTTCCTATCTCTTTAATCCCCTAACTCTAGCTCTCTCTCATCAGGTGGTCCCTCTCTTACTTTACTAAGATGGAAGCCATCAACTGTGAACCTCCTACTGTGCATAATGCATAAATAGCATTTCTCAGTTCCTCCTTTGCCTGGACCCAGACTGTTATCACCAACCACATTAGGCATTCACCCATGAAGCCCAGTGCTAGGCATGCAAGCATATCTAGTTATCATTATATAAATGAGACCTCCAATTTTCAATTAATCAATTAATTTAAAAAGCATTTGTAGAGGGCATACTTTGTGCAGAATGCTGTGCAAGGTGCTGGAGAAGTTAAAAAGTTTAGATAAGTAAGCAATTTGTCCTCATGGAGCTTCCAGGCTAGGAAGGGTATGTTCCACAAATACAGATTCCTATCACACACAGTAACACATGATAAATGCATTGGAGAGGTAGGAAACAATGGGCAATAATGAAAGGTTTGAGGAAGCTAGAAAAGATTTTGAGTAAATTCCTGTTTGGAGCTTTTCCTTTGCCAGGGTGGGAGACTGGTAAAAAAAAAATAAAGGTCAGCTAGTGTTTCCAGAGAGCTTGATTTCAGAAATCTGGTATTTCAGTGACAGGGAAAGCTGGGAGTGGGGTTGGGGAGGGGTGCCCCACCACTGGTGGTCTACATCAGCTTCTGGCCCTGAGTGATTGACTCTTAGGTTAGCTCCTATGCCTCTTTCCCCCCTAGTGTAAAATGAGAAAGATGGTTACCTTTGCCCTTCTTCTGGTACTAGGGAGCCTTTTCTTAATTAATACTCATTAATGAGGTCATGAATGAATGTAAAGCAAATGAGTGTAAGCAGCAGTCACTTAGATTTGAGTATAAAATCCCCCTTCCTGTTGAAATGGATTACCACTGTAATGTTTTGGGAAGGGAGGGCTTTCGAGGGAAATACAATCCTGTAAATCAAATTCCTGACCTGCAAGGAGAAAGAAAGTCATCAGAAAAGGAGTGTCACGGGATATGGACAGAGACAAGCTCTTTCCTACCTGGCCTGAGATCCCACAGCCTGGCTGTTATACACCATACCAGTGTAGTTTATCATATTAGCAAAAGCATTTTCAAATTCAATTACACTGATGCTGGAAATGGCCCCATGGATGCTGTTAATCTCTGAGAAAGAATTATACCAGGTCTCTAAAGCTTCCCATTTCTAAACCCAATCTTGGAGCATTATTCTAAAGGTTAATTTAAGATCCATCGTCCAAGAGAGAAGTTAAATCTAAGTGTTGGAAGAACTGTCCTCCCTCACTTGACTGACTGAGGGAGTTTATCTGTGTGTAAGAGTTCATTAGTTTTAATTAGCGTAATCACTGATGTTGCATTAACAGTTTAGTGAGGGAAAGTAATTACTCACACATCCACCATATTAGATAGAAAGATGAGAATTCATTTTCCGAGACCATTAACATTTCAGATTAACATTGCAGCAATTAAAAAACACTTTCTCCCAGTCACCATCCCAGTGACCTGCTTACCCACAGATAGTTTAAATTAACCATATCTTTCATCGGGAGAGGTGGTGAGAAATGTAGAATGAAGCCCAAGTTGATTATTTTATAATCCCTTCTACAGCCACACAGCAAGAGTAGAGATCTTGACTAGTTCATAATGTCCTGCTTGATTTGCATAGTCACTGGGTTCAGTCTCTGCATTGGGGATTATAAACTTGGCTAAATTGTTACCCAGAAGCAATAAAGCCCAGTGAAAGCTAGAGACAAAAGAATAGGCAGGCAAGTCTAGATGGATTGAATGCTCCCTAGGTCCAGGAATGGGTATGGCTCACTGTTAGCAGGGTTAAGGGTTCATTATTCTTTCCATCAGGAGCTATAGGTTAGGGCAAGCTATTATATTTGTTCATAGAGGATCTTGGTTTAAATTAAAACATATCACCACCACTGCCAGGCCAATGGGAAATCTTTGTGCCTGTCAGAGACATTCCAATTCCTGAAAGACCAAAGGTCCCTCCAATCCACCCTTTTAAATCATTGAGGGTCAAATGAAATGAAACAGTAGCCATTTCCCCTAGACTAGAAATTCCCTGCTCTCCTCAGCCCTCATCCCTCCACACTCTCCTGAGTTTCAGAAGTCTCCATGACAGACACATCATTTTCCAAGTCAGACACTCAGAATTTTTTTCCTTTTGCAGGTCACTGAGTGTGACCGCAGAGTCCTAGGCCAAGAACATTAGGAACTCTTCCCTGGGGTTTGATGAAGAAACAAATATACAAGGGTCCCAAGGCTGCTGCCTCAGAGTTTAGAGGGGAAAATGTGGAAGGAAGAGACAAGAGGTCTGTGGAGGGAGTTAATTAAGCTGAATGCCACCAGCCCTCTCCAACTAAAGGCACTAATAGAAGAGCCTCATATTTGCTTGGCAGTCCACATGTTTCATCATACTTGTGTATATGATAGCTCTCTGGCACCTCACCAAAGTGAAGAATAACAGTAGAAATACTACTACTACTACTAATTATATAGCACTTTAAATTTTGCAAAACACTTTACAAATAATATCTCATTTAGGGGCTCAAAACAATTCTGGGAAGTAGATGCTATTATAATCTGCATTCTACAGATGAAGAAACTGAGGCATGTAGAGATTAAATGATTTGCACAGGCACATTGCTAACAGCTACTGAGGTATCTTTCTGACTCCAGGTCCTATGCTCTGTCCATTGCACTACCTGGCTGTTAGGTTAGGGATTATTATCTAAATCTTAGATGCTGAGGTAAAGGAGGCAAGGTGTAACAGGGAGAGAACCAACCTTAGTGTTAGGAAGAGCTGGGCTGGTCTCATCTCAGAAACATACTGTCTGGGGGCAGCTAGGTAGTGCAGTGGATAGAGCTCAGCCTTGGAGTCAGCAGGACTTGAGTTCAAGTCCAGACTCAGACACATGACACTTACTAGTTGTGTGACTCTGGGCAAGTCACTTAACCCCAAATGCCTCACCCAAAAAAACCAGCCAAACAAACAAAAAACATACTGTCTGTAAGACCCTGGAAAGTTATTTAACCTCTCAGTGCAACAGGAAACCTAAGACTGTAAGTGGCAGAGAAAGTGGCAATCTTTAAAGGATGAGGGAATTGCCTCAACAGGGATTTCCTAAAACAATGAAAGCATAGGTAGGAAGGGAAGGGAGGGGAGGGGTAGGGAGGGCAAGACAAAAGAGGGCAAGGGAAGAAATCTTATGATTACCATTTGATAGATAAGGAAACTGGCTCTGAGATATTCAATAGCTTGCCCAAAGTCAGGCAGGTAAATGGAAGGAGTTGGGGCAATAGTACAAAGCTTCTGACTCCCACTGTAGGTCTACTACACCCCTGCCACCAACCCCATACTACCCAAGAAACAAATGTATTCAGGCAGCATCATATATTGATGAAACAGGACAGAGAGATTGACAGAGTATTAGCTTTACAATAAGAAGACTTGGGTTTGAATCTGGACTCAATAATTACTAGAACCATAGATTTAAAGCTGAAAGGTGCCTCAGGGGTCATCTGGTCCAACCATTTCTTTTCACAGAATTAAACTGAGGCCCAGAGAAGTTAAATGATTTGCTCAAGGTCACACAGATAATAAGTGGTCTACCATTTATTTGAACCCAGGTTCTCTGATTCTTTCCACTATATCATACTACCTGTGTGATGTTGGGCAAGTCCTTTTACCTCTCTGGGCCTCAGTTTCCTCATCTATAAAATAGGAAGATTGGATTAGATAACCTCTTAGGCTCATTCCAGCTCCAAATCTTATGATACTATTGCCTCAAAACATAGCCATACATGTGATTTCCTTCAAAGGATGGTGGCTAACAGAAGAATGGGGCAGCTAGGTGTCATGGCGGATAAAGTGCCAGTCTTGAAGTCAGGAAGACCTGAATTCATATCCATCTTCAGATGTTTACTAGCTGTGTGACCCTGATCAAATCACATGTTTGCCTCAATTTCCTCATCTGCAAAAAATGAGCTGGAGAAGGAAATGGCAAAGCACTCTGGTATCTTTGCCAAGAAAACTCAAAATGGGGTCACAAAAAGTTAGACACGGCTGAAATGACATAACAGGAGAAGTAGAAATTGGATTAGAGTGGCTCTTTTTTAATAAAAAACATCAAATACATGGTGATTCTGGGTAGAAGAATTGAAAAGATCTCGGGGCTCTACTCATAGCAGCCACAGCTAAGCCACCCACCAAAATATATTATTTCCCAGAATGCTAAATGTAAAGGAGTATGGACCATTAGTATTGGTGTTTTCATTATGGAAAGATAATATTGAATCATGCACAGTACAGAGTCAAGAAGTTGAAATCAGGAAGATCTGAGTTCAAATCCTGCCACAAACTAAGTGTCCCTGGACAAGTCACTTAACCTCTGTTTGTCTAAGTTTCCTTGTCTGTAAAATTGCAGATGATTGTAGTACCTACCTCCAAAGGTTGTTGTGAGGCTCAAATGAGTTAACATTTGCATTTGCAAAATGCTTTGTAAATCTTAATGTGATAGATAAATGCTAGTAATTATTTTAGCACCAACTTTAGATGTGAAAGAAAACACCACTTTTGTAAAGGCAGCAATGGCCATTTTAAAGCCACCAGGGTGCTGGTGACTATCTTTTTGAAGCATGTATGCAGTAATACAGGCAAGAGTTTTGGTACCATTGAGGAGATCAGGTCAGCGCTCTGGACTGATGAAGAGAGAGGATTGTTCTTCTCCCCTTTAAGATGCAAGCACCCTGAGTTCAGGGAATGTTTTTGCTTTTTCTCTCTCCCCAGCACTTGGCACAGTGCCTGTCATCTACACGGCATTTACTAAATGCTTGATGGTTGATTGCTTGATTCTCTTACTATAGCCTCTCCCTTGGTAATTTTCTATTCCCACAATTTCAACCATTACCTCTTCATAGAAAACCGTCAAATCTTTACTTTCAGCCCCGTCTTCTCTCTTTTAAGCCCCAGGCCCCCATTTCCAACTGTCTAAAGAAGATATCTTACCATATATTCCATTGCACCTTAAATTCAACTTGTTTATGAAATATGGTTTCAAAGAATCACAAAATCTCAGATTTGGAAAAACCTCAGAAGGCATCTAGTCCAATGAGTAACTGACTAGTCAACAGTCAAGAAACATTTATTAAGCGCTTATTATGTTCCAAACACTGTGCTAAGTTCTGGGGATACAAATATGGGGGAGGGAAAGACATTTCTTACCCTCAAGGATATCACAGTCTAGTGGGGAAAGAGACAATACACAAAAGGAGACTGAAAAGGGAGAGGAGAAGGAGAAGGTACCCCACTTGGGGTGCATGGTGGAGAAGTCAGCCAAAGAAGTCTCAAAGTAGTGTAGCCTGGGGAGAAATGAGGAGATATCTGAGCTGAACATTCTCTTTAAATAGAGATTTGGAGTTCATGGCCTCACCCTCCAATCAGAGAGGCAGAGGGTAGGGCTGAGGGGGAGTACCAATTCTCATGATATCTTCTAATTACGAATCAAAAAGGCTTAATTATTGTTTTTCCCTGTGAAGTGATCTCTAAGAACCATAAGTTCACAATATACACGCCTCTGTTTCAAAAATACAAATCTTGTCATTTTTACTTATTTGTTGCATTATAATTGAGTTTTTCTCTTCTTTAGCAGAAATCCCAGGCTAGGGTTCTTCTCAGTTATGTCATATCTTCCTCACCTATGGGGTTCCTCAAGAAGCAGGAGTTCTTAATATGGAGTCCATATGCACATACATATATATTATATGTAGATGTATTGTATATATATGTATATTGCATATATGTGGATAGGTATATCTCAATATATCATATATACATATTTAATTATATATTATCATATATAAATATACATATAATAAATATTATATAAAAATACATTATATTAATATAAATATATAAATAATAATATAGGTATAAATATACAGATATTTAAAGTATAGAACTATTTTATATAAATATATTATATATAATTGTAATACTCAAAATATTAAGAGCTCCTACCCTAGAAGCTTCTCAGACTGGGGAGAAGGCCTAGTCCCATTTCTCACTAACCTGTTTCTCTTTCCCTTGCAGTATGTGTCCACCAGGCGTGCAGTCACGCAGAATACTCCAGAGCCAGCTGGCTTCCATCCTCACCATCATATCCACCACCACCGCCGCCACCACCACCACCAACAACACCACCATCACCACCACCGCCATCACTCCCTCCCTCACCTCCTTCACCATCAGGAGGCGGTGTTGCACGAGGCACCGCTTCCCCTCTGCATCTGCCCTTTATTCTCCTGTCAATGGGAAGGCCAGCTGGAGGTGGTATTGTCCCACCTGAGGCAAAGCCACAGAATCGACATCCTCCAGGGAGCAGAGATAGTCTTCCTGGCCACGGACACGAACCTCCCAGCACCAGCTGACTGGATCATTATGCACTCCTGCCTGGGCCACCACTTCCTGCTGGTCCTGAGGAAACAAGAGAAGTATGAGGGCCACCCACAGTTCTTCGCCACCATGATGCTGATTGGAACCCCAACTCAGGCCGACTGCTTCACCTACCGCCTGGAGCTCAACAGGAACCAAAGGCGCCTCAAGTGGGAGGCCACCCCCAGATCAGTCCTGGAGTGTGTGGACTCCATCATCACTGATGGCGACTGCCTGGTACTGAATACCTCCCTGGCCCAGCTCTTCTCTGACAATGGCAGTCTGGCAATTGGGATTGCAATCTCAGCAAGCAAGGTCCATGCCCCTGAAGTTGAGATCTAAAGGACAGAGACACAGACACACACCTCCTGCCTCCAAGAACAGCAAACCATTGGCTGTGTCTCCATGGTTTCTGGATGTCAAGACTCTGGACTTTTTTCTTCTTTTTTTGGTCTCAGGTCTTTTGTGGTTTTTAGTATTTGTCTGCCATGGGCGTTATGTTATGTATACATCCTGTGATTTAAGGTCTCAATATAATGTATTTCCTGTTTGTTGGTAAAATTTTATGTAGTATTTTGAAGAGAGTTATCCAGTAAGAATGGTTATTTCTATCCACCATGACTCTCCATACACACCCATGCACCCAAACACATGCATATGTATATGGGTGTGATTGAACAAAACTAAATAAGTTCGTGAAACCATTAGCATATGATTGGGCAAAACCCAGCAAGTCCATGAAATCAACTAGAAAGATACATGGTGTCTTAAAAGAACTAGGTTACTTCTTCCTCCTATCTGTTTCATAACTGGCTAAATCTGGAGTGTCTATTTCCAGCATGTCAAGTAAAAAGGTCTAGTTGATCCAGACATCTGGCAAC
The DNA here is from genome assembly GCF_003287225.1 of Phascolarctos cinereus. Lineage (NCBI taxonomy): Eukaryota > Metazoa > Chordata > Mammalia > Diprotodontia > Phascolarctidae > Phascolarctos > Phascolarctos cinereus. The sequence goes on from NW_027556180.1 coordinate 87,663,339, forward strand.
CCCTAATTAGCACTTAACCACAAAGATGACATCTGTATGCAGTATTGGGGGCAGGGATAGGAATTGTAATATGTATTCCCTACAAATATAGCCCTGTGATTCAAGATGGACATTGAATACTAAGTGCAGTTTTAGAAGGCTCTCATAGGTTTCTTCTACTTTAAGAGACAGTGTTGTTCATTGGAAAGAGCACTGGCCTTGGAAGCAAAGGATCTGGGTTCAAATCCAGCTCTCATTTGTCACCCATGTTAACTTTGGTATTCTTTTTTATCACAGGATCATGGGAATTTACAGTTGGAAGGGACCTTAGAGATCATCTTGTCCAACCCCCTCATTTTACAATAAATGTTTACTGAATGAATTTTATGGATGAGGAGACAAGTCCAGAGAGTTAAAGGTCACACAGATAGCAAGTAACAGAGTTGGACCTTGGTCCCAAATTTTCTGACTCACAAACCAGTTCTTTCCCAATAGAAGAGGATAATAGTGAGTCTTATCTTCCCTTGAACCAGACTCAAAATCACCTTTTTTGATGCTCTCCTGAGCATTCTCTTTTCCTGTAATTTTCAAGATGAATTCACTGTGACATCAAATGTGAGAGAAGGAAGTAAAGGGAGAAAAAGCCAAAAAAGAAAGTAAAGCAGGCATGTTCTCTCTCTGAAACGGAGTATTTCCCCAGATAGTCTGCTTCATGATGCAGTTATGAAGCATGTCAGTCCCTTCATCTGGCTCTTAATACTTTATAACTTATAGCTCCATAATGACATTGACTAGGATGAGCTTAGAGTACAACACATAGATCCCATGACATAAATGAGAAATAACCCATATTCAAAATAAAGGGTCCTCTGTTTTGTCTTCAGCAAACAACTAAACAGCATCCTCTTCATAGGTAGTCCTTCATATATTTGAATTCAATGCAATGTAGTGATATTGATTCAGTACCTATGATGGGCAAGGAAATGGTAGAGTACATGCAGATGAAGAAGACTAGATTCCTGCCCTAGAAAAGCTCACTACTTCCCAAGAGATTTTTCTCACTCATATTATATATTCTAATCCATGGACACCACCATTCAACATATAAACATGATCATTGGAAATGTAAATACCGTTGGCACCCATTGGTCCATACATTGGTGCTGAATGTTATGCAAAGCAACTTAGGTGAACCCAGAAGCTATCCTTTAAGAGTTTAGGATTCGTTTGGCCTTAAGTTCATTGAATGAGAAACATTTAGGGCAGGTGGACATCTATTCTCCAGAAACAAATGCCATGAGCCTCCTCTATAGCCCATTTTAATACTTTGTTACCTTAAAGGTCAAGAGTTTATGCTAATATTCAACCCAAATCTTTCCTTGATTTCATTTAAGCCCATTTCTTTTGTCTTCTGTGGACCTAGAAATCACTGGTAGGGGTGGGAGGACATCATCGTCATTAATAAATAAACAGAAATTTAGTAAGCCTACTATATGCTAGGTACTGAGGATACAAAGATATTTGCTACCTTTATAGGGTAACATCAGGGGAAATAACATGTATATATGCATATGCAAAAAAAAAAAAGGTCTTTTTTTTGGCAGGGGGAAGCCCTTCTAACATTTGGATTTGATTAGCAAACATTTATTAAGTTCCTAATCTATGCAGCAAAGTTTGTGGACTGCTGTGGGGATATGGGCAAGACATAAGCATCTAGTAGGGGAGATGACAGATACAAAAATCATTACCAAAAAAGGAAGATTGTTCTTAATTTTATGGAAGAGCTATAAACAAAGAGCTATGGGAGCATAGCAGAGGAAGAGATTACTTTTAAATATCAGGATCAGGGAAGGCTTCATGGAAGAGATGGAATTTCAGGGTTGGAGGAGACTCCTGAAACTAACTGGTATAACTCTCATCCTAAAAAGAATTCTCCTTAGAAAATATCCAAGAAGCATTCTCAAAGAATAGGTTGAATTTTAGCAGGCTGAGATTGGGGGCAGGGTAGAAACCTCGAGATTGCAGAACCTATTTGGGAAGCAGTGAACAGTCCAGTTTTTCTAGAACAGCAGTCCTCAAACTTTTTAAATTCAAGTCTTCTTTACACTCTTAAAAGTTTTTTTGAAGAACATCCCCCCATGAGCTTTTATTATGTGGGTTAGATCTATTAAACATTTACCATATTAGAAATTTAAATGTTGGAGGCAGAGCAAGATGTCAGAGTTCAGGGAAGAAGTCAGCTGAACTCTCCCAACATTCCCCTACAAATAACTCTTCAAACTGAATTCTGGAATGTCAGGGTTTTTCCAGTCCAAGACAACTTTGGAGGCAGGCAAGAAAGGTCTGTGAAAGCAGGGTGATGGGCAGCCTGGAGTGCGGTACATACCGAGGCAACAGCAGCAGCAGCAGGCCTTGGAGGCAGCTGCAATAGCAGCATCAGCAACTTTGGGAGCTTTCAGCCCACAGACAGTAAGGGGATTAGACAATTGGTTGGAAAGAGATTACAGGGGACCCTTTGCTGGCACTGGGTTCAGGGCCCTATTGCATTGCCTATATGCAGTGCCAGGTCACACTTCCAGGGTAAAGAAGAGCACTACAGCTTGTAGCCACAGAGGATCAGAGGCCCTGGCCATAGCTCTAGGGCAGACAGGAGCGCTTGTGGTCACTCACAATGGAGCAGGAGACCTGATTTCAGTTCTAAGGCAGAAAGGAACACTAACTCTTGAAGCTGCAAGAGGGCAGTGGACCTGGTCACAGTGCCAGGGCCAAGAGGAATACTTGTACTTGCCACTACAGGAGAACAAGGTCCCTTTCTGGGTAAAGACCAGAACACAGGTCAGGAGAGCAGCGACCACACCTCTCTTTGGATCATACCATCTTATAAACACTAAAAACTTCATAGATCTCCAGAAGTAGGTCTGAAAATAGCAGCATGAAAAACTTGAAACTTGAGACAGTACTCCTTCCACAATACCCCAGAATTCAATTTTAACATGAAGTTAAAAGTCAAGAAATAGGCCAGAAAAGGGGGGAACAACAAAAAAGAACCTGATAATTAAAAACTACAATGGTGACAGGGAAGATCAAGACAAAAACTCAGAAGAAGACAATGCTATCAAATAGCTATGAGCAAAGCTTCAGAGAAAAAAGTGAATTGGACACAAGTTCAACAGGAATTCCTGGCAAAGCTCAAAAAGGATTTTAAAAATCAAATAAGAGAGCCAGAGGGAAAAATTGGGGTAAATGAGAGTAATGCAAGATCATTATGAAAAGACAGTTGGTAAAAATTATTATTAAAAATTATGAAGAGGGCTTGGTAAGAGGCACAAAAGTACTAAAGAAAATACATTAAAAAGCAGAAATGGCCAAATGGAAAAAGAGATACAAAAGCTCACTGAAGAAAGTAATCCCTTAAAAATTAGAATTGGGCAAGTGGAATCTAATGACTCCATGATACATCAAGAAACAATCAAAGTCAAAAGAAGAAAATGTGAAATATCTCATTGGAAAAACAATTAACCTGGAAAAATAGATCAAGGAGAGATAATTTAAGAATTATTGAACTTCCTGAAAACCATGATTTTAAAAAGTGCTTAGACACCATATTTTAAGACATTATTAAGGAAAACTGTCCTGATATACTAGAATCAGAGAGTAAAATAGAAATGGAAAGAATCCATTGATCACCACCTGAAAGATATCCCAAAATGAAAACTTCAAGGAATATTATTGCCAAATTGAAGAGCTCCCAGGTCAAGGAGAAAATGTTGCAAGCATCCAGAAAGAAATAATTCAAATATTATGGAGCCACAGTCAGGATCACACAAGATTTAGCAGCTTCTACATTAAAGGAGTACAGAGCTTGGAATATCATATCCCAGAAGGCAAAGGAACTAGGATTACAATCAAGAATAACCTACCCAACAAAATTGAGTATAATCCTTTGGGGGGGGGAGAATGGATATTTAATGAAAGAGAGAACTTTTAAGCATTTCTGATGAAAAGACCAGAACCAAATAGAAAATTTGACTTTCAAATATAAGACTTCAGAGCAACATAAAAAGGTAAACATGAAAGAGAAATCATAAGGGACTCAATAGCATTCCCATGTGGCAAGATAATACTTGTCATTACATTCCTATATGGAAATATGATACTTGTTATTCCTATGAACTTTATTATTATTATTAGGACAGTTAGAAGGAGTGTAAATAGATAGAGGGCATGAGTATGAGTTGCCTGTGATGGGATGACTTCAAAAAAAATTAAGGGGTGAGAAAGAGAAGATTCCCTGGGAGAAGGGAAGGGAGAGAACTGGGGAAATTATCTCACATAAAAAAGAAATGAAAAGAAGAGCTTTTGCAGTGGAGGGGAAAATGGAGAGGGGAAGGTAGTGGACAACACTTGAACCTTACTCTCATTGGAATTGGTTTGAAGAGGGAATAACATACACACTCAGTTGGGTATAGAAATCTATCTTACCCAACAGGGAAGTAGGAGGGGAAGGGAATAAAATGGGGGGGGGGAAGGATGATAAAAGGGAAGGCAGATTAAGGGAGGCAGTGGTCAGAAGCAAAATAGACTTTTGAGGAGGGGCCACATAAAAAGAGGAAAAAGGATGAACTGGGAGGGGGATGAAAAGAAATACACAGTTAGTAATCATAACTGTGAACGTCAATGGGCTGGACTCACCTATAAAAGGGAAGCACATAGCAGAACAGATTAGAAATCAGAATCCAACAATGTGTTATTTATAAGAAACACATTGAAAACCAAGAAACACAGAGTAAAAATAAGGGGTTGGAGCAGAATCTATCATGCTTCAGCTGAAGCAAAAAAAAAAAAGGCAGAAGTGGCAATCATGATCTCAGACAAAGCAAAAGTAAAAATAGACCTAATTAAAAGAGATAAGCAGTATACTTTGCCAAAATGTACCATAGAAGATGAAGTAATATCAATACTAAACATCTGTGCACCAAATGGCAAAGCACCTAGATTCTTAAAGAAAAAGTTAAATGAGTTACAGGAGGACTTCAACTTTCCCCTCTCAGAACTAAATAAATCTAACCATAAAATAAGTAAGAAATAAGTTAAAATAAATTGAATTTTAGAAAAATTAGATATGATAGACCATTGGAGAAAATTGAATGGAAAGAGAAAGGAGTATACCTTTTTCTCATCTGTATATGGCACCTTCACAAAAACTGACCACATATTAGGGCATTAAAAGTCTCATAACCAAATGCAGAAAAATTAAATGCACCCTTTCCAAGGAATAATGCAACAAAAATTACATTTAAAAAGGACCATGGAAGCACAGATTAAAAATTAATTGGAACTGAAATAATCTAATCCTAAGGGATGAGTAGGTCAAGGAATAAATTATATAAACAATAAATAATTTCATTAAAGAGAATGACAACAATGAGACAGCATACCAGAATGTATGGAATGCAGACAAAGCAGTACTGAAGTAAAAATTTATATCTCTAAATGCTTACATCAATAAAATAGAGAAAGAGCAGATCAAAGAATCGGTCATGCAATGATGAAACAAAACTATTACTCTTTGCAGATGATGTGATGGTATACTTACAGAATCCCAAAGAATCAACTAAAAAACTATTTGAAATAATTAACAACTTTAGTGAAGTTGTAGGATATAAAATAAACCCACAGAAATCATCACCATTTCTATAAATTTACCAACAAAGTCAAGCAGGAAGAGATAGAAAGAAAAATTCATTTAAAATAACTGCAGACAATATAAAGTACTCATGAACCTACACACCAAGAAAAACCCAGGAACTTTATGAATATAAGTACAAGATGCTTTTCACACAGAGATCTAAATAATTGGAGAAATTAATTGCTCATGGGTAGGGTGAGTCAATATAATATAAAACAACAATTCTACCTAAATTAATTTGGCTATTCAGTGCTATACCAATCAAACTATCAAAAAATTATTTTATAGAGCTAGAAAAAATAATAAAATTCATCTGGAAGAACAAAAGGTCAAAATATCAAGGGAATTAATGAAAAAAATGTGAAAGAATGTGGACAAGCAACACCAGATTTCCAACCGTATTACAAAACATTAATTATATAAACAATCTAGTACTAGCTAAGAAATAGAGTGGTGGATGATTGGAATGGATTAGTTATACAATACACAGTAGTAAATGATCATAGTAATCCAGTGTTTGATAAACCCCAAAATACAAGCTTTTGGGACAAGAACTCACTATTTGACAAAAATTGCTGGGAAATACAAAAAACAGTTTTGTAGAAACTAGGTATAGACCAACATTTCACAACATAAGATGAAGTTAAAATAGATATATGATTTAAATGTAAACATAAATTGATATCATAAGCAATTTAGGGGAACATGAAAAAATTTTGCCTGTCGGGTCTATGGATAAGGGAAGAACTTATGACCAAACAAGAGGTAGAGAGTATCACGGGAAGTAAAATGGATAGTTTTGATTACATTAAATTAAAAAGTTTTGCTCAAACAAAACCAATGCAGCCAAGATTAGAAGAAAATCAGAAAACTGGGGAAAATTTACAGCAAGTTTCTTTGATAAAAGTCTCATTTCTCAACTATACAGCGAACTGAATCAAATTTATAAGAATAGAAGTCATTCCCCAATTGATGAAGGGTCAAAGGATAGAACAGGCAGTTTTTAGACACTGATATAAAAACTATCTATAGTCATATAAAAAATCACTATTGATTAGAGAAATGCAATTTAAAACAACTCTGAGGTATCATCTCACAGCTATCAGATTGGTTAATAGAACAGAAAAGGGGAACGGCAAATATTGAAGGGTTAATATTATAATTCCTATTTTATGTTGGATGTTGGAGGGGATGTGGAAAAATTGGGACATTAATGTGCTGTTGGTAGAATTGTGAACTGATCCAACCATTCTGGAGGGCACTTTGGAACTGTGCCCAACTGTGCACTTTGACCCAGCAATACCACTTGCCAGGTCTATATCCCAAAGAGATCAAGGGAAAGGAAAAAGACTTTTATGTACAAGAATATTTATAGCAGCTCTTTTTGTGGTGGCAAAGAATTGGAAATTGAGGAAATATCCATCAATTGGGGAATGGCTGAACAACTTGTGATATGTGATTGTATGTGCTATAAGCAGGATGGTTTCAGAAAAACCTGGGAAGACATGTGAAATGATGAAAAGTATAGTAAGCAGAACCAGGAGAACATGGTAAACAGCAACAGCAATATTGTACAGCGATCAAGTGTGAATGACTTAGCTATTCTAAGCAATACAATGATTCAAGACAATTCTGAAGGACTTAATGAAAAATGTTATCCACCTCCAGAGAAAGAACTTATGGAGTCTGAGTGCAGATAGAAGCATAATTTTTTCACTTTATTTTTCTTATTTTTTGCAATATGGCTAACATGGAAATGTTTTGCATGATTTCACGTGTATAATTGATATCATATTTCTTACCTTCACAATGGGTGGGGGAGGGGGGAGAGGGAGGGAGAGTATTCAGAACTCAAAATTTTTTAAAAAATGAATGCTAAAAATAAATTTAAAAAAGAAAGCAAATAAAGGAAATTTAAGTGTCTTAGTATTATTATAACAATCATTTTGATCTCATGGACTACCCTGTCCCTAAACCACACTTTGAGAACTGATACTTTAAAGAAGAGGGGCTTGAACTAGGAGTTCTCAAAGTGTGGCCTGGGTCTAGAGTATAGGCTGAAGGAGAGTAGTGGGAATTAAATCTGGAAAATTTAGTGGAAATATTGTGAGTGAAGTGGTTGTATGCCATTTAAGGGCTTTCTTCTCTAGGTAAAATTGTTGTTTTGTATGAGGAAACAGTAGCATCATCGGTATAATTTAGGGAGAAATTACACTGCCATGAGTGGGCACAATGTGTGGTGGGGGTGCCACAGGGGTAGAAAATGGAGAATGACAAGGAGACCAACTAATAGCTGTTGGAATGTTCTAGATCATAGGTAATGAAGGCCTGAAATAGGCTACTGGCTGTTGGAATGAAATGGGTGCAAAAGAGAGGAGGAGAGAACGCAACCCATAGTCTTCCCTTCTCTAAGCTAAACGATCTTAAACTGGTTAGCCTTTCCTAGGAGATTCTATTTTCTTCTTTTTACAAAAATTGTTTTTGTTCCCCTTTCCTGGGCCTTCTCCAATTTCTTCCCATTTGTTTTATATCATGGTGACCCAAACTAGACCCAGTCTAATGGACATTTCTCCCAGCAGGCACTCACTATTTGTGTCCCCATTTTATCTGCTTCGACCAGCACAATTAGATTTTGGCAGAACTTCAAACAAGCACTTAATTTCTGACAGGTTGCCCCGGGTTGGCTGCTATCAATCTTCTCTCTATAAAACACAATTAGCACTGGGCCAGCCACCTACCAATTCCTTGGTGTATCTACTGTCAATGTACTTTTTTAGCACCCAGCTAGCTAATGATGGGATTTGGTCCTCAGGGTTTCAATTCAGACCAAAACTGCTGTTGTACTGGTTGATGTCCTTTGAGAGCCCATGCTTTCCAGTGTTGAGTATGTTTCAAAATTCTATAAGACACTATTGAGAGATCCAAAGTCCTTTATTTCCATTTCAAAAAAAGAATCATAATTGTCATTGTTTTTAGCCTATTTGTTCTCAGTTGATAGAATGTTAATGTTTTAATTTTTATTGTAAGGTCATTTTCATTATTGCTGCCCCAAAGGAAATCATATGGGGTACTTACGTATTCCACAGCCAGATTCTACTAGGGGTTTACCTTAAATTCTTTTTCTTAAGGCCTTTAAAAAGAGGTTGGATATTCATAGGATGGTCCATCTAGGGCTGTAAGGGCCCTCAGAGGTTAAGTAGTCTACCTCACCCCAATCCATTTTACAAATGAGGAAACTGAGGCCAAGAGTGATGAAATGACTTGCTCAAAGGCATCCAGGTAGTACCAGAGACAGGATTGGGAACACAGATTCTCTGATGCTGACCCCCTTCTCTTTCCACTTGGACCACAGCCTCCTAATCTAGGTGTGATCCCGTATGAAGAAAGAGGAATGAACCAGATGACTTCTTGAGGATTGTCCAGCCTTGAGATTCTCTGCATTTCTCCTCCATCCCTTCCACAAAGGAAAGGTTGTCAGGGAAAGGCATTTGGTCCTATTTTTCAAAAAGTATGATCAAGACTGTTGACTCAACAGAGAAGGTAAAAAATACTTTGTCTTTCATCTTTCTCCCATCTGAAAGAATATTTCACCACCAATACCACCTCAAAGGACATCATTATTGGAGAGTAAAGAATCATGTTTTCTAAAGTTCTTTTAAAAATAGGATAGATTCTTATAGATTTAGAACTGGAAAGGACCACAAAAGCTATCTAGGCCAAAATCCTCATTTTATCAATGAGGAAACTAAGGCCCAAGGAGGTTAAATGGCTTTACCAAGATCATATAGGTAGTAAACATAAGAGAGAGGATTTGAACCAGGTCCTCTGACTGAAGAACTAGTGTCCTTTCCATTGTACTATGTTGCATTCAAGCTACTTTAAGGGAAAGAAGATACACGGGGAAGGACAAGAATAGTCATCTATGTTAGTACTGGCCTATAACAGTGAATATTTAAAATAAAACATCAAGATGGAGGCACATAATCATTTTAACAAAAATGAAAAACACATTTCCAGTTCCTAGTACCAAAACTGTAACTATTTCCTGAAGAAAGTAGCATGAAAGGTGACCTCAGTTGGGCAGGGAGAGGAGATAGGCCGAGTACCTGACCATGGCAGGAGAAAAAGAACCTAGAATACCAGTATGAGTTTGCTGGTAAGAAAGCCACTGGGGTGTGGGGAGGGAAACGTGGAGGGTATGTTAAGGGAGGGAGATTTCCCCAGCATGTCAAAGGGATACAAGGATTGTCAAATCCTGAGGCAAAGCCCTATCCATCCAACCTTAGTTATGGCTCTTTCTGATACTATACCCCTTTAACCATCATATCATATTGCCACCAGACACATAACTCCAGGACACTACTAAGGACCAGGAAGATTAGGGCGAAAATTTTGTCAGGACCAAGAAAAAGGTCTGAAAGCTTGATAGATAATGTAACTTCTCTGTGAGGCTGGGCTAAATGACTTCCAAATGGTCTTTCTAACTTTTTTGCTGTCAGATTTTCATTCAACAGCAGTACCCAAACAGAAGTGTTCATTTCTATAGAAAATTCCAAAAAGTCATGCTCAGTTTTTTATTGTTAGGGATCCTTGGTACTTAGGATTTTCGGTCTTTCTTCTCGTGGTCCCAGCCCTATCCTGAACACCTGAGAGGAAGCAGAGTCAGACAACAGGGTAGCCAAGATGGTGGAGTAAAAGTAGTGACTTGCTTGAGCTCTCTCCCAAACCTCTTGAGTCAGACAACTGGACGATTCTTGGAACTCCCTTGACTTCCTTTCTTATTCAGTGAGGGAGATTTTCCCAAGGCATAAGAATAGCTTGGTTAAAAATCTAGCACATGTGGAAGCTGAAATCACTCCCATGGGTCCCCAGGGCACTTTGATTCCCTTGTGCTAATAATGATAACTGACTTTGATATAGCACATCAGACTTGTCAAAGCCCATTACACACATTATTTCATGTGAGCCTCCTGCTTTCCCTAGCTTCTTTCAAGCATCAGCTAAAATCCCACTTTCTGCAAGAAGCCTTTACTGGTCTCCCTTAATGCTAGTGGTTTCCTCTGTTATTACTTTCCATTTGTACTTAATATATATCTTCTTTGTTACAGTTATTTGCATGTTATCTCCCCCATTAGACTGTGAGCTCTATGAATGCATATCTTTGCCTTTCTGTTCAGAACAGTGCTTGCCACATAGTTGTTGTTGTTCATCCTTCATTTTTGAAGAGGACCAATGGCATCATGGAGTGATGTCTTGACTTGCACCGTGACTTGGATTTAAGTGAGGCAGAGCTGCACAAAGTCATCAGCCTCACTCTCTCTTCCATAGTCATCCAAGTTCAGGGGCAAGACAAAAGTTGGGTTGATGGGAGATGGCCTAGGATACAGTGGATGACCTTGGTGTCTTTGATGTCTGACCAAGCCCTAAGGGCTCTGAAGTGCATGCTTTAGCCATCTTCATGGCCATCGGAACAAATTTTTCTCATCCATCCATTCCACCGGGGAAGGAGGTTGGGGAAGTCTTTACCTGCCTGGTTTGACATCCCCATAACTCACCAACAAGTTTGAGGCCTGATGGTTACCCTCAACCAGTCTGCTGAAAAAGTTTTACTAAGGTGTGGTGCTGCACATGCTACAGCTTCTTGGAGCCACAGGCAAGAACTGAGTGAAGGTGGACTCCAAGGTAGATGAACAGCCCTTAATAAATGCTAGGAACTATAGATATCATTATTCCCATTTTACAAATGAGGAAGTTTAGGCTCAGAAAGATGAAATGATTTTCCTGTGGTCAAACAACTAAAATAAGCACCTAGAATTTGAACTCAAGTCTTCCTTAATGCAGGCTCAGCATTCTACCCACTTATTATACCACAATATTATGCTGTCAGGTATCATGTTTTAAAGAGTTAGTACACCTTCAAAGCTGCCAGACTAGCCATCAAGGGAGCAATTGGGGGCCCGGGAAAAGATGGCATTTTTTTTTAACAGTAGGTGATTAAAAAAAAAAGGTACAGATGTGTATACATTAATTGACTTTCCCAGGGTTGTACTATTGGTTGGTAAGCTATGACAGGTGTGGAAGCCTCTTCTTTACCTTCTTCATGCCAAGTTACCCGAGCCCAATTGGGAATGACTACAAAGTTCTCTCCGAATTACATGGAGAACTCAAATGAGTAAATTATCCTGAACATAAGCTGAGTTTTTTTCTTACTCCTTAAAGCAAAAGAGATTTCAATGCATAGGAAATGCATCCCACTTCCTTTGTCATAGACAGAGCATGGATTTGGAACCAGGGGATATGAGTTTGAATCTCAAATGGCTACCTAATCTCCATATGAGTTTGGGATTATCATTTCTATGGGCCTCAGTTTCCTCATCTGTAAAATGAAAGAGTTGCATGAGGAAAGGTTCTTAACCTGGGATTCATGGACCTAAGAAAACTTTTTTTGATAACTGTATTTCAAAATAATTGATTTCCCTATGTACTTTATTTTAGGAATTTAATAACATTATTCTGAGAATAGGTTCATAGATTTCATCCAACTGCCAAATGGGTCCATTACGCAATAAAGGTTGAGAAGTCCTGGATTGAATAATCTCCAAGGTCTCTATTAGTTTTAGAACCTCTGATCCTACAACATTACATATCCATTAGTGAAGTTTTACAGAGCTGAGTTTCCCCCAGGTAAGACTAGCCTTGGCCCACCAGAGTTATTCCAGAATACCAACTGAAGCCCTATGACTTGCCAGAGAGCAATAGTCTCCCAAAGCAACATGGCCTTGTTCCTGAGATCCAAATAACTAGAGTCAAAGCTGATTTTGCTTTTGTAGACATCCCTGCCATGGGAGCCAGTTCAGTCAGCCTGGAAACGAGACCAGTCCAAAGCAGAATTGTAAAGTCAGCAAAACTTGCCTTCCAGGGTCACTGCCTCCCCCCTCCCCCCCCCGCTCCCGTTCTGTGCTGATTTCCCTCTTCCCTTGGTCTCATCTCAGCCTAGAAGCAATGTATTAAGGTAGGAACAGTTCTTTCCAGGACTCAGGTTCAAATCTCTCCTTTTGAATTTACTACCTTTATGACTTGAACTTCAGTTTCCTCATCTGAAAAATAAGGGGGCTGGTCTAGAGAGGTTCCCAAACTTTTGGGTCTCAGGACTTCCTCAAAAATTATTGAGGCCCCCAAAGAGTTTTTTCTCATGTGGGTCATGTTTTTGTTCAGTCTTCATGACCCCATGGACCATACTGTCCATGAGGTTTTCTTGGCAAAGATACTAGAGTGGTTTGCCATTTCTTTCTCCAGTGGATTAAGGTGAACAGAAGTTAGGTGATTTGCCCATGGTTAAAAAGCTGTAAGTGTCTGAGGCCTGATTTGAATTCAGGTCTTCCTGACTTTAGGGACAGCTAGGTGCTTCAGTGCATAGAGCACTGGGCATGGAGTCAGGAAGATTCATCTTCCTGAGTTCAAATCTGGCCTCAGACACTTACTAGCTGTGTGACCCTGGACAAGTCATTTCACCCTATTTGTCTCAGTTCCTCATCTGCAAGAATGAACTGGAAAAGGAAATGGCAAACCACTCCAGTATCTTTGCCAAGAAAATCCCAAATCAGGTCATGAAGAGTCAGACATAACTAAAAAATGACTAGGCATACTTTCTGACTCTAGGCCCAGCACTCTGACCACTGGGCCACTTATCTGCCTCCTTTGTGGGTCATTTCTATCACTATTTACTGCGTTAAAAATTAATATGTCTTAGAGTTATTATGAAAAGAATTTTGACCCCTGAAAGGGTCTTAGGGACCCCTAGGAGTCCCTTGACAACACTCTGAGAATGACTGGTCTAGAGGGCCATCAAAATTCCTTCTGACTCTGAATTGATGCTCTAATATGTTTACTTATACAAAGGTGTTAGCAACTTAACTCCTTCCCAGGGAATAATTGCTCTAAAAAAGCTACCTGTGGAGATAGGTCAAGCTTCAAGTCCAAGGAATGATTAACTAAGGGTGAAATTTTAGGCATCTATTAAAGAAGGTTCCCTTTTTTTTTTTTAAAGAGAGAGAGTATGTCACATTTTGTAACACCTTGCTCTCCTTAAGCTTTATTGGTACTACCACTTCATTTCAATAACAGCTGAGGACCACCATCAGCCTCTACCCTCAGCTTCTGCCAGCTCTGACTGGCCAGCAGTCTAGAGCCTTCAAACTTGCCTGTCAAATCCTGAAGGGATGCAAAGTTTCCAGCAAAAATTGACCCTGTCCTCCCTGCAATGGAGGGAAGGAATAGAGAGTGATTTTCATGACTGGTCTCTGTCATCTTGCTTCTCCCTATCTCATGATTGATAGCAGGATGGCCCCAGAATAGGCCTCAGGGGCTATCAGATCAGTTGTCAAGAAAGCCGGGGAGGTTTAATTCTTTAATTTCAGACCACTGTTAGTTATTTGCAAGATCAGGATTGAAGCAGGAGTTCTAATCATATTGCCTGTCAATTCATTTTAGTCTCAATCATTTCCTCCACCTTCTTATTCCCAGAATCCATTTCCTGCTTTTATCAGGGCTGGTAGAAAGTCCCTGGAATGGCCTTGAATGATCAAAACTGACCAGTACAAGTACCATGAATATTCATGAATTGGTTCCTTTTCAGATCCTTCCCCTTCTGGGGGACATTCTGACACTTCCATGTTCCTAAGATTTACTCTTCATCCAAATTGATTAATGCTTAATCCTCTAGGAATTGAACTGGAATGTTTTAAGGTAGTACAGAGTTATTCAAGGGGGTGGAAAGGAAAGAATATGGCTTTCAATGAGTCTCCTTAAATACCATCTCCACACTCCTGGGGAAAGCCAGGGTTATTTATTATTCAAAGGACTCCATTCCCCTCTCCCCCATCCTCAAGGATTATCTATCAAGAGAATGATACCTGCTAAACAACAAGAATTGGGGACAGGATACAACAAAGCAAAGAAAATCATAATCAAGAAAGAAGCCAACCAATCTACAAACATTTATGAATTATCTGCTCTGTACAGAGCATTGTGCTGGGCATTGGGGGCACATATGAGAAGTCAGGGCTGGGAAACAAGAGTTTAGATAGCACATGGCCCCTTGACCTCATGGATTTTGCAGGCTAGTGAGGCGATAAGACATGTACTGGCTGTTACACTGTACACTATTACAGGATAAGTGCATTAGGAAGTGTAAGGCAAAGTCTACGTATGGTGCAAAGGTCCTTATTGAAAGGAAGATTGAAGGAGGAGCTTTTAAGGTTTCAAAGGATAGGAGGGCTTCAACAGGTGATGGGAAGGAGGGAGGTATAGTATTCTAGGCATTAGGAATGGCCTATATGAAGGCAGGAGAAGGGATAGTGTGGTGTGTTCTGGGGGAAAAGTAGTCCAGCTTGGTTATTGCATGGAGGTCTGCAGTAATGTGATCATATATCATAAGATCAGAGCTGGGAGGACCTTAGAGGAAATTTACCCCAACCAACTCCTTCATTAACAACAACAACAACAGCAACAACAAAAAAGGAGCTGAAGCCCAGAGAGGTTAATGAGGTTAAATGACTTACCCAAAATCACATAGACAGTAAATGGAAGAAGAATGGTGCCATACTGTAGAGGACCTTCAGTGTTAGGGTAAAGAATCTGAACTTTATTCAGTAAGGCATTTGGGAGCTATAGAGTTCTTTTGAGGAGAAAAGTGACAAGACAAAGTCTCTCTGAAAGTGACAAGAAAAGACATACATACATATAAGCACATATACACATATGTGTATCTATATACACATACATATATGTATCTATGTGTGTATATGTGTGTGTGTATATATATACATACATATCTATATATACATATATATATACACACACACACACATATGAAAGATTATATATATATATATATATATATATATATATATATATATATATATATATATATATACACACACACACACACACACACACACACATATGAAAGATTAGCTTGCCCAGGGATGGTGAGGGAGAAAGACAGAATTGGATGGGGCGAATAGAAAATGGCAGGGCCTGTGAATGAGTAAGTCTACCTTCTAAAGGAGGAAACCAAAAAAAAGCAAAAACCATCAGAGTGGTATCAAAGCCTAGGTGAGTAGTTATTAAAGGCTCTCATGTACTAGGAATTAAATGGAATCTACTATCTCATCAGTGAGATGGGGTAGGGGAAGGAAGGTAAAATCAGAGTTCATAAGGTTTAAAGACATGACAGCAGAGAGTGATAGTACCTGGGAATCCCTACACAGAGCTGACTGAGTCCATGGCCTATTTCCAGCCCTGGTCCTGATGGGATTACAGTAACAATTCCCTGGGGGCAGGGTTAATGGAACTGACTATGTATAATTCTCCCCTAGAAGTATAGATGAGGCTTAGCCTGTAAATCTCCTGCTTTCTGGATGGTAATTCACATTTAAATCCCCTCCACATCCCTGACAGGGAGATACCAAGTCAATCCCTTGTGAGGCAGCTCAGTCAGGAGTGCCGGTTATCCAGCAAATCTCGCTGCCCACCCTCAGAGACAGTAGCAATCATTTCAGTGCCTTGTGTGTTGGTGATGGAAGTTGTGGGCTCCTTGGCAGCTCAGAGCCCAAGCTCCCCCTCCCTGCCCCCTCACCCCCACCATAAGCTTTATCTATGACTTTGAGGGAACCACTGTGTTCTTTCCCTGTTAGTCTAAGGGTGAACAAGGTTTACTTTGTATCTCCTCTACTGTGAGGGTGATGGCAGAAAAGATCAACCCCAAAGCCTTTGTCTTGGGGACTTTGATCACAGCCTAATCATCAAGACAACAAACTCCCCACTTTTCCTTTAGCCTTGGTTTCTATTCTCCTTTCATTAATACACAGGAGGTGGTTATTTCCTACTTTAATATCAAAGCATTATCATGAGCAATTTTATGTAACCACAGGGGAGGAAAGGAAGGAAAGAAGGAAGGAAAAAGGAAGGAGGGACAGAAGGAAGGAGGGAAAGAAGGAAAGAAAAAAGAAGGAAGAAAGAGGGATGGAAGGAAGGAAGGAAAGAGGGATGGAAGGAAGAAAGGAAGGAAAAAGGAAGGAGGGACAGAAGGAAGGAGGGAAGGAAGGAAAGAGGGATGGAAGGAAAAAAGGAAGGAGAGACAGAAGGAAGGAGGGAAGGAAGGAAAAAGGAAGGAAGGAAAAAAGAGGGATGGAAGGAAGTAAAAAGGGAAAGAAGGAAAGAGGGACAGAAGGAAGGAAAGAAAAAGGAAGGGGGACAGAAGGAAGAAGGGAAGGAAGGTAGGAAGGAAGGAGGGAGGGGGAAGAAGGAAGAGAATAGATAGAAGGGAAGAACAGAGGAAGGAAATAAGGAAATAAGGAAGCAAGAGAAAGAGGGAGAGAGAGGAAGAAAA
Organism: Phascolarctos cinereus; assembly: GCF_003287225.1. Classification (NCBI taxonomy): domain Eukaryota; kingdom Metazoa; phylum Chordata; class Mammalia; order Diprotodontia; family Phascolarctidae; genus Phascolarctos; species Phascolarctos cinereus. The sequence goes on from NW_027556180.1 coordinate 87,680,399, forward strand.
GTCATTACCAACACAAGCAGACTTGAAATATGACCACAGTTTTAGAGAGCACTCTATCTTACTTCATACTTCAGAACCCAGCAGACCATACCTGGGCCATCTCAGGCTGGGGACCTGCAAAAAGTTTAAGAAAAGGAAGAACTCTGCAGAACAAAACAAAACAGGTTTTGTTTGAGTGGGATAAAGAGTAAGAGAAGGAAGGCAAGGAAGAAAATGTAAAATGTTCCCACTTTACTTCTATGAAGTTCTATTCAGAGATCTCCAGAGAGAGCACAAACGCTTCTTAATCCTGCCACCATTCCAGGGAGATGAGCATTGTAGTCTATTCACACTCCGAATAATAACTCACACTGATATGCTGCCTTCTCTATCACAGTTTTCAAGCTAAGTAGTGCAAGTATTGTCTTCACCCCCATTTTACCAACGGGAAAGCTGAGGTTTAAGGGAAGTTAAGTGACTTGCCCAAGGTCACATTTCTAGTCCATGTGAGAGTAAAGATTCAGACTCAGATTACTACATGGCCTCTCTGTCAAAAGCAAGGAATAGAAGAAATGGAGCTGTTCTAGGCATGCCCAGGGAGCTGTGGTTGACATTAAATTTTAAGACAGCAAAAAGGGTTAAAATCCAGCCTCTGAAGTCCCTGGGTAAGTCACTTAACTTTTCTGCTGTTGTGTTCATCTTTTTTTTTTTTTGAAGAAGAAGAAGACCAATGGCATTACGGGTGATGTTTTGACTTGCACATGAATTGAGGCAGAATTGCGCAAAGTCGCCAGCCTCACTCTCTCTTCCAGAGTCATCGAAGTCCAGTAGCAAGGCTAAAGTCAAGATGACTGGTGATGCCCCCATCACCCCCATTACCTCTGGTGAATCAGCTAAGGAAAAAACGATAAGTAGCTTCACCTGCTTAGACTAGGAAGTGGCAATGGGAGGGTAAAAGATAAGGACAGATTCTGATAGAGATGCTCAGTTGTAGTTTTCTCATCTACCCAATGGACATAGTAATATGTCCACGTCAGGGTTTATGTGAGGAGCAAATGACATAATGTGTATAAAGTACTTAAAGACATAAAAAACTGCCTAAAGTAAGAGAAATAGCTGCAATAGTAGTGGCTAGTCATATTAATAGTAGCAATGGTACTCGAAGCATAAGAGAGGCTAAAAACTGCTACACCCGTGGTGTCAAACTCAAATAGCAATGGGGGACCACTAAACTGTACATAAGATCCCTGCAGGACACATGTTGACTTAGAAAAACATATATTCATGTTATCTATGCTCTATTGTATTTGTATTAATTTTGTTAAATATTTCCCAATTCTATTTTAATCTCGTTCACTCTGCATTTGGGAATGTTGTGGGCAGCATGCTGGTGGCTGCATTTTTGACATCCTTGCACTAGAGCATAGGAGTCAGGACATAATACTTGGGCAGTCCCCTTTCCATTGGGCAGCCCATTGGAAGTTATTGTCTTTATTGTTGCAGCAGTAGTAACAGTATAGCAATAGCAGCAGGAGGAGTGATGGTGATGGTGGTGGAGATAGTAGTGGCGGTGGTGGATGTTGTGAAGATAAAAATAGTGGTGGCATTGTGGTGATGGCAAAGATGATTGCGGTGGAGATAATGATGGGAGTAGTAGTAATGATGGTAGTAATGATGGGAGTGGTAATGGTGATGGTGGTGGAGGTGGTTGTGGTATTGCTACATTCCAGAGAATCTGAGGCAGTTGCCATGACCTTCCTCCAAAGAGCTGCGTCAGTGAACTCCCTCTCAATGCAGGTCTTCAAGTAGAATTCTGCTGGCTGATCACATAGAAATCATAGGATTCAGGGCCAGAAAATGACCTCAGAGGCCATTTAATTCAATCCTCTTATTTTACAGACAAGGAAACATAGGCATAGAAAAGTTAAGTGCATTGCCCAGGACTATACAAGTACTCAGTGACAGAGAAGGATTTGAACTCTGTCCCCTGACTTTCAATCCAGCACTTTTTCAATTTGTTCAGAATGTTTTCAAGGAGATTCCTGTTCAGTTGGGGACTGAACTAAATAAGGTCTGACATCCTTTTCAACTCCAAGATTCAGTGATTCTGTGTGATTCTAAAATGCTATAGGATTGTGACTTATTCCCCTGAGCAAATCATTCTACCTCTCTGGACTACAGTTTCTTCTCCTGTAAAATGAGGATATTGGAATATGATGACCTGGGACCCTTCCAGCTCTAAATTCATGTAATCCTTGAAGGCAACTCTTATCCTTCATAAACATAGAGATCTTGGATGCCTACCTGCTCACACACCCACACAGCACCTTTTGCTACCACCATTCAAAGACCTTTTCTTGTTTAGGATCCAAGATCTCCAACTCTGAGTTCATCAGTTCCCCCTCAGTCACATTTCCTCTGTAAGGACCAGGTTTCTTCTAGGTATTGTGCTGTCAACAATCAATGAATCAATCAGCACTTATTAAAAGACTCCTGGGGCAACTAGTTGGCACATTGGTCCTGAAGTCAGGAGGACTTGACTTCAAATCTGGCCTCAGATACTTAGTAAGTGTGACCCTCGGCAAGTCACTTAACCCCAATTGCCTCCCTGCAAAAAAAAAAACTACCCCCCCAAAAAACCCCAAAGAATTCTCCTATCTTCTCTGCTTGACAATTTAAAGCCCATTCACAATGTGGCTCTAATTTCTCTTTAAAAAGGAGTCTCCTGTGGGGCTTTATGGATAAAAAGACAAAAGCATCATCTCTGGAGATGACTTGTTTCCTTGTAAGGGTCCCTTGACAGCCCCCATGAAGATCCTGATTCTAAAAAGAAGAGCATGTAAAGACAAAACCAACAAAATCTGAGCACAAGCAAGAAGATCCAGAATTCTCTTAGGAATGTCTCACTTTATAGAACAGATGTGGTCTTGAAAAGCTTCATTAAATCAAATTTTAATGAAATGAGTCACATGTCAGGTGAACTGGGAAGATAAGCTCTTTGAGAACAGGGAATTTCTTTAGTTTTGCCTTTGATAGCCCCAAACCCTAGCTCGGTACCTGGCACATAGGAGGCACTTAATAAGTGATTGTTGAATTGGGGGAACTTGCTATTTAAATAAAACCTAGTTTTTAACATGTTCTCATGTATCAATCCAGATTTTCCCCCCAAAAGCCATTTAAATCTCCTTAGCCCTCAGTTTCCTCGGCTGTGAATTGAAGTGGGTTAGATTAGATGGCATCTGAATCTCTGTTTAACTCTGGATCTATGATCTCATTTTCCAATAATTATAAGGCTGAGGTACATCAGGATGACTATGTACCTATCTCCCCTACCTCTTTCACACACACACACACACACACACACACACACACACACACACATACACACACACACCACAAAAAAGGGATGAAATAGGATTTGGGGAATTTTTTTTTTTTAGACCAGAGCTATGATTTCATCAGTATAAGAGACTCCTAGTGAAGAAATACAAGTCAGCACCCCTTCTGCAATGTATAGTTCTGAGAGTCAGCTAAGACATTGACAAGAAAGTGCCTTCCTGTCAAAGAATCAGGAAACCTGGAATCAAGTCTGATGTAGGACACACATCAGACTTGTGTGACCCAGGGCCAGGCATTTAACCTTCAAAGGCTCCAGGCATTTCCCTAAGTAATAGAGGTAAGAGCTAAAAATCTCAAGTCTCATGAAACCAGGCACAGAAAAAGCAACATTTGAATGTAGCAGGTGGTACATAAAGATGAATGGAAACTGGCATCTGTAAATGACCATCATTACATCCTATACCTCTTGTATTTTGAGCTGAGAGGGATTTAAATGAGTTTCTGCTCCTTGGTGAAGAGCACTTGGGAGCTAAGGACCATAAAGTCTCACACAGAACAGAGATCTGGGGCCCCACACCCACTTGTGTGCTATAAATATCTTCACCCAGGCTAAAGCTGGGAGGAACCCAGGTATTTAATACTGCTGTAAAAAGCAGCTTGCAGATGGTAATTAATGCATCGAGCCATCTCGGAGGTGCCGAAAGGAATCACTGGAGCAGTAGTTGGAGCCAGAGGGGCCCTCGGCTCCACAACTGAACTCCCTCAGTTATTTATTTATTTATTTAGCTTGGAAAACACCAGGACTGAGAATGGCACATAATGAAAGATTTGTCTGTCTGCTTGCCCAAGACCCAGGTCATAATGGAGATTGGTTATCGTTAATAGATTCATGTACTCTTTCCCTAGTGCCTTGTCAAGTAAGGGCACACACAAAGCTGTGGGATGGAAGAAAAAAAAACCTACACACATCTCAAAGGTCCAAATGAGGGAGTCAAGAAGAAGTAGGGGGAGGGGAAGGGAGAATGTTTATTACACAGTCTGGGGCAGAATCAAATTATTTATGGACCATTTAGATGCAAATGTATCATTCATTTAGAAAACATGCCTGGCATACAGTGCAATTTAACAAACAATGGAGGCATAAGACCATCCCCACTAATCTTCAAAAATCAACTGGGTCTTTTCAAAGGAGATCTGGGCTTTCGATGAATTGATCAAACTTGACAAGTAATTTCAGCCTAATGTTCACGGCTCTCCTTTTCTCTCTTCCCCATCTGTAGGTGAGAAATCCCATTTTCTGGTTGTGATGTCCATTATGAAGGAGGTGGGGTTATTACACATCTATGTATATAGCTGCTGAAAACAAAACTCACTCTGAAGGAGAGGTCTGATTGGTTGATTTTAAATGACAGATTATTTCCTGTACCTTCATCGTCTGTCTTTTAACCACCTCTAGATGTTTTCAGAGTTGTTGTAATAATAAACAGATACTTTTAAAAATTCCAAGCTTTGCTCTAGAAAAACTGGTTCAAAAGAATGTGGTAAGTTCCTTCCAAAGAGACTGAAAAATAAAAGGCCCGTAGCCATTCTAACAACAATCAATGAAAATCATATTAGAGAGAAGGCACCAAATCCCAACACTCTGTCCAAAATGTCAGCCTGATAGGGTTGTACTCACCATTGAGAGATATTGGAGCAGGGAAGAATCAACAAGGGGGAAGAGGAAACAACATGGATATTCCCAGTCAAGGACCTAAAATGGAATTAGTGGAATGAGTTTACAGCAGGAAACCAGGCAGAATTGTGCTCTCTACCTCCTGGTACTCTAATCTCAGAGAATAAAACCAACCCAATTTATGTCCTTGTAACATGACGTGACCTTTACTAAAAATAATGTTTTCTCTTTAATCATACCCAGATGGAGGAAATAAAAAAGAAAACATGCAGAATCTCCTGCCGCTTGGTTCCTAGAGAGTTGGAATCAGGAAGAAATCTCCTCCATATCACTGATAACGGATGTCAGGAAGGAAAGAGCCTTTGGCCTGATCATTGAAAAAGAGTTTAAGAAATAGTAGGCTGCCTGTTGTATCCACTGTGAGACACAAATATTTATTAGATGCCTTAATTCAGCAGCTTGTGAACAGACTGGGTTCTGATCTAAATAAAACTAGGTAAGGGGATTAGTACCCAGAGACAGAATAGGCAGAAAAGGCATAGTTCTGCAGAAGTACAACACTGCAGTTTGAAGGGAGCATATAGATTATCTGGCCACCACATTTTGCAGTTGAAGAAATTGAGACCCTGAAAGATGAAGTATCATTGTCTTTTTAAAGTACTGATTTAATTCACTTCTGGGTGTGCTCCATTTTTGGAAGAACATCTATGAGTTGTAATGTATATAAAATAGGACAACCAAGACGGTGAGAGAACTGAAGACCATTCCCTGTGAGGACTGGTTAAAGGAACTAATGATATTAAGCCCTAAGAAGAAAATACTTATAAGGCACATACTGTCTTTATACATTTGAAGATCTGTCATAAGGAAGAGGATTTAGATGTGTCCTGTTTAATCTCAGAAGACAAAACTAGAAACAGTGAGTAGAAATTGTAAAGAGACAGATCAGGTTCAACGTAAAGGGAAATGTCTTAAAATTTTGTTGTTGTTCAGTCGTTTCTTTGTGACCCCGTTTGGGGTTTTCTTGGCAGAGATACTGAAGTGGTCGCCATTTCCTTCTCCAATTCATTTTCTAGATGAGGAAACTGAGGCAAACAGGGTTAAGTGACTTGCCCAAGGTCTCATAACTAATAACTGTCTGAGGCTGGATTTTCCTCAGATCTTCCTGACTCCAAACCTGGTGCTCTATCCACTGAGCCACTTAGCTTCCCATCTTAACAATTAGAGCTGTCTTAAAGGGCAATTGGCTATTTGAGGAGGAGAAGGGTTCCCCTTTACCAGAGGTCTTTAGGCAGAAACTGGATGACCATTTGCCAGGGACATAGAATGAATTCTTACTCAAAATTCAAGGTTGTTCTAAATGATGGCTGAGGTTCCCTTTTGAATTAGGAGTTCTTGTAAGGCAGTTTGCCCAAGTTTATTTAGCTAATAAGTGATGTCGGACACAGGACACAGAGGTAGAACATGAGTTCACAGCTTTTTTCCCTATGCCATGCTTTCTCAAGTCTAACTCACAAAATCGCCGAGTGGCCAAAAATCCAAGGAGAAGGTAAGTGAAAATATCTTTCCTCTATTGGTCCCATATGTCACATCTACAATGAATAATAACAAAAGAAGGAGACAGTTCATCCAGTGATGCATTCTCTCCTCTGGAGTCAAGCAGTCCAGAGAGCAGGAACCATAGGATAATCAAAGTTGACAGGTCTAGTGACTATGCATCTAGTAGAAACTAATCAGATGTTCCAGTAGGGTAGAGGTACCAGGCTTATTATGAGCTTATTGACTTCTAGTCCTGACTCAATCCATAAAAACCTACTTCACCTTCACATCGGTTTCCTTAAAGGTAGAGTGAGGGCAATTTCATTTAGCCTCCCTCTTGGGGTTCTTGTCAAGAAATGTCCTTATTTACGTACTCTTGTATGCAGATATTATTGATGCCTTTCTAGTGACCACATCTCAAAGTAGATCACTCTAAGTGATCTTGCATGGATGTGCACTGCTGTCTTTATTTGCCTAGGCATTAATGAAAACCATTGAGTGAAGAGTAAAATCCTACGATGTAAGTTAAAGTATACAACTTAATGTAGAGGAGTTTAGCATCAGAAGTCCTGGATTATCTACTTGGCCTCTCTGGATCTCAGTTTGCTCATCTGTAAAATTAGGTTGGAATACTGGGAAGACTTGTATGAAATGATGCAGAGTTAATTGAGCAGAACTAGAACAATGTATGTGTAACTTGTGGCTCAAAACTCATTTGCATTAGACTCTTCCTCATTGTTGTAGATTAATTTACTTGGTTCTACATGACTGTATGAAGGGTGAAGTTGTCCAGAGCTTGCAGGAAAAGAGATCTTAGTCTGGGTTCAACAGAAGCCAAACTAGGTGACCCTTTGGTTTCTTTGTAGCCCTAAGGTTCTGGGAGTCTTGGAAGTCCCAGGGGAGAGATCTTGGCAAATCATAAAGGATCATAGGCCCCTAGGATCCTAGATTCAGAGCTTGAAGGAACCTCAGAGGCCCCCTACTCATTTTATAGAAGAAAACTGAGGTCCAGGGAAGTGAGATCACTTGCCCAAGTCAATCAAGCCTTCTGAGCCTATTTCCTTATCAGGTAATAATTCCTTCTCTATCTCACAGGGTTATTGGGACCAAGGATAGAATTTTTGTAAAGCACTTTGTAACTATAAAATTATATTTTAAATGTCAATGATATTTATTGGGAAGCACCAAATAAGGCAGTGATGAGAATGATTCCTTTTAAACTTTGTTGAAAATATAAAAAACAACTAACAAGGATATAAAATTCCCTTCTCCACTCCCACCTTACCCCTAGATGGGATTGAAGTGTTTCCCGACTGATGGGGCAAGGGAGATGTTAGTCAAAAAAAAAAAAAGCAGTGAGGAAGTCCAAAGGGCACTAGACTAGAAATGAGAAGACGGGTTCCAGTCCTGGCTTAGCCACTTGCTAGCTGTGTGATCCCAAATAAGTCACTGCAACTCTTTGAGCCTCAGTGTCTCCACTAGTAGAATGAGATAATTATCCATAACTCAGGGGATTGTGGTGAAGCTCAAATAAGAAAGTGTGAAAATGTTTCAGAAACTGGGAAACAACTTTAAAAAGCTTTCAATTTGATGCTTTAACAATATTATCCTGTGCTATCTCTGCTGGATTGCTGACCTGGGTTTAATCTGTGCTTTTAGGATGTTTGAGAGAGAGACACTCTCAACAGGCTACATAAAGACTGATATGTATGGGCTACTCTCTCCATTGGCATGAATTGAAAACGAAGGACACCTTTAATTCTGGGTGACTTATGCTGCAGGCATATTCTTCTTTGAAGAAAGAACTAATTGCATCCAAAGTTCCTCTCTGTTTTGGTAAATTGCCAAGTAACCCTTATGGGCACTCTGCCATGGAAACATGCTCCAGTGTCTTGGAATATTTCCTTAACAAAGAAGGACCTCTGGGGGAAGGACTGAGGCTGAATTATTCAGAAGTGACTGAACTATGGGAGTTAGAATTTGAAGGAAACTTACAGACCATTGACTCCAACCCCTAAGTTTACAGAGGAGGAAACTGAGGCACAGAGAGATTAAAGTGATTTGTCCAAGGTCACACAGCTAAGCTAGGGGAAGAGCCAGGATCAGAACTCAGCTCTTGGGACTCTAAAAGCTAGCACTCTTATCCCTTTGCCATAGCTATTATGATGCAAGGTGGAAGTGAGTATTTCAGGCAGCAAACTTCCCACATAAAGTGCTATATAAATAAGTTATTATTTTAAAAAATTATTTATTCAAATGTGTGTGTGTGTGATCTCACCAAAGTGAACATTCCCTTCATTGGAGCAGATCACAGCCTAACCATGCTTGCTCATTCTCTGTGGCTTTTAATCCTGTCTTCCCATGAGGTGAGCAAGCGTATTGGAGGGAGTGGTCATCTACCATACCAGGAGGCCTTCCTTGCTTTCTCTTGATATCTGGAGCACATGAACTATCCATCTGTTATCCCGTTCTTATGACACATGAGCAGCCCATCTTGGTTTTTTTTTGTCATATATTTCCTTAATGATATCCTCTATTCTAGTGACTCTTTGCAGATCCTTCTTTGTTCTATGTCGCAGCTGCTTACTATCGTGATGTGTCTCTCCACTGTCCTCTGAGCGATAACTCAATTTTAATTCTTTGACTATCATAGTGAGTCATGACTAACAGACAGACAGCATGGATAGAATATGTGTATTAAAAAGATGGGCCTTGGTTTCAAGGAGAAGTTTGGAATCATTGAAGGAGCTCTGGAATTTTCTAACCACAATCCAATCTGTTTTTCCTCTTGTTTTAGATTCTTACTCCAAATTGCTGTCTATTTCTGTGTATGGCCAAGGGCCAATGATGGACAATGGGGTATGGGGGAAAAACCATCTCAGACTCAATTAATACTAAAAATGTCCATCAAGAAAACATTAATGACTATGAACTTATATACAGAAGTTCTCATCTATATACTGTTTTTATTAGAATAATATATACCCATATTGAGAGCACGCTTGATGGGGAAATGAGTAGGGAACAGGTTTTCTCAAGTGATATATCCATAGCAGACCACCTCTTTACCAGCACACAATCAAATGAAAGAGAAAGCAAGATAGTAATTACTGTTTGTTAACTCTTTTTTAAAACCTTTGAGTTGGTAGAGCAAAATTCCATATTAAAAGTTTCCTTACAAGAAGGTTTTTCTAAGCATATATCAAAATTTTGTAAGATGGCAATAACGATAACTTTGTCTGATAAACAGTGACTTCCCCTCTGATTAATATCAGTGAGGCTAAACACACACACACATGCACACGCACACGCACACGCACACGCACACAGATGTTTGTCAAAGATGTTATGGAGAAAATGCAGGGCAATGTTCAAATTGAAGAGAGATTCCTGTAATTGAGGTCCCAGACTTGCTTTTGTTTGAGGATTGTGCTGATTTCACAATCTTGGCATGGTGGTTAACATGCTGAACCTGGAGTCAGGAGTTCAAATCCAGCCTCAGATACTTACTAGTTGTGTGACTCTGGGCAAGTCACTTAAACTCTCTCTGCCTCAGTTTCTTTAACTGTAAAGTGAGAATTAGAATTGTACCTTCCTTTCAGGGTTGCTTTGAGGATCAAAGAAATAGCATTTGTAAAGTGCTTATCACAGTGCTCGGCACACGGTAGGCACTCTTAAATGCTTGTTTCCTTTCCTTCCTTTTGTCAAGTCCTGGGATATTGCAGAGCCTCCAAGATAATATCTCTAACTGTTTAAGAGCTTATTTGGTCTAACCATCCACACAAGGAAAATTAAGTAGACTGAGAATGTCTATTGTTCAGACTATCACACGCAGTTCAATGGACAGCCTACAATAGTTATTATTATTTCTATTATTTATGCCAACAACTCCAGAGCCGGAAGTTGGCTGGCTACCAGCCCATGTCTACCAAGGCTCTTGTGTATGTTAAGGTTATCACTTACATTCATGAGATAAGCATATGAATTGATGAGCAATCATGTTGTCCAGTAAAAAATGAAACAAACAAACAAAAATATGCCAGACATAAGGCCAAGAAATCTAGGTTCTGTTCCTAACTCCGACACTCTTATACTAGCAAAGTGACTTTCTATCTATTTGCCAATACACAAGCCACTTAACACATCATAGGCACTAGAGCTGGAAAGTACCTTACAGGTCATTGAGACCAATCTCCCATTTTACAGATAAGAAAACTGAGATCCAAAAGGGTTAAGGTCACATAGGTAACAGTAAGGGGCAGAGCTGGAATTTAGCTTTTGACTCCAAACATAGCCCTCTTTCTACTATATTCTGATGCCTTATCTGTATGACACTCTCACCATCTACCTGTCAAGATTGTGGTGAGAAAAGCACTATGTAAATATGAAATATCTTTTCTTTTAAAAATACATTTTGGGTAAAAAAGTGAAAACTCAGAGCCCACAGTTGCCTCTTATTCATTCAGCTAACAGATATTTATTTAGTGTATAACATATGCAAAGCATGGTGCTATAGAAATACTAGTTATTGTTGTTGAGTTATTTCAGACTTTTCATGACCCCCTTTGGGGTTTTCTTGGCAAAGATACTGGAGCGGTTTGCCATTTCCTTCTCCAGCTCATTTTGCAGATGAGGAAACTGAGGCAAACAGATTTAAGTGACTTGCTCAGGGTCACACAGCTAGTAAGTGACTGAGGCTACATTTGAATTCAGATATTCGATCCCAGGACTGTGCTCTAATATTATGCAACCTAGCTGCCCTGTAGAGGACACTAAAGCTCAATAAAATATGGTTCTGTTTTTCATAGACCTTATGGTTTTTGCAAATGATGTTAAGAGGGAGGAAAGTTGCCTCTTCACAGATATGTGACAGATCACTTTCAGGAAATATAGACAGCAAAGATGGTTGACATGGTAGCAGATAAGCAGCAAGACTGCAGGCTTGCAGAGGAGCCCATGTTTTCTTCAAAGGAAAAATAAAACAAAAGCCATAGATAAAAATACTGGAGTAAGTAGAGACAGGAAGATGTAGACACACTGTGGAAGATAGGTTACAGCTGCAGTGATGATGAGATATTATACCTTGCCCAGTTGCTGCCCTTCTCCAATGAAGGCAGTCAGATCATAGCACCAGGGTACTGGTATTCTAATTTAGATCTTGGCCTTCACTTCATTGCAAGGGGAATGTCATAGAAAATGGGAAATAAAGTTACTCTTTTAAGGAAGGCTAAAGGCTCTGAGAAATACCTAATCAATAAATATGTACTTGTGGAATTGATTTTTTGCACCCAAGTGTAAGGTTTTACATTTATTCCAGTTGAATTTTTTATTAGATTTGTCCCAATGCTCCAGCATGTCAAGATTTTTTGGGGGGATCCTGACTGTATTGTTCATTGTGTTAACTATTCCTTCCCACTTGGTGTCACATACATATATAATAATCTGGCCATGTATGCCTTTATCTAAGCTTAAAAAAAGTTAATACAAGACTGAGTAGAAATTCCTGTGCTATTCCACTAGAGCCTTCTTGCCATAATGGCAATAAACTATTAACAACTATTCTGATTTTGGCCATCCATATAATTGCATGGTCATCTGGTCCATATATTTCCATCTTCTTCACGGGAATAGGATGAGGTATTTTATCAAAAACATTACTATAATATAGGTCACTATATCCACATCATCCTCTCCCCATCTCCTAATTTAGAAATCCTGTTAAAAAAGGAAATTATATTAGTCTGGCATGACTAACCTGTTCTTGGGGAACCATGATGGCTTTTTGAAGTCACTCCTTCCTTCTCTAGATGTTTGCCAACTATCTCTTTAATGTTCTGTTTGTTGTAGAATGTTCCCGGGACCCAAAGTTAAGCTCACTGTCTTACATGATAATTTGTTTTGTTTGACTATGCTTATGTAATACAAAGGATGTTCCTTCCTTCCTCCCTTTTGGGAGGGAGAGGACCCATTCCTCCAGAAAATCTGCCCCTTATCCCTGTAGGTCTTGTGGAGAGAGCAGGTCCCAGAAAAGGGGTATCCATTGATATGGTAGCCCACGGGTGGGTGGACAGTATTTAGTCAGAGAGGAGGTATGGATAAGGCAATTGCTGTGAAAAGGAAGTGTGTCCCCCATATATCCACATTGGCACCCAGGGGTAAAGTCTCATAAGTCTCATTTGTCTTGGAGTAATTATGGCTCTGCTTTGGGGAGTTAGAAGGAAGTAAATGGCATAGACAATCTGTCTCTGTCTCTCTCTGCCTTTGTCTCTGTCTCTATCTCTGTGTTTTTGTGTCTCTGTCTCTCTATCTCTGTCTCTGTCTTTTTGTCTCTCTCTCTCTCTCTCTCTCTCTCTCTCTCACACACACACACACACACACACACACACACACACACACACACACACACACACGCAGAGTGCACTTATTCTCTCTAAGAATTCCCCATCTACGAAATCATAGATCTGGTTGAAGAAAAAATATATTATAGCAATCAGTTGAGCCTAGGTCATTAAAAGGGTGGGGGGAGTCTAATGGATAGACTGCAGGTCTTAGGGCCAGGATAACTTGGGTTTGAATCCCATCTCCAACATTTATAAGCCGAGCAACCACTGACAAGTTATCTAATCTCCCCAGGTATCAGTTTACTTATTTGTTAAACAGGAATAATGATATCTGTAGTTGAACGCATGGAATCTTTTCAAGGATTGGGTGAGATAACGTATGTGAAGTGCTTGGCACACCTTAAAGGGTGATTCCATCTCTTATCACTAAAGTTGTGCCAGGGGACAAACTTTGGTGGGTCCTATATTTGGTGGTGAGGGGACAATGGCAGCAGTGACTGACTTGAATACCTCAAAAAATTTGCCTGAAGGTTGCTGCCCCTAAGAATAGATTGTTTATATACTTAAGAGCAAGGGAAAAATACTGTAAGTAGAAATAATTTTCATGTGAGAACAATTTTCCTCACCTCTCTCTAACTAAAGCACAATAATACTGCCTTGCATTATTTTAGTCTTAATCGAATGTAAATAATTAAAAGAGAATTCCACTGAGTCCCATCCTTCAGGTTACACAGATGGAAACGATCAGGCTTGGCAAGGCACAGTAGAAAGAATATGATGTCTGTAATTGTGGCTTATAACTATCATTTGGTTACATGGATCAAATGTCATTTTCCAAGCAGTGGTTCCTATTACTGATAATGGACTCGCTTCTCACCCATGTTTTCCAATGAGTACTCAGCTGAAAGGATAAAATTGGAATTGATTTCTCTAGTGCCTTCAAAGACGGATAAGAATCTTGGAAACTGGGGATGCCTCTGGATTATTGGAAAATCAGGTTACTATTTATGCAAGTGCTAATTGTTCTGCAAAGAACTAGGAGGACTTGGGTTTTTCTGGGAAGATAAAAAACCAGCCTGTATTTCCTGGCTGGATCATTTTCTGGATTAGAGGGTGTTAGCGTAATGAAAACAGCCTGGGTCTGAGAGACAGAAGGCCTGGGTTCTAGTCCTGCTTCTATTTAACTTCACCTTGGCACACCTCCTCTCTCCTAGAGGGGAAGCTTCCATTTCCGCATCTAGAAATAAAAGGTCAGAACAAGCTGATTTGTAAGGTTATTTCCAGCCAGGAATCTGATGATCTTTAGGATCTGGAGAGAGCAAATGAGACTATAAACAGTATGAATCAGAAACCACTGAGCCCCCCGCAAAAAAACCCCACAATAAATAGTCTAGGGCAAACTTTTTTGACCATGTATTCATATCTGTATGAAAGTAAATTTTAGTGCTCTCCCATTTAACCCCCAAGAGATTAAGTGACTTGCCCAGGGTTACACCACTAATAACTAAGGTAGAATTAGAACTCAAGTCTTTCCTACTCCAAGGCCAGCACTTTTTCCACTACACCAAAAATATACTTATTGTATGCATCTCAATCATTTATTAATTATATAATGTATCACTTCACTAAATTATATACACTATGAAACTCACACAAAAATTGAAAAGGGATAAAATAACATTTTATCCTGGGGGTAACAGAGAGTCACTGGAGTTTATTGAGTAAGGGATGACATAGTCAAATCCGTACTTTAGAAAAATCATTAGACAAAGCAAGGAGATTGATTACTGCAGTAGACTTCTATAGCAGTAGTCCAAGCAAGAGGTGATAAGGACCTGAACTAAGGTGTTGATTGTGATCAGGAAGAAGGGGACAGATGCCAGGAAGCCATCGAAGTAAAAATAAGATTTAAAGACTAATTAGATGTGTAGGATGAGTGAAAGTGAGGAGCCAGATATGACATTGAAGTTGTGAAAACTGGATGGCAATGCCCTTAACAGAAATCGGGAAGTCTGGAAAAGGTGTGAGTTTGAGGAAAAGAATATGATTAGTTCCAAGATGCAGACCGCAACCATTCATGCCGGCTCATCCTGTGAGATTCAGTCTGTTTTATCTCAAAATGAAAAGGAACAGGCAGTGGGTATGCTGGGATTGTTGTTGTTTGTCCTTTGTTCTCAAAGAGGACCATGACATCAGGAAGGTGATGTCATGACTTGCAGGTGAATTGGATTTAAGTGAGGGAGGGCTGTGCAAAGTCACCAGCCTCACTTTCTCCTCTGGAGCTATCTGGGTCCAGTGGGAAAATATAGATCAGGACAACTGGAGATGGCTGTCATGCTGGGGTGGGATGGGAGAGAGAAGGAGAATTTTTCCATTGGTACCTAAGCAACTGCTATTGTGGGTGCCCTGGCAGTGGTTAATTTATAACTGCCCTGAAGGGCCAGTACTTGATTCAAAAAGGTGAAGATGGGAACTTGCATAGTGGAGGGAGTGGATAAAGTAGGGGAAAAGTGTTGGTGGATGAGGGTACAGGTGGTTGTGTTAAAAACAAGCCCCATGATTGACTCTCACAGGACTGAGAAGGTGGGAGAAGAGAAGATATTAAGAATTACACCATTTTTAGACCTTCAATATACTTTAATCTGTCCTAGTTGAGAGTCACGTAGTATGGGTAGGCTGGGCCAGGATGCCATATGCACCATTGGAGATGATTCCCAAATTGATAAGATCACAGATCCACTGTAATTTTTCTCTACCAAGGGGAATAATCTTTGGACTGGAAAGAACAGAATAAAATTGGTAAATAAGGAGTTTGATGTCCAAAGATCAGTAGGATGATAACACAAAAACACATAGGCACCTTTGAGTTCAAATCATCAGGCCCATGTATTCCATGGGAATGAATAACTAGGAGGCAGTATAGTACCTGGAAAGAGTGCTGAATTTATGGTAGGAGGCTTCATGTTCAAATCTTGGCTCTTCCTCTTTCTTTCTGTGCTGCCTTGATCAAGTCACTGCCCTTCTCTGGGCTCCAGTTCCTCATATTTAATGAAGGGGCTGGATTAGATGATTGAATCATTCTTTTCCAGCTCTAAATCTATCATCCTATGGCTTTGAGATATAGGTGAAATCCAATTGCCCAAATCATACAAACTATTTGCCCAAGGGTGTCCATCCTCTCTCTAAGGCTGGGATCAAACAGCATCTCAAAAAAATCTGAGACATTCTGTCTCTGTCAACCCAATGGCTTGAAAGGCACAAAAGGCAGGTCTCTATAAACCTGAAAAGCTAGATTTGGGAATACAATTCAGATTTGGTTCATGTTGGTAAATGGAGGGGTTAGAGGTGCTTACTCAGACTGCCTCAACTTGCCAAGGGATTAGGATTGCTCCCCTTGGGTCATTGAAGGCCACTCTTTATTTTTCTGACTTTTATGCTACCTTTTAGTCTCTAGTCCTAAGCATTTCACACTGAAATACACAGACAGAATCACCAGGGTTGAGGAAATGGAGCTGAGATCCTGGTTGGTGTTCCCTGTGACAGTCATTCCTCATTTTTCTATGGAAATAGATAGGTGGGATGAATTCAGCTGGCAATATCATTATCAAATCTATTTATTAAATGATTATCTAATGGGGCCCTGAGGTAGATCCTGACAAAGAGTTAGTTATGAACTAAGTTGCTTCCCGCTGAAGGCAGACAATACACAACCTTGATCTTGTTCTGTTCAACATTCTACCAATGACTTGGTTGAACTTATAGCTGATGTGTTTATCAATTTGCTGGTGGCACAAAGCTGGGAGTCATGGCCAACATGTTGGATCACAGAATCAAGATTCAGAAACTGCCTGACAGGCCGGAATGATGGGCTTAATCTAATAAGGTAATAGCTAACATTAATCTAGTGATTTCAAGTTTGCAACACACTTGTGATGTATATTATCTCATTTGATTCTCATAACACCCCTTGTGATAGATACTATTATTACCCCCATTTTACAGATGAGGAAACTGAACTTGACAAAGTTTAAGTGACTTGCCCAGGGTTATACAGCTAGTAATTGCCCAAGGTAGGATTTGAACACAGTTCATCCTCAGTCCAAGGGCAGCATTCTCTCCATTAGACCAAAAATATCATGCCTTGCACTTGGGTTCGAAAAATCAACTGCTCGGATGTATTGGGAGACATGTTGAGAACATTTCATGTGAAAAAGACCTAGAAGTTTTATTTTACTCTAAGCTCAATATGAGCAAGCAGGCAAGAAAGAGGTTGTTTTTGGTTTGGGGTTGGGGAGGAAGGTGAAGATTGGAATTTTCCCTGATGGTTACTTCAATCATGGATTGTATAAATAAGTAGCACAGTGTCCAGAAAGAAGGAAATGACAGTCCTATTGTACTCTGTCCTGGTTGGACCAAATCTGAACTATTTAATTTATTTGGGTATAATGTTTTAGGAGGAACATTAACAAATTATTTGTAGTCTTTTCCGAGAATTGTTCCCAGAATAGTGAAGGGACTCATCAATACATTGGTTATTCATTTGAAGTAACTGGAGTTGGCAGGGGAAGAAGGGAAAGGACAGTAACTCAGAGAAAAGAAGACCCAGATTGGACTGGATGGCCCAAAAGCTTTCTTTTAATTCTGAGAGTCCCTGATTTTAGGGCAAAGAGATCGAGCTGCTTTCACTAGATGATGACTGAGGGGGAGAGAGAAAGAGAGAGAGAGAGACAGAGCCAGAGAGTGACAGAAACACAGAAAGAGAAACCCTTGCTAGAATAAATAAACAAGTGGAACACAGTAGTACAAAGGACAATTAGTTAAAAATCAGAGCTAGGTGCCAACCTCAACTCTGCTACTTACCGTGTGATCTTAGGCCTCTCTAATCCTCAGTTTCCTTATCTGAAAAACTGCATGGGAACTCAACAAGATGATCTCTGAGATCCTTTCTGACTCCAGCATTTGGTGATTCTGATTCTGATCCTGCATCCTTTGGCCCTAAATTGTCTGGTTCAGAAGATATGCTGCTGCAATTCATTTAAGGGAAAGGTTGGCATGAGTTGATGACATCTGAGAGAGCTTCATGAAAGAGGAAGCATTTAGCTGGACCTAATTCATCCAGTAAGACTGAGATTAGTGGAGAAGAGGAGGAAGGCATTCTAGTGAAGGAAAATAGCATGAGAGAAAGCAGGAATAGGCATGCTGTGTTTTACTGGGAGGACAGCTTGACTAAAGTGGAGGGTAGGTATTGCCAATAGTGTCTGCCAAGGAGATAAGGTTAGACAAATAGGGAAGGGCCAGACGAGGGTAGAATGCTAATATTGAAATGCCAGGGAAAGGTAATAGTAACAGTCTCATGTGGGAAAGATGCTTAGAGCCTACACTTCTTCAAACCTCTATCCCCAGCCCAGATAAACAAGGATTCCCTTGACACAGAATTAATTTAGTTGCTATGTCAATACCATCCTTATCCCTCCCAAACAGAGCCCAAGAACGTGCATGATACATGGGCTGAGCAATTGGAATTGGAACAAAACCTGCCTTGCCATTGTTAGGGCTCCACAAGGATGTTGACCCATGATCTCAGCTGCCAGCCCCATGGTACTTTCTCTAAGCTAAGCTCCTCACTCTTTCAGGGATTCCTTCGCCTTATGTGGTAGTGGCATATTGCAGGCATGGAGGGAAGGTTCATTAGCCTCAGAGCAAAGAACAGCTGCCTAAATGATTGCCAATTCCCACAAAGCCATAAAAGCCCAGAAGCTTGGGTGAGATGGGATCCGGTGACATGCTCCATCACTAAGCTAAGGGATGGGGGTGGATGGAGCCAACAGCATAATTCAGCTGCGATGATGAAAGTTCCAGCGGCTTCTCTGATTAAAACTGCAAATCCACAACCCTACACCTAATCCCTTGGTGAAAAGGGAAGATTAGAGCAAGTCCTAGCACTGATAACTCTATCTATCTCTTAAGTTGCATATAAAATATCAGGCATCTCCTGGGAGACCCAAAGCTGGGCTATTGCTGTGGCTCTCTCCCTAATTGGAAAACTATAATAAGAAAGTCAACATTGCTGATTCCATAATAACCTGAATAATAGAGCAGTCTGTCTTTGTGCTCCCTGATTACTCTATTAGTTTACTAAATATACTTGCACAGCTTGAAAGAATGAATGATGGGGACTATTGTGCCTCTTTGATGTCACTGCATTTTTCATTATATTAAAACAATGGCACCTCACTTTTGGTTCAAAAAAACCTTCAGACTCCCATGCACTGGAACAGAAGGTCTGCAAACAAGGATGCTTCACTTTGGGGATATACAGACATTCACCTTTTGTAGCCCGCCAATTATGTAATTAAACCCCAGCAGGGGAATGAGGAAATATGAGCACAGGTGTAATGGTGAGACAGCTGATCTCCCTTCTTGTATTTTAAGCCACTTCAAGCACACCATTGTCAGTATGTTATTAGGAGGTCATCATTGTCAGAGGAGAGGAGGCAGTGGATGAAGAACAAATCCAAAGGTATTCAGAATGAAGATAATAATTACTTGTAAAATGCCAGCCTGCACAGAGAACCTGTGATCCAAGAGCAGACTAGGTGGGATAATGGAGTCTGGAAGGGTCTGGTTTTGATAAAGTTTGAGACAGGACATGAAATCCAGAGAGTTGCCTCTCCAAGGCCTGTCTTCATCCTTGAAAGGCTTATTCCCCAATCAAGGCTAAGGTCAAACAGGTAAAAATCCAGGATAAGGAAATAGTGATAAAGCAGGGATTATTCAGAGTTGTCTACTCAGTCAAAAGGCAGAATCAGGACCCAAGGAACACTAATGTAGATAGCATCATTTGCCTTTCCAAATGGAGGGTAATTTATCACCTTTAACTCCATCTAAGGCCTGCTGTTACCTACAAAATGTGGAGAGGATTGCAAAGTACCATGTTGGGATATTTATTTTGGCCTGGTAGAGCTGTGTTCCGTTTTCATCATTAACTGTACAAATGTCCAAATGCATTTCAAAGCTATTAATATGGAGGGCAATGGTAATGGAAATATAATAGAGTGATATACTTTTGAAAGTATCCGATTTAACACAGGCAGGAAAGGAATTAATGAAATTTTAATGAGAAATCAGCTTGCAGTAATTTTACAAGTAACAATTATCCTCATTCGGAATACCGTTTGAATAACTTTGTCAGTAATGTGATACGCTGTTAGTGGAGGTATTTATGAACAAGACAAACAACCCACAGTAGGCTCTGATGGTAAATTCTCCATAAAAAATGGTAGAGCTATTTGTGATATCAATTGTTTAAGACTTTACACAGGAGATTTTTTTTCCTAATAGGTTCCTGTTTGTGATAAGAACTCCAGGTGCCCTGGTAACAAAGGCAGCTGCCATTGATACAGACAAGGTAGATTTTGGTGCACTAGAGCTGAAAGGAGTGCCACAA
Organism: Phascolarctos cinereus; assembly: GCF_003287225.1. Classification (NCBI taxonomy): domain Eukaryota; kingdom Metazoa; phylum Chordata; class Mammalia; order Diprotodontia; family Phascolarctidae; genus Phascolarctos; species Phascolarctos cinereus. Next base: position 87,700,719 of record NW_027556180.1, read on the forward strand.
GATGCCATTTCTCTTTACTGATCCCTAGGCATCCTGACTTAGTATCTGACAGTAAAAAGTACTTCAAAGGAGGTAGAGGCAGGGACAGGGGCAGGGGAAGGAGGGACTATTCAGATAGCAGAAAGAATTTCCTGAAGTTCTTTGCTTTTTACCTTAAGGAGCCATCCAACAATGTATGAGAGAATATCCATCAATCACACAAGCCTTTATTAAGAAACCACTCCATTCCAGACATTCCACATCAAGAAAATGAAAGGAAAGGAAGGAGGATAAAATAGCTGGGCAAACATACAGAGATTCCAGAAAAGAGAGAAATTCACAGAAACCTCTGAAGTCATCCAGTCCAAAATCACCAACAATTTGCTATAAGGTGACCTGAAAGAACTCCAATGAAGAGGAATCCATTTGCCTGCAGAGTGGCCAATTCCTCTCCCTTAGGATAGCTTTAAATATTGGGACATTTTCCCATAATATCAAACTAAATTTGCCCTGCTGTAACTTTCATCCATTATTCCTACTCCTTCTCCCAGGGGAGCCAAGCAGAATAAGTCTGATCTCTCTTTCCTATGACAGTCCTTCAGATTCCCAAAGACTATTATCATGTCCCCAAATCCTGTAAACAATTAAGCAAAATAATGACTTTTTTAAAGAAGTAGCTGCTGTCAAATGATTGTGCATATAACCATACCCTTCAGTTGTTTACCAATTCACATTCACTTTAGCAATGTAAATACTAAGGTTGGCCATGATTTATCCTGAGTTTTATGCCATTTGAGGTTATTTTCCTCTATATGTCCAGGTGTCTATGAGGGGAATTGTTTTTGTTTTGAGTTCTTTTTTTCACTTTCCATTGCTTAGGAATTCTTTCAATGGAAACAGATCTCTATATGCTTTTACTTCCCTTATTCCCAAGAGTAAAAATCTTTCTCTAATTATTCTGTGCTATCCTCTCATGCCTATTCTAATATCTTAAGTCACTTACCTAAGTATTTTAAAAAACAAATAGGGAGTCAGTTTCTATTCAATATGGTAGACACCTACAAGTGCCAATATTAGCTGAAAAAGAGCCAACGAAGGAGAAACCAGTATAATCAATTTGCACATGTGCTGCAGACTAGTCATATAGGGACCAGTCCCCATCCAAAAATAAATCTCTATTTTGCCTAATATTCAAATAGATCTGTGATCTCATCAGTTTAGAATTACCCTCCAACAACGCAGGTGGCAACTCACCCATCTTTGCTTATCTTATGCAAACCCTGTCCATGCCTACCAGTAAGTTTGCCATAGGGAGTCAACCGAATGTGGCAGAAGCCTCTCTTTCTCCTGGCATTGAGAGGATACCAATGGAACATTTAACATTTTACCACTCCACTTATCATCTCATATGACCAAACAACCCATCTTTCTCTTCCTATCATACATTTTTCTGATAACATTTTTTACTCATTTTCTTCTTTGGAATTCTGAGTGGGTTAAATTGCTGCCTGCTCACACTGTATACCTCTCAATTGCCCTCATTTTTTACTTTTCAGACTAAATCCAGTACCTTCTACTTCCATTCATCATTGATTTGTGAAGTTTTTGATTTTAGGTGCTCAGGTCCAAACACAGAGGTCAGATAATGAAACAAACTCTTGGGGCAGCCTTCTCAGGACCATCATGACACAACAAACACCTCAGAACCCCAAAACTACTGTACTACTGTTCTTTGGAAAGAGAAGATCTTCTAAAAACTGTGTGGATGATCAGAACCAGACTAACTTCTGCAATGCAATGAGTGTAGGATTAGTTAATGGCTTAGTCAAGAAGTTTTATTGAGGATCCCTGTGCTTGGCATTCAGACTAAGGATCCTGCCTTCATAAAAGCTTTAAATCTAGGGATAAAAATAAAAATTAAAATGCATGAAATCATTAGAGGAGGACTGAGTGTTAAATTATGTGGTGTTACATGTAAATCAATACAATTTCAGCAGAGTGTCAGCATGGTACAGTGGAAAGAATCCTGCATTTGGAAACTTAAGACATGGATTCTAATGTTGCTCCTACTACTTGTTACCTACATTACACTGGGCAAGTGACTTCATCTCTCCAGGCTTTTGTTTCTTCATCTGTAAAATGAGAGGCTTGGATTAGGGGGCCATAGTATCACTTCCACCTCTAAATCTATGATCTTACAAGGGAGAAGAGACATCAGTATAGCCTGATTGGTTGAGAAAACTTTGTGGAGGGGGGGACACTTAAACTTGACTGTAAATTAATCAATCAATCAATACTTATTGAGTACTTGTGTTTTACAAAGTGTTTCAGGGAAACTAAGAAGCGTTGACATTGGTGTGAAGGTGCTCATAATTAAACAATGAGACAAGGTATGTCATAAGGGGTTTATAATTAATGGTCCAATGAATGACCAACCAGTACTATGAGAATTCAATGGAAGGTAGGTATTCCTTTCATTTAAAAAGTCTTCATGATAGAAGAAGGATTTCAGCTGGTTCTAGAAGGATAGGCTAGATTTAGACAGGTGGAAAGAAAGGTGATGTATGTATTTTAGCCAAGGGAAATGGTATAAGCAGAAGTATGGAGTTGGGGAAGTACAAAATAGGTTCATAGATACATGAGACAGATTGTAGGTTCCTGAATAAGTAAATTATATAACACACCCATATTATAGGGCAAATTAGTCTAGTAGGCAGTGAGATACAACAGAAATTGTAGTGCTGAGGGGAGACTTGAGATGCATAGAATATTAGGAGGCTGTTGCAGTAATCTGAGCATGAGGTTATAAAAGCTTGAACTATGGGAAAGGAGAGAAATGGACAGGGTAAAAAGACATTTTTGTCTTCATGGATGAAACAATAGGATTTGAGGACATGTTAGATACAGAAATAGAAGAGAAAGATGACTCCAAATTTCTGTTCTGAGACTCTAGAAGAAAGGTAATGCAATGGTAACACAGAAATGGGATAATAGGAACCGGCTTGTTGGAAGGAAATGACAATTTCAGTTGAAACATTTTGAGTTTGAGATACCTATAGTCAGGACGATATTGGCCAAATGCACAGGAGATGGAGATAATCAGGACTAGGGATGTAGATTGGGGAATCAGCCACCAAAAGGTAATAAGCAAATCTGATATGGAAGAACTCATAAAGGGATTATGGTGAATTCTGTTATAATTCTTGTTTTAAAAATGCCAATTTGTTCCAATGTGATTGATATATCAGAGAACATATTGAAAATAACTCAAATTTCATGTTTGTTTCTGCATGAGAATAACAAAAAATTGCACCAGCATTGCAACCCCTCAACAGCCACTTCCACAAGCAAACTCCAGGTCCTTTTTTACCTTTTCAGGGTAAAGTGTCACTTTATGGTATATCTTTGGTGCAGTAGGAGCCACAAGTGGCACCTATGAACTCTATCCTCACCTTCTTCCCTTCCCTTTCCACCAAAATGCCCAAGTATTAAAGTTGTGGGCCACGGAGGTTGCTCTTTTGCTGGTAGCTGTTAATTTGTTGATTTTTCCTGCCAGGGCCCTTTGGGAACCCCAACAAAGGCCAAACAGCAGCCTGAGGCCAGGAATGCTGTCATTATTTATTTTAGTATTTATGTGTTTCTTAACTATTTAACACGTATAAAAACTGTGCTACCATTTTAATTTACTAGGTTCCTCTCTTCTTTACATGTTACTGATACAGTTTTTGAGAGTTGCACCCTCTCAATCCCATTTTCCCCATAAGTCCTGTGGTTTTTATGGTGTAATTTTGCATAGTATGGTAATTTTTAAAATATGTGTTGCATCACATAGTAGCACACAGCAGAAATAACTAATTATTTGCAGAAAAGAGCAAGACAGTTCCTTGAGAAACACCTGCAGTTGAGGAGTAGATGGAGTAAGAGGAAGCAGAAAATAAGATAGAGAAAGAACACTCTGAAAAACAGGAGGAGAACCAGAAAAATAGGAGGCTCAGAAAGTTCCATCATATGGAAGCCAATAGAGGAGCATTTCAATGCAGGGTTGGTATTCTTACAAGTATCAGAGAGTATAAGTGAAGTTCGTTATACTATAAGGCTCATTTGGCTTGATGAATTTCAAACAATTAGCAAATATTAATTGATTAAATTAAAACACTATATATGACACCATGCTAGGTGCTGCAGGAGGAGAAAAACAAGATTGCAACTTGGTCCCAGCCCTCAAACAGGCTAGATGAAGAGAGAAGTCAAATGTACATGAACAAATAAGTAATGAGATTTCACAAGCCAGTACATTATTCACTAACAAGTGAATAATATAGATTATACGTTCAGAGCAGAGATAGAGATCACTATGGACAGGGACTAAACTGGGAGACTTCACAATGAGGAAGTGGAGTATGGTCTGGATCTTAAAGGATGAATAGGCTTCATCCACACAGAGAGAAGATCAAAGAAGGAACCAGATTTTAGGTAGTTAAGAAAGGAAGTAGAGGCAGGGATCTCCATATGTTTGAGGAGGCAGAGGAACAGAAGAGATTAAGGAACAATTCTGTAAGAGAAGAGACCAATGTGTGTTTAAAAGTAGAACAAAAGGAGGTCATGGAGGACAGATTTAAGAGAAAGGAGAGCATCATGGGAAGGAGTTTATGTGAAGGAATGAGAAGTGATGGAATATAGAAAATAAGTGAAGAAGTTAGTTTGACAAAGGAAGGGAGATACCCTTTCTTATGAACTTCATAGGAAAGTTGTGATCATAAGAACAGTGATATGCAATGGCTGAAGACTGGGACAGATGAGGCAACAAGAATGACTTTGACAGAGGAGGGAAAAGCTGAGGAAGGCTAGTGGATGTGGATGGGAAATTAGAGTTTGTGGTAAGGGAAAGGATCATATTTTCCCCTGTGGGTAGATTCCAAGGCCTGATGGCTCCATCACATTTATTGAATGCCTGAAAAGTTCTTAAAGAGAATTTTGCACTCATATTCTGCCTGGTAAGTGTCAAAGAAAAGATATTTTGTTTTGGGAGATTTTCTGAGGCTCTGTTTTCCCAATTTGAATTTTAAAAGGTAAATGTTGGCAACTGGAATATCATTTTTAAAGCATAGTCTATTAGAAAGCAACTGCATGGTGTGCTATAGAATGTTCTAGTCTAGGAGTCAAGGAACCTATATGTATATATATATATATATATATATATATATATATACACACACACACACACACACACACACACACACACACACACACACATATATATTTAAACTCCAATTCTGACACTTACTAATTGTGACTATGAGTGAATCACTCAACATGTCATACCCTCAATTTCTTCATCTGTAAAGTGGAAATAATAATGCAACTAATAATGGTAGTTAGATGGTATAGAGAATAGAGCACTGGGCCTGGAAGTCAGAAAGAAATAAATTTAAATCTGGCCTCAGATACTTAGTAGCTATGTGGCCCTAGGAAAGTCATTTAACCTCTGGCCTACTCAGTTTCTTCAACTGTAAAGTATGGATAATGATAGCAACTATCTCCCAGGGCTGCTTGAGGCTGAAATGGGATAATATTTAGAAAGCAGTTAGCACAGTGCCTGGCACATAGTAGATGCTAAATAACTGCTTATTCCTTCCCATTCTGAGATCATCTTGACTTCCAAGGGTTTTTTCCCCACCTGGTGATAAGGTATGAAAAAAATAGGTTCTGAATTCTCTTGAAAAGCAATTACTACACAATCCAATCAACTGAGAAAGGACAGGAAAAAAACAGATAAAGCCAAAAGCACAATGTCTTGTACATAATAGCCACTTATTAAATATTTATTAAATGTGTTTAATGGTATTAACTCTGGTCCTGCTCTTTGATCTAGACTAGGCTATTATTATCATGAAAGGTGGATTATGAAAACAAGTTAAATTGCTCCGGTATCATTAATACTAATACTTCTAGCTTGTTTGCTCACAACTTTATTTCTTTTGTATATTTAGCAAAGATAAATCCTATATAAGAAAATTGGAGCAGCCACAGACTAGTGTCATCTCAGCAGTGTCCAGATTGCTGGCCATGGTGCTGAATCACCTGATCTCAGATTCTCTGTAATTTGTGATGAAGGGGTGGGAGTGAGGAAACAATTCTCTCACACAGCAGCTGTCACTATCTCAGAAGACAGGGGTTCTACCTTTCCTTGTAGCAATGCAGATCATCATCTCCTCTGACACTTAAAAAAGGTACCATACTCAGGTTAGTAGAATATGTTAAGAACTGGCTTTCAGGACTGATTGCTGCCTGAATTGCATGTAGCCCTCCCCAATGCCCAACCCCTTGAACTAAAAATGATCTCTATCTTTCAGCCAATTTAAAAATATTTTTTCAATTAATTACTAATTTAAGTGTTTACTTTCTCTCCCTCTCACCTTCACCTTCAATTAAAAAAAAGAAAAAAGAAAAAACAAATAAGCAAAGTCAAACAAAAATTCCTACATTGGACATAAATATGTGTCCCCTTCTGTGTATTTAGTCCATTGCCTCCTTGTAAGCAGGTGGGTAGTATTCTTCATCAGCAGTCCTCTGGAATTATGATTGGGCAATGCATTGATCAGAGTTCTTAAGTCTTTCAAGGTTGTTTGCTTTTGCAATGTTCTTGTTTTAGTATTAATTCTGCTCACTTCAATCTTCATCAGTTAATACAAGTCTATGCAGGTTTTCTGAATTGTCCCATTTACCTTTTTTTTTTTTTGCTTTTTGTTTGTTTGTTTGTTTTTGGTTAGGCAATGGGGTTGCCCAGGGTCACATAGCTAGTAAGTGTTATGTGTCTGAGGCTGGATTTGAACTCAGGTCCTCCTGAATCCAGGGCTGGTGCTCTATCCACTGCACCACTTAGCTGCCCCATATCATTTCTTAGAGTACAATAGCATTCCATTACATCAATATACTAAAACTTTTCATAACCATTTCCTAACTGCTTTGCACATTTCTTGTGAGATTATCATTTTCTACTTTCTATTATACTTATCTACACACTTTACTACCCTTATTAGATTGTAAGTTCCTTGAGGTCAGGAACCAATTCCTATTTATCTTTGTACCTTTCTTACTACAACGCTTTCTTTGTAGTTAGAAAATATGGGTAAAAATCCTAGTCATGAGTATCAAAGAAGATACAAGTCTGTATTACTACCAGCACCATTTCTGGGGCAGCTAGGTGGTGAAGTGGATAGAGCACTGGCCCTGGAGTCAGGAGGACCTGAGTTCAAATCTGGCCTCAGACCAAACACTTGACACTTACTAGCTGTGTGACCCTGGGCAAGTCACTTAACCCCAATTGCCTAAAAAAAGAAGAAGAAGAAGAAGAAGAAGAAGAAGAAGAAGAAGAAGAAGAAGAAGAAGCAGCACCATTTCCTGGATCAGCAGCAGCTGCAATTGGAGAGAATACAAATATCAGAAAAGCTGAGATTCCATAGATTTATAACCATGACCAATATGTCATACTAGTAAACACCACAGATACCAGTAAAATTCTGTTACAAACAAGAAGGGATAGAGTAACCTGTAAAGTAACCTGTAAAAGTCATTAGGTCTCAAAAATTTGAATCATTCTGTAAAATGTTACCCTACTTGACTTCACTAATGTCACCTCTCATCTCTTCTCAGTCATTCCCACTTCTTTCACCTGCTCTCCATGTCACAAGGTCAGGAGAATATAAACATTTTCTTACTTGCCTAGAGGAAAAACACTCTCAGATATGGAAACACTCAGATATGAAAACCCAACCAAAATGGAATTCAAAGGAGAAACTGAGCATGTTTTCTTACTCTCCACTCACTAATTTCCCTCCCCTAAGTTCATTGTGGGATTATTTATAAGTCAGTATTCATCAGCTTGATTAGATGCCACAGTATGACCAATGAAGCATTCATGTGTAGTGAAAAGAGTACTGGATGAAGAGTCAGGCGACCCAAATTATTTTCTCATTTCTTCCAATGATAAGCTGTGGGACCTTTAGTCATTTAACCTTTATGCACTTCAGTTTTCTCATCTGTGAAATGAAGGGATTGGACTAGATGCTATCTAAAGGGTTTTTTTTTCAAGTCTAACCATCCATGTTTCTATATTCCCCGACTCCTTTGGTCCAAAGACTTCAGACTATTCCTACTTACATGTCATGAAAACCTTGTACAAAACTCTACACTAGCAATAGTCCCTTTTTTATTTCTGTTAGTCCTCCCAAACCAATCTTTCATTTTTGCTATGAAAGAAGGAGCCTCCAATTCACTGATGAATAAATTCTAGGTATTGTAATATCAGCCCTATATCAATAACTAGATAAATGGAATAGAACCAAATCTTCCTCAAAAGTGAAATCATTGAAGCCTCTGATGACTCACTCTTGTGCAAGGACACAGGGAGAAGCAGGAGCCATTAAGTCCCATGGAGATTCCACTTGCTGGTGTTCTCAATAGTACCTAAGTAACTTCTGCTTTAGCATCAATCTCTGGTTTCCTCTGATTTCATGTGGATCCCCCAGGCTAAGTTTTGGCCATTCATAGTCTTCACACTAGTGAAATGGAAAACTAAGAAAAATTGAGCTTCTAGGGAGGGTAATTTGGCATATCTGAGGTAGAAGCTTTGACACCTGTTTCCCATGCAGCATTAAATATAGAAGTGAAAATCTGCTACTGAGTGCCCTATCTCTTTCTGATTTTGATGAATTTGAGGTCCTAGAACTGAAGTTATATAATCCCTCAAACTAAGCTGCTAAGCCCTGCAATACAACATCAGAGTCCTATGTTATTTGTGATAGGATAGAGTTACTATGTATTCTGCATTTACTTACTGGAACTAAAAATATAAACTCTATGGCACAAAGATTTTCACTTCTGTGTTTTTGTTTTGTTTTGTTTTGTTGGTTTGGTGAGGCAATTGGGGTTAAGTGACTTGCCCGGGGTCACACAGCTAGTAAGTGTCAGATGTTTCATCTGAAAGCAGATTTGAACTCAGGTCCTCTTGACTCCAGGGTTGGTGTTCTATCTACTGTGCCATCTAGCTACCACTACCTTTGTTATTTTTAAAGAGTTGGTTTAAATGCTGAGGAGCAAAGGGCTCCAGGACTATGTATGTTGGACCTAAGTATTGGCTTCTCTATAGTCTTAATGATAAGACAACAATTTCAAATTCAGCACCTAGGACAGAAGTAACAATAGCATAGCATATCTGACTTCTTGTGGTTTAGGCCAATCCAAATACCTAAGGCTTATTTGAGAATTTTGGTCTTTGTGTGAAGCAGGAAACCCTATCAAGCTTGCCTTAATGATCAGAGTGTTATTGGAGTCAGAAAAACCTAAGTTTAAATTCTACTTCTGACACTTACTTGCTGTGTGATTCTGCCAAGTCCTAACTTCTCCTGGCCCCAGTTTTACTATCCATAAAATAAGGGTTGTTGTGAGGATCAAATAAATAAGTGAAATAATAAATAAATAAAAGTACTGTAGGTGAGGTGTAAAATGTGTAAAATACTTTGCAAACTTTAAAAGGACATTTTAAATGCTGGCTATTAGCTATTATTATTATCTTATGAAATTTTCTACTTCAGAAGCAATCTGTTCTATACATGGACTATATCTTCCTCCTCTAAGAGGACTATCTGTGAAACTATGACTTCCCACCATGCACAATTTGCCCCTCCTTTAAAAGTATATAATAAGGACCTTTTTCATTTCTTTACTCCTCACCACCATTTCCCTAATTATCCAATACTAAAACATTTTGCCTACTTCCCCTATCACATAACTGAGGCAGTAAGATAAAGCATGTATTAAGCACTTATTATGTGACAGGCACCATAATTCAGGGGAAAAAAAGCAGTCCTTACCCTCATGGAGCTTATATTCTAAAGGGAGAAGACAACACATAAAATAGAGCTGAAAATGTGGGAGACGTAGAAAAGCAGTACAAGGAATCAGGGACAGAGCTGGCTTAGAAGTGATCATGGCTGCCATAGGTACTTCCTCAAATGAAGGTTCTGGGGAGGAACCCCCCAAATGGAGGAAAAAGCCACTGGGATAGAGGCAGAAAAGTAGTCTAGGGAGTCAGGAGGAGAAGTAGGAGCTGCTTTCAACATAATAGGTAGATGTAGGAAATGGAGTAAAAAGAACAAAAGTAGCATCTCGTGTGCACCACTCTTGTGGCCTTGGTAACGCTGTACTTTGTGTCATATTCACTCATGTATACCTTTCCCCTATATTTTCCCTACTATATTGTAAGTGGCTTGGACATAATGTGGGATGAGTACCCCTGCCAAGATCCTAAATCTTCTGGTTCTCTACCCTTATATTTGATTGGGATTGTTGGGCAGCTTTATAGGGGCTATAGAGGAGGAGAATCTTGGGGCAGTAAATCAGTGAGCAATTATCAACCACAAAGACACTGTGATTAGGAAAGTTTGCTAAGCTTGCATACTTGAGTTATGTGATGTTTGTTAAGCTTGTAGTTTCCTAATCTTGTATTTCTAACCCTAAATGTAGGCAAGCACACAGGTTGTTGGGTGTATGGGAACTTCTCAGCACACAGATATGTCAATAATGGGTCAAAAATGGAGTCACTTCTGTTAGTTAGGGACTAGCAATAGGCCAATCCTCATATGTATACCTTCTTTTGTGAGGCAATTGGGCTTAAGTGACTTTCCCAGGGTCACACAGCTAGTATCATGTGTCTGAGGCTGGACTTGGAAATTAGGTCCCTCTTACTCCAGGGTCAGTGCTCTATCATATGTATACTTTTTATTCTCTCCCTTGATTTGTCTCTTTGGATCCTGGCTTACCATCCTCTCTGTGGTACTATGTCACTCATGGTTATGTTGCAATGCTTCTTTTGGAAAAATCAAAGTTTCTTCTCAGTGTTTAAAGCAGGCAAATAATAAAAAAAAAATTAAACCTATGTCTACTCTAGGTAGGGCTGCTTTGGACCACAGCATAGCTCACCAGAGGGCTAGATGTAAAATGTATTGGATTCTGCCTATGGCCAACAGGAGAAAGAAGACCAGATTGCCTTGCCTCCCTTATACATATATATATAATATTATATATTATATTGACATATATTCCTTAAAACATGTGAGCAGTATAATGTAAAAGGAAAACTGGGCTAGAAATTAGAGCGCCATAGGTTCTAGTTCTGGCTCTGCTATTACCTAGCTGAGTGACACTGGAAAAGTCATTTAACCTCTCTTTACCTCAACATCACTGTCTATAAAATGAAGAGGTAGTACAATATCATCTTAAAAGTACTGTCTAGCTCTAGCTGCTACCAAGTTCAGCTTTTGAAATGATAAAAAATTCACATTACAATGAGACATTCACCATTTCCCCCCTTTTTCCTGTGATGTCAAAGGTAGAACCTACTGCCTCATTCCTGTTACAGGGAAATAGCCAAGATGTTTTATTGTTGGACCTTCTCTGTCTGTCTCTCTCTGTTTTTCTGTCTCTGTGTGTGTGTGTGTGTTTATTTTAAGACTCAGTATCCCTATTTCACTCAGGCTAAAAGTCCAGGGGCTACTCACCAGCCAGATTCCACTGTGATAAACGTGACAGCTTTGACCTGCTCCATTTCTGATCTGGGCCAGTTCTTCCATCCTTAGGCAATCTCATGCCCTACTCTGCTCCCAGGAGTTCACCGTGTTAATGCCACATTTAGTTCAGACAGCCAATGAGTTTAGCCTACTGCAGTTCATACTAACACACCCAAGCAATCCACCAACCTCAGTCTCCCAAATAGTAGGGATTATAGGCATGTATCACCACATCTGTCCTTATTCTATACTCTTAAGGGAGAAGCAAGCTACATATGATGGAGAGTCATAGTTTCACATATAGTCCTCTCTTTCAGTTCTGCTCTGTAAATAAAAAAGAACTTAATTTGCTTTGTATATCAAAATGTTCTCTGTTTTATGTTCATTAAATTCAGAAGAAAACAAATTTTTTAAAGAAATGAAAAATCCTTAGGGAGAACACACCAATAGACTGTGCAATGAAATTAGTTTCTCCTCCCCCCCAAATAAACCATACTGAAAAGCATAGAAACAAATTTCCTTTTAGCTTCTGTGCTCCAAAGCAGTTTCAAACTCTCTGAAAAATCAAAGGGGCCAACATGGTAAAACATAAGCCTGAAGGTGATAGAGGGGCACCACTGGACTTCCAGTAAGCGAGATATGAGTTCCAATCCTGCCTCAGACACCTATAAGCTGTGTGGCCCTAATTGCTCTCAGTCTGTTTCTTCACTTATAAAATGGGGATATGTAAAATTATACTACATATTAATTAATTAATATTAAGTAATAATCAAGAAATTATTAGCTTATTAAAATAATCAGTAAAAATCAATACATTGCTTTTATTAATTGATATTAAGTGATGATTAATAAATTATGAGTTAATTAAAGTTATTAATAAATATTAATATATTAATTTAATATATTAAATATATAAAATTAGGATATATAAAATAGCACCTAGAAGCTATCTCAAAAGATTATTGAGAGGATCCAATGAAATAATAGTAATAATAATGTTAGTTAATTAATAATAACTAATATTTATATAATACTTTAAGGTTTGTAAAGCACTTTACCAATATTATCTTATTTTATCCTCACAAAAATCCTGGCAGCTATTACTATTATCCCCACTTTATAGATGAGGAAACTGATGCACATGTATATTAAGGGACTTGCCCAGGGTCACATAGCTAGTATGTTGTGTCTGAGGCCTGGACTCAGGTGTTCCTGACTCTAGGAAGCTCAGTGCTCTACACAATGTGAAAGAACTTTGCAAACCTTAGAACTCTATATAAATGTTACCTACTATTAGAGGAAAAGTTCTCTGGACTTAGAGTTAGGAGAGATCTCAGTTCAAGTTCCTCTGAAGAGTACCAGTTGTGTGACCATGGGCAAATCACTTAATTTCTCTGTACCTCATTTCCCTTGTCAGTAAGATTTGAATAATAAAATTTGTTCCCTGACTCACTGGGATATTGGAAGAATCAAAGGCGATGATTCATGTAAAGTGCTTTGCAAACCTTAAAGTGCTATAAGTATAGTGTCAACTATTATTAAATCTCTCTTCCATGACAAATGACATCTTGTAAAGGAATGTGGGGGAAGGTAGGTGGTGCAGTGGACAGAGTACTGGGCCTGGAGTCAGGAAGACCTAAGTTCAAATCTAGCCTCAGATCCTTATGAGCAGTGTGACTCTGGGCAAGTCACTTCACTCTGTTTGCCTCAGTTTCCTCATCTGTAAAATGAGCTGTAGAAGGAAATGACAGATCGCTCCAGTATCCTTGCCAAGAAAACCCCAAATGGGGTCATGAAGACTCAGACACAACTGAAATGACTAAACAACAACAAAAGAGAATCTGGGCAAAGCCAGGTGATGCTATTACATTTACGAAGTAGGAAGCTGAGTCACAGCTAAGAGATAATGGATTGATGGTTACACTAAGGTTTAAAAGGATGGTTTTGTTTGTTATTCTTTATAATCCTGGATTTGCTACTCAACCCTTCATATCACTACTGGAAAAAAAAGCTGCTCTAAGGATTTACTTAATGGCATCTCTAACCCAATTTGAGGAATAGGCAGATAGATGAAGGGTGAGGGGAAGAGAAGCAGAGAAAATGAATGGAGAAGCCAAGGAAATCAGGAAAACAACCAGCTAAATGGAGTGCTTTCTAATCTAATGCATTTAAGTCATACTTAATAAAGCTTGGCACTGACTCTGTGATTTATGCCAAAAAGTTTTCAGCAGCTTCTAATTAGAATAATGGGAGCTTTCCGAAATTGTGTTTCTCAGAGATGCTGAGCCTGAGTCACCAACCTTTTGAGTAAGGGATGGAGTATTGGGAGTAGGGAGCTCTGTGACACTGTAGGAGGCATTTGGTACCATCCTGGTGAGTAGCTAGAGTGCTGGACTTAGGTTCAGGAAGTCCAAGTTGAAATACAATCTCAGACACTCACTATCCGTAAGACCCTGAGCAAGTCATTTAACCCTGTTGCCTTCAGTTTCCTCATCTGTAAAAATGGGAATAATAATAAAACCTACCTCCCATGGTTGTCAAGAGCACCATAAGAAATGATATTTGTAAAGTGCTTTGAAAACTTCAAAGTATTATGTACATGCTAGTTATTATTGTTATTGTCATTATCATAATTAGTATTTCCACCTGTGAGAAAAATCTGATGCTTGTGTCATTGTAATATGCAATACTGACTTCTCTTTTTGGAGTGATGTAGTGTAGGGATCTCAAAGCCTTTTCTAATTTAAACGCCCACATTCCTGCAAAATATGAATTTCAGCACCTTAACCTTCTATAGGCTTCCAATAAATATTAATAATGAAGATGAGTCACTCTCCCTCTCTCTTTCACCTCATAGAAGAGCCTAATATTTGGCTGAAGTCCAAGAGTAAATTGGTAACAGAGTCAAAGAGAGGCCTGCCTTTCAGTCCTAAACCTCACTCAATACCTGCCTCCCCGTCTCTGCTTGTGAATCCTTTTGGCTTCACTACGCAGATGCACCTGAATATGCATTCCCATAACAGGGATTTTTTGCAAATCTATCTCTATTTCATATGTCATTCTAAATCAACTTCATCAAGTTCTATTGTTAAGTCACTGAAAGGCTGGAAGATAAATATTTGCAGAAAAGTGGAGAGATGTTGGGAATCAGAGGAGGAAAAGGAGGAAGACATTCTTTCCTCCACTAAGTAAAAACAGAGCAAGAATTCCACTCAGCCTTTATGACAGTCTACATCTCTAGTCAAGTGAAGAAGAATGGGGTCATGGGATTTTTTAAAGTGAGATTATAGCTTTAAATGAATCCCTTTTCAGTCTTGTAGAATCTCTTGGTTAAGATTCTACTGCCAAACACAGGCTTCTCAGAAGTTGGATAATGCAGTTTAGTAAAACCTCATTATAACACACCTCACTGATGTTACTTAATTGTCAGATTGGACCCCACATCCCTTGGGATATAGGAATACATGACATTTCTCACTCACTGTAAGGCAGAAAGTCCACAAAATAAGAATAATTGCTTTCCCTTAAATTTTATCCCAGCATTATATAAGGTCTCTGGACCCTGTAGCAATAATAAAACTCCAAACTCTGCAGGCACATGCAGTCCTTTTGAGAAGGACTAACTTTTTTACTTGGGTGTTAGACTCAGTGAATGGTCCGTGGGGGAGGGGGATGTTGGAGCAAAGGGTGGCAACCAAGCAATAAATTGACATTTCTCAAGTGAAACTCGGTCACACTTGACTTTTTCCAAGTTATCTGCTCCAGAGCTTACAGAGAAGACTCTCAAATCATCCCACACGGGGAAACCATGCTTGAGAAACAATTGCTTTGAGAATACCAAGTATTCCTTGATTGTATTCAGACTTCTCAGCGAGACACTAAACACAGGTCATTTGCTTTTGCAATTGGCCACCAGAGCTCTCGCCAGGAGAGGTGAGCAAATGGAAATGAAATCCCATTTCACTCAACAATGTGAGATTGTGCTTGGGATGGGAGAGAGACAGCCTGGTAGAAGCCAAGAACTCAGTATTCTTTTCCCAAATCCATAAGAAACTCAACATGACATTTTGAACCACCTTCAACTTCTTTTGGCATGGCTTCCTCATCCATAAAATGGGAATATAAGACCTTCTGAGGCTGTTATGAGGGATCAGAATAAAAAAGGCAGAGAATTGATTCAATTCAATTCAGTAAACACTTATTAAGCACCATTTATGCCAAAGATTATTTTCCAGGGATTCTTAACCTGGAATCCGTTAACTTGTGTGTGTTTTTTAAAAAAAAAAATTGATAACTATTTCTGTATAATTTGTTTACTTTGTAATTTTATGCATTTTTAAAAATGTATTTAAAAACTTTATTCTGGGGCAGCTAAGTGGTACAGTGGATACAGCACCAGACCTAGAGTCAGGAGGACCTGAGTTCAAATATGGCCTCAGACACAGAACTCTTGCTAGCTGTGTGACTCTGGGCAAGAATCCTAACCCAAATTGCCTCACGAAAATAAATAAATTAAAATAAAATGAAATAAAAACTTTATTCTGACATAGGTCCATAGGCTTCACCAGGCTGCCAAAGAGTCCATGACCAAAAAAAAAAATGGGTATACAAAGACAAAA
Organism: Phascolarctos cinereus; assembly: GCF_003287225.1. Lineage (NCBI taxonomy): Eukaryota > Metazoa > Chordata > Mammalia > Diprotodontia > Phascolarctidae > Phascolarctos > Phascolarctos cinereus. The sequence goes on from NW_027556180.1 coordinate 87,716,884, forward strand.
ATGAAATTGTGCCTGATTTCTAGGAACTAACATTGTGTTTAGTCCTGTGAGGTCTGGAATATTTGTAAATGTAGATTTATAGTATGGAGAATATCTGTGCCCAAACTTCTACCAAAGCAGAGGGCATGACTACTCTGCAATTTATAGTCTCAGAGGCTGCTTGAAGAACTAAGAGCTTACATTACTTAGCAGTGTTACATCTCTGGGATATGATAGAGAGGGGACTTTAAGCCTGGTCTTTCTCACTCTGAGGGTGGCTCTCTATCCACTATACCATGAATGACTCTCTTTTAATCTATAGCTGGAAAAATAGAATCACAAATGGGCGCTACATAATAAAGCAGAGCCTTTGGGGAATCAATGTGCTGCAGTGCTGGGAACACAGCTTAGGTCTCCTAACTCCTGGGCCAGCATTTTATCCCCATCTACCCCGTCCTTAAATCCTCCAGAAAAGTGTGTTACTCTTCAACTCATATTAAAGGGCATCGAAGTCACTGTTATTTTCAGGAGACTGAAATGGTACTTTTCAAGTTGACAGAGTAAGTTATGTAAATCCATATTTATGGACATTTTACAAAGCGGATGTTTGATAGATTACACCAAGGACTCTTTTGAGTCATTACAAGACATTTCAGGAGATACCTAGGTACTCTTTAATAAGAGCCCATACTTCTGACACACAAGTTAGCTTTACCTGCCCATCACACAGACCATTAAAAAAAAGAAGAAGAAAGCATAGGGATTTAGATAAAGATCTCTGGCTTGGGACAAAGGATGTATTTGGCTCTAAATGCATATAGGAGAAAGAGAGAAACAGAGACAGAGACAGAGAGAAAGAGACAAAGAGACACAGACACAGACACACACACACACACACACACACACACACACACACACACACACAGAACTTAGTCATCCATAACAATCCCAGTGCCACCATCTAAGCCTGAAACTCAGCAGGTCTCATATGCTACAACCCCCATTTCTGGCTGCATGGGAATAATGTGAAGCAAGAGAAAGAATTTGAGATCTATAAAGGGATTTCAAATACTTACTGATTCTGATGAGATCAAGTAACTCAGAGTGAGAAATAACGCCCTTCTAGACAGAATCAAAAGACCTGAATTCAAGTTCATCACTTAATGGATGATTAAGAATATTGGACTTGATGAATAAAACCAATGCAGCCAAGAGTATAAGGATAGCAGGAAACTAGGAGGAGGGGGAAATTTTTACAGTAAATTTCTCTGATGAAGGCCTCATTTCTCTGAGTCAAATTTCTGAGTCACATTTATAAGAATAGAAGTCATTTCCCAATTGATGAATGGTCAAAGGATATGAACAGGCAGTTTTTAGACAAAGAAATCAAAGCTATCTATAGTCATGTTAAAAAATGTTCTAAATCAAGTCTGAGGTATCATCTCACACCTATCAAATTGGGCAATATGACAGAAAAGTAAAATGACAAATGTGGAAGGGGATGTGGACAAATTGGGACACTGATGCACTGTTGGGGGAATTGTGAACTGATCCAACCATTTTGGAAAGCAATTTGGAATTATGCCCAAAGTGTTATAAAATTGTTCATGCCCTTTGACCCACAATACCATTGCCAGGTCTATATTCCAACAAAAATTTTTTTTAAAGGAAAAGGACCTGTATATTTATGACAGTTCTTTTGTGGTGGCAAAAAATTGGAAAGTGAGGGTATGCTCATCAGCTGGGGAATGGCTGAATAAGCTGTGGTAATACAATTGTAGGGGAATACTTTGGTGTTATAAGAAATGATGAACGAGATGCCTTCAGAAAAACCTGGAAAGACTTACATGAACTGATACAAAGTGAAATGAGTAGAACCAGGACATCATTGTACACAGCAACAGCAATACTATGTGATAATCAACTGTGAATGACTTAGCTATTCTCAGTAATACAAAGATCCAAGACAATTGTAATGGAGTGGTGAAAAATGCTACCCACTTCCAGAGAAAGAACTGATGGAGTCTGATTTCAGATCAAAGCATACTTTCTTTCACTTTATTTTTTTCTTGGGTTTTTTTTTCTGGTCTGTGTTTTCTTTCACAACATGATTAACAAGGAAATACGTTTTGCGTGACTGCACATATATAACATACACCAAATTGCTTCTTTTCTCAATGGGGGGGGAAGGAGGGAAGCATGGAAAGAATTTGGATCTCAATTTTTTTGAAAAACAAATGTTAAAGGCTGACTTTGGAAAAACCTGGAAAGGCTTGTATGGTCTGATGCTGAGTGAAGTGAGCAGAACCAAGAGAACATCACAGCCACGTTGTTCAATGACTAATATTGATAAACTTAACCCTTCCCAGCAATACAAGGATCTAAGACATCTCCAGAGGTCTTGTGATGGAGAATGCTATCCATATCCAAAGAAAGAACTATGGGAGTTGGATTGCTATCATTTTTTTTTCTCTTCTGTTGAGTTTTGTTTCCTCTTTCTAGTGGTTCCTCCTATTGGTTTTAATTTTTACTTATAACTTCACTAATGTGAAAATATGTTTAACAGGAATGTAAATGTGTAGTCTATATCAGATTGTGTGCCATCTTGGGGAGGGTGGTGGGGAGGAAGGGGGAGAAAAATTTTAAACTCAAAAGCATATGGAAGTGATTATTGACAAATCAAAATAAATTAATAAAATTTTAAAAACCCAAATGCTAAAATTTGTTTTTACATATAATTTAATAAAATAATCTTTTTAAATTAAAAAAAAAGGATGTGGACTTAAAGTCAAGAGACTTGAGTTTGAGTATGAACCCTAATACTTATTAGCTATGGGATTATAAACAAGTCATTTAAACCTTCTGAGCCTCAATTTCCTTATCTAGAAAAGATTTGACAACTACCCTGTGAGGTACAGAGTGCAAGTAATTTTAATTCCCATTTTATCATTATAGTTATTGTGCCCTATGAAGCCATTGAGGCCTCATAAGGTCAATCAGTCAACTGAAAAAGCATTTTAAGTACTTATTGTGCATTTATTAAGTACTTATGCATACTAAGCAATGGGGACAGAAAAAAAAGTAAAGCATGGTCATTGCCATCAAGAAACTCATAAACTAATGTAGGAGATAACATGTAAATAACTAGGCGCATGCCTAATATATGCAGAGGAGATGCAAGGTAATCTCAGAAGGAAAGACTTCTTGCAGTGGGTGGGAATTGGGTTGGGGTGAGACTTGGAAAAAAAAAAGCCAGGGAAGCTAAAAGGTGGAGATGAGCAAGGAGACCATTGCAGGCATGAGGGACAGCAATGAAAAGGTAACAAGATAGGAAATGGAATGAGTGTGTGAGGAACAGGAATAGGCCAGTACATCTAGTCCCTAGATGGCACGGAGGAACATAAAGTGTGAAAAAGACTGGAGATGTTGGAAGGGGGAGGTGATTTAGAGATTTAAATGCCACGCAGAGGAGTTTCTATTTGGTCCTGAGGGTGATAGGGTAAAACTGGAGCTTATTAATATGGTCAGACTTATGCTTTAGAAAAATCACCTTGGCAGCTGAGCGGAGGATATATTGGATTAGGGAGAGACCTGAGTCAGGGAGATCATTTAGAAGGATACTGCAATAATCCAAGGGAGAGTTGATGAGGGCCTGAACCAAGATTGTAGCTATCTGAAGGGAGAAAAGATGTATACAAGAGATATTAGAAAGATAGATACCATAAGATTTGGTAACAGAATGGAGAGGTGGGATTAGTGAGAGTGAAGAGCTACGAATGACTTTGAGGTTGCAGGTCTGTGTGACGGGGAGGATGGTTGTGCCTTCCATAGTAATACGTAATTCGGGAAGAGAGGAAGGTTTGGAGGGGAAAGATAATGATTTCTGTATTGGACCTGTTCTGTTTGAGATGCCTATGGGACATTCAGTTTGAGATGTCAAAGATTGTCTAATTGCCAATTAGAGATTCATGATTTTTAGTACAGGAGGGAGGTTATGGTTGCATATATAGATCTCAGAACCATCTGTAATTATAATTGAACCAGTAAGAATGGATAAGATCACTAAGTAAGACAGTATTGAGTTAAAAAGACAAGGGGGCCTAGGGCACAACCTTGGGAGACAGCTATGGTTAGTCTATGCCATAGACAGATGAAGGAGAAAGAAAATGAGCGATCACACAGATAGGAGAAAGCAGAGAAGAGAAAGTGATTAACCCTATCAAAGGCATCAGAGAGGTAAAAGAAGATTGGGAGTGAGAAGAGGCCATTAGATTGGGCAATTAAGAGATCATTGGTAAATTTGGAGAGCACAATTTCAGTTGCATAATGAGGTGAAAGCCAGATTATATAAGGTTTAGAAGAGAATGGGAGAAAAGGAAGAGCAGAGTTTACTAACTGTAAACAACTTTCTCAGTTTTAGTCACAGAAGAGAGAAGAGACATAGGATGATAGCCATCAGGATAGTTGGATCAAATAAGGATTTTTTTTTAAGGATGAGGGAAACATGTGCATTTTTATAGGCTACAAGGAAGGAGTCAGTGGACAGGGATGTATGAAGGATGATGGGGGCAATTTGCTGAACAAGTAAGATTGGGATGGGATCAAGGGCACATATAGAGGAGGCAGCTTTGGCAAAGAGAAGGATCATTCCTTCATCTGGACCAGTGTGGAGGAGGAAAGCATGGAGGATGATGCTCGAATGACGTGAAATTATGAAGATGGGAGAAGATGTTAATTTTTTTAAAGTATGAATTGAGGTCCTTAACTGAAAACATGGCAGGAGAGGAAGTGCATGAGAAGAGATAAAAAGGTTTAGAATAGTCACTGAGAAGAGTGGAATAGTGAATCAATTAGGGAGGAAGAGAATACTGACCTCTCAGCAATGAAGGCCCAGTTGAGATATTAGATAATGTAAATTTGTAGTGGGCCCAGTCACCTCTGCTTAATGACTTTCTTCAGCTCCATTCAGCGGCACATAAATAGGAGCAAAGGAAGTGGGTGGTGGGAGTGTCCAAAATTGAGGTTTGGCAAGGGATGATTGGTGATAGGATAAGGGGATGAGGGATTGAGACAGAGGATACTGGAAGCTAGTAGGAAGGCACACCAGATGCTGGGATTAATTCCCACTGTGAAAACTGAGGAGAGGAGGCCTTAGTCTCAAACTCTTGATGATTTGTTTTAAAAATCAGTGCTTGACATGATTTTGAAGGTGTACGGGTTGGTAATCGGACATTAAATTGAAAGTATAAGGATTCTCTGATGCTAAGAGAGATTGGGAATGGAGATGGTACATGAGAAAATAAGGTTCAGACACAGATTAAATGCTTGTGAGTACATCTTACTTGTGTCTTATATTCTAAAAGAATCTTGGCCCTTGTAAATGAAAATTCTCCTTCTGGAGAAACTGTTGCCCATAGATAATTGATAGAGCTCTTCTCTGAAAAGAAAAGCAAGTGAAGTTTTGGGGTTTTTTCCCCCTCCCTTAGTCTAACACTAGATATGTGAAAGGATCTCCTTGTCTCAGAGAACTGAAACTTAAATCTCTGGGATCTAAGCTAAAAGTGTTGGTAAGACATATTCTTCCTCTTATAGGAAAAAAAGTAATACCTTATCTGAACTCTAGCTGAAATCAAGAAGTTCCACACGCCCAGGGGAGATATATTTGTCAGGGTTAAGAACAGTGGTGTCAGACTCAAATAAAAATGGGGGCCACTAAACCATTCCCTAAGGTTGCATGTTGACTTAAAAACCACATATTAATATCATCTATGTCCTACTATATTTTTTATTTATCTTGTGAAATACATCCCAATTTCATTTCAATCTGGTTTGGTGCACTCCGAAGTATTGCCAGTCCACAATGCAAGTGGGCTATGTGTGTTGATCCTTCTGGTCTAAGAGACCAATGGAGAACCATTCAGTAGCAAATATTTGACCAAGAGATAACCACCTTGCAGAGACTATACAGTACATGAGACCACTGAATAACAAGCTTAGCAGAGGTAGGTGGCGTTGGTTGCCTAGTAGCACCAGAGGCTTAAGTTGACCCTTATAAGTGTTCCCCAACCACACTGTTCCAAACCTAGAAGCTCGGCCCACAAGTATTGCCTATCGATGTACCCTTCCAAGAGTGTTTCCTCAAGGTGTTCACTCTTTCTAATGATAGTAGTGGATGTGTTAGTGGGAGAGTGTGCTTTCAATTTGTGAGAGAAATGTTACATTGTTACTGCTTTTATTATGCTAGTTCATTAAATGCCTTTGCTTGGAACTAATTGTGTCTCTCTGGCAGACTAGTAAAAGTAAACACATTGGTGGAGGTTTGTGGGCGATGGTTGATGTAGATCCATAGAATACTTTTACCTGGGGACCCCTTTATAAGAGAAGAGTGTCCCAGCTGTGACATTCTTGTATCAGGCAGTAAAATCATGGATCCTAAGAAGGGGTCTTGGCTGAAAACCTAAATAATGCAAACTCAAAAAAAGTCACAGAGGTGTGTAAAGGGAAAATGAGCTGTTCGGAGCCATGTGTCATGATATAAAGAGCACTGATTACATTCGGAAGGTCTAATCCTGGCGTGGGCGCTTTTCTCCTAGTATGTCTGTGAGACTGTGGGCAAATCCCTTTACCTGAGCTTCAGATTTCTCATCTGTAAAGTAAGTCTAATAATTCCTATAGAAGCTATCCCATTATGTCATGAGGATCAAATAAACCAATCAAGTCTTACATAAATATCAGCTATTTTATTATTAAAGCTGTATGGCAGGCAAATAGCAAAAATGAGAGTGCCCTTGCTAAGTATCTGACAGAGAGATATATGCTCAGTTCTTACAGAGAGTTGTAAATATTCATGAACTGGCAGCTTAGGGGTTTTAAGTCCCACCCCCTTCATTTTACAGATGATGAAATTCAGAACCACAGAAGACAAATCATTTATCCAAGGTCAAATAGCTGGTTAGTAGCAGAACTCACACTAGAATCCAGATCCCCTGTCTCCAGATTCATTGCCATTGCCTTTATTTACTTGGAGAAACAATTATTTCAGCAGTCTTGTCTTTTCTCATAAATGAGCTAAGTTGTATGATTATTATGCATACACCATTCACAACTATTGGTATCCTCCCCATCCTCAGACCAAATACTGCCTCCTCCATGAAGTCCTTTCTGAGTCTCCAAAGTGCAAATGATCTACTATGTACTTGGGACCTCTCCTATGCAGTTGTTATATTCAACATGGTAGTAGAAGAGAGGGTTAGAGACTGGACCTATCATTTCATTTGTAAAGGAAACAACAGGTAAGAAAATTCCCTCTACCAAGGTAAATAGATACCTTTGCTGCAACTTAAGAGTTTTAATGAGTTGCCTGGAGCACTAAGAGGTTGTGACTTAGCTGGAATCATATAGCCAGTATATGTCCCTGATGGAACTGGAACTCAGGTCCTTCTGGCTCTGAAATCAGCTCTCTACACCACATTGTTTCTCTTCTATGTTGTTGTTTGTCCTTTGTTTCAAAGAGGACCAATGACATCATGGAGCGGTCTTGACTTGTATGTGAATTGGATTTAAATGAGGCAGAGTTGCACAAAGTCATCTACTTCACTTCCTCTTCCAGAGCCGTTGAAGTCCAGTGGCAAGACAGAAGTCAGGATGACTGGTAATGGTCCAGGATGCAGTGGATGACCGTGGAGTCTTTGATATCTGACCAAGCTCTACGCTCTCCATGGTGCCTGCTTCAGCCACCTTCATGGCTATTGGAACAAATTGTTCTCATCCTCCCATTTCTGGAGGAAGGGGGGAGTCTTTACATCCTTGAGGTAGATACCCCTGACTCATCAATGGGTTTGAGGCCTGTCAGTTACCCTCAACCTGGTTTAGCCCATCCGCTGAGGCAGTATAGCTATTGTATATGCTGCAGCTTCTTGGAGCCACAGGTGAGAGTTGAGTGCCAGAAGGACTCCAAAGGTGGGTGAGCAGCCCTGGAAAGGGCTTGGTGAACCCTCACCCCAGAGGTGCTAGCGCTCCTTGAATACATGCACACCCTCTATTCTACACTATTCTATAGATATTCTGAATATGTTTTAATGCATTACTACATGCATCATAAATTTCTTGTGGACAGGAGCTAGGTCTTATCTAATCCCCTAATCTCCAAAGCACAAATCACAGAATTTCAAAGTGACCATCTAGTTTCAGTCACATGTAAAAGAAAAAATCTCTGCTAAAACACATCTAACAAGGGGGTCATTCAAGCTTTTCTTGAAAACCTCAAGTGAGGGTGGTCCTACTACCTACCCAAGCAATGCACTCCTCTTCTAGATAGCTCTTTTAGGAAATTTTTCCTTCCCTCAAAAGCCTAAATTTGCCTCTTTATAATTTTCGCCCATTTCTCCCATTTATGCCTTCTAGGACTGTAGAATGCCAGGCCTGACTCAGGCTGGTTGTTCAGGTGCAAGAGAAGAATGCCACGAGACACTCATGGATTGACCATTCAGCAATTGACAAAGGAAGGTTTGCTTAGACATAGGAAGGAAAGGATACTGAACCAGGAGACGGAACTTGTCTCAGGTAGACATTGATCCCCTCTTCTCCATGCAGAAATAGGTCTGTTAATTTTGCTTTGAATACTCAACACCTTCCCAATTCCCTCAGCCTCCTCTCTGCTCTGTTGGAAGGCTGGAGGGTGGAATGCTAAATTCCTCCCAAAACTTTCCTTTATAGAGTGCTGGAATCGGGACTTTCCAGGTAACTCTGCATTTTCCATGTGAAACTCTGCTTGGTTTGAACTTCCCGGGAGCATAATGGCCACTCCATCCTCACCACACCCCCATCTTTCTAGCTTCTTTTTTTGTGTTCTTTTCCCTCATTAGATTGTAAGCCACTTGAGGGCAGGGCTGTCTTTCTTTTTCTTATTTGTATCCTCAGAGCTTAGCACAATGCCTGGCACATAGTAAGTGTTTTATAAATATTTATTTAATTGAATTATCGATTTGCAGGTGGATATGGTGACTCTTTAATCCCAGGACATCTACTAAGTCTGAAATCTGGCCTTTTTTGTCCTTAGGTAACTAGGAAATCTCATCAAAGGTCTTGAACCTTAGCCTCTTGGGTCAATCTGCTCTCAGGACAGCTTTTTTTCTCGAGTCAAGAAGACTCATCTTCCCTAACTTCAAATCCGGCCCCAGACACTCACTATTTGTGTAACACCGGGCAAGTGACTTAACCATGTTTGCCTGAGTTTCCTCATCTATAACATAAGGAGGAAATGGCAAACTACTCCAATATCTTTGCCAAGAAAACACCAAATGAGGTCACAAAGAGTCAGATACAAATGAAACTACTAACCAACAATAATAAATAATAAGGGTTAGGATTAGGGTTTAGGGTTAGGGTTAGGAGTCAAGGAAAATAAATTTAATCTCTCTCCAACAAGATAGCCCTTCAAATATCTAAAGGCAATATCATGCTTTACCTCCCAAATCTTCTCTTTTTCAAGTTTAATCACCCCAATTCATTGAATTGATGCCCTATGCCATGGTCTTGAGACCCTTCCCATTTTTGCTTTGCTTTGGACACTTTGCAACTTAGCAATATGCTTCCTAATTTGTGGTACTCAGAATTGAAGACAGTGCTCCAGAAGTGTTTTGAGCAAGGGAAATTCCATGATACACATCATCTTAGCTATGTTACAACTTGGGGCTCTATTTTCCCCACTTGACCCATTCTCTGTGGTTATTAAATAAGGAAAGGAAAGCAGGTAGGAATTTGGCATACTCAGCACTACATCAAGGACCAGTCCTCAGCAAGATTGTGAAGCAGAGGGAAATTTATCTTGGGCATCTTCCCCTTCCCCTAACTCTCTTTCCCCTCTCTGTTGCTTCCAGTAGGGTTCTTTTCTTCCCTGGACTTAAAGTGTTTGGCCACACAGGGGTTCCTGCATTTTAAAAGAAATAAAAATACTTCAGGATTTAAAAGATTAAGCCTCTAGTAGTGGAATCTTAGCAGTGGGGCCACAGTGGGTGAGGTTTTTTGCTTCATAGCTACATTTTGTACTATTCTTATTTCTAGGTATTTATAATTTATATCTTTGTTCAGGAAGACCAAACCAACTCCAGCTTGTGAGTGTCAACTCACAAGTGGGATTTTGATAAATAAATTACTCAGAAGAAAGGGATCTGGTGCTAATTTGGTGTTCACTTTCTGATCAGCTGAAATGCTTTTATTTTTGGAGAGAATTCATGGACCATAATTATTATTGATTCCTATGACAGCAATCAGAGAAAGCATTCCTACACCCATCAAATAGCAGGACCAGAAATAGACTCAGTGTCTTTCTTGGCCAATCATAAGCTCATGTCTGCCCTAAATTGATTTCATAGCTGACTTGCCATTAAAAAAAATAAAAGCCCTCTGCCTAGTCTACCCTTTGGTATCCTAATCCCCTCCCTGCCAGCATTTATGGGGCATTCTCTTGTGCTGTAACAATGCAGTCTTCTAGAGTGTCTTACCTGACTTTTAACAGATGGATGTTAATGGGATATTTATTTACAGAATAAAATTAAATTGGAGCTGAATCTTAATGCGCCATTTACATAATCAGCTTTGTTCTGAACTGATGAGCTGTTCTCAGTAGCACTTGGGACCTTTCAGTCACAGCTGCCTCAAAGAAACAGCCACTGAGAATGGAGATTAAACAATTTCCTAGAGCTAGAAGACTTGATGCGAATCTATTATCCCATCTTAGAGGCCCCTAATTTCTCTAGACATTGCCGTAGGATCAAAGAGGCACGTTAACTTCATGGCATCGCCCAGGATCAAAAGAAAGATGTTCAATTTGCATTTGGAAACCATTTCTGTCATTTATTATTTCCCCTAAAACCAAAAATTTAGAGCATTTCAATTCTGATACCTCCTCACACCAAAATAAATCCATTGAAAATCAGAACACATCATGTACTTGTGGAATACCATGATGTAGGCTTTTAAACCCCTGGAGACAGATGTTTTTTGGTCTTAGGCTGTTGATTCCTGTTCCTCCTTCTTTAGCCTCCCTTCCACACCACTGATACCACTTTCTAATTTACCTAGGCTCCATTCAGTGGAATTTGATAATTATTTATTGAGTTCCTACTATATACCAAGGACTGTTCTAGGCACTGATGGAGGAAGAAAGGAATGAAGGAAGGAAGGAAGGAAGGAAGGAAGGAAGGAAGGAAGGAAGGAGGAAGGAAGAACGAAGGAAGGAAGGAAGGAAAGAACGAAGGAAGGGAGAGAGGGAGGGAGGGAGGAAAGAAGGAAGAAAGGAATAATTAAGCTTGCCAGACACTGTGCTAAGGACTTCACACATATTATTTCATTTGATCCTCACAGCAACACTGGGAGATAGATTGTTTTTTATTGTCCCCCTTTCACAGTTGAGAAAACTGAAGCAGATAGCCGTTAAGTAACTTTCCCAGGATCACACAGCTAGGTAAGTATCTGAGGCTGGATTTGAACTAAGGTCTTTCTGACTCCAGGTCCAGTGCTCTATCTACTGTTCCACTTGGCCACCTCTAGACACCTTAATAAATGCTTTGGGTTGATGGATTGATCGCATGAACTCTCAATGACTTTGTAGGTCAGTATAACAATAACAATGAAATGGGATTAAAATTGCTTGCACTATCTCACAGGGTAGTTGTGAACAAGGTAGTTTCTAATTTTACAAATGAGGAAACTGGGGGACCAAGAAGTTAAATGATTTGCTCATGGTCACATAACTAGTTAAGTGTTGGGACTCAGATTCAAGCCCAGACCTCTTGACTTCAAATCCAGCACTCTTAAACAACCAGTATGTGATTGAATTCAGGTCATTCAAAGACTTTGTCTAGGGTTCATTCCACTATATCTTGAGGTAAGAAAGGCACTGATGGATTACCTACCCCATCAGGATCCATCAGTGTGTTTGGATTCCCTTTGGACAGTAGCTTTCACATCACCTCTCTCCCTTCACTCACCCCCAGAAGTGTGAGTTATGGCATATAAGGCCTGCTAAGTTTCTCCAAGACACTTCAAATTCTGCCTTCTGTAGAAGGCCTTCCCTGACCTAACTCCAAATCCAGAGCTTTTCCAACTCTACCAAAACTCAGCTCTGCAACTTCACCCATCTATACCCTCCCCAACTGGAATGTGCCTTAAGGAGTAGTTTTGGGGAGCCTTTTCTGTCTTGGCCCTCAAAGGCAAACCAGTTAGCAACGATTTATCAAATGCCAATTGTATGCAGAATCCTATGCTAGGTACTTGGGGAGACAGAAGTCTTAGACAACATGTGATCTTGTATTCGTGGACCTTGGGGCTTATTAAGTACTATGGAGATTGAAACAAGAAAACACTAATAGAAACATCAAGCTATGAGACAGGTGCTTTTGGGCATAGTATCTCTGCATGTCTGACAATATCCTCTAAAGCCTTCCCTTTCCAGCCCGTGCCTGATTCAGAGGCATCTGATGATAGAAATGTAAGATATTAAATCTATGAGGACTTGTATAAACTAATGTGATGTGAAACGAGCCAGCCTTCACTGGCTTCCTCTTTCTATTTTGTCCACACAATGAGCCAGCCTTCACTGACACCTTCCTACTGAGGAGAGTAGGGCCCATTGTCTGAGAAGACAGAGAAGTAATGGTTTTTCAGGAAACTTACAAAGGTCCTCACCCAGATGACAATACTGGGCTCCATTTTATGCACTGTGCTATCAGATCAAAGCAAGGAGATTGGAAAGAGTTCAAACCAAGCTTATCGAGGCAATAGATGGTGAGACTGCACTGGGAGGAAAACTCAAAAAAAATCTAAGTCTATAAAGCCTGAAAAATGATTGAAGGAATGTCACAATCACCCAGAATATTTGAAGGTGATAAGCCCAAGAAGGGAGATTTAACATAATAAAGGGGAGTAGGAATAATGCAATGAGAGGGAGAAAAGAAACATTTAGACTGAATATTTGACTGAAAAGACTACAATTAGGCTGTGAAATTATTTCTTCAGACAAATGGTAGAAATTCCAGTACTCAGGGCCCTTTAAACTAGTCTGAACAAACCACAGAGAAAAAGTGAAGTGGATTACTGAGGAAATTATCCAGACATTTCACTTTATTCATTCGTTCAACAATTTGTGGGGAAAGCACAGATATTTTACCTAAAAGATTCAGATTAGTAGGAGGAAAGAATTTTATAAACTTAAAAGTTCTACATTAGTATGAGCTCTTATTAAAATTTACAGTGGAGAGAATACTAGACTTAGAAGTATAGGACCCAGGTTCAGACACTGTTTCTTCTGCTTATTATCTGTGTGATCTTTCTTGGGCAAGTCACTTAACTTTTCTGGGTCTCAGTTTCCTTATCTGTAAAAGGAGAGAATTGGACTCAGTGGACTCCAACTTCCTTTCCAATCTGGTCAGTGCTCTGCCTGGGAATCTATTTTGACTTGAGTTGATGACCACCACAAGGGAAGACCTTGACTCCCTCAATTATTCCATAAGGAGTTACCAGAGTAGCTGGACAACCTTAAAGGGTGACAAAGGAGGGAAGAGACATTTGGGGATCCCTTCTCACATTCCTCCCAAAACAGGATCAACATATGGGCTTGCCTGTGGTTAGGCAAGTTCTTGGAGAAAAGGCAGAGTAGTTCCCATCTGGGGAAAAGAAGGAAGAGTGAAAGTGGGGAAGAGAACAGGGACAAACAAAAGGCCAGGCTTGATCGGTATCAAGATATATACTGAGCACAAGGAAAATTGATTGCCAGAGAAGGTCTAGGGAAGTCTGTCCCAAATTTGGAAACTAAAATGCAGAGGACCAGAAAGCTAACTATTTCACAGTATCACTGAATTTCATAGAATTTCAGCTGGAAGGGACTTCATAGGCAACTGTTCCACACAAAAATGCTGCCCACTATACCTGACCAGAGGTTATCCAGACTTTGCTTAAAGATATCAGGTGAGGTAGAACCAACTACTTCATAATGCAGTTGATTCTGCTTTTGAATAGCTCTAATTATTAGGAAGATTTTTCCTTATATCAAGTCTAAATATTTATAAGATTCAATCTAATTTCCCAAAACTTCTATCTGTTGTGTCATGTTCCATTGCTTATCCAAATCTGTCCAGTTGTAGTCATGGATGAGGTCCACTGAGCTTGCAGCTGATTCAGCCACCTCATCAAGCCGTAGACCTACTCACAACTATCACAGATGTTATGTTGCTTTAATTTACTTGAAAATCACTAGTAGTTTTCCACATATTTTCCCTTGTGAACCTTTTACTGGAAATATAAACTATTTTAGCAAGTTATTCTTCTGATTAGACTATTCTGATTAGTAGAATAATTTTCTGAAAATATTTTTTAAATGAAACTATGTCAATACATTATTAATGTATTGGATATAGGTAGGATCCCACAGCTTCTCACCATCATGTGTTCTGGTATTCCTTATTGTCCTCTCCTTTGCACAAACACTTAGGAGGTCACATATGGAAGGTGACCTCCACACATCTGTGCATTCCGGTGGGATGATATCTAGCAAGCTACATATCATGAGTGCACATGTGTTCAAACTCCAGCTGATGTTGAGATTTTCCATCTAATTATCGTATAAACCATGTCAATTAGGTAATGTAAAAGATGTATGTTTCCATACGTTCACAAACTTGGAACTGGAAGGGACCTTAGAGGTCATCTAGCACAACTTGCTTGTTTTGCAGATTAAAAAACTAAGACCCAGAGGTTAAGTGATTTGCCCAAGGTGATTGTGAAAGAGTCAAAATTCTGCTTGATTAGGGTTAGATTTGAGTTTTGGGTTAGGAGGAAATCTTTCCCATTTCCCTCTCATTGCATTCTGGTAACATGATGGCATTTCAAATCCTTGGCTTTCTGTTCCACTCCTTGATTTAGAGATTCATCTTTTCCCCCTACAATGCAGTATTTTAGTCCTCCATTACTCATACTGGTTAAATGTAGGAGATTAGGTAATTAAGCTCAACATTGAAGAAAATTCCAGTTTCAGAATGAATATGAGACACACTTGAGAAACAAAATGACTAACACACTCATAGAATTTCAGATCTGTAAGAGACCAGTAGTTTAGCTATGCTCCTCTCATTCTCTACAGAAAATCCCAAGACCCCTCATGTATCCAATGAGTGACACAATCAGTCTATGACTTAGTCCATATTTCTTCTTTCCTTCCTTGTGACACTTCATGCTCCCTTGACTTATTTCCCGTTTGGAATTTTGTATTATCATTACTGATATATTCTTTGTACCCTTTGTATATATTCTTTGTATTTGAGTGCTAGCTCCAAGAGATCAGGAATCATGTTATATTTACCTTCAAAATTTCCCACACCCCCCCAGCACCCAGCATGGTGCTCTGCAAATAGCAAGAGCTGAATACTCTTTGAACATGTTGTTGAACAATTTGTAGACACAAGCTGTCTGAATTTACTGTGCTTGCATGTGTTGCATATATCAGATAAAAGACAGAGTACTCATAAAGTGTGAAGATGACAGGAATTTGGGGAGACAAATATACTCTGTGGCAGAAATTAAACCTAATAAAACCTCTACTTGGTAGAATAATAAGACAAATGTAACCAGATGAAGTGAAATAGGAATTGCACCAGACTTCAGAAATCAACTTTATGCAAATAGGATGAGAAGATGTGGACATTATATGAAATATATACATATATATGTGTGTGTGCGTGTGTGTGTGTGTGTGTGTGTGTGTGTGTGTGTGTGTGTGTGTATTCAGGGGTATTAGTGGACTACAAGCTCAATATGAATCTACCATGTGATGGGATAGCCAAAAATGGTAATACTCTTTTAGCATCCAGAATAATGGAGGTAATGTTCCCTTTGGACTCTTCTATTGGTCAGACTAAATCTGGAATGCTATATCTGTGCCCCTTTCAGAAGGCTATTGACAAGCTCAAGTGCATACCGAAAAGATTAAAAATGTGCTTTACAAGGAAAATGTGCTTTATCTAGAGAAGAGAAGACTGAGGAAGGATAAGATTGATTATTTTAGGATTTGAAGGATCATTAAATAGAAAACAGAATATAGTATTTATCTACTTTGACTGGTCTCCCCCAAAACATCAACCCTTTTAAGGCAGCTAGAATATCCCTACTACCACCCTGTAATATGTTGGTATGATATAATCTGAGAACAGTGGGAGGAAATGTACCAACAACAAATACACTTTTAAATTAAATCTGCATTATCAACATTTTCTTCATCACTTTCTTAAATCTAGACAATCAAGGAAACAACAAATTGAGCCCTGATTTGTAAATTTGTCTGGTTTATGAGGTATAAATACTCACATTTAAAATTTAACAATTGGCTCTCAGACCTGTTCAAACTGGTTTCAGTACACCCCTCCCCCAAGGTCATATAAATAGTAAATGACAGAATGTGGATTCAAACCTAAGCCTTCTGATTTTAATTCCAGGATGTGCTATGCCTTAGAAGTGGATCAACAGAGATGGGTTCTAAATACATTCTTAAAGTTGTAGTTTGATCATTTCAGTCATGTCCACCTCTTCATGACCTCATTTGGATTTATTTGTTTGTTTGGGGTTTTTTTGGCAAAGATACTGGAGGGGTTTGCCATTTCCTTCTCCAGCTCATTTTATAGATGAGGAACTGAGGCAAACAGGGTTAAGTGACTTGCCCATGGTCACACAGTTAATAAGTGTCTGAGGCTGGATTTGAACTCATGAAGATGAGTCTTTCAGATTCCAAGCCTAGTGCTCTATCCATTGAGCTACCGTGCCCCTACATTCTTAAAGTATACATTATTAAATGAGTCAGTCCCTTCTAATTCTGAGGTCCTATTATTCCATGATTCCAGAAGTTATATATTGAGTTTAAGCTTTATGGACTGACAGTCTAAAAAAGTATCATCAGCCTACTCTTAGGAAACCATCCTAATTATTTAAGTTACATTTGGAATTGAAACCTGTTGGATTATGAAGCACCTTGGCATAACACTGATAAGAGGCAACTTCAGACTCGACTCCAGATAAAATATCCCAACTGTTAGAGACATCAAAAAAGGGAATGGAAGAGAGAGAGAACAGCTCTTTGCTATGAGGCTACAAATAAAGGCTAGATGTCTACTTGCTGAATGCCATAAATTATTTTTAGGTGTGGTTTGGACTAAGTGGCTGCTAACGTTCCTTCCAAATGAAATTCTGTGGTTCTATAATCAAGGAGTTTGGTTTTATTTTCTAAGGAGAAAAATCAGACCTATGACGGCAAGAGAAGTTAGAATGTTGCCAGTACTTGCCAAGCTGGAGGGTTACATATTTTTTGTCTTGTCCAATTTATTTTTACTGGACCTGTTACATCCACTTTTTACCAGTTGCAATCTCTAGTTCACATCACATGACTGGGCAATGGTGCCTTTGGGGGGGGGGCTTTTGCTTGACTGCCTATATGATGGTTTTATGTGATGGCCAAAAAAAAAAAATAATGTGATCTTATCAGAATCATAGCATCTAGGTCAAGGAGAATAATAGCTTTACTGTCTTAGGTACTGGTCAGACCACACCCAAGAGTATTGGGTTCAGTTCTTTTTAAGGACATTGATAAACTAGAATGTGTGCCTCCAATAGAAAACAAACAGAATGGTGAGGGATCTCAAAACCACTTTACTAGAGAACTGGCTAAAGGAACTTGGAATACTCATCTTGAAGAAAAGGTTTAGGGATACTGGGTAGCTGCTTTCCTGTATTTGAAAAACTGTCACGCGTAATGATAATAACTAACATTTATCTGCTACGTGGACACCCTTGACGCACATGACCTATAATTCTGAAACCATAAGCCATCGTTCATGGCACATGAATCATGTTCATTGCTCAAAGCACCTGGTATGGCCTCTCTCCACATGGAGAGGCTAGGAAGTTTGTTGTCAGGAGAATCATGATGACATGTAAGGGAAATGCCTTGGAGAGACTGTGGAGTATACATAGACATTTCGTAACTAGTTCCAGCTGGCTACCTATCCGGTGAATGAGAGGCTCTTTGACTGTAGAGGGGCTCTAAAAGTTTGAATGGCTTCTGCCAGCCTTCTGCCTCTCTTCCATTCAGTTAATGATTTCAGCTCATGTCATCTGGCTAGTGACCATGCTGTAAAGACCAAATGACCTCCATTCTAGATGAAGAGAGAAGAGTCTCCACAAATTTGTGAGTTCCGGGGGCCTGGAAAGCACCTTAGGCATCTCAGCAATCAGGTATGGCACGCCAGGTTTTTCAGCCAGCCCAGCATCAATATCCAAGAAGCAAGGACAGAGCTATGCCTCTAGACCTATGCCACTGAAGACTGAGATGAGGACTCATCTGGCAGTGGTGTCATCATTGGATAAGAACTTGGTAGTACTAACCTATATTGAGTTGCTTGCCTTTTCAATGAGGGTGGGTGGGGAGGGAGGAAGGGAGAAAATTTGGAACTCAAAGTTTTAAAAACACATGTTTTTAAAAAAATGTTTTCACATGCAACTGGGAAATAAGAAATACAGGAAATGGGGTACAGAAGTCTATCCTGCTCTACAGGAAAATAGAAGGGGAAGGGGATAAGAGAAGGGAGGGGGGAGAGATAGAAGAGAAGGCAGACCAGGGGAAGGGGTATTCAGAATGCATGCCATCTTGGGGTGGGGGGAGGGGTGAGAAATTTGGAACTCAAAAACTTGTGGAAGTGAATGTTGAAAACTAAAAATAAATAAATTTATATTAAAAAAAAAAGGAACTTGGTAGTACTGACTCCATCTAGGAACGAGATAAAATTTTAGCCTAATATCTCTTAGAAACCCAGATGGTATAAGGGAAATTATGCCACAGGTGTTGAAGAGAAAATGTCTGTATTTTGTTCTTGCTAAATCTTTAAATACCCTTTTGTAAAAGCTAGCTGATGTTAAATGGATAAATGGAACTGAAGTACCAGTCATTGGCCTTCAACAATGGGCAGAACACAGCCTGATCAGGGACTGAGCCAGCGGTGGAAGAGAGAGGCACCATTCTGCTTTGGGTACCTTAAGATAATAGCCTGACTAAAGACAGCCAAAGCTATTCCATGTATCTCGATCAAATCAACCCCACCATTGTCCCTTAATGGAGTGTGTCCATCTTCTTTCCTATGACTCCCATTCATCATCTTTCAAACTTTCTCTTCCAAACCAAGGATGTGCTGAGGCCATCTCAAATCTACCTCAATCGTTCAATTTTCAGTGTAAGCATTTACAACTTGGAAATTAGCTACAAATCAGGGCTTGGTTTGTTGTTTTGTTGATTGTCTAGACTTAAGAAAGTGTGCAGATAAGCATAATGCATACATTTCCTCCCCCACCCCATTTACCAGTATACCCCTTCCCTAGCCACCACTCCTCAATGTATATTGTTTTCCCCACTGGAATTATCTTTGCCTTTGTATATGTAGTCCCAACATTTAGTACAGTGTTTAATAAATGTCTTTTTTTATTCATTCATATGGAAAGTATTTTACAAGTACTATTTCATTTTATCTTCACAACTCTGTGAAGTAGATGACATTACTACTCCCATTTTATAAATGGGGAAACTGAGGCTGATCGTGATTAGGGGATTTCTCCAGGGTTACACAACTAGTAAGTGTCCAAGTCAAGATTTAAACTCAGGGTTCTCTGGCCCAACTATCCATTTTGCCAGGCCACCTCTTAGCATGCCAGGGAACAGATGAGGTAACTAGAGAGGTTAAATGATTTGACTATGTCCACAATGAGAAGAGAAATATCAAAGGCAGGAAGCAAACCTCTGACTCCAGATTCTGTGCAAAGTAAGGAATTTAAAAGCTCTCCTTTGAGAAAATCTAGTAATATTTAAAACAAAAGATATCAATAAAAAATCTATTATCAAAAATGTCTTTCATTCGGCCTTGTTTAGTGCTCTACCAATAGATTTGGTCATAGATTCTTTTCAAAGATTTTTAGCCAGAGCTCAGATGGCCTCTGCTCTCTGTAAGGAATAAAAGGAGATAGAAAGGGAGAAAACGCCAGAATTCAAATTAGACAGTGGCTTGGTCTTGATTGCATTAAAAATAATTTGTCACCAATGCCTAACTTTGTTCTTGGAGACAAAGGCCATTGTTTGATTGAACAAAGAGGGTAAAGAAGTTGGAAGGAACTGTTTACATAGTGAAACTGATAAGAGCCTGAACAGGGGGATGTGAATGCATGTGAATGAGAGAGAGATTGGGCAGTTCCAAGCACAAAATGGTCTCAGCTTCAAGCAACTGGGATTTGAGATTGAGAATAAGGGATGACTCTCATCTTGAGTCACCCAAATATGAGTCTATCAGAAAAGGGTCCTCAACAGCTGTACCTTCCATCTGCTCTTTACTTCTGAGAATACCAGAGATTAAAGTATTAGTTTTAGAAGCCCAAGAAGTGGGTTAAAATCCTGTCTCTGCTTTTTACTGCTTCTGTGACCTTGGGCAAGTAACTCAATTCAATAAACAGCTATTAAGTGCCTACTATGTATGTGCCATACAAAAAGAGGCAAAAGACAGTGCCTGCCCTCAAGGAGCTTACAATTCAATGGAGGAGACAACATGCAAACAAATACATACAAAGCAAATTATACACATGGTAGATAAGAAATAATTAACAGGGAAGGCACTAGAACTAAGAGGGGTTCCTGTAGGAAGTGGACTCTAATTGTGACTTAAAAGAAGCCAAGGAAGTCAGTAGTTGGAATGAAAGAGGGAAAGCATTCCAGGCATGAGGGACAGGCAGCCCTGCAAAAAAAAATTTTTGAGGGGTGGGGGGAGAGAAATTGAGTCTCTGAAGTTTCTTCCAGTGCTAGATTTACGATCCTATGGTATCTTTGGACTGGTTGCCTTGTGTATCATCCCAGCTCTCATGGCTTAAAGACAAAGGTATATTGGTAAATGTTTAACAACCAGCTTTCTGGGAGAAAATGTACCCTTGACATAGTTTTAAATTTAATCTGCATTATGAAAATGTTTTCATCTCTTTCTTAAATCAACAAAATAATATATTAAACTCTGATTAACAACATTTACTCATTTCTGAGGCCTCTGATGAACAGCATTTGCTCAATTCTGAGGTATAAATGCTCACAGTGACAACTTAACTAGTAGGATCTGGCTCTAACGTACCCCTGCTAAAAGCCGATAATTTCTGAGGATGATGTATCAGGGTGTTGTATTGTTGCTCTTTCTTTATGACCAGACCTTTTGGCTGTTTGACATAATAAATATCAGTATATAAATCATCCTTTTTTTGTGAAATGCGACACATTACCACCTACATTGCAAAGGGGACAGGAGTCTAAATAACCCTCCTTTATGGTGTGAGAGATAGTATGGTACAGTGGAAAGAAAATCTGAATTTGGATCAAAGGACCTCGGTTCACTCTCCACATCTCCCACTTGGTACCTGTATACCATTGGGCAAGTCCCATAACCTCTCTGGTACTCAGTTTCATCCTTTATAAAATAAGAAGGTTGGACTAGATGATCTCAGAAGCTCTTTATGGCTCTAAATTAGTGATGTCGGCAGTATTGCTCTAGTGAATTTCCACTTGAGTTATGGTGAGCAGCTATTTGGTCTACTCTTTAAATATGGCATGTATGAGTCTAAACATACTTTTGATAGTTCAACAGACTTGCATTTTTTTTCAGTGGAGGAAATTACTTCATCAGTGTAGACACGTCCTCTGCTAGTATAGATTGTGGCCCCTCTCTGCCCTAGCAGGTCATCTCTGTGTGTTGTCAAAGTGAAGAAAGTAAAGTATTTGGTGGTCCAGCTAGTGATGAGTTATGTTATCACCATTTATTTAGGCTAATCTTCACATGACAGTCTGTTGTAGGAGTTGCTAGAACTTTTCTTGTGCTGTCATAGCTCTAGAGAATGTAGGCTCAGCTCCTTCCTCCCCCCCCAACCCCCCACCATTGGAGCAGGAGTTTCATAGAGGTGAATGTGAGAACTTTAAAAGATGGTTTTGTTTTAGAAATTCACTTTCTGGGGTACAGAAGTCTATCCTGCCCTACAGGAAAATAG
This sequence comes from Phascolarctos cinereus, assembly GCF_003287225.1. NCBI lineage: Eukaryota > Metazoa > Chordata > Mammalia > Diprotodontia > Phascolarctidae > Phascolarctos > Phascolarctos cinereus. The sequence continues at coordinate 87,738,958 of NW_027556180.1, forward strand.
AAGGGGAAGGGGATAGGAGAAGGGGGGAGAGATAGAAGAGAGGACAGACTAGGGGAAGGGATATTCAGAATGCATGCCATCTTGGGGTAGGGGTAGGGGTGAGATGGGGTGAAAATTTGGAACTCAAAAACTTGTGGAAGTGAATGTTGAAAACTAAAAATAAATAAATTTATATTTTAAAAAGTTCTACATAATTAAAAAAAAAAGAAGTTCACTTTCTGGACTATGTTAGGGGGCAACTTTCATTTTGCCATTCCTCTAAATTTTTCAATTCAAAGCCACCAAGTTCAGGACCCAGAGAAACTTTGCTCTGGGTGCTAGACCCCTTATCTTGAGCACTGAAAATTAAGTATATTGTTTACCCCCCTCCCTTCTTCTCCCCCCCCCATGCTCTTGAACATCTAATGGGGGTGGGGAACCTGCAGCCTCGAGGCTACATGTGGCCATCTAGGTCCTTGGGTGTGACCTTTTGGCTGAATCCAAGTTTTACAGAACAAATCCTTTTATTCAGGGGATTTGTTTTGTGAAGTTTGGACTCAGTCAAAAAACTGCACCCAAGGATCTAGAGGGCCACATGTGGCCTTGAGGCCACAGGTTCCCTACAGCTGATCTAGAATATAGCATGCCCATTTTTAAAAGGATGAAAATTCTCTGTCCTGCCTCCCCCCACAATTTACCCTGGGCAGAGCAAAGCATAACTTCTTCTTTGAAAGATGGTCTAAAAGAGATTCAGTCAACTCTGTAGGCAAAGGTGATTTATTCCAACACCATCCAGAAACCAGAGGACGTCAGAGCAGGCTAGATGGCAGAAACTATCATCCACCCAGACCTCAGTAGCACAAAACTCTAGGGGAAAGTAGAGTTGAGAGGCGTGCACAGCTACATGGTTTGGAAAGAAAGTTGGCGGGCAGGAGATTTAAAAAGGGTGAGTTCGAATGTGGGTAATTAAACTGGGAAAATGGTATTCTGCTTGCAGGAGCTGGTAACTTTCCCCTTTCTGGTCGCCTTGAATGGACTATAATAGCCGTGCAACTTGCATCCTGTAGTTGGGGAAAATCCCTCTCATTTTAGTCTTATTTAAAATAGAGACACAAATTAGATTGTGCACCTGGTAGGTATGTGGGGCTTGGGAAGTGGAGACATGGCCTTGTGACAGTGAAACCTTGGTGTTATAGGAAAGGCCAGCAGCATCATCCTGATACAAATACCTACATCCACATTTTATTTAGAATGCTAGAAATGAATCAAAGTAGGTTAACAAAAATGCACCCATCACGTCTGTTCACTGTCATGTGGTCAGCAGTATCGAGTCTCAGGAGCTGGCAACCCAGAATCCCAGAAGCACCCTGCACTGATTTACCACAGAGGTTTTGGCATGAGCAAAAAGTCCTGAGCAAACATCCTTTATTGCTCCCCACTGGGAATGATGAGGACAATTGAACTCCAGTGATTCTGGCTTAACAGGTACTGGGGATGAATGCTATTGTTCATGGACTGGGGAATACATACACTTTGGTACTTGGGTCGACCTGCTTTGATTCATTTCTACCATTCTAAGTAAAATTTATATAGAAAATGCCTTGTACCTTAAAGAAATCACAGTAAAGGAATAAAGAGAGGAGTCAGATAAATAAGAACCCACAAAAGGGTGGAATCAGTGGGTGTGGGGCAGCCAGCTGGTCTGAGAGCTGGAGAGAGGCACAAGGGATTTGTTATGAATTATAGGTGGACGTGAATGACAGATTGATAGCCAGATGCCTGGGACTACCCTTCTAAATAGGGCCAAGTACTGCTCCCAGCTCCCCTCCTCCTCCCAATCAGTCTCATGAAGATAAACTGGCCATGTATCCAGTCAACATCCTCCCTGTTTCTGGATAAAACTCTGTGGGAGACTGATATATTTGATCGGGGGAGGGGAGAGATGGAGAACTTTAAAAATGGAGATCATTCACAATGGAAAGATCCACTTTAAAAAAGAAAGAGAAATTTCACTGTGTCCTACAAAAGGTTAGCAACTCCTCTCCCTCCTCTCATGCCAAAGGTAACTAATGTATACACGTTGTACCATACAATAAGAGATTGTTTTGAAATAAATCCACCTAGTCCATAAGGGTGACATTTATGGTTTATCTTGCTAATTTTTCACCTGCTTAGATACTGCCTGACAAAGAAAGTTGACACTGTGAAATAGGAGTCCCATCTCTGAGCTCCCAAGGCTGGCTGAGAAAGTGTCTGGCTGCTATTATGTAGATTAATTTGAGTTAGATAAATATTTGTAGCACCAATTTCAGGATATTGAGTCTTCCGTCTGCTCAGCTGTCTGGAAAACACTGAAGTCAATTTGCTTTCATCACAAAACTGGGCAAACCTACATCCCTGGGGTGGCTAAAATGCCTTAAATAGAGGTGTTCGTATTGCAGTGACATTTTGAACCGGGGGCATTTACCAAATTTGGGAAAGAAAACCCTGGAAAGGGACAGCAACCTGCTAGCAGCAAACTGGAATTAATCCTATTTGTTCAGATTGCCAGAGCAATGGGGAAACAAATGACTGGGACCCTGTGTGCACATCAGTCACCCCCCCACACCTGTGGCAAGAGTAAATGGACCTAAAGGGGAGATTTTTCTTTTAGAGTCATGGACTTGCCAAGAGAAATGATCCCCTTTCAGCTTGCTATTCCTCATTCAGAGCCACAAGGCTGGCTCTGGATCAGACCTGACAAGCTCAGAAAGGAGGCAACCAGGATAGTGATCTGTGGACAGGACTTTCTGTGGAGCAGAGAAGAAGCAGGCAGTGTGACTGCTTGGAGCAGTTACCTCTCAAATAAAATGCTTTCTGAGCTCAACAGCATTTGTTCACATCCAAAGATGCTATCTCAAAATGCTTGCATTTTCTATCAGGCACTGAAACCTTTTTGCCTTTTGGAAAGGTGTTTCTTTGACATGGCTGTCTGAGTTTTTCACTTACCACGTTAACATAACATGGGCTAATAGGAAATCAGAGGGGGCTAAAAAGAGAGAGAGCTGGGGCAATGGACTTTGTTCCCTAGGGAAAGTGTGATCACTGGCCATTCTCCTTGCGGGTTACTGTCCAACAGAGGCTTTGAGAAACTTCATTACAACCTATGTGACGACTTCTGGCAAAATCATTACCTACAAAAAACAGGGAGAGATTTTCTGGCATTTAAAAATACATACATTTATAAAAAGTAACACTTAACCCTACACATTGCACCTTAAAGGGTAATTGCCTACTTTATCTACCATTAGTGTTGGCGCTGAACTAAGAGTAAGGATACCTGGATTTCAGTCTCACCTCTGTTACTTGGTTTCTCCATTTGTAAAATGGAAATGAGGTACAGTGGAGTTCAAGGACCTAAATTCCCAATCCTAGCTCTGCCATTTACTGACCTATGTGATCTTGGGCCAATCAGTTAACCTCTCTGGGCCTCTGTTGCCTTATGTATAAAATGGAGAGGTTGGCATCTGTGATTCCAGAAGACTGATGGTGAAGCATGCAACCTACTTTTATGAAAGAGAGGTAATGAACTCAAGATGCAGAAGAAGACATATTTTGTATTTGTAGACACAGCCAATGTGGGAATTTGTTTTGCTTGACTATAAATATTTATTTCGAGGGCTTTGTTTTTCTTTTTTTTTCCTATAGGGAGAGGGAAAGGAGGGATAGGAAGAAAGGGGAAAAAAGAAGGAAAGAAGGAAGGGAGGGAGGGAAGATGAAAACAGAAAGAAAAAAAGAACAGAAAGGGAGGGAGGTAGGAAGGAAGAAAGAAAGAAAGAAAGAAAGAAAGAAAGAAAGAAAGAAAGAAAGAAAGGAAGAAAGAAAGGAAGGAAGGAAGGAAGGAAGGAAGGAAGAAGAAAGAAAGAAAAGAAAGAAAGAAAGAAAGAAAGAAGAAAAGAAAGAAGGAAAGGAAGGAAGGAAGGAAGGAAGGAAGGAAGGAAGGAAGGAAGGAAGGAAGGAAGGAAGGAAGGAAGAAAGGAAGGAAGGAAGGAAGGAAGGGTCATTGAGCCTTTTTTTTTTTTAATTCAGAGAAGAGCAAAAGAAAGGCCAGAACTTGGAGCAAAGAAGACATGAGTTCAAATAAAGCCCCAGATACTTACCAGTTTGGTGACTCTGGATAAGTCACTTAACCTCTTTGTGACTCTGTTTTCTTATTGGTAAAATAGGGATAATAATAGCAGCTATTATATGGAGTTTCCAAGATCAAATGAACTAACATTCAAAAAGCTTTGCAGACCTTAAAGCACTGTATAAATGCTAACTATCACCATTATTACTCTTAAGAAGCACAGACAGGCAGAACAGCTTTGAAGGCTACAGGCTGAGCATGTTAAATACGTCAAGAAAGAAGCAAATTGTCCATAACAGAGACCTGCAGTTTCATGCACAATCCTCTTATTCTGTTCTGTTCTGCATATGGAAATGCCCATTTTATTTGGTGTTTGTTAAGTTCTGAATTTTTTAAAATAAACAAATGGGGATTAGATGGCCTCTCTGAGGTCTCTTCTAGATCGAAATCTATGCTCCTCTATTTCTAATAATCTCTGCTACCACTGGCCATCTGCTTATTCCCATCACTTGATGGAACTAGGAATAAGAAATTTAGGTTTTGCCTTTTTCTTCATGAACCCTCAGGGGTGTCTCCCAATTTATGGGGTCCTATAATTTCTATGTCTGTAAAATGGGAATAATAGCTCAAATTTATATAGGGCCTTAGGATGTGCACAAGTGCTTCATGTAAGTTGTCTTATTCAATCCCTCACAACAAAATCGAGGTAGATGCTGTTATCCCCATTTTACACAGGAGCAAACTGAGGGTCAGAGGGAAGTGACACATCCAAACTCAAACAGCTAACAAGCATCAAAGGTGAGATTTGAGTGCAAGGTATTCCTGATTCCAAGCCCAGCACTTAATTTCTGTAAATTCTTTTGTTTGCTGAACTGTGCTTCCAGGCATCTTCCAGTCAGCTTGATTGCTTGTTTATTCCAAGGATTGCACCCTCCCAGCCATCAGGAAGATGCCCTGAGTTGACAATGAAGACGACCTGCATCGGGGGCTAGTGCTAAGAGGAGGACAAGATAGGACAAGAGAAAGGAGGTGAACATGTGTGAATGACTAGCAGAGTTCTAACTAAGTCAGGGCAACTGGGGCTCCGGAGGGAGCTGCCAAGACCCTCGGCAGCACAAAAATGGCTGAGTTTAGCACCTAGCTGGCAAGAATAATTATAAAATAAGAAGCTTCATAGTGGCTCATTTCCTACCGTTGGCTGCTCTCTCCTAGGTGAGGCTCATCTTTCCATCTCCCCCGCCTCCTCTCTACAGAGCATGGGGGGGGGGGAGAGGGTGTACCTCTGTATTCCCGTTTCTTCCTCCCCCAACTAAATTGTCTTTAAAATTTGTGACATTTTGTGAAGCTCGCCCCAGGTAAGGAAAATGGTAGTTACAACTCTAATCGTGAAATAACTCTCTCAGGCCAGTCTCCCCAGCTCTTCCTCATGCCTTTTATTACTTCTCTGACATCAGGGGGGCCAATAATGCTGCTCTTTCCATAGGCACCAAGGCGTCAGGGGGAAGGGGCCGGGGAAAGGAGAGGAAGTTTCCAAATGAAGCTCTATAGCTGGGCCCCCCCCAAGCTCTGGGCCTTCAGACCCTGCCGGGCTTCTTCAGCTCCTTGTTCTTGGGGGGCATGTGGCCATGTAACTCTTCCACCAACACCCTCATCCTCGCGGTGATTTCCGTCACCGTCTCGATCACCAGCTGCTGCTGCAGCTTCAGCTTGTTGTTCTCCCACAGGACCTTGTTCTCCTCCTGGCAGGCCCAATGCTCCTCTCTTAGGAGCTCCAGGGCCCGGTTCTCCTCGTGAAGAATCCGGTTCTCCTCTCTCAGGGCGCGCAAGCTCTGGTTCTCCTCCCGCAAGGCTTGCAGGGCTTGGTTCATTTCCCGAAGCACCTGCAGAGACTGGGCCTCTTCCTGGAGGCCTGGCACGGCCTTGACGTCCTCGAGAGGGATGGACAGGTTGTTGACCATCTCCCGGAGGGACTGAAGGGCTTTACTGGCCTCGTGGAGGGTCGCAGGCGCTCTGGGTTCTTCGCACGGAGGGATGGTGCTCTCCCCCGACTGCCTTAAAGCGCTGCGGACGCAGTCTGGAGGGGTTGGGAGGCCTTTACATTCATCATGGGGACGTGCGTTTTGCTCGGGACGGGGCCAATGGGCCTCTCTCTGCTCTAAAAGGATCTGGAGGGCCGATTCTCCTCCCGGAGAAACTGCAGGGTGGCGCTTTCCTTCCTGGGCGTCTGCAGCGCTGTGCTGTCCTTCTTCGGGACCTGGAGGGCTGAGTTGTCCTTTGGGATCAGCACCGAGGAAGCCGCGCCGGCCGCTCTCCCCAGCTCCCCTTTGTTCTCTTCCTTGTTCTCCTCCCAGAAGGCCTGGAGAATTTTGTTCTCCTTGCTCAAGATGCGGTTGTCCTCCCGAAGGGCCTTGTTTTCTTCGCGAAGGGCCTTGTTTTCTTCGCGAAGGGTCTTGTTCGCCTCGCGAAGGGACTTATTCTCCTCTTGCAAGATGTATTCCTTGGCCAGCCTCTTGTGATGCAGCTTATGATGGAAAGAAGAGGCAGGGGAGAAGTGCTGGGATTGCAAGCGGCAATTCTCATTCACCCATCTCCCGTCCTGGAAGACGAACATCTCATCGCTCAGCTGAACCCGGGGAAGGTTATAGTCCAGCTCCAGCTCTGCCTGTGATGGGGGATGCTCCATGGTGTCACAGATGGGCACAGAGGAGAGTCGGTTCAGTGGGTGTGAGTGTTGACTTACAGTTCTTCGGTTTAGTCTTGGCAGGGAAGCCTGTACAGGGCACCTTGGCACGGAGTGCAGATTATGGATCTGGAGACAAGGCTCAACTGAGCCCCGCTGTGGAAGAGAATAGGGGGACATATAAAGCATTGGTAAGGACATCTGACCCACCCAGAACTGACATAGAGATAAATCAGGATACCCAGATATAGGAGTACAGAGGAGAAAAAAAATGCTAGACTAAGACTGGAGATCTGGGATTTCGGTCCCGGCTCTGACTCTTGGGATTGTAGGATTTAGCTCTGGAAGGGTCATTTGAGGTTGTTTAGTGCAATGTACTCCTTTAACAAATGAGGAAACTGAATGCAAGTACTTGGTCCTACCCAATGCTTCCTCATCCTCTTCCTCAACAGGCAACCGAGCCACTTCAAACTAAATCCAGGATGTCCAAAGGAGCAGGAACGGAGCCTTGGCCAGGGGATACTCACCTTTTGCATTGCATTCCCTGTGGCATTTAGCAAGGTGTTGGGGATTTGAAGCCCCATATAGTAGAGTTCCATTTTACTTCTCAGACTTACATCCATCACTGCACTCCCTTCTCAACATTCTGTATTCTAGGAAATGGAACTCTTCACCTATCCCTGACCTCATTCTTCCATTTCCCACGATCGTGATTTTGCTCTCCCCCATTTTTGGAGTGAATTCTCTCCACATATCTGTTGAAATCCTTCTCTTCCTTTAAGGCTTGACTCAAGTGCTAATTTCTTCATGAAAACCTCCCTAATCTCCTTACCTAAGGGGACCCCTCCCCCCTTGAATATTTAATGACTTGGTTTCACTTCTATGCACTTTCAAAAAAATCATTCTAATTTGTATTATAATTATTAGTGATTGTGGTTCACCAACCACCACTACCCCATTATTCTGAGCTCCTTGAAGGCAGGGACTTGCCTAGCACAATGTCCTGTACACAGTAGGAAGTAAATGAATCCTTCGGTAGTAAGTAAACTTTTTGAAGGTAAGGACGGCTAGAGGGTTTTGTCTTTGCATCTCCAGTGCCTAGCATGTTCCTCGCATGTAGCAGGTACTTAATAAATGCTTTTTGAGTAGAACAGAATTTAGTTCAGTCAACCAATGTTATGTGTCAAGCACTGAACTGAATCCTGAGGATGCAAAGACAAAAGTTAAACAGTCCCTACCCTCAAGGAGCTTATATTCTCATATAGAAAATAACATTAACATACATACATATACATACACAACATATTATATATAAAATGACATCAGACAGGGCTTTGCTGCATGTTGAGATTACCTTTGATGGAAGCACTTACATTGGAGACTCCAGCACCTGTTTCCATTTCACAACCATATGACTTTAGTGAGAGTAACCCTTTTCTATTGGCCACAGAGCTAGTCTGTCTGTCTGTCTGTCTGTCTGTCTGTCTGTCTGTCTGTCTGTCTCTCTCTCTCTCTCTCTCTCTCTCTCTCTCTCTCTCTCTCTCTCTGTCTCTCTCTCTCTGTCTCTGTCTCTCTGTCTCTCTCTCTCTGTCTCTTTCTCTGTGTCTCTGTCTCTGTCTTTCTCTGTCTCTCTGTCTCTTTTTCTCCCCCCTACCCAGTGGTATCCAGGAGTAAAGGTTTTGGTCTTATTCACCTGCAGCACGAACACATGCTGAGTTGGGTAGAGGTAAGGGTCACCTTTCCCTTCCTTTTAGACTCTGTGGTGGCAAGAAATGAATTTGAGATTTGGGTTTGTTTCATTTGTTCTTTTCAGGTCTAGCTACAGGGACTGGAATCCCCAGATCCGTGAGGTCGGACTGTTGTGAAAGTATATACAAATCATCATATGCAGATGGGAGGCATTTACAATTACAGGGATCAGAAAAAGCTTTCTGCAGGAGGTGGCACTTGATCTTAATGAGTTTTGAAAGAAACCAGGAATTTTCAGAGGCATAAATGAGGAGAGAGAGAAAGAGCATTCCTAGCATGGAGAATGAAAATTGCAAAGTCTCAGACATGGGCAATGGAGTGTCATGGTTGAGGAGCAGCAAATACACCAAGTATAGCTGGATTGTAGAGTGCATGGAAGGGGGTACCATGTAAGAAGGCTGGAAACACAGGGAGGTTCCAACTTGTGAAGAGCTTTAAATGCCAAACATAAGAGTTTACATTTGATCCTAAAGATAATAGGGAATTGTTGGAATTTATTGATGGGGATGGGAGGCAATCAATATAGTCAGATCTACACTTTGGGAAAAATCATTTTGGCAGATAAATAGAGGATGGTTTGAGGGGAGAAGAGACTTGTGGCAGCAAGTCCAATTGCAAAGCTATTGCCATAGTGCAGGTGAGAGGTGACAAGAAACAGAACTAGCAAGATGGCTGCATGAATGGAGGAAAGGGGATGTTATACTGTGGACAAAGAAACTGTAATATCTACCACTGATTAGGTATAGGGGGTGTGTGAAAGTGAAATGTCAAAGATGACACTGAGATTTGGATCCTAGGTGATTGGAAGGATGGTCATGGATGGTTCTTCAGCAGAACTAGGGAAATCCAGAAGAGAAGAGAAAATAGGGAATTCAGAAGAAGTGGATTTTAGAGAAAAGATAATAAATTCTCTTTTGGAAATCTTCAACTTAAGATGCTTAAGATTTTCTAGTTCAAAATATCTGATATGTAACTGGTAATATGGGGCTAGAGCTCAGGAGACTAGGGCTAAATATATAGATCTGGGAGTCATCTGCATAGAGATGGCCATTGGATCTATGGGAGCTAATAATATCTCTAAGCTAGATAGTATAGAGTAAAAAGAGGAAGCCCAGGACACAGCCTTGGGTGACAACCAGTGAGTGGGCTTGACATAAATGAAGATGCATCAAAGAAGCTTGATAGTGATCTAACAGGTAGGAGGCATGAAAAACTCAGAGGGGAGAGAGTAGCCAGGGGGAAAAGTCAGTCATCAGTGTCAAAGACTGCAGAGAGGTCAAAAAGTATGAAGATTGAGAAGACGCAGCTTGATTTGGCAATTAAGAAATCATTGCTTGCTTTAGAGAGAGAAGTTTCAGTTGAATGATGAAGTCAAAAGCAAGATTGCAGAGTTTAGATGAGAGTGAAAGAAAATGGAGGCACAGAATGTAGATAGATTTTCCAAGGACTTTAGCTGAGAAGAGAGGAGAGATATAGAATGAAAGTTATTGGGGGAGAAAGGGAGCCAGGTCTTGGTAAATTCCAGAAAGTAAGAGGAGCAATAGAAGTGCTATATGAAGTCTGTTGATTATGGTGCAGGAGCTCCAGAGACTACTGTAGAAAGAGCAGCTAGATCTGGAGTAGGACTTCAGGGAGGGTTGAGGTAGGATGAGAACAAGGGAACTGGCAGCTGGGATTAGGGAGGGGGATGTATTCTTGAGAAAGTCAGAGGTTTGGTTTCACTGGGTTGAGAAGAGAATAAAAGGAACAGGAATGCTGTCACCATTGGAGATTGAGATCAGGCAGAGTATCAGTGAGGTCTCTCATGAACCTGGTGGTTAGAAGGCTCAAGGTCAGCTCTCTGACTTCTGCACAGCCCTGTCCTAGGAGACATCTACACATTTACTTCACAGCAGGAATGACTAGGTGATGATATGTTCTGGTAGTGCAATGGCCCTACCACTGGTGGGGGGGGGGATAGGGAAGGATTCTTAGGAAGCCTATTAAGAAGGCAGGATTCCTACTCTTGCTCATGCTAGTCCTGAACAGAGTCTGGCTGAGTTGTAGTCCTTAGGTTTTAGAAGCCTAGAGATGAGGCAGGAAAAGTCAGCTGCAAGAAAGGCCTGGTCTCATTGATAGAGTTTATATGTGATCCTAGAGGTAATAGAAAGTCAGTGGTGTTTATTGAGAAAGGGAGTAACGGGTCAGACACACATATTATGAAAAACACATTGGCAATTGTTTCGAAGATGGATTGGGAGTAGGAAATGATTTGAAGCAGAAAAATCAAACAGAAGGTCATTGCAGTAATCTAGGCCAGTGGTGTTATAAGGAGAATTCTGGGTCATGTGCCCAACAATATGGAGGACAAGACACTTTTTTCCATCCTTACAACCTTTCAAACCTCTTAAAAATAGGAATTCTGTATAATTCTTCTCCATAGTCTAAGACATCAAGAAACCCAAGGAGGTAACATCCCAGTGAACTAACAGTAGAGAATGCTAATCCCTAAACCCAAAGACACTCCCTGACTCACCAGCAACCTCACTGGCAGAGCTGCACCAGGTAACTCATTGCTTGCAACCGAACTCAGTTCTGCCCCAGTCCTCATCTTTGTGCTGCAGAAAGCCAAAAGCCGGAAGCTTGCTTTGGCTGGAATGGCAGTATGGCAATGTTTTGTGCTGTACCAGTACTCACCGAGAGAACTGAGGAACAAAAGGGATTAGAGCAAAATGCCAGTGGGGGTATCACTCCACTAAACCCAGCCAGGACCAGTTCTGTACCTACAAAAGTCACTTGTTACAGAGCCTGAAGCTGGTAAAATATGAATTCTCCAGCATGGGAGAAGGCTCAGATAGTTTTGAGATCCATCCTCTGGAGATACTGCCATCAAGGGGAAGGAGTCAGAAAGTGAGTGAAGGGGGATAAATTACTAAAGATCTCAGGAGGAAGAAGGAAGAAAACTCAGTTAAAGACCTTAAACATAAATAGATAAACTTACAGAGAAGATGTGAATAAGAAAGGAATATGACCGCCAAATCAGGTAAATGAGTTAAAAGAATCTGTGAATAAATATTATAAGATGAAATAAGAAAGGAAAGAAGGAAGGAAAGAGGGAAGGAAATAAGGAAAGGATGCAAGCATTTATTAAAAGCCTACTATGTACCAGGCACTATGCTAAGGCATTTTATAAATACCATTTCATTTTATCCTCTTACTACAACCCTGTGAGGTAGGTGCTATTATTGTTCCTATTTTACAGTTGAGGATACTGAGGCAGTTGGCGGTTAAGTGACTTACCCAGGGTCACGTAGTTTGTGAGTGTCTGAGATGGGATTTGAACTCCAGGTCTATCCTGACTCTAGACCCAGTACATTAGCCACTGCACCACCTACTTGACTCTTTCTTGAAAGAAAATGAATCAACACCTAATGAAGTAAAGGATATCAGATTCCAAAGAGAGCATGGAACCCAAGACGAATGTTCCTAAATGTTTTTTAAAAGAAATAATAATTGTAAAAGCAGTATTTATGGCCTTTAGAGACGAAATAATCAGCATAAGAGAAAAGTTTGAATTAATGATGACAAGCCTTACAAAAGAGACAAAGGAAAGAACACCTGGTTTGTGTTGCAAATACATAAAAGTGAAGAATAGTTTGGAAGAAGAAAAGTGTAAAGTAGCAATTTTAAAAGAAAACATGATCTCCATGTGAGCAAAAAATATTGATCTAGAAAGCAGGATACATAGACACAAAAAACACCATAATGGAAGAAATAATGAGAAAACTGCCCAGAACTTCCAAACAAAGAAAACAAAGTGCCAATGAAAAGAATCCACAGATTACCTTCAGAAAATAAAAAAACAATTAACAATAATAAATATAATATATAACAAAACATACTATAATATGTTAAGTATAATAAGTAAAAAAATAAAATAATAAAATAATAAAAATGAAAAACCTTCTGTGGTGCAGTCTCCAAGATGGTGGTTAAATTGGACAAAACAAAAAATTCTACAAACAACCCAGAGAAAGAAATCCAGATATGCAGGACAGGAAATTTGAATGACGCAAGATTAATCTTCACCCACCAGAGACTACAGGAGAGAAAGTATTAATGAGTCACTAACAGCAAGAGCAATTTACAATCTACGGTGGCACCTTGAGCTTAGTCATTGATGGAAAAAAATGGATGCCCTATAAAAAGAGATATCTGAAGCATTCTTAACAAAGAAAACCAGATGTGAGCAAACACTCCCAACAACAAAAATACAAGAAGGGAAAAGAAATGCAAAAGCCAAGGAAGACACAAAGAACAAAATTAATTATCCCAGGGGGGAAAAAAGAGAAAAAAAACTGAAAAAAGAAAGACATATACAAGGTTAATGAGAACAATACAAACAAGAACAAAGCAACAACACAAAGATAATTGAGAGATTTCCTTCCAGCAGAATATGAAGGAGACCAGAGTGAAAGTGGAAGTCAAATAGAAGTGGCAGTGAAGGAACAAGACTAAACCATCATAGACTAAACTTCACACCTACAACACACTGACCTACAAGTGAATCAATGTTTATAGAGGGACTAAATTGTAGAATGGGAGGGCATATAAAAGGAGAGAGGAGAAGAAGATCCCAGAAAAGAATATGTGGTGTAACCTAATTAAGTCAAAGGTAAACAATGAAGGGAAATTCACTCCCGTATTCTCTCATGAAGAAGAGAGTTGATAGGAGAATGGGTGAGGAGGCAAAGAGTTGGATTGGAAAACAGAAGAAAAGAAACAGAGAAATCTTTTTTCAGTGGCAGGAGGGGGTCCCACCAAAAAATGCTCCCATGGGAGAGCAAAGATAGTCTATAAATGGACCATGGAATTGATATAATTTGCTTAGTAAGACCTCTGTCTAAGACCTGTCTCAGGAGAAGAGGAATCAGAGCCTCTGGGGGCAACTGACACCCAGAAAAGTGGGAAGGAATTGATCAGAGAGGAAATTTCATGATATATATGTGAAGGGAGGGAAATGATCATGGGGGAGGGAAAAGCTAGAAAAGCACAATTAGGCACATGGGAAAATTCCTAACATGGGGCAGTATTTCTGTCCTTTATTCTGGTTGAGTCATTCAGTAATGTCCAACTCTTCATGACCCCAGTTGGCAAAGATACTGGAGTGGTTTGCCATATCCTTCCCCAGTTCATTTTACAGATGAGGAAACTGAGGCAAACGGGGTTAAGTGACTTGCTCAGTCAGGGTCACACAGCTAGTAAGTATCTGAGGCCAGATTTGAACTCATGAAGACAAGTCTTCCTGACTCTAGGCACTCTATCCACTCCACCACCTAGCTGCCCCATCCTCCATGTCAGAGACATCAAAGACACGCCCATTGACCTAAACCAATTAAAATATAACTGGGAAATATTTAACAAAATAAATAAATATATAATAGAACATAATGTTAACATGTGATTTTCTAAGTAAATATGTGGTCTGTAGGGATTCTTATGTATAGTTTAGCGAGTCCCATTTTTATTTGAGTTTGACACTGCTGCTCTAAATCACCTGCAGGAATTGATTTTTCTAAGAGTGAATCACAAGAGAAAAAGGCAACCGGAGGCCAAAACTATTTAGAAGAGAGAACTCAAAACAGGTACCTTAGAAGCTTTAATTCCACAGAGAATACAAGACTAATGAAGGAATAAATAAGTTTAAGGGTCATTAATCAAAGAATAAAAATCTAAAATAAATTGAAAAGTTAATACAAATAATGAAGAGGAAAAGGGAAAGAAATCCTTTTTAGGAAAAAAAAGTACAGAAAATGAAAGTGAAGAACTAATAAAACAAATTGAAAGGGGAAAGAGGCAAAAGAATTTTACTTAACTAAGAGGGGAAAAAAAGAGGGAAGGAATTAAATAACTAGATCAAAGGAAGAAGGGGAAAAGGAACTAATAAGGAACTCTGAAAACTAGGGGAAAGGGTAACAAATGGGAGAAGGAGAAGCATTAGGGGAAGAGCCATTGGGAATAAGGTTACCTTAAAGTAGATTAGGTTAAAATAACTGAAGAGACAAGGTACTATCTTTATAAAGGAAAAGAGGAAAAACACTAACTTGAGGGGAGAAACAATATTAGAGAAAAATGGAGGGAAATCTAAATCTAACTCATAAGTTTAAATGTGAATGGCTTAAACAATCTAATTAAATTTAAAAAAGTAACAGATTGAATAGAAAACCCAAAACCTCGCAATCTGCTGCTTATAAGAAATACATCTAAAAAGCAAAGACATATACAAAATAAAAATGAGATCCAAGAACAAAATTTACTATGCATCAGATGAATCCAAAAGAAGCAAGAGTTCTAATTATGTTATCAAAGTAAAAAATAATAACAACAATTCATAACATAGAAAGAGATAAATAAGTAAACAATGTTATGCTGAAAGGAACCCTAGACAATAAGTCAATATAAGTATTTAGCTTATGTGTTCCAAATTCCTTAAATTCATAGAGGAAAAATTAACTGAATTACACAAAGACATAGACAATAATAAAAGAGTGGTATTTAAGGTCCTTCTCTGTTTTGGACAAAACTAATAGAAAGGTAAAAAAATCCAAAAATATGGAATTGGGCGAATGGTGGGAGAAATTAAAGCTAAAACAATTATGGTATCTTCTGAGTGAGACTGCTTAAACATATGTATATATATTGGGTAGCTATACATATATATGTATATATTCTCAACACTACATGGAACTTTTACAAAAAATGACCATGTATTAGGGCACAGAGATATTGCAAATAAATGTTAAAAGACAGAAATAGTAAATATATCCTATAGACACCATAACACAATAAAAAGAGTAGTCAGCAGTTCAAGGAACAAAAACAAAAGACACAGACCCAAAAGGAGACTTAGCAATGTAATACTGAATAATTAGTGGGTGAATAAAAAAAATCATTAAAAACAATAATTATGTGGGAAAATGATAATGATTAAACAACACACCAAAATTTTTGAGTTGCAGCTAAAGCAGTCTTCAGAGTAAAAATTATATTCATAAAAACATGCATTTAAAAAGGAAAATATTAATAAATTAAATGTGCAATATAAAAATTTAGAAACCCAACAAATAAGCAAACCTAAAATAAGCACAAAGGAAGAGATACTAAAAATTAGAAAAATAGATATACTAGAAACCTCCCCCAAAAAAACAACCTGTAGAGATGATTATTAAAACTAAAAATTGGTTTTTTGAAAAGACCAAAAAAAGATGAACCTTTAGCTGATAAAAAAGAGGATAGAAAATAAAATCAACAAAAGAGCAAACCAACAAAGTGAAATAACAACAAAACCAGAAGAAATGAAAAAGAGTTATCAGAACCAGCTGCCGACAATTACATACTACCAAAATTGAGAACATGAAAGAAATAGAGAAATGCTTTCAAAGATACAAAATACTGGGGCAGCTTGGTGGCGCAGTGGATAGAGCACCAGCTCTGAAGTCAGGAGGACCTGAGTTCAAATCTAGCCTGAGACACATAATATTTACTAGCTGTGTGACCCTGGGCAAGTCACTTAATCCCAATTGCAAAAAAAAAAATGATACAAAATACTAACAGAAAATCAGAGATCTTAAATTATACAATCTCAAAAAAAGAAATAGAACTAGCTTGTAAAGAACTACCAAAGAGGGGGGCGGAGCCAAGATGGCAGAGTGAAAGCAGTGACTTGCTTTAGCTCTCCCTCAAACCCCTCCAAATACCTACAAAAATGGCTCTGAACAAATTCTAAATCAGCAGAACCCACAAAAAGACAGAGTGAAGCAAATTTCCAGCCCTAGACAACCTGGATGATTGATCAGAAAGGTATATTGCACCAGGCCATAAGAGGAGCACAGTGTGGCGTGGGTGTGCAGCCTGCAGCGAATCCTGGAGCTGGCCTCAGAGGACTGAATTGCCAGCAGCTGTGGTGGATTCCACACGTCTCAACCCAGCAACACCAAAAACAACTTAGAAGGTCAGTGGGAAAAGTCAGTTTCTGCAGTACTGAGAAAGAAGTGCAGGGTCTCAGCTCCATTCCCCAAGCATGGCCTGGGATTGGGGATGCCTCCTGAGCTTCTGACCCATGGACTGAGAGGGAATCCAGTGGCTGATCAGAGGAGGATTGCAGAGATCTCTTTGCCAGTTCTGACACAGGAATCTCTTGCTTTGCCCATGCTTGGATCTGGGTCACAGTTCTGGGCGGTGGTCCTGGGGGCGAGGAGGAGCACTGGTATGGTGGAGCTTGTAGTGGCAGAAGAGAAAAAACCCTCCTCATAGTTCCAGGAGAGAAAGGAGTGCTTGTGGTCACTCATAGACCAGAGCACAGGCCAGGAAAGCAGTAAACACCTCTCCCCTTTTCATACAACCTTGGAAGAACTGAAAATTTACAGGTCCCTACAAGTATCTCTGAAAACAGCTATACAAACCCCTGAAGCTTGGGATAGTACATTCTCTACATTGGAAGCACACTCTTACCTTAACAAACAGTTTAAAATTCAAGTAGTTGGCTGGGATCATGAGCAAACCTAGCAAAAAGAGTCAGACTATATTATCTTACTTTGGTGACAAAGAAGATCAAAACATACAACCAGAAGAAGACAACAAAGTCAAAGCTCCTACATCCAAAGCCTCCAAGAAAAATATGAATCAGTCCCGGGCCTTGGAAGAGCTCAAAAGAGATTTTGAGAAGCAAGTAAGAGAAGTAGAGGAAAACTGGACCAGAGAAATGAGAGTGATGCAAGAAAATCATGAAAAACAAGTCAACAGCTTGCTAAAGGAGTTCCAAAAAAATACTGAAGAAAATAACACCTTAAAAAATAGCCTAACCCAAATGGCAAAAGAGGTCCAAAAAGCCAATGAGGAGAAGAATGCCCTAAAAAGAAAAATTGGCCAAATGGAAAAGGAAGTCCAAAAGATTACTGAAGAAAATACTTCCTTAAAAATTAGAATAGAGCAATTGGAAGCTAGTGACTTTATGAGAAATCAAGACACTGTAAAACAAATCCAAAAGAATGAAAAATTAGAAACAATGTGAAATATCTCATTGGAAAAACAACTGACCTGGAAAATAGATCCAGGAGAGAGAATTTAAAAATTATTGGACTATCTGAAAGCCATGATCAAAAAAAGAGCCTAGACATCATCTTTCAAGAAATTATCAAGGAAAACTGCCCTGATATTTTAGAACCAGAGGGCAAAATAGAAATTGAAAGAATCCACAGATCTCCTCCTGAAAGAGATCCCCAAAGGAAAACTCCTAGGAATATTGTAGCCAAATTCCAGAGTTCCCAGGTCAAGGAGAAAATATTACAAGCTGCCAGAAAGAAACAATTCAAGTATTGTGGAAACACAATCAGGATAACACAAGATTTAGCAGCTTCTACATTAAAGGACCGCAGGGCATGGAATATAATATTCCGGAGAGCAAAGGAGATAGGATTACAACCAAGAATCACCTACCCAGCAAAACTGAGTATAATCCTTCAGGGGAAAAATGGTCATTCAGTGAAATAGAGGACTTTCAAGCATTCTTGATGAAAAGACCAGAGCTGAATAGAAAATTTGACTTTCAAATACAAGACTCAAGTGGAACATGAAGAGATAAACAGGAAAGAGAAATCATAAGAGACTTATTAAGGTTGAACTGTTTACATTCCTGCATAGAAAGATGATATTTATAACTCATGAGACCTTTTTCGGTATTAGGGTAGTTGGAGGGAAAAATATATGTATGTATATGTAGATAGATAGATAGATAGATAGTATAGATAGATAGATAGATAGAGGCACAGGGTGAGTTGAAGATTAAGGGTCATATCTGGAGAATAAAATTAAGGATGAGAGAGGATTATACTAGGAGAAGAAGAAAGGGAGAGGTAGAATGGGGTAAATTATCTCAAAAAAAACAAAAGAAAAGGTCTTACAGTGAGGGGAAAGGGGAAGGTGAGAGGGAATGAGTGAATCTTATTCTCATAGGATTTGGCTTAAGGAGGGAATAACATACACATTCAATTGGGTATGGAAATCTGTCTTACCCTACAGGAAAATAGGGGGAGAAGGGGACAAGAGAGCAGGGGATGATAGAGAGGAGGGCAGATTGGGAAAGGGTAATCAGAAGCAAATACTTCTGAGGAGGACGGGGTCAAAAGAAAGAATAGAATAAATGGGGGGCAGGATAGGATTAAGGGAAATAGAGTTAGTTTTTCACAACATGTCTACTATGGAAGTGTTTTGCATAACTGCACACGTATAACCTATATTGAGTTGCTTGCCTTTTCAATGAGGGTAGGTGGGGAGGGAGGAAGGGAGAAAGTTTGGAACTCAAAGTTTTTAAAACATACGTTTAAAAAAATGTTTTCACATGCAACTAGGAAATAAGAAATACAGGAAATGGGGTACAGAAGTCTATCCTGCCCTACAGGAAAATAGAAGGGGAAGGGGATAAGAGAGGGGAGGAGAGAAGAAGAAGGGCAGACTAAGGGAAGGGATATTCAGAATGCATGCCATCTTGGGGTGGAGGGAGGGGCAAGATGGGGTGAAAATTTGGAACTCAAAATTTTGTGGAAGTAAATGTTGAAAACTAAAAATAAATAAATTTGTATTTAACAACAACAACAAAAAAAAGAACTACCAAAGAGGTGATAAAGGCCTGAATTTAAGTAATGGCTGCATGAGTGGAGAAAATTGGTTGTATGTAAGACATAAATGCTGTAAAGATAGAAAGGACAAAATTTGGTGACTTGATTGGATATGTGGTAAGGAAAAGGGAGGAACTGAGGAATGACACAGAGGTAGCAAACCTGGGTAACTGGAAAAATAGTAATTACCTGGACAGTATTAGAAAAGTTCAGAAAGGGGTACAGAAAGATAATGAGTTCTATTTTGGACATGTTGAGCTTGAGATGCTGATGGGACAATGTATAATTTTAAGTGTCCAATAGGCAGTTCATGATGTCTACATATCAAGAAAAAGACTAAACAAAAATATTTATATCAGCTCTTTTTGTGGTGGAAAAGAGTTGGAAATTGAGGAGATGCCTATTAATTGGGGAATGGCTGAACGAGTTGTGTGGCATCTGACTGTGATGGAATACTATCATGCTATGTAAGAAATGATGAGAAAAATGGTTTCAGAAAAACCTGGAAAGACTTATATGAACTGATGCAAAGTAAAGTGAGCAGAACCAGAAGACTATTATACATAGTAACAGCAATATTGTAACAATGATCAACTTTTAAAGACTTAGCAACTATAGGGAATACAATGATCTACCTCCAGAGAGAGAGAATTGATAAATTCTGAGTGCAGAATGAAGCATGCTTTTTTCACTTTATTTTTCCTTTTTTTCAACATTAGTAATATGGAAATATTTTACATGACTTCACATTTATAGTTGATATCATATTGCTTACCTTCTCAGTGGGTGAGGGAAGAACAAAAGAGAGAAGAGAATATGGAATTTAAAATGTTAAAAAAAAAGTTTAAAACAAATATTGTTTTTTAAAAAGAGACTAAACCTGGATATAAAGATCTGGGAGCCATATGCATAGACATGATAATTGAATCTGTGAGAATAGGTGAGGATCACCAAATGAGAGAGAGTAGAGAGAAAAAGGACCAGAATACAGCCATGAGATACATGCATGGTCATTGGGCAGGACATGGACACTGATCCAGCAAAATAGAATGAAGAGAAACAGTAGTCATACAGGTAGAAGGAAAACCAAGAGAAAGCAGTGTCATGGAAATCCAAAGAGGCAAATCCAGAAGAATGTTAACAAGAGTGTCACCTGTTATAGATAAATCAATAAGGATAAGGATTAAGAAAAGGCATTGTGCATGAATGAGATTTAAGTGAGGTAGAATTGCACAAAGTTGCAGTCTCACTCTCTGTTCCAAAGTCATTGAAGTCCAGTGGCAAGACAAAGTCAAGACAAATGGTGGTGACCCAGGATGCAGTGGATGACCTTGGCATCTTTGGTGTCTGACCAAGCTCTAAGCACTCAACAGTGCCTTCTTTCACTGGCTTCATAGCCATTGGAACAAATTGCTCTCATCCACTTATTCCAGCAAGGGGAAGTCTTCATATGCTTGGGGTAGACTCACCCTTAACTCATATCAGGCATATCAGTTAAGTTCAACCTGATTTAGCCTGTCTGCTGAGACGGGTTTACTGGGGTGTGGCTACTGCACATGCTACAACCTCTTAGAGGCACAGATGAGTGTTGACTGCCAGGTAGACACCAAAGGTAGATGAACAGCCCTGAAAGGGGCTTGGCAAGCCCTCACCCCAAAGATGCTAATCCTGTCTGAACCCTAGAACCCTCTGACCATGATGCCACTCTTCTCAATAAAATCCAGTGGCTCCCTATTACCTTTAGGATCAAATATAAACTTCTGTTTAGCATTTAAAGTTTCTTATAACAATATCCCTCCCTAGCCTTCCTACCTTATTACATATTACTTCCCTCCATGCACTCCATGTTCCAGCCAATCTGGCCTTGTTTCTGTTCCTCATACGTGACATTTTATTCTCTCTTCTATGTACCTTCACCTTGACTAACCCCGATGCCTGAAATGTATTCCCTTCTCACCTCCATGTTCTAGAATCCCTTGTTTCCTCCAAAATTCAAATCAATCTCCACTTTCAGCATGAGATTTTTCCTGGTCCCCTAGATGCTAGTGCCTTTCCCCAAATGGATCACCTGGCATCTGATTTGCATATTTTTATACATACTTATGCATGTACCTTTTGTCTTCTGTATTAGAATACAAGTGCCTTGAGGGCAGGTTCTAGTTGTCTTTGTATCCTCAGCACCTAGTATAATTCTTAGTGTGTAGTAGGAGCTTCATGTATATATTTGTTGATTCAGCAGCAGGGGGATACATCCCTACACATTACCTACTCTCATTTGGTGATCTTCATCTATTCTCACAGATTCAATTAATGTCTATGCATATGGCTCCCAGATCTATATATCCAGGTTTAGTCTTTTTAAAAACAATATTTATTTTTAACTTTTTAAAAGACATTTTAAGTTCCGTATTCTCTTTCTCTCTTTTGCTCCTCCCTCACCCATTGAGAAGGTAAGCAATATGATGCCAATTATAAATGTGAAGTCATGTAAATAGATGTAATTAATACATCTATTAATCCATACATCGTTCAAAACACAGGGCACTGAGTGAACCCCCCTTGGAGGAAAGAGAGCAGTGCTAGATACTTATGCCAGATGCATCCTGGTGGTCATAATACAATATAAATCAATGAACACATCCATTGAAATAAAAGAATTTATTCTTATGGACAAAAATGATCAGACTCTTTAGCATTCTGAGCTTATTTAGACACACATCAGGAAGTTCTAACCTTCTTTAAATTAGCTGAGCATTGTTCAAAATAACTAGACACGGTAAAATAAGCATTGGATTGGTAGTTGGACTTGGCTTCAAAATCTGACTTTGCCATTTGACAACTACTAATTATTGTGGTTGTTCAGTCATATCCAACTCTTTGTGATCCCAGTTGGGGTTTTCTTGACAAAGATAGTGGAGTGGTTTGCCATCTTTTCTCCAGCTCATTTTCCAAGTGAGAAAACTGAGCCAAACAAGGTTACCCAGGGTCACACAGCTTGTAGATGTCTGAGCCAGATTTGGAGTCAGGAAGATGAGTCTTCCTGACTCCAAACCTGGCATTCAATCCACTTTATCACCTAGCTGCCCATAATAATCGCCTACCTTTATAGGGTACTTTAAGGTTTGCAAATTGGTTTTACATATGAAGTATTATCTCCTCTAATACTTACAGCAACCCTGTGAACTAGGTGTCCTAGTGGATAAAGTGTTGAATTTAGAATCAGGAAGACCTGAATTCAAATCCTGCCTCAGACACATATTAGCTGTGTGACCAGGGCAAGTCCCAACCTCTTTTTGACTCAGTTTCACTATCTGGGGATATATAATAGTACGTGCTTCCCAGTGTTAATGAGCTAATATATGTAAAGTGCTTTGTAAATCTTAAAGAGCTATATAAATAGTCGCTATTTCCCCATTTTATAGATGACAAAACTGAGTCTGAAAGAAGTTAAATGACTTGCCCACAGTCAGATAACTTGTGCATGTCCTAGGCAGGATTTGAATTTAACTCTCTCTGACTCCAAGTCTGGTACACTATGAGTACCACTTAGGTGAATCACTTAATATCACTGAGCATCAAATTCTTCATCTTTCTTTACAAGAAAGATATCTGCCCCACCTAGCTCACGGGATTGTCATGAGGAAAGCCCTTTATAAACTGCAGAGTACTATAGAAATGTGAGTTATTCTTAGGGGGAAACTGGGCCCAAGTTAAGAGAAGTGGATTTAAATGACAAAAGGATTTTGAGAGGCACTCAAAAGAGTGTTGAACAGGTGGGATAGGATGGAGAAAGGAGAATACAATTTCTATAATATATTTAAATAAGGAGATGATAATAATTATTGTTACTTTATACCTAGTACATGTCATCTAGATATGAAGAAATGCTTCCTGTGTATCAATTCCTTGTTTCTTCTGCTACTTTCACAATTTTAAAGATAGAAAAGATGTGAAATGACTCATTATCTATAATTATACATACTACACACACATAAATACATATATATACACACATACATACATATATATATATATATATATATATATATATATATATATATATATATATATATATATATATATCTAGTGTCCCAAAAGTCATAGTGCAGTTTTACTCTGTAGAAGGATTTGTGTGTGTGTGTGTGTACACTTCATGGTATATAAAGTTCTCTAGGATCATTTAGAAATAAAGGTGCTAGATAAATAGAAAGCATTGTAATATGCCATTAACTTTGCAATAAAAGTATGTCATTAACTTCGCAACGACAGGCTTAATCTTCCAAATAGCAAGGGTAAAAGGGGTATTCTGCAATCAGCATCTTATTTACTTCAAATAAACTCAGCATTCATGCTTTTCAGGCTTCACAATCAGTGAGATGCACACTAGATTTTGCAGTCAGGAGAGTATGTCATCACATTGAAACTCAGGGTCAACTTCTCTAAAAAGCATTTTCTTTAATGGCGGGAAAGGGGGGAGGGGAGGGGAATGAGGAAACTGACCAAGGCAAATGGCTAGCAAATCCAGGTATACTTGTGCTGGTGATAGTTACCCCCAAATCAGGTACAACTAGAGTCCACTGAGTCAACCCTTTCACGTATGGTATATCACAAGAGCAAAATGTTTTGGAAGCTGGAACCAGCCCAGGGAAACCTATACCTACCTGTATGGGGATTAGCATGAGCTCTGGGAGATTGTATCAAGCTTACGTGGTTTGGAGTATGGTACAGGTGTCAGGGACAAGTCGGTGGTGCAGTGGATAGAGCTCAGGGCCTGGAGTCAGGAAGACCCGAGTTTGAATATGGCCTCAGACACGTACTAGCTGTGTGACCCTGTCTGCCTACCTTACTTTCCTTAATTGTAAAATGGGGATAATAACAACACCTACCTCCCAAACTTGTTGTGAGGATCAAATGAGATAATATTTTTAAAGTGTTCAGCACAGTGCCTGGCACACAGTAGGCACTTAATAAATGCTTGTTCCCTCCCACTAAGTGTAGAGAGTTTCATCATCTGTAAGATGAGTACAGTGTGATGAGCTTTGGGCCACAACAAGCCATGGGGAAGTTCCACACATGTGAGTAATTGCTAGGCACATATGGAAATGGGAGAGGCCTTAAATAACTGTGGCTTCCAGTCTCTTTTCTAGCTCCTAAGAATAAGAGATTAACTCCAAAGGCTAAGAAGCCACATGGAGTAGTGGAGACAAAGATTCTTGGAGTCAGGCAGACCTTGGTTTAAGTCAAGTCATTTAATCTGCCAGAGCATCAGACAACTCTCTAAGACTCTAGGGTGAAGTTTAGTTGTAGAGTTGAGGAAAAGTCCTCAGTAGTGAGGTCCCAATGATGGAGTGCTTGGATCCCAGCCCTAGGACCATACCTCTCCCTAACCCAAAGACCCTATCTCTGGCAATAACTCATGAGTGGGCCCCAGTGAGGCAAATTCTCTCTCCCTGTTACAAGAACAGGCTGACATTTGTAGAATTTCCCTTGCATGAACAGGACTATCTTGTACCAGCAGAACTATCATATACTGATATTGTCTACAATACAGAGGTCAAGCTATAGACATTAACCTCTGAGGCTATCTCGTTACAGATATAACAGACCAAAAGCACACCCCTTAGAAGTCCCTCTCCGCCCCAGGCTGTGCCAGTTGTGAATGACACCTGTGCCCAAGGTACAGAAACTGCATGTTCACCTTCTAATTAGCCTCGTTGGCACGCAATGCACTAATTTTTTCCTATATAAGCTTTAGCATCATCCTCATTAAGTTGTGAGTTCCCTAAGGAGCTCTGCCAGCTTTATTAGCACTAATAATAAACTTTTTGCCACTTGACTGGAAGACTGCTTGAGTCCACAGATTCTTTCCAGATGACCTGGCCCTATACCTTGATAGTTTTGGAGTCCCTGTACCCCTAAACCACATCACCAATATGGATAGAGTCAAAGCATCTAGACCAAAAACAAAAAAGAGGTTATCTGTTATTTTTAACTTATCACTGATGAATCCAGTCACTTTATTGCTTAAAAAAGAAAGAAAACAAAGGTTGGTGCCCAAATTGATTCCTACGTTTTCTCTTCACAGTGGAATACTAAATAAAAATTTGACATGCAGAGAGAAAAAAAGCACTAGACCACGTGTAGGAAGCCTTGGATTCTAGTCCCACGTTGCCAATTGACTGTGTGATCTTAGACAAGTCACTTACCTCTGGTTAATGAGTCAACAAGCATTTATTAAGCTCCTACTGTGTGCCAGGCACTGTGCTAGACTCTGGGAATACAGAAGACAGTCCCTGCCTTGAAGAAGCTCACAATGTAATGGGAGAAACAACATGCAAATAATTCCATACAAATAAGATATATGGAGGGTAAATAGGAGATAATCAACAGAGGAAAGACACTAGAATTAAGAGACAGAGAAAAGCTTCCTCTCAGTGGAATTTTAGCTGGGACTTGAAGGAAGTCAGAGAAGCTAGAAGGCAGGGATTATGAGGGGGAGCCTTCCAGGAATGGGGGACAGCCAGTGAAAATACCCACAGTTGGGATATGGAGTGTCTTATTTGAGAAATAGCAAAGAAGCCTATACATGGGGGAGGGGAATGTAAGATATAAAAAGACTAGAGAGGTTGGGGGTAGGGGTAGGGGGACTAGGTAATGAATGGCTTTGAATGCCAGAGAATTTAATGCTTGATCCTAGAGGTGATAAGGAGCCAATGGGGTTCTCAGTTTCCCTATTTGTAACAGAAATGGATGGTACCAGGTGATCTGCCTATATACATGTGTATTCTTATCCAAGAAGTAAGAGATGTGGACCCACACTAAGAGGAAGAGATAGAAATGACTGAAGGATTTTGAGCAGTGTAAAAAGAGGGGGCAGTGTTTGGAGATGCCTCCCAGTTCTAAACCCCCAGACTCTTAGGATTTTATAGATTCCATTCAAAATAACAAATGCTTTAGTCACGTCTATGACTAACCTGGGACATTCTGAAGCCACAGCCTGGTGGTCCTAAGTCAGTTAGCCTTCTCTCTCCATCTAAGTTCCACTCATTTTGGGGACCTCTGATATGGCTAACTCCTCAAGGGCAGGGATTATAATGTTCTTTTCTCATCTGTGAGCTCTGCAGTGATCAAGCAGTGTTCTATAAATGCTGACTTACGGGGATATTACTTTTTCAATCAAGATACCAAGCTTTTTGGAGTTTATCTCTTTCTTCCAATGTGCTTCATTTTAATCCTGTCTTCTCTTTCTCCTACCCCAAAATGAAGTAGAGTATTGATTAAGCTATCCCTGGTTTGGGCTCTGATAATTTGCTGGCTATTTGATTTTACCAGACACTGAGGACATAAAGACATAAATTAAAATCCCTGCCTTCAAAGAGCTTACATTCTATTGGGAAATAGTCACTTTAGGGTTTGTTTGTTTGTTTGTTTTTTCCGAGGGGGGAAATGGAGGAAGAATAAGCAAGGTGTGGAAACTCATGAAAAGCCTTAAGAATTAGTCTTTGAGCTGAATGACCAATCTCTCTTCTTCTCAGTTTCCCCCACCTGTAAAGGCCGGAGGGGGTGGGGTGGAGGGGGGAGGTTGAATTAGATAGCAAAGTCCCCTTCAGCTCTAAATGCTTTGATGAATCAATAAATGAGTGAGTGAGTGAATGAATGAAAAAGCATTTATTCAGTACTTAACTCTGTTCAAAGCACTGAGCTAAACACTGGGGATACAAACAGAAAAAGCCAGATAGTCCTTTCTCCCAAGGAGCTTACATTCTAACAGGAGACAACTTTTCAACTACAAATCTCATGGTGTTCAGGATGCAACTGCAAAGCAGATGGTAATGCATCTTTCTTTGTGTCATTTCTACTAACAATCATATATGTTTCTATTGTTGAACCACTTGATATGGCCAAAGACTTTGGTGGCCTTCAGAATTTTATCCTCCTGATCTGAGTGGCTATGTAGGTTGCTGAGTAGACAGGGACTTCCACACTTGTAGAAGTAGCTGTTAGTTCACATCTCCAAAGGAGTTGCTTCCTGAAATGATGGATGGTTGGGGAGAGCTAGAAGTAGACTGATGGTCTAGGGATGCTGACAATCCTGAGCCTCTTGAACTTTTACCTGAAGTTGATGTTGGTGACAATGAAAGTGAACCTCTTCTCCACAGTGATCACTCCCTTCAATAATGACTGTGGAAACCAGACTGTAAATAAGCAGGGTCCAGCCAGAGGAGGTAAGCATACCTGCAGAATGCTGGTGCACGCTCCCCCCCCCCCCCCCCCCCCCCCCCCCCCCGTAGGGAACAGACACCAGGCAAAATGAAAAAGCTCCTGCCAAGAAGGCAACAATTTGTAGCAATCTGATATGAACTGTCCTGATGACCTTGAAGAATTCAGTATACTCTGTATCCAATGGGCAGGCCCGGGACCTCCCAGCACGTCATGTCCAGCAGACATCAGCAGAAGGGAGGGCCAACAGCATAACCAGTACCAATCAGGGCCTATTAGCCTATCTAAGAGTGTGGGGCCAGTCGGAATTGGTCCTTGACAAAAAAAATCCCAATTCAGGATGTAAAGTTGGAATATAAAGAAACAGAAGACATCAGTAATAAAGAAAGTTTATGCATCTAGGGACACCCAGGACAGCTAACTAGAGTGTCTCCATAGCCACTGTGCCAGAGCCTCAAATAGATTTATGGCTTGGCCACAATGTCTATTAGGATTCCTGGAAGAGATAAAATAAGAGATTAAAAAAGATATCATAAATTAAATGAGAACTCTAAAGGAAAGAATTGGAAAGATAAGTTGCTTAGTATAGGATGTGCAAAACCCTACTCAAGTAATAGGTGGCCTGAAAAT
The DNA here is from genome assembly GCF_003287225.1 of Phascolarctos cinereus. NCBI lineage: Eukaryota > Metazoa > Chordata > Mammalia > Diprotodontia > Phascolarctidae > Phascolarctos > Phascolarctos cinereus. Next base: position 87,766,976 of record NW_027556180.1, read on the forward strand.
TAGAATGGGCCAAACAGAAATCAATATTCTATGAGACAATAAGAAATACTGAATGAAATGTAATATAAAATGTAAAATATCTCTTATTAAAAATAGACCTAGAAAACAGATCAAGGAGAAATAATAGATAATCTAAGAATCATCAGATTACCTGAAAACCATAACCTCAAAATAGATCTGGATACTAAAGAAATCATGAATGAGAACTCCTTAAATGTTTTAGAACCAGAGATTAAAGTGGGAAAGAAAAAACCAATAAATCCATTAGCTGCCTCCTGAAAAGAGCCCTAAAAGCCCTCAAATGAAAAGTCTCAGGACATCATAGTGAAAATCCAGAATTTTCAGGTTAAAGAAAGAAGAAATACAAACAGGAAAAAAGTTTAAGTTCCAAGGAACTGTAATCAGGATCCCATATGATTTGCAAGCTACAATTATAAAAGAGAGGAGAGATTGAAACATGATATTCCAAAAGGCAAATAAGAAAGGCTTATAACCAAGAATAACTTACCTGGCAAATTTGAGTATAATATTTACAGGCAGGGAAGTGGGCATTTAATCAAATAAGAGTATTTCCAGGCAGTCATGATGAAAAGAACAGAAGTGAACAGAATCTTTGAAATGCTAACATACAACTCAAGAAAAACACAGGGAAATACATGGGAGCAATTAAAAGAACTATACAGTGAGAAAGTGTTTACATTCCAATAGAGAGAGAAAAAACAAATGTCGCTTCAAAAACCTAATGTCTTCAAGAGACATCGAGAAAATTAAGTAAGATAAACAGAGGCTAATTTTGCTCTTCTTTGGTGAAATTAAATGAAGAAACAGTAGGGGGAAAAGGGATGGCCAAAGGAAAAAAAGAGGCATAAAGGGCAGAACTTATTATCTTAAATAATTCTGAGTGAGGAAAAAACTACAAACTTGGAGGAAGGAATCAGGGAAGACCAAATTACATGAACTTTACTTTCATATGAACTGAACAGAAGAGTTACAAAGACACACGAGCACATATGCACGCGCGCGCGCGCACACACACACACACACACACACACACACACATACAAGAGTTTAGTATAGAAGAATATTAAACTCAACAGGAAAACAGGCAAGAACAGGGAAGGAGGAGAGAGGAAGGGTAGGATAAGGGAGGAATCAGTCATAAGCAAAACTAACTCCAACTTTGGAGGGTGGATCATGAAATAGGGATTAAAAAGAAAGAATAAAAACCAGTAATAGTAGTCTGGTCAAAAAGAAGAGAAGGAAGACAGTAGAGCAGACACCAACCACTAACTAATGTGGTGCACGTTCTTTCTCACTACTTTCTCCTTTGTAAAAAGGGAGATTTAGGACAGGGAGAGGAAATAGTAACAATCATACCCATGAACATGAATGGAATGCACTCTCCAACAAAATGGAAGAGAATAGATGAATGGATAGGAATGCAAGATCCAACAATGTTGTTCATAAGAAATGTATTTAAAACATGAACATACAGAGTTAAATTAAAGGGCCAGAGCAGAATTTATTATGTTTCAGTTGAATTCAGAAAAGCAAGAGTAGCAATACTCATCTCAGATAAAGTAATAGTAAAAATAGACATGATTAAGAGAGAAACAGGAAAACCACATTATGTTTAGAGGCACCATAGATATTGAAGTGATATCAAGGCTTAATATGCAAGCATCAAATGACACAGCATCTAAATCAAAGGTTTTTAACTTGGTATGTATGAACTTTTTTAATATGTGCTTTGATAGTTGTATTTCAGATAAAATTGGCTTCCTTTTCAATGTTGCCTATTTTATTTTTAGCTTTTAAAAATATTACTCTGAGAAAAAGCCATTATATTCCCAAGAATGCCTAAGTTCCATGACCCCAAAAAGGTTCAGAACTCTGATTTAAATATGTAAAGGAAAAATTAAATCTATTTAATGGGAGATATAGTAAACTTTTAATAATTAAAGATCTAAGAGTACCTCTTTCAGATTTAGACAAAAAAAGAAGCAAGCTAAAAATATAAATAAAATTTTAGAAAATTTAGACATAATAAAGCTTTGATGATTAATGAATGGAACTAGGTCAAGATATTTTTAAAGTTATGTATGTCACCTATGCAAAAAATGACCATCTATTAGGGGATAAAAAAAATTCACAAACAAATGCAAAAAAACAGAGCTATCAAACAAATCCTTTACTGGCCAAAATGCAATGAAAATTACATTAATAAAAGACCTTTGAAGAAAGGATTAAAAATCAGAGACTACTTTAGTCCTAAAGCATTGGTAGGTCACTTCTGAGGAGGGACAGGGTCAAAAGAAAGATTAGAATAAATGGGGGGCAGGATAGGATTAAGGGAAATAGAGTTAGTTTTTCACAACATGTCTACTATGGAAGTGTTTTGCATGACTGCACATGTATAACCTATATTGAGTTGCTTGCCTTTTCAATGAGGGTGGGTGGAGAGGGAGGAAGGGAGAAAATTTGGAACCCAAAGTTTTAAAAACACATGCTTAAAAAAAAAGTTTTCACATGCAACTGGGAAATAAGAAATACAGGAAATGGGTACAGAAGTCTATCCTGCCCTACAGGAAAATAGAAGGGGAAAGGGATAAGAGGCGGGGTAGAGATAGAAGAGAAGGCAGACTAGGGAAAGGGGTATTCAGAATGCATACCATCTTGGGGTGGGAGGAGGGGCGAGATGGGGTGAAAATTTGGAACTCAAAATCTTGTGAAAGTAAATGTTGAAAACTAAAAACAAATAAATTTATATCAAAAAAAAAGAAAAAATTGGTAGGTCAAAGAACAAATCATAGAAACAAGGTAATTCATAAAGAAAATGACAACAGCCAGGACTGGTGACACACACCTCTGATGCCTGCTACTCAGGATCTTCTGGGCTTGGGAGTTCCAATCTGCAGTGGCCAAGCTAATCAGGTGTCTGTACTGAGTCTGAAATAAAATATGGTGACGTCCAGGAGCTGGAAAGCCACCAGTGGACCTAAGTAAGGGTAAACCAGCCTAGTTCAGAAGGTCAGCGTTCCTATGTTCATCATCATCATCATCATCAGTAATATCAGATTCATGACTGGCCCCTGCTCTTCCAGTCTGAGGGAGATAGGGACACTCTGTCTCGAAAAAAAAAAAAGACAACAACGAGAGAACGTACAAAAATTTTAGGGCTGTAGTCAAAGCAGTCCTTAGAGGAAATTTTATATCATTAAACACCTTCATCAACAAAAGAGAGAAAAAATAACCTAATAAATTGAGAATGGAACAACAAAAAAAAGCAACACAAAAAAAATTCCTGAACACAAAACAAGAGATTTTAAAAATCAAAGACTAGATTAGCAACAACAGCAATAAAAAGCCAGAGATATCGTTGAATTGATAAATAAAGAGCAGTAGATAGAATCCTGAGTTTGGACTCAGATCTGCATGACTTCAGATCTGGCCTTAGACACTTACTAGCTGTGTGAACCTGGGCAAGCGTTTTAGCTACTGTCTGCCTCAGTTTCCTCAACTATACAGTGAGAAGGATAATAGCACCTACTTCACAGGGTTGTTGCAAGGATCAACTGAGATAATGTCAGCACAATGCCTGGCACATAGTAGGTACTTAGTAAATTCTTATTTCCTTTTCTTCCCTCTTTAAAAAATAGGACCATCAATTAATCTGATTTCTAAAAAGAAAGGAAAATCAAACTGTCAGTATCAAAAAGGAAAAAAGAGAATTCACAATAAATGAAGATGAAATAAAGGAAATTATTGTCCCTAATTATATGCCAATAAAATCAACAACTTAGGTGAAATGGATGAATGGTTACAAAAATATAAAAGTGTATTAACAGAACAAGAAGTAGAGAATTTTTTAAAAATCTAATTTCAGAAAAAAAGAAATTGAACAAACCATAAATCAACTCCCAAAGAAAAAGGCCCCAGCACCAAATGATGGATGTTAGCAAATTCTACAATACAATAACCACGAGTCTTGGGTCTTGATGCCCAAACTAAGAACAGAAAAAAAGAAAGAAAACTGTAGGCCAATATACCTGATGATTTATGATGCAAAAATACTAAATAAAATATTAGCACAGAGGCTACAATGATGTATTTTTTAAATTATTCACTGTGATTGGTTTGGATTTATGCTTGGAATACAAGGTTAGTTCGATATAAAAAACTGTAAAGATAATAGACCATATTAATAACAAAATAACTGAAACCACATGTTTATATTAACAGAAACTGGGAAGGCTTCTGAAAAATCCAATACCTACTTTTACTAAAAATCCTAGAAAGAATAGGAATAAACATACCTTTCCTTAATATGGCAAATCTATTTAAAAGCAAGGGCCACCATTAAATATAATACAGAAATCTCATTCCAATAAGATCATAGATAGAGCAAGGCTGCCCATTATCACCACTATTATCTGGTATATTCCTACAGATACTAGCTATAGAAATAAGAGAGGAAAAAGAAAGGGAGAGAATAAGCATAGATAAAAAGGAAACAACACAATCCCTTTTTGCAAATATTGTGTTCTATTTTTAGAAGTTCAAAATTTCAATGAAATAATTCACAACTTCAGCAAAGTAGCAAGAAATATAATTAACCCATATGAATCATCAGTTCTTCTGTATGCTACCAGTCCCACTCAGAAGGAATAGAAAGAAAAAAATTCGCAAATTTCAATAAAATATTTCAGAGTCTACCTGCTGATAGATACACAGTAACACTGTATGTATACAACTACAACATACCCTTTACAGAAATAACAACAGACCTAAAGAATCAGAGAAATATCCAGTTAGGCTGTGCCAATATAGTAAAAATGGCAATACTGCTACCTAAAGTCATTACCTATTCAGTGTGCCATACCAACTGAATTATTCAGGAAATTTTTTTTAGAGCTATAAAAAAAAATAATGACAAAATTTATGTGAAGGAAGAGAAGCTCAGGAATCTCAGGGGAAATAGTTTTTTTTTTAAGTGGGAAAGAATTATCTGCTCCACTTTATATATGCAAATGCTCATTTTAAGTTTAGAATTTTAAAAAAAAACATTTTAAAAATGATTAATCCTATGATCTAAGCAACTCCTTAAATGGAGATTTCACTCATCTGCTTCTATTTTAACTTGAACTCTAGACAGTGCTGACCTCATTTAGTAAAGTCTTATGAGGAGCCACTCAGCCAGGCCCATTCACAACATCAGTTTGTCTAGAGTAGTGGGATTTAATATACTTTCTTATTTATACTATTTCACTGACAGTCTGTTGTGTACAACTTCTTAAAGATTTTTTTCTCTAATGATGTATTAATAAGCTAATTTCTTATGATATATCAGCAATCTGTGATTTCCTTGGTATGGGAAAGTCTTCCACAAAACCTATCTCTAGCTATGACATGTCTTAGAGAGTTTAGTTAACTGAGTTGCTCAAAGTCTTAGGAAAGACTGAGGCTGGATTTGAATTCAGATCTTTCTGAGTCCAAAGCCAACCCTCCCTGCACAATTTCACCATGCATCTCCATTGGTCATATTAAGAAAAATGAAGATATCTTGAAAGAAAAAATAAATTCAGAAGGCTGTGTAGACCAGAGAAGTCAGGCAGACAAGAGCCTTTTTTCGCTCTTAGAGGGGCAGTGGTGGGCAGTTGAAAGGGCACTGGTTCTGGAGTCAGTTTAGGTCCAAATCAGGTTTTGCTACATATTATCTGCATGGCCTTAGCAAAGTCATTTACCTCTCTGGGCCTCCTTTGTGAAGTAAGGGGATTTGGACGAGATAGTTTTTAAGGTCTTTTCCACTTCAAGGGTCCTTTTCTATGTTACTGTTTTCTGCAAGGCAAAGAGTCTTTTTTTAAAAAATGTTTTTAATTGTATTTTTATCCTGAACTAAATAGGTACCAAATAAAACAAATAAAATGAGCATTTCCATATGTTCTAATATATTTGTATATATGTTCTAACACATGTATGTATATAGTATATATTAGAACAGAAAAAAAGATTGTGCATGAAACTACAAGTCTCCATTACAAACAACTTGCTTTTATTTTCAGATATATAACATGTAACTTTCAAAGCCATCCTGCTTGTCTATGAATTCTTCTGTTCTCTTCTGTGTATTAAAAAAAAAATCCTTCAATGATTTCTTTTATCTGTCTTTCTTTCTTGACAACCCCATCCCTTACACCTTTCTCTCCCATTCCCTGAAAACTGGAGGAAGAAAAAAGATACAAAAACCTCATAACAAATATGAATAATCAAGTGAAACAAATTCCTACAAAGGCCATTCCTGAAAATATGTCTTATTCAGCGTCTTAAATCCTTTACTTCCATCAGAAAGTGGGTCGCACTCTTCATAATCAGTCCTCTGGAATCACAACTGGTCATCGAGTTATTCAGAGTTTTTAGGTCTTTCAAAGTTGTTTGTCTTTACAAGGTTGTTGTAATTGTATAATTTCCTGGTTCTGATCACTTCAATCTGCATCAATCCATATAAGTCTTCTTCCCAGGTTGTTCTAAAACTGTCCTTTTCATCATCCATGATGATATATTTTGGTTTTGTGTTCATGTTCCCAAAGTCTAGTACAGTATCTGATATGTAACAGTCAAATAATAAATGCCTGTTAATTGCCTTGATTCTCATTTTATAGAATACTAGATGACCTTGCTCAGGGTCATACAGATAGTAAGTGTCAGAGATGGGATTTGAACCCAGGCCTTTTGATTCTAAGTAGAATATTTTTTCCACTGCTGCTTTTTTATTGCTCTCATATGTCTGTTTTTTCTGCCTCAATTAAATGGCAAGCTTCTTGAGGGCAAAAACATTGTCATTTATTCATTCATCTATCTATTAATTTATTTAATTTAAATTTGTCTCCCTCCCATCCTCCACTGAAGCATTCTGCTAATTCCTCATGATGGTGTGCTGGGAGCTCTGAATTGCTTAAGACTATTACAGCACAACGTCTGTCATGTCTTACTACCAAAAGGAAAAGGGTTCAAAATTTACAGGTTGAGTTATGAGTTTTTGTCTGTGGACCAGACTACCTTTTTTGAAAGGGTGATTTACCCCCAAAATTGTCCACAACATGACTTTTTTATCCCCACAGAAACTCACGAAACTGTCCATTATAGTGTGGTAAAATTGTAGCCCAAATATATGGAGGGAAAACCCAGTGAGGTCTCCTATATTTTAAAGTATTGTTGTGTTTTTGGTGTTCCTGTTCCCAAAAGTCAATACCGTATTTTTCACACCCAGCAGGGACTTCAAGAAGTCCTTGGTATCTAATCCAGAAAAGTACATTAAGGAAAGAGGAGTCAAATGTATTTTTATGCTACATTTGAGTCTACATTAAAATTTCATTTTGTATAGATCCCATTGTATATCAAAACATATTTAGTAGACTATGATAATAATCACATTGCAGTATCATGCTCATATTTCAATGTCTTTCTATCTTCATTCTATAAAATACACATCTCGAGGGTTCCTTAAAGGAATCTGCAGTCCAGGAAGACATATTTATTCTGGGTCTATATTCTAATACTTCTAATATTCTGATACTCAAATTCTCAGGGTGGCATTCCAGGATGGATTTTTTTTTAAAAAAAAAAGCTGCTTCAGAACTTCGGAGAGTTTGAAAATCTCTGATGCAGTACTTTGGAACTGTGTGTGTGTGTGTGTGTGTGTGTGTATACACATGTGTGTGTGTGTGTGTGTGTGTGTGTGTGTTGTGTGTAATTGCACTGTGTTAGGTTTTTTCCCTTAGAGGACTTTCTGCGAGTCAAAGATCCTAAAAAGCATTCCACAATTGCTCATAGGGACACATGTGCAGCCACAGCCATAGCAAATTACAGAATGTTTGGAGTAAATGCCACCAGGATAAACCTCTTAGCCCTAGGCTTTGAGTGAACACTGAATTCTGTGTATTTCTGGCACACAGGCTAGCACTGGGCATGTTTTGTAGCTGGAGTCATTCTACCCTGGATATTTATTTAATCCCAGGAAAAGCTTTGTGGTCTATCACACTACCAGAGCACCCGTTCATCACAAATGTTCCCATGCAACAATTGATCAAACATCCAGGAAGTTAGAACCAATTGCTTTGAAAAAAAAAATCCTAAAGCAAGATGAGCCAGTGTTCTCTGTTACAGGTAAGAGAAGCTAATTCACAGAGAAAAAAGACTGTGCCAAGCAAAGTGCTATACAGGTGAATGAATGCTCAATATGGGTTCCCCAATTTGGAGAAAAGAAAGAATAAGATTACGAAGAAGAGGGGTATTGTCAAATATATTAAAACTATGTGTTTCTAAATATAGTCATATATGTACATATACATGTATATACGTGTATAATAATTTGTGCATGTATGTAGATATGCACATGTGTATATATGTGTGTTATATGTATGTGTATCTGTGTGCTTGTGTGCATAAGATTGATTACTACCTGGATTTTGGATAGTACCATGAAAGAGACGAGCATACTTTTATGATGCCAGATCCAATCAGCTTTCAGCCAATCAGAATTATATAATCATAGGTTTTAGTGGGAACTTAGAATTGGAAAGAGTTGCCTGTATGATATGATTTGAAGGATGCTCAGAAAGTTCTGCCCAAACCCTGACCTACACACACTTTAGCAAGGGCTGAAAAAACCACCATTAGGAATTCATTCCTTTGAGTCAAAGAACACCATCTTCTTATAAAATAAGGATGGGGAAGCCATTAAGTGACTAACACCTTAATGTGAATGAGTTATGTGAGTCTCTGTCCGTTTATGGGGTTAGAGACATCAGGGAAAGAGTAGAGTCAGAAAGGATATGACAAAGGACAGGGTGGGGCTTCAAAGACAAACTCCACCCACTTCACAATTGTTCACAGAGCTGGTCCTGATGCCAGGTCCTTTGGTGAGGTCGCTAAGAAGTAGGACTTTTCAGGAGGGTTTCTAGAGCTAAAATTTCCAATGAATAATTAGCCTCCTGTTTAATATCAATAGAGGGTGGGACGAGGTGCTATTTGAGGGTAGAGCTCAGTAGCCAGATGCCAAAGATTTTTCTTCTCTCTACTCTTGGGAAGCTGTGGGCAACCTACTTTTAGGCCATTCGGTAAAATGTCCCAGTGTCCCCTAGAGGAGAGTCATGGCATCGTAGATTTAGAGGTAGAAGAGACCTTAAGAAATGTTTGTTGATTGATGGATCTAATCCACCTTTTACAGATGAACAAAGAAATCAAGTGATTTGCCCAAGTGACAGAACCAAGATTTGAACCCACATCCTTTGATTCCAAGGCTAGCACTCTTTCCCCTGTACCACACTAACTTTCTCTGGCCAAATCTGCCAACTGATATCTTTAAACTACTATTTTACAGCTAGACAGCACAGTGAATAAATAGAGTGCTGGGCCTGAAGTCAGGAAGACCTGAGTTTAAATCTGGCTTCAGACACTTACTAGCTGTGTGACCTTGACCAAATCACTTAACCTTGTTTGCTTTAGTTTCCTCATCTGCAAAATGAGCTGGAGAAGGAAATGGCAAGCCACTCACTCCAGTATTTTTGCCAAGAAAACCCCAAATGGGGTCACAAAGTGTCCAAGATGACTGAGCAACAGCAGTTAGAATTATGAAGATCCCAGCTGCCAGCTCAATACTATTCGGACATCAGCAACATTGGCCTCCTGTATTTACATAGTTCATATGGATTATGCCTGGAATGCCCTCTTGGCTTATTTAAAACCCATTCAAGGTCTAGTTCATATATTATTTGCTCTAGGAAGCCTTCTCTGGCACTACTTTCTTCAACACCATCCTTTTCCCTACCTCCATGAAAGTAATCTCTTCCTTCTAAAATGTTTCTAGAGCACTTTGGATTGCTCCTAATACATTCTACCTAAAGACAAGCAGATTGAGCTTAATGCAAGGAAAAACTTGCTAATGATTAGAGCTATCCAAAAATGGAATGGGATGTCTCAACCAGTAGTGGATTCCTCTTTCTTGTTGTTTATTCTGTCTGAATTGTCACCACTCTATTTGGGTTTGTTTGTTTGTTTGTTTTGCAAAAATACTGGACTAGTTTGCCATTTCCTTCTCCAGCTCATTTTACAGATGAGGAAACCAAGGCAAATAGGGTTAAGTGACTTGCTCAGGGTCACATAGCTAATTAAATGTTTGAATCCAGATTTGAACTCAGGTCTTCTTGACCTAGCTCCTCTTCACTGGAAGCCTTCAAAAGCTTCTAGAGATTAGCTTAATAACCATTTGTCAAAGACTTTAAAAAGGGGAATTTTAGTTAAGTATAGTTTAAGCATTTTTAAGCTAAATTTTTTAAATTGCTTATCTGCTTTACTGTAGAGTTACTTCATTGGGAGCTACCTATAACCAAGGAAGTCACAGATCTCAATTAGGAAAAACACCTTGGACCAGATGACCCCTGAGATTCCCTTCCAAATCTGAGATTCTATAATATCATACTTATGTAATGGGGAGATGTTGCATTCCCCATTAGACTGTAAACCCCTTGAGAGTAGAGACCATAAGTAGTTTTTCATCTTTTTTCATTCCCAGTTCAAATCACACCACACATGCTTGATACACATCTATTAAACTGAATAAAATTGAATTGTAGAACTAGACAGCTGGAAACTCAGAAAGAAAAACCAAAGAAGGTACCAGTTTTCACTCTGGATAGGAAGAGGGAGAGAGAGCAAGAGAGCATGAGAGAGACAGAGAGACAGAGATAGAGAGAGAGACAGAGACAGAGAGACAGAGACAGAGAGATCCTCCCTTAACACAAGTTTTTAAATGTAACTCGGCTCCAGGTACAATAACCATGTCTATATATTAGCAGAAGAAAAAAATTTGCTGACATGTGAAGGATAATAGGCAATAAACAGCATGTGTTCATAAATCCCAGGAAGACAAATTTGATTGCAGGATGTGTTTTTTCACAGAGTTACAACATAAGCAGACAGAGGATAAAGGAGATGTCATATATTGTAGTTTTAGTTAAGCATTTGACACAGAATCTCATGAAATCTTACTCCAAACATTTAAATTGGCATGGATATGAGTACTGTCAGGGGGACTCCACGGTGTCTGAAGGACAAACACAAACAAAGGGTAATGAGAAATGGAAATGTGTCAGGAAGCAGCCTAGGAGGGGAGAGCTGGTTGTGTTCATTCCAATTTTATTTAGAATCTTCATTAAGGATCTAGGAGTAAACAATGCTTTAATGAAATTCGCAGAGTCTCCACCAATTGGGAAATGTTGCAAATACCAGGGAGAAACGAAACTGCCGGTCTACAAAGGGAACTCACAGGTCAGGCATCCAGGCAAGAAATAACAATGACAGCTTGGAAAAAAAAAATACTGTGAGTCAATGCACTGGGGGGAAATAAATCAGAAACACAAATATTTAATGTGAGAAAGAAAAAGTGGAAATCAATAAAGCCTGAATAGACCTAGAGGTGATAACAAATAGCAAACTGTGTGAATTTGCAGTGTAATAGAGGAGAAAGAAAAGATCTGATGGGCCATAGAGCCAGAGGCGCTTGTATAGTGAAATGGAGCACAAGCCCTGTAAATCCTGTTGACAAAATAGTGGACACTCCCACCCTCCTAAAACTCTGCTGGGCAGACTCTAGATCCAAAGCTGAACCAGACCTCAGAAGCCATTTTGTCCAGTCCTTGCATTTTACAAGTGAAAAAACTGAGGTCCAGGGAAATTAGCAACTTGCCTAAGGTCACAAGGGCAATAATATCAGAGGTAGGATTTGAACCTTTTATTGATGGAGCCAGGACCAGAAATTCCATTCCAGATCTTTCCATACTTTAGGCAATTTTTTGCTTAACATAACACAGTAGGAGTTCAAAGCACTTTGGAAAAGAGTAGGGGTAGCTAGGTGGTGCAATGGATAGAGAGCTCCAGCCTCAGAGTAAAGAGGACCTGAGCTCAAATCCGACCTCAGATATGTGACACTTACTAGCTGTGTGACCCTGGGAAAGTCACTTCACCCCAATTGCCTCACTGAAAAGAATAACCTCTCTTTTCTTTCTTTTTTTTTTTTCTAGGCAATGGGGTAGGAGAATACACAGAAGTATTCTAGAAGTATTCTTTACGCAGCAAGAAAACAAATGATTACCAATTTCTTGAAAGAGAACTTGGATGGCGTGGGAACATAATGTCTACTCCCCAGGACACCTCCTGTCCCCTCAGCCAGTGAGACCTTGGGAAGATGTTACCCCATCTTCAACACACATCATTCTATGTGTCCCATGCCTAAACCCCGACTGACCCCTCTACAATGCAGAAAAAGGATGAATACTCTCCTCTCCCGAAGTACAAGATCAAGTTTGGTAAATATTCCCTCCCCTCGCACTCTCGCCGCCTCCCATTCTTCTGCCTGTCCAACAATTTGCAACATCCTTCCCCAAACTTGAAGCCTTACTTCTTATGAACTGGCTGCCAAGTCACAGAGGTAACTATCCATCCAGGACAGCTCTTTCAGGGAAAAAATTCTTCTAAACCACATCATTTCCCTTCCTTTCCTCTCCTGGTTTTCCGTATCTTGTACTTTGGTCACCTGTCAATAAGTTTTTTGGGGTGTATATATGTGTGTGTTTTGCCAGACCTGAGGGGACTTTCTCTATTAACGTCAGTAACTTCAGAGAGTTGATCTCCTTGGGGATACTGGGAAGTTAAGTGACTTGCCCAGGGTCACACCATCAATTTGTTTCAGAAGCTGGACTGGGACCCATCTTCCTCAATCTGAGTCTGGCTCTCTACTCATCACACCTTGCTCCCTCTCACAATACTAATGCAGAGACCTAATGGGGCAGGAAGACAGGAACTCAAACGAAAGAGCCACCAACAGAAATAGATTCTTCCAGGAGCTGCTTGCCACCCCTACATCCACCCACACCACCGCCACGCCAACACAAAATAAGCAAACAAACAAAAAACTAGCAGTATTTGAGTTCTACACATGAATCTCCCCACACTCATACAGCCATGATGGTCATTCCACCGCCAGAAGCAGCATCTCCTCCTAAGAAGATACAGATTTAATTCTGGTTAATCAGCGGGCACCAAGGTCGTAGAAAATTGACCGTTCAACGTGAGATTATAGACACAATCTGAATCTGAGGGTCCTGAATTGCCAATGCTCTGTCAGTGTGTTGTGCAATCCAGCTGATCACACTCACCCCAGATTGTTACAACTGCTTCTACTAAGACAGAGAATTCCAGTCATTTCCTCCCATTCTCTACTTTCCTTCTGAAAACCCTTCGAATGGGTCAGCTATAGAAATAGCTCTCTGACCACTTCACCCCAGTCATTCCTGTATCAAGAATTTTAGGCTTTACCTCCACATTTGACTCCATTCCACATTTCAGCCTGAGTGGCTGAAGTTTGCAAACAAGGTGGAGGTTACATCAGACAAATAAGGCAGCCCCCATTGTGACAACCCAAACCTCTGGTATCACCTACCAGCAACCAAATGAAGAGTGATTTGGTAAATGGGGAACCAGGAGTTGAAAGCTACTATCATACCTTTTACCAGCTCAACAATCTTTGTTCTCTCTACTGGTGCCAGAGAATTTGTAACCCCCATCTTCTTCACCTTTGGTAAGTAGGCATGGAGACAGTGACTGTTGTCTTGACCCATCAAAATGATGGTCCCTTTAACACTAGCTTTTACCTTGTGTTTCTAAAACATCTTCACATCTATTCATTCTCATGTATTCAGACTAAGGACCAGTCCGACCCCCTCCCTCAAGCCTCAGGTAACTGTTTTGAGATGGTGGACCATTTCATAGAATGATTAGAAATTTAGTTCTGGAAGGGGACTATAAAGAAAGATCATCTTTATAGCCAACGAAACATGCCCCTATCTAACAGCAGAAAAGTGATGGACTCTGGGAAAGAAATAAAGCATGTCAGATGTGCTCTCTACATAGGGATGTTTTATTGATTTGTTTTACTTAATTGCACTTCTTTGTTACAAAGGAGAGTTATAATTCGGGGGTGTCATTAAGATGGAACAGTGATGTTTAAAAAATATTAGATAAAACATTTATATTTTTAAAATAAAGATTATCCAGCCCAATAGTTTCCAAACTTTTTTGACTGCACTCTTCTATCAGTAAAAAATTTCTGTGCATGCCCCCATAATAGTTACACATTTATAAATTATATACATGTTACTAAACTGACAATTATATACACTAGTCCGTTAATCAAAAAGCATTTACTAATCACTTACTGGGGATACAAAGAAAGGCAAAAATAATCCCATCCCCAAGAAGTTCACATTCTTATGTAGAAGGCAGAGTGTACAAAGAAGACATACACAGAATAAATATGTGGTCATCTTAGTAGGGAAGACACTAACAACCTAGAGGACCAGGAAAGGTCTCCTGCAGGAGGTGGGAGGTATGCTGAATCTTGAAAGATTTGGAGATGAGGAAGCAGAATATTCTAGGCATAAGGGTCCACCACCCAATACAAGGAGTCTCTAAAGATGAAGTATTATGTATGAATAGATCAACATAGCTAGATCAAAGAATAGAGAATTAATTAAGTGTAAAAAGACTAGAAATGGATGAAGGGGCCAGGTAATGAAGAGATTTAAATGCCAGAGGATTTTATATTTGATCCTTGAAATAATAGGGAGTCAGGGAAGTTTAATGAAGGGAAGAAGGGGAGAGGAAAGATGCATAGACTGACCTAGAAGCTTTAGGAAAAACACTTTGGCAACTGAATAGAGGAGGGTCAGGACCAAGAAGTGGCTTGAGACAGGGACACTAATTAGAAGGCTATTGCCATAATCCAAGCAAATTGATGAGAGCCTATATGTCGACAGTGTGAATGGAAAGAAAATGAAATATATGAGAGGTGTTGTTGCAAGGGTAAAAACAAGATTGGCAACGGATTCATATGTGGGTGAGTGAGAGCAAGAGGTCAGGATGTCACTAGGGAAGTGATCTCAGGAGACTAGGGGGTGGATGAGACAGACAAAATAACGTTTGATCCTAAAATCAATAGGAAGCCACTGGAGTTCATGAACAGTAAGGAAGTGACATGAGCAGACCTGCGCTTTAAGAAAAAGTCACTTTGGCTGCTGTGTTGGGAATGTATTAGAGAAGGGATAGACCTGAGTCAAAGAGACTAAGTTAGGAAACTGTTACTTTAAGTGAGAGGTTATGAGGCATTGAACTAAGGTAATGGTTATATAAGTAGGGAGAAGAGGAAAAATACAAGAGGTGTTGGGGAGGTCAATATGGCATGACTTCAATATCTGGGGTGAGAGAGAGCGAGGAGAAATCAATAACAGCAGGGTTGAGAGCCTGAGCGACTAAATGGATAAGATGGTGTGCTCCACAGAAATAGAGAAGCTCAGAAGACAGGTGGGTTGGGGGAGAACGACATAAAGAGGAAAGGTAATGAATTCTCTTTTGGTCATGTTGACTTTGAAACACCTATGGCACATCAAAATATCCCATAGGCACTTCATGATGTATGACTGGAGTTCAAGAGAAAGAGTATGGCTGGTGACTATATATACACATGTATACATACACACATATATGTATGCATACATATGTATGAGATACAAATATATAAACACACATATATGTACACATACACATACACGTGTGTGTGTGTGTGTGTGTGTGTGTGTGTGTGTGAGTGTCTGTATTCCACATCGAGAAAAGGGAATACCTACTATTGGAGGGTGTGATATGAATAAGTAAAGGAAATTAAGGGGTGGTTATTGAGATGGGAGAGCCAAATGCAGCAGTGTTAGGACAATCCAAAGAAGAGAGAATAAGTATCCAGAAGAAGAGGGGTGGTCAGCGTGGTCAGAGAAGGATGAGGACGAGAAAAGGCCATCGGATCTGGCAATTAAAAGACCGTTGGTAACTTTGAACAGAACAGTTTCAATAGAATGAAAAGTCAAGGATAAGATGGAGGTGGAGAACCTGGGTTACAGGAAGCATGGTGGTGCCCTCTCCAGAGATAAGGAAGTTCAAAAAACGGGTGTATTGGGAGTAAAAGATAATGTCATTGTAATCCATCTATATCTGTTCATTCTATGCTACTCACTCTTTCCCACTGAAAAATGAAGAGTTTGTGCAAGGTTTTCCCCAGAGTTCAAAGACTGCAGTGGTCACAATCCAGAGAATATTGGGTGAAGCCAATGGGTGATAAGGAATGGTGGAGTTTTGCCAACACAAATGCCATCTGGTGCCTAGGTCAGAAGTTAGGTTATGATATTATAACCTCTATGAAGGACCAACACATTTGTGTACAACCATTGAAAGCCAGATGTGCAAGGGAGTGCAGAGAAGTGTTAAAGGAAATGGTTAAGTTGTGCTAGAGACAAATCCCACCAATAGCAGGGAGTAAGGGGAGGCAAGGATGGGACCCATCTTCTAATTTGATAATTGGTTGATCAACTCATCCCTTAGGGTCAAGTCACAACCCCCTTGGGGTCATTCCAATGCCCCCACTTTGAAGACAACTGATCTGAACTAGCTGCCCTCATTTTACAGATGATGAAGCTCAGAATCAAAAAGATTTAGTCCCTTCCCCAAGGTTACAAAGTTAAGTAGTGGCAGAGAGATCTAGGGCTAGAGCCTCAATTTTCTGATGCTATTCAACTTTATTTTCATGATACCACACAATAATTTTGGGGAAGAAGTTAAGTGTGTCTTTAACTAAAACCACATATTGCATTTTCCTTTGATATGCCAATCATAGACTTTTGTATTTTATCTTTGTTCAGGCTGAGTTAGGTTTGGGATCCTTCCTGAGCTAACCATCTCCAAGAGACATAAACAAGATTCCCACATAATAAATAAGCTTTAGATATATGAGGTGGCTTTAAACCCACCTTGCCAGAGGGGGAAAATTGTCCTTTGTCAAGTAATCTGGGACCTTCCCCTATAACTCCATCCCACTCTGAATTTTAATTCGGCCAAGAGAGATGCTCAGTAGAGCAAGTGTGATATACTTTTGCTTCCATATCCACACTCGAACCTCAGTTCCCCACAGAAGAAAAATAACATAGCTACTTTGCCCTTTTGCTTACCATCTACACCCTCAATTATTTGGGCCCTAAGATAGAAAATCTGAGTGTGAAGGAACATGTACATCAGTGTGCCTCATCGTCCAGGCCCTAACTCCAAATAATCAGATGGTCTAGAACAGCATTTCCTCAAGTGATTCAGCCATGGACTGCTTTGAGGCATGAACTATATGAATTCAAATCTTAAGGGCTGGTCCAGGAGACAGAAAAAAGGCAGAGCTTGGGGAAAGTAGAGTGTTAATTAGAGGGAAATAAGCTTATTTTTTTAAATCATTATGTAAAATATTTTTATATACATAATTTTATATTTCATATATCAGAGGAAAAATTATCACCAGCATTGAAATTTTCTTATGGGACTCTAATGGTTCCCTTTAGGCAGAACACCAGGGTTCTGGTTTGGATAATGCCGGTAAGCCTATTTTTTTTCCTATACTTGTATTATATTTTGGAGCAGCTATCTGGATGCCTACGTGCTTATGTTTTAGATAATCTTTTTTTTTTTCAAAATAAAAGATAAAATCATACCAAAGTGAAATTCCAGGTGTAGGTTCTTCGCAGAAGTCGGTCTCCAAAACACTTGGAACATTCCAGAGGTGACATCACAAAAGACTAGCGCACATTCTCAGGGGACATTGTTGCCTCAGAGCCACACAGACTCAAATATGGCATTTCAGTTTAGTGATAGGCAGACAAGTAAATTACTCTTGGCCATCTTTGTCTACACAGTTCAACAGAGCAGTATGACACATAATGAACCCCAACAAATGTTCCCCTGGTTTGGTCATCCTTGAAAAAGGACAATTTCCCCCCTCTGGCAAGGTGGGTTTAAGGCCACCTCATTTATCTAAAGCTTATATATTATGCGGGAATCTTGTTCATATCATTTGAAGATGATTAGCTCAGGAAGGATCCCAAACCTAACTCAGCCTGAACAAAGATGAAATACAAAAGTCTAAGGTCCAAAAAATTAAATTAAATTATTTTAAAAGTCTAACATCTACACCACACTATTAGGTAATTGGGCTTTGTGACAAAGCCCCAGGCTTCCCAAGCTCCTATTCCTTCAACTTCCTCCTCAATTAATCAGTCCGAGAGAGGAACAAACCATCCCATTTAAGCCCTTTCGCTGTTAACTTACTTAGTCATAGAATGAGAGAAATTCAGAGCCAGAAAGGATGTGGGGTCATTTAGTCTCAACCTCGGGAAGACCTAGGGGAAGACCTCCCACATCATAACCCCAGAGACAGCATAATCACGATGAATAAGACTCCCGGTGTTTTCATATGACTGATCCCTTTGCTCTCAGGCAGATGTCAAATCAAATCCCAGGAAAATTGGGTCTTATATAGTATTAGGGTTGACCTTAGAATGCTATGATCCTGCAGCTCATTCAGAGCTGTTTTTAGAGACAAACTGAGTCATTTGAGGGGTATCCCAACCTCAGTATAGGCATATCCAATCATTCATCACCTATGTTCTTTTCCCTACTGGGAATCAGATACCCCAGCACTCAGACGCCCCAGCTTTTGTCTTATACTTAATAATTCCCCTATTATTCTTCATACTAACGTTCTCATCACTCTATGTTCTGTGAGTAAGCCCTTCTAAATTTGAATTGTGGGCCTGACACTGAGCCTTGAATTACACATGCCTAGTAGGTATAAATCTAGGCAGGCAGGAACAGCAGAAGGAAAGGGAAAGATATCCGTCCATTTCAGGGGCACCATACTTCACCCTCAGCCTGGGATGAAAGGATTAAGATACGTGCAAAAAATTCAGCCTTGTTTATGATTAGGTGGGAACATGTCAGAGGATTAGACTTCCACCATGGAAGGATTGCCAAAGATTTGTCCCAGAAGCCCCAGTGAATACTTATAGCAACCTGCAACCAATTCTCTGGAAATAAGGCGCAGAGTTAGTTGGTGACCTTTTTCCTCCTTTGCTTTGTGGATAAAATGGTGGCTCAGTTGTAATAGTAACTTGTCAGATGCAGTCTAGTGCAATGGAAAAGACCATTCATCAGACCAGGCAAGGTACCTGGGTTCTAATCCATGTTCTCTCGTTAACTCTTTGTGATCATAGGTAGGCAGTTGACTTCTTTGAGACTCCTCATCTATGGAAACAGGAGATTAGATTAGATGATTATCTATAGAGTTCTCCAAGGTATAATGGTCGAAGATTCTACTCCATCCTTTACTAAGTCTCTTTGTTCCCCCGATTTCCAAACTATACACAAAAGAATGGGGAGCATTTGTTACATTTACTTAGCTCATTGGCTTTGTAAGGACAACATTGGCTTTGCAAGGAGGGCAGGCAACCAGAACTCTCTGATCCTAGGGTCTACAATAAACAGACTTGTCTATCAAAGACAAGTGTTCTTAGGGAAACACCTAGCTTCTACTCAAACTTTGACTTTCCCTTTTAATAGTTATGTGGGGAACATACTGAGATAAGGGGAAGTTAGGCTGGCTCCATAAAATGATGTATAACTGACTGTGTTCATGCTGAATTCATCAATCAATGTAGTGAGTGACCATATATTCTCAACACCATGATAAGCATTACATAGAATACAGAGAAAATACAAGTCATGATACCTGACTTCGTGGAGCTTCTAATTGGGGAGAGTTCGCATCCTGCATCACCAGTAGCTATTGGACATTTCAAACTAGATGTACTATAGATATCTTAAATTCAACATCCTATATAGATATCGTTATCTTTTCCCAAAAACTCACCCTTCTTCTGAATTTCCCTATTGATACTAAGGGTACTATCATCTCTCAGGTTCATAAACTTTGTATTAATCTTTGACACCTCATTTCACTTAGCCACTCCATAGCCTAGGTATATCTAAAATAATTGGTGACAGTACAAGAAAGTAAAGAATGAAGGGTTAAACTATGTGGTACGGTTCAAATCTGATCTCAGACACTTACTATTATGACCCTGGACAAGTCTCCCTCAGTCTCAGTTTCTACATCAGTAAAAATGGGGATAACAATAGCACCTATCTCCTAGGGTTGTAATGGGAATTACAACCAATTAATAAGAAGTAATGGGAAATCAAGGTTGTATATAAGGATGGGGACTGATTGTGGAAGACCTTGGTGGGATGGGAACTGTGACTATAATAGGACTCAGAAAGGGTCTACCTGATTCAAAAGGAACAGAATAGATAAGAGGTGAGATCGAGTTTCAAGAAGATCTATTCATGAGATGAAATTCAAAAATCAGAGAGGAGGGCCATTTGAATCAAGGTTAATGGAGGGAGAAATAGAAGCACTGTTATCACAGATTTATGCTTCAGACCCCTGGATGGAAGGAGGAAATAGTCCAGTTTGAAGAATAAATTACAAACTTGGAATGGAAGAACGATGTAGTAGTGATACTTTTCTTTGCCAAAAGCAGAGTCACTACATTCCTAGATTGCCATAATTATAATTTCATTCTTCAAAAGGACATCAAGTGACAAAGAGAAGTGCTATTCTGAGCCTAATTCTGGACAACAAGAAATGATTAATAAAATAGAAAAAAAATGGAGAATTTGAGGACAACTGACCATTCTATTTTAAAATGTGTTATTATAGAAATGGAAAGTCAGGCGTGGTCTGTGTAGTATTGTAAGAAAAAACATTGAAATGACATTCATGATGGACAAGTTGAGTATGTTCAGATTGCTGTATCTATAATTTTAGGGAGTTAGCAATCCATCTCTAGCACTTTCTCTCACTCAATGTCTTTTGGTACCACTGTTAGAGATGTGAACTATTGACCTGACCCCATGTGCCAGTTCTTATGCTTCCAGGTAAAATTAATCATTTTAAATGTTGCTTTTGTTGGACCTCTGTCTTTTAAGAAACTGAAGAATATAATTTAAAACCTTTATTAGTGGACAAAAATTATACGTAGGAAGTCTTCCTAAGGGAGAGTAACATGTATGGACCCAGTCTGCCATCAAGCTCCCAATCCTATTTAAAGTACAATCAATCAACAATTATTTACTGAGACGTACGTAAGATACTGTCAGTGATGGTAGGAGTATGAGACATAGTGTTTGCCCTCCATGAATTTAAAGGAGAAATAAGATCTATATGTCCTTCAGTCACTTTTCTTCTAGCCCACAGATGTGGGCAGTCTTAAGATTCAGGCTCACATAAAGAGAAGACTGTGGATTTGAATTGGGGTCTGTGGATAGATTTCCAGGATATGAAGAGGGGAGGTCTATGAACTTGGCAGAGGGAAAATTGCGTCTTTATCTCAATATAATTAGTTTTCTTTGTAATCCTATACACTTTACTTAAAACATTTTTTTTCTGGAAAGGGGTCCTTAGCCTTGACCAGACTGTTAAAGGGCTCTCAGACAAAAGAAAGATTAAGAACATCTCCTGCTGTAAAGAGAGGAGAGTGGTACTGAATCTTAGGGAATGCCCATATTACGGGTAAGTAAGAGTATGAGTAAGAAAAGGCCATTTGGAGGCTAGGTGGCACCATAGTGCACAGAGCGCCAGGCCTGGAGTCAGAAAGGCTCATCTTCCTGAGTTCAAATCTGGCCTCAGACATTCATTAGCTGTGTGATCCTGGGCAAGTCACTGGACCCTATTTGCCTCAGTTTCTTCATCTGTAAAATGAGCTGGAGAAGGAAATGGCAAACTACTCCAGTATCTTTGCCAAGAAAACCCCAAACAGGAGTCACAAAGAGTCAGACATGACTGAGAAATGACCAAATAACAACAAAGAAAAGGAGTTATTGAAGGATACAGATGAGTAGTAATGTAGCATCATAAAGGCCAAAAGAAAAAAGTTTCCAGAAGAAAGAAATAATCAACAATATCAACAAATCAAATTCTGCAGAAAGTATACAACGAATGAGACTCGGAAAAAAAGCCGTCTGGTCATTAGAAAGGCATCAGGGGAAGTGGAAGCTGTATTGCAGATCGAAAGTGCTTAGTAAAAAAGTAGAGGCAACATAAGTTGTTGTTCAATCATATCTGACTCTTTGTGACCTCTTCTGGGATTTTCTTGGCAAAGATACTGGAGAGGTTTGCCATTTCCTTCTGCAGCTCATTTTATAGATGAGGAAACTGAGGCAAACAGGGTGAAGTGACTTGCCTAGGGTCACACAGCTAGGAAGTTATCTGAAGCTGGATTGAAACTCCGTTCTTCCTGACTCCAGGCCTGGCACTCTATCCATTGTGCCACCTAGCTGCCCATTTTGTAGAATGCAAATCATTCATTCAATCAAAGAATCACAGACCCTTTGAGTAAGAGAAGTCCTTTTCCAATTTCTATCTGGATAGGACTCCCCTCCCCAATGTTCTTGACATAGTCCATCAGGTGTTTGCCTGGAATGCTTCCAGTGACAAAGGGATCACTTCTTTCTAGGCTGCGTTCCTGACTCTCTTATCTTTCTCTATCGTGTTGCAGAAAACTGCTTTCCCCTGAAGTTCACTCTGTCCCAGGACTTGCCCTTCTTCTGATTGGCTGCTTCCTTCTAGAACATATACATTAAGGAAAACCACCCAGACCGGCCATGACTCCATTCCTCTCCAGGCTGCACATCTGACTCATCTCCATAGGACTTTGTCTACCGTGTTGCCATGCTACGTGCCTTCATTTTCCCCCTCTCATCCACCCCTTTATCTTCCCCTTCTTTCATGAATTATCTTCCCCAATGTAATTGGGAAATGTTTAATAAAAAATAAAATACAACATAGATAATGTTGATCTGTGGTTTTCTAAATAAATATATTGCCCATAGGGAAAGGATCTCTTTCTATTTGAGTTTGACACTACTGGAGTAAAGCACTGAGAAAAAGGTCCCTGTCCTCAAGAAGCTTATAGTCTAGTGGAAGAGACAACATGTCAATAGCTTGGTATGTGTAAGATAAATAAGGAATGTAGATGGAAGGTAACTTTAACAGGGAATTCCTAGGCATATTCTGGTAAATGTTAAACAACCAGGGGGCAAATGCGCACAAGACACCTTTTTAAGTTGCATTACTCACATTTTCCCATCGTTTTCTTAAGTCTAGATAATCAACAAGACAATAAATCAAAATGATTTGTATCATTTATCGATTTCTGAAGTGTAAATGCTCACACTGAAAATTTACGAATCAGCCCTCACAAGTCTGTTCAAGCTGGTTCCACATCATTCCTGGAAAGACCTCTAAGGCAAAAGACCTTCAAAGTTGACATGACCCAGTTATTCAATTTGTGGTTATTATTTTAAATTAATAATATAAATAAATTACAAGCTATTAGAAATATAATAAATAATTATAAATTAATATTATTATAAATTATAAATATATATTATAAAAATAATATAAATTATAAATAAAGTAATGATGATAAAAGCCAGGATTTACATAGGACTTTAAAGTTTGCTGAACACTTTACAAATATTATCTCATTTGATCTTCATGAAAACCCTGGGAGGTTAGTGCTATTATTATCCCCATTTTATAGGCTGAAAGGAGTTAACAGACTTACCCAGGGTCACACAGCTGCTAAGGGTCTGAGGCAGAATTTGAACTCAGATCTTCCTGACTCCAAGTCCCCCACTCTTATTAATAGAACCACCTAGTTTCCATAGACTTTAGTATGGAATCCACCTAAGGATTTTGACTAGAAAAGGAAAAAAGTTATAAGATAAGAGGGGACAGCACAGCCAATCTAAGGTCTTTTTAAAGTCCCAGTTCAACACTTATTAAGTCCCTACTATGTGTAAGGCGCTATGCATAAGGCTAGAGATACAAAGATTGAGAATAACACATTCCCTAACTTCACAAAGTTTACAATCTGAAACAGGAAATTAGGTATGTTCACAAATCAGTGTGATGTCAAACTGAATGTGACAGAGACAAAGGAGAGTCCCAGATGAAGGAATAGAACAAATTTGATGAGGGAGAGATTACTTCCAGCTGAAAGAAACAATTAAGGCTTCATTGAAATAAAGATAATTTTTTTTTCTGGTCCAAGTTCACAGACTCCATGAAATCTATCTATAGACCACAGGTTAAGGAATTCTCTGCCATAAAGGATTAGAAGCTTCTGAGAAGCTTCAACAGCAGATGAAGAATGGAGTGTGACTCAGCTGTGGAGCGTGGCTCCACGCTTGGGGGAGGGCAGGGACAGGATGAGTTCAATGAACAGTTTGACAGGAGCATAGAATACATAAAAGGGAGTAGGGCAAAGAAAGGAAGGGGGAGCTGTATATTTCATTTTCTTTTTTGGCTAGAGCAATGGGGTTAAGTGACTTGCCCAGGGTCACACAACTAGTAAGTGTTATGTGTCTGGGACTGGATTTGAACTCAGGACCTCCTGACTCCAGGGCCAGTTCTTTATCCACTGTACCACCTCGCTGATCCCAAGTTCTTGACTTTAACCACGCACTCTTTTAGCAGTCTGGTGAAGTCTATGGACCTATTTCTCAGAATAATTTTTTTTATTCAATTCATAATTGAAAGAAATGTTCCATTCTGTTAAAGGTTAGTGAAAATAAAAATATTTTTCTTTTCTTATCTAAGTTCACAGACCCCCTCTCCCCTCTGAAATCTATCTCCAGGCTAAGAATCTCTACTTAGTATGACCTTCCTTAATTCAGAGTCTGGACTCAGAAACCAACCAGAAACTCCTCAGATTTTGACTGTTCTCTTCCAGATTTGGTCCTTTTGGTTTTCAGAGATCTAAGAAGAATTTCCCATGGAAGGCACTGAGTGTCAGGGACATTAAATGCTCTTCTGTTCAAGAAAGTCAAATAGGGTCACCAGGATAAAACTCAAAAAAATTACACCTAGGAGAAAATAATTGGCAGAGTAGAGGCAAGATCAGGGATGTTATGTCCAGTCCAAAGCTCTAAACAGGCTGCCTACGGGGATAGATATGTGTAAATGACGAGCCAACCCTCTGCTCCATTTCTGAGTGACAAGGAGAAAATTGAGGGTTTCGCTTATTAGGGCCAGCCTAATAGTGATTTATGTGATCCTGTATATTTTAATCTAACCAAAATTAAAAATCATCAAATTAGCTAAGTGTATAATCCCTTAAATTAATTGCCCATTAGTTACTTCTTAATGATAATGGAACACTTACCAAATAACATGTGATCTCTGGATAGTGCCAAATGAATTCATTAAATTATTTCTTGAAAAAGCAACAAGAATCCCATTTACTCCAATTTAATCATTGGCTTATAGGAGTCCCATTCTCAGATAAATGGCACAAAGCTGGGACTGCCATCAACCTGGTGAAGGACAATCTTTTAAGGTTTACACAAAGGGCAAAATATCTCACCTCCACACCTGTGCACCACTGGAGAATCAAAGAACAGGGGGAGAAATCACATTGAACAGGGATAACAAAGGAAGAAAGAGGAAAAAATAGGCACCTAATCTTTGAGTGACCAATTCGATGCGTTGCTGAACCGCAGTTAGAGAAACACATAGTATATAGCAGAGAAATGTTAGTATTTTTAATATCTCAAGGAGTAAGAAAACCTGGAGCTCATCAGAAATTATAGCAAGTAGTGATGAGTATTTTCCTACAAATTTTGCCCTCTTTATGGGATCAAATTAAAAAGTGAGGTTATAAAAATCATAACAATTAGAATCTTTCCCTCTACTAAAACTTCCCTTAGATTTCCCCAGGTAAATATTGTATTCTCAGTAGAATGTAAACTCCTTGAGGACAAGGATTATTTTATTTTTGTTTTTCTATCCCAAGGCAGGGTGCTTTGAAAACAGGCGCTTAGTAAATGTTTTTTAATTGAATGGAATTCATCTCCTTCATAAGCAGCGCTCTCTCTTCTGGTCACTGAATCTCAGAGTTAGTTGCTTATACTTTTATGGAAATTATCATATAATCATTCAACTGATATTTATTAAGTGTTGACTGCGTGCTAGGCATTATGCTTAGCACTGGAGACAAGAGAGGGGGAAAAATGGCGCCAGACTTCAGGGAGCATTAGGAAGACAATGCGTAAATAAGTAGGCACAGAACAGACATGTATTGAGCAGATGAAAGGTAATGTGAGAGGAGACATCACCGGCCAGGGGACCAGGAAATGCCTGCCGCAGGAGGTGGGATCTGAACCAGGTCTTAAGGAATCCGGAGAAACGAAGAGGTGGAGGTGAAGGAGCCGGCCATTCCAGTGCCAAGGTACCGAGACAGGAGCTAGAGTGCCCTGCTCATAGGCCAGCCTTGTCAGAGTTTAGCCTACGTATAGGGAAATAAAGCATGAGAAGATTGGCAAAGGCAGGAAAGGGCCTGATTACAAAGAGATTTAAATGACAGTTGCTGTTCAGTCACATCTGACTCTTCATGACCCCATTTGCCCCCCCAAAAAAAAACCCAGATGGGGTCACAAAGAGTCAGACATGACTGAAACAATTGATGGATAGATAAAGCAAACAAATGGATAGATATAGATATATGAACAGAGATAGATACGAAAATTATCTGCATGGCTAGGGAAAATATATATGTGTGCGTGTGTGTGTGTGTGTGTGTGTGTATGTGGAAATCATTTGCATAAACATACAGTTATTTGTACAGATTAATGTCTCCCTTATTACATAAGCTTCTTGAGGGCAAGAACTCTGGCTTATTTATCTTTGAAATCTGCCAGCCCAACTTGGTAGTAGGCATTCAAGAAATATTAGTTGAAAGAATAAATGAATGAATCAAAAAACATTGTCAAATGAAGTAGAGACACTGTAATGAAATTCCTTCAGCATCCTAGCCAGTATGCTTCTGTAAAAATAAATGAATAGCTAAATAAAGAAATGGATGGATAGATATAGAGATAGATAGATAGATAGATAGATAGATAGATAGATAGATAGATAGATAGATAGACAGATAGATAGATACATAGATAAGTAAATAAATAAGTGTGCTAGGTTTGAATCTCAGCTCTGCCCCCTTATTGCCTGTGAGAACTTGGGCAAGTTACTTCATGACATCATAGACTTTGCCAAACTGGAAGAGACCTTAGAGGATATCAAGGCGAACAACCTCATTTACAGATGAGGAAATTGAATCCCAGAGAGGTCAAAATCATAGGGTTGAACTAGATGATTCCCAAAGTATGCTTTAGCTCTAATTCTGTGGTCCTAATATCTGACGTTTTAGGACATAGCGGTTAAGTTTATGCTCGCAGTGAAGAAATTTAAAAAAAACCATGATTAATTTTATTAGAAGCACTGGATAGATTTGTTCCACTCTAAAAAAAACCCACCTCAATATATTAAATAAAAGCCAGAAACAATGGATAAATTAGTTATTATTCATATTACAAAAGGATGCTTCACTTTTCAAAATAATTTCCCACCGTTCCTTCAAATAATGAACTATATTCATACATTTAAAAGATTATTTGATTTTCCAAAATTCAGTTTTATACACAACTCTTTATGAACATATCTACTGTATTGGAGGGTTGGGTTCAAGTCTTGCCCCTGACATATACTGGCCATGTAACCCTGAGGAAAGTCACTGAATCTATTAAGTTACCAATCTGCATTGGTAGAGGGAGTTTCCACTCCAGAAATTCCTTAACACTAATGAACACACGGGTGCAGACACTGCTCTCCACCCTCTCCTCCTAAAGAAAAAAAAAACAACAAACCACCATTGTGTATAATCCGAGATATCTCTCTCTGTGTCAATATTGATGTGCTTTGAGAGCCTGGTTTAAGTGATGTTTTAAAAAGAACCTGATGAGGCAGCTAGGTGGCACGATGGATAAAGCACCAGCCCTAGAGTCAGGAGGACCTGACTTACTAACTGTGTGACCCTGGGCAAGTCACTTAACCCCAATTGCCTTGCCCCCCCCCAAAAAAACCCACAACAAGTACCTGAGACAATATTCACTGGGGGATTACTCAGGGTAAATATAGGAGGAAGCAAAGAAGGAAACCAAAGAAAGACAGAGACAAGGGCAGCTAGGTGGTGCAGTGGACAGAGCGCTGGACTTAGAGTCAGGAGGACCTGAGTTCAAATCTGGATTCAGAGACTTGACACTTAGTAGCTGTGTGACCCTGCGCAAGTCACTTAACCCCATTGCCAAGCCCCTCTCCCCCCCAAAAAAAGACAGAGACAGAGAAAATGATCAGCAAGAAACTTGAGTGAACCCTAGA
The DNA here is from genome assembly GCF_003287225.1 of Phascolarctos cinereus. Taxonomy (NCBI): domain Eukaryota; kingdom Metazoa; phylum Chordata; class Mammalia; order Diprotodontia; family Phascolarctidae; genus Phascolarctos; species Phascolarctos cinereus. The sequence goes on from NW_027556180.1 coordinate 87,795,225, forward strand.
TTTGTTTCAATTCACAAAGTTGACCAAGACACATAGTACTGAATTTTTATTCTGTGGGACATTCTGACTTAAGGGCAAACAGGAAAAGCTGTTTTTTGTTGGGGGGGTAACCTGCCACAATGAAAAGAATCCTGAACAGAGTCAAAATAGGTGGGTCTCAGTTCTGCCATTCGCTTCCTTTGTGACATTGGGTGAATCACATAACGTCCAGAACCTTGGGATAAAAATATCAATGCTGTCTACTTCACAGGAATGATGTGAGGCTAAGACAGCATGGATAATGTCTGCTCCTTGATATGTTCTTCTCTTTAAGTTTTCCTGAAAGTGCTCTCTGCTGGTTCTCCTCCTACTAGGCTGACCATTTCTTCCCAGTCTCTTTTTCTGGCTCTTCGTCCGACTCACGCCCACTAACTGTGGGTGTCCCTCAAAGCTCTGTCCTGGGCCCTCTTCTCTTCTCCCTCTATACTATTTGCTTAGTGATCTCATCAGTTTCCATGAATGTAATTACTATCTTTGTGCTGACAATTCTCAGATCTTTTTATTTAGACCTAAGCTCTCTCCTGACCTCCCACCTCACATCTCCAACTGCCTATTGGATGTCTCATAGACATCTTAAACTCAACTTATACAAAACTGGACCTATGGTTTTTCTCCCCAAAAACCTCCCCTCTTCCTAACTTCTCTGTGACTGTCAAGGGTCCCACCATCCTCCCAGTCATCCTGGCTGACACCACCTAGATGCCATATTGACTCCTCACTCCCAACCCCTATATCCCATTAATTGCCAAGTTACATCGTTTCTGCCTTTGTAGTAACATCTCTCCCATACGACCCCTTCTCTCCTCTGGATGGGACTATTACAATAGCCAGGTGTGGTGTCCTTGACTTGTCATTCTCCACTCCAATCCATTCTCCACTCAGTTGTCAAATTAATCATCCTAAAGTGAAAGTGTGATTCTTATCTCTCTCTCTCTCTCTCTCACTCTCTGTCTTGCGCGAGCGCGCGCGCGCACACACACACACACACACACACACACACACACACAGCCATTCAATAAACTCCAATGGCTCCCCCAGTACTTCCAGGATCAAATTAAAAATCATTCGTTTGGTTTTTCAAGCCCTCCTCAGCCTGTTGCTTTCCTACCTTTCTAGTCTTCTTATACCTTATTCCCGTTCACATGCTTTGCAATCCAGTGACATCAGCCTCCTTGCTGTTCTCACACATGGCACTCCATCTCCTGACTTGGCATTTTCATTGGATGTCTGCCATGCCTAGAACTTGCTGCCTATTTATCTCTGCCTCCTGGTTTTCTGGCTTCCTTCAGTTCTCATTTTAAAGACCTACCTTCTAGGAGAAGTCTTTCCTGGCCTGCTTTGATCTTAATGTCTCTCTCTGATGTTATCTCCAACTTATCCTGTATGTATCTTGTTTGTATATAGTTGTTTGTATGTTATCTTCCGCATTAGACTATGAGCTCCTTGAGGGCAAAGACTTTTCACTTTCTTGTTTCTCTAGCACTTAGGATGATGAATGCCAGGAACATAACTTAATAAATGCTCCTTGACTTGAAACATCATAAAGCACTTTGTAATCAACCATAAAGAATGTATGTAGGTATAAAGTTATATTATCATTACATTCCCACATCCAAATATCTTGTGTGGATGGTCAATTCAAACCCTTTTAGCAGCTACGGCCTAATCACCCACATAGGAAAAATCAAATGGTTGAAGAAAGTCTATCGTCCAAATTTTATGGCATGGCTTATGATCTTTAGAGCTTATCCAGCAGTTTATGTATATGTATGTGTATATGTGTATATGTTGTGTGTTATATATATATATATATATATATATATATATATATATACAAATACATACATATATGTGTATATGTATGTGTGTGTGTGTGTTGTATGTATTTATATACATACAAACTGGGCTGTTGTTTCGTTTTCAGTCATTTTCAGTCATGTCTGACTCTTCATACCCCATTTGGGGTTTTCTTAGTAAAAATATTAGAGTGGTTTGTCATTTCCTTCTCCAACTCGTTTTACAGGTGAGGAAATGGAGGCAAACAGGTGATTTGCCCAGGGTCACACAGGTAGTAAGTGTGTCTAAGACTAGATTTGAACTCAGATCTTCCTGACTCCAGGCCCAATGCTCTAGGCACTGTGCCACCCAGCTGTCCTACATATTGGGTACAAATGGTGTAAATGGACAATGAGTTAGGCCTTACAAGAGTGGGGAACCTATGGCCCTTTAGGTCCTCAAGTGTGGCCCTTTGACTGAATCCAAACTTCACCAAACAAATCCCCTTAATAAAAGGATTTGTTCTGTAAAACTTGGACTCAGTCAAAAGGCCGCACACAAGGACCTAGAAGGCCTCGAGACTGCAGGTTCCCCACCCCTGAAACGGGAGGAGGAGAGCAGAGTGGATTGACTTCAGGAAATCATAGAGCTCAGTGGTCAAAAGACAGGGTTCAAACTCTAGTTCTGCCACGTTCTACTTCATTCAGCTTGGGCAAGTTATTTAACATCTTTGCCTCAGTTTCCTTACCTGTAAAGTAAAGGAGTCATAAAAGACTAGATAACATCTGAATTCCTCTCCAACTTTAAATCTATGATCCAATGATTTTAGGACCCACATTTCTCCCAGAAACAAAAGCCCCTATTTTGAAAATACCAACATTCCACCCAGAGTGGTTGAGAGTCATGGAATCCCAGTGTTTCTAGGGATCGGAAAATGAATATCACCTGAAAGAGACTAAACTGTCTAGGTAGATGAGAATTTAGGTTTGCAGCCTCAGTAGAAGAAAGGATGAGCAATGGGGCACACTTACTGAAGTGCTTTAAAATTTCCCATGTGGTCTTCTTCTGATTTGCACTTTTTTTCTTTTTTTGGCACTTGGGGTTGAGTGACTTGCCCAGGGTCACACAGCTGTTTGGTCTGAGGTCAGATCTGAACTCAGGTCCTCCTGACTTCAAGGCCTGTGCTCTCTCTGCTGCTTCTCCTAGCTGCCCCTGTGATTTGCACTTTCAAGCATTAATTACTCTTGAGACCAATGATACGTGGGGTGACTATATACATGGTGAAGTGAGCAACAATTTCCCTACTATGCAGGTAGATTGATATGAGACAAAGAAAGGTCTAATATGGTTCACATGCTATATAGAGCAAATGTTAATAAAGTCCAATTAATTTGTGTTGTCATGTTACATTAATATTGATTAACATTCAATAAATTGGGATGATGAAAACTTTTATCTCTACAATGAATGTTAGACTAAGAACCACAAAATCATTCAGTAAGATTATTGGAGCTCACCTGAAATTCATTTGGCTAATTTCCACATAATTTCAAAGACTCAATTATGATCATTGGGCTCTATACTCCTGGTGTGGGGAAACTCTACTACCAATTCATTGACAACCATTCTGCAGTTACAAGTTGGGCTTGGAATCAGGAAGACCTGAGTTCAAATCCTGATTTAGACATTTGCTAGTTTGTGTAACCCTGACCAAGTCACGTACCCTGCCTCAGTTTCTCCACCTGTAAAATGGGGGATATTATTATCCTCATTGGGGAATATATTGCAGTATATGCTTCCCAGAGTCTTTGTGAAGATATAATGAAGTGATATTTATAAGGACCCTCATCACAGTGCCTAACACATAGTAAGCACTTTTCAAAAATGCTTGTTTCCTTCCTTAATATTCTTAGAGAGTTGCCTGGAGCCCTAAGAGTTTAGCTGACTTGTCCATAGTCACCCAGCTATATGTGTCAGAGGTCAATCTTTTTATTTTTTTTTATTTTTTTATTTTTGGCTAGGCAATGGGGTTAAGTGACTTGCCCAGGGTCACACAGCTAGTATGTGTTATGTGTCTGAGTTTGGATTTGAACTCAGATCCTCCTGAATCCAGGGCTGGTGCTCTATCCACTGCACCACCTAGCTGCCCCAGAGGTCAATCTTGAACACAGGTTTTCCCTCTATTCTCCACACCACCTTGTGTTTCTATAATGTTGAATTATAAACTTGGGCTCCTGTCTTTGGAAAGCTTCTCACAGACTTTTCAAACTGAAAGTAAATAAGCATCCCATTATCACAAGTCAAACATTAGCTGACCGTCCCTACCAGAAGTCCCATCTGATTTTATTCAACAGCATAGAACTAGAAAAACGTTATACACAATGCCTCCAACTGCCATTTTTTTAGGAGCAAACACGTATCTGCATGTGAACGAATGATCAGTAGGATTGGAGAGAAACGTAGAATGAGTAGCTGATAAACTGTCATTATTTGTATGTTAATTTTTTTTATGAATGGTTTTGAAAGTATATTCAAATGGAGGGATTTTTTGTTATGTCAAGTTAAATCTGGGAGGAGAAAGCATCTCTAAAATAATACATAAACATTTTTATTGAACACCAAAATAGGCAATTTCCCCTCAGGGAGAAGCTAGGAAGTTAGCAAGGAAGTTGTTCTTGTCTCCCCTCACTTAGAGGTAATATACCATTGTTTCCATATGAAGTCTGAGTTTTGAGATGCTGGCAAGACAGCGATTTCCCCTCGCGCTACATCCCCTTCCAAATTGTTTGGCGGGAGATCGACAAAGGCAGTTCTTTAAATGCAGGTTCTATTTCCCAATCATCCCTTTCTCTTCCCAGAAATGAAATGCTCATAGAAACTTTAAACTAGAAACACATTCAACAATCTGCTTGAAATTCTTTTGTGCCATGCTCAAATGAATCTGTAAGTGCCCAATCGTTTGGAATTCATTATACAGCACTCGTGCTGAATTAATTTAACATCCAAGTGAGTCACACATCTGTCCAAGTTTTCTCTTTGCAGTGGAATTAGTTGATTGGACACACAGGGATAAAGTTGTAATGAGCAGCCGGAGGCTTAGACCACCCAAAGCAGGGCACAGGAAAAACTTGCATAGCAAAAGCCCCCACAGACCAGCAGGGTAAGCTGAAAATATAATTGTGTACAGGTAGTGTACATCCCACTAAATTCTGTTCAGGACTATGGGATCTCAGTGGTTTTTTTTTTTTAGGCTGGAATGGGACTGAGAGATGATCTAGTCCCACCACATAGTTTTACCAAATGGCATAACTAAGCTGGAATAACCTATTCAAGATGGCCCGGCTGGTTACCGTGACCAGGACTAGAACTCAGGTCTCCTACTTCCAGTAAAGTGATCTTTCTACCAAACTAAATGTCTTAGACCCTTTTTATTCACCAAGATCTAGCTTTTACTTCTCAGAGCTGCTTCTAGACTGATGATTTTCATCAGAGACTCTAAAATGTCAAAGACATCAAAGTGCTTTAAAATGCCTGTATTTGCATTCAGAATTAAATTCTTGAGAAGCATGTGGCATAATGGATAAAGAGGCCATTTTGGAGTCAGGAAAACCCAGGTCCAAGTTTTGCCCATGCAGCTTTTTAAGGTATAATTACAGAGAAGTTGACAATCTGCCTCTTTGGAGGGACTTTGATATGGGTTAAAATCAGAGGTCTGGACCCTTCCCCACCCTATTCTATTCCCCCAACCAAGAAAAATGAAATCATTTTGGAGACTTCTATGCTCTTAAGGGAAAGAACACATGATACAAGTAACCACAGAACTCTCTATGAGCTTAATAATAATAGCTAACATTTACATAACACTTTAAAATTCGCAAAGCACTTGATATATATTATTTCATTTGACCTCCCAGCAACCCTATAAAGTAAGTGCTATTATTATTTTTCTTTTCAGATGAGGAAAGTGAGTCTGAGAAGTTAAGCACCTTGCCTGGGATCACACACATAGTAAGCACCTGAGGCAGAATTCAAATTCAGGTCTTACTGACTCCAAGTCCAGGGCTCTATCCATTACACTACCCAGCAGACTTCATATGCTTTCATATACTGTTCATTCCATGGTGGGGCGAGGGGGGGAAGACATATTAGGAAAAAAATTAGTACAAGTACCTTTGTGGTATGCATGGCTTAGCTTATGTAGAGATTAAAAACAATGCACTGCTTAAATTACTAGCTGTATGACCCTGGGCAAGTCACTTAACCTCTGTCTGACTCAATTTATTCATCTGTAAAATGAGGATAATAATAGCACCTTATCCCAAGGCCTGTTCCCAGGGCTGTTGTAAGGATCAAATAAGAAAATATTCATAAAGTACTTAGCAAATTTTAAATGGCTACACAAATGCTGGCTATCATTATTATATAGGAATATTATAATATATTTTGCATGTAATAATTATAATTAGATATATAATACATAATATTATATAATTGTGTTATATTATATTGGTTATTATAATGTTGTACATGTTGTGATTGTGTTGTATATATTAAGATTGTGTTATATAATATTATATATTTATATTAAAATTATATACAGAATGTCATTTTTATTGGAGAACTAATATGTATTATGTAATGTATAATATGTAATATGGCATGAAATAATTCTGCTACTTAGGAGGTTTACCAAATTGCTATATAAGAGTTTTAATTTAATAATTATTTAATTTAATAATAAAAACTCTTTAATAAATCTCATATATTAAATATATGAGATTTAAATATATATTAAATCTTTAACAATTAAAACTCTTATATAGCAGTTTGGTAAACCTCCTAAGTAGTAGAATTATTTCATGCCATATTACAAAGAAAATATTATCTGTTTTTCTCTCCCACTTGGGAGGATTGGGAGTGCATAGAAAGTATCTGTGGCCATGGGTGGAGCCAAGAGAAGCTTGTTGTCCTCCAGGGCTGTAAATAGGCTCAAAAAGCTAAAAGTGAAAGACTGAGCAAAACAATGGATTATTACCACATATGCAATTAGTCTAAGACATATAGACCATGCTCAAATGTGCTTTTTCTTTTTCATTTTTAATATCTTTTGCCTTTACATCACCTACATTTCCCAATGCATTCCTTCTCCATTCTCCTTCCCGAGAGTTAATCTATCATCTCATTTATCTCATTTAATTAAATTAAATGAGACAATATTTGTAAAGCACTTAGCACAGTGAATACTAGGCATTATATAAATATTTATTCCCATTCCTTTATGGTAAAGAATAAAAATAAGAGGGGGGGACAGTTTCACAAAACTAAACAACATGCCATTCAAGTCTGACATTATGGTTTTTTTTGTTTGTTTGTTTTTGTTTTTTGTTTTTAGGCAATTGGGGTTAAGTGACTTGCCCAGGGTCACACAGCTAGTAAGTGTCAAGTGTTTGGTCTGAGGCCAGATTTGAACTCAGGTCCTCCTGATTTCAAGGCCGGTGCTCTGTCCACTGCACCACCTAGCTGCCCCCTAAGTCTGACATTATGTACAGAGTTGCACACTCATAGTACTCCATCTCTGCAAAGATGAGGAAGTGCATTCTCATATCTCTTTGCTGATGTCAAGCATGGTCATTACAATTTCATAGCACCCAGTTCAATTTGTTTTGTGCTCATTGTGTATACTGTTTTCCAGGTTCTACTTACTTCACTTTGCATCAGTTCATACAAGTCTTTGTGGACTTCTCTGTTTCATCTTATTCATCATATCACAGAGCACAGTGACAGTCCATTTAATTCATGTACTACAACTTGTTTAGCCATTCTCCAATCAATGAACAGGAAGATGACTTTTCAATACGCAAAGCTGAAGGTTGTAAACCCCACCAGCTTCTCCAGAAACAATGTCTTGCCATAAGATAAACACTTGTAAGAAGGACAGAGTGACATGCCATAAATCAAGCAGGCAGAATGGGGCCAAGGGACTAGGGGGAGGGAAAGAGAGAGGAAATCTTGAATTGGGAAAGAAGTAAGGATTTGCAAAACAGGGAAGCAAATGAAGATGAGAATAGCTCTGGATCTGGAGCAAAAGCACTCTTAAGCAACTGAAGAAGAACTGGTCATACCTCAGCAGCCTGCCCCAGTGGAATGAAAAACACAGTAGTCTTAACAAGATTTTCAAACATTCTCAATATCATCTTCAAATCAATTTTTCTACCCACTCAGAGTTCATCTAAGCAACTAGTTAATGGAATCTCCTTTCCTAATAGACAAAGCAAGTCAAGACTGCTAGACCATAAGTGATTATTTTAAGACCACGTGATCATCATTATCATCATTAAGAACATACTCATGTCAATATTTTATCCTGAGCAGTTACTGCCATAGCAGAATATATCCCTGGTGTTTATGCCATATACCCTCTAAGGTTCTTTCCTATTCAAGATTTGTGGATTATTCTTTAGCATTTATCCAGGGAAACTTGTCCTCTAAGGTCACCTTCCACCTGTTTTGTATATATTTTATAAATAAAATGTTTGCTTCTTGAGTTTTGAGTATTTGTGTGTGTGCATGTGTGTGCCTTTCCTTGTACCCTAAGCACTTCACACAGTGCCAGGCATAGGGTAAGCTTGTTGATGAATTGATTGATTTGCCTTTTACCTAAGGCGTTTAAATAGAGGCAGCACTGGATTGTGAGTCAGGAGATCTAGTTGCAGCTTCTAATTGCTGCTAATTAACTAGTTGACTTTGAACAAGTTGCTCATCTTCTCTGGACCTTAACTTCCTCATCACAAAATGAGAAAATTGAATTAGATGGCTTTTCTTAGAGGTCTACAAACATGATTTTAACGTTCTAACCTCAGTCAGCTCTTTTCAGATTCAACAAAGCCTTTCCCTCTTGGTGACCACCTCGTGGTATCTGGTAGAATAGTCTGGGTTTGGGACTTTGGAGAAAGGGGAAGCCTAGCTCTTTCCGAGTATCAGAACTGACTTAGTACATAAGAGTTCCATCACACCACATGATCCCCTGTGGACCTAAAAGAATTCATCTGCTTAGGAGCAAACAATTAATTCCCTTCTCACCAGCAATGTCAAGCCCTTATACAAAGATGTTGCATCCCTGAAACAGTATTATATTGTTATTATGAAGTCAGCTAAAGGTGGAAGGACTGAACACCAGGCCTACTGCCTAGTGGTCCAGTTGGGAAGAACTGTTATATCCAAACACTATTCCTGCGATAGGCAGGACCATGGGCATGTTATTCAGCTTTTCTATCTGTCATTCTTGTCCTTTTAATTTCCCACTGAAAAATCATCTTTGTCTCCTTAAGAAAGAGAAGGAAGCATGTAGAAGAAATCTTATCAATAAGCTGGCCCCGAACTTTAATCTGTGATCAGGCCTGAGTGGTTAAGGAAAACCCATTTTCCATGAGAATCTCTCATTGGCATAACATATGGCTCAAACATTTCACTTAAAGATAATTTTTTCTCGTTGTGATCATTGAAGTGAAGCCAGGAAGAAGAAAAAAAAATGATCTGAGCTCTAGAATCTTGACTTCAAAAATGTCTATTAATTCAACACAATAAAACTTACAAACTCCTGGTAATTCTCAAGGTGCTTCTAAAATTGAAATTGATTCTGTGAAATTGCTTTCATCTACCATCATTAAGGAAAATCCCTTCTTAACCCTTAACAGGGAGAGCTCAGTGCACAGGAACATCTGCAGGCGCAAGGTGGGGGAGGAGATAATATAGTTGGGAGCATGGATGATGGGCACTCTCTCAGGACTTTGAGCTTGACTGAATTTCCTTTAAGAGCAAAATTTAATTTGTCTTTGCACATCAAAATGCCCTCAGACCCTGGGTCAACCAACTGGTCATTTTCCTAGGGAATTAAATGGTAGCCACCTCCATTATTTCCAAGACACATTATACATAAATGACAAATTTCTATCTGCAATTTTACTTCAAATTTAACTCCAAAAGGATCTCTTTTTTTTCTTCAGATCAGAAGACATTTTATTTACTGGTGTAGCTAGCAAATAACAAAACAAACAACAAAATTCAGATTTTGAAAAATAAAGAAGATAAAGCTGAAAAAACCATAGCTTGGGTTTACTCAGATTGGAAGCAGATCTCAAAGACTGTTGTCTGGCATCTAGGACCCTTGAGTCCTGTTCTCAGACAGGCCATTGATTTACTATTAGACCTCAGGCCAATGCTCTTAAATGTTTCTCTCCATCAACTTCCCAATATACTAAATCAGAATAACAATATTACTTACTTACAGGCCCCATTTAGATATAAAGTCATGTCTCTGAGGATGTTGTTTCACATTTTTGATCTAATTTGTTACAAAAATCACAGGATGCTAGTACTAGGGAGGACATTAGAAGACTTCTAATTCAACACTCTCATTTTACAGATAAGAAAACTGAGGTCCACTGAAATGAAGCGAGTTAAATCACTAGTTAGTGGAAGAACCAGAACTAAAATCCAGATATTCATACTAGGTTACCTCTCACTTACTTGAAAATCAAATTTTATAAATCAAATCATACCTCACATGATAAATCACCTGGCTGTGATTCTGCACCTTCTGCAAAGTAAAGGATCCCCCTAAAGCAAGTTGCTATATTCTAATTGATGTGTTTTGTAAATCTGGATTTTTTTTCCTGCCATTGTGTGTTCTTAGCTATTGAAAAATCTGTTTTAAAAAAATCCAATCATGTCAGAAGACCTTGGTTCAAATCCTGGTTCTGTCCCTGTGTGAAATTTTGGGGAAAATTATTTTTCTTCCCTGGGCCCTCATCTGTAAAATGAGGACTTTGGGTTATATGATCTCTAAGATCTCTGTTAGTATTAACTCTGTGATCCCATTATCCACTTACTTCTACTGTTGGGAATGGGAAGAAATAGTTCTTCAAAGAGGGGCCATACTATCTTTGGCAGGGGTGTGGGGAGGATATTATGCCATTGATTGAGGAATAGATGAATAAACTGTGGTATGGGAATAATATTATCCCTGTTTGTGGATGGCAATAAGTAGACAGTTTGTAATGCAGATGACACTGTAGTGATGGTATCAAGCCCTGAGACTCCTAGCAGAGATCCATAATCATTCAAAGGACTGGCCTGTCGATCCACATAGGAAAGACCAAAACGAGGGAGAATATCTATTACCCAGAGGTTAACATGCTTCTGAATGGACAGCTGCAGGAAGAATTGGAGTAAGGGAGTACTGGGCTCTAAGGGGTAAAGAGTAGGTGTAGCTATGTTTGGAGATAACCTAATGATTAGATATTAAATGAGGCATAGAGCCATGCTTTGGAGATCACTGCTTTCCATAACTTAGCTTTCAAGGAGCACTTCAATGCTAAGACATCTTTAGAATCCTGCCAGGTTCGAATTTTGTTGTTGTTGCTGTTTCATTCTTTAAACCCCTCCATTTAAGCAAAGACTTTGGACCAACCTAGAAGAGGTGGGATTTCCATACCTGAGGGAGGAGTTAATCAAAGAATGAATTTCACAGGTACTCTATGTCAAAAGGATCGTTGGCCTCCAAGTGTTCTTTTGTTTTCCAGTAACCATTTCCTTTCCCCCCAACTCGAATTATAATCATTGAAAGTGTCCTTTTTGAAAGCTTAGAGCAATTTTTAAGTGTGTGAATAGACAGACCCCCCCCAAAAAAAACAAAACAAAATAAAATAAAAATCTGTTTCAACTGAATTGCTAAGGAACTTTTAAAATACTAATGAATTACGGGAGCAGGGAAAATTTGACCAGTTAGATCTCTGGATAAGGAAAGAATTATGATCAAACAAGAGATGGAGAGGAAGCAAAATGGATAATTTTGATTACAATAAATTATAAAAAGTTTTGCACAAATAAAGCCAATAAAGCCAAGATTAGAAGGAAAGCAGGAAACTAGGAAAAGATTCTTTTTATCAGAGCAATTTTCTCTGATAAAAGCCTCATTTCTCAAATATGTAGAGAACTGAGTCGAATTTATAAGAATACAAGTCATTCCCCTATTGATAAATGGCCAAAGGATATGAACAGGCAGTTTTCATTTGAAGTAATTAAAGCCATCTATAGTCATACGAAAAAATGCTCTAAATCACTACTGATTAGAGAAATACAAATTAAAACAACTCTGAGATACCACCTCACACCTATCAGATCAGCTAATAGAACAGAAAAGGAAAATGACAAATGCTGGAGGAGATGTAGAAAAATTGGAACTATTGAGACAGCTAGGTGGCCCAGTGGATAGAGCTCCGGCCTTGGAGTCAGGAGGACCTGAGTTCAAATTTGGCCTCAGACACATGACACTTACTAGCTGTGTGATCCTGGGCAAGTCAATTACCCCCGATTGCCTCACCAAAACAAACAAAAAAAGGCAAAAATAATTTTTTTTAAATGGGAACTATTGCACTGTTAGTGGAATTATAAACTGATCCAACTATTCTGGAGAGCAATTTGGAACTAAACCCAAAGGGTTATAAAACTGTTCATACCCTTTGACCCAGCAATACACTACTAGCTCTGTATGCCAAAGAGATCAAAAGAGAAGGAAAAGGACTATATTTACAAAAATATTTATAGCAGCTCTTTTGTGGTGGCAAAGAATTGGAAATTGAGAGAATGGCCATCAATTGGGGAATGGCTGAACAAGTTGTAGTATATGATTGTTATGGAATACTACTGTGCTATAAGAAATGATGAGTAAGATGGTGTCAGAAAAACCTGGGAAGATCTATATGAAGTAATTCAAAGTGAGCAGAACCAGGAGAACACTGTACATGGCAACAGCAATATCCTATGATAATCAACTATAAATGACTTAACTATTTTGATCAATATAATGATCCAAGATAATTCCAAAGGATTTATGATGAAAATTACTACTCTCCTCCAGAGAACCAACTGATAAACTCTGAATGCAGATTGAAGCAAATTTTTTTCAATTTCTTCATTTTTCTTGCTTTTTTTTTTGCAACATGACTAATATGGAAATGTGTTTTGCATTATTTCATCAATTAAATTTGCCTCATTATACATTTATATATGTATAAACTGAGGCATATATGTATAATATAATGTATAATTCATGTATGATTGATATCACATTTCTTGCCTTCTCAATGGGTGGGGGAGGGGTGGAAGAAAGGAAAAGAATTCAGAATTCAAAAAAAATTTTAATGAATGTTAAAAAACAATAGCATTTTTTTAAAAAAAATAAAAATGCTGATGATTGATATGAAGGAAAAGATAGGATTCCACACAAAGGGAGAGAAAGATACAGAGACAAAGATACAGCTACACAGACAGCCAGATAGAGACACAGACACAGTCAAACAGAGGCAGAGATCAAGAGAAGACAGAAACAAAGACAGAAGTAGATGAAGATGCAAACAGATGAGGAAAGGACAGAAGACAGAAGAGGAGAAAAAGGAGGAGAGGGGAGGGGAGAAGAACTGCGAGAGAAAGGGGGGCAAGAGAGAGAGAGAGAGAGAGAGAGAGAAATTCTAATGCTTTATGCTTCAATTGTCTGTTTCCCTAGCTGTGCAAGGAGCTTCCATTGTGGTTAGTAATATGTTTGGTGAAGTCACTAGAAGAATGATGAGCAGAACTTGGAAAGTTCAGTCCCCAAAAAGACATTAACTCTCTTCTGACGAAGAGACTTGAAGACTGATTTTGACAAGCCATTGTGCACCTGCTATTGTGGTCTTTTGCTATAGCTCCCTTGGCCTTTCACAGTCCCTGGGTTGCCTGAGGCAGCTGACTGTCTGTTTGGAAACCTCTGTGCAACGTTTAATCTCCTGGATGTTTAGTCTCCCTCTAAGGAATTACCCTCCAGTTGGGAAACCCAGTCTCCCTCCAGGTTTAGTCAGCTTCCAAGTGAAATCACTCCCTTGCTGCCCACTCCCAGCCTCCAAGCTCATTGTGCCATATTCTTGACCTACACCCAAGTGGACTGGCTATATTCCCATGAAAGTACCCATTGTCCCCTGCAAAAACAGCCCCCATATGCAAACCTTATTTGTTCCATTACAGGAATACACCCCATCCATCATGTTCCCTTCCCAAAGGGACTTACAAACTGTCTGTCTCATTGATTGCTAGAGAAATTTATCAGGTATTGAATTAGAGTTATGGGTTGCTGATTTCCTAGACCCTTCTTTTTCCCCTTTCTTCTCTTGAACAGGTACTAATTTTATCCTTCTAGTAGCATTGTCTTGGTTGGATGCCCTGACGGTGATTAGAGAGTCCTAGTTATTTATTTGTTAGACTTAAAAAGTACACAGGTTGCCAATATGCCTCTGGCTGGTGTTCAGAAACAAGATAATGCAATAATAGTCTGTCAAAGTGAAGGCAAAGGCCAGGGAAGGAAACGGGAGTCTACTAAGCAGAAAATGCCAGACCTGAAAAGAGATTAAGTCTAGCATTGTGCCCTGAAGGACGGCCGCTCTGGACTTAGTCAGTAGTGGGAAGGGAGGAGAGGGAATTCCAGAAATGAAGACTATATAGAGGAAAAGTGTCCCATAATTCAGTTCCACAGGCTGTGTTCCATTCTATCCGAAAGCATTAACAGTCAAATGTGCCCTGCCAAGGAAAGCCAAGTCCTAATAGAAAGCTGGGGTAAATGATCCTCACACAGAAGTGAAATGCCAGCCACCACTGCCTTTTACTCCTCTTGGAGGGTGCTGGGGAGAGGAAAAAAAGAATACCACATTTCTGGAACTGAAAGGCAGCATCATGGATCAATGAGTTGAGAGCTCTTCACCCAAGCTATGGTGACAGGAACAAGCTGCTCATCTTTAGCTAATTATCTCGCCTCCATCATCGAGAAAAGGGAGAGAGTAAAGCTGCCTGGTGAGGCTCTGGTGGCGTTAGAAAGGGATCCTTACCTCTTTTTCTATGCTACATAAAAATTCTTGCCAGACGGAGAAGAAAAAATCTTCATTCCTTTTGCTTTCCCCTCTAACCTCCAAGGGGCCAGATTTTTTTTTCAAGTGTAAAGCCTCACAAATCATTTGTACTTCTTATCTTATGTCAAGCAGAGTAAAAATTAGCCTTATTCATGGACAAAGAGGTCTGAGGCCATCAGTATGGTGTGGTTGGTGGTGGAGAGACAGCCTAGGCTTGGGTGAGGTGAGGACAGGATGCCTGAAATTTCTCTGTTAAGAGAGCAGAGCCTGTCACTCTACATGGAGAGATTCGGCCCGAGGAACGGAACACAGTGATTCCTGATTCATCTTCCTGATTTCATTCTCTCCCAGCTCTAGGTCATCCTATACACCAATGGGGTCAAACCCAAACAGACGCTAAACTGTACATAAGGATACCTATGGGCTGCATATTGACTTAGAAAAGCACATGTTAATATTATCTATGTTCTATTATATTTTGTATTTATTTTGTTTAATATTTCCCAATGCCATTTAATCTGGTTCTGGCACCAAGAATGTTGGGGACCTCCAGCAGCATTTTTAACACATCCACTGTATACCTTCCAGTAAGCCTGTCTGGTCATACTCATAGATCACTTGCTCAAAAACCTTCATGGGCTCCCTACTACCTTTAGGATAAAACGTAAACTCACATTTTGAAAGCCTCTATAACATCACCTTTGATTTACTTTTTCAACCTTTTCTTATATTACTCTCCCCTCACATTTGTCTTGCAGTCTCTATATTCAACTGAAACTTCCCTCTCCAAAGTTACCAATGATCTTTTAATTGCCAAGCCTAGTGGCCTTTTCTCAGTCCTGTTGCTTTTCAACCTCTACAGTATTTGACATTGTTAATCACCTTCTCTAAGTTTTTGTGACACTACTCTCTCATGGTTCTCCTGCTAACTTCCTGGACACTCCTTATCTTCCATGATGGTTCTTTACCCTTGCCATGTCCACAAACCACGGGTATCTCCCAAGGCTCTGTCCTGGGTCTTCTCTTTTTACTTTATGCTGACTCACTTTATGATCTTGTCAACTCCTACTGATGTAATTATCATCTCCATGCAGATGATTCTTAGATCTATATATGCAACTCTAGCTTCTCCCCTGAGCTACAGTCACACAAAACTGCCTTTATACACCTCAAACTGGATGTCCTGTAGCCATCTCAAAACTCAACATGTTCAAAGCAGAACTCATCATCTTTTCTCCTGAACCCTCTCCTCTTCTGAACTTGATTGTTGTCCAGAAGAGTACCACCCACCCAGTCATCCAGGCTCATAATCTTAGTGTCATCAGCTCCTCACTCTCACCCCACAACTCCAGTCCATTGCCCAATATTACCATTTCTTCTTTATTCAATTAGGGAAATTGAGAGAAAGCCTTATTGTATTGTTTGAACCTAGCCCTGCATGGCTAGGAAGCCGGACCACTTCTACCTGCTCTTTAGAGACCCTTAACCAAGGACCTAAGTTATGCTTTCCATAAACTCAATCAGATCCATATCCCAAGTAACCCCTTACTTTCTTTTTTTTTTGCAGCTCAATCTGCACTCTTATCCCCCAGATTCCAAGCTGCATAGAACTACTTAAAGGCTAGGAGATTCTAGGGAAGTGTATGTGGCCCATGAATGTTTAGATCATATGCTATAAACAATCTTGTGGGCAATTCACAGCCATGGAGAGTCACTTCTTTAAAACAAACCAAAAAACAAAACACAAACAAAAAAGAACTGTGTCCCCAAAACGAAGGTTTATTGAAATGAAAACTGGCTTCATCCTGGTCATTTAGTTATTGTCTCCATGTTCCTTTGATTGTTCACAGACACTTTAGGCAGTGAGACACCTCTCTTTCTGAATTCAGGGAATTGCACCTCTTTGCTCTGCTCCTCCCAACTGGGACAGGTCCCTAATCTTTCCTCCATTTAGACATCAGATTACCGAACGTGTGTTGTTTCCTTTTAAGTAATCGGCCTTATTTGATTAATTGTTTTTAATGTATAGAAGTCTGATTTCCCCCATATTTGGGCCCAGCCTGATTTGTTAGGAAATTGCCATGCACTGAAAAAATTGAAAATTTGTTTCCTCAGTCATTTCACCTTTCACCTGCCACATAGCGTCTCTCATATGCATCCCCTTCTCTCTACTCATATAACCACCACTCTCATTAAAGCCCTCATCCCCTCTTGTCTGGTCTATTGCCTAGCCTTCTAATTAGTGAACTTGCCTCAAATCTATCCCCACTCCTATCCACTCGGCTGCCAAGGTAATTTTCCTCAAGGATAGGTCTGATCATGTCACCACCTCCCTTCCTCCCCAGCTCAATGAGATCCAGTGGCTCCCTATTACCTCAAGGAACAAATATAAACCCCTGCATTTGACATTGGCAGCCAAGAGGCACAGTGTATACAGTACCAGCCCTAGAGTTGGGAAGACTCATCTCCATGAGTTCAAATATGGCCTCAGACACATACTAGCTGTGTGACCCTGGGCAAATCAGTTAACCCTGTTTGCCTCAGTTTCCTTATCTGTAAAATGAGCTGGAGAAGGAAATGGCAAACCACTCTGGTGTCTCTGCCGAGAAAACCCCAAATGGTGTCACAAAGAGTCAGGAATGACTGAACAATAACAACAAAATGCTTAACATTTAGAGTTCTTCAAAGTTTGGCTCCTTCCTAGCTTTTCGAGTCTTTTTCTACTTCATTCCCCTCCCCTTATTCTAAGATTCAGCCACATTGACCCTCCTGCTATTACTCAAACACAGCACTCCATAGTCATCCTCTGTACCTTTGTGGGGGCTGCCCCCAAGCCTGGAACATGTCCTTCCTCACCCCCATCCTTAGAATCTCTGGCTTTCCTCAAGGCTCAGATTCAATAACACCACCTTCTTCATCTGCCCAGTTGCTGAAGTCTTTCCCTCTCTAAGGGATATCTTCCATACATGTTTTCCCCCATTGGAATATAAGACCCTTGCAACCAAGGACTGTTTTTGCCTTTCTTTTTTTCCTCAGCCCCAGACACAATGCCTGACATGTAGGAGGTACTATGTGAATATTTGTTGACTAACTAGTTAGTCCCGTGTCTGGAATGTACTCCCTTCTCACCTCTGGGCTCAATCTCAGTGGTCCTTTCTCAGTGAAGCCTTTCCCAATTAACCTCCTCTCCCTTCCTTCAGCTATTAGTCATCATGGAAACACAGATCCAGAAGGGACTTTGGAGGCTGTTGATTCCAAACACCTTATCTTGCAGATAAGAAAACTGGGCACTAGAGATATGAAGTGACTTGCCTAAGGTCTCACATCTAGTGAGGGACAGGTAAGATTTTAATCCAGGTCTTCTGTCTCAAAATCTAGTGTTCTTTCCATAGTACCACACCAACCTCTCCTCAAGTTAGCTCATGTTTACTCCTGTCTTTGAATGCTATACCCCTTGCCCCAGAAGAATGAATCCAGGCTCTTTGAAGGCAGGAAGTGTTTTGGTTTCATCTTTACATTCCTAGCACCAAGCACAGTACATGGTACTCCAAAGTAGGAAAATGATAAATGTTTATTAAAAGCTAACAGGTCTTTCTCTAAAACCAGATTTTGATAGCGGAACTGGCACCAGGAGGAAGTAGATGCACAGAAAAAGGGACACGTGATCTATAGATCATAGAGATAGAGCTAAAAGGGACCTTAGGACTCATCTGGTCCAAATTACTCTTTTTACATGTAAGGAAACTGAGGCCCGGGAAAAAGAAGTGACTTATCCAAGTGTCACACAGATAGTAAATACATGTCAGAGGTGGGATAGGAATGCACGTCCTCTCATTCCAGGATTAATGATCTTTCCAACATACCATGAGTGTGGAATAAAACAATAAAAACAGCTAACATTTATATACCACTTACCATGTACCAGACACTGTACTCGGCACTTTACCTCATTCAATCTTCACGGCAACCCTGGAAGGTAAGGGCTGTTATTATCCCCATTTTACAGATAAGGAAACTGAGGCAAACAGGTTTATGTGACTTGCAAAGGGTCACGCAATTAGTAAGGGTCTGAGGCCAGATTTGAATTCACCTCTTCCTGATTCCAGGCCCTATGCTCCATCAACAACCCCACTTAGTGGACAAAATTTGCCTGATTCTCAGTCTTGCATAGGGGTAGTCCTATAGATAGGCATTGTCTCCTAAGACTGGATCCTCCAGGTACTTAAAAAAACATTAGTCGCTTCCTCTGCTTCTAAAACTGCTGTTTCTCCCATGCTGTATCAACACTCTTATTATCTGGCAGGAAAAGTCTCTGGATAAAATATCTTTGAACTGGGGGGAAAGGGAGACTGTACAAGAAATACCTTGATCTAACAAATGAAGGCCTCCCTCCCTCCCTCCCTCCCTATGCATCTGCTCCTTCCCTCACCGCTGAGCTCCTGGGTGGTACCAGCTTTTCCCTGTGGAGCTGGACCATAGGCCTCCATGCTCAGTACCTCTCAGGCATGGCTAGCCTGCATTCAGTAATTAGCCAGGAGCATTTTAGATTCCTATTTTTCTTCCACCTTACACTGATTGATTTCCTAAACTGTGTGTCAGCATGAAGGTGGTTGGGAAAAAAAAACAACAAAAAAAACCACTTAACTCAGCAGCAATTAACTGGGAAGCTTCCAAAGCCGAGTTTTCCTTTCCTAGGCCTTAAAGGGCCAGAAATTAGATTAAAAACTGGCCAAATCAGGTTGCATTTTTGCGAAAGTTAAAGAAGCTGCAAATGGTTATCAAAGCACTGTGCCTGCTTTTTCATTCCACCTCCAATAGCTTCCCTCTCAGGTACCCTCACTGAGAAGCATATTTGGGCAAAATTTAAATTCAAGTACATATTGGATAGAAAGGCAGTGCTTTATCTTGAGGCTTTCTCAATGCTGATGTTTGTATTTGGATGATTTTGATGCCTTGTACATAGGTTCCCAAAGTGGGCCATACCACCCTTTGAGAGTTGCTGGAAGATGGGGGGCGGGTAGTAGCCTTGGGTGCAACTGGGGCATTGAATAAAAATAAGGGGGAGGTGGAAGCATAAGGAAAGTAGAGAAGAAAATTTTGGAAAACCGTTCATACATGTTTCATCTGTTGTGTAAACTCATAGTGATTACATTATTTTCCAAAAAAACACACAAAATGCAAGTTATAACCAATCAGTGGTCAAGTCTAACGACAGGTCTTAATAAGCAAGTGTTGGCAAGCAACATGTCTCACATTGTCAGGAAGTCTAGCACGAATCAGCAGAAATATGTGCATATAATACTACGTGGTTATATGATGTAATATTGCATCATCAAAATTACAATGCAGGAAAAAACCAACAAATTTACAATAAATTATTAAACTTAAGTTGTGTCATTTTTTAAAAAAATATTTTATATTTTTTTGAAATAACACAAATTTTTTTTTAAACTGTTAAAGGGTCAAAGAAAGTAAATTTCCAGGGGGCATAGAGTAATTTTTTCAAAAGGGGACAGTAGGCAAAATAAGTTTGGGAACCTATGCCTTGGACAATTCTTAAGAACTCGGAGTAGTGGGAAGAGCCTCAGATGTGGAGAAAGGGTCCTGGCCCCCTCTCAGGCACTTACTAGCTATGAGACCCCAAGCAAGTCACTTACAATTTCAGTACCTATAAAATCTGGATAACAAATATTTGTACTTCCTACCTCACTGGGTTGTTCAGAGAGAGGTGTCCTCTGAAAATTACTGTGCTCTAGAAATGTAAGTCAGTAACTATTGCATTCTTTCTCTTTAGCAAGGAAAAGCCAACCCCTCTAATTTGCTAAATGTGCTATGTTCTGCTTGCTGTAGGTTAAGGAGGACAAGGCAAGCAGGCAACAAACATTTATTAAGCGCCTACTATGTGCTCAGCACTGTGCAAAGCAAGTGAAGGGTAGAGAATCAGTTAGGTTCTCCCCATTCTATCCTTTTTTCCTTGCCCATTTCAGCTCTTTAGGGCCCTTGTTCTGCAAGGATGCTGGAAATCTATTGATTTTGCTATTCACAATGAGTAGAAGAGCCTTTTCTGAGATCTTTATTTATGGTTTGGAGTACCAGAACCATCCCCAGCGTATGGAAAACCAAAGCTTTTGCCCAGGCCCCATTCTCTAAAGAATCCCAGATGGCTGAAGGGCTCTGCTGCAGTTAGGGGAGAAGGAAGTAGAACCAGCTGGTGCTTAACAACAAAAAAAAAGACCCAAGGCTCATAGACACACAATCTGTGTAAATAGCACTAGGACTGGGTCCCTGGCGGAATAGGTGCGCACACCCCATTCTCCACCCAGTTCCTTTTTGAAATCTTTATCTCCTTCTCCCTCCCCCACCCATAGCCTTGTTCATTTTAACTAAATTTTATCTGTTAGGTTTATGTGTTCTAGGCAAGGAGGGGAGAGAAAAGGTAGAAAGAGTGGCTATAACATTATCTGCCCAGACCTGCAGTGCCTTGGGAAGGATCTTATGGAAGAACCTTAATTGAATTTTATGTAGCGAGCTCCCAGGAGGCAACTAGGTGGCTCAGTGGATGGCACCCTGAGCCTGGAGTGGGGATGACCTGAGTTCAAATCCAGTCTCAGATACTCTGAAGCTACGTGACCCTGGGCAAGTCACTTAACCTCTGTTTGCCTTAATCCACTGGAAAAGGAAATGGCAAACTACTTCAGTATCTTTGCCAAGAAAACCTTACAGGCAGTAGGGTCCACAGGCTCTGCTGGGATATTCTCTGCCCGCTTCTGGCCAATGGCATGCATGCTTGCATATGATTCACATTAGAAATGACAAATTTACTGCCTGTTTCTGGCCATGTGATGAGCAGAAAGGACTTGGCATATGGGTATGATAGGGTAAGCCCTGTCTAAGTGGCCCCTCAGTCATTCCCCATCCCGTGGCAGCAGCAGAAGAACAGGGTGTTGTGGCATCTCAGAAAAAAGAGCCAGCTCCTGGCTGATGCTCTCTTGGCTCCAAAACTCAAGAGGAAATCCTGGGACTCAAGAAATGAATGGGCAAGGATGGGTCCTTCTGTTTTGAAATATCATGGCCATTTCACCCTCTTGGCAGCGGGAACAAGGGGCCCTGGGCTGCCTTTGCCGTTTTTGTTTTTGTCTTTTAGGCAAATGAGTATCCCAAAGTGGATACGTGCAGGATTGTAATCAACCCTCCGAGTTCAAGAGGTCTCTAGGTCCTGATAGAGGTCAAACCTGAATGGGAAATGGGGATAAGGAAAGAGGGTATACCAGGAACTTTGGAAGAGAATGACCACCAGCAAGAAGAGGACTGGATCAAGCCTGGCCATTTTACCAACAGCCCAGCAGGGGCAAAATATAAAATGCCTAATTAGCAATACCGCAAACTGCTTTATGTTCCAAAGAGGTTAAATATCCTCTCAGCACCCTGTCATCTAGTTATCAGTTAATGAATCTTGTTCAATTCGTTCCATCAATGCATTCATTACTTTTGTGAGTAGGAATAAATTACCTATCCCATAGCTGACTCACATCGTACACAGAGTGTTTTACTCCTCACTTTGAGGAGACCTGGATAGGAACCATAACCTAAACCTTAAGCAATTTTGCCCTGGTGTGCCCAAGAATGCAAGTAGCTAAAGAGTGTGCGAAAAGGGAAGCCAAATCCCTCTAATTAAAGATAGGCTAAGACTGAACCCAGCACCAGACCAAACTGCATGCTGAGAAGGGACAGAGTGCCCTGCCCCCGGTATGCCCAGGCTAGTAGTTCCTTAGTGCTAGATTTATATCTGTTTGTTCATTCCACAAGCATTTACTAAGTTCTAGACACCTCTATTCATTAATTCAATAAGCATGTACTAAGTTCTAGACTCACATCTACTCATTCCTCCAACAAGCACTTACTAAGTTCTAGACTCACACCCATCCATTCATTCAACAAGCATTTACTAAGTTCTAGACTCATATCTATTCATTCAGCAAGCATTCACTAAGTTCTAGACTCACATCCATCCATTCAACGAGCATGTACTGAGTTCTAGACTCATATCTGCTCATTCCTCCAACAAGCACTTACTAAGTTCTAGACTCACATCTATCCATCCATTCATTCAACAAGCATGCACTAAGTTCTAGACTCACATCCACTCATTCCTTCAACAAGCATTTACTAAGTTCTAGACTCACATCTATTCATTCAACAAGCATTTATTAAGTTCTACATTCCATAAATTGTTCTTTGACTTTACCATTCTGATAAGGAACCATAATCCAAGATTCTGATTATGCGGGGTACACACACACACACACACAACACACACACACACACACATACATATACATATAAAATTACTCAGCTTGTATTAGCACAGCTATTGAAAAATGACATGCTAAAGAGAAAGAATGCAATAGTTACTGACTCACATTTCCAGAGTTGTTGTGAGGATCAAATGAGATATTTGTAAGCACTTAGCATAGTGCCCAACACATAGTAATACAGTCTTATTTTCTATTATCTATCTATATTGAAGGCACTACTACAGGGGTTGTGTAAATACAAAGATGAATAAGGTTCCCTCCTTTATCAGATGTGTTCACAGGTAACTATAC
Source organism: Phascolarctos cinereus (assembly GCF_003287225.1). Classification (NCBI taxonomy): domain Eukaryota; kingdom Metazoa; phylum Chordata; class Mammalia; order Diprotodontia; family Phascolarctidae; genus Phascolarctos; species Phascolarctos cinereus. Next base: position 87,818,578 of record NW_027556180.1, read on the forward strand.
TATAAACTAGAAGAGAAATGTATGAGAGGTAGCGCAGAGGTTAGAATAATAGCTGTTGATGCTTTATAATTTGTAAATGAGATACATATGTGTGTGTGTATAATATATAATATATATACACATATATAAAAGGTTTCCCAAAAGTCTTAGCACAGGCTTAAATAGATTACTTTATGCATATATAATATATATGAATTATACACATATAATACAATATATGTCATTCTGACCTTGGAACAACCCTATGGGAGTAGGTTCTATAGTTATTATTATCTCCATTTTACAAATGAGAAAACTGAGACTAAAAGGGTATAAATTCCATTTTCCATGGCCCCACAGCCAACAAGCATCAGAGTCATGGTTCAAATCCAGTTCTTCCTAAGACCAACTCCAAAAAAAATCAATCTACTATACCAAGAGAACAAAATAGGCTCGCATGATTATTCAGGGAATACTTGGGCTTGAGGAGACATATCTTAAGCCACCCTTAAATTTTCCTTCTGCCCTTCATATACCAGCAAAGCCTTTGATGCACCCTTGCCAGAAGTACTCCTTAGGAAATTCTGATCCAGGGTACGGCACCTTATGTTAAGAGCTTTGCACCCTCCTTGCTTTAGAAATCATAAGACCTGTATCTTGTTACCTGTTCTACCGTGAAGTGAGAGGTTTCCCCCACTTCCCAGGCTTTAGGTTTCTTCATTTCTGAAACTGATAATGATAACGCTTGCTCCCAGATCGCTGTTGCACTCATGTTCGGAGGATCAATGAGACATCATCTATTAAGTGCTTTGAATTCCTCGGGGAGACGTGCTATATAACCATAATTACCATTATTGATGGTAGCAATGTAACTGCTATAGGCTTTCCAATAAACCAGTCTTTTTCTCCACTATTTGCCACATCTCAGTGATAGTAGTAACACAGAACACAACACTCAGCTATTGTAGAAACAGTAGCTGTTTCTTCTCCCGAGGGGGGCGGGAGAGAGGGACGACAAACTTATCGCTAGTGAGGAGAAATGTCACAAAACCTCAGAAATAAAGTGGGTCCTCCAGACACACAGAATGATTCGAAAACGGCTGAAAACGAAATACGATCACTGCTGTCACTAAGGAAAGACTTTCTACACCCAACGATATTTCAATGCAAACGTATGTATTGGAAGGACATTATATACTATATAATATATATGCTATATACCAAATGGCACAAATACTTTCAGTCAGCCTACATTGTGATAATCATTTTCCTAGTTAGGAAATGCTTTTACAGGATCCCATTCTTTATGTCAAAAAAATTTTAATGCCCCCATCCATCAGACTGTCAAGGCATTTTATTGCCCTTTTAGGACTATTTCTATTTAGGGGCCTACATTATCTCAAGGAGAAACAGTCACCAGTACATAATTTTGTCACTCCACACCTTAGCTTTTACTACTCTCTTTTCTCTGATCTAGCTGCTGACTCTCTATCATTTCCAGACTCGTCTGCATTGCACAGCCAACCAATCACTTATTCCTCAAGACATCAGAGATTAGAGTACTCCTATGATTCCATTTCCAGTGGAACTGTAAGACTGTTTTAAAAATAGATCTTTTGACTTCATTCTCAATGGCCTCCAAAGCGATAGTCAATATTTCACTAATCTTTTCTTTAAGGTGGTCTGATCTAAAGTCCTTCCTTCTCATCGGGCGCTTTGATTTCTTGGAACTAAGAGAGGGCAGGGCAGTTAGGTGGCTAAGTGGATTCCAGTCTGGCCTTAGACACTTACTTGTTAAGTGACCTTGTGTAACCCTGTTTACTTCAGTTTCCTCATTTGTAAAATGAGCTGTCAAATCCAGCCTCAGACAAAACACTTGACACTTACTAGCTGTGTGACCCTGGGCAAGTCACTTAACCCCAACTGCCAAAAAATTAAATTAAAAATAAAATAAAATGAGCTGGGGAAGGAAATGGCAAATCAGTCCAGTATCTTTGCCAAGAAATCCACAAATGGAAAAATGAAGTGTCATGACTGAAAAATGACTGAACAACAAAAATGAGAGGACAATTTTGATACTTTTGTTCCATTTTTCTGGACCTGAAGAGCATTAAAACAAAACCAGCCTTGACTTAATCTAACTTGTCACCACACCTCCAGTAATGTTGTTATAACGGCCACTGTCTAAGCCAGAGCAGCAAAGAATAATTGAAAATTATGGGGTAATCAGATGGACTGACTAAACCTTGAAAGAGTAATTGAAAAAATATGTTTTCAAGGTTAATTGGGTGGTAAAGGACAAGAAGTATGCGCTTAAAATTTGACCTTGAGTTTAGGCTCAATATATGACAGGAAATGGGATTTCAAGGCATTTGAAATTCAACAGCCAACATGGTTTCATTTTAACATTCTTTGAGAAAGGGAAGGGAGAATAAAGGGACACATCTACTTGGAGTCTAGCGAACTTTTTTTTTTAGCCAAATTGCTAGTTTGAGATGTCTCATCATCTTTATGACAATATGAATTGGTGACATGTCATTTTTCAATAGCTGTGCTAATACAAGCTGAGTAATTTTATATGTATGTGTGTGTGTGTGTGTGTGTGTGTGTGTGTGTGTGTGTGTGTGTATGTACCCTGCATAATCAGAATCTTGGATTATGGTTCCTTACCAGAATGATAAAGTCAAAGAACAATCTTCTTGGAGACCCCAGGGAAGGACTGTCACCGGCATAATATGATTGCTATTGGCAGGCTAAATGGTATTAAGGGAAGAGCAGCAGCACCCTAATTTGTAAAGCACAAGACTGACAATCACAGGCAAGTTGATTTGTTGGCCTGACTGAATCGGTCTCGAGCACAGGATTCGACTCTCAGCCCCTGACGCTCGTGGCTGCTGCCACCACGTGGCCTGCCTTAAGCTCCCCCAAGCCGAAAGTCAGCTCCCATTTCTAGTCAAGCAATGCATTAATACTTTCTGAACATTCATTAGGCACAAGGCCCTTGCTGGTTCGACAATGTATTCTGGGCCTGTAGTTTAGTCACAAAACTTAATTCACTGCTTTGATTGATTCCTTGAGGTAAAAAAGAGGAAAGGGGATCAGTCAATCTCTGCAAGTAGTTTACCCAGGTGGAAAGAATACTCGACTTGGAATCAGGGACTTGGATTGTTTGTAATGGACGTTTACTGCCTGGGTGACCTTGGGCAAATCCCTTTACTCCTTCTGATGGGGTTAGATGACCTTGAAAATCATTTCCAGCTCTAGCACTTTGACCTAAGATATCCTACGATCATACTCACTGAAAAATACGTAGTGCTTTCCAAAAGTCTCAGGGCAGTTTTAAGCTATTAAAACTTAAAAACTTATTAAGTCTTTTATGGACACCCTTATAGATAATAGACAGTGGTAGATTAGTAGTAGTAGTAGTAGTAGATAGCAGACACCCATATAGATATAGATATATGCAGATATAGATGTAGAGATAGAGATAGATGCAGTTATAGGTGTAGATATATACAGATAGATATAGAGATAGAGTTTGATGTAGATAGAGCTATAGATAGACATAAGTATAGAGATATAGATGCACATAGAGATAGATGTAGATATGTAGATATAGATGTAAATAGATATATAGAGAGATGTAGATAGATAGATTAGATATAGATAGTTGTATATATGGACATAGGTATAGATAAATACAGATGAATGGAGATAGAGATAGATGTAAGTGAGGGAATAAAGATATAGATAGATATGGATATAGGTATAGATTAGCTATAGATATACATATATGCACATATATATTCACATAAATGGATATATGCATAGATATGTGTGTATACGTATGTATGTATAAGTAAATTAATTAGAGAGAGATTATGAATGGGCTAGTACTTCCAGAACCAAGTCAGATTTGATATAGTTCATTCCAATCCATTTAAATAGATTGATTTGGAAAAGATTGCCTCAACAGTATGGCAGAAGACTGGAGAAAATGGCCTTGTGGCAATTTCCAGCTCAATTTTCCTATTTTCTTTGATTATAAGTTCACTTGACAGCCATGTCAAAAGGGGACAGTGAACTCAATGTCAAACATGATCTGAAATCCCCAGAGAAGAATATGGATTCTCTTTGCCTGAGCCGTGTCTTCGTTGCACAAGACTTCCAGGTGTACTTTCTGTGAAAGCAGTGGATACTTCACCTGTGCTAGCAAGTATAATCTCTTAGTGAGTGGGGGACTTAGTCTGTCTTGACACTACTAAGCTCTTTGAAAACCGGACCCACTCAAATTTTGTATTTATATCCTCAGCACCTGGCACAGTGCCTTGCAAATTGGCCCAAATCTGTGATTTCACCTCTATATAGAACTCCTGGTGTGGAAACTGCTTCCATTCAGGGAAATCCATGACTTGTATGGAATTTCTAGTCTTAGAAGTTGCCCAGGTTCCCAGAGGCAAAGTATCTTGGGTCACACAGTAACTGTGTCAGAGACTTGACTTGACCCTAGGCCATCCTGGCTCCCAAGGCAGAACTCGATCCACTATAAATGTTTACCTTGTTCATGAAAGATAATTAATTAATGTTTGCTGTTGAGGTGATTCTATTTTAAAGAGTAAACTCCTCAAGTGGATGTCTGTATTTGTCTTTAATTTTCTGAAGACTGTACTCCTCTGAACCAACAATCAAGTTCTTTTCTGAATATTCTAGTAGAATACTACACATTTAATGAGTGAGTACTCAAAAAGTACCGGATTTATGGGATAAAAATGGGTCCCAACTTTTGGCTATAGGGAAGTATAGTTTTCTTTTTGGTCAGTCATTTTATATACATACACACATGTATGTGTGTATGTTTATTTATATATATATATATATATACATGTATACATATATATATATACATATATATATAATATATTTTGTAGTGGGTCATAATAGTGATATATTTATATATTTATATATGTATGTATATGCATATATTTATACGCATATGTAAACTAAAATGGAATCAAAGACAGGTAAGTGTATAATTAACCGACATCTAAAGAACCATGTAAAGGCACAGCTTACCTCAAGATTATACTTTGAATCTAATGAGAGGGTGCCTCTGGAGGTGCTCTGAAAACCACAAAGTATCATATAAGTGGATCTAAAGGTAATAACTAGTATATTAGCTATTGTCATTGTTATTTTCCTTTATTCCTCTGTCTCCCTCATAATCCCCATAGTATCAATCTTAAGTGCTAAAAATCCTATTTCTGAAATTAGTCTTCTTTTCCATTGGCCCTATCACCCATAAAGTTCACTCAGGCTTCCAAAATTTTCATACTAAACCAATGGGTCTTCCTACTTCAAGTCTTTCAGTCTAGTATTTGGTCTCTCTCTTCCAATCACAGTTCCTTCAAATCTTAAATCACTCTGCCAAATTCTTCTCTTAAACCACAATTCTGATTGTGGCATTCTCTTGCATAGCTCCCCAGTAACAATTGAGTAAAATGCAAACTCCTTAGCCTGGCATTCGAAGCCCTTCAAGAGTTTATATCTCATGATTCTCTTTCATGGCCCCTACATTTCAGCCACACTGAATCATTTACCATTATCCAATGTTGTCCTGTAATTTCCCACCTCTGTGACTTTGATTATATTCTTCTCTCTACCTGAAATACCCTTCATCTTCATCAATATGGAAGGAAGAGGAAGGAAGGAAGGAAGGAAGGAAGGAAGGAAGGAAGGAAGGAAGGAAGGAAGGAAGGAAGGAAGGAAGGAAGGAAGCTTATGGTTAATGTGGATCATATGTGCCCCTTTTCTGGAAGCTGGAATTTGGTGAAATAAGCATAAGAAACAGAAAACTGCATAACGGAAGCTGTGCTTTTTTTTAGGGGGGAGCCTTAAATTTGTACAGGCTTACCTTCTCACTTTTTAAAAAACTTTAAGCCCATGGGTTTTGCAAGTAAAGGAGTAGTCCGAAAAAACCTCTCTATTTTGGGGTCCTAGCATTTATTGCAACAAGGTTTTTTTCCTGTTCTAAATATATCCCCTCCTTCTAGTTGGCTTTGCTCCCCACTTCCCATCGGAAATCACCTATGCCTAGAACTTTCCATGATAGGAACTTTGTAGACAGGTGCACTATCTAGTCATTTCATGACTATGATATCAGAAATAGGATTCCAATGTTTTCTGGAAACCTATACCTTTCTCCCTATAAAAACACTTGTCCTTCATACCTGCCAGGGGACCAGTCCTGTTCCATTGGTCAAACAGTAGGTTTGTCTTTTTCAGGGTGCTGCATTTGTTTTGGCTATAGCTTTCCAGGTAACAAGATGTGATTTTAGCATAGCATAGAGGAGGATGGGCATAATAATAGTAAGGGGCTACCCATGTGGAGAATGGATTCAACTAACTGATTGGGCTTCTACAAGGTTCCTGGCTATTCTTTGCCTTTCTTGTGTGTTTCCTTCCTTTAGTATCAACCTTGGTAAGCATCAAAAAGTCCTGGGATGTCTGTGAGTGCTGGCAAGCAGGAGCAAATATGGCAGTAGCAGCAACGACTCTAGCAGGCCAGTGCTAAGGGAGGAGTTGATTAGAGACAGATATGCAGAAAGACAGACTGGTAGAGACTGACCCAGGCAGAGAGAGAGAGACAGAGATAAAAACAGACACAGAGAAACACTATTTCGTCAGACTGTGATCAATGGGGGTGAAATGTGAACTCAGTAATAGTCTTTCAAAAACTGTGTTTATCTCAATGAGGCTCATACTAGTTAGTAGTGATAAATTAATCATTCTGAAATACACATATAGTTCTTTTATGTTTAGCAATCCCTCTTCTGTGTGGGAATAAACTAGTTTCATACCCAATACATGTTTGTTTGCACATTGGGTAACTTTTTATTCATTACTCTTTTTTTTTTCCTTTCAAAAAACCCTTGAATACAGGCCCGAATTGAATTGTTTCTGGTTAACTGAAGTGGAGATGAGGAACTGATGAGTATGAAAATTAAGGAGCCTACTTCCCTTTTTAATAAGTTGGGCAACCTCAGAAGAGTGAAGCCAGGGCAGATAAAGGTCAGGGATTGGTGCAGGCTAGCAGCTCCAGGAATCTCAGACAGTAAGTACTGACCTACTCACTCTACTAAATGTATTTTACTTATCTGAATATTTGTTGATTCCTTCCAGTAGAATATAAACTTCTTGAAGTCAGGAACTGTTTATGTTTTTTGCTCATTTTAGTCCTAGAGCCAAGGGTAAAACTTGTTGGTCCAGAGGCATTTAATAAAAGATTGTTGACTGAAAAGTTTCAGCTCATGTTTGCCATAAAGATAAGAATATAATGGAATCTCTGGAGGGGCAGAAGACACTCACAATTCAGTCAAAAAAGAGGAATTGATGCTGGGGTGAGGCAGTCTTTAGAGAACTGCAGGAGGTGGAAAGGCATCAATCATCTGACAAGAGGCACTCTTTAAAACTCCCGCGTCAAGTAATGTCAGGCACTCAGTCTTTCTAATTTGGCACGGACATCTTGTCACCTGGAAAGCTGTAGCCAAAAGTGTCTTCTTTTAACAAATGCAGCACCCCATCACCAGGTAAAGGGAAGACAGAGGGATGATTCAGGGTATATTTAGTATCCATCCCATCATTCTAATGTGCCAAAAAGTCCTTTTAGCCAGAGGCCACCACTTAGCCAGGAGCAGCCAGGAAAGTGTCATCCCTCAAAAGCATTGAGTCGACTTGCTCTGAGATTCCCCAAAAGCTTCCAGGGAAACTTTGGGCACATCTTACCTGAGATTGACTCTATTGGTTTCATTCAACCTCACTGTACACAACATGTATACAAAGTAATATGGAATGGAGGAGGTCTTAACAAGTGAAAGAATTGCCCAGTGATACTGCTACTGGATCTAAGAAAGAAAAAGAAACCCATATTTATAAAAATATTTATAGCAGTTTTGGTAGTAGCAAATAACTAGATATCAAGGGGTACCCATCTATTGGAGAATGGCTAAACAAATTACGATCCATGAATGTAATAGAATACTATTGCACCATAAAAAATGAAAAAAAAATGGATAATCTCAGAGAAAAATGGGAAGATGTGAACTGATGGAAAGTGAAGTGAACAGAACCAGTAGAACAATTTATACAACCTATAAAGAAAAATAATTTTGAAAGACTTGAGAACTTTGATCAACGATAAAGACAAACAATGCTTCCAGAGGACCAAAGATGAAGCATGTTAGGTGGTACAGTAGCTAGAGTCCTGGACTCGGAGTCAAGAAGACCCATTTGACCACTGCCTGCCTCAGTTTCCTCATCTGTAAAATGGGAAATATTAATAATAGTACCTACCTCCCAGGGTTATGAAGAACAAATAGTATTTATAAAGTGCTTTGCAAATCTTAAAGCCCTATATAAATACTAGCTATGAGGATAATGATGCTACCCTGTACCTGACAGAGAGGTGAGACTCAAGATGCAGAAATGAGTCGTACGTTTTTGGACATGGTCAATGTGGAAATTTGCCTTGCTTGACTGTACATTTTTATTATGAGCATTTTGTTTTTCTTTCATTATTGTTTGATTGAGGGAGAGGGAGAAAAAATAAATGATTGTTAATTGAAAAAATAATAAAAGTTTTTGTTTTGTTTTAACTGGAGGGATCAGGAAAGGCCTGGCCTTGTGCAGAAGGTGGCATTTGAGCAGAGCCCTGAAGGAAGCCAGGGATTCTAAAAGGAGGAAGCGAGAATGACATGTTCGGCATCGTAGATCGTATCATTGACCTCATGAGATGGCACTGAATTAAAGCCATTTGCAACACAGTAAGGTTTTTCTTTAGCTCTTGGCTCTTTGACACTTTTAAAAAAATACTGAATTCCACTAATCATAACAACTTCAAACTGACCGATGTGACTTACTTTCTGAACTTTCTGCAGCTCACTATGTGCTATGGTCCCCCACATTGCAAGCTGCATTGAGCAATTTAAAGACTAGAGGATTCTGGGGAAGTTATGTGGCCCACCAATGTTTAGATCACATGCTATAAACAATTTTATGGGTTAATTCAGATTCACAAAGTCACCTCTTTAGAACAAAAACAAAAACAAGAAAGAACCGTGCCCCCGAAATGAAGGCTTACTGAAGTGATTTCATAAATATTTTCAGTTCGATGTCAGGCTCATTTTACATTTATGGGTTTCTCAGTGTAGCGTGCGGCTGATGGGGTTGAGTTGACTGCCAGCCCCCTCCCCTCTGAACTGCAGCTCAGGCTTGACTGACACCCAGCTGCCCTCCGGGCTGCCATCTCTCAACAACACCCTCTCAGACAGCATAACAATAATAGAAATAATAATGATGCCGACTTCCAAACCCAGCACTCTTTTTTTTTCTTACTGTGTCTCCCTTACTTTTTTGGTGCTGTCTTCATTGATTTATTTATTTTGGGGGGTAATTTGTTTGTTGGTTGGTTTGTTTTGAGATGCCCATAGCACACTAACTTGGCTCAACCATAAAAGATGACAAATGCTTCCAGATATCCTTGTAGCCTTTCTCCCCTCCTCATTGAACCCCTGGATAATTCAAGTTATTCCATGAGCCTTCTCTTATGTGAGTTACAATGCCCAGAATATGTAAAAATAGCTAGCATTTATATAGCTCTTTAAGACTTGCAAAACATTTCATAAATATTTCCTCACTGGATTATCACAACAATCTTAGGAGGTAGGTACTCTTATCATCCCCATATTGCAGATGAGGAAACTGAGGCAGACTTGCCCAGAGTCACACAGCCAGTAAGTTTTTCAACTCAGGTTTTCCTGTCCAGCTCATTATTCCTATGCCGTCTCACTGCTTCCTCTATCAAAGCCTCTTGCTTACAGCATGTACTGGCCCATCTGTCTCTCCAGTCCAAATCTCTCAGCCCCACCCCCACACCTTTTCAAAAGCTGTTCAGTCTGTAACAGACTGAAATTGGGGTCATTGGGGGTTTTGGTTTCATTCCTCAGCCATTCTTGTCTGAGAATCCATAATTCAGCCAATGAGCAAATCACTTCACCTTTAGGGGACCCTGTTTCACCACCTCTAAAATGAGGGTCTTGGAGCAGATGATATCTGAGGTTCCTTCCAGCTATAAATTCTGTGACCCCTGCAAGTGGCCATGACCATTATTAGTAGCCTGAATAATGACAATATTCAGGCCATGGGGCCATGCTTTCCATTTTTATTCAAATTCTAAGCTGCAGGAAGTCTGTTTTATTCTAAGATTGCACTGACTTCTTTCATCTTCCAGTCCTGCGGCCCCTTCCTCATATGCTTCCTTTCTCATAGGCTGCTAGATGCAGAGGATAAAGAGGCCATAGAGTTCTGTGAGTCTGAACCCCCTTATTTCACAGCTGAGGAAATTCACGGAGAGGTCAGAGGACTTGCCTCAGATCACAAAGGCAAGAAAAGGGGGAGGATTCGCAGGATTCAAACCCAGATCCTCTGATTCTAATTGCAATGTTCATTCCATTCCTGACTCTGTTACTGATTTGCCGGACTCCAAAAACATGCCTCGGTTGCTATTTTATCCTACAATTTCCCTCAGCACCTGGGGCCTCCTTCCCCTGGAATATCCAACCTCCTCTGGGTCCTCGCCTCAGAATATCCCTCTGCTCAGCCATCCCTCCATCTCCCATTGGGGAGTTCCTCCTGGGGTCTCCATTTCCATTCTGTAAAATTCTTCTCCTGGCTCAGCTCCCAAGTCTCTGGACTTCAAAATGAAGCCCTTATTTGCCAGGTACCTTCATCCCCAATCATCCTCTCGACTCACCCACACCCCCTTTTAATGGCTTTTTTTTTTTGGCAAGGCAATCAGGGTTAAGTGACTTGTCCAGGGTCACACAGCTAGTAAGTGTCAAGTGTCTGAGGTCAGATTTGAACTTAGGTTCTCCTGACTCCAAGGCTGGAGTTCTATCCACTATGCCACATAGCTGCCCCTTAGCTGCTTTTTGTGGGCTGTCTTCCCCCGTTAGAATGTAATCACGTTATTCTAATATTTTTAATTTTTTTGGCTTAAAATCTTGTTGTGAGCACTTAGCACAGTGCCTGGTACATAGTAAGCATTTAATAAAAGCTTGTATCCTTCCTTCCTTCCTTCCTGACTTTCCATGGAAAAATCGTGAATTAAATCCTTGTTTGCCTTTCATCCCTCAACCAGGCTTTAAGCTCTGTTGAGGTGGGAATAGTATCTTACCAAAACCATGTTCTTCCCTCAACAACTAGCACAGTGTTCTGTGTACAATAAGTAATATTTATTGTACTTAGACCTAAGTATTTAGTCCTGTAGTATATAATCCTAAGACTCTTAGAGCTGGAAAAGACTTAGATATTGTTTAGTCCACCTTCTTCATCTTACAGATGAGGTAAACTGAGGCCTACAAATGTAGGTGATTTGTCCAAGGTCACACAGGTAAGCGAAAATTTGAGCCGTGCCTCTGTCTTTAAAGGTTATCTCCATTTTGCTAGAGTGCACTGCCTTCTTTGTGAACTAAACCAAACAGAACAAGGAAGATAGTACCTTCATTTCCTCTTAGCGCACACATTCAGCAAACCCATCCAAAGAATCAGAAAACCCATGTTAGGGAGCTATTAAGGACTTTCCCCCGCTCTTGACTGTGTAATGGTCTATCGTCCTTCTTTTCCGTGATTTTCCTTCTCTTCTTCCCCCAGCCTGGGTGATCAGTCAAGAGAAGTTTCCTGTGAGCAAAAGAAGAAATTTCACAGTTACACTAAGACCTGATTCCAGTGCCCAGGACTGGATAACAAGAGCTCGGCTGAAAGCTCACCCACATCCGTGAGCACCTTCTCAGGGAGCCTGGCCCAGAACAGGTGCCCACTGCAGATCCTTCTGGGTCTGGCAGGCACAGGCAGGGGTAGGGTGGTCTCCACAAAGCCAGCAGAGCAAGGATTCAGGAAGCTCAACTCCCAGGCAAAGTTTTAATCGAGAATATCAGAACTAGAAGGAACCTTGAAATCATTCTTGGTGTTCAGTCATTTCAGTCAGGTCCTACTGGAGTGATCTCCTGATTCTCGGTGTAGTAGTATTTCTGCTACACCACGTCCTCTTTAGCTTCCAGAGATGGCACATCATTGCTGTTCCCTCTTCCTCTTTTTCCCTTCTTCCTTCCTCAGAAAAATTCAAAACATACAAAGCACAGGCTAAGCTGGCAAATATCCATTTTTTTCCACTGGCAGCAATGCGATGGGAAGGCAAGATGTCCTCTGCCACCTCTTTGGGCAGTCTTCTTAGGTTGGTGAGATTATCAACTGCCTAGAAAAAGTTTTAAGAGAAAATCTCTCTTGTTCACGCTCAAAGAACAGATCATCCCCTTCCTTTGTCTGATTCAACGTAGAGGCAGAATTAAGGGACAAGAGGAATAGGAGTTAAGGTTTAGGGATACCAGTGACTTTTGGATGTACACACACACACACACACACACACACACACACACACAACATATACATATACAAATGCATCTCTTGAGCTTATAAAACATTCCCTCTAGAACCCCAGGAAAAAAAAGATTTCTTTCTACTCACTGGCTTTAACCCAAAGTTCACTGATAAATTAATCTGGGCCAGTGGTAGTCAAGGTTTACCTATGTTTTCTTCCTCAAGATTCATTCATTAAATGAACATTTATTAAGCACCTACTATGTGCTAGGCATTGCACTAGATGCTGGGGACACAAAGCCAAAAATAAGTCAACCCCTATCCTCAAAAGAGAGTCTATTTCTTTATTAGCTTCAGGATGGTGATTGCTGAATATTTATTGGGTTTCTATGCAATATTGAGGAGATGGTACTAACCAAATGCCTTTCCCTATTTGCTTGATGATGTTTGGGGTCTGTTCAATTGCTTTCAATTGTATCTGACTCTTCATCACCCCCCTTTGGGGTGTTTTGGTATAGATACTGGAATGGTTTGCCATTTCCTTCTCCAGCTCATTTTACAAATGAGGAAATTGAGGGAAACGGAGTTAAGTGACTTGTCCAGGGTCACACAGCTAGGAAGTATCTGAGGGCAGATTTGAACTCAGGAAAATGAATCTTCCTGACTCCAGGCCTGACACTCTATCCACTGCACCACCTACCTTCCCCTACTTACCAACTTGCCCTACATTTACTCAACAAGTAGGCACTCCATCCGACACTAGAGAGATTTCTTGGTGAAACACCGAACTCCCTATGGTTTTCATGGAGCTGACTACACAAGACAAGTAGGGCAATTTGGGACTAATATGTTCTATTCTTTATTGATTTATTCATTTTTAATTTATTCATTTTTAGTTTTCAACATACTTCTATAAGCTTTGAGTTTTAAAATTTCTCCCCCTCCCTCCCCACCTCCTTCCCCAAAACAGTGTGCAATCTGATAGAGGCTCTACATATACATTCCTATTAAACATATTTTCACATTAGTGATGTTGTAAGGAAGAATTAGAATCAATAGGAGGAACCCCAAGAAAGAAGAAACAAAACAAAACAGAAGGAAAAAAAGAGTAAGTAGTATGCTTCAATCTGCATTCAGACCTACAATTCTTTTCCATTATGAAATTTTTGGAGATGTCTTAGATCCTTCCATTTCTGAGAAGAGCTAAGTCTATCAAGTTGGTCATCACACAACATGGCTGTTACCATGTACAACATTCTCCTGGTTCTGCTCACTTCACTCAGCATCAGTTCATATAAGTCTTTCCAGGTTTTTCTGAAGTCTGCTTGCTCATCATTTCTTATACCACAATAATATTCCATTACATTCATATACAACTTGTTCAGCCATTCCCCAACTGATGGGCATCTCCCTCAATTTCCAATTCTTTGCCACCACAAAAGAGCTGTTATAAATATTTTTGTACATGTGGGTCCTTTTCCCATTTGTATGATCTCTTTGGGATACAGCCCTAGAAGTGCTATTGCTGAGTCAAAGGGTATGCGCATTTTTATAGCCCTTTGGGCATAGTTCCAAATTGCTCTCCAAAATGGTTGGATCAGTTCACAACTCCACTAACCATGCATTAATGTTCCCATTTTCCCACATCTTCTCCAACATTTATCATTTTCCTATTTATTTTGTCATGTTGGCCAATCTGATAGGTGTGATGTGGTACCTCAGAGTTGTTTTGATTTGCATTTCTCTAGTCAATAGTGATTTATAGCATCTTTTCATGTGATGCTATAAATCACTGTATAGAGAGCTTTAATTTCTTCATCTGAAAACTGCCTGTTCAAATCCTTTTTATTTCTCAATTGGGGAATGTCTTGTATTCTTATAAATTTGACTCAGTTCTCTATATATTTTAGAAATGAAGCCTTTATCAGAGACACTGGCTGCAAAAATTCTTTCCCAGTTTTCTGCTTCCCTCCTAATCTTGGTTGCACTGGCAATATGTTCCATTCTTTAAAAAACACTCTTAAAAACCTCATGTGGTTTTCTTAGCAAAGACATGGAGTGGTTTGCCATTTCCTTCTCCAATTTTATGCAAGGAGGGGTTAAGTGACTTGCCCAGAGTCACACAGCTAGTAAGTGTCTGAGGTCACATTTGAACTCTGGTCTTTCTGACTCCAGGCCCAGTGTGCTATCCACTGCATCACCTAGCTGCCCCTTAAGAAAGTGTGTGTCTATTTTTCTTGGCCTTAATTGAAATGGATTCTTCCTTTCCAGAAAGAGATTCCTAGCCTTAGATGCCAAGTTCTTTAGAAAACAGAGCAGGGTCATTAGCTATGAGGCTCAATTGTTTTTAATCTGTACTTTCCAGCCATGAAAGCAGGTGAGACAATAAGAGGGCACGATACAGTTTGTTAGGGAGGATGTGTTGTTGTTATATTGTTCAGTCATATCTGACTCTACGTGAGTAGAGATCTTGGCAAGGTACTGGAATGGTTTGTCATTTTCTTCTCCAATGTGTCCCTATTTTACAGATGAGGAAACTGAGGCAAAATTACAAGCTAAGGATTTACCCAGGGTCACACAGCTAATAAGTGTCTGAGGTCAGATTTGAACTTAGGAAACTGACTTCAAGCCTAATGCTCTATCCACTGCACTACCTAGCTGCCCCATCGTTAGTATACATAATGCATTTCCACATTGTGCGTTGATCCAAGATACAAAGAGGGACATTGTAGACCTCTACAAAGAGTGAATTTCTCAGCAACAAAGGGGTTTGGGGGAGAGAAATCTAGATAGTGTAATGGAGTGCTGGATTTGGAGACAAGAAGACCCAAGTTCGAATCCTGCCTCAGATTCTTACTAGCTGTGTGATTCTGGGCAAGTCATTCAACCCCTCAGTCTCAATTTCCTCATCTGTTAAATGGGGATAACAATAGTATCTATCTCCCAGGATTGTTGTAAGGATCAAATGAGAAAATATGCAAAGTACTTTGCAGACTTTTAAGTGCTATATGCTGCTAGCTATTGTACAATCTTTTCTAGGCAAATAAAAATTAAAGGTAATATAATTTTAAAAAGTAATAGTAACAAAAACCAAAATATATTAAAGCAACCACAGCCTAGGTTATATGTGGAAGGCTAGTTCCAGACTCAGCCCCAAGTAGCCTCAAAATAAATAGTCTATAGACATTCCCAAATCCAGGACTTCTGGGAGAACAGTACATATTTTTGGATTCACACCTCTACACCCCACTATTGAATGTGATGGAAAGAGTATTAACCTCTCCACTCCAGTCCCATTATCTAGGCACTCTGTTCTCAATAGCTCTCAATGCAATTGGTTTATACTCACCGTTCTTCACACCAGTAAGGGCCTGGGATTCAGGTCTTCTTAGGCACAAGGGCCTGGTTTCTCAGTCCCATTCATAGAACAGGAGGCAAAAAAGTTTAGGCTCCCCAGTACCAGTGGCTCATGTCTGTCAATTTCTCTCTTGGAAAATCTATCCCCCTGCCTGACTCCACTCTTCCCTCTTTGACCTTCTCTAACATTAAGTAATCAGGGTAAAATTGTGGGCACACCATACCCTTCCCAAGGCTTGCCTGTTACATCCACAATAAAGAAGAGCTGGGGATTGCGAAGCTCAGGAAAATCTGGAGCTGATGAATGAATATGGTAGAAAAGCTAATATAGGGGAGAGAGAAAGACAAAAGAGTGAAGAATTCTCCCAAATGTGGGCCAGCAGGGATGCCAAGGCTTTCCCTGTGAGTGAACATGAATGGTCACAGCGAGAATTTGACTTAGTACTTCAAACCCAAGCACCAGACAAAAGTCCACTGGGTAGCAGTTTTTAAATGGTGTATATGTTTGTGCACACACGTACGACATACTTGCCTACGTATTTCTCTGACTTGAATTGGTTAGCCAGGTCCCCAAAGAGTAGTTAATTGCTATACCCCCTCAAGGTTCCAGAGTTTACTCTAAGGGGCTAGGTTTCTGGCATTGCCGTTCATGAGTCCCAATAGGTGTGCTTCCCATTAAAATCAGTCAGCCAGGCTTTAATTAGCTTTTAGAAAGGGACTTACCAAACAAGTAAAGTAAGAAGTATTGGCACAGAACATTTCCCCTGAACCAGGGGCACTTCTTCCCTTACTCCCACAAAGTCCCTGGGGAGAGTATGCTCAGAGATAAAGTACATTGGCAGTGAAGAAGATACATAGAAAGCACATATGGCCAAAAGGTAAACTCATAGTTCCTGGGTATTAGAAGTGCTTTCTTATATCAACCACAAGGCTGGCTTGCCATTAAACTAAATTCTAAACTGGCTTGTTTGAAATAAACAGCCAGGGGTGTGTCTGAATCTTTCAACCAATCACAAGATATTTTCTGTGTGGGGCCATTTGTCTTTCACCAATAATCAAAGCACTTTATTCCCCTCGAGTTGATTAAGGCTTGTCTGAACTTTTGTTGATTGATTAATCGATTGACTCCAGCTGAGGTGGAGGAAGGGAGAAGCTTGTATGACTGCATTAATTATACTGATAAAATTAGGGGAGTGATAAAAATAAAGATAGCATGTGACTACCTACATAAAAATTTAGTAGCTTTAGAAGCCTTTGGGGGTGGGGACTATATGATGGCATCTGACAGCTAAGGTGGGACTGTGCTAATGAAATGATATAGTTCTTGCCATATTGAGCATTAGGTTGGGGAGAGACCCTAGAGTTCGGACAGAGCTTCCTAACAAGATTATGACATTTCCAAAGGCTAAACCAACTTGATTTGTACTGACTCCATATTCTAATATGGTGAATGCCATGTGGATACCAGGGCCCAGTGTAAAAATGAGAAAAAAAATGAGGTCGGCCTAGATAAGAAACAGTACCATCTCTGGTCAATTAATAACAATAATAGGACAGCATTTATAGCGTATTAATTTATCTCCTATTTGAAACTAACAGCAATCCTGTTTTGTTCAGTCATTTCAGATTCTTCATGACCTCAAGTGGGGTTTTCTTGGCAGAGATACTGGAGTGGTTTACCATTTCCTTCTCCAGCTCATTTACAGATAAGGAAATTGAGGCCAAGAGTTAAGTGACTTGCCCAAGGTCACACAGCTAGTAAGTGTCTGAGGAGGGACTTGAACTCAGGTCCTCTTAAGTCCAAACCCAGCGGTCTTTCCACCTGACCAAATCTATACATACTCTCTTACAAGCTTAAGTTAGAAGATAAGCATTCTCCAGCACAGGTCCCATCTGGAACTCAAGACCAGGGATGGTCTCAGTAACTCAGGAAAGATAGCCCAAAAGGTAGTTACTTCTGACCCAAAGGCCTGCACACCAAGAGTATCTGGAATGAAACAGCACAACGGCCTACTTTTCTTTAGCTAGGAAACAGGGCCCTAGAAGTTTCCTCTCTGCAGCGGTTTTTAATCAGTCTTTCATTTGTTTAAGCCTGCACTTTGACTAATTGGATGTGAGGAAAGATCCTCTGGAGCATCAGAGTAAAGTCTGAGCTTGCCCTGGGGCTTGGTCTTCTCAATATTTATGTTTAGCATTAAATACCTCATGCAAAAATAATGCCTTTGACTCCTGAGGCTCTTTCTGCTTTTTCAGAAAAATGCTCCAGCCAAAGCTGCAGGGCATCCATGTAACCCCCGAAAGGAAATTCACTCCGATTAGTAAATGTGGAGATAAATTATTCTTGGCTGCGTTGCAAGTTGTCCTTCCTTTGATTAGCACTGGAGCAGTAGGGCTGAGATGTTTGGTTTGGGTTTTTCTAATGAAAGAGAGAAAAATCAATTTTATTAAAAATGTTTGGAAAACAGAATCATCACTAGGGAGCCCCAAAAGTTCAGGCTTGGACAGAAAGGCTCTACAGTTTGTGAAGGCGGTGGAGTGGAAAGAGCACTAGATTTCTCATCAGAAGATTGGGTTTAAATACTGGTTATGCTGGGAGGTAGGAGGGTACAATGGAAAGAGCTTTGGCTCTGGAGTTCAAGGATGTGGGTTCAAACTCTATCTGTAGCACCTATGTAACTTTGGGCAAATGGCTTAACCTCTCAGTTTCCCTATTTGCAGAATGGGAGGATAGTACTTAGATGACTTAAGAGATCATTTCTAGGCCTATGATCCTATTTTCTTATGCTTGTGACCTTTGACAATTTCCTTTACTTCTCTGTGTCTCGGTTTCTCCATCTGTAATATTGCAGAAATAACCTAGAAAACCATTAAAGTTTCTTCTGGTTCTAAATCTTATGATCTGAGTTAAGTGGAAACTCTACCTCGTAATTAGGGCAAGAATTGGGACTAATGGAATCATAAACTCTTCTATGCTAAACCCAGAGAGAATGAGCTAACTGCTCCTTGGCGACCTGTTAAAGAAATCTATTGACAGTGGCATCTGAGGGCAGGCACACAGAAACACAAATTTAAGGATCAAAATACCAGGTTTCCCATTTGTGACCCTACCACCTGCAGTGGTAATTAATTACCGCCATCCTCCAGTGCAACGCTTTCATAAGCAAGGGATGACCCAGTCTCACTCACAAGTGGCAGGACAAGCCGCAAATCAGCCAGAACACCCACAAACACTCTGCTGGGGCTGTTCAACCTGTATCTGTGTTGAATGCCAAGTGTTGCATAATTTATATGGAGAATCCACTCCCATACATCTACGAAAATACTTGCTTCGACCTTCGCTCCCAATCACAGCTGCATTAAACGGGACTATAAATCATGAGTGTGCAGGCATCCAATCACAGCCTTGCTTTGCTGAAGCTGGTTGACACTCTGAGGATGATGAGTTCATGCACTGCCTGGAACAGGTTATAAAAATTATGCACGTTTTAAGATAACACTTCAAAAGGCTCCTTCTTTTAAATCATGATAAGTTGTGTGTTTGGGTGAGAAAAGAACATGGATATAAATGGAGGGATCAGTTTACAAAGACCACTCCAATTATCCGCACCTTTAAAATACTACCTTCACAAACAAACTCAAATATTGCAATGGATTTAGCCTCATTTTAACTGTTTCCCAAGACTGCAGTATTAAGAAGAAACTGTCTCTATTGTCTTTTAATCCAACAGCAAAGTTTTGGATATGGGTAAATGACTAATGCAAACTCCTTTTATTTCCTAATAAAGAATGTCTTGTTTTTAAATTAGAAGAGAGAAGGAAATGCCCGAAGATCACTTTTAGAAGTTGGGTTAATTACCAGGAACTCAGAGAACCTTGGAAAGATTTATTTGAAGTGATGTAGAACAAAAGTAGTAGAACCAAAAACCTAAAATTAATACAACTAAAAAAACTAAATTTTATGACTAAAACAATGTAAATGAGGTCATTAAAATGAAGTTGAACTCGGTAACGGTAACAACCAATAAGGGTTCTAGAAAAGAGATAAGGAAACAGACCTCCTCCCTCCTGGCAAAGAGGCAGGGAGCTATTAATATGGACTATTATATACATTGTCAGACAAGGTTTCTACAGCCGATGTTTTTATTTAATTGTTTTTCTTTATCACAAAGGAGGGTTGAATCTGGAGGCGAATTGGGAAATGACTATAATACAAAGACAAAACACATCCACAAAAAGTGCTGGAGCAGATAATATTCCTTCTGCAGTAGTGAAAATACTGGCAAATGTCAGACCGGCCTAGCCATCCTTCTAAAATAAAGATAGTTAATATTTACTTTGATTTTTCAGCTCTTTTTAAAAATCACTTTAGCATTCAGCATGGCCTAGTGGATAGAGACTTGATTTGAAGCCAGGAGGGCCTGGGTTCTGATGGTGTGACCACGTGCAAATTATTTAGCCTCTCACTGCTCTAGGAAGTCCTTTGAGCCTATAAGTTGCAGAGAAGATTCTGACTTGCATTGGTAAAAGGATTTTCCTCGCCTGACAGTCAGAACTCAAACCCAGGCCTTCTGACTCCAAGTCCAAAACTCTTTCCAGTACTTCATTCTGCCTTATTATAAGACTATACTGAGGAAAAGCAAAAATCCTTGGCCCATAATAATCCAAAGATAAGGAATATCTATAAACAAGTTGTTACATTTGATGCTGGAGGAGACACCTTAATGGTTATCTAGTCCAATTCTATAATATTACAGATGGAGAAACTGAGGCACAGAGAATAATAGCCTATTCCATTAGGAATTAATCCAGAAGTCAATAACCTATTCCAGGAATTAATAGAACACAATAGGTTGAGATCAATACTGGACATCCTGGCCATGATGTATATATCCCATACAGGAACTCGGCGAAGAGCATCACCATTAGTCAATAAGTAAACAAGCATTTATTTAATGTGCTTAGTATGTGTTGGCCCCTGTGCTAAGCATTGGAAGTACAAAAAAAAGAAAAAAAGGCAAAAACAGGGTCTCTTCCTTTAAAAGCTCACATTCTAATGGAGGAGAGAACATGCGTACAACCACGCATGTGGTTGTACATGTAGGTTATATGCCAAGCAATCTCAGAGGTAAGATTTGGAGAGATAAGGAGAAGAAAGGTAGAGTCATGAACTACCTGGAAGTGTTGATGTAACTGGGTGACTGCCACATCTCTGGAAAGACTTGATGTACGTGAGGAAAGACCAACAAAAGTGTTTAATTAGCTTCAAGAGCCTATATGAAGCTGTCAATTGACAAGTGACAATTTTTCAGATCATCTGCTAAGTTCGTGAGTCTCTCAGCAGAGAGTGAATACTAATCTCCAGATGATAAAAATGCTTGTTATACACTGTCCATGTCTAAAGAATCTTAAGGGGGCAGCTAGGTGGCGCAATGGATAGAGCACCGGCCCTGAAGTCAGAAGGACCTGAGTTCAAATCTGGCCTCAGACCAAACACTTGATACTTACTAGCTGTGTGACCCTGGACAAGTCATTTAACCCTAATTGCTTATAAAAATTTTAAAAAGAATCTTAAGAACTTAAGACTTTTCTAAGATGTGATGGTTATGTCAAAAATATGTGAAGAAATATGTTCTTTTTGGACCTTTCTATGATCTCACTCATGATTATATGGCTGAGAAGAATAGAATATAGAAAGGCAGAAAGGCCTCATGTCATATCATCTGCACATCACAGGGATGAAAAGTATGAGCAAGGTTTGAAGGACTTGGTCAACTGCCTTACACGTGTGCCATCATTGAATTAGATAAGCCTAATGGGGATAAGCTATCACCCTACTCAGCAAAACTAAGCGTAAGACAAGGATGCCCACTGTCACCAATATTATTCAATACTGTATTGGAAATCCTAGCAATAGAAGGAATCAGAATAGAGAATGAGGTAATACAACTACCTCTTTTTGCAGGTAATATGATGATATACTTGGAATTAGATAAGCATAGGAATACCCTTTGTACATGGATGCCAGGCTGTCTTGTACCAAGAGAGTGATGGCCACAAACAAACTATTAAACTTGCCACTAGAGGACTTCTTGACAATAAAACTTAGCATGCTAATGAAATCTGTGGCTTTTAAGGATTTAATAAATGCTGGTTGTTGAAGTGGGCTATCATTGAGAAATTCAAAAATTATATTACAGAGTTGAATTTCAAGTATGGACAGAGAGCAATACACTAACATATTTTGATGAGGAACTAATTTGGATGCTGCCTGTCATAAATTAGGGGTAGTACTAGCCAACTCTATATTTAGCATGCACTGGATAACAAGGAAAAGTAGCATTACAGTAAATACCCTGTCACATAGACTACATGAGACCGATGCTATCATGACGACCATTGAAAAAAGTAAAAGCAATCTGACATGCAGAAGATTAAGCCTCTGTCATGTGAAAGAACAGGTGAGAATCTGAAACTTCCACCAGAAACTACCATAAGTAAACATGAACTTTTTATTGTATTGAGTCTCCATTATTCTTAGATGACTTCCGTCCAGAACAACTGCACAATGAAGAATTATGAAAAGTGAAACACGCCAAGAAACAAAATAACTGATCTTCAGAGAATCAAATTTCTTCCCCTAGAAGGAACTCCCATTGTTAGGAATGATGATTAAAACTATACAATTGAGTTGCTAGACTGAATTTTAACTGATCTCAGACATGGTACCAGGAAGCCTCTGGCACCACCAAAGGTGTTTCACTCTCTCATCATGAAAGCACTGTCTGATGACTTTGGAACCTTGAGTCAAAGGAGAAAACAAAGAAGGTATTAATTGGAGTCTACTGGTCTAAGATAGAGATGAATAAGTCTACAAGAAGTGTGAGGTTTATAGTCCATATCTTCAGAGAAAAGTTCTACCGAGTCGTGCTATATTACTTGGAGACTATTAATACCAGCTCTCAAAGCGTATGACCACCAACTTTTTTCCACTGGAAAGAAACACAAAAACATGAACAATATCCTCTATGTATTTCACCCAATACGTCCAGGCACATCCAACCAAGAACCAGAAATCTTCTAAAATACAGCTTCCCTGTCAAGATCCCTCTGGCCAAGGTAAAGACTTTAAAAGCAAAGGAAGCATTAGCCTTGGCAGAAATAATGAAACCCAGAAGTACACCTTCCCTCCTTTCCCCTGAACATGTCAATTGTTCAGTACTGAACAAGCTGAGGACCCTGAGGCCTGAGCAGAAAGTTCAGGGGAGTCAACAGGTGACATTTCTGGTACACGTATAACCCACAATGCATTCTGCTCTACCTGGACATGGAAGCAGGGACAAGCCCTGAGCTCAATCGTGCCCATAAAGCTTCTAAAGGTGGACCTTCTCAGAAAGCTTAGGCGTAAAAAAAAAAGAAGCTGACGAGATTATAAGGGATATAATGTAAGGCATAACAGCAAAACTTTAGGCATTGAAGGACAAGAGTGCTAATGCGCCTGGGACTGCTCTTGATTCCACACCATTATCCCACTCATGGAATGTTAGGGAATCACTGGAGAGGTGACGGGTCTATTCATCCAGAGATCAAGCTCACTTAGGATTCTTTGGGGAAAATAAAGGAAGAGGTTACTTGTATAGGCACTGCTATATGGTATGTGAAGCGTGCTTTGTATATAAGCATAATACATGTTATCTGTTATCTGTGACATCTTTCCATATGTAATACACCATTGTTATAATATAAAATTCCTTGATATATATGCTAGTATATATATATATATATATATATATATATATATATATATAATATTGCTATCTTATGTTTTTTTATAAGGACTATGTATCTATTTCTGCATGCAACCCTGTTATATGAACATTATGCCAGTTAGTCTATGAGATTTGAATTTGTCTGTTATTTACAATGTTGTCTTATATGTTACGTGTCAGGTAGGTGGTACAGTGGATTGAGCACCAGGCCTGCAGGCAGGAAGACTCATCTTCCTGAATTCATATCTGGCCTCAGACATAACTTACTAGCTGTATGACTCTGGGCAAGTCATTTAACCCTGTCTGCCTCAGTTTCCTCATCTATAAAATGAGCGGAGAAGAAATGGCAAACCATTCCAGTATTTTTGCCAAGAAAACCGCACATGGAATCATGAAGAGTCAGACATGATTGAAATGATAACAACAACAACAACAATATATGTTACAGTCATGAATTAACTTAATGTGCTTGTTTCATCTACTATGGCTATCTTCATGCTATTCCAATGTGAATGTCCTGCATTAGGTATCTGTATATGGATTATGCTGTCATTGGAATGATCGCTGGTAACTATATTTTTGCAAATTTATGTACACAGTGTTATAAGTCTGCCAGTAAGCATTTAAGTGCCAAGGTACTATGCTAAGAGCTAGACATAAAAAGAAAAGCAAAAGATAGTCCCTGCCCTCAAGGAACTTACGATCTTAAGGAGGAAGGCCACAAAAGGAAGCTGAAAGGGAGGGGAAAGCTTCCTGGTACAGGAACGTGATAGAAAAGTCCAGAGCTGGATGGGAAATGTCTCCAGATGCCCTAATGTGCCTCATATAATTTACTGGAACTGCAAATTGTTTCAATAGGGGAGAAAATGTAGAATGACTCAAAAGTCTTAGAGGTTTGTTGTCAGTCCTCAAGAATTTATGAAGCATTTGCTGTGTTCCAGGTACTATGCTTAGTGCTAAGGATAGAAAAGACAAAAACAGTCCCCTCAAAGAACTTACATTCTAATCAGGAAGACAAATACAAAATACCTAGGTATGTATACAATATAGTTAGAGCAGGGAGAAGGTAATTTGAGAAGGAAAGGCACTAGCAGCTAGGGGAAGGGACCAGGAAAGTCTCCTGAAGAAGGTAGAACTTGAGCTGAGTTTTCAGGAAGTTGGGGACATCACAAGACAGAGGTAAAATGGCAGAATATTCTAGGCATGAGGAACAGCCAGGACAAAGGCATAGAAATTGGAGATGTAGGGGGCAGCTAGGTGGAGTGGTGTATAGAGTGCCGGCCCTGAAGTCAGGAGGACCCGAGTTCAAATTTGGCCTCAGACCAAACACTTGACACTTACTAGCTGTGTGACCCTGGGCAAGTTACTTAATCCCAATTGCCTAAAAGAAAAGAAAAAAAAGAAGAAATTGGAGATGTAGCATCAAAGTAACTAGGCCCACATAGCTGGAGCATAGACTACATGGAGAGTAATAAAGTATATGACTGTTTATTAAGAGCTTTAAATGCTAAACAGAAGGGTTTTGTTTGGTCATGTAGGTACCAGAGAATCACTGAAGGTCATTGAGCAAGGGCTGGCATGGTCAGACCTACACTTTAGAAAAAGAAGTCTTGGTAGCTGAATGGAAGATGGATTTGGAGTGACAAGAAACTTGAAGCAAGAGACCAGGTAGAAGTTTAGAGTAAGACCAGGCAAGAAGTGATGACGTACATGCACACTGAAGCCATGGGAGCTGATGAGACTGCCAAGTGAGCCAGGCTGCAGAGAGAAGAAAAGGGGGCCCAGGACAGGCTCTTGGGCTACACTGTGGTTAGTGAGTCATGAAGAACCAGCAAAGGAGAATGAGAAGGAATGATTCGATAGGAGAACCAGTGGAGAGAAGTGTCACAAAAACCCAAAGGGGGAAGAACATTCAGAAGGAGTATCAAATGCTGCAGAAAGGTCAAGAACAATCAGGACTGAGAGAAGGCCATTAGATTTGATAATTAAGTGATGATAACTTTGGAGAGGGCAATTTCAGTTGGATGATGAGATTGGAAGCTGGATATAGAAGATTTAGAAGAGAATGAGAGGAAAGGAAATGTAGGTACTATGGGTGAATGGCTTTTTTTTTTTTTACAGAGCTTAACCACAAAGGGAAAGAGAGCCAGGATAGCCAATGGGGATGATCAGATCAAGTGGGGGTATTTAAGGATGAGTGAGGGCCACAAAGAAAGAGCCAGTTAATAGGAGGATATTAGAAATAAGGCATTAAAAATAATTATAGTGAGGTCAGTTTGCTGGAGAAGTCAGGAGGAGATGAAATCCAGATATAGAGAGGTTGGCTTTCTCAAAGAAATGAGTTACCTCTTTACCTGAGACTGGAGTGAAAGGGAAGATCCTGGGGAAAGACATCTGAATGATGGGAGATGCAGAGGAGGGAAGAAAGGGGAGCCTTCAGCAAATTGTATCAATTATTTTGGTGAAACAAAAGGAGATGAGATCCTCTGCTGAGATGAGGTAGGAGATGCTGTGGGAAGTTTGTGGAGAGATGTGAAGATATGCAACATCTGCTGTGGAGATTGGGATCAAGAGTCAATTAGGAAGGAATAGAATGTTTGCTTCGATTCTGTGAGTACCCAGTCAAGATTAAACAACATAAATTCATAGTGGACCTAGTCAGTACCATTAATGATTTCCTCCAGCTCTGTTCAGCTTGAGTGAAGGAGCCAGTTAGAGGAAGTAATCCAGTTAGGATTTGGCAAGACGTGATTATTGATAAGAGAGGAAGAAAGGTTTGGGGATAAAGGATAGTGTACAATTTACTTGGTTCATCAAAGGATCAAAATAGAGAAGAGAGGAGAGGGTATCCAGTGTAGGGGAACTGGTCCCATTTGCATAAGAAAGGCAAGAATTTAGAATAAAGTAATTGAGAGTGAGGGTGAATAGCCTCACTGTAGGTCCATCTACCCATTCTTATTCTTGCCTTTCCCTACTCATTCGTTTGTATGGGAAGCTGAGAGAAACTGTGATGCCTGATATATAGCCCTTTATGGTTTGTTGGAAAATATGTGTGTATATATACTCACACATATATAATTACACATCTGTATTTATCTATATCTATATCTACATATATATATACACACATACATATAGATATACATATCTATATATGTGTGCATACATATATACTTATATAGGAATGTGTAAGCATATAAACATACATGTATAAGTGTGTTCACATATTGCATTATGTATGTGTGTAAAAATGTGTGTATCTATCTCAAATTATTATTGCTATAAAATATATAGATATATAGACAAATTATATGTAATGGCTACAATGGTTTAAAGTGAATGTAAGCAGCACTCAGTAATACGTAGGAGGAAATAAAGGGGATTTTCTAACCCTAAGTCAAAGGCTTGGAATAAGGACACAGCTCCTGCTAACAGGAGGAAATAAATGCAAGGACAGATTAAATGTCTGTAGGCTCTAATTAGCAGGGCCCACTCTGTTAATTAGAGGGTTCCCCTTCCATTGACATGATTCTCAGGATTCTGCAGAGGGCAGAAATATCTTGGCTGGGATAGAATGCTAGCTATACCTAGTTGTGTCTGTTACGCCTCCTACTTGGAGTGACACCCTTTTTAGAGAGAAGTAAGTAGGAGGATAGACATCTTTGCTTTATCCCAAGGCAGAAGAGGAAAAGTAGAAGATGTGGTTCCAAATCCAAAGGATGGGCAGGTGCATGATCAGAATACCAGTCCATGGATCCTGATCCTGGTCGAACTGAGATAAATGAAGTCCAACAGGTATGAGCCTAGAGACTAATATTGGAGTCAAAAAGCCAATAGGAAGCCTAAAAGCACAATGGATAGAGTCCAATTGCTAACACAAATTGGT
The DNA here is from genome assembly GCF_003287225.1 of Phascolarctos cinereus. Classification (NCBI taxonomy): domain Eukaryota; kingdom Metazoa; phylum Chordata; class Mammalia; order Diprotodontia; family Phascolarctidae; genus Phascolarctos; species Phascolarctos cinereus. Next base: position 87,845,995 of record NW_027556180.1, read on the forward strand.
CCATGAACAAGTTTTTGAGGATGCAAAATCTTTTTGACTTGCCAGGCTTCCATGCTCTTCTCAATATCTCAAAATGCCATCACTCTGGTAAGTCTGTAGACTGATAGGAAAAAAAAATCTCAACAAGTTTAGGACAGTTATAAATGATCAGATAGGGAAAAGATCTAAGAGTTAAAAAAAAGCGAGAATAGAATGCTTTCAACACTCAGACAGACAGTTCTATGAGCACAAAAACAAACTCTTCTCAGTGTTTAGAAAAGATAAAAGGGGTGGTGCTATGTCAAACTGACTAAATGTTGAAATGTAGGATCCTGCCTGGACTGCAGATGGAAATGTGGCAAAAAGGAAAAAGCAGTCAGATTTCTAAGTAGTAAAAAGATAACAGTGAAAACACACACACAATAAAATCACATTATATTATATAATATCTTTCAATATTCCATCCATTTAGTGAGATTAGTGAGGCTGGGGGATCAAATCATGTTACCCACATGAACAAATAGTGATGCATATAATTCACCTGTCCACATAATAAAGCAAACCAATTTCCTGGTCCTCTGAGACCGGTGACATAGGAATGACTATTAAATGTTTGTGTGTGGATGAGGGCTGGAATACTTTAAGTGAGAAATTATATTTGGTTTGTAAGGGATTTCAATTCTTCAATTATATAAAGCAATAGAAGACCAAGAAAAATGTCAACCTTTGATAAATAGGGAGGGAAAGCTGATTACAGAGGACCATGAAAAGGAAAAGGGTTCTTTTAATATTTTTTAACCTCTCTAGTCAAATAGAAAAGCAGTATAGTGTGATCAGATAGCCAGAGCTAGGGAGCCCTGGGAGGAGAGAGTGGGAAGCCAAACTAGAATAAAGAAGAAAATAGTTGAAAAGTGCTTTATAAAACTGCATGTATTCAAGTCCGCAGGAACTGATAACATGAATCCTGGTGCGCCTGAGGCTGTTGTTGCAAAGGCACCGGTTTCTGAATATTAGAAATGGAAAAAATAAGGGGTCCGTCCTTATAAAAGATAAAGGGGAGACCCTGGCAATTACAGATTACAGATTAAATCATAGCCATGTTTAGAGCTGGAAGGTGTCTTATTATCCTTGGTCCCAGGCAGTGGGCGGAGGGGCCAGGGTGAGCAGAAGAGTAATAGGAAGACAGTCATCAGCTCTAAGGAAATGGGAGTGTAAGCCAAAGAGCATATAAGCCATTCCAGGGGGCGAAATCAGAAATCCTCAAAAATCCTCCTAGTTCTGATGGGGGAGAGTAGAAAGCAGAAAGGTCTGGGGGAAGATTAGGGTTAAGGGCAGGGGGATGGGGAGAGGCCAGGATTATTTACAGGGCAGCATTAGGACAACCACATTAGGAGAGAAGCTTAGGCTTCAACCAATGACAATTTTCTTCATGCAAAGAATCATCCATTGGCACCTTTTGACCAATAATTCTATTACTAGGTGATGGGAATATAAAAACTATAATAAAAGATTGACCTTGTCCTCAAAAATAAAAAGAATCATCCAAAGTCAGCATCATTTTATGGCGGTACTATGTAACCTAGAGGAATCAGGACATGGTGAGTAGGGCTGCATTCGGAGCCCGAAAAAACTGGACTCAATCTTACCTCTGTCAAAAACTAGCTGTGCCACCATAAGGAAATTACTTAACTTCTCTGTGCCTCTGGCAGACAGCTTCTCTCAATTTATCTGTTAAGTTATAGACGGGAAATAATCATGGATGTTCATATATTAGAGCAGCCGATGCCCAATACTCTCCCCAATAATGGCAACATAGCTGTGGGTTCAGAGAGAAGAGATCTTAGAGATTATTTGGTCCAGAACCTTCGTTTGTGTCACAGACTCTTTGGCCAACTGGTAAAACCTGCAGGGCCCTTCTCAGAATAACGATTTTAAATGCATAAAATAAAATACAGAAGATTAAAAAGAGGGAATGATCATACTGAGATAATGATGTACTTTTTCTCATCTAAGTTAACGGAGCCCCTGAAATCTAGGCTAGGTATGATCTTTGGGAGTCAATTAATCCCATGTGAAGGACCCCAGATAAAATCTAAGCATCCCTTTTTCTATATGAAATAAAATGAGGTCCAGAGAGGTCAAATTAGTGCCATGCTGTGGTCAGAGAAGTATCAGGACTTTGACCAAGGCAGGTAAGCTATGCCCATCTGAATCAATACTGTATTCTTGCTGCATAGCCTTTCCCTGCTATGGTTAAATACGCCTTCTTCTGTTGACTATCAGATGTTGTACAAGTGTGGCAGTCTCACATCTGAATTAGCAGCCGGTCCTGAGCCATGCCTGACCCACAACACACGCCTACGGTCACACTGATACTTTGTAATGGAGAGACGAGTGAGAATCAGAATTTCCCAACTCCTGGCTCAATTCCCTTTGCTCTCTGCTACGATGCTTGTTCAGCTGAGCCGGAGGAACACGCTCAAAGAGATCTTCAACTAATCAATTTTTAGCTCCCTCGAACAACACGAGGCATGAGGACGCCTCCAACTTGGCTCTGTGAAGAACACGTTGTGCCAGACCTATTTAATTTCCTTCTACGAGAGAGTGACAGACAGATACCAGGAAGTAATAGATGCAATCTCTCCGAAATTGCTAGTCTTTCTCTTCTGTCCCCCAAGACTTTCTCATCTAGAAACTGATGCTATTCGGGCAGAATCAGCACTTCTCAGAATGGGGGCTTTGGGAAGGAGGGGAGGATAAAAGCCAGAAAGCTGCCCACCATATTGTAGAAATGGGGAAGAGGGGAGGAGGAGGAAGAAGGTTCACAGGAAAGAGATCAAAGGCAATTGAGTTCAATACTGCTCTACGGTAAACACAAGGGAGAGATGAACAGTCCATGCCAAAGGGTCAAGGAATCTGAGATCGTGCTGTTTGCCAGGAAAAGTTCTATCTGTCCTCTAATCTACTGGTCTCCAAAACAAAGTGGGTGGGGCTTGGCCCCTGTTGTATGATCAATCCATCAATCAAAGTGTGGCAAGATGGCTAGTATCCATCACTCACCCACAATAGCCAATCGTGGGTCTTTTCTCCAAAACAGTCACACTTATATTTCACCCATTACAGCCCAATACTCTTCCACTCACTCCACTCTCTGTTGATGATGTGCAAGTAACCAACTTACCCTCCTCTGAACCCAGCTTGACCCTTGAGATCAATTGTAACCTAACCCAGAGTGGGCATTCTCAGTAGCAGAAGAGGCACCACCAGGAGAATGCTCCAGTGGGAAGGATTAAAAAAAGACCCTAACTATGCCCTGGCTAGCTAGGAGATTTGGACACTATGAGATGCTTAGATAGTGTGGGTTTTAAATGAAAATGAAATATCTATTTCAGCCATCCCATAAAGTTGTCTTTACCATTCAGGAGAGGGCAACGTGTGATGTGCTGCTGTTTTCATGGGATCATGGGTTTAGTGATGGAAAGGACATATTTCTGCGTTTGTCAGTGCATGCTAATGAGTCTTCTGTGTTTTATGCATTTTCAGTGACAGGCATAAACATCTGTCTTGTACCTAATACTCCTATTTATATTTATACATGTATATGTATATGTAGAAATATAATATATATGTGTATTGTATTTATATATCAAAAGTACTGAAGTATTGACCACTTTTATTATTTCTCGCTCACTTTTGGTGAGGTCTTAGATATGAGTCACCCTTAAACTTTGTTTTAGAGATTCCTTCAGATTCTCTCTGGGATCAGGCCAACAATCTGAGAGTGGGAGAAATACATCCCCCTCCTTCAAAGTCAAGCCCCACTTTGTCTTTAGCAGAGGGTAAAGGGTAATATCTGAGGTTAAGTGATTTGTCCAAGGTCATACAGTCCATGTGAATTCAGTTCAACAAATTTTGTTGAGTAATGTTCACTGGCAAAGTAACTAAGACTTCATTAATCGAGAACAATAAATATTTAAATGTATAGGCAACTAATAGAATTTGAACAGGAGAATATTAAGGTTAGAAAGTCAGATCAATAATTCACCACAGAAACAAAGAGATTAAGGGTCCTAGGCCACCATTTAGAATACAAGTAGACAGATAAAAAATGGCTCAGGCACCTAGGTCTTTAAAAGATACTTATTTAAATAAAACAAATCTGACACACATAGGATTTTTGGTTATGTACAGTTCAGTCACTGACAATCTATGCAATCCCACAGTGGGATTATTTATTTAAAGCATAAAAGAAGAGAAAAGGAATAAAAGGACAGGACAAGAAAGGGGAGGGGAGGGGAGGAGAAGGAAGAGGGAGGGAAGGAGAAAAGAGAAGAGAAGAGAAGAGAAGAGAAGAGAAGAGAAGAGAAGAGAGAAGAGAAGAGAAGAGAAGAGAAGAGAAGAGAAGAGAAGAGAAGAGAAGAGAAGAGAAGAGAAGAGAAGAGAAAGAAAAGAAAAGCCATAGTGGAGACACATATTGGGAGTAGGCCTAGAGAGGAAAGTGGGTCAAAGCTGAACAATCCACCTATGCCCTATGGGTTCCATGTAGGACCCAAAGGCTCCCCTAACCTAACCAACTTTTATGATCCTGGTAATGCTTTGTTATACCATTAAGAAGGGTTACCTTAAGGTAAAGTAATGGAGGTTCCATTGATGTTCCACAAAAGACCAAGAAGAAGAGATTAAAATGAAAAATACCAATTCCTTTAACTCTTAGCAAAGACTGAGACTCACTCCTACCCACTCAATCCATGAAAGCCCAAGAGAAGATGATCTATTTGTGCAGTAAAAAGAGTTAACATAAGATAATGAAGGTCAAAGGTCCTATTGATTTTGCTATATCGTTAAGGAGAATCAGGCTTTGACCAGAAAACGGCAGGCATTATATTTTAGTTAACACATGGAATGTACGATCCTTGAGGGCAAGGACTATTTCATTTTTGTCTTTATACCCCCCAAAGTCTAACTCAGTACCTTCATCACTGTCTCCACAAACTCATCTTCATACAAGATTGAATCAATTCTGAGACTCACCTCTTCTCATATGGGCTACCTCTGATTTGAGAGGGTGGAAAGGAGACAGAGGAGATCTCCCTCTACATCCTCCACTTAAGGAAGGTGCCCAGGGCACAACCCTGCTTTAAGACTTCAATATGCTGCCACATAGAGTATCCTTCCCTTCCTCTCCCACCCTCAGTTTTTCAGCTTCTTTTATGTATTGCTTTCCTCCATTAGATTGTGAGCTTCTTGAGGGCAAGGACTATCTTTTGCTTTTCTTTTATCCCCAGGGTTTACTTAGCACAGTGCCTGGCATATATAATAAATGCTTGTTGACTGACTGACTACCTGGTACTTAGTTGATGGCTAATACATGCTTACTGACTGTTACTTACTACCCAAAAGCATCTTTTTCTCCTGCCAAAACAAACCCAAGAACTATATAAACAAAATTATTTTTAAAAACTTTTTATACAAATAAAATCGGATTTAAATAACTGGAGAAATATGGGTAGGCAAGGCCAATATAGTGAGAAACTCTCTTGACTGTGATATTCCCAAATCACAAGTTTGCTTATAATCCAAATGGTCGTTTGAGCATTCTAGAATCTAGCTCATCTAAGGAAGACAGTAAGAGTATTTCAGTTCTAGAAGGATCACTTTAGGGATCATTAAGTAGAAAAGATTAATGTTGAAATTCTTCACAGAAATTTCAGAAAGGCAAGACCTCCTGAGTTACATAGACTACGGGGAATGGACCTGCCATTTTCTTGCCAAAGGTTTACTCTCCCTAGTGATATAACCAGCTCAATGGGTCACTTTAAAATGGCCTTTTTCTGTGATGTAACAAAGTATGAACAAGGGCTACCCTTTTTGGGGTCATCAAAATTTGGGTAAGGGAGGCAAGCAACCTTGCCTTTGATTTAGAGCTTTTAAAGGAGTTAATGCCATTTGGTCCCTTAAGGAAGAGCATTATCCATGTAACCAACTGTGGGAGTGGAGTAGTAAAAACCCCTAAAAAAACCGATTGAAACTGGAGGATCCATCTTTCCCTCTCTCCTGATTTGTGTGAGTCCTTCTTATGTGTTAATGACTCAGGTTTTTTTTAGAAAGAATCTCAGTGCATTCCTAACCCTTGCTTTTCATTTTATTGGCCCAGTACTTGCTAATTTTCTCTCTTAATTATGTGTTTGTACCTTTGAATGTTGGACCTGATTTGGGGGCTTTGCAGTTCAGATCTCATTATTCTATGACTGAATCATCCGGCACTCACATACTGAAGCATAATCTGTGTTCCGTATTTGCTACCACCAATAAGTACCTGGCTGCCCTAACCTCATTTGATTGGATTATAATCTAAGAGAAGGTAAAAAAAAAATGCTTAGGCAGCAAACCTGATTAATGATCTACTATGCAGATCCAAATCCCATGGAAAAAAAATCTCCCAACAATTTTAAAGATAAAGAACTAAATATGCTTCTGTCTGAAAGTCTGCTAATGCATTCTCAGCTGAACCATGGGAGGTGTTACCCTTGGGCCTATGTTTATAAATGTGTTGACTAGGAAAACAAACAGCACCCCTCTCTCAAGTAAGAGAGTAGTGTTCCCTGGCAACTTCGAGGTCACAGACCTTAACTAGCCAAAGTAGGCTGTGTAACTAGCTTTCTATGGGATACAGGCCCACAAGGGATGCTAGCACGTTTAGTGGCACTCAGGCAACCCTCCCTGAGCTTTGCTAATTTTGTGAGTTCTGAAGTCTCTCAGCTTAAGAGGACCCCTTTGGAGGGCGGGTGTTGCCATAAAAGAATCAGTTCTCAGGACAGTGTAATACAATAGTGACAAGAAGTCTCCTTTCTTGCCTGCTTTCCTCCCTAGAGTGACTAGGAGTTATAGGTCTCCTGCCTTCTGGCTTCTGAGGTGGACACATAAATAAGCTGCATCTCTGTCCTTCTTTCTTCTCCACTGGTCCCTTGGCCCTCAGTTTCTAAGCAACATGCCCTGGTGTTCACAGGGACTGAACTCAAAACAAAGCTGAATCTTCTGAAAAAGGACATCAGGGAATTTGGAAAATCCTCAAAAGTTCCCTCAAGCTCTCTACATGAACTCCCAAAGAGCATTTCCTTTCAAGGGCCTTCCATAGTCCACCTGAATTAAAACACCACAGAATGACTCGGAAGGGTCCTCCATTCCTGCTTAAGAGCAAACCTCTGATCCCCAACTCTTGCCAGGTTTTCCTCCCTTTTAGCTTCTGTCCCCTTTTGGTCCCTAGAGAAGCAAATAGTCTGATTTCAAGAGGCCAGAAGCACGTCCATCAACACACACCAGAAGGCTAAGTGGGCAGAATGTAGCTTAATTGGAAAGGAGACATGGAGAATACTTTATCAAGTAGCCTTGTAGCCTGACCTAGCTATTAGGTGATGGTATAATCCATTATTGAAGCATTGAACTTTTCCATGGCTCAGATTTCCCATCTGTAAAGAAATTATTATTCTTTGGTGAATGGATAAGTAATAACAAAGGACCCCAGAGGTCATCTTGTTCAACCCTTTCATTTTACAGATAAGGAAATTGAGGCCCAGGGAGATTTAGTGAGTGACTTGGCCAAAGTCACATAGGTAATACACCTGGCATTTGAACCCAAGTCTTCAAATTCCAGAGTTGGCATCCTTTTCACCGTACCATAATGTATGACTGTCTTTATAGAACTTAAAGGGGTATCTTTGGGGAAATGTAAGGAAGGTCAGTCACTGTGGAGTGATGTTAGTACTTCAGCATAGTATAGTGATCATCAGATTCCCAGGTCAATCACATAGGGTATTGGTATTATACCAAGGCCCTGGAAGGAACTTTCTGAAAGGAAGATAGGATTCTAGATTTGATCTATGCTTCTAGCTTCAGCTTGTCAAAAGCCAAATGTGCTTGCAGGGGGAAAAAAAGGATCATTGGATCATAGAATTAAGGTTAGAAGGGACCTCAGATATGGTTATCTCTACCCTTTACATTTTGTAGATAAGGAAATTGAAGCCCAGAAATAATGATTTGCCCAAAGTCACACCTGTAATAAGGGACAAAGCCTAGATTCAAAACTAGGTCTCCTGATTTCAAATCCGCTGCACCAGTCTTAGCTCAGTACCAGTCAATTACTCTGTCTAGTCTAGATAAGGACTCAGTGTTTCTTTCAAAAAAAAAATAACTTTTAAAGCATTAATACATTTAATAACTTTTTGTGTGTCATTGTATTTTTTGCTCCTTTGGTTAAAATTAGTATACCCTTTTCTAAAGATCCATAATTTACTTGAGATTATGGAGAAGGAAGATAGGAGGTGCAGAAAGAGGCATTTAAGATGGCAGCATTGGGGAGTACAGCAGCTGGCTGGCCATTTTATTAGTCCATTTGACTCTTTCACCAACAAAGAAGACTGGGCAAACAGCATGAGTGAATAGAGGGACAAGGGGAAAGATGGCAAGGTTTGCAACTGCAACCTCAGTGTTCTCTTGGACTCCTCACTTTCTCACCCCATATGTCCAATCAGTTGCCAAATCTTGCCATTTCTCTTTTCACTTCTCTTGGATCTGTTCACACAGCCACCACCTGAGTTTATTTAGATCTTCATTACCTATTACCTAGACTACTTCCACAGCCTCCTAATTAGCCTCACAGCCTCATCTCTCTCCAGGCCAGTTCATCCTTCACACCACCCTACCGTCACTAAAGTGATTTTCGGTAAATTCAGGTCTGACCATGTCACTGTCACACTCAGTGAAATCCAGTGGCTCCTTATTGCTTCTGGGACTAAAATATAAATGCCTCTATGTGGTTTTTAAAGCCCTTCACCGTGTGCCCCCAACCTACCTTTCCAGCTTCATTCATGACTCCCCAAACCCTTTGGCAGACTGGTGACACCTATGGACCCCTTATCAGAATAATGTTTTTTGCCTTCATTCATAATTGAAGAAAATGCTAAATATCAGATAGAGATTAGTGAAATAAGAAAGTAATTTTCTTCTCATGTATATTCATAGACTCCCCCCAAAAAAATCTATCCACAGACCCCTTGGAGGTCTGAGGACCCAAGTTAAGAATCCCTGTTCTAAGGTCTAGCCAAAGTGGTCTTGCTCTTCCTCACACATAACAATGCACCTCCCCACCTCATCCCTGCGGCTTTGCAATGGCTTTCCCCCATGCTTAGAATATACTCCTTCTTCACCTCTACCTCAAAGAATCCCCTACTTCCTTCAAGACACAGCTGAAGGACTACTTTCTACAGAAAACTTATCTGATTCTGTCCAGCTGCTTACTTACGATGTGTGAGTGTGTGTGTGAGTGAATGTGGGTATATGAGTGTGTTGTCTCCTCCATCTCAAGAGGGAGGACTGTTTTATTTGTGTCTTTGTATCCCCAGTGCCTGGAACATAGAAATATCTGTTGATTAATTTTGTCGCATGGCTTCACTGCCATGGGAGGACAGAGATTCACAGTGGATCATAGGGTCATAGAGCTGGAAAGAATCACAGATGTCATGTAATTCAACATCCTTACCCTCAGATGAAAAAAAAAACTGAGACCCAGGTTTAATGACTTGTCCAAGCTCACACAAGTAGTAAGTATCTGATGTAGGATTCAAAGCCAGATGTTTTCTTCTTCCAGAGTTCATGCTCTTTTCAGGTCACCGCATTGCCAAGACTGAGGTTCAAATACCCAAATACAAGTACTTACTAGCTGTATGACTCTAGGCAAGTCACATAACTTCTCTCCGCCTCTGTTTCCTCCTCTGTAAAATGAGAGAATGGACACCATGGCTTCCAAGGTCCTGTCTGGCTCTAGATCTTTGATCTCATGAATAGGAAAATATTTGGAAAGCAATTTAAAATATTTATAACGGCTCTTTTTGTAGTGGCTAAGAATTAGAAATTGAGAGGATGCCCATCAATTGGGGAATGGATGAGTAAGTTGTGGTATATGATTGTAAGGGAATATAATTGTGCTGTAAGAAATGATGAACAGGCTGACTTCAGAAAAACCTGAACAGACTTATATGAATTGGTGCAAAGTGAAGCGAGCAGAATTAGGAGACAATTATACACAGTAACAGCAACACTAAATGATGAACAACTTTGAATGACTTAACTATTCTCAGCAATTCAATGATCCAAGACAATCCCAAAGGACTCATGACAAAAAATACTATCCTTCTGACATCTGAATTGAAGACTGAAGCATACTATTTTCACTTTCTTTCTTTCTTTTTTTGTTCAAGTTTTTTCCCACAAAATAACTAATATGGAAATGTTTTACATGATTACACATGTATAACCTATATCGGATTGCTTACTGTCTTAAGGAGGGAGGAGAAGGAGGAAGGGATAGAGTTTGGGACCCAAAACTTAACAGCAAATGTTAAAAATAGTTTTTTTACATGCAATTGGGAAAAAATAAGAAAGGAAGAAAGAAAGGAAGAAAGAAAGAAAGAAAGAAAGAAAGAAAGAAAGAAAGAAAGAAAGAAAGAAAGAAAGAAAGAAAGAAAGAAAGAAAGAAAGAAAGAAAGAAAGAAAGAAAGAAAGAAAGAAAAAGAAAATTGAGCTCTTCTAAAAGGTTATCTCCTAGAAAAGAACAATGCATTGCCTGGAGCCTAAAACTCCTCTGCTGAGACACTCAAGTCTTTTTGTCTCTAGAAGCTTTTCACTTCTTACCTGGTTTAAAATATTTACTTCCTCTACCAATGCCTTCTGAGAGTTTCTTTGATGATCAAAATGAAATATCTTTGTGTGAAAGATCCCTTAATCTCATATAGATATAAATGTTCTATACCTTCTGGGAGACACCTAACACCTTAATGTTCCAAAATTAATCTTGTTAAAGAGGGCCACCTTTAATTCTTACTGCTCTTTGCTAAGAATTCAGGGAGGGAACAATCACTTATTATGTGCAAAACACTGTGGTGATCACTTTACAACTATTATCTGATTTGATTCAGCATCCTAGCATACCTCTTCTTTCCCGCTGATACAGGACACCCCACCTACACCATCAGCATTAGCTACTCTTTGAAGTTTACAAGAGGCTATATATATGTGTGTGTAAAACATATCACATTATGTTATAGATAATATGTATGTGTATGTGTGTATTACATATACATACATATGTGTATATTTCATATATATGTATTTGTAAAATTTACATGTGAAATTTGAGCCTTGCAACAACCCTGTGAGGAAGGTGTTACTATTAGAAATTAATTGATTTCCCCAGGCTCACCCAGCTAGAAAGTGCCTAAGAAAGGGAATTGGAACCCAATTTTTCCTGATTCTAAAGCCAGCACACTATCTGCTATTACTAGCTGCCTCCCTGACTCTGGTTCCATGATATAGTTCTTAGATAAGGACCTTTACCAGTTTCAACTACAATTCTTTGACTGGTTGTGGGGTTTTTTTTAATTGGACCGAGAGAGTTGTTAAGAGTTACAGCAAAACCATCATTTTCCCCCTTCACTTTGGGGTGTATGAGTGTTCGGGGAAGACTAGTACTTCTGGTGTCAGGGCTGCCTTCCACCTCTGGTGTCCAGCTGCCACTCAACTCTCATCTGTGGCTCCAAGAAGCTATAGCTTGCCCAGCCACACTCCAGTATACCATTTTGGCAAATGGGCTGAAACCAGGTTAAGGGTAACAAAGGGGCCTCAGACCCACACGTCAGTAAGGGGTGGGTGTCTACCCCAAGCACATGAAGACTTTCCCTAGTGGAATGAGTGGATGAGAACAATTTGTCCCCATAGCCATGAAGACAGCTGAAGCAGGCCTTGTGGAGCACTTAGAGCTTAGTCAGACAGCGAAGACACCAGCGTCATCCGCTGCATCCTAGGCCATCACCACCCATCTTGACTTTTGTCTTGTCCCTGGACTTTGATGACGCAGGAAGAGAGAGTGAGGCTGATGACTTCGTACAACTCTGCCTCACTTGTATCCAATTTATGCACAAGTCAAAAGACATCACCCATACCATATTACCATTTTTACCTACCTCAGAGTCCTATAGCTACAGGCAAGTACTGAAGCAGCAGGTACAGATAGATTGGGAGCTGCAGTCATAGCCCTGCCCATAAGCAGCCCAAGCTATGCAGTCTATTCTCCCTGAACTGGAGCAGCAGTGGAATTTGGCAGCACCCTGAGTATCTGAGCAGCCTTTTTAAAGGACCACAACACTCACCTCCTGGCATGAGAAATGGGCAAGAAAAGGTGTCCTAAAGATTACCTACCTAACCTAACCCTGGCCTGCTTACCACAGCTGGTAGAGATCCTACTTTGCAGTTGAAAAACAAAAAAAGTAGAAAAATTTTTGCAAAGATGATTCTACTCACCATTGGTGCATGGAATGTATGCATATTTATGCTTGACATGAAATCCAGTTGATGGGAAAGACAAACAACTCTTGTTGTGAGAGAAGTCAGCAGGTACCACATCCAAATAGCAGCCCTGAGTGACATAAGACTGGCAAATGAAGGTCAGCTTACCAAAGTCAGAGCTAGATATACATTTTTTCTGGAGTGGCCGTAGTGATGGGGAGAGCCATGAGGCTGGCATAGGTTTTGCAGTCAAAACTTATCTAGTCAACAAACTTGCATACTTCCAAAAGGAGTGAATGACAGGCTCATGACAATGTTTTGACAATTGCAGGAAAGCATCATACCACCGTCATCAGTGTGTATGCTCCCATCATGATGCAACCTGATGACGTCAAAGAGAAATTTTATGAAGACATGGAAATGCTCATCATCAATGTACCTAAAAAGAACATGCATGTAATTTTAGGTGACTTCAACACCAGAGTAGGCACAGAGTATCAGACATGGCAGGGAGTCCTTGGGAGGAACGGAGTTGTAAACAACAACAGCAATGGTTACTTACTACTGAAGACTTGTGCAACTCATGACCTTCTCATCACCAACACTGTCTTCTGTTTACCTAAATACGATAAAACTTAATGGATACACCCTCACATCAAACACTGGCATTAGTAGACTATGTCATTATAAGGAGAAGAGATCAGGCAGGATGTGAGAGTGATAAGGTGATGTGTGGCACAGAGTACTAGACCAATCATATCACATAGTACATAGACCAATTATCCTCTCCAAGCCAAACATTTGCATTCAGCAAAAGTGGTGGCCCCAGTGCAAGACAGCTACCAGATGAGTTCATTTCAACAGATTAGAGCATTTATCCATGCGTTTGTTACTGATTGGAGGGAAATCTGAGCCAACACACAGCTGGCAACAGTGAAACAGAAAAGGAGTGGTCACCTTTCAGAGATTTGGTGTACAGCACCACTTACACTCTTCTGGGCCGAAACACTGCAAACATCAGGACTGGTTTGATGAAAATGATGGGGAAATTCAGAAACTACTAAACAAGAAAGAAGAACTTCATAGGGTTCACCAGCAGGATAGTTCATCCGTCTTTAAGAAGGCAGTGTTTAACTCTACTAAAAGCAAAGTTCAAGGAATGTTTAGACAGATGCAAGATTCTTGGCTCTGTAAGAAAACAGGTGAAATGCAGTTTTACACTGATAGTAACAATCCAAAGTGCTTTTATGATGCCCCAAAGGCTATTTATGGATCAAAGACCTATGGAGCATCTCAACTACTCAGTGCTAACAGAGCCACGTGGCTTATTGATAAAAACATGAACCTGGAGAGATAGGCTGAATACTTTCACAATGTTCTCAAGAGACTGTCATCAATTGATGCTGAAACCATAGACTGAACTTCCAACTGAAGAAGAGGTTTTAAATGCCATTAAGCCCCTCTCATCTAGAAAAGCTCCTGGTGCTGATTCTATTCCAGCTGAGAATTTCCAAGTCACGGGGTCTACTGCTTGTACAAAAGCTGACTGAAATCTTCCAGGTTATATGGCAAAAGGATGTTATCCCCTAGGAGTTCAAGGATGCCTCCATTGTCCATCTCTATAACAGAAAGAGAAATGGGTTGTCCTATGACAATCACAAGGAGGTCTCTCTCTTGGTCACTGCCCACAAGATTATTGCCAGAGTCCTTCTTACTAGGCTAATCCTTCATCTGGAAGATGGCCATCTACTCAAGAGTCAATGCGGCTTCATAAAGGGCTGAGGAACAATTGATATAGCACACAACTCCAGGGGAAATGCCAGGATCAGAACAGGGGTTCATACATAGTATTCATCAATCTGACCAAGGCCTTTGATACTATCAGTTGTGATGTCTTATAGAAGATCATGGCAAAATTTGGATGCCCAGAGAAGTTCTTCACTATTGTATGCCAATTTTGTGATGACATGCTTGCATTGGGTTCTGGATAATGGACAATGCTCTTGCACTTTTCCTGGTCATCAATGGAGTGAAGCAGGGTTATGAGCTTGCTCCCATGCTTTTTAACATGATGTTTTCAGTGATGCTGTTGGACACGTTCAACAGGGACAAAAATGGCATCAAGGTCAGCTACCACACTGACAGTAAATTATTCAACTTGAAAAAGCTACAAGCCAAGACTAATGTAGAGGGGGAGCTGGTGCACAACTTTCACAGATAATTGTGCACTCAACGCAGCCTCTGAAGCTGAGTTACAAGACAGTGTGGATTGATTCTCTGCTATTTGTGCTAATTTTGCCTGACAATTAACAACAAAAAGCAAGCAAATGAAGAAATTTTGAATGCTGTGGATAAGTTCACTTACCTTGGAAGTATACTTTCCAAAGACATAGATGATGAGGCTGATGCATGCATTGCCAGAACTAGCTCAGTCTTTGGGAGGCTCCGAAGGAAAATGTGGGAGAAAAGAGCCATTAGACTGCCTACCGAACTGAAGGTCTACAGAGCTGTTGTGCTGATCTCGTTGTTGTGTGCCCATGAAACCTAGACAGTCTACCAGCACCATATCAGGAAACTGAATTGCTTCCATTTGAATTGTCTTAGGAAGATTCTGAAGATCACTTGGCAAGAGAAGTTAGACACTGAGGTCCTTTCTTGAGATGAGCTGCCAAATATTCAAACTATGACAGAGAAAACAACTCTGATGGGCTGGCCATATTATTTGAATACTGAACATATGTTTGCTTAAAAGACTATTTTATAGGGAACCTGCACAAGGCAAGCACTCACTCGGAAGTCAGAAGAAACAATACAAGGACACTTTCAAGATCTCTCTGAAGAACTTTGGAATCAATTACAAGACATAGAAGACACCGGCACAGGACCTCCCAACATGGTGTGCCCACATCAAAGAAAGTGAAGTGCTTTATAAGCAAATCAGAATTGCATTGCTCATAAGAAACATGAAATGTACAGATTTAGAGACATCTCCACTCCAAATGCTCATTTGTGTGATTCCAATTGGTCTGATCAGCCACCATCAGACACACTGTACCTTGACCCCAACGTAACAATGTCATTTTGGTCTTCTCTGAGCACAAAGGACAACTAACTAACCAACATAGAGTTCATTGCAAGTACTTATTGCTAATAATAAAATATGACAGGAAGAGTGTAAATAGGATCAGGATGATGCTTCCTTATGCCAAAAATCATGCCAACATCTCTGACAATTAGAATCTTACCCATCCTTAAAGATCTAGCTCGGATAGTGCCCTTTCCATGTAATCACCCTCTTGGCATCTCACAGAGTCACACAAATCTCATATTTGACAAACAGCTGAGAGGGCATGAAGCCAACCTACAGTGTACCTCTATACCATGCCTGAAAAGTGAATATTCCAACCTTTTTTCAAAGTAACTTCTAGAAGGGGAACCTCACTACATCTAAGGCAGTAGTCCTTAACCTGGGGTCCATGGATAGATTTCAAGGGGAAAAAATTACATATTAATTTTCACTATTTATGAACTATTTATTCACTATACTACGCTATATTCTATTCACTATTTATTTCCTTCAATTATTTAATTGAAGAGCATTTTCACTAACTGTTTCCCATGCCTGGAATTCTCTTCCTCCTCATCTCTATCAGGCTTCCCTGGCTTCCTTCAAATTCCAGCTAAAATCTCACCTTCTACAAGAAGCTTTTCTTGACCTTCCTTAATTCTAGTGCCTTCTCTTTGATGATTTCCTCCAATTTATCCTGTCTATATCTTATGTGTACATGGTTATGTTGTCATGAGCTAGTAAGTTTTTGAGTGGATGTGGACTCACAGAGTACCTGGAACCTGGGATAACTTTTCTAGGTGCCCTAGATATGAGAGGGGATGCCCCAGGTACTACCCTGTATGGGAATAACTAGAATGTAAGCTGCTTGAGGTCAGGGACTTTTGTCTTTGTTTCCCCAGCATCAGGCACAGTGCCTGGCACATGGTGCTTACTTAATAATGTTTTTTGGAATTGATTTGGTGTTGACGAGTCAGGATTGAGGTATTCAGTGTTAAGAAAGGTACACTGGAGGATGGAGAAATGAGTTACTACATTGGTGCTACCGATAGCAATGCGTGGTGCGCCACGCGAAGTGACAGGAGGTCGCCAGGGCGCTCCCGGCTCATTTCAGCAGTCAATTTCATCTGGCTACCTTGTCAAGAAACCAGATGCTTTTCTTTCTCTTTGAATAAAAAATAAAGGCCGAAGTCTGCACTGACACACCGCTCCCTTTTGGTGCCCAGAGGCCTTGGATCAAATGAGGTCCTGCTGCGGCTTCTTACAAACATGTCAGTTCTGATTGCCGGGGAGATTTGGACAGCGCTGGTGCTGATGTAAGGGGTACAAAAGCCAGGAAGAGGCAGCAGAAGGAAGGGCTGTGCAAGACAAGCCCAATTACTCTTTTTTTCCCCCCATGAACCAGCCCTGTCCTTCCCTCTCCTGTCTCTCCCAGAGGAGCCCAAGCTGATTAATTACTCCCAGTCCTGTTCATAACGATGCTTTGAATCAGTTCGGAATAACAAAGCACATTTCCTGAAAATGATGGTGAAAGACAGTGAGGCTGCCCAGAGGTCAACCAGATTTCAGAGGCACTGCTGATCCCTTTAGCATAAAATGTAAAGCCAGATGTTTGCATCCACCCTGGGACTCTGTTCAACAGAGTCAACAACAAACAGGTATCAATGCCTGCTGTGCTAAGCACCCAGAGGAGAAAAAGAACATGGTTTTGTGGGAAGAATCCTGTTCTGAAAGTCAGAGGATAAATGGGTAAAGTCTCAGCCCTGCTATCTAGGAGCATAAGATCTGGGGATGAAAGGGACCTTAAAGGTCATTTAGTTTAATTCCTGCACTTTACAGATGTAGAAATGGGGAAGAAAGAGAAGAGATGATAGCTAAGGCAGAGCTTTTGGATGCCTAAATTTAGGGGGCCAAAGGAAGAAGAAGGACCAGAATGTGTGGACAGAGCAGCTGGAGAATTTGGAGAACTAGGAAAAGTGTAGTGTCCTTGGGAGCCTTTTGAGTGAGTGTTGTTCTCAATATTGTTTGGGCATTTCAGTTGGGTCCAACTTTTTGTGACCCCATTTGGGGTTTCTTGGCAAAGATACTAGGGCAGTTTGCCTCTTCCTTCTCCAGCTCATTTTACAGATGAGGAAATGGAGACAAACAGGACAAGTGACTTGCCAAGGGTCACACAGATGATAGGTGTCTGAGGCCAGATTTGAACTCAGAAAGATGAGTCTTCCCAACTCTAGGCCCAGCATTCTATCCACCAAGCCACCTAGTTGCCCCTTTTGAATGAGTTACCTTCCATAAAACATGTTACAGGCATGAAATTCATCTCACCAATTCTTGGTGATAGCTTTGAGGTCAAATGAATCCTTTGGCATTCAGATCTCTATAACTCACCTCATTACCTATATTTTGTGCATCTGTATATAGACATCTGAGAAGATGGGTTTTCTTGCAGGCTTTGTGATATCTGAGGGCAGCTTATTGCCGTTTTTATGAATAGATTTTGCTCCCTAGCTTCCACGCCAAAAAAAAAAAAAGATTTCTAGATGCTGGAGCAACTGATAAGCAAGCCCTCTGCCGTGGATTTTTGAACCTTTAAAATTTTTAATGCTGCATGAGTGCTCTGTATTTGAGTGGCCTGACCCAAAAAGATAAAAGCAATCTTGCTGGAAAACACTCTTGCACACAGCCTGCCGCTGATAAATAGTTCCAGGCCATCGAGGAGACAAGCTGATCTCCATCTTTCATCTTGAGCAACTAAAAATATGAAGAGTGAAAGATCTTTGATATGTAAACATGCATTAGATGAAGTGGCTTTGCTCTAATGCCCCTGTCAGGGGTCTAGAACAGCCTGCTGGCCACTCTCCCATTGCTCAGTGGATAGCCTCACTGTCCAGCTAGGAACTTTTCACTCCTGCTAGCCACAAGTGCAACAGAAGGGAATATGGGGAGTTGGGGGGGGGGAGAATGGCATTAATAAAAGTCTTCTAGACACAGTACCTCCATCCAAAGTAGTGACTAGATTACTGAGATTTTTCAGGAAACTTGGCAGGTTAATATGGGAGAACTTTTTTCTTAGCATAAGATAAATCTTGGTGCCATGTAGGCAATCAAGTCCTCTGGGTACTAATAGACTTGGACTTACTTATGACAAAGGAAAGCTCATTTGGTCCAACTTCCTCATATTACACAGAAGAAAACAGAGCCTCAGAGAAATTAAATGACTTGTCCAAGGTCACACAGTACCAAGTGGACTCATGAGTCCTCTATTTTCCTGCAGATATTTTTGGAAATGACAGTAGAACTCAGTCAAATGGCTACTTGGTCATTATTACTAATTGAGTTTGTATAAAGGGCTTCTGTGCTCCTCAGGGGATGACAGCATGAGTTAAAACCAAGATGAATGCTGCTCCATAACATATAGGATTTGAAGAAAATTTTTGCTGACAAATCCCCTTCTTATGCCTACTTAGCAACTAGGTGGTACAGTGGGTTAAAAAATACTAGACATGGGGCCCAGAAGACCTGAGTGAAAAACTCTCCTTAGGCACTTCCCAGCTCTGCCAGCAAATTGCATAACGTCTCACAGCCTCCGTTGACTCATCTGTAAAATTGGTAGAAGATACTTTAGGAGTTTATTATCTCATTTGCATTCTTATTCCTAGAGATAAAATAGGGAGGGTAGGTAGATGATATAAATAGGAGGTTGGGAGAAAGGGATGAGAACCACAAGAACGAGCTATCTCCAGATGCAAGACTGTCAGAGTCGGTAAAGCCTCTAAGACAAAGTTTCTTTACCTGGGTTCCACAAACTTTAAAAATATATATATATTTGAAGACTGTATTTCAAAATAATTTTAAAATTTCCTTTATTTATAGTCTTATGCATTTTATTGTTTGCATTTAAAAACATTATTCTGAGAATGGATCTATAGGCTGCCAAAGAGGTCCTTAATATGAAAAAGGTGAAGAGTTTCACATTTTTCTCAGTAATATGCATGGTTATCTATTTAAATATGCCTTTTAATTTGTTCAGTCATTTTCAGCCATGTCTGACTTTTCATGACCCCATTTGGGTTTTCTTGGCAAAGGTACTGGAGTGGTTTGCCATTTCCTTCTCCAGCTCATTTTACAGATGAGAAAATTGAGGCAAATAGGGTTAAGTGACTTGCCCAAGATCACTCACCTAGTAAGTTTCTGAGGCCAGATTTGAACTTAGGAAAATGAGTCTTCCTGACTCCAGGCCTAGCACTCTATCCACTGTGCCACTTGACCTCAGATTACTCATGCTATGCCCTCTAACTGTTGGTATACTTCAAGGATGTGTCCTGAACCCTCTTTTTATTATCTTCATCATTATTTGGTGATCTCATCACTTTTCATAAGTTTAAATAGTATTTCTTTGCAGGTGGTCCCCACATCTATATATCCAATTCTTAAACTGTCCTGAGCTCCAGCCCTACATTACAAATGGGTTCTTGGACATTTTGAACTGTATGCTAATAGACTTCTCAAGCTCAACATGTCCAAAACTGAAATTATCTTTCCCTCCCCCCCCAAAAAAAAACCTTCTGGGTCATAATTTATGATTTTTACCCTTTTAGAAATTAAAACTTAATTTTTTAAATATGTACTTGTTAACTTATTTTAAAATAATAATAATAATAAACCCATTAAATGTCATCACAAATCACATATTTTTATAAAAATAACTATTTTCCAAATCAACATAGTTAGTGAGAAGAGTAGCACTATTTTATATATTTTTGCAAATCTCTTTAGTATCTAACTAAGGAGAAGACAATGCATTTCTCATATCTGCTTCTGCATTCTGCGTCTTGTGATGTCATTTTGGTTGAAATACATGAAGAAAATTTGACTCCATACAGATATGTGTAGTTGGAAAAAGAGGAAGTATTTTTAGTAAGCAAATAAACTCTTAGTATTATTATGAAAATAGTCTTGACTTCATGAAGCTCCAAAAGGGTTTTGGGGACCTCCAGAGTTCCATGGACCACACTTTTGAGAACTGCTGCTTTTGAGCACTTCAAATATCTCTTCTAAGTCATGTTGTTGTTGTTGTTTAATCATTTTTCAGTCGTGTCCAACTCTTTGTGACACCGTTTGGGGTTTTCTTAGCCTAGATACTGGAGTAGTTTGCCATTTCCTTCTCCAGCTCATTTTACAGATGAGGAAACTGAGGTAGACAAGGCTAAGTGACTTGCCCAGGGTCACAGAGCCAGCAAATGTCCAAGGTAACATTTGAACTCAGAAAGATGAGTCTTCCTGACTCCAGGCCCGTACTCTGTGAACTAATTGCCCCTATGAGTCCCTTAGTAGAAATGAATAGGTCTTTAAGGGATATAGGGAAAGACTAAGAGGAATTCAATTGAGACTCAAGCTCTCTAGGACTGTTTCCTTAGCTGCAAAAATATTGATGTTCTCTATTACAGCTCTAAGATTGATCAGCTTCTCAGCCTCTTCCCCTGTGCCGTAAGCTACCACTCTTCATCTGCTCTGTATCACTTGCTTCACTTAGAGTTAGACTGAGCAGCAACGTTTCATGTACTTAAGAATATATCATCTTTCAGGTGATTTCTTATGTTGGAATGGGGTGGTGGGGTGGGGGTGGGGGGCTGGGATGTTGTACTTTATTTCATTGGTGCCTCCCTAGAGCTCTTTGCTAGTGCCCTGAACATACCTGAAGCCCTCAAATTCTTACTGAATGAATAAAAACAAATAGAAAGGTAGATAAATGGAGCAGAGTAGACATATGATTTACAGCAGCAAATAAATAGAATAACCATGTATTTGACAAGTGTAAAGACTTAAGATTTTGAAATAAGAATTCATTATTTGGTAAAAATTGTTGGGAAAACTGGAAAGCAGTATGGCAGAAACTGGGCATAGACCAATCTCTTATACCATTTACCAAGATGAGGTCAAAATGAATACATAACCTAGATATAAAGACAGATATTACAAGAAAATTTGAAGAACATGAAACATATTATTTATCAGACTCATGGATAGTTGAGCAAGTTATAAATAAACAAGAGATACAGAGCAGAGTGAAGTATAAAATGGATAATTTTGATTACATTAAATTAAAAGGGTTTTGTACAAATAAAACAAATGTAGCCAAGATCAGGAGGAAAGTAGAAAATTGGAGGGGGGGTGCTATAGACAGTTTCTCAGGTAAAAGTCTCATATCTCAAACATAAAAAGAGTTTTGTAAAATCTGTAAGAATATGAGTCATTCCCCAATTGATAAATAGTCAAAGGATATGAACAGGCAGTTTTCCAAGGAATAAATCGAAACAATTTATAGTCATATGAAAAACTGTTCTAAATCATTATTGATTAGAGAAATGCAGATTAAAACTACCTTGAGATATTTTACATTATCAGATTGGCAAAAATGATTGAAGGGGAAAGCTACAAATATTGTAAGAGATGTGGGAAAATTAGGACACTAATTCATTGTTGGTGGAACTGTGAAGTGATCCAATCATTTTGGAGAGCAATCTGGAATTAGGCCCAGAGAGTTTTTAAACTTTCTGTACCCTTTGATCCAGCAATACCGTTACTAGGTCTATTCCAAAGATGATTAATGAAAAAAAGGAAAAGAACCCATATGTTCTAAAATACCTATAGCAGCTCTCTTTGTGGTGGCAAAAAACTGGAAATTGTAGAGATGCCCATCAATTGGGGGATAGCTGAACAAGTTGTGGTATGATTGTGAAGGAATACTACTGTGCTATAAGAAATGATGAGCTTGATGATCTTTAAAAAACATAGATATCCTTGCACTAAATAACAAAGAAAGAAATGAACAGAACCAAGAGAACATTGTGTACAGTAACAGCAATGTTGTTTCAAAAACAACTTTGAGCAAATAAGTCATTTTGACTATTATGAATAGACAAATTAACACAAAGACATATGAAGGAAGACATTATCTGCATCCAGAGATAGTTAGAAGTATGATACATAGATAGATAGATAAAGTATATGTGGAATGAGTTTACATATATATATGTAAATAAATGTGTGTATATGTATATATATATATATATATATATACATACATACATACATACACATATTTATGTTTAATAGTAGCCACCTCTGGGGGGAGGAGGGAAGAAGAAAAGGAAAAAAAGAAATTTACATGATAACTTTATTATGTATTTAAAAGAAATAGCAAGTTATACATAATAGATTTACAGTTTTATTTACAATAATTTTTATTATGCTATATTATGGAAATGCTTGTTTATTCCATAAGTTAAAAATAAAAGAAATAAAAATCAGATAAATAAATAAATCTAAAGCCATACACAGTTTTCTGGTCAATGATGAATGTGACTTTGTTTTTCCTTTCTTTTTCAGTGACCATGATGATAGATGGGCTCTCCAGTGACTGAAGATTTCTGTTTGTGTACTGATTTGCCAACATGTCTGAGGAAGAGCAGTCCCTACCACTTAATGCAAACTCTTCCTCTTATGGACTCTCATTTGGTTCTCTAAGCCCTTCAAAAGAAAAGTACATAGACCAAGAACCTAAAAAGTTGCTTCCTGAAATCTTAGTGACAAAAGAAACAGAAGGACTCCCAAACGAAAAAACTCAGGAGTCAGAATGTCTGAAGCATGATGAAATCATTCCTTTACAATCTCCTCTCTCAGCCACTTCAACTTTCAAGGCCTTGCCTTCGTCCTCTTTCTCTTTCTCTCCAGTGAAAAATACTGGTGTACAATTGAAAAGTCCAGAACGAAAAACGTCATCATTCATGTCATTCAAGTCTGAAGAAGGTAAGAAGAATCACTAATAAAAATTATTCCCAGGTCTTATTGCAGCTACAAGGGGCTTCACAGGTAAAAACAACCAATAACTCAGGCAGCAACATAAAAATCAAGCAAATATTTGTTGGAGACTAATTAGCATTTCTAAAGAGAATTTTTATTTTCCAGGAAGGAATCATGTATGTTCAAGGTCTTTCACTCATTATAGGGCTGATTTTAATAACAATAATAGCAATGATGATGTATATTCTTGGGACCCAGCATAGTGGATGGGGGATTAGTCTTAGAGTCAGGAAGACCTGGGTGGGTTCAAATCATCCTCTGACACATACCAGTAGTTTCAGAACGGTCAAAGTCACTTAACCTCTCAGTTCCACAGGCAACTGGCTAAGACTGTAACTTATGGATAAATTATGGGTCTGTATTGATGAAGGGAGTTAATATATGGGAACTTCCCACACTAATAAAGATATGGACACATATAATCGTACATAAGTGTACAGTATAGAAATATATAATATATGATCCTAACTGGCAACATTTCCTTCAGTTGTTTTAAACTGTTTGCTCAATAATAATAATAGTTTACACTTACATAGTACCTTGCAAGTCATTTTGCATGTTATCTAACCTGATACGCAAAACAACTTCATTTTACAGAAGGAAATCAAGCCTGGGAGAATTTAAGTGACATCTGCTATCACATACCTAGTTAGGGACTGAGGAAGGACTTCTGACCTCAAGTCCTATGTTCTATCAACAAGACCTGCTGCTTCAAGAGATGCAGTAGCTACCCATATGACTAATAACTAAAAATTGAGTCTTAGGTCCATGTCTTTATACACAATATGCCTGCCTTCTTTGCTGGGGGGTGGGGGTGGGGAGGAGCTTAAGAGAGTGAAATATCTAACCTGCACTCACTGCCACCATGGCCAGTTGGAAAATCAGTGCTACTTATTTTTTCATAGATTATTCTGATACTCCCTCAGCAGCAAAACTTGGTTACTATTTGGTCTATGACTCACACTCAGAGCACAAGCCAAAAAATAGAATTTTCTTCTTAGCTTTATCCAATACAGAAAAGATTTGCAATCCACATATATGTGGTACTTTGGTTTACAAAGACTTCCTCTCCAAAGACTCAAGGAGGAGGTAAGTAGATAGGACAAACAGTAATGTCATCACCACCACCATCATCATTGTTGCTGTTATGCCCATTTCAAGTGAGGGAAGTTGGGATTCAGAGAACGTAAGTGACTTAGCTATTATCACGCTGAGAACTCTTTCTGCTGCACCATAATTTCTTCATTCAAAGGCTATTAGTATTATATAGATAGATATGGCCTCTAGGTCAGCCTGATCACTTCAGGGGGTTAGATGGAAAGGGAGAAAAGCTGGGCAAGCCAGAAATTTATCCTCAGAATACTAATATCCATCTTGCTTACATTCCAAGCCTAATTCAAAAACATAAAAATGGCATTCAGAGGTTTTCTCCTGCACAGTGTGGAATCAGGCACTCTTAACATATACCCCTGTGGACCATATCTTTGTACATAGATCCCTTGCTGGAGTAGGACAAATACAGGACTGTCAACTGACCAGAATTGTATATAAAGCAGAAACCTCAAAAATAAATGTCTTACTGGTAAGGGAAAGGAGGTTGATAAACTGTAGGTAATATTAAAATGCCTTTAAAACTACATCTAGCTATGCCTTGCTAGGGAAAAATCCAATATGTACTAAAAAAAAAAGTCTTCACAATTTATAAAACGTATTAAGTTGGGAAGGAATTTATGATAAGTTTCTTGATCTTGCCAAAGGATTTACCATAGCCTTCCTTTATACAGTAAGGCCTCCTGAGATATTTTGAATTGTAGAATCTCAGAATTGGAAGGGACCTCAGACGTCATCTAGTCCAATCCATTTCTGAAGAAAGAATTCCCTCTACAATTTCCCTAAAAAGTAGAGAGCCAGCCTCCATTTGAAGACCAACAGTGACAGGAAACTCACTACCTCCTAAGATTCTACTTTGGGACAGCTATAATTACCAGGAATTTTTTCCTTATATAGAGCCTTCTCTGCATAGCTCTGACCCTTATTATAGATGCTTCCCTATACTGACTTCACTATATAGACTCATCTCTATACAAATCTGACCTTTATATGGACCTTTCTCTATATAGATCTGACCCTTCAATAGATCCTTCTCTACAGATCTCACCCTTATATAGACTGTTTTCTACATAGATCTACCCCATACAGATCTCACCCTTAGATTCTTCTCTATACAGATCTCACCCTTAGACTCCTCTCTATGCAGATCTCACACTTACTTTAGGGAGAGGCAGCCATGGTACAGTGGAGAAAGTAGAGAGAGCACTCTGTCCAGATCTGACCCTTACATAGACCATTCTCTACATAGCTCTGACCCTTCTATAGACTTTTACCTATATAGATTTCCCTATATAGATCCTATATAGATCTGACCCTTCTATAGAGTTTTCTCTACATATCTGCCCCTTATATAGAACACACTCTACATAGCTCTGGCCCTTATATAGACTCTCTCTATAGAAATCTGATGCTTATATAGGTCTGCTTCTTTATCATTTTTACCTAGTTCTATTTAATTCTTCTTTTTTCCAGACAAAACATCATACCCAGTTCTTTCTGCCAATCCTTGTATGGTATCATTTGGGGTTCTGGTAACCCTTACTTTGACATTTTCCAGCTTGTCAATGCCTTTCCCAAAATGCAAGATCAAGAACTAAATGTCATATTCCAGATGTGATCTGACCAGGATAGAATACAGAATACAGTAGGACTGTCACTTCTCTTGTTATAGGTATTATGCTTCTATTAACATATAGTAAGATCACATTAGACTTTTTCGCTATCATGCCCCTCTATCAACTTTTATTGAGTTTGCAGTTTAATAAAACCTCAAGGTCCTTTTGATAGGAACTGTTGTCTAGCCCTATCACCTCCATCCTGGTCATATATAGTTGATTTTAACCCAATTGTTATATTTGTCCCTATTCAATATCATCTTAATAAATATATCCCATTTGTTGAGATCTTTTTGGAGCCCAATTCTGACATCCCTCCTGACTCTGTGTCATCTACAAATTGAGCTGTCTTGCTATCAGTGCCTTAAACCAAGCCATGGATTATGATGTCAAAGAGAACAGGACCAAGAATAGAGCAAGCGTGGCAATCTACCAAAGACTTCTGTCTGAGTTGACATCAATCCTTAATCACCAATCACCCAATCAGTTCCAGATTTACCTATTGATATTATTATTTAAACCTACACTCTCTTTTATCTGCTTAAATATCACAAAAGTATTTGCCAATGTTCTATTGAAGTCCAGGTACATTATGCCTGAGACCCATTTACTAGCACAGGAACACCTAGGGTAGGGTGCTCCTTTCATTGATGCAGATCTCAATACTTCTCTAACATAGTTTTAAAGAGCTTCCTGGGGTTGAGTAAAGTTGTGGCTTGTCTAATCACACAGCTAATAACTGTCAGAAGCAGGATTTGATCCCAGGTCTTTCTGATTCTGAGTCTAGGATGCTATCCACTACACTAATACCAACAATGATAATAATAATTAGTAATATTGATCATGATAATAATAACTAGCAAAGGGTAATGGAAAGAAACAGGAGATAAATTGACTTGATAAATTGACTTGTAGTGCTATGAAGAATAAAGGGAACAGTAGCACACAGAGACAAGTTATGGATTCCTTGAGTATTAGAAATGGAAGAGAATTTAAAGATCACCTAACTCAATCTTTTCATTTTTCAGATGAAGAAACTGAGGTTTGGAGAGGTCAAATAGCTGACCCAAGATCACACAGCATTCTGGGTACCTAATAGTTTCTCTAGGTGAAACATAGTGAATAACACCTGCTCTCCTACAACTTCCCAAGGATATTTAAAACATTAATTAGTTGAGGTAGAAGGGCTTCTGTCTTAAGCCCACCCCTTGAACCCTAGCTTTCCAGCTCCTTCTTGAGCTGTCCAAGGAAACCTTTGCCTGTGGAAATTACTTTCTCTGGACCAATGTAGCTAAGCCAACTAAAGCATATACTCTGTCCTGTCGTGATGTGCCTTAAGTCTCCTCAAAGGCCCCATTGTCACTGGCTGTCCTACCCAGCATCTGTCCGCCCTGATCGCCCCATAATTCATGTGCAAGTAATGACATCATGGGAAAATGTCCTTTACAAAAACGAAGGACAGACAACAACTGCACACTCACAACCACAAGTGTGCTTTTCCTGAGTGTTTACAGAAAAGACGAAACAAGGTTCAGGTGGTTAAGAGTTCGTGACTTGAACAATTCTCAGGTTTCCTAACCTATTGTTGTTTTTGTTGTTGTTCAATCTTTTTAGTCATTCTGACTCTTCATGACCCCATCTGGGGTTTTCTTGGCAAAGATACTGGAGTGGTTTGTCATTTCCTTCTCCAGATCATTTTACAGATGAAGGAACTGAAGCAAGCAGGGTTAAGTGACTTGTCCAGGGTCACACAGCCAGTAAGTGTCTGAGGCCAGTTTGAATTCAGGGAAGATGAGTATTCCTGATTTCAGGTCTGACTCTCTATGCACTATAGCACCATCTAGCTGCCCTAACCTATACTGAACTAATTAATGTTTCCTCCTTGACACAAAAAGGAAGGAGTTTATGGAGAGGCAGCCATGGTATAGTGGAGAGAGCACTGAATCCATAGGCAGAGGACATGGGTTCACATCTTAGTTATCTTACTACTCATATGACCTTAGACAAGTCACTTTTCTTGTCATGGCCTTATGCCTAAAATGAAAGAGATAATTACATGAATGAATGAATGAATGAATGAATCATTTATTAAGTGCTATTATATGCAAAGCATTGTGCTAAGTGATGGGGAAACAAATAGAAAAGTAAGACACTCCTTACTCTGACCTTCTAATGGAGGAGACAACACCTATGGAGACTTTCAACTACAATAAGGTGACCTCTAAATTCCCTTCCAGATCTAAAGTTATGCCTCTTTGATTTATAGCAGTGGGCCCATACATATTACATGTTATTTCACATGTACAAGAAATTCGTGATGTAGCCAGGGCAGAGACTCAGGTCATCAACAACTACAACATAAAAAAAACCAACCCAACATTCTAGGCTTTAAGAAAAGAATTTGCATCCTGGGCATTTCCCACAGCCCAGAAAGCCCATCATCTGGTGATAGAAGAAGAGAGCCCCTCCTGATGACCAAATGGGAAAGAAAAATGACTTTGCCTTTGAGATGCCCATCATTTCTTGAAGAACATCTTCTCATCAGGCCCTAATTACTTTTTGAGAGAAACTTTCCAACTTAATCATTTTAAAAAGATCATTAAATGGATCACAGCATTGACTACTGCCTGACAATCTGATAGATAAAAATTATAATAATAAGTATGTCCTCCCCACCCCCATTCCCACATATATGACAACATGGTTTTTTATTAATGGAAAGAAAGATGATTTCTCAACATTATCTCTTTTTATTTTTTTTTCCTTCTAGGAGACTTCAAAGAAAGATTGAAAAGTGTCGTGAAAGTAATATCAGGGTAATATTTCTCCATTCTATTTAATCTAGTTGTCTTTCAACTTAGTTGCTATGCCGCAGGGGTCTTTCCACCAGGGATGAAGTGGTACCTACACCTGAACAGGGAAGAGTAATAACCCAGAAATTATGAGCTATGCAAGTGATGATGTTTGGGGCATTCATCATCCCGCCTCTGCCTAAAGGCCAAAGTCATGTGGCATCAGGACAGCCAGGGTACAGGAGGTAAAAATATGTCAGTGGGGCATAATTGTGCGTGTTACTTTGACTATTAAAGTGAGCTGATGGATAAGGGCTGAAGGAGGGGAATGAGGTAAAGGTCATATAGTGGTGGGATGTCATTTCTCTGAAATAGGGATTAGTTTTCCCTAAAAGGTAACACAATTGTCCTTGGTATTTGATTGATTGATATCCCTACTCACCTAAAATCATTGAAAAATTCCACCTGTTTGGAGCTGGGGCCTCTCCAACTTGATAGATTTCTGAAAACCGTACAAGTCATCATGCACTGACTTCCTGACCCAATATTTCCATATGAAGATAAGGAGGAATTGAGTCCAGAGAAGCCAAGTGCCATTATATTCTTGATGCATATCTTTGCTGTGTTGGGGCAAAGCAACCTTCTTTTGATAACTGTTCTGTGACTTGTGAGTACTCATTTCATTCAAGGTTGTAATTACTATTTGTGAATTTTCCTCCATATTATTTTACTCACTATTTTCTTTCTCAGCTTCTCTTTTTACCTTATCCCTGCTACCTTATCTTCTCTCCTCACCCTACCACCCCCTACTTTACCCACCCCTCCAAGAGCCCCCCCATCCCCTCCCCTTAAACCCCAATCTCAATCCACAAACTCCTCCAAAAATCCCTCACCCTCCCAAATCCCAATCCATGCACCCCTCTAAAAGTCCCTTCCCCATCCTGTCCCCCAGTTTTCTCACCTCTCTACATGAATCCCAACCTTGAACTTGAACTAACAGGATGTTGGCCCTCAGCTTGCCTCTAACAGAAGCCTACGACAAGAAAACTCTCCCTTCCCAGTCCTAAAACCCTATTTGCCCTGGCATGGATTCGTGCATTTAACCACACCTCCATAGATAGACCTGACTGGCTCCCTCTCCTACCTGTAAAAGGATAAGATACAGCGTCCTGGGTTGTCAGGTACATTCCCTGCTGCCCCCGAAGGATCGTCACACTTTGCCTTTTACTCTGCACAGTTAGCATTGCAGCTTCTCCCTCCTTTCAACTAGTGAGAAGGTACACAAGATATAGAGACTTTGGGATGACAACAAACCTTTTCAGTCTATGGGCCATACTTACCAAGGATTGGCTCTGTCCAGCACACTATAGGAGGTAAAATGGGGCAGATAAGGGACAAAGATAGTTGAAGACGAATGTCTGCTGGAAAAGGAGCTTACAATCGGGCTGTTGAAGTAATAGGGGACATCAAGGAATGTTTCAAGTACCACACTCAGTAGTCAATCAATAAGTTTCTTATTGACCAGTATTTTTATAGCCACTGTGATAAATGCAAAAGACATGTAACTCCATCCGTATTCTGTCCCAGGGTGTAGGGAGACAGAAGAAGCCATTAGCCCCATGACTCCCATGAGTGGTTTTAATACAACTCAATATACAACCTTATGGGTAGGGCCCACTCATGGGAGTCATGCAGAAAGACCCCAAGAGCTGATGGGGATCGGGGTCAACACAACGAAAGAAGCAAGTAGGAACATGAGATTTTTTTAGATGGGGAAATAAGACAGAGAAAGACAAGGTGCCCATCTGTACAGAGGAAGCCTACTTCTGGCCCCATGAACACCTTTGCTTTCCCACAACAAGACCATAATTGGGGGGGGGGGTGCTACTAGTGAGGGGAGCTCTGAATGGATTTATCAGAAGTGGGAGACCAGAACAATGCAGCCAGAGCAGTAGGCATTTGGGAAATGTGATTGGCTGGAGCAATTCAAGTCCTGACTCCCTTTAACTGACCGGACATGAACTTTCCAAGAGGGTTGTTTGTGAAGGGCACAGTTTATTGCCTCCCTGTAAGTATAGCTTTGGATTAAAGCATCTGAACTGTTTCTTGAGCTCTTATGTTTGGGGTCTTGGATTCAGGCTTAAAAGATGTGGGGCTTCTTGCATTTGGAAGAAGTTCCAAGACCATACAGTGGTTATTTTGATGGCTCTGGGGGTGTTTTTGTCTCTTTATTCTATGATTATGAGTGAAGAATTATGTACAGTTAAACGCCACACTGGTATGATCATCTCCATGGAAACAACAGTAAAAGAAATAATGTAGGATTGTGTGAGTGAACCACAAGAATCAAGTTGGGTAAATCCACACACTTCATATCCCTAAACTAAGAAGACAAATGGCACAAGGGTCAGAAGAAACCCAAGAGGGCATTTCCCCACAGCGCTCTTTGATGTTGGTCAAAGTACATAACGGCTAGGTTGAGCATGGGACTGTCAGTACCAGTACCACCGTCCGTGGTTAAATGTGGGGGTTTGTATGGGATTCTTTTTAAATGTAGCTGTTTTGTTTTGTTGTTTTTTTTAAAGTCTGCTTATAAGAAGCCTGCAGATTTTCCTGGAATTTAATTTGGAAGAAATTTTGCCATTTTTAGACAAATTTTTTTCTTTGTTTTGTTTTGCTTTGGATTTTTCCTACTGGGAATTCCTTTCTGAACAGAACTATTGTGTGTCATTGTATTTTTAATACAGATGGTGTTCAGATTGGATGTTGAAGGTAAATACGTACTTAGTATTATGCCTGTTCATTTGCTTGAGTTTCACTACCTGTTGCACTGCTTTGTGCATTGGGAGTACAACTTAAGCTAAAATGAACAACATGGGGGTTAAATCTTTAACAGAATTGGCTAGCATAAAGCATTTGAACAGAATCCCCATGAAAGATTTTTGGTACTAGGAATACCTTCTGGCACCTAGAATAAAGTTATTGAGGAAGCCTTGTGTGACCCTGTGAAAGAACAGTAGGGATCAAGGGAGAAGAAGGATATGAGGTACTTACCAAGCATTGCATGGAGGCAGAAAGAGCCTTCTCTAGGTTTCCTAAATTACCTGAATCAGGTTGGCATACCATAGCATCCCTAGAAAAGTCAAAGTTGGAGAGAATACCCAGAAACTAGTCACTAAACCCTTCAATGAAAAAGATGTGACAGAAATGAAACTAAAGACTTTCTTGCAAAAGGAAGGATTGTCTGAAGATCCTATGAAATGTACATTTGAGGGAATGTTAACACCTGGAGAAGGGGAGAGGCTGGATACCAGCTAGTCTAAGGACTCCATTAAAGCAAACTACAGTCCTTCTCAGGAGAGTGGCCAAATCCATCTGGTGAAGAAACATTTGAATTCTGAATAGGACATGACATAGAGACATTACAGGAAACAGGTGGCTGATGTGAAGAAATAAGGAAGATAAATGGAGAGCTACATGGAATCAGGATTCTATCTAGACTGTTTGAAATCAGAGTCTTGATATCACAGCATTAGAATGCATACCAAGATTAGGGGGTGAGTGTGGAAAGGAGGGAAAGAAGGAAGGAAGGAAGGGAGGGAGGGAGAGAGGGAGGAAGGGAAGGAAGGAAGGAAGGAAGGAAGGAAGGAAGGAAGGAAGGAAGGAAGGAAGGAAGGAAGGAAGGAAGGAAGGAAGGAAGGGAGGGAGGGAGGGAGGGAGGGAGGGAGGGAGAGAGGAGGAAGGGAGAGAGGGAGGAAGGGAAAGAAGGAAGGTAAGAAGGAAGGAAGCAGGAGGAGGGAGGATGGAGAAATAGAGGAAAGGGAAGCAGGAAGGAGAGAGAAAAAGGAAAGGAGGAAGAGATGCCCATTCACCTCCTGAGTGCTCTGAAGTGGAGAACTGGGAATTAATTTATTAGTAGTTGAATAAGATTAGGCCAGTTTAAGGAAAGTAAGACAGGGTCATGGACAGAGGTCAGCCCAGACCCTGAAAACCTTAAGTTTGACTTCTTCACCAGTTTTTATGTATGATTTCCACCAGGATTCATAGGATCTTGTGCAGAGGAAGTTCTGAAGTTATTTTGGGTCCTATTGTGCTGAATAGGATTTCAGGTAGGCATTATAATCTAGCCATTCTTTCAGACCCATCTCCAAAAGAATACCTTGGCAGCCTATGCACAGAATAGAGCATCTAACCATATTTGAGCTACAGTATGTTAGAAATTCTCTGCAAAAGTCACAGATCTTAGCAAGAAGGACGATACTTTGACTCTGGTATATCCAGGCATAGTGAATATCTCTGACGTGCTAACATTTATTGGAACCATCTCCAACTATTCAAGGTATTAGCAGAATACCACAGGTAGCAAGCTGGAATTCGATACCTAGACACCCTGATGAGCCAGGTCTCCTGTGACAATTTTTATCAGAAACCAGAAGCAAATGGTGGCATAGAGCATCACATGAGCACTG
This sequence comes from Phascolarctos cinereus, assembly GCF_003287225.1. NCBI lineage: Eukaryota > Metazoa > Chordata > Mammalia > Diprotodontia > Phascolarctidae > Phascolarctos > Phascolarctos cinereus. The sequence continues at coordinate 87,879,227 of NW_027556180.1, forward strand.
AATCCTTCAGCTCCAAAGTGGATTCAGAGAGATTTGACTTTGGTGACCTTCCAGTTCCTGAATAGTGGAAGGAACTCTTGAAGAAGAAACTCACAACAAGTATTGGCATGTTCTCACCACATGAGTGAAATGTAGGGTGTGTCCAAGGAGCATCACACAGAATTCAAATCAATAATTCCCGCCCTTTTTTGAGAGTGACCTGGAAAAGTTGCATTATTGGAGATGCAAGATTCACCTAAAGGGATTATTAATCAATAGCATCAACACAGAGTACTAGATTCCACATGCATTGATACAGAAGAAGACAGGAAAGATATGATTTGTGCACTTTCAAACTCTGAACATGAGAACTCAAGTGTACCACTGGCTGAACACATGAATTACTTAATGGTGTTGGTCTACTTGCATAATTTCATTGTATTGGGGACAATGATGGAAGAGCATGAGAAAAGACCGATCAAAGTCTGGAAGAAGCTAGACTGAAGTTATTGATGGGAAAGTCCAGTTCCATAGAGCCTTCGTCAAGTATATGAGACATAGTGTCTCATAAGGGAGTGAGTACTGATTTAGAGAAGAGAGAAGTGCTTATCAGCTGGTTGCAGCCAAAAAAGGTAAAATACAAATTTTGCTAAGATTCAGTAGTTACTATTGAGCATTTGTAAAGAATTGTGCTATCATAACTTAACCATTCATTATCTCATTTGTGGGTATATGCTTGGGAAGAACCGAAAGCAGAAGGGCAAGAAAGATTATTCTCGTGTGATGGAAAGACTAACCAGCTCTGGAGTTGGAGAAACTGAGTTCAAATCCACCCTCTGATATTTATTACTTGTATGACCTTGGGCAAATTACCACCTTTCTGGACCTTAGTTCTGCCATCACAAAATGATGGGAAGTGGGGCAGAAAGGGTGTGTATACACACACACACACACACACACACACACACACACACCACTGACATCCGTCTAGGAGGCTTAGCAACAGTCTTGTGGCAAGAGACTGATGAAAACCAAATACCTGCTGCATTTGCCAGAAGAGGACTTATTGACAATAATATTGATTATCCCACATATGAATTGGAATTCCTGGTTTCAGACTGCCACTGAAAAGTTCTGAGATAATGTAAATGGAGCTCACTTTCAAGCATGGACTGACAACAATTTCATGCTTTTCCCTCTTACCAGCACCAAATGGGGTGCTGCCCATCAGACGTGGGTAATAGTGTTCATTAGCTATGTGTCCAGTATAAGCCAGGGGAGACAATTGTGGATGAGGCTGTTAACGGGATTTTTATGGAACCAGTCTCTAATCTGAAAATGCTCTGAGCAGCACAAAGCAAGGTTTAGAGAGGGAGTGCCAGTAATCAAGTAGTTTAATCAGATTCAGAGTGAGGAATGTTCTTTTAGCTGAAGTAAAACCACAGGTTATATATTTAAATCACAAGTAAGGCAGGAGTGGGGCAGTTGGATTACAAACAATTGTTTAGTGGTTTCCCTCGAGAAACCCACAAATCCCACAATACAATTCTGGAGTCACGTCTTTGGGAGTCTTGACCACCTCCCTCCCCTAGGGTACAGAACCAGAGTTCTGTGATGGGGACAGGTTTTATAATCTTTGATTTCCTTCCCTTAATGTCCAGTGATTGTAAGCATTGTCAAAGTTTGATTGACCAGTTCAAGCTGCATTGTGAGCTCTGACTCCTGAGCCAGAGAGGCAGCTCTTGAGAGAACTAAATTATTAGTATATTCATTACACATATCATTTTGATTAATATAAAAATCATAATTCCACAAGTCCGACCTATCCAATAGGCTAGGTGAGCCCAAAGCAATGAAAGAAGTGAAAAGATTGCACAACATTCAAGAAAATGAATCATTTTATGTGAAAATGAGACTTCCACTAGAGAGTATGCCACCTGCAATTATGAATTTTGTTGCAACGAACCAACCCTCTTTGCCTGAGTTATCTTTGGATGACTGACAATGGAAGTGACTGCATGATAAAAGTGTTGGGACCAGTGACAGGAAAGAAGGCCTGAGAGAATAATCCTCAGATACTTAGAATCACTCCCTAGAAGCAGCTTACCATAGAAACAAAGGTTGAGGTGTTCATGGGAATACTGTACTGGACTGTACATCATCACACAGATGGAACAAAGAAGCAGTTGGTGCTACTCATGGAATTTTGATTTTTCACCACAAAGGCATCCCAAGACAACTTTGGACCCTTTGGTCAAGAGAAGACACAGATTGGATTAGGCCCAAATAGCAGCAGAGCTCCAGAAGAAGTATAATGCTTGTGGCTGAAGTGTTCAAAAGTTAAGTTCTACCAATTCACACTGCATATTTGGAGAGCATAGGTACCAGCAAGTTTTTGGAGATTGTGGGTTTATCTCTCTTGTGGGTCTATCTCTGGAAGGAGAAGAAACATATTAGCCACATCCTTATGGCAACACAATCTTTCTCCTGGAATGCAAAAATATGTCCAGCCAAGAATCAGAAAGAATCTACAGTTGCTGGACTATTATGGCAGAAGTATTTTGCTCAATCACATATGACAACCTTGACAGGATCCATTTTGATCGAGGTAAAGAGTTTGAAGGTGAATTACTTAAGGAGATGTGGGCTTTGGCAGGAATCAGTGAACATAGTAAGCACTTAATAAATGTTTATTGACTTGCTGGTTGATGGACTGAATCAAGAAATCTAAAAGCACATCTTAACCACCCTTAAGGAGACCCATAGCCTAGCTAGACCAGAGATTGAGAAACCTGTGGCATCAAGGCCACATGTGGCCCTCTAGGTCCTCAAGTACAGCCCTTTCACTGAATCCAAACTTCACAGAATAAATCCCCTTAATAAGAGGATTTGTTCTGTAAAACTTGGACTCCATCAAAAGGCTACACCCAAAGACCTAGAAGGCACACATGGCGTCAAGGCTGCAGATTCCCCACCCGTGGCCTAGATATTTGAACCATGCTATCCTAAGCATACTGAGCATCATGAGGCCTGAGCAGAACACTCAGTAGAGTTAACAAGTGGCATTTCCAAGATATATGTACAACTCTCCTAGGGATGATGCCACAGTCTTTATATATCTGTGAGAGCCATGTTTGCTCACTAACTTGTGCTATAGAGTCTCAGAAGATGTAGATTTGGAGACTCCCTACCAATATTTCTGTAAGATGAGAGATTGGTTGAAGGAGGCCTAGGGCCTAGCTGTGACCCCTGAGAGCTCTGATAGAAATAACAATTCACTCGGATTGCAACAATTACTATAATGCTTCGATTCAATGTCAAATGCATAGTCAGCAAAGCGAGAAGAAATCATGGCATGAAGAAAACATAGAAGACGACAGACTGATGAAAGCTATCCTCTACTGAGAAGCTGAAAGATAGGAAACCCAATCTTACCTGTTTAAAAAGTAGCTGCCAAAAGTGATCAGAGTGACCTACTGCCTGTTGGGGAATTAGCCATATTCTCTTTTGAGCAGTAGGAAAGGAAAAATGGAGAACAAGCCGAGAGGACTTTGGAGACATAAGACAACTAGAAAGTTACCAGGTGGCTATCTGAGCTAGATAACTGATTCTGCTGAGAGAGAACTGAGTGGTGGTTCTTACTGAAGGATTAAAAAAAAAATCAACAGTCTGTCTTAGACCAAAGGAAGACAACAGACAGAAAGGGGATGGGTTGAACCCAGAAAACAACCTCTTTCCAGTTCAATATTCCCATTGTGTAGAATACTTTAGCCATGGAGATGCCTAGGGGAGAGACTGCTTCCACCAAGGTTAGAGACAGTGGCAGTCAGCCTGGGTTATCCACCAGCTCAGAATTGGCCCTGCAGGTCAATAGTATGTGATTCCAAGAGTTAGCCTAAGTCTTTGACAAACTCAAAAGGTTATGGTCGAAGTGCCAGGCAACCTAGCTTTAGGAGAAATGTGAGAAGTAATTACTCAAGTAGACAAATGACACCCATTACTGGATTGCCTGTAATGTGTGCTTTGTAACTCCAGTGACGCCTACCAGGTGTCATGCATGGCACATATTATTATTCTGCAACATGCTTTTGTAGTTGTACTATGCATCTTTGCTATTTAAAGTAGTGTATCATGTCATGCAATTTACTATTGCTACCTTGCATTTCCTACATTTCTACATGTGATCTATGCACTTAGCCATCACATTCAATGTTATATGATGCTTTGTGTTTGTACTGAATGAGATTTGTGCCCTTAGTTTAATATATGCAATGCTGTCACATGTTTTATTACATGCATATATTAAGTACATGCTAATACTAACTACATGCAATTCTAGTGCAAATGCCACATATACACTTGTATTGTATTGTACTAGGTAGACCAAAAGGAAAGGAATAAAAGCAATTACTAAGTACTGTGTAAGTACTTTACAAATATTATCTCATTTAGTCTTCACAATACCCTAGAACTCTGTGAAGTTTGGATTCAGTCGAAGGGCCACACGTAAGGAACTAGAGGGGCACATGTGGCCTCGAGATTCACAGATGCTCAAGAATACTCGGTAAATTTTTTAGGGGTTAGAAATGTTTCACTGGAGGGAATGTGTAACCCTCTTTTCATTCTGGTCTGCTGAGGAGAAAAAGGAAAAAGCCATCAGTTCATGTCTCCAATAGCCAAGTAATACGGAAAGGTCCCAAAAGCAGATTGGGGGGTGGAGAGTGGGGCGGTATTGGTTAGGTTCAGCCAGTCAATAAACATATATTAACTTCTTGTGTGCCAAGGACTGTACTAAGTTCTAGGGATACAAAAAGAGGCAAAAGAACAGTTCCTGCCCTCAAAGAACTTACAATCTAATAAAGTTCAGCACAGCAGGAGAAGAGACTTAAGGTGTTCCTTACCCCACATCCATGGGCCGGGAAGCTAGAGACAGAGATAAAGCAGTAAGCAGTATCAAGGAAGCCAATCTCTAGTCATGCAGTCACTTTGCTTCTCACATGATGATTCCAAGGGTAGGGCTACTCCCCCATTTCATCACACTTAATAAAAATAACTAGCATTTATAGAGAGCTTTAAGGTTTGTGAAGGGATGTTATAATAATAATAATAATAGCTAACATTTATATGGTATTTATTATGCTCCAGGCACTATGGAAATACTTTACAAATTTTATTTAATTCAATCCTCTCAGCACATATACATACATGTATGCACGCATGTATTATGTATGACCTCATCTGAGCCTCAAGACAACCCTATGATGGGGAAGGTGCCATCGTTATCCATATTTTGCAGATGAAGAAACTAAGGCACAAAGAAATTCAACTCAGGGTCACCCAGCTAGTGCATACCTAAGGCAGTATTTGAATGTGGGTCCTCCTGATTCCAAGCTCTGGGATGTGATACCTAGCTGCCTTTCTTTCTACTTCTCCCTCTCCACCTCTCTCCCACAGAAGAGGGGCCAATTCATCATCCCCTTTCTGTAAGAGTGCTCCTTGCAAGGCTAACAAGATGTTAAGAATTTCTGTGGCCTTCTTACCTACCAATACTAAGATGCCTGTATCTGGTTCCATCTCTCCACAGGGTGTCATTTCCCTCCACTTCTTTTTATACTGAGGATTCTTCCGGATCTTCTATTTATACCCCAGTTTCAATACCTGTTCCTGCTAAGCAACTTGAATCCAGGCTATTAGAGATCGAAAAGTCTGTGTCTGTTCACCATTCAACCCAGACCAAATGGACGATTGATGATGGTAAGCAGAACTGCTGGGCATCGTGAGCCATACAGAGAATTGGGATTTGTTTCTGTTATGAGCTAGAAAATTGAGGAGTTGTATGTGATGGTAGTAAAGATCAATGGCTATTTTAAGCCTGTACCTGTGTCAAAATACTGTGATACACTAAACGTGATTGAGGAAAGGTGGGTTGTGGTAACAGAGGACCTACTGTGTGGTAAGGAAAACTGGCTAATCTCAGTGCCTCAGACAACAATCTAAAGACTGTAAATTATTGAATTCTCCAATTTTCATCAGTAGGAAGAGTTTCCACAACAACAACAAAAAAAAAAGTCCTACACTGGTTGTCAGCAGAATAACCCAAACCCATGATTCACACTAACATTGCTTTTGGGGGGAATCCTTTCATTAGAGAGCCAGAGTTTCTAAGTAGCCATCTATGATAGACGGTAAGCTACCTGAAGGGAGGGCTATTTAATTTTTCTCATTGCATCCCTGGCCTGACACATAATAGGTGCTGAGTTGATTGGGTAATAATAATAGTTTGAATTTATATAGGCTTTAAAGTGCTATACATATGTTACCCTCATTTGATCCTCACAACAACCTAGGGAAGAAGGTGCTATAATTGTCCCCATTTTACAGATGAGGAAACTGGGGCTGAGAAGAGGCTAAATGACTTATCTTTGGTTATATAGCTAGCAAGTGCCTTGGGCAGGATTTGAACCTAGGTTTTACTTTAACCAAGTCCAGTACTTTATTCACTGTATTCCCTAGCTACCTCTTTGGGTAGAAGGTTAGGTTTTCCCAGGGGATCTTTCCTTGACCCTCCCCTGCCAACCCTTCTACCCACCTCCTTTGTTCTCTAAGATTCAAGGAAAAGGATAACAGGAGAACAAATGACCAATTTTTCCTCCTTTTTATTTCTCCTTCCCTGTAATTCATTTCAATTCAACAAATATTTATTAAGTAAGGGCCTATTGGGAACAGCAAGACAAAAAAAAAAAAAGGAAAATCCCTACTCAGCAAGTTTACATTCTATTGTAATCCCTCCCCAAACTCAGGTTTTCTTCACTTCACTTCTGTAGGTTGGCTTGTTCCCCTTCCGCTTGGCTCCAGGGACTATTTTCCTCACAAGCATTGGTTACAACAAGAATCTTGGAGCTATAGGAGTAACACAATCAATTAATAAGAAAGTATACAGTGAAAACAAGCCCTCCCCCACTCCCAGCTGAGCCTAGAATTCAAAACAGTGGCAGTCACCTAGCCCAATCCCCTCACTTCACAATTAAGGAAACTGAGTTACAGAAAGGTAAAGCCACTTGCCCAAAATCTCCCCTTCCTCCTCCCCCAAGGTCTTATTCAGAGTTTGTGGCCAGAGCAGGGACAGGACTTTGAGGGTTCAGCCCTCCCAGCCCAGACTTCCTCCACTCCACCACTTAACCAGCCAACAGCATTTGCCTGGTGCACTTTCCTTTGGGTATACAAAGCCGAGATACACCTGGAAAAAGCATTCCAGCAAAATTGTTTTGAGTGTCTTAATCCTCTACACAATTACAACCCAAAGGCCCAGAACTTTAGGAGTGGGGTGATTCACATAGTGCTGAGCCACATTTCTCACCATTATTAATAATTTAAATCCAACCTTAGTGTTATCGATCCATCATGAAATCAGAGCTTTATTTCATAACTGTAGTCACAGCAGCAGTAAATTAGATTTTCTTCCACACATGCCCCCCCTCCACCTGCTAAACTTTGCCAATATGATGAAATTAACAAGGGCTCCAGAAAGAGGAAAAGGAAATAAACAGGAATTCACCAAGCCAAGAATCCAGGGGAGCAAGCAGCATGGGATGGGAGGGATGGGAGAGAAGAAGGGGGCAGCTGTGGGGTAAACTAGCTCATTTGTGCCTTTTGCCCATCTCTGCAGCTTAGATTGTGCCCCACAATCTAGGGCTATATTAAAGTCAGTAGGCACCATAGCTTTAACCTCAGGAAAAATCAAAGCAATTCATCTAAATATTCATAAGGAGGATTTTGAAAGTCATCTCTCTTGGGCAATAACCTGGAAAATTCCAGGGCTGAGTTTAAAAGGACTTGGGAGAAGAGAGAGAAGATAGGAATAGGCAGTGGGGTGTGAAAAGGGGGGAAGGGGAGGGGACTTAGAATGAAATTTAATTCTGCTCCTGTGTCTTCTGAAATCATGGATTTTTGCCCTGCTCATCCACATCAATTTAAAATTGGAGAGTCAGGGTCTGTTTCTGAGAATCCTTTTTTAAAAAAACTTTTTAAGATCTATGTTATGGAAATGTTTGCTTTATTCCATAAATTAAAAATAATAATAATAAAAATGATCCAGCAGCCTCAATTTACAGAGTATCTAGTTTAGGTTACAGTATCCTTGCAAAAGATCTTTATTATAGGAGTGTTTGTGTGCATGGCCACAGTAGAGATGTTTTGGACACTGACTTATGCAAGATCAACAATATTTTGTCACATCTGTCCCCTCTTCTCTATTCCTGCTACCACCACCCTACTATAAATCATTAGCCCTTGTTACTATGGATGTTACTACAGAGATCTGACAATTAGATCTATTCCCAAGCAAGTATACTACTTGGTCAATGAAAGAGGGGCTCTGATTGAGTCAGGGGGAATGAGAGACAGAATGTCCAGCACTGGAGAGTGTACCCAGAAAAAAGCATCTTTTTACCCAGGTACCACTTAGAATGCTGGCAGGGTTGGCTCTACACTCCGGCCTTGCCCAGTAGAAATCCTCCCAGTTTGGCAGCCATGTGTTCAGAGTAATATTAATGATAATAATAATAACTCCCATTTATACAGTGTCTTAAGGTTTCTAAAATGCTGTCCTCGAAGTAACTCTGTGAGGTGAGTAGTACAAATCTTTATGTCTCCGCTTTACAGATGAGGGACAAGGATGAATAATTTTCTCCAAGATCATTTGGCTAGTGAGTGTCTGAGCCAGGAGTAAAAACCCAGGACTCTTGACTTTGAGTCTCAGCGTTTCAGTTCTAATATGCTGCCTCTCCAGACTCCCTTGACAACTGAGTTGTCTCTGGACTCTGAAACAAAATCAGACTTCTTGGGATGAAAGATATCTTCTGATCCTTCTCTAGTTTAAGATTTAATTCATTCCTGACCCCACACCCTTCCCCTCCCCTATCTCCCAGTAATTCAGTTTTACCCTACATACTGTCTTTTCTTCTTTGTTTTTCAGAAAGTCCTCGGATAGATGGCATTGAATCAGTGACCATCAGTTATGAAAAACGTAAGAGAAAGAGTATGACATGACAGGTTGGAACATTAGCGCTCCCTAAAATGCTAGGACATTTGTGAAGGCACAGAAGGATAACAGTTTATTCATCACCTCCCCACCTTGGCAGGAGGCAGTAAGGGTACAGTGGCAGAAGTGCTGGATTTGGAGGTAGAAGACTTGAATCCAAATCCCATTTCTGCCATTTCCTACCTTGGACAAGCCACTTCTTATAAATTAAGGGAATTAGACTAGATGACCTCTGAGGTCTACATCTAGAATCCTATAATCTCTAAAATCCTTTCCAGCCCTCAGATTAAATCTATGATCCTAGGAAAAAACAAGTGCTGAAAATGGCCTGGAGTCTCCTGTTTTGGATAGGGCCAGCATGCATCACCAGCCTGGCACAAGACAAACTGTGGCCACTCCTGACCCATACTCCCAGAACTTAAGCCATAGAATTCTTTCAAGACCAGAGATATAAGTCTTGATCAGCAGTGGAGAGAGGTGTAAGGCCAAAGGCATTCCCATCTCCCAGAAAGGCAGCTACAGTGTTTTTGATCTGATAAGATTAGTTAGTTCTGACTCTGGGGATTTTAATCACTACAGGAACAGTTAGTATTAAGGTGACCTAAATTAAAGGAGAAGAAGGGGAAGGGAAGGGAAGGGAAGGGAAGGGAAGGGAAGGGAAGGGAAGGGAAGGGAAGGGAAGGGAAGGGAAGGGAAGGGAAGGGAAGGGAAGGGAAGGGAAGGGAAGGGAAGTTCTGAGCTTCTCTGATTCTATGAACCACTAGGAAAACATCCAAATGAAAGAGCCAGGTTGAGAAGGGTAGGACCGATGTGCTTCTGTGTTCTATTTTAATAAAGCTAGTTTATATACCTCCACAATTCAGGCCATCTCAGTTCATGGACAGTGACTTTAACAGTGCATGTGTCTCTAAGCCTATTATCTCACTGAATAGAAGCAAAAGTTGACAGAAATCCAAAACTGGAAAGTTAATTAGGAGTCAAACTTTTAATTCCAGATTATGTACCTAATTCTAAGTGCATTATGACTTATTTATTTTACCTGGTTTGACATTTAGACAGTTCCCATTGACATTAATAGGTTAATTATTAGGTTGAATTCTATAGTTCTGAAAACTGCTGTTCAGTATTTAGAACTGCCAACTTCATCTTCTTTCTTCACCAAACTCCTACCTATTTTCTGAATAAATATGTATTATTCAGTACAATCCTATTCAATTAAGGTAATCACAGGTGTTAGAAATTTGCTGAGATAATTAGTGCTACAGCCAGAATCCACTGCCAATCTTAACAGGAGGAGAAGGGAAGGCAGCTACCTTCTACCTACCTCTGAAGAAAAGTATGGTCTTGGAATAACTATCTATTCCTGGGTCTTCCCAAACCATAAGACATCCTTCCACAATTTCTCTTTCTTTGTGGCTATGCCCCAGTGAGGAGTTCCTAAAATTTTTTATTTTATTCCCATGGTATCTTTTGAGCCCACTGAGGTTTATTGGGGTGGGGGTTCCTGTTTTTTTCCTTTATAAAGCTGCTGACTGGCAATTTTTGTGTAAAATTTTTTGTGAGCACAGACTGTTTAAAGGGGGAAAAAAACATTTCCAAATACTAATTGTTTTTGTCATGTTGCGGGTGCATCCATTGGGTACATATATGTACAGGTGGATGTCCTCATGAACAGAGCCACAGATATGTAATATGCAAATATCTGAACAGATTTGACTTAGCACCTCTTATGTGCTGTCATTAAAAAAAGAGAAATGAAAGACTGAAAATGCCTTCTGCTTACCCTAAGGTAAACAAGAGGAACACCAGATGTCCACCTGCCTCCAAACAAAATCCTCTTCTAAGAGGTCAAGCCAAGACACTCACTAAGAATTTTATTAATGGCAAAAATGAGAGCAAAAGGAACTAATGTATATTGATATTCTGAAGAGATAAAGTTGCCTCTAGGGCAGCACAGGGGTACAGTGATTGGCAGCAGCATGACTGACTTTGGGGGCTCTCACAGGCTCTCCTAAAGCCCTGAGGGATCATGGTGATACAGGAGGAAAGAGTAGGAACTAGAGCTTCCTGATTTCCCTGGGGTCACAATTTTCTATAACGGCCACTTCTCCCAGTGGTGTCCCTCACCTTCTTCACCCTCCCCAGAGCATGAAAAACCAGTGCAAAGTCAGAAGCAGAGTGGGTAGGATTCGATTTGCACCCAGCAGAGGCAGGATGGTTTCAGATCTCTTTTTAATGACATAGTATAAAGTGAATGATGGCATTGACCTTCTAGTCCTGGAGGTGTCTGGATTTGCCTCATGCTGGCTCTCCCTTGGTCATCTCCCTTGGGGTTCAGAGTCCGATGCCAGTTTCATCCTCTCTTGAGCTATCATTAAGAGCCATGAAAATGAGAAGTTAGAAGAGAGGGGACCTATGGAGGCTGAGGAATCACAGCTGATGGACATCAGTAAGATTTCTCAGAGGATAGATTTCCAGGAGATAAATTCCCATTTAGACTCAAGGTACCACAATTGCTCACAAATAAGCAGCCAGGTGGCACAATGGATAGAGGACTAGGGCTTTTTGTTTTCTCTCAAGTTAGTTTACTGAGTCCAAAAGGGCCACTAAAGCAGGGACTCCCAAGAAGAGATGTTCTGCGGGTGCTCAGTGGCCCTAGGCAGGCGTCCACATGGAGTCAGGAAGACTCATCTTTCTGAGTTCAAATCTAGCCTCAGATACTTACTAGTTCTATGACCCTGGACAAGTCACTTAAACCCTGTTTACCTCAGTTTCCTCATCTGTAAAATGAGCTGGAAAGGAAAATGGCAAGCCACTTCAGTATCTTTGTCAAGAAAACCCCAAATGGGATCACAAAGAGTTGGACATGATTAAAAATGATTTAACAACCACAAATGAACTTTGTAGGCAAATGTAAACACAGACACTAACATGAGACCCATCTCTCCTGCCTTGGGATTGCCATATTTCTACCTAATAATTGTCAGTTTTAGGGACAGGAACCATTTAGATGGTTTAGATAGTATTTTGGCCTTCAAAAATAAAATTCTGATATTTAAGATTTCAGTGTAGCGCAAAGGAAAGAGTATTTGAACTTGAAGTCACAGGACCTAAGATTGAATCCCAGCTCTGCTCCTGAAGTACCATGTAAACTTGAGTAAGTCTTTGGGTCTTGGATTCCTTATTTGTAAAATGAAGGGGCTGGACTGGCCCTCCTTCTTCATCTATTGCGGCTCTAACAGCCCTTCTGGTCTTAGATATGATCGTTCTGGATTCTTCACATAATCATAGAATTTCAATCTAGAAAAGACTTTGGAGCTCCTCCAACCCTTTAATTTAAAACTGAAACCCAGAGAGAGCTCAGTGACCTGTCCAAAGTAGCACATGTTAGCACAGCGAATAAGGCATCACAGCTGATAAGAAGAGAGCAAATAGGGCCAGTTGGCCTGCTAGGTACTACGGCACCTCCAGCCATGATCAGAGCTACATTTGGCCAGAGCAGGTAAGGAGAAACCAGAATGGTTAATTTCAAAAGGAAAAGGAGAAGAAAGCAAGTAGGGCTCTCCTTGGAGTGAACTATGGTACTTGTAGATACTGGGGGTATGATTCCTCACATTCCAAAGGCCCTCCCTTTTAAAACTGTTCATTGTTCATGACTCCCGATGATAACTCAAGAAAGAATGATATAGGTTCTAAGAACTCATGTGAAATTCAAAGCCAATCACCAATGGAAAGCCAGCATAAGGTGTGTGTTATCAGGTGCTCTGCTATGGCCCTGACATTTGGGTTTATGAGTGGTGTACCATCACACTCTTCCCCTGTCATGTGTCTTGGTTGCCCATGATATGCTACTGACATAGGTGCCAATGAACCAACCAACTGCCATAGGAGAAGATTATGATAACCCTAGGTCTTCAGATTCAGCAGGCAATGTGTTACTTAAGTCCTGTCTTCGATAACTCATAGGATCATAGATTGAGAACTAAATCATACCATAGAGACCAGTAAGCCCAACTCTCTCATTTCACACATAAGAAAACTGAAGCAAAGAACATTTAAGTGACTTATTTGGGGGTCATACAGTTAGTAAGTCTCTGAGATAGGATTTGAACCCAGGTCTTCTTGGCTCTAAGTATAGTGCTTAAAGTGCCTAATGGCAGCTAAGCATGGGAGAAATATACCAGCATAATGGAGGTAGGCCCTTTTCCCCCACCATCTACCTAAAAAGGATTAGCATGGGCTGAGCTAAAATTCAGGAGGTATTTATGGAGTTTCATAGGGTAATGGTGAGGATGGTGATTTGGGAGAAGCCCACCAAAGTCATTGTGATAATTCCACTCCTTCCACCAGTTTCAACAGTATCATTCCTGCCAAAGTCCACTATAGTCTCACCAATTGTGTTCTTAAGTAGACAATGGCATTTGTGGGCCAGTGAAAATTAACCTCTGAAACCTAATACCATTGGTGGAACTATTAATTGATCCAACCATTCTTGAAAACAATTAGAAATTATATGAAAAACAATTCAGTAAGCTGTAAATATCCTTTGACTTAGTGCTCCTATTAGACATGTACCCTAAGGAGTTCGAAGATAGAAGGAACGTTCTCAGAAATAGTTATAGCAGCAATTTTTGTGGTAGCAAAGCAGGTACCCATCTAGGAGGGAATGGCTAAACAAATTGTGGTAAATGAATGCAAGGGAATATTACTATGCTATCAGAAATAATAAACATGAAAAATTAAGAGAAACTTGGAAAGCCTTATAGTAACTGATGCAGAAAAATAAGCAGAACCAGAAGAACAATTTCCATGGCAACCACAATAAAGTAGTAGAAAACAACAATGGAGGGAAGCCTTCAGTACTTGGATCAATACAATGACCAAATGCAGTTTGCAAAGATTTCAGGTGAAGCATGCTTCCCAGGAAGCAACAGATGAAGAAGGAGGCAAACATTTTCAGACATATAATGATAATGATGATAGCTAGCAATTATATAGTGCCCACCACATACCAGGCATTGTACTAAATGCTTTATAATAATTATCTTATTTGATCCTCACAACAACCCTGGGAGACAAGTGCTATTATTATCCCCATTCTACAAATGAGGAAACTGAGGCAAACAATGGTTAAGTGACTTGCCCAAAGTCATATAGCTAGTAAGTGCTGAGGGCCGAATTTGAACTGGGCCTGGAGCTGTATCTACTGCACTACACAGCTGCCTCCAACATGGCCAATGGATCAGTGTATTTTGTTTGACTGTACTATTTGTTACAAGGTGGGGAGGGCATCTTTGGAAAGTGACAGCAATAGAAGCAGGAAGAGGAGGAGGAAAAGGAAAAGAAGGAGATGAAAAAGGAGTAGGGAGAGGAGGAAAAGAAGGAGGAGGAGAAAGAAAAGAGAAGGAAGAATAGGAGGAAGAGCAAGAGGAAGAGGAGGAGGAAGAGAAGGAAGGAGAGAAGTAGGAAAGTGGAGGAGAATGAGAAGGAAGAAGAGGAGGAGAAGGAAAAGGAAGAGAAATAGAAGGAAGAAGAGAGAAGGAAGAGGAGGAGAAATAGAAGGAAGAAGAGAGGAGAAGGAGAAGAAGAAGAAGAAGAAGAAGAAGAAGAGAAGAAGAAGAAGAAATCAATAAGATGTTTAAAAAGAAAAAAATTGTACCACTCATACACAAGGGGGCAACTATTCGTGGTAATTATTACAAGCAAGCCTTCAGATAGATAGATCCTATAATATCAGAAGGGAGTCCTCTGGCAATGGTTGGGGGAAGGGATTATTGGCACTTCAATTCTGAAGTTTTAGTAATTTGGGCATGCAACCACAGAAAGTGAATGCAGCTACCACTGAGCTATAGTAGAAGAGGAGACAGTCATTGATTGATTACATCAATGAATGGAAGCAAGTAAACAAAATATGTTGGTCCAGTACCAATATACATAGGATAAGCTTAGGATTTAATCAATCCAAAGGCTTTAATAAACTACATCCTAGCTCTAAGCTAGATGGTAGAAAATAAACTAACAAAAGACCATTCTAAAACTGTTGCTTACAGTAGAAGGCTGACCTCTGAGAGGGAATCATTTTTTTCTAGAGACGACCAGTCCACTAACCCAGAAGTTAGAAAAGGTCATACAAAGTAGATAGTTTGGGTAATAGTTGACATGGCAATGGGGGGGGGGAGTATTTGTGCCACCATTACAATGGCAGCACAACCCCATCGTGGGGGCACAGGGTTCCATTTGATGCATCTACCCCAGAAACTACCCCACTAGGCATTCGGGGAGGTACCTTTAGCCCTGACCCCTAGGCATAATTCACTTCTTTAAGAGGTACTTGGGGAGAATATTTCCAACTACCACAGTTTCCAGGAAGAATGAGATCAATAAGTTGCTTACACACACTATGGCAGCCCAACTCATTGAAGGCCCCCCAGTAACTTACTGCCCTACAAAAGGATTTAAGTGTTTAATGGCTGGAAAAATGAGCCTTGTGGGAGGTCATCTAAGAGAACCAAGAAAGCTCTATTATAATTTCAAGGACAGGGCAGGCAAAACTCCCCAGTGGGGCTTGAACCAGATTAAAATATAATTGGGAAATATTTAACAAAATAAATAAAAATACAATATGACATAAATAATGTCAATTTGTAGTTCTCTTAGTCAATATGCTGCCCAGTTTAACAACACTGTGTTGGATAGGCCACTGCACTAAGTTCAAATCCTTTCTTAGATACTTACTAGCTGTGTGACCCTGGGCAAGTCACTTAACTTCTTACCACCTCAGTTTTTTCATCTGTAAAAGGAGGGGGTTAGATTCAGTGGCTTAGCTCTAAATTTATAATGTTTTAAATAACAGAGTGAAAGCCCCACTTTTTGGAGCCCCAAGGCTAAGACTGTCTAGAGCTAGGTCATACCAGTATGGAGGACTTCCTGAGCCCTGAATGATGTACATATAACTATTTCTGTATAACCATTTAGCATTCTCTGTCCATTACTTCCCCTATGAAATGGGACTCCCTAAAGCCTAGAGGATTCACCCAGTTTTCCATGTCTCCTATATGAAATTAATCTATACCTGGATTTTTCATGGCAACAATGATATTGAACATTTAGCACTGTACAGCACAGAGCAGGTGCTTAACAAATGTTTATTGACTGACTGACCTCTTGATGTCCAAGGAGGTTTGTAATATAAGAATGAAGTCTAAGATAATTTGAACTACAGGCAAAAGAGAATATTTAATAGTGATCCTAATAGATTAGAAAAGGAATAACCCAGCTGGCAGGATCAGCACATGGACTGACGATATTCAATAGTCAGAAGAGTCAATTAACAACAAGCTTATTAAATGCTTACTATGTTCCAACTGAACTGGGGGTGGGGCATCGAGTAGAATGGGGAGTTTAGGAAGGGGATACTGTTTAACACAGAAAGTATAAGATGCCACAGCTGGCAGGAAAGTAGGGGTTAAAACTCACCCTTCCACTGAGTAAGTACTCTGGTGTACCTCACCATTCCCTAAGCTGCATCAAGCCAGGGTGTTTACAGAGACAGCAGTAGTTGCATTAATGTAAGAAGGTAGCCAGTCACCATTCTGCTCATATAGAATGGTCTGGTAACTGGCTCCTAAAAGTTCCAGATGGTAGACTGAAACCAAACAACAAATACTGTGCATGCTCTGTGTAACCAACCAGGATTCTCCTGTAATCAACCAATAAACCTACTCTGTGCCGGGTACTGGGCTAAGTGCTGTGGATACAAAAAGAAGCAAAAGACAGTCCCTGCCCTCAAGGAGTTTACAATCTAACGGGAGAGACAACATGCACACAAACATGTACAAAACCAACTATTCAGGGCAAGTAGAAAATAATTAACAGAGGGAAGGAACTAGAATTAAGAAAAGTTGAGATTTCCAGTAAAAATGGGATTTTAGTTGAGACTTAAGGGAAGCCAGGGAGATCAGTTTCAAAGGACCTGTTGAGCCTTCCCTGAGATGATTTCCTCCCCCACTGTAAAACTATAACTAATAAAAGATAAGAACATAGCACTGAGCCCTTTGACCCTATCTTGTGCTTCTTCTAATATGCCTTGCTGGCTCTTTGGGTCCCAAACTGGAATTGTATTGGCCATGTTTGCGTTTCCCTAAGTATCTCCCCAGCTTCCAAAACACACACCTAATCATAGTCTGTAGGGGGAAAAAATGTAGGTTCCTCCTGATCTATCCCAACTATCCTGTTCCTAGAGTGTGGCCAACCTGGCACTGAACCTGCCTACATATTCTGTGTCATGGTCTGCCCAGAGATGTTTAAAGAGAGTCGGTCAATAACACCATCAGATAGCCAGATAAGAGCCCTAAGAAAAGGTGCTGGATATCAGTTGATAGCCTAAGGTGTGAGACTGAAGATTTTCAATAGAGGCCAACAGAAAATCAGATTACCCAGCAACAAATTTCTGAAAAGGCTTAAACTACTTTGGAATCCAGGTACAAAGTAACAGGTCCAATGACTTAGAAATAAGCAAAACAGGATCAAAGGGCAGGAGTTAGTGAGTTCAGCTGCCCCAGGCTTTATGCTTGCCTCAACCAGTATCTGGCCACCGGACTCAGATGACTCCAGAGAAGAGAGTGAGGCTGGTGACTTTGCACAGCCCTCCCTCACTTAAATCCAATTCACTTGCAATTCATGGTATCACCTCCCTGATGTCATGGTCCTCTTTGAGAATGAAGGACAATTAGCCATGACTGCCATTGGTGGCTCATTATCCACCATCCCACTCTTCCAGCCCATCTGATCAACCACGCTTGCTATTGTGTGTTGGTGTAAGTAGACAGATCATTCAGCATTGTCCTCTAACACAGCAAGCTCAAGTCTCTGGATCTCTATAGTATATGTGGGTAATGATTCATTTATTGCTTAGCACTTTATCCACCTCTTCTTTAACAACAAGAAGCAATAGTTCAATTCAACAAAAATGTATTCAGCGAAACCATAGACAAGGATCTAGGTATAGAAAGATAAGAAAGAAATAGCCCCTGCCCTCAAGAATCTTACATCTATTGAAAGAATAGGATACATAAAGGAAATACAAAATTATCCAGTGAATTCTAGAGGGAGGGTACACTTGGAGATGGGGGATGGGGGGAGGGGGATTGGGAGGGCAGGAATTAGATTGGCCTTAAGTAAAAGGTAGCATATGAGTTGTGTTCTGAAGAATGCAAAGGATTCTAAGAGGTAAGAAGGAACTGCATTCCAACACAGTCACATTAAGGATGAGGTGATGCCATGACATGCAAATGTATTGCCTATGGAGAATGGACAAGTCAAGTGGTTAGAGCTAGAAAAATCCATTCTTTCCCATCAGGAAAATGCTTAATTCTTCTTGCAACCCACTTTATTCTTTGTAAGCTTAATTTTGCTCTTTGCAATGATCAGATTCTTAGATCTCTATACTGAAGCAGAAAACACCTTAGCAGTTGAAAAGTTCCACATGCTTCCTTTCCCACTATATACCTTGAGCAAATTAAAATTTTACATTTATTGCATAACTATAACTTCGTGCATGAGTTTTTCTGTCCAACCAAAACAAAAGCATAGGAATCCATATTTCTCTTTCTAAAGCAACCATTAAAAATCAACCCTTTTACCTCCTTAGCATTAGTACCCCCAAATCAGAGTTCAGTCATTTCCTTTTAAGTGGATTTAGTGGATTTATTTTGAGGCAGAAATGTTGATTTAAGAGAGTTATTTCTTTTTTTTCTCTTTCTTAATGCTTTTCAAAGTGCCATCTGAAGGCATCGAAATCAGTCCGACACAAAATCAGTTGCAGACAACAACTACTGAGAGTGTCCAGCCATCCCCTTCTTTTCTTCAGGTAAGACCATAAAACCTTAAAGCACTTTATAGTCTTGGGAGATAGTAATAAAGTCTTGGTAATAATAATGATGATGATGATGATGATAGCATTTACTTAGCACTTTGGGTTTGCAAAAGTACTTTTACTCATATTATCTAATTTGATCCTCACAACAATTTGAGGCATTGTTATCCCCATTTTACAGATGAGGAAATTGAGGCAAACAAAGGTTAAAGTGACTTCCTCAGGATCATACAGCTAAACTAGTATCTGAGGCAGTATTTGAACTCAGATCTTCTGATGCCAAGTCCAGCCCTCTATTCAACAGCTCAGTGGACTTGGAACAAGGAAGGGCTGAGTTCAAATCTCCTCTCAGAAATTTACTAGTTAGATACTAGTTGGATGAACCTGGGGATGACACTTAACTTTGTTCAGCCTCAATTTCCTCTTCTGTAAAGTAGGAATAATAAATAGCACCTACTTTACAGGTTTGTTGTCAGGATCAAGTGAGATGATGTATGTAAATTGCTTTCAAACCTTAAAGTCCTATACAAATGTGCTACTATTTTGTTATTATTACTGTTTTATAAAGGATCTAAATTAATTTTTCATAAACACAGGTATAAAAACATTCATATGATATATTTTTAGCCAAAGTGGTCAGGAGAAATGTAAGGCAGGAGGAAGAAAGCTAAATTGCAAAGTCTGTACATTTCTCTTTCTGGTCTGGCCACAGACTTGCTTGCTCTCAACTAGTAATTTGGACACAGGAGACCATGTGACCAAGATATCTTTTTAAAGAGTTTCGAAGAACAAAAATAGTAGCTTTTCTAAGTGCCACAGCAAACCACTTTTTATGGGCAGTCGGAGAGAAATTGATTCAGACTCACTCTACAGAGGTAGGATTTTGCTGCAGGCTGGTTCTATATCCATCCTCATAACAATGCATGTTCATTCAAATATTTTGAATATAAATTCTGAAGAGACCTGTCCATCCCCAAGATCTGAATTGTTTTGTGACTAATTTGGGCTGAGTTCATTATTTTTCCCCTTAAATGTGCTCACCTTTCTGGCCGCTGTCAAAGGAAGAGTCATTCATCCAGTCTCCCAAGTTCAAAACTTTGGGTTCCAGGCCACTCTTCCTTCTTCTCCAGATACTACATTCAATCATTTACAAGTTTTTTCAATTCTACCTGTGCAATGAGAAATATAATGAGAATGGAGCTCCCAGGCCTTGGCCCCAGGGCACTCATTTTTACTAGCAACCTAAAAACAATTGAACTTAGCGTCTAATTAGAATAATTAGATAAAATAGGAAGCTACCCTGTAGCTTGGTTTCCAGGGAGGAACATCCTCTCCAGGTGACCATACCCCTGTTAAGTTGCTCCCTGGCCTCTAACCCAACACTGCCCCTCCCCAATCATGGCCATGAGATCACAGGATCTCAGAGATTATCTATTCCAGTGCTTTTACAGACAAGTAACTAAGGCCAAATTAGGAAACTGCCTTGTCTAAGGACCCATGGTAAGAAGTGGCAGTGCCAGGATTTGAACCAGGCCCTCTGGCTCCAAATTCAGTGCTCTTTTCTGTCTGCCCTCCATTGGATGATGTCCTGGGGTATCTCTCTTATGCCTTCCAACTGAATTTGTCTTAAATGGGTTGATCTGAAGGTGTATTTCGTACTACTTGCCCCTGGTCCCAAAATATTGATTCTAGAGTCCATCCTCCCCTCTCTCCCTATTCCCATCTCTACTACTCTTCTCATTACCTATCTGGACTGCTGCAGTGGCCTCCTAACAGGTTTTCCCATCTCTATTTTTTTCATCCTTCCAATTCATCCTTTATAAAACTACCAGAGTAGTCTTCCTTATACATAGATCTAGTCATGTCATTCCTTGGCTCAAAAATCTTCAGTGGCTCCCAATCTTCCTATCAAATTTATTTGCCTGGCATTCCTGGTCCTCCACCTCTCTCTTTTCCAGTTTATTTCTTATTATTCTCCTCTACCTGCTCTGTGCTTCAGCCAAACTGGACCCATTTGCTTTCCTCCTTCTCCTCTCCTCTTCCTCCTCCCCCTTCTTCTCCTCCTCCTCTTCTCCCCAAATACACCCTGCACTTTCCAACTTAAGGGCTTTTGATCATATTGTATCCTATGCCTGAACTGTCCTCCTTTCTCTTCTTCACCTCTCAAAGTCCTGCCTGTCTTTTAATGCCCACTTCAAATGCCTAGCTTCCATGGAGCCCTTCCTAATGCCCACTGTTGAGAAGAAATTTCCCATCTAACTCCACTGAGTTTATAGTTTTCTTATGAGCTTCTGTGTTATTTATGAAGAGCCATCTATGGAGAGATAGTGTGGTATAGTTGATAGAGAGATGATCTCCAAGCTAAAAAGACCTGAGTTCAAGTCGTCTCTGACACACTGAGCAAATCATTTTATCTTTCAATATTTTAAGCAACTGTTAAACTGTAAGTTACATAGGTGTTGACCTGCATTGGTAATGGGAGTTTCCTTGCCAAGGAATTCCTCATTCCAGTGAAATCACAATTCTACCTCCTAAAACCTGGTTCTCTACATATGTGCCATTTACCCCTATTAAGCTGTAAGCTTCATGAGGGTAGGTATGGCTTATCCAACTTTGGTATCTCATTTGGTGATTTTTCATTTAGTACACCTAGCATAGGTTTATTTATCAGCGGGTCAGTGTTTACTAAGTGCTAGATTTCATTCAATTCAATTCAACAACTCCATACTTGGATACTAGTCATACTGGACAATATGGAATTAAAACAAAAAGGTCAAACAAGACACTCCCACCTACACACACACACAGAGCTATTTGATCCTCCATAATCTTATTATTCCAATGTTAAATGCATAATAAAAATACATAAGAGTTGACTCCTTGATAAAACCAAATTATGTCATAGTTGCAAAATTTTGAAAGTCAGTCAAGTTATATTCCTCACATCTAGTTTAGATCATTTTAAAAACTTAGCCATCATGGCAAAGATTAAGACAGTAATGTGAAACTGATGAACCCTCTATCAATATCATTAAATAGCTAATGAGAGTTTCCACTGAAAACAGTAGAGTTTCCTACTTCACACTTGGCCATCACAAATCCAATAACATACTTAATCGCACTTGGAATCCTTTACATTAATGCACTCTATTTATCACTGCATTAATGAGTTTGGGGCATGGGGAGGAGAATAACCAAACTAAGAGAAGCCATTGTCATCACTGTCAAGTTGCTTAATGAGCCTCTAGGCTCAGAAAGATCATGCCTCATAGGAATGACCAGCCAAACCAGAGGGACTGTATGTCAGAATCCAGCAATCAGTACATTCTGCTTTGTCAGAAGTATTTATTTCCTTTCACTGTCAACTGACAATCAGCAAGCATTTTTTAACCCATTAAGTGATGGGTCCTGAGGATACCAATACAGAAAATGAAATAATCCCTACTCTCAAAGAGTTTATAATCCAATAAGCATGCATATGTGTGTATACATTCACATGTATACATATATGTGGATGTGTGTGGATGGATGTGCAGAATAAACACAAGGAGTATGAATACGAGATAGTTACACTTGGTAGTCAAAGAGGAAGGGCATAAGAAGTTAGAGGGATCATGAAAGACTTGGTGTAGGACAGAGGTATGTGATTGAAGTCTAAGGGCACCCAGAGTCCTTGGATTGTTTTGGGGTCTTGGGGAGTGTGGTTTATGAACTTAAATGGGTAAAAAACAGTAATCTTTATTTTCACTAACCTCTAACTGAAATTTAGCATTTTCTTCAATTATTTGAAAACATTCCGGGGGGGGGGTCTGCTAGCCTCACCAGACTGACAAATGAGTCCATAACACAAAAAAGGTCAAGAACCCTTGGTGTAGAAGGTGGTATGTGTGCTGAATCTTGAAGGAAGAAAAGGCATTCTATGAGGTAAGGGTGAGGAGAGAAAGAATGTTGGGGATGGGAGACAACCAGGGCAAAGTCACAGAGATGTGAGGAATAGAGAGAGCAGTTTCGCTGGATCGTCCCTGAGAAACCGGATTCTCACTTGTTGTCTAGATGTCAGGGGCTCCTAATATATGCTTTTGAGCAGAAGACGAGATTATTCCTGACAGCTTGACCCTGTTCAGTCAGGGAGAAATCCTGCTATAAATACCTGAAGAGAAAGCTAGTTGCTTTTGAAAGTCATCAACACCACCTTCTGTTTTCTGTCTTCCTCCATAAAGGATTTGTTGGCCAGCTCTGGCATCCCCAGAAAGTGCTTTTCTTATCCATTTGGGAAGTTCCATTCAGAAAAGATGTGGTTGCTGGGGAGGGAGGGAGGTTCTTCAAGATCTCTGGATTCTCATGAGAGGCATACTCTGTGTCCAAGTAGAGGGAGGGAAATTTGCTTTTTCTCCTAAGGCTGAGGTGCTATTGCTATCACCCCAAGTTCAGACCTAGAGCATTTGCATAAGAAGATCCTGGCCCAAGTTTAAGCAATGAGTTGGACTGCCCCAGAGCATACACAAAACATAACATGGGTGTGATTTATTCAGTGTGAAGACACTGGAGGTCCCAGAGATAGCCTTGGGTTGCTCCTCTGGCTCCATTCCAACCATCTATGAACATACCTGGATCTACACAACCCATTAAAAAACATATTCTTTTATTCCATCTACTTTCCATTACACCTCTTTTTCTTCTCTTCATGACCAAGTTTTTTGAGAAGTCTTTATCTAATTCTTTCACTTCTTCAACGACCACTTGGCCCACAGTCTGGCTTCATTCCCAAAACTCTACTGAAATTTCTCTCTCAATCATCATCAAAGACTTCCTAATTATCATATTCATTGGTTCTTATTTAATCTTCATCCTCCTTGATCCCTCTGTGCCATTTGACAGTTTGCCAACCTGTCTTTATGGACATTCTCTTTTCCCTGGGCTGCAAAGATAACCATACCCTCCTGTTTCTCACCCTTATTCTCTTACTATTACTTCTCTCTCCTTTACTGGTTCTACCAACCCTCTGAGTTCCATCTTTGGCACTCTTCTTTATCCACTCTGCATTCTTTCTCCATTGGTGATCTCATTATTCCCATGGCTTCAACTATCATTTCTATATAGATGGATTCCAGTTTTCTATGCTTATCTCTTCTTTTTCTAAACTTTTAAAAAATTCATTATTTATTTGTAAGATTCTTTTAAAAATTTTTGAGTTACAAATTCTCTCTCATCATCCCTCCTCTTCCCCACCCACTGAGGAAGCAAGCAGTATAAATTGATTATACATGTGAAGTCATGCAAAACATATTTCCATATTAGCCATATGACAAAAAAAAAGTGTGAAAAGCAAAGTGAGAAAATTATACTTCAATTTGCACTGAGAGGTCATTTCTCTATCTGGAGGTGGATACCACGTTTTCATCATGAGTCCTTTCGAGTTGTCTTGGATTATTGTATTAATCAGAGTAGTTAAATCTTTCAGAGTTGATCATCATTACAATATTGCTGTTACTGTACACAATGATCTCTTGATTCTGCTCACTTCATTTTGCATCAGTACATATAGGTCCTCTCATGGTTGGTTTGTTTGTTTTTTTCTGAAACCATCTCCTTCATCATTTCTTATAGCACAATAATACTCTACCATAATCATATGGCACAACTTGTTCAGCCATTCCCCAACTGATGAGAATCTTCTTGATTTCTAGTTCTTTGCTATCACAAAAAGAGAAGCTAGAAATATTTTGTACATATAAGTCCTTTTCCTTTCTCTTTAACCTGTTTGGGATACAGACCTAGCAATGACATTGCGTGGTCAAAGGGTATGCACAGTTTTATAGCCCTTTGGGCATAGTTCTAAATTGTTCTCAACAGCTGGACCAGTTCACAAATCCACCATCAGTTCATTAGTGTTCTTATGTACCTATTTTCCCTCATTCCCTCAAGCATTTGTCATTTTTGATAAGTGTGAAGTGGTACCTCAGAGTTGTTTTAATTTGTGTTTCTCTAATCAATAGTGATTTAGAGCATTTTTTTCATATTACCACAGATAGCTTTGTTTCTTCTCCTGAAAACTGCTTGTTTATAGCCTTTGACCATTTGCCAACTGAGGAATGACTCTTATTTTTATAAATTTGATTCAGTTCCATATATATATGTGTGGGTGTGTATGTATATATCCGTGTGTGTGTGTATAGGTGTGTGTATGTATATGTATATATGTTTATATATGCATATATACATGTATCTATAAACACACATATATGTGAAATTAGACATTTATTAGAGAAATTTGCTGTAAAAGTTTTTGATGTTACTTCATTGACATTTTAGCAAAATGTAGTTTCCCTTTTTATCTCTTTTAATTAAGTCTATTTTTGCTTTTTAATTAGGTCTATTTTTGTCTGAGATCACAATTGCTACCCCTGCCTTTTTTACTTTAGCTGAAGCATAATAGATTCTTCTCTAGCCCCTTATTTTAACTCTGTGTCTTTCTGTTTCAAGTGTGTCTCTTGTACCCAACACATTGTTGAATTCTAGTTTATAAACCATCCTGTTATCCACTTCCATTTTATGGGTGAACTCATCCTTTTCACATTCACAATTATAATTATTAACTGTGTATTTCCCTCTATCCCATTTTCTTCTCTTTATCTTCTCTTTCTTTCTTTTTATCCTGTCCCTCCTCAAAAGTCTGTTTTGCTTCTGACTACTACCTCCATTAATCTACCCTCCCCTTTATCATTCTCCAACCCTTTCTCTTATTCCCTTCCCCTACAATATTCCTTTTGGGTAACATTAGATTTCTATACCCAACTAAGTGTGCACATATATTCTTTCCTCTTTGAATTAATTCCGATTAGAGTGACGTTCAAACATTGCCCACTATCCCCACCCCCAATTTCCCCTCCATTGTAAAAGCTCTTCCTTGTGTGCTTCTTTTATGTGAGAAAAATTTTCCTATTCTGCCCCCTCTCTTTCCCTTTCTCCCAGTGCATTCCTTTTTCCCACCCCTTCACAATTTTTTTTGGTGATCGTTCAAACATAATCAACTTACACCCATGCCTTCTGTCTATGTAAACTCCTTTTAACTATCCTAATAATGATAACGTTCTTAGGAGTTATAAGTATCATTTTCTCATATGAGAATATAAATAGTTTAACTTTATTGAGTCCTTAATGATTAATCTGTCATTTTTACCTTTTTACACTTCTTTTGAGTCTTCTGTTTGAATGTCAGATTTTCTATTCAGCTCTGGTGTTTTCATCAGGAATGGATGAAAGTCCTCTACTTTACTAACTATCCATTTTTTCCTTTGAAGGATTACACTCAGTTTTGCTGAGTAGGTTATTCTTGGTTGTAATCTGTGCTCCTTCGCTGCTATGTGTGCTCCAAGCTATCCTCCACCCCAGTGTCACAGACCTCTTGCCCACCTCCTAAGTTGTCTTAGGCTGGAAAAGTCTCACCCTGATCTTTTGTTGTCTTGCTGCTCAAAAATTAGATTTTAGGCATATGGATACTAATAGGTACTAGGTCATCTTTATCACTTGTGGTGCTTAGAAAAGAGCTTACTGTTGCCTTTACTTTCTATCTATGATAAGTGAGTTATCAGGAAGTAGAGTGGGTCTAGAAAAGATGTTCCCATTGAGTGTGTTGTTGCCATGTTATTCCAGGAAGAACCCTTTTGCAGTTGATGAAGATGATAATGCCACAACGTTCAATATCTACTCTTTTGCCTTTATAACATAAGACCCATAACATAACCTCAATTGCCGTGGCAGGAATCCATATTAGTCTAGTTTGAGAATCATTAGCAAAAACTAGTATTTTGGGCACAAATTCACAAAAAGTGGAATCAGATATAATACATTATTATACCTAAGGGGCTAATTAGCCTTTAAGCAATAGTTCACATTTCTGAACTTAATATCTGCAGATATTGTGGATAAGTATTTTCTATGTTCTGCTAATTCTGTTGACAAAAGTCCTTTGTGTATATGTATACACATGTATGTATGTATATTATAAACAACATTGATGTTAGAAGCTGCTGTTTTAATTTCTTTTACATGCAATGATACCATCCTACTGGCAGGGACTTACAAATGTCAAATTTTGAAAAGTCAAAAGAGGCTGTTGAACAGCTTTATCATGAAAGAATTCTATACATAAAGCAAACGTGCAACTTTTCATTTGGAAATTCACAAAATTATAGCATTGAAAAGTGACACAGTTGTAGAGTATAAATAGCAATGTCCTTGCCAGCATGTTGATCATGTTTGTGAAATTTAAGTCTCTGAACAATGACTGATGGTTCTGGTCTTGTGGAATAGGGATTCAACTTATTCTGCTTGTTCAGAGAGGACTAAAGTAGAAACATTGGGCAGAAGTGGCAAAGAGGCAGATGTAGGTTTGATAGAAGGAAAAATTTCCTAACAACAGAGCTACCTAACAGTGGAATGGGCCACTTGGGAAGGTAGTGGATGCCTCTTCATGAGAGGTCTTCAAGGGAAGGTGAGACAACTATTTGTTAGGTATATTACAGAGACAATTCTTGTGCAGACAATGTGTTCTCTGAGGTTCCTTCCATTTATGAGATTCTGGGATTCTGTATTAATTCCCCATGATTATTAAATGCCTCAATCTTAGGTGAAGCTGAGGAAGTGAGAAATTTTATTATATGATGCTTGTACTTCATAGATCATCAGAAACATGGCTCACTTCTGTTTCAGAGCCTACTTTTGATCTACTTTGAAGTAGAAGCAAAGTCCCTCTGAATAAGAATTTAATATTCTCACAGTTAGGAAAGATCCCAATGGGCATCTAGTCAACTTGTATCTGACCAAGACTCTCTTCTAGCCTGTGGATTCCTGAAGTCTTATCACCTAGTGTGTTAGTGGTCCTCTCCAGCTCCATGTCACCTACATATTTGACAAGGATGCCATCTATCTATGAGAAGTAGTATGACACTGTGGATAGAGGGTCAGTCTTAAAATCAGAGATGGGGTCAAGTCCTGCCACGGACACATATTACCTCCGTGACCATAGACATATTATTTAACTTTCCAGTGTCCCCAATAACTACTTGTGACTCAGTGATATAAAGGAGTTGTTAATCTGCATAACTGAAGGGAGCTCCCACATAGAGAGACTTTGTCAAATATTTTGCTGAAATCTCAAGTATACCATGTTTACAACATTCACCTGATCTAGCTGTCAAGTTACTCTGTCAAAAACAGGAAATGAGGTTAGTCTGGTATTGTCATTTCTTGCTGAAACCAAGCTTTCAATAATCAATTTCCTTTTCTAAGTATCACACAAGCCATCAAATTCTGAACAATGTGTTCTAGAATTTCACCAGATTTAGAAGTTAAGCTCATTCATTCTTCCGTGGTTTGCAGACTGCCTTCACTTCCCTTTAAAAAATAAAACTGAAGGGGTACCTAAGTGGCACAGTGGATAGAGCACCAGCCCTGGAGTCAGCAGGACCTGAGTTCAAATCCAGCCTCAGACACATAACTCTCATTAGCCATGTGACTCTGGGCAAGTCACTTAACTCCAATTGCCCCACCCCCCAAAAAAAAAATCTGGGCAAAAAAATAAAACTGAAACATTTGCCCTTCTCTGGATCTCTGATACCTTTCCCATTCCTCAAGATCTTTCAATGATCACTGACAGTAGCAAAAGTCAGTCCTTGTCCTCAAGGAGCTCCCAATCTAATGATCCTCCACCTTCATCTCTGGGAAAGTTATTTTTCAGGTATCAGTAAACAAATGAGAGGCCAGCAAACCTTCACATGATGGGAGGGTTTTTATTATTTTGGGGGTTTGGGGGGATTGTTTTTGGTTTTTTGCTATGAAAACTAATCTAATCATACCCTCTGCTGAAATTCACTGCCACGGAACTGGAAAGGAAAAAAATGAGAACTCATTAGACATAATCTGAGTTTACATTTCAATAGCAGCACCTCCCTCACAACAACCCTATGAGGTAGATAATGTGGATCCAGAGATACTCTATTGTGAGAATCACTCCATTTTGTTCACACATGTGTGTCTGTACTCTCCCATTAGTGCTTGCAGCGCAAGTGACCCCAAATAGGATATGCCATGGTACCATGTTATACAACCTGTTCTAAGAAACAGCCTAGCCTCCCACATCCTGTTACACAAAACCTCTGAACCTGGGTAAAAGGGTCAGTACCATATCAGCTTCAAGTCCTAGCAACAGGGACTTAACCAAATCAACTTTTGCCTCATCCCCTACCATGTTCCTCACTCCTTGAAACTTAGATAAACTTTGTGTACTGTTCGTTTGGGGAGTCTTTGCCTCTTCAGGTGAGATCGCCCTGCTGCTGAACTCAATAAACCCCAGTTGGTCCAAATTATGTTTTTCAGTTAATCTGTTGTTGCTCCCGTTCCTAACATCGACGGTACTGAGTGTTATCTCCTTTTTTATTTTTAACTAACCCTTTGATTTCATCAGAGTAGGAGACTCAGGATTGTGAATAGAGATTCAGCCAGTGCAGGGCCAACACTAGCTCTGGAATTTAAGAGTCTCTGTCTTTAGCTGTGAGGCTGGTTAGGTAGTTCACCCAGGGTCACATAGCTAGTGTGTCTGAGATTGAACCTAAATTTGGGTCTCCCTGACTCTGAGGCTAACTCTCAATCTACTATGACATCTTGTCCCTACATCCCTATTTTATGGATGAGGAAACTGATATTCAAAGTCATAAGTAACTAGTATAAAAGCCTGCTCTTCTGACTCCAAACCCTGTACTCTTTCCATAACACTACCCTGTATCAAATAAGAGAATTAACATTGTACTACACCATCCCTAAGCACACATACCTAAAAGTTACCCTGGGAGCTGCCATATGAAGAGCCAAGGAACATTCAAAAAGTAGAAGAGTTGACTTTTCCTTCCTCTGCCCCTCTTGATCATGCAATTTGCCCAGACCTAGCAGTACTATAACTCAACACCTCAACAAGCATTTATTAAACATATACCTAGTGCATTGAGATAGGTGCTAGGAACACAAATAGTTCCTGAACTCAAGGGATTGCATCCTGGTGGGGGAGGGGAGATATAACCTATACAGAGATAAGTTAATTATAAGATAGTTCAAGGATGTCAAGAGCATCAAAGAAAGCTTCTGAGAATAGGTGGCACCTCCACTACATCTTGAAGGAAGGTAAAGATGCTGAAAGGCAAAGTATAGATGAGAAAATATAATCTAGGCACTAAGGATGGCTTGTATAAAGATAAGGGGTAAGGGTTGGTGGGACGGGGAGATAAAATACCTAGTTCAGTAAAGAACAAGTAGAGATTCAAAGGCTGGGCGTTCAGGGAAGGCCTTATGCAGGACAAAGCATTTCAGCTGAACTTTGACAAAAACACAGGATTTTGAGAAAAGCAAGTGAGAAGCAAGCACATTCCAGGTATGGTAAAAACCTTGTGCAAAGGTATGGTGATGGAACAGCAAGAAGGCCAATTTGGCTGGGAATGAAAAAATCGAAAAGAGGCTTAGTCAAACCAATCAATAATATATACTTTACTAAGGCAGGAAAGTAGACTCATGAATTTGAGATAGTTTGATTTTTCTAAAAGTTGAAACATTCTTTTTTTTTCTTTGCTAGGCAATACTTGCCCAGGGTCACACAGCTACTAAGTGTTATGTGTTTGAGGTCGAATTTGAACTCACGTCCTCCTGAATCCAGGGCCAGTGCTCTATCCACTGTGCCACCTAGCTGCCCCAAGTTGAAACATTCTTTAAGCCATCATTTGAAAGCAGGCTAGACTTGTTTCGTTTGACTTCAGAAGGCAAAACCAAGAGCAATGGGTAAAAACTGAAGGACAGATTTAGACTTGTTGTCTAGAAAAGCTTCCTAACAATTAAAACTATCCAAAAGTGGGAGATGTAGCCTCAAGAGGTGGTCAATTCCCCATCACTGAGGGGTCTTCAAGCAAAGGGTGGATGATGACATCAATAAGGTTGTAGAGAAGGGATTCTTATTTCAGTACGGGTTGGAATTTGATGGCTTCTAATGTCCCTTCCAACTTGAAAGTTCTGTAACCTTGTGATTGAAAGAGCTCCTATGTGCACAGCACTGTTCTTAACTCTGACCTGGAAAGGGAACAACAGTTATAGCAGATATCGATTCTGTTTAAAAGGATCTACCCTGAGAGGGAAAAAAGGTTTGAACCTAAGAACTAATTTCAGCGCAAGTTAACAGCAACTGCAAATTGCTGTCTTACGATCTAAATGAAATTTATCATTGTAGAGGGAATACTAAACAACACACGGTTGGTGCTCAATAAATATTTGTTTAATCAGGCTGAACACTTGGGAAAGTACCATCTTATGAATGGACTGTGTTCCCCAAATGTATTATGTATATCAGTGGTTTGAGACTTAATCTGTTTTCCAATAGAAGCAATGTTATAAAAGTTGGTTAGATTTGTAGGGTAATCCCTAAAGTAGTCCCTATAAAATCCATAACATCCTTGAGATGTCCTCCATTAAAATCCATTGCTAATGTCTCAATGACTCGGAGATGGCCAAAGGCTATGCCAACAAAGTGTAAGCTTGAGGCGGGTAAGTTGCACAGTGGATAGAGAGGTGGGCTTAGATCCAGGAACACCTGAGTTAAAGGGAGTGGGACAGAGTTAAGTGACCTAAATGTCTGGCCTAAAACACTTACTAGCTGTGTGACCCCAGGCAAGTCTCTTAACCTCTACCTCAGTTTCCTCGACTGTAAAAATGGGGATAATAATATCACCTACCTCACAGGGTTGTCATGATGCTCAAATGAGATAATATTTTTAAAGTGCTTAGCACAATGTCTGGCACATAATATGTGCTATGTAAATGCTTATTCCTTCCTTCTCTCCCTACCAAGCTGGAAAGGGGCCAGCTGTATATCTATCAACCAAGGGCCAGCCTAGCTACATTTAGAGGCAAATCCTCAGAAGGAAGGCAACAGTGGTGAAATTTCTGATTCCAGAAATTCTCCAAGGTCCTAAGGAGTTGTGATCTACATTGACAATGGAAATGCCCAGAGTCTGAGCATTATTGTATTATTGATTGTATATTAGATTATATTATATATTATGTCACTTATTATATAACACAATATATTATATGTTATATTATTATATTATAGATATATAATCTGAAATTATAGATACTTGAAGTATTTTTGTCCATTCCTATTGATGTGTTAGTAACACTACCGTAGTCGTCTTAGCTAGAGAGTTCTGGTTGAATTAGTGCTACAAGAGAGAAACCAGAATCTCATGTAAGACAACTTGCTGCCCTCCCTACCAACCAGGATTCATGAAGGGAAGTCAGCAGTACTTAAAATTAATCCAAATACCCATACAACATCCCCCTCCCCTGCCCCAGTGGTGGTCTCTACTGTCCTTTTTATCATATGGTAAAAAGACAATGGAAGAAAACAACTCTCTAGGAGGTGAGGAGGTCTTTCCCATTCAACAATGGTGTGAGCCAGCTACTCAAATGTGTTCGTAGGTTGGAGAGGCCCAAGACAAAACAAGAATATTAAGCCATGTGGTTTTTTTTTTCTCATCATTCTCTAAAAAAATGAATATTGCTGACACAAAATTTAAAGTGTTGTATATGTGTGTGTGTGTGTGTGTGTGTGTGTGTTTTAAGAAAAAAGAGGAAAGCAACAGTCAAGAAACACCTAGAGATAAACAGTCAAAACCCCAAGGCAGAATCGTAAGTATTAACAGTCATAAGCAAGGTTTCTCTGCATTCATTCTACAGTGTTCCAAGGGCAAAGCCAAAATGCTAATGGAAAGTAAGCAGAAATGGGAGGGGAGGGCAGTGAAAGGACATCTGTCATTCTTAAATTTGAAATGGCCACGAACCAATATGATTTCTGGTGCACATGAAAATTTTTAGCTAACCCAACTTCGTTTCATTCTTCTACATTGTTTTTCTTTCTTCTCAAATCACAATTGACTACATTCAATCCCACAAACACTTAAGTGCCTACCATGTGACAGGCACTGTATTGAGAGACAGCTTATTCTAGGGGCCATTTGCTATAAAACCTTTGTAATTATTAAAAAAAATAAATAATCCAAAGCAGCCATTGGCATAGAATCGTAGATTACAAGCTAGAAGGTACTTCAAATATCAACTAGTCAAATCCTTTCACTTTACAGATAAAGAGACTGAGACCAGAGAAGTGAAGTGATTTGCCCGAAGTCACATAGACAGTAAATAGAAGAGGTGGGATTTGAACCCAGATCCTTAGAATCTAAATCCAGTGCTCTTTCCACCATACCATAGCACCACTTACCAATAAGCTAGAAGTATCATTTTCATATATGAACAATAGATTGTTATTGTTCTTCCACTGAACTCCTACTGTGATACTTCATAGTTACGTGGGAATGACTCTAGGTTCTCAAAAGCTTTGCCAGTGAAAGTCTTCTTTGGGGTCCTATCAGATTAGAAAAACTTCAAGTATAGACCTGGTTGATTGCATGTGCATCTGTCATACGAGGACCAGGCTAGCTAAATCTATAGAAATTCAGCAGCCCAAACATTGACCACATTTGCTCAAGCTTCATTGGGAAAGTGGACACAATACCCACACATAGAGCTTTAAGGAGTGAGGTTGTAACTACCATATTCACCACGAACGAAGAGACCCTCTGCACAGAAGGGTTCATCCAGCCACTGGGATCCTCTGGGTTCAGATGTGTCAAGGCTTCATGCCTGAGAAATCAGAATATAAAGGAAGTTAGAGCCAGCAGCCCCACAAAACAATTGCTTGACATAAGGTCTTCGCTTCCACTGTCCCAAGAGACTTAGGAGTAACAGAGAAGGAATGGTAACTGGACATGAAACAGAAGGCAACGTAATACTATGACAAAGAAGAGTGTTGGTTTTGGAGGCAGAAGACCTGCCACTTGCTACCCATTGGCCTCATCTATAAGAAGAGGGGGTTGGCCTAGCTATTCTCTGAGGTCCCTCCCAGCTCTAAATCTATGACTGAGCCTAAGAAAGTCATTTTTCCAGGTCCTCAAAGCCAGGAACTCCAGCAACAGAGAACTGAGGTCAACCTTGTCATTAGACAATTCCAGTAACAAGCACAATGGTTTGTCATCAACCCTAAACCCACCAAGAAACTGTTTCTATAGAACAGAGGCAGTACCATGAGTAGGATAAATACTTTGTGAGTTGTTAGTCCAGTTGGTTCCATCTGAGACCAAGTGTGCATTTTTAGAAATCTTTTTCTTACTTCCCCTACTGCCAAATATCCCTAGATAAACCTCCTCAACTTTGGCAGCTTCACACTTCTGATCAATTGCATGACATAAATCTGCCAGACTTTAACCCTTTTACTTCACTATCAAGCTGTTTTTATGAAATACTCCAAAGCATCCGTGACTCCAACTATCACTAAAGATCTGGAAGGACTGGTTTCTAATTGCTTTATGTTAGGGATTCCTAACTTTTCTGTGTCATCGACTCCTCTAGCTATCTGGTAAAGCCCATGGAGCCCTTCTCAGAATAATGTTTTTGGGAAGTATAAAATAAAATACATAAGGATTACCAAGGAAATCAATTATATTGAAATACAGTTATAAAAAAAGTAAATTTACAGACGTCAAGTTTAAATCCCTGCATTATACAAATGGAGTAAAGTTGAGAGAATAAAAAAAGATACTAGCTACAAACCACACCCTGTGTATCCATTCCAGGAAGGATGAGAATTAAGTTAATTCAGACATTAAGTTAATTTAGCCCACTTTAGAAGACTGATGTCAGAAATTATGGTGCAGTATAGAAGAAAAGAAATCTCTGGACTGTGTAGTAAAAGGATTTGGGTTCAGATCCCACCATCACTAGTTATTAGCCATGTCATCACAGGCAAGTTACAACCTCTGTGAGCCTAGAGTGCCTCATTCGTAAAAAAGCAGAAAATATTATGTATGCTACCTAGCAGCATAATTTTAAAGCTAAGAGGAGGCTTAGAAGTCATCTATTCTGATCCTTACCCAAATATTAGATTCTATCAACAACATCCTCTAGGAGTGGTCCAATTTCCACATGAAGAGATCACTACTCCTCTGAGGTAACTCATTCCATTTGTGGGCAACTCTATATAAAATCCCATATTAATCCAAAATCTGTATCCTTGTAACTTCCATCCTTTTGTCCTAGCCTGGTCCTCTAATGTAAGAAGAAAAAATTGCTGGGAGAAAAGCATACGGTGAACCCCAAAGCATTATATAACTATTCACCATTATTACGTGGGGAACCTTGACAATGGATTGCCATTTATTAGCAAAGTGATGAATACAGACCAATGTCTACCCAAAATCCCAATCTTTTTCTGAATAAAGGAAGGATAAGTAGGGCAGGATATGAGTTTTTGCCCACCAGTATTCCAACCAAAGATATGTTTCCCATCCCCTTCTGTCATCTAAAAAAAAACTATTGAACATAAAATTTTGAGCATTCAGATGAATTAGCACAAATCTTAGTTTTAAAACCTCAAATGAATTTGGAGCAGAATAATAAGCCCCAAACTTAGAATCAAAAGACTTGAGTCAAAGTCACAACTCAGCAAAGCACTAGTTATGTGACAAAGTAGTAAAACACTTCATGTGAGAGTTTGAACAAATGGCCTCTTCTATGCCTTTTAGCTCTAAGTTTGAATCTGTAAAAGGAAAAAGGGAAGAAAAAAAAAGATAAGCAGTTTCACTATCTGGAAACAATCTCACACTTTTAAGACAAATCTAATCCTATTATGGAACCTTACTCCCTAAACTAGAGGCAGCTAGGTGGGCATGCTCAGGCAGAAATGAGTTCAAATCTGGCCTTAGACATTCACTAGCTGTGTGACCCTGGGCAAGTCACTATTGCCTTAACCCACTTGAGAAGGAGATGGTCACAAAGAGTTGGACATGACTGAACAACAACGCATCTTAAACTACTAACACCTTATCCCTTCCTTCAAATCCCTTACCTAAGAACACCTTCTTTCACCTAAAAGAAATCATCATATGCCATAAGTTCTACCCAGTACGGATCACAGAGAACATTCCTTAGAGCTTTGTTGCTATTGTTCAGACATTCCAGTCGTGTCTGACTCTTTGTGACCCTATTTGGGGTTTACTTGGCAAAGATACTGGAGTATTTTGCCATTTCCTTCTTCAGCTCACTTTACAGATGAGGAAACTGAGGAAAACAGGGTTAAGTGATCTGCCCACAGTTATACTAGTAAGAGTCTGAACCTGGGCCTGAACTCAGGTCTTCCTGACTCTAGGTCCAGCACTCTATCCACTGTTTAATATATTCCAATGGCTCCCTGTTACCTCTAGAATCAAATATTTCATCCTTTTAAAATTTCCATTTGGGAGTTTTATAATGTATATAAAGATTAATACAGTAGCCTGTACATATAATTCATAACTCAATATACATATGTTGAGGCTATGATCAAAAATGGTTTACTGATAAGGGTATACAATAAAAAAAAGCTAGGAGATCTTTGTTTTAGGCAATCATTTACATATGAAAAGGACTTCTCATGGAATTAATAGGATTTTAGTTCTACTAAGGCCAATAGGCGACTTCTGGTCTAACCCATTTGTTTAATAGATGAGGAGAAAGAATCCTGGAGAGACCGAGTGACTTTACATAAAGTCAAACAGCAAATCAGTGGCAAAGCCAGGACTTACATGGTCTTGAGTCTCAGTTCTGTGCCTGGACTCATGAAGTCACCACACCATGCTGCCTGTGCCACATTGGAGAAAAGAGACAATTTGATCACTCTTAAAAAGATTTCTGGGGACATTGAGGGAAAATTCTCTTTAAAAAGCACATCTTCTTTAAAAGAAACAGAGATGGCCCCCCAAAAAGCTAAAAAGGAACATTCTTCCATAGCTAATTTCTTGAATAACAAACTGTAGTATAATTTGCTCCCTTTGAGAAGTTTAAAAAACAAAACTGGTACAATAGGTGAAATAGGAAAGTGCCGTTCCTGAAGAATCTGACTTTTTACTCTGTGGCTTGCCTCGTAGCCATCACCCTCCAGGACGTATCAGAGTGTATTTAAGTGTGTACTACGAGAATTGCTAGAGAAAGAAGAAAAGGAAGGCCTTGATATTGACGTGTCCCCAACTGCTCAGCTAAGAGGAGATACCCGGAAGAAGCTGGCCCACATGTAAGTGGATGAGGACATTTCGTATTATCAGTCAAGGCGTCAGGCCAGGCCATAAGCTAAAGGTGAAATGTGAATGGCCAGGGATGATTTAATAAAGTCTGGAAGAACAGGCAAGCAGCCACCCCAAGTCAAGCCTAGGAGGTTAGTCTATCTGAGCTCACCTTTAAGTAGTGAAGCTAGGTGAAGTCATGTGTCAGAACAGGGTGGGTGGGGAAGAAACAGACAAACACACTATCCAGGAACAAGGAGCAAGCACAATCCAGAGGTCAGACAGAAAATGAGGTTTTGGAAGGAACAAAGCAAAAATAAATAGGGAGGCAGCCTCAAAAGTAGGAATCAAGACCCCCAAAAAACAAGACTAAGTTACATGCTAGGGGTCCAGACAAGGAATCAACAAGGGTCAGAAATCTAGACAGAGTGAGCAGTAACGGTTCAGAAACCTAGGAAAGTGACTGGCCAAAGGCCAAAGCAAAGGCCAAGAGGGGGTTGGGTGGGGAATGGGAATGTGTCAGAGATTCAAAGACCACTCGTCAACATGCTTACACACAAATTTTTTTTAAACATTTCAATTTATTATTCATTTATTTTGAAAATTATTTTCTTTTTAAATTTTGACATCCAAATTCTCTCCTTCCTTCTCTACCCCTATTCTACTCAATGAAAAAGCAAGCCATATATCAATTATATATGTGAAATCATGCAAACAGATTTCCATATTAGACATATTTTTAAAAAAACAAGAAAAATAAAGTGAGAAAATTATACTTCAATTTGTACTCAGAGCTCATCACTTCTCTCTTTAGAGGTGTATCACATTCTTCATTGCATCAGTTCATATAGTTCTTGCCATGTTTTTCTGAAGCCATCTCCCTCATCATCTTTGTGACAGAGCACAACAGTACTCTATCACAGTCATATGCCATAACTTGTTCAGCCATTCCCCAATTGATAGACATCCCCTTGATTTCCAATTCTTTGCCACTACAAAAAGAGCTGCTAGAAATATTTTTGTACGTACGTGTCCTTTTTATTTTTCTTTGATCTCTTTGGGATACAGACCTAGTAATGGCACTCCTTGGTCAAAGGGCATGCACAGTTTTATAGCCCTTTGGGCATATAACCAAGTTGTTTTCCAGAATGGTTAGACCAATCTGTGGACAAATCCACAGTTCATTAGTGTACCTATATACCTATTTTCCCTCATCCCCTCCACCATTTGTTATTTTTGATAGGTGTGAAGTGGTACCTCAGAGTTGTTTTAATTTGTATTTCTCTACTCATAGTGATTTAGAGTATCTTTTCATGTGACTATAGATGGTTTTGTTTCTTCTGAAAACTGCCTCTTTATATCCTTTGACCATTTATCAGTTGAGAAATGGCTTTTATTTTTATAAATTTGACTCAGTTCCATATATATATGTATATATATATGAGAAATTAGGCCTTTATCAGAGAAACTTGTTATGATATGGTACATTTTAGCAAAATGTAGTTTCCCTGATTATCTCTTTTAGTTAGGTCTATTTTTACTTTTGCTTTGTCTAAGATCATGATTGCTATCCCTGCCTTTTTTACTTCAGCTGAAGCACATTAAATTCTGCTCCAGCTCTTCATTTTAACTGTGTGTGTCTTTCTGTTTCAAGTGTCTCTTATAGACAACATATTGTTGGATTCTGGTTTCTAATCCATTATGTTATGCACTTCTATTTTATGGGTGAGCTCATCCCATTCACATTCACTGTTAGGATTACTGTGTATTTTCCTCCATCTCTCCTTTCTCTCTCTCTTCCTCTCTCTCTGTCCCTCATGACAAGTCTATTTTGCTTCTAACTACTACCTTCCTCAATCCACCTTCCCTTTTATCATTCCTCCTCCCCCTTTCTCTTATCCTCTTCCCCTCCTATTTCCTTATTGGGTAAGTTACATTCATATACACAACTGAGTGTGTATATATGTTCTTTCCTCTTTTAATCAATTCTGATGAGAGTGAGGTTCAAGCATTGCCCACTACCCCCTCCCATTTTCCCCTCCATTGTAAAAGCTCTTCCTTGCATGCCTCTTTTATGTGAGAAAATTTCCCCCATTCTACCTCTCTTTTTCCATTCTCCCAGTGCATCCCTCTTTCTCACCCCTTCATTTGTGGGGGTGGATGGGGAGGGGGGGAGAATTCCAACATACTCAACTCTCATCCATGCCTCTGTCTACATAAACTCCTTTTACCTACCCTAATAACAATAAAGTTCTTAGGAGTTATATGTATCATCTTCTCATGTAGGAATGTAAACAATTTAACTTTATTGAGTTCCTTATGATTACTCTTTCATGCTTTCCTTTTTATGCCTCTCTTGAGTCTTGTGTTTGAATGTCAAGTTTTCTGTTCAACTCTGGTCTTTTCAACAGTTTGAAATTCTTCTATATCATTAAATAATTATTTTTTTTCTCCTGAAGAATTACACTGAGTTTTGCTGGGTATGTATTGTTGGAGGTAATTTTAGCTCTTTTGCCTTTCAGAATATCATATTCCAAGCCCTCTGCTCCTGTAACATGGAAGCTACTCAATCTTCTGTGATCCTAATTATGGATCCACAATGTTTGAATTGTTTCTTTCTGCTTCTTCTTCTTCTTTGGCAAGGCAATCTGAGTTAAGTGACTTACCCAGGGTCACACAGCTAACAAGTATCAACTCTCTGAGGTGGAATTTGAACTCAGGTCCTCCTGACTCCAGAGCCAATGCATTATTCTTTGAGATTTTTTGTTGTAGCTGTTTTCACAATGTTGTCTTCTTATGAATTTATGTCTTGGTCTTCCCTGCCACCATAGTAGCTTTTTATCGTCAAATTTGTTGTTGTTGTTGTTCACTCACTTTTCTTGGCCTTTTTTTTTTTTTACTTTGAACTTTAGGTTAAAGTTGGGCTCGGTTCACCTGGTGGTGGGGAGGCACTATCCCAAACTTCAGGCTTTTTTGTGCTACCGTTTCAGAGCTTGTTCTGAGGGTCTCATGTTTTTGATGCTTCGAAGGTAATGTGATCCTGGGAGAGGTACGGTCATTGCCCTCCTGGTCTGCACTGTGATCTTTACCCAGGAAGGGCCCTTGGTCCCCTGCAGCCACAAACACTAGTGCTCCTCTTTGTTTTAGTACTGAGATCAGGGACCCTGCTCCCCTGTGATAGACCACCAGTGCTCCTCTCCTCCCTGTAACTGTGACGCAGAACTGTGTGTGAGCAGTAAAGTTGCCAATCAATGTCAGCTGTACCCAGTGCCAGCACAGAGTTCCCTGTAATCTCTTTCTGATCAGTTGTCTGACCTCCTTACCATCTCTGGGCTGAGATCTCCTAAAGCTGCTGCTGCTGCTGCTGTGGCCACTGTTGCCACTGATACAGCATGTGGACCCCAGACAGGCCTCCACCCTCCTGCCACAGACTTCTGCCAACATCTTAAGTTTTCTTAGGCTAGAAAGATCTCACTTTGACCTTTTTATGTCTTTGCCTCTCCAAAAATTTTATTTGAGGTGTTATTTTAAAGTTGTTCAGAGGGGAATGTAGTAAGAGTTCACTGGGAGGCTTTCTCTAATCTGCCATCTTGGCTCCACCCAGCATAGAAACTTTTGAAAGCTTCCTGCTTAGTGTAGCATTACCTAGAAGAACTTATGGTCATTTGTAACCAAAAGAATTTTACTGTGCACTCTCCACTGCAGATTCCTTATTGAAATGCCAGATAAGCCTAGTGCCAGCAAGTAATTCATAGGGAATCCCATGATTTACATGGTACCACCTAAGAAATGCCTATACTACAGATCTCTATTCTATATTATCTATCTTTTAACTACTTGAAGAGTTAGATCATAGTATTACAGATGTAGAGCTGGAAGGGACCTCAGAGGCCACTGGGTCCTACCCCTTTCATTTTATAGTTGTGGAAAATGAGGCAGACAGAGGTTAAGTTATTTGCCCAGAGTCACACACAGCTAGTAAGTGTTTAAGGAATGATTTGAACTCAGGTCTTCCTGACTCAAAGTCCATCAGGCTATATGGACTCAATATTGAGGCAGACAGCAAAGGTTGACTCTTGAGTACATTCAAAATCATATAATCTACAATGTAGATTTCCTTTATATTTGATAAGGTATAGCCACTCTTCCCAACTTCCAACTTCATCACTGTTGTTCCTTCTTCCCACAACGCATCAGATCCTGAGATGGCAGCATCCAAATGTAGTAGTAGCATTATTATATCACCAGTATGATAATAGAGCATTCTAGAAATGCCACCTTATCCATTCCATTTTATATTATATCTTGTGTTTTTGGTGTCATCAACAAACGCTCTCAGGATGATATGGCTTAGCTGACTCAGTTAAACTCTCTGAAGTCCTACTTTTTTTCTTTTGAGGAATTAGTCAACATGCATTTATTAAGTGTCGACTATTCACCAGGCACTATGCTAAGCACTGGAGAGGAGCCCACATGCCTTATCCTGCTCCTCCTGCCTTCCTCCCCAGCAATATCATACCTCACCCTGGACCCTGCCTCCCTCTTCATAATCCCAGGTCAAATCTCCCCAGCCCAGGCACATTCTTGCATCCTCAAATTTCCAAGTGCTCTAGTTCATTCAGTTTCTTTCCTTCATGCAACAAACGTTGACTAAGCATTTATTCTTTGCAGCACGTTGGGTTGAGGACTGAAGGAAAGGGGCGGGGGCAGAACAAAGACAAAGATACTTGACTTCCAAAGCTCCCTCAGTTTCCCAAATACATTGGACCTGTGGCTGAATCTTACTTTTTGAGAGGTACCTCAGACTTCATGAATCCAAGTTTTGACACTATTTCTCCTCCAGTGCTTTTCACCTCTGACCTTTCAGTTGCATGACATATCACAATTGCTAACTTTTTCTCATAAATAGAAATTCTGGCCCTGACTTACCCAAGAATTTTCCAGTTGTAGCATTCTTTAATTTCACAAAACCAGGAAGTTTTCATCCACCCCTACAGTCTTCATATAGACCAGCCAAGAACAGGTCCCAATCTCTGGTTAGGCTAAAGGCCTTCATGAATCAATCACAGAAATCTTCTCTATGTGGTCTCTTGAGGAAACCTAATGTACTCTCATGGTTTTAATTATCACATCTATGTGGATAAGTCCTAAAACTTCACTAATCCTCCCAGAGCTCTAGTCTCTTATTTCTAGTTGAATATCTTAAGGCCCTGTGCCTTCCTCTGATCATTCTCCATTTTAGCAAAGACAGTCCTAAAATATGGGACCTAGAACTGAGCACAATACTCTAGATGTATCTGACCAGGACAGACTGCATTGGACTATCACTCTTCTCCTTAGTCCTAGACACTCTATCTCCTCAAAGAGTCTAAAATTACATTGAATTTTTTGGCTGCAGAATTTTTTTAGGAATTAGTCAACATGCATTTATTAAATATCTACTATTAGCACACTTCTGGCTCACATGGAGCTTGCAGTCTCTTAAAATGCAGACCTCAACATTTTTAAAAATTGAATTAAAAAAAAGATCTTGTTGAATCAGATTAGCTTTCAGCTTTCTATTGTTTACAGACTTGATAAGAATGCCTTCTATTCTTATGTCTAAGACATTTATAAAAATGTTAAAAACTGTCCAGATCTTTGGGGTACTTTGCTAAAGATCTCGTTCCAAGTTTTCATTGAACTCTTAATGATGATTCTTTGTGTTCACTAAATCTGAATTCACCAAATGGTACTAAGACCTCACCCCCATCTCACTATCTTGTATATCATGATAGCATGATTTCAAATGTTTTATGAAAATTCAGGTAAAATGTGATAGCAATGAGCTGAAAACAAAACAGGTGCCCATCAACTGGGAAAGAGCCACACAAAATGTGGTGCATGAATGTAATGGAATATTTAGAGAAATACAAGAACTTCGATAAATGGATGCAGAGGGAGATAGGTAGAATTAGGAACACAAGACCTATGACAACATAAATAAAAATAACCGAAAAAATCAAGCTAAGCTTTCGCACTGCTACCATGTTTCTTGTAGGACCATACCATGCCTGATTACGTATCCTCCATTACCTGCCTTGGCTTCCATCTTCTGTCTGCCTTTTTCATTTTGTTCTTCCTAATTTTTATTTTATTATATTTTTATTATATTTAAGCTGTTTAGGGAAGTCCATGTATATCCAGATCAGATTCTTTTATCAATTCCCTCTTTCTCTTCACACTGGAATTTTTTTTCTCTTACGTCTTCAGTACCATATTCTGGAGAGCTACTCCTCCCTCCTAGGTCAATTTCCTTTGTTACATTTGTTAAATTTCATATATAAACTATCTTTCTCTGAACCCTTTGAAATCTGCTTTCACAAAATCTGGAGTACATGCCAGAGTATGCCTAGCTTTGCTCTCCTTGTTTGTCATAAATTCTAAGATGAAGTGATTCATCCACCTCCACCAAGAATCCCATCAGCTCCAATTCAACAACTAGTTCTTCCTTGTTGGTGAGAATCAAATCCAAAATAGAAATTTTCCCCTTGTTGGTTGCTCCATCCTTTGAAGATGAAATTACCATCAAGGCAAGTCAGGAAATTATTTACAGCTCTGTTTTTGGCAGAGAGAGAGAGCTCCAGCAGATGTTTTGATAATTGAAGTCCCCCTCCCTCCACTACTTTATCATGCCTCATTCCATGCCAGGCTTGTGTGCTATTTCCCAAACTCTTCAACTATTTCCTCTTCCTGCCCAGGTGCAGTCTACTCTGATGACAATATTGCTTCTGCCTCACTTCAATAGCAAATATTTCCAAATCATATCTGGTTAAGATGGGTTAGGAGGGGGAGAAGAAAGGTGGAAAGGTAGATATCCCAAAAGAAGTTATCAGCAGCCTCAAGGGAAGGAGGAAGGATGTGTGTTAAGGGTGTGTGTTCATATGTGCGTGTGTTGGGGGCAGAGAGTGTATGCAATTAAGAGAGACAAAGGCTTTCCCACAATGAGGAGGGTCCTTGGCAATGAGGGGGTCTTGGTTGTGGCTTCCCCACACTCCTTTTCCTGAAGCAGTGTGGAGATTGGGGAAAAAATTGGCCTTGGAGTCAGGAGAGACCTGGGCTTCAAAACCCACCTGTGACCCTAGCTTTGTGACTATGTCTCATGTCAGCATCCAATAAGAGAATGGGTGTAATGGGGCTTAAATAATAAAGCGCTATGTGAATGTCAGCTGTTTTTTATAATTTCTGCTGGAAATTCCTACAGGCTGTGGGTAAAGGGAGAAGTATGTGGTACCACTGTGTATTGTGTGGAGAAAGAGGAGGTGGGGAAGCGGAATAAGAGAAAGGGAGACAAAATAAAGAG
Organism: Phascolarctos cinereus; assembly: GCF_003287225.1. Taxonomy (NCBI): domain Eukaryota; kingdom Metazoa; phylum Chordata; class Mammalia; order Diprotodontia; family Phascolarctidae; genus Phascolarctos; species Phascolarctos cinereus. Next base: position 87,923,647 of record NW_027556180.1, read on the forward strand.
AGAGGAATTGAGAGAAAGGCAAATAAAAGAGTGAGACTCAGTAGGATAGAGATACTGAGGTAAATGGAGGTGACAATGGCTGCATTCACATTTTCAGGGTATTGCTCATTTTATTAATTGCTCACCTTATTAACTATATTCACAGCTCTTCAATTTGCTTTTAATAAGAGCAGCCCTCCCAGATGAAAATTATTCTTGGGGTTGGACCTTCCAGGGGTGCGGGTGAAATTAATTTGAGAGCTGGAAGATGCTCTGCAACTGACTGCCTGGGGAGGAAAATGACTGACCTGACCTGTTTTCTTCTCATCTGTAAGATGAAAGAGTTGAACTAGATGAAGTCTGTGGTCCTTTCTAGCTTTGAGCCAGTGATTCCCCTTTCACAGCTTCCTCAATCCTAACCTAATGATATATACATACATACATACATACATTATATATATATATATATATATGTATGTATATATACACACACACACACACACACATACATACAGATAGAGAGAGGTATCTTCTACTGAATCACCTCTAGCTGTGCATGAGATGCCAGTACCACAGCCCCTTCTACTTTCAATTAGCTTTGACACATTTCCCCTATAGGAATATTGTTGATTCCCCACAAAGTCCAGGTAACTCTTAATTTTTCGGGATTCGGTGAGTTACCTATCTAGTATCCAAGACTTTTTTTTAGGGCTTTTTTCCCTTTTTAAAAAACCTTTTTGGATGTCGTTCAGACATTTTTCTAAACTGTTGAAACTTTAAAGAAAAAGGGAAAAAACAACCTTAAATTTTTTGCTGCATACTCACTGATAAACTTGGTCATAGGTTTAGAAAGTAAGAGAGAGGCTAGAAGGAATGGCTAAGAAATGGTCCCCTTATCAGGAGCACAATATGGGGTCCATAAGCAGGAGAAAGGGCAGCTAGGTGGCACTATAGCGCACAGAGTGCCAGGCCTGGAGTCAGAAAGACTCATCTTTCTAAGTCCAAATCCAGCCTCAGACACTTACTAGCTGGGCAAGTCACTTAACCCTGTTTGCCTCAGTTTTCTCATCTGTAAAATGAGCTGGAGAAGGAAATGGCAAACCACTCCAGTATCTTCGCCAAGAAAACCCCCCAGAACTCACAGAGAATTGGATATGACCAAAAAAAAATGACTAAATAACAACAATATAAGCAGGAGAGTCCTTCCCTCCCCATAGTCCACAGGAGTGTTCAACCAGAAGGGGAGGGAGAACAGTGTGAATAAAAGCACCACTAGTATTTCACTTGCCAACAAGGCAAGTGTGGGATTGCCCTACCCCTTTGTATGTATACATATACTGACTCCTGCCTCCAATTTTCTTGTATGCCACCTCCTCCATTTTTCCATCAATATTGCCTTTCGCCTACTTTCCCTGGATGAAAATGTTAGAAAATATAATGTGGTTTTTATTGTTCTTCTTTTTACTATTGAGAGTGGGATTATCCAGCACTTTAAGTTTCAAAAAATACTTTCTATTACCTCATTTGAGTCTCACAACAACTGCAGAAGATGCTATTATCCCCATTTGTAAAATGGGGAAACTGAGGCAGCGAGAGGTTAAAATTATTTGCTCAGAGTCACACAGGCATCTCTGAGTTGGGATTTGAACCCCAATCTTCCTGACACAGAATTCAATACTCTACCATATCAGGCTGTGTTAAATGAATCTCAGCCTCTGTCTCCTCTTCAATCAAATCAGAGCCATCCCATTTGATTTGTTCCCTTTAGTTCCTGATGCTATGTCTTCCTCCCCCTTGCTCTCTACAGATGGTCACCCTCCCTCCACACACATTTCTCTATAAAGGGTGGCAGCCCAGGAAATTATTTTAGTCCTAAGGAAAGTAATTACAAATCAAATAAATAATTTTCATGGAGACGGTGAGCCAAGAATCCTTCCATTCTCTGGTCTTCCTTTGTTGACCATGAAGCACCAATGAAAAAGATAAGAACACTAATACAGAAAGTATGCAATCATTTTCTAGTACAGGCTATTAGCTTTCTGAAGTTATGATGAATTCAATTATTAATCTTTCTTAAAGTAATCAAAACCATGAAGCTAAAGTATGGGTCATCACTGGACTTCCTCTCATCTCTATTTAGCCCATTTACAGAGAATCTCTTTTCAAAAGCACTGAGAAAGACTACGAAATCTAGAGGCATCGCAGATTCACAAAAATTCATAACTGAGAGGGATTTCAAACATCACCTTATCCAGCCCCAATGTGATTAGGACCTTACTGTGACATCCCTGACAAGTGACCATACAAGCCTCCACTTGAAGACCTCCATTAAGAGGGTACTCGCTATGTCCCAAAGGAGTCTGGCCAACATTTTAACAGCTCGAATTGTTAGAAAATGTTAGAGCCAAAATCTAATTCTTAGAAATTTCTACACAGTGATCTTCATTCTACCATCTAGGTTTTGTCTTTCAGTCATTTCTAGGTTTTGTTGTTTAGTTGTGTCCAACTTTGCACGACACCATTTTGGGGATTTTTTTCTTGACAAAGAGTGGTTTGCCATTTCCTTCTCCAGCACATTTTACAGATGACGAACTGAGGCAGAAAGAGTTAAGCGATTCGTCCAGGGTCATACAACTAATAAGTGCCTGAGGCCAGATTTGAACTCATGAGGATGAGTCTTCCTGACTTCAGACTTGGCACTCTAGACACTGTGCCATCTGTGACCAAGCAGAAATAGGTTGAATCTTTCTTATAAGTAACGACCCTTAAGATACATGACAGCTAAATTCATGTCTCTCCCCAATTTTCTCTCCTGTAGGCTAAATATATTCAATTCTTTTAATTGCTTTTCATGTGGTTTCTAATTCTCTTCCACCCTGTTTGTTCTTCAATGGATAGTACTGAGGCAGTGTTATACAGCAAGGGAAAGGAGTTGAATTTGGAGTCAAGGGACAAGGGTTCCAATCCAAGCCCCGCCACTCATTAATTATATGACTCTGGACAAGTCACAATCTCTCTAAGTCTCATCTCTTCTCTTTTTCTTTCCCACTTAATAGTATTTTGGTTTTTTCCAATTACATGTATAGCTAGTTTTCAACATTCACTTTTATAAGATGCTCTCATCTCTTTTCTAAAGAACGAAGGGTCCGTTGCCAGTCATCTTGACTTATATCTTGCTGCTAGACTCTGATGACTCTGGAGGATAGAGTGAGACTGATGACTGCACAGTCCCGCCTCACTTAAATCCAATTCATTGCAAGTCAAGACACCACCCTTGTGATGTCAATGGTCCTCTTCAAGAATGAAGAATAAACAACAACCACAACATCCTATATTATTTATTCTGGTGGCTTTTCTCAAAAACAGGATCATTTCTTAGCAAATTAAATATTTTCTTGGCATCTTGCATTTGCAGATTTGTTTTTGTATTAGTTCAACTGTCAGTTTTCCAGGCTTGACTGGTCCCCTATCTCTAAGATAGACCCAAGGTAAAGGGGAGAGAAGGGTTTTGATGCTGCTGCCAAGGATCTAGCTCTTCAGACCTTGCCACCCAAATTTACCATGACTAAATTCCTCTAGCATTCTGTCCAAGTCCCTTGGGTAGCTCTGCAGCAGAGCATGAGAGCCCTGGAGAATCCTCACAGCCCTGAGGACACCAGGGGACAGTTACTCAGATCTCTTATCCTACAGATGGCCCTGTGTACAGCATGAGGTCTAGGTTCCAAATATCTTCAGCACAAACTCTGCCTCTCCCTGCTTCTGTGTGCTAGCTGCAGATAGCCTCAGTATGGAAGAAACTCAGGTGCCCTCATCTGGAGCTACTGGCTGCAGCTGCAGCCTTCCTCATCACACAGCTTGGCTGGATTACATACCTTGCTGTTGTAATAACAGGAATGAACAACTCAAACCCAGACAGAACCTCAAAACCCTATTTTAGCCACTGTTTAAACCTGATCCTACACCATACTTTTTATCAGAATTTCTAATAAAAAGCATTAATGGATTCATTTGCATTTCAAGGCCCTTCTTGACCTACTTTCTATTTGCAGGTGCCAGCGAAATGAGAAAAAAATTTCAAAGGGACAAGGCAAAAAAAAAAAAAAGAGCCTTAGGATAATCCATGATATTGTGTGGCCCTGGATGATGGAGAGCTGGCTTTATTTTTGGTGGTTTATTTTTCCAATTCACATTTCTAGTTTCATTTTCTCAATAATGGCCATCTTTTCTATCACTAGTTCCTAGATGAGAATTCTTTTCCCACTTTCATACTATCCACTCTTTTTCCCTGGTAACTTTACAGAATAATCTTAATACTTTCAAATGTAACTAAATCCATTTATTTTATTTCTGTAATGAAAGCTATCAAAAACAGACCTTTTTTTCTCATCTTAATCCATTCGTATCATAAATTTTTACTCCACTATTAAGGGTATTAATGATTGCTGTCTATGCACAGTCTTAGGTCTAGGAGAGAGACAGAGACACAGAGAGAGAGAAAGAAAGGAAAGAAAAGGAAAGGAGGGAGGGAGGGAGGGAGGGAGGGAAGGAAGGAAGGAAGGAAGGAAGGAAGGAAGGAAGGAAGGAAGGAAGGAAGGAAGGAAGGAAGGAAGGAAGGAAGGAAGGAAGGAAGGAAGGAAAGGAAGGAAGGAAGGAAGGAAGGAAGGAAGGAAAGGAAGGAAGGAAGGAAGGAAGGAAGGAAGGAAGGAAGGAAGGAAGGAAGGAAGGAAGGAAGGAAGGAAGGAAGGAAGGAAGGAAGGAAGGAAGGAAGGAAGGAAGGAAGGAAGGAAGGAAGGAAGGAAGGAAGGAAGGAAGGAAGGAAGGAAGGAAGGGAGGGAGGGAAGGAAGGAAGAAATACAGAAAGAGAGAGAAAGAAAGAAAGACTTCCTTTCACTTATCTAGGACACTCTAATGTATAGAAAGATAATCTCTGGAGTTGTGAAACTTTCCACTTTCTTCTCAGAATGTCTAGGCTATGTGCTATAAAACATTAACACAAATTTAATTAACATTTTTTAAAACTTGCCTATGTCTCTTTTAGGTTTAAAACCAATTTTGAAAGATACAAGGATGTTTTTACACGGATTCTAAAGAAAAGAAGTGAGTAGTTCTGCTTTTCTAAGTAAATAGAGCCCAACACACCCAAGGTATATAAGAGGTTTGGTAGAACTAGCCCTTATAAACAAAGCTCTCTAGCTTTGGCTGTCAAGGATACTAGCAAATAAACATAAGTTGCTATGCTTCCCAAGGAAAGGGAGAATCAGCAAAGAACTAACCATATGGAGCTGCAGGCATGCTTGTACCAGGAGAAAGCAGCCAGCCCCGAGGAATCATGTCAACAGGGTGAAGTTGCAGGTAGGTGAAAAGAGCTGTGTCAGTAGACCATGGGTGCTGGTGATTTATCTGAGACTGTCAATCAGTCAATCAATCAACATGAACAGACTTGGTCTTTAGGAAAATCCCTTTAGCAGTTGTGTGGAGCTTGGATTGAAGGGGAGAGGCTTGAGGCAGGGAGCACAATTAGGAGGCTATCACAATAGCCTAAGCAAAAGGTAAAGAGAGATTAAACTAAGGTGGTGGTCCCATCCATAGAGAGAAGGAGACCAACGCCAGAGAGGCCATGCAGCTAGAACTGACAATTGCAAACAATTGGATCTATGCAGTGAGGGTGAGTGAAGAGTCAAGCATGCCTCCAATGTTGCAAAGCCATCTGCCAGAAAGGATGGTGGTATCCTCACCAGAAATAGGGAAGTTTGGATGATGGGAAGATTTAGGAGAAAGTATAATGGATTTCTATTTTAGACATTAGGTTTGAGATGTCTATAGGACATCCAGTTCAAAATAACCATCAGCTGATGGACCTTTGGAGATAGAGACCATATGGATCTGATATAGAGATCTGAGAATCATTTGTGTAGAGATAATAATTGAACCCATGGGGAAACTGATGAAGACACCAAGAGAGTATGCAGAGAAAAAAAGACATGACTCAGGACAAAGCCCTGAGGGGATACCCACAGCTAGAGGGAAGATTCAAAACAAGTGTATAGACAGGTCAGAGTAGAACAAAGAGCGAGCAGGACCACAAAAACCTAGAGAGAGGAGAATATCTAGGAGGAGAGGGTGGTCACTAGTGGCCAATGTGGAAGAGAGGTTAAGAAGATGAGCACTGAAAAAGGACACCAGATTTGGAAGATCAGTGTTTACTCTGAAGAGCTAAGGGTGCCACAGTGCACAGAGTGCTGGTCCTGGGAAGACCTCAGTTCAAATCCAGAGTTAGACACTTACAACCTGTGTGACCCTGGGCGAGTCACTTAATCTCTGTTTGCCTTAGTTTCCTCTCATCTATAAAATGAGGTTATAGGAATACCTCCCTCCCAAGGTTGTTGTGAATCTCAAATGAGATAATGGTTATAAAGGGCCTAGTGCAGTGCCTGGCACATAGTAAGAGCTATATAAATGTTAGCTATTATTATTAAGTTGAATGATAAAATAGGAAACCAGATTACAAGGGTCTAAGAAGTGAGTGAGAGAAGAAATGAGGCAATGAGAATGGACAGCTTTTTCAAGTTTGGTTGTGAAAGGGGGGAGAGAGATGGGTCAATGCCATGAGAGAATCCAATTCGAAATGTCCAACAGGTAGTTGATGATGCAGGTCTGGAGTTCAGACAAAGGTCCAAAATCTGAGAGTCATTTGACTAACGTAAAACTGAGTAGGGTTTTTTAAGGGTTGGATATATTTGTACGTATCAGTTCACAAACCTCTAGGGAGAGGTGGAAAGTTAGAGAGAGGGTATGATTTTGGAAGCAACCTGTAGGAAGAGATGGGCAAGGATGTGACCAAGACTATGCATAGAGGGGCAGCTAGGTGGCACAGTGGATAGAGCACAAGTCCTGAAGTCAGGAGGACTTAAGTTCAAATCCAGCCTCAGACCAAACACTTGACACTTACTAGCTGTGTGACCCTGGACAAGTCACTTAACCTCAATTGCCTTAAAAAAAAAAACTACACGTAGTGGGCAGCTAGGTGGCACATTAGATAGAGCTCCAGCCTTGGAGTCAGGAAGACCTGAGTTCAAATCCGGCCTCAGATACATGACACTTACCAGCTGTATGACCCTGGGCAAGTCATTTAACCCCGACTGCCTCATCAAAAAGCAAAACAAAAAACAAAAAACTACACATAGAAGAGTTGGCATTGGTGAGAAAGGGCTCATGATTTATCAGAGGCTGGAGTAAAGGAAGGAAAGAATGGTAAATGATATAAAGGGGATTTGAGATAGGCAAAAGAAGGAACACACAGAATGGCCTCTCTTTTCTCAATAAAGTAGAAGGTGAAATGCTCAGCTGTAAGGGTTGGGGAAGAAAAGGGTGTGGGGAGCCTTAAAGAAAGTAATTTTGGAACAGCTGGTATAGTGAGTATGAGTGAATCAATCGGAGGAGTTGCTACATACAGCAAGGGCCCAGTTGATATTGGAGAACCTAAATTTGTAGTGAATTTAGTCAGCTCAGTTGCATGACTTCCTCCAGCACCATCCAGCAACAAATAAGTAGACATTTAGGAGGTAAATGGTAGCAGTGATCTAGAGCTGGGATTTGGTAAGGCATGTCTTACTATCTTTAAGAGCCAGAACCAATAAAATTTAATAAGGAGAAAAATGAAATCCTAAACTTGGATACAAAAATAAATATCAGGTCCACAAATATGTCCAGTTAACAAGCACTTATTAAGCACCACTATGTGCCAGGTACTATGCTTAGCCCTGGGGATACAAGGAAAGAAGAACACTATGAAATTCTAAGTCAGAGACTGTCTTCATCTCTGTATTTGTAGCTCCAACATTTCATTCATTCTTTCATTCATTCACACAGAATAACCAGTCACCTCCTCACCTTGCCATATTTTCTGCTTGGTTTTTACCTGTTGGGTTCCATGAAGTCTTCCATGATGTCTGAAAGGAGACTTAATAGATCTAATATAGTAAAAGTGTTGTCTGAAGACTATTTTGAAGTTATCAGAACAAAAATCTAAGCTGGAACCCTCAATTACTTTAAAAGTAAAGGGAAAAGGGCAGTGAAATCAGTGTCTTAACCATGTTTCCAATCCATTCCCAAGCACAGTGGGCTGGTTTCTAGCTAGTGTTCTACAATGGAAAACACTTAAACAACTAGTAGTTTATTTATCAGAAGTAGAAATAATCTTTTTATAATTTTTCTCTATTTATATGATTTTGTTTTTTTTAAAAAAAAGATTTGTCAGTAAGTCGAATAATTAATATTTATATTTATATAAAATACTTAAAAAGCACCATAAATAAATATAAATATCAATGTGTCAGGCACTGTATTAAACACTGAGGATACAAAGAAAGGCAAAAGACAGTCAGTCCTTCCTTCAAGGAGCTCACAGGCCAACGAATGGGGGAGACAACATGTGTACAGCCATGCTACGTGTAGAATAAATTCAAGATAGTCAATGGAAGGAAGAATGAATAATCCCCTGTAGAATGATGGTGAGAGAAAAGGCTTCCTGTTAGAAGGTGGGATTTTACCTGGGACTTGAAGGAAGCCAGGAGGCAGAGATGAAGAAGAGAGCATTCCAGGAATTGGGGACAGTCAGTGAAAATGTACAAAACTGAGAAACGGAGTATCTTGTGCAAGGAATTGAAAGAATCAAAGAGTTTGTAGGAGATCCTTAGACATGAGAAGATCAGAATAGTAGGAACGGCAAGGTTATGAAGGGCTTTGAATGCCAATGAGAAAATTTTATATTAGATCTTGGAGGTGATGGGGAGCCACTGAAGCTTATTGAATAGGGGAGGGGCACAGGGTGTGACACAGTTACACCTGCTCTTTAGGAAGACCACTTTGGTCACTGAGTGGAGAATGGAGTGGAGTGGGAAGAGATTTGAGGCAGATAGATCAACCTATGGATTTTGCAATAATCCAAGAGTGAGGTGGTAACAGCTTATACCCAGGTGGAAGCAAGTATCGGAGAAGTGAAGGGGACATTCACGAAAGATATTACAAAGGCAAAATTGACAGCCCTTATCACAGATTGGATATGGGAAGGAGGAAAGTGTAAGGATTCCAGGATGACACCTAGGTTGCTAACCTGGATGATTGGGAAGATAGTGGTACCCTCAATGGCAATGTTCTCAGCTGACAGTGTGGGAGGCAGGAGATGAGTGAATATTGATGATAAGATCAACACATACTATATATTATTATATATAAATATGGTATACATTATATCATATCTATTATATGATATATTGTATATAGGGATTAGGAGAGACAGTACTCCAGCGGAGAGAAATTTGAGGCAGGGAGACCCATCAGCAGGCTATCACAATAGTCCAGGAGTGAGGAGATGAAGGCCTGCATGAGGGTAGCAGCTATGTGGGTGGAAAGAAGGGAACCTATACAAGAGGGGAAGGTGTAGAAGGAAAGATAATGAGCTCTGCTTTGGACAGGTTGAGTTTGAGGTTTCTATGGGACATCCAGTTTGAGACATCTAATAGGCAGCTGGTGTGGTTGTTGTTGTCTGTCCTTTATTCTCGAAGAGGACCATGACATCAGGAAGGGGATGCTATGACAAGCAAGTGAATTGGATTTAAGTGAGGGAGGGCTGTGCAAGGTCACCAGCCTCACTTTCTCCTCTAGAGCCATCTGGGTCCAGTGGCAAGATACAAATCAGGAGATAACCCTAGGCAGCTGGTGATGTGAGACTGGAGATCAGGAGAAATGTTAAGGATGAATAAATAGATGTGAGAATTATCTGTATTGACATGATGACTTAATCTATGAGAGCTGATGGGAATACCAAGCTAGCTCATATAGAGGGAAAAAAGAAGGCCCAGGACAGACATTTGGGGGACATCCACAGTTAGTGGGTATAACCTGGATAAAGATTCAGTAAAGAAGAATGAAAAGAAGTCAGAAAGGTAAAAGAACCAGGAAAGAAGAGAGTATCAATAAAACCTAGGGAGAAGAGAGGTGATTAACAATGTCAAAGGCTATGGAGAGGTCAAGGATGAGGATTGAGGAAAAAGCCATTAGATTTTGCAATTAAGAGATCATCAGTAACTCATCATTAGCTAATTAACTATTAATTACTCATCAGATCATTAGCAACATCATTAATTAAGCCAGACATCAGACAGTTTAGAAAAAAGTGAGAAGAGAGTTAACACCAATTGCAGATAGCTTTCTTAAGGAATTTAGCCATGAAAGGAAGGAGAGATATAGGATTATTTCTAGTGGGGATGGACAGATGAAGTGAGAGTTTTGGGGGGGACAGGAGTATGTCTATAGCCAGAAGGGAAGCAGCCAAAATATGGGGAATTTGAACATAAAGAGAGAATGGAGATGTCGGAAGTACTATAAAAAAAAAGAAGAAGAAAGAAAGCATCAACAAAATACTAAAAAAATAATTGTTCTGATTTTTTTTGCCTCAAAAAACTAATGCCAAGTAACTGCAGCAAATAAACTCAAACCTACCCTGAAAAGAAATAAAGCCCTTAAATTCTCCTTAAGCCTCAAATTACCACTGATCAGGATCTCAGATAGGCGCCTCAGAAGAAATATGGTGATGGAAAAGTTTTAAGGAGTCAAGGGACCTGGGTTCAGATCTTACCTTAGGCATTTGTTAACTGTGTAACTCTGAGCAAGTCACTTAATCTGCACCTCCATTTCCTCAGCTACAAAATGAGGGGGTGGAACTAGATGACTTCGGAGGTCCATTCCAGCCCCAAATCAATGAACCTAGGAAGTATTCCTTAAGGGATCCTGCTCCTTTTCCTAAACCCATGAAAGTTTCACTAAGTCTCGTTCTTCCTGCATCATTACAGGGACCCACCCGACAGCTATAACAGAGAATTCAAATGTGATAGACATAGAAGAATATCGTATAATCCGATCTCCAGAGGTATCTCCTGTGGCCTCTGTCCATGAACTGGTGGTAATGGATGAAGTGTGGTTAGAAGAGGTTACTAAGGTAAGCAATAATATTGGAATTCCTTCACTGCTTCACCCAGGTTAATCTAATAAAGGCAGAACTCTGTCCATACTTATCAGGGAGTGATAAAAACCAGCACAAGTTTGGGGTTGAATTTGGTGAAGTAGAGACACTTGGATAGGCAAAAATGATTTGCCGGTATAGTCAAGCACAGAATAGGAAGGTGTGGACAGATGCAGTCAGAGATAGAGCCACACATACCCTCTCTTGACTCCATAGTCCAGGTATCATTGGCAGCCTAATGAGTGCTGAAATATGCCTCCCAGTCAAAGGCACAGGGCCACTGGGGACTTGGGTTTGACACAGAGCATTTTCAGAAGAAGGGTCTGTTTGCGGAAGTTGTCACATCACCAGTGACGTGATAGGGACTGGGAGCATAGACCCTATAGAGTATAGAGCAAAATAGAAGGACTCTAAAAATTAATCAAGAAAGAGAAAAAGAAGAGCTACAATGGCAGAGAGGTAGGAATCAGTGCCTCACTCCTTCCAAAACACTCCTCTAAACAGATCTAGAAAACACACCAGACCAAATCCTGATGGAGAAATTAGAAAAGGTCACAGTGCTATTTATCCAGCCCACCTTGGAACCAGGGCAAGAGGAGGTCCTATATCCCTACTGGGACACTGCCAAACACACACTAGGGCACTCTTACAGGGACAGGTGTGAACTGGCAGCTTTGTTAGCCACTACCCTGTTCCAGGTCACAGATTCAGTTCGGACTGTGAAGGGGACCTGAAAGGATGGGGAGGGTGGCATTCTCAGGCAGGGAGGCCCTGGATGATGTATCAAGAAAGGAGGAAGTTCAGCAGGGAAGCCAGCAGCAGTAGTGGTGGTGTGGCTCAGATCCCAGGCTCTTGGGAGGATCTCATTTCCAGCATCTAACCCAGCCTGCAGAAGAATAATCAGGGAAGGAATTCCAGACCAGGACCAGCCTGCCACTCTGAACAAACAGAGCTTTCTAGCTGGCTGATATGGGCTGGATGTAGCAGCCCTCTGCTCTTATTAGAACTCAAATTCAGGGCAGGAACTTGCAGAACTTAGACCAAAGCAATCAGACTTTGGCCTAGATCACTTTGGGAGCAATGAAAGCTTTCAGGTCCCCAGCCTGTCCTTGAGATCCTGGAATAACACAACATTTAATACCCCAAGAAAACAGAAACAAGATCTGTCCTAACCTCCCCTCCCGAAGTGGTATTGTCCAGCCCTAACATCAAGTCTAAAGTCAGGAAGTAGGCTGGAAGAATGGGAAAACACAAACAAATGAAAAAAAGAACCCCACCATAATGAGCTGTTTTGGCAGCATGTCAGCTCAATATACACAACCTGAAGGAAAGAATAACTTCAAAACATCTACAAGCAAAGCCTCAGAGAAAAACACAATCTAAGCCAAAATTCAACTAGAATTCCTGGAAGAAATGAAGCAAGAGTTAAAAGAGTTTTAAAAATTTTTTTTTTTATAAATGAAATGAGAGTGCTTGAAGAAAAAAGAAGAGCTATGGAAGAAGAATTGGAAAGGGAATTAATTAACAGCTTGGGACAAGAAGTATAAAACCTAGCGCAAGCAACAAAATCACAACAAATTTGAATAGAGCAAATAGAAGCCAATGACTCCATGAGGGAACGAGAAATATGAAAACAATGTCAAAGGCTGACAAAATAGAAGAAAATGTAAGGTATCTCATAGGAAAAACAACTGACATGGAAAAGAGATAAAGGAGAAAACAAATTTAAGAATCATCATACTATGCAAACACCATGATCATAAAAAGAATCTAGACATCCTATTTTAAGAAAACCCAGAAGAAAATTATTCCGATTTCTTAGAACCAGAGGGAAAAGCAGAAAAAGAAAGAATCCAGTGGTCACCTCCTAAAAGAAAATCCAAATGAAAACTCTCAGGAACATTACAGCTAGAATCCAGAGTTTCAAAGTCACAGAAGAAATATTGTAAGCAGCTAGGAAAAAAAAAAAAAGAATTCAAGTACTGAGTACAATCCAGACCTCACATGATTTAGTGGTGTCCACTATGAAGAGAACTTGGAATATGATATTCCAAAAGGCAAAGGATATGGACTTACAGCCAAAGATAATTTCCCAGCAAAACTGAGTATAATCCTACAGAGGGGGAAGATGGCTGTTTAATGAAATAGAGGGCTTCCAAGCATTCCTAATAAAAAGACCCAAGCTACAGAGATACTTTGAAGTACAAACACAGGAGTGAAGAGATATGAAAAGGTAAATGTGAAAAAACAAGGATAAACTGCTTTCATTCTAATATGGAGAGATGTTACATGTGTCCCCTTGGAATTCCATCCTCATCAGGGATCCAATTCTTCAAGGCCTTAGAATGGCTTTACTGTGTTTTGATGATCTTAACAAAAGAATGGAAAACTAGAGAAAGAGGAATAAATGGTGGGGGAGGAGAAGGGAAGGGAAAGAAAGGTTAGGGAGGATTATCTCACATAATTAGAATGTGATTATGACAGACATCTACACAAACAAGGGCAGGCTGACATTTAAACCTCACTATCATCTGAACTGGTCAAGAAAAAAAATACATACACACAGAGTTGGATACAGAAATATATTTCATTCAACTGGGAAAATAGGATAGAAAGGGGAGGAGAGGGGAGGGAGAATTTGAAAGAAGGTAGATTAAGGGAAGATTAGTCCTAAGTAAAACAAATTCTAAGGATGCACATAAATATTTAATGCTCTTTGAAGTGGTAAATCTGGTAACGTGGAATCTAGCAAACAAAGCAAACAAAATACGTACAAACAAGCCATACGCAGGATAAACAGGAAATAATTAACACAGAGAAGTCACTAGAATTAAGAGAGGTTAGGACTTTGTTGGGACTTAGAGGAAACCAGATGAGCCAGGAGGTGGAGACGAGGAGAGGGCATTGAAGGCGTGGGGGACAGTCAAAGAAAATGCCCAGAACGAAGAGATGAAGGGTCTTATTCATGGAATAGCACAGAAGCCAGGGTCACTGGATCAAAGTGTACATAGTTGGGTATAAATTGTAAGAGAACTGGAAAGACAGTGGGGGACACTGTTGGGTTATGAAGGGCTTTGAATGCCAAAACAAAAGATGTTGCATTTGACCCTACAGCTTATTTAGTGTTGGGGGAAGGAGTGTGTGTGTGTGTGTGTGTGTGTGTGTGTGTGTGTGTGTATGTGTGTGTGTGTGTGTGTGAGAGAGAGACACGGTCAGAACTGCACTTTTGGAAAATCACTCAAGTGGCTGAATAGAGGATGGACTGGAGTGGGGAGGGACTTGAGACAGGCAGACCCCTCAGCAGGCTATGGGAGTAGTGCAGACATGAGCCGATGAGGGCATGCACCAGAGATGGGGCAGTGTCAGAGGAGAAAAGGGGGAGATACTTGAGAAATGTTGCAAAGGGGAAATCAATAGGCCTTGGCAATGGATTGGATACGGAGGATGAGAGATGGTGAGGAGCAGATGACACTTAAGTTGTGAACCTGAGGAACTAGAAGGATAGTGGTGCCCTTGATGATATTAGTGAAGCTGGGAAAGGGCAGAGGGCTAAGGGGGAAAGATAATGAGCTCAGTTTTGACCATGTTAAGTTTAAGATGTCTACTGTACATCCACTTCTAGATGTCTAACAGGCAGTTGAAGATACAAGATTGGAGGTCAGAAGAGAAGTTAGGGCAGGATAGGTAAATTTGAGCATAGATATGATAATTAAATCCATGGAAGCTGATGATATCACCACCAAGTAAAGTAGTATTAGAAAAAAGGTCACAGGATACAGCCCTGGGGGACACCTATGGTTAGAGGTTTTGATCCAGAAGAGGACCCAGCAAAAGAGACAGAGAAAGAGTAGTCTGATAGGTAGGAGGAGAACTAGGAAAAGGTGATGTCCCAAAAACCTAGAGAAAAGAGAAGATCAAGAAGAGGATGACCAGGGGCAGCTAGGTGGCACAGTGGATAAAGTACCAGCCTTGAAGTCAGGAGGACCTCAGACCAAACACTTGACACTTACTAGCTGCGTGACCCTGGGCAAATCACTTAACCCCAATTAAAAAAAAAAAGGATAACCAACCAGAGTTAAAGGCTGCAAAGAGATTAAGAAGAATGAATATTGAGAAAAGGCCACTGGATTTAGCAAGTAGGTAATCCATTGCTAAATTTAAAGACAGCAGTTTAAGGGAAATGATGAAGTTGGAAGTGGGATTGTAGGGGATTAAGAGAGTGAAAAGAAAGGAAGTGGAGGCATTTATTGTAGAAGGAGTTTAGTCACAAAGGACAGAAGAGATATATAGGATGATCATTAGTGGGGATGGAAGGATCAAGTGAGGGATTTTTGAGGATGGAGGAAATGTGAGCATGCTTGCAGGCAGTAGAGAAGGAAGAAATTGAAAATAAGAGAGAGTGGAGACAATAAAGGGGACAGTCTGTTGCAGGAGACAAGATGGAACTGGTATCTCTTGTGCAGGTAGAGGGGTTCACCTTAGTTAAAAATAGGATCATCTTTTCATGTGAGCCAGGGGCAAAAAAGATAATTGCAGAAGGTATCTGAAAGACACGAGATAAGGAGGAGAGAAGAGAGAGCTTACAGAAAATGGCCCCAATTTTTTCTGTAAAATATGCGTACAGTAGAGTACGATACTAGGCTGAAAGAGTGGGAGGAGGGGAGCCATGGGAGGTTTAATGAGGGACAGAAGGTTTGGAAGAGGCACTATAGAGAGTGGGATAGTGAGTTCACTGAGCAGGTATTACTGTGTGGAAGATGAATTAGATTATTGAGGAAAGACAAGACAGAAATACCATTTCAGAGACTGTGGCCGTAGTCTAGGTGAGATTTGACAAGAGCCTGAACTAGGGCAGTAGTTGTATGAGCAGAGAACAGGGGATGGGTATGAGAGATGTTATGGAGGTAAAACTGACACGTTTTGGCACCTGATTAGATATAACTGGTGAGGAAGAGTAAGGAGATGAGAATGACTCCAAGGCTACAAACCTGGGTGATAGAAAGGAACAGAAAGTACCAACAGATAGGATTATTTCTCATCTCTATAAGATCTTTATGAGACTATCTTATTCACATAAATGTTGAATTTTAAGATCTAAAAATGTCATTGTTATTGGCTAATTGTATAAACAAAAATGCATTAGTAGGGGCTCAAGAGCTACAGTGGTGAGTAGGGGGAGAGCATTCCCTCTCAATAGAGTTGACTCTAAGATCCTGAGAGAATTCGAGTGTTCTGTCCCTGGGGATCATACACCTGCCAGAATGGGCAAAAGAACTAGCCAAGTAGAATGAGTAGAGTTCTGTGCCCATTGTAACACACCTAAGTGAGAGGTGGGAGGCACTACAAGTGGGCGTGGCCCACACCCCATGGGTTACAAAAGGAACCTATGAAAATGGCAGCAGTAGGGGGGTGGAGACAAGATGGCAGAGTGAAAGCAGTGACTTGCTTGAGCTCTCCTCCAAACCCCTCCAAATACTCATAAAAAATGGCTCTAAACAAATTCTGAAGCAGCAGAACCCACAAAAAGACAGAGTGAAGCAAATTTCCAGCCCAAGACAATCTGGATGATTGATCAGAAAGGTGTATCGAGCCGGGCTGGGAGCGCAGCGCAGCGTGGGCGCGCAGGCCACAGCAAACCTGGATCAGGCCTCAGAGGACTGAATTTCGGGCAGCTGTGGAGGTTTCCAGACTCCTCAATCCACGAATGCCAAAGACAACTTAGAAGGTCAGTGGGAAAAGTCTGTTTCTATCGGTGCTGAGACAGGAAGGTGGGGTTTCAGTTCCATTCCCCAAGAGTGTGACCCTGGCTGGGGCAGCTGCTTCCCAAGCTTCCAGCCCACAGACTGAGGGGGAATCCAGTGGCTGATCAGAGAGGGACTGCAGGGATCTCTTTGCCAGTGCTGAGGCAGGAATCTCTTGTTTTGCCCCTGTTTGGATCTGGGTCACAGTTCTGGGCAGCAGTGCTGGGGTGAGGAGGAGCGCTGGCCTGGTAGAGCTTGGAGTGGCTGTGGAGAGAAACCCTTCCTCACAGTTACAGGACAGAAAGGAATACTTGTGGTCACAGGCCAGGAAAGGGGTAAACACCTCGCCCCGTATCATACCACCTTGGAAGAACTGAAAATTTACAGGTCCCTACAAGTATCTCTGAAAACAGCTATACAAACCCCTGAAACTTGGGACAGTACATTCTCCACATTGGAAGCAGATTCTTACCTTAACAAAGAGTTTAAAACTCAAGTAATTGGCCGGGATCATGAGCAAGCAGCGCAAAAAGAGTCAGACTATATTATCTTACTTTGGTGACAAAGAAGATCAAAATATACAACCAGAAGAAGACAACAAAGTCAAAGCTCCTACATCCAAAGCCTCCAAGAAAAATATGAATCAGTCCCAGGCCTTGGAAGAGCTCAAAAGGGATTTTGAGAAGTAAGAGAAGTAGAGGAAAAACTAAGAGTGATGCAAGAGAATCACGAAAAACAAGTCAACAGCTTGCTAAAGGAGACCCAAAAAAATACTGAAGAAAATAACACCTTAAAAAATAGCCTAACCCAAATGGCAAAAGAGGTCCAAAAAGCCAATGAGGAGAAGAATGCCCTAAAAAGAAAAATTGGCCAAATGGAAAAGGAAGTCCAAAAGATTACTGAAGAAAATACTTCCTTAAAAATTAGAATAGAGCAATTGGAAGATAGTGACTTTATGAGAAATCAAGACACTTAAAACAAATCCAAAAGAATGAAAAATTAGAAAACAATGTGAAATATCTCATTGGAAAAACAACTGACCTGGAAAATAGATCCAGGAGAGAGAATTTAAAAATTATTGGACTATCTGAAAGCCATGATCAAAAAAAGAGCCTAGACATCATCTTTCAAGAAATTATCAAGGAAAACTGCCCTGATATAGTAGAACCAGAGGGCAAAATAGAAATTGAAAGAATCCACAGATCTCCTCCTGAAAGAGATCCCCAAAGGAAAACTCCTAGGAATATTGTAGCCAAATTCCAGAGTTCCCAGGTCAAGGAGAAAATATTACAAGCTGCCAGAAGGAAACAATTCAAGTACTGTGGAAACACAATCAGGATAACACAAGATTTAGCAGCTTCTACATTAAAGGACCAGGGCATGGAATATAATATTCCAGAGGGCAAAGGAGATAGGATTACAACCAAGAATCACCTACCCAGCAAAACTGAGTATAATCCTTCAGGGGAAAAAATGGTCATTCAGTGAAATAGAGGACTTTCAAGCATTCTTGATGAAAAGACCAGAGCTGAATAGAAAATTTGACTTTCAAATACAGGACTCAAGTGGAACATGAAGAGGTAAACAGGAAAGAGAAATCATAAGAGACTTATTAAGATTGAACTGTTTACATTCCTGCATGGAAAGATGATATTTATAACTCATGAGACCTTTGTCAGTATTAGGGTAGTTGGAGGAAAAAATTATATGTATGTATATGTATAGATAGATAGATAGATAGATAGATAGATAGATAGATAGATAGATAGATAGATAGATAGAGGGCACAGGGTGAGTTGAAGATTAAGGGGTCATATCTGGAGAATAAAATTAAGGGATGAGAGAGGATTATACTCAGAGAAGAAGAAAGGGAGAGGTAGAATGGGGTAAATTATCTCACAAAAAAACAGAAAGAAAAGTCTCTTACAGTGGAGGGGAAACAGGGGAAGGTGAGAGGGAATGAGTGAATCTTATTCTCATAGGATTTGGCTTAAGGAGGGAATAACATACACATTCAATTGGGTATGGAAATCTGTCTTACCCTACAGGAAAATAGGGGAGAAGGGGACAAGAGAGCAGGGGGATGATAGAGAGGAGGGCAGATTGGGAAAGGGGTAATCAGAAGTAAATACTTCTGAGGAGGGACAGGGTCAAAAGAAAGAATAGAATAAATGGGAGGGCAGGATAAGATTAAGGGAAATAGAGTTAGTTTTTCACAACATGTCTACTATGGACGTGTTTTGCATAACTGCACATGTACAACCTATATTGAGTTGCTTGCCTTTTCAATGAGGGTGGGTGGGTGGGGTGGGGAGGGAGGAAGAGAGAAAATTTGAAACCTAAAGTTTTAAAAACATATGTTTAAAAAAAATGTTTTCACATGCTACTGGGAAATAAGAAATACAGGAAATGGGGTACAGAAGTCTATCCTGCCCTACAGGAAAATAGAAGCGGAAGGGGATAAGAGAAGGGGAGAGAGATAGAAGAGAGGACAGACTAGGGGAAGGGATATTCAGAATGCATGCCATCTTGGGGTGGGAAGAGGGGGGAGATGGGGTATAAATTTGGAATTCAAAAACTTGTGGAAGTGAATGTTGAAAGCTAAAAATAAATAAATTTATATTAAAAAAAATGGCAGCAGTACATTCCTAATCTTCAAAATAGGGAAGGCTCCTCCCCCCCAAAACCCCTGATTTCACTTTTCCTCACAAAATAATAATAATAATAAAAATAGTAGGGGAATACCATGTCAAAAACCATGCCATTTGATTTCTTCATACATAGATGATCATTTTGATCTCTTGCTGAGCCAAAAAGCACCACATAATAAACATGTGCTGTTGTTATGAACAGAATCACTCTCCCCTGAACCAAGAACACACAGAAACTTGTCAGCTACAAGGAATGGGGCCATAGACTCTCCTTCCCCAGACCAGTACATAGAGAGGCCATCTGGACTGAGCTGCTTTCCTTAATGATATCTAGAAAGGGCCAGAAGTCAATTCTCTCTCCCATGTTCACCATCATTTGTCTTTTTCCAAAGTAAATTGGAGGACAGCAGTGGATAGAGCACAGGCCCTGGAGTCAGGAGGACCTGAGTTCAAATCCAGGCTCAAACATGATACTTACTAGCTGTGTGACCCTGGGCAAGTGACTCAACTTTGTTAGCCTGGGCTCCTTGTCTATAAAATGAGCTGTGAGTGATATGGCCAAACTTGAGCTTCAGGAATAGAATTTGCCATCCACATGGAGGGTGGATTAGATTGGAGGCAGGGAGACCATTAGACAATAGTCCAGAGGAAAAGTGATAAAGGCCTCCACTAGGGAAAATGATGGTGTAATCATTGCTCATTTGAGGGAAGGCTAGATTTGATAAGTAGGAAGCCTTTGGGGAAAATCTGGCCCTGGATTTAAAGGGCTGGCATTCACCATAGAAAGTCCAGCTTTCCTCTCTTTCCCATCCTCCCCTCCTCTCACCAATAAAAAAGGTGGAATGTTTCACACAAAGCAGTCATCTCCTATCCTGAAGCATAACTTCACAGGGCACACAGCCTCTGCGTATAAAGTAAACTATTTCGCTAGCATTAATTCGAGGCCCCTCATTTTACAGAAGAAGAAACTGAGGCCCGAATAGGAACATAGATTTAAAGCTCTAAGGGACCCATTGTACAGAATATACTTGGGCAGAGAGATGTTAAGTGACTTGTCCAAGGTCACACAGATAGTATCTGTGGCAGGGTTTAAACCCAGTTCTTCCTGATTCCTAGTTTAGTACACAGATCACCCAGCCATTTGTGTGAGTTGGTGTTTAGTGATCTAAGGCATGTTTAGATAATGAAAACTGGATCACAGCTTAAGCAACTTGAGGCAAAACTTCAGGCACTGCACTTCAGAGGGACTAGTCTCTTACTCACTTAATTGATTTTTCCTTTTTCCCCAGGCTCATCGAGGGTTCGGTGTTCCAACATTTTACAAGGGTCCGAAGGGTAAAGATTGTGACTCTAAGCCACTCTCCATTTTCTTTCCAGATGGGACAGGTCAGATTTAGTATCTGCTTGGGCACAGAAATACTTAACTTTAATACATGGTGGCAAGTATGGTACATACCTGGGGCTGCACACTAGCTAGGGACAGCAAGCACTACATTGCCACATGTATGTTTTTTACTAAGCCTTGTGAGTGTGTTCTGCGTAGGTTTATTTTTTAAGTAGATTCCAAATTGACTGAATGTGCCTTAACAGTTTCCCAGTTACCCATCAGGGAATATAGCACTGGTTATCTCACACACAGAAGACTGTGATGCCTTCACCTACATGATTTTCAAAGATGAAGAAAACTTACACTTGCAGGCCCTCCTCAACAACATGGGACATGCTACCTTCTATGACAAAGAACAGAACATCCGGTAAGCTTGGGTAGTATGAGCAGCTTTCTTGGGGCCCACAGAGGGGCACTGTGGTAAAAATGGATGGTGCCCTGGTCTGAGATTTTAAAAACCTGGATTCTATTCTTAGCTTAATCATGACCTCTCTGGATATGTTCTTTTACCTTCCTGCCTTTTCTTTCTTTATGGTCAAATAGGAATCATAAATCCCACAGCCTGGTGGTCATTCCAGAGAAATCTTGGAGGTCAAACTTTGGAAAAATTGGTTTAGAAAGCCAATGTCTGGCAAAGTCTGATTGCCTCAGAGAATTGGGTTAACGTAATGTGGGGAGGGAGGGCCTTCATCCTAGAGCCATAGAATTATGAGGGATGGAAGTCCCTGCCATCATGGAGGAGATGACACACACATAGAACTACCATACAAAAAAAAATAACAATGATAATAACAACACTGAAACAACTTTGCAGATGTATGCTGCATCTTCAGATCATAGTACTTAGAGCTATAAAGGGAACTTACAGACCATTTAGCCTAACCTCTCCACCCTCATTTTATAGGTGAGAATCTTGTCACGGACAGCTAAGTGGCACAGTGGATAGAGCGCCAGGCCTGGAGCCAGGGAGACCTGAGTTTAAATCCTGCATTAGACACTTAACTAGCTGCGTGACCCTGGACAAGTCACTTAACCTTGTTTGCCTCTGTTTCTTTGGCAAACCACTCCAGTATCTTTGCCAAGAAAATCCCAAATGGGATTACAATGAGTCAGACATTGCTAAAAAATGACTAAAGTACAACGTGACAAAAAAAAAAGGGCAAATCTTTGAGGAAAGTGAACTATTTTCTCCTGAGAATGAGCTTGTAGAATACATTGTCTCCAAGTAACCTGGTAATCAATATTACTCGCCGATGGCCTGCACGTTCACCTCACTATTTACAATATATGTTGCTGCTTCTCTGATTTCATCCTCCATTTATCAGGCTGGGGTATTAATGAAAATTCATTCATAAAGTTTTGAACCTTTAAAAAGGATTTTGAGTTGTGTGTTTCAAGGAATGGACAATTTTGTTTTAGATTTTTCAAAAATTTCTTTGGAGAAGGCAGAGGGATTCAGGTTTTTTATTTGGGAGAGGTTTTTTTTTGGGCAGGGCGTGGGGGGGTGGGAATCACTATTGCTAAATATTTAAGAACTAAGTGATCTTCACTGTGCTTATCCCCACACCCTAAATTTCCTGGGAGATTACTCCCCAAAGAGGTATCTGACATAACTGGGGTAGGCTTAAACAGGCTTTGTCACTGACTAGGTAGGTAGCACCAGAATGTTGTTGTTCAATCATTTCAATCATGTGCAGCAATCTGTGACCCCATTTGGGCTCTTCTTGGCAAAGACACTGGAGTGGTTTGCCTTTCCCTTCTCCAGCTCATTTTACAGATGAGGAAATTGAAACAAGCAGGGTGAAGTGACTTGCCTGGGGTCACACAGCTAATAGCTGAGGCCACATTTGAACTCGGGTCTTCCTGACTCCAGGCCAGACACTGTATTGCACCACCTAGCTGCCTTCCTTCTGAAACTGCTCCTGGTTTATCCCGTTTATATCATTTGCACGAAGTTGTTTGCATACTGTTTCAGCTCAGAGGGGTTCAGGAGAGCCAATTGTTAATGTTTTCAGCATAAGCATTTACATCTCAAAAATACACAACACTACAAATCAGGGATTTATTTATTGTTTTGTTGACTTTCTAGGTAAGGAAGCTGATAGAGAAACAGTTAATAATGAAGATTAAACGTAATAGTATGGACTTTTTATTTTTTGGAGAGCTAGTTGCTGGGCAGCTAGATAGTGCAGTGGATAGAGTGCTGGGACTGGAGTCAGGAAGACCTGAGTTCAAATACAGCCTCAGACATTCACTAGCTATGTAACCCCAGGCAAATCACTTCACCCTTCTTGCCTCAGTTTCCTCATCTGTAAAATGGGCTGGAGAGGGAAATGGTAAACCATTCCAGTATCTTTGCCAAGAAAACCCCAAATGGGGTCAGGAAGAGTTGGACATGAGTGAATAACAAGAACAACAGCTGTTAAACATTTACCAGCATGCTCTTGCCCCCATTAAACTGTTAGCTCCTTGAGAAGGTATGGGTTGTTTGGGGGGTGGGGATTCCTTTCTTTATATCCCCAGTGCTTAGCATAGCAGTAGACACTTAATAAATGCTAGTTGATTGACTGACCAACCATAAATGGAAGTAACTGAAACTGAATGTAGTAAAATTCCAAAGAAGAAGCGTGGCCACAGATAAAAGATTGGAGAACATACTTCCCACCCTCCTGCCCCCATCTTTCGCAGAGATTAGAGTCCACGGGTGTGAAACATTATAGATAATGTCCGATGTTCTCAGTATGTTGGTCACTTTTGCTGATTTTTTTCCCCTCTACTTTTGTTTTATTCTTTTTTTTTAAAATAAATCCTTTGTTATAAGGGATGGCTCCCTGCCAAGGGAATGAGTGAAGAAGGAAACCTAGGCAATAGAATGACAAAAGATATCAACAAACATCTATTTTTTATGTTTTTGTTAAAAAAGAATAGTACCAACCTCTTTGATTCAAACTCACATCTTTCTGAGGCATTCTATCCACCCTCTTATACATCTATCTTAAAACACCTTAGAGCATATGCCTTCTTAGAAGGGAGATTTAATGGGTCCACCTCAGCTGGATAAGAGCCTTCCAACTTGTGAACACAGTCACAGTAACATCTCTTAGCAAGAGTAAAATGGGCCCCCACTTACCTGACTTGTGTTCAAGTCAAGTGGTGAGAGGCAGAGGTGGGAAAGGGAGTTAGACAACAAATGGAATCCTGTCTTTAAAAGAACCTGCCTGTGAAGCTGTCTGACTGTGGGCTTCTTGGTCTAGGATGTGTCTGGGTTTGAATTTGGGCTTCTACTTTGATGCAAAAGGAAGACAGAAGGCCTGGAACTGGTGGGACCCAAATCAGCATATCCACGCACCCCCTCACCAGTCGATTTACTTTGATCTCAATCCATGCTTTGGTGTCCACGTTAAAACCCAGGATAAAGTGCTTATCACCTTCAGTTACTACAAACAAAAAATCCACTTAAATCTGGGCACCAAGGTCAAGGTAAGCTTTCTTCTTTCATCTACCTGCATCACTCCCCAAGCTCATGACTCACGTTCAAGGAGTCTGCTTTGAACAGCACATTGTGCCATCCATCCATCTCATCCATCCATCCATCCAATCCATCCATCCATCCATCCACCCATCCATCCCTGTTGTTTCCTAACAACACATGACCAGAAAAGATTATTTAAATCCACAGGTTACTCCCTCCAACTCCTCATTTTAGCCACTTTTACACACACACACACACACACACACACACACACACACACACACACACACACACACATATTTTATAAGACCGGCTAACAAGTTGGAAAAGTTAACTGATAGTTATATTTCATCGCTTTTTATTTCTTACATTCACTCAGTGGCTAATAATAGCGAGGACAGACTACCCAAGTGACAACAGCCAGAGGGGACAAGAGCCCCTAATCAGCCCCTAAATAACCCAGAGTTAACCGTTATGTGTTCCCTGGTAGGGAAAAGGGAGAAAGAAAGCAAGAAAACTTCCCAGAGAGGATATACTAAGGAGAGGGTAGAAGGCAACGCCAAAAGAAATGATTGGAGAATCAGAGCAAGAAGGCTTGGGTTCAAGGCGGTCCTGCCTCAGGCTCTTACTAGCTATGTGACTCTAACACACTTTCCTGAGCCTCAGTTTTCTCACCTGTAAATTGGGGATAATAATAGCACCTCCCTCCCAGGGTTGTTGTGAGGGTCAGATGGGATAATAACTGTAAAGCATTTAGCACAGTGCCTGGCACATAGTAAGTGCTATATAGCTTATCATCATCATCATCATCATCATCATCATCATTAGCTGAGATCATATATGTAAAGTGCTATGCAACCCTAAAAATAGATGTTAGCTATTATTATCATCATAGACTTAGAGATGAAGGTTCTTAAAAGCTATCTAACCCAATCCCCTCCTTTTATAGGTGAGGAAACTGAAACTCAAGACAGGTTAAAGTTATTTGTTCTACATCCAACAGGCCCTAAGTGTTAGCTGTGGAATTGGAACTTGAGTCCTTTGGCTATCAATCCAATGCTCTCTCCCAGGAGGCACCAGTTATTCCAACAGCTTTTCTGGCATGGCTAAAGGAAGTGGGAAAGAGGAGAAGTAACTCACCATCGTCAAAACTAACCTGTGTATCGCTATAACTGTGTTCCCCTTAAATTAGGAGTCTATAAACTAGGGGACCTAGACTCTTGTGGAGCCTATGGACAGATTCCATGGTGGTCTGTGGACTTGCATGGGGAAAAAAAATTATATTTTTATTAACCTCCATCTGAAATTTAATATTTTCTTCAACTATGAATGTAGGCAAAAACAACAAAAACCCATTTATTCTGGGAAGGGTTCAACAGATTGCCAAAGGGGTCCATGTCACAGAAAAAGGTTATGAAACCCTCATCTAAAGAAAAGTCTTTTCCCTAGCTGTCTGACCACATGCAGGGAGACAAAAAATATCTCTGTATACCATATACCCCTCTTCACTCACCTGTGACCATACACCTCTGGCGGTTCAGAGTTAGTCCTGAATGACTGAGTGGAATATATTTTCACTTCTTCTAGGGTTGTTTGTCTTTTTTTTTAAGACTAAGGCAGAAGTGGAGGGACAGACAGAAGCAGAAAACAGACTTCTAATTTCTGGTGTCCTGTTCCCTGTAGAAACCTGGTAGTGAGAAGGCAGGGGGCACAAGTATCCTGACACTCCTGTGGAGAGCAAACCCCAGAGGATGTGGCACAGGCCAGAGGGGAGCTGGAGAGCTGGGGACAGAGGAAGCACAGAGGAGAAGGTGGGAAAGGTAGTACAGGGATGCTAAGGAGACAGAAACTTTCTTCCCTAACATTTCTTCAGTAAAAGCACAACACTGATATGTCATGGAAGGCTCCAACCTAGTCCTAGCGCAGGGACTCACTAGAAAGGGAAACCCCCCAGGGCCTAGGGACACGGCTGAGCCTAACAGCTTTCTGGGAATCCACTCTTTGCAGGTGAAAGACTCTGAGACAGAGATGAAACTGCAGCACAAGGCGCTCCTGGAAACCCACAAAATGCAGAAAGAATTCCAAAAGACAAACAGCCTCCTGCAGAAAATGAAAGGGCTGAGCTGCCTGACCAAAGTCGACCTGGAGAACTTCATAAAGGGCTACCCATCCATGTCTGCAGTGGAAGAACATCTGCGGGCTGGAAAGCTCCGCGTACTGTGCCCAGATCCCAGCAGGGGATGAGCTGTGTGATGGTGCAGGCTGGGGCCTGTTGTGGCTTTCTCCACCCTCCTAAGGAAGCCCTCCCTGCCCTCCATCTGCCAAAGGCCTAAGGCTCGTTGGAGTTGTAGAATTTGAGGGGCATTTAAGATCCAGTCACAGCCTCCTGTATTTAGTGTAGGGGGGGTGGGGCTTCTGGGGGATCGGTTTGTTTGTTTTAAAGGTGCTCCAACACATACAAATTAACACTCTGCTCTCTTCAGACAGGATTCAAAGTTAATCACAATTTGAATCTGGGCAGGTAATGCTAGAGGGCAGCTAGGTAACGCAGTAGATAGAGTGCCGGGCCTGGATCAGTAAGACCCAAGTTCAAGTCTGTCCTCACTAGCTGTGTAGCAAGTCATTTAACCTTGTTTGCCTAAGTTTCCTTATCTGTAAAATGAGCCGGAGAAGGAGATGGCAAAGTACTCCAATACCTTTGCCAAGAAAACCACAATTGAGATCACAAAAAGTCAGACATGACTGAAAAATGACAGAACCACCACCTATATCCAGGCATTATACTAAGCATTTTTAATGGCAGTTTCACGGTGAAGTAGATAGAGTGCCGGGCCTGGAGTCAGGAGTTCAAATCTGGCTTCAGACACTTACTAGTCGTGTGACCTGGGCAAGTCACTTAACCCTGATTGCCACAGTTTCCTCGTCTGTAAAATGAGCTGGAGAAGGAAATGGCCAACCACTCCATTGTTTCTGCCAAGGAAACCCCAATCATAGATCATAGAGTCGAACTCAACTGGAAATGCCTGAACAGCAACAAAAGCACGACCCTGGACAAATCACTTAACTTCTCAGCTTCAGCTTTCTAACCTGTAAAATGAGGCCCATGGTAACCAGCTACAATCACAGGGTCATTGTGAGGAGCAAAGGAGGTATTTCAAAAGAACTTAGCAAACTCTCAAGTGCTGTAGAAAAGCTGGTATTCCTTGTGTTTAGCCATTCCCCAACCGATGGGTGTCTACTTGGTGTCTAGTTTTTTTTGCTTCCACAAAAAGGGCTGCCATAGATATTTTGGGGTCTTTGGAACTTTTTATCACGGATCACCTTGGGTATATCCACCCAGCAGTGGAATCCCCAAGGAAAAAAATATGCCTATTTTCATCACATCACTTTCTTAAATCCAAATTGCTTTCCAGAGTGACTGTACCAATTCACAGGTCGTTCAACAGTACATGAGCAGACTTGTCTTTCTAGCATTAATTATTCCCATCTTTTGTCATTTGTGAATTTTCTGGGTGTGAAGCAAAACCTCAGGGTCATTTTGATTAGTGATTTGGGGCTGTCTTTCATATGATTGTGAACTGTTTGCAATTCTTTTAAGAAGTAGTTTTTTGGGGCAGCTAGGTGGCACAGTGGATAGAGCACAGGCCCTGAATTCAAGAGGACCTGAGTTCAAATCCGAACTCAGACACATAACACTTACTAGCTGTGTGACCCTGGGCAAGTCACTTAACCCCATTGCCTAGCCAAAAAAAAGGAATTTAAAAAAAGTAGTTTTTTCATACCTTTTGACCACTTTCAAGTTCGAAAATGGCTTTTGGTTTTACATATGTGTGAATGTCTGCACACATACATATATATGTATGTACATGTCTATACACACATACATGTGTATATACATGTTCATGTGAATATATACACCTATAGATATATAACACGTGTATATACATATATACATGTATATATATATATATATGTATACACACACATACAGATAGATACACACACATACATAATGTATTATATTTATTTGTCGCCTTACCTTGGGTACCAAACCCATAGGTAATTGTACAAAGCTGTTTTCTCTCACCATTCTTCCTCTTAAAGGCATTAATTCTGTTTTGCAAAAGCTTTCCAATTTCACATAATCAAGATTATTTAATTTTTTGCAATTGCCTCCATCCCTTGTTTAGTTGATAAATTAAGATGTTTAGTTTGGTATTATCTCAATAAATCAAGCTATCACACTTACAGCACAGTGCCTGGCTATAAGTGTGATATAAATGCTGTTACTATTATATTACAGAATTCATCTCAACCATAGCTGTGAAAAGTGTAGGATCTATTAATCTTCTAATGTTTTAAAGAGATCATCTTCAACATCTAGGTCATGTATTCATTTTGCATTTATTGTGGAATATGATGTAAGACATTGGCCTAAGCCTAATTTCTGCCAGGATTCTTTCTAGTTTTCCCAGAAATTATCATAAAGGCCATTCCACGTTCGGGAGTTTGTTGAATGCTGGATTGAGCGCCATCATTTCTGAGTCTTCCTTGTCCAATCTGTTCCATTGATCTACTTTCCTATCTCTTAACTCACACCAAGCGGTTTTAATGACTTCTAGTTTATAACAACATGTTACACATAATTATTATAAGCTTAATATTATAACTAGTATGTATAACTACATAATAGTGCTGTTCCTTTCTCATTGCTTTTCCCTTTTCAACATTTCCCTTGATATCCTAGATATGTTGTTGCTCCAAATGAATTTTACTGATGTTTTACCTAGCTCTGCAAAGTATTCCTCAGGCAGCTTAGCTTGATAGAGCATTAAATAAACCTGTAAGTTCACTTTGGCAGCATTTTCGTTTTACTACTTTGGCAATGACCTGCCACGAACACTGAAGACTCCTCCAGCTCTTCGCCTTGCTCATTACTGCTTTCAGGAACATTCTGTAACCATGTACTAGTACTGTGTATGTCCTGGTGGATGGACTGACTTCCCAAATACTTCCTGCACTCTGCAGTTGTTCTGAAGGTAGTATTACTTCCATTCCCACTTTATGGATGAGACTCAAAGAGGCTGAGTCACACAGGTTGGTTGGCATCAGATCTAGGTCTTAAACTAACTCCCAAGCTGCCCATCTGCGCCTGGTCGGGTTCTGCGCGGGCTTCTTCTATCTATCCACCAAATTCCTACCTTTTGTCTCCTGACTCTGGCCTCCGGGATCCCTAGTCAGGTCCCCTTCCTGTCACATATACATGGCACACTGATACAGGAGCTAAAAGACAGACTCGATTCCCCCACAGCTGGGGCTCCTTGTCCCTATTCCTCTCAGGCCTAAAATGAAGGCTCCTCAGGCACCAGGACTCCCCCCGACCAATCCCTGAAAGCCAAGTTCAGGCGTTCTCTGCTCCCAGCTATGCCCCCACACCTGCCTATCCACTAGGCCCCTGCTGATTCTTGTGAGGCAATTATAGAAGAAAATGTAGCTTTGTGGAATTATAACATCAGCAAAGAAAATACAGGTTTGCTTTTATTGCTACTATTTAAAAAACTGAATTTTCAACGCAATTAACTATACTGCCAGTATTGGAGAAGACGGCTGTCGTGCTAACAAAGAAAAAATTAAATTGCCCTAAGATTTTTAGATGTCTCTAGTACTTCTGTCTTTCCATTACAATCATCTTGTCAGAAGAATCTGAAGACACAAATAAAAGAGTTGGACAAGTTAGGAAGCAAAATCTTTATTTTTAAAAAAATCCACATTTATTAAAAACTGCAAGTTCCTAGCCAGATAATTAATATAAAGCATTTTAAATTAATCATTTGAAAGTATATACACTATCTGTATAAGTAAACACTTGAAACTGTACAGATTTAAACAAATATTCATTCAGCAAATGTCTGAACACAACTATCCAGCACTTTGAGAGGTGTTTTGAGTATTTCAGAAATGAAAAATCCAAAACACAAGAATAAGCACTGCTAAACATTTTGACCCTTAAGAACATACCCTCATCTGTACAAGTAATTCAATCAGCCATAGTACTATACAGCAATCATGCCTCATTTCTCTTGGAAAAGGCTATTCAAAAAGACCAAATATACACATATTATACAAAAATGGATATTTTACAGCCTATGTTCTTAAACATATATTTATAATCATAAGTGGAAGAATAAATACATCTTCCCCCTTAGAACAAGCCTGAGCTCCTCTCAACCTCCCTTCTTAAAAGTCAGCTAATCAAGCAAACCCTACAACAAATGTAAATTGACTTGGAAAGACAGATTACCCGCTCCACATAACGGACATCAGGACATGGAACATCTCTACACAATGAGCAGGAGCCACTAAAGGCGTGCAAAATGCCGTGCTAAAGTCACTGTACGAAGAGGAACAGCCATTGCCCACACATCTGGGTCCACTCACATACCAGAGGCCTGCTCAGCACTTTATTTCTGGACAAATGTTTGACTGCTCCTAAAGAAGCTTCTTTTTTCTTTCCCCAAACAAGCCACATCATCTATACAAATCACTAGCTATGCTTTTGTAGGAATTTGTAGATGTGCATCATTTCTTTTGTGATCCCCGATATACAGCGGTGAGTTTTTAAAGTGTTCCTCCTCCATCTTCCTTATCTCCTTCACCAAGATTCATTCCATTGAAAGAACTGCAGCATCCCAAGTCACGTGGCCGTAGAGACCATGAAAGCATTCCCTCTTCAAGGGGCTGCCTGACTGAAGTCGGTGTACAGGAGATGTATAAGCCTGGCCGCACACAGAAGAGCTACCCCGAGCAGAAGACGCTTTAATTGGCACTTGCCATTCACAAACACCTGCAATTGTATGCTGCCGATTTTCATTAGAGATAACTCCTATGCCCATTCCCAGGCCGCGGCAGCTCTCTCTTCCCCATCAGTTCCCCACTAAGGCAATCCAAGGAGCAGAGAGGGATCCCAGGGCCCAGTTGCAGGACCTGCTTCTTTAAACTACTTTACATCAAACACAGAAAGATAACTCGCTGAATTCTAAGGAAAGCAGACTATGCTCCCAGAATATCCCATCTTTGCTACAAAATGGTGTCAGAAACATAACATTACACAGTGTTACGAACAGCATTTCTGGGAGCTTGTTCAACAACGTCTAACACTTTAGACAGCCACGCTCCTGGAAGCTTTCTAATTAACTTCCTCAACGTTTTTCTTCACTAATCCTAATTAGTAACCTACTTTCATTGCACATATTTTCTCCAGGAATCATTTCACTGCATGTCCACAGATTAACTTCTAAAGCCAGTTTAATAACATTAGGCAGTGATCTATGTTTACAAGTCGATCTTTGGCATTTTGGGTGCTTTCTACCCTTTGCTTAGATTTCATTCTGTAATCACAGCCAAGAAGCACAGGACTTTGAAAGAGTCTGTGGGCCCTGAGAGACCTCCCCACCAAACCCCCCCAATGTCCCGCAGGTCGTGTAGGTGACTCCTCAGCCTTGCTCTGGCCTGGCGTACCTTCTACATCTGTTTTCAACAGTCCAAGGGACTTGGTTACTTGGACACAGACAGTAGTAAGTTCACCTGAAAAGCAAAGTGAGAGGGCATATGAGCTGCTTATACAATCATGGTAATTCTTTACAATGCGAAAACGCAGCAGAAGAAAGCCTCGTCAAGGCTGCAGAGGAACGCTGGTATATGGAGTGACCACCACAGCCCTGATGTTTCTTCGAGGCAGCAGTGGTATGAGGTACTGAAGGAGTTATACAGCAGGGACAACTGACCACTGGCTCAAGGAGCTTCATGAGAGATACAGAGAAAACAAACGCACAGACAGAAATGACAGGATCCAAAGGCACAGAACCAATTATCTGGCTTTATACAACAAAAGGGTTCTTGAAAAACCAGATGCAAACTAAATTTTATAAATGCACTAAAAACAATTTTTTAAAAATCTGCTGTCAATTATCCTATGAAAGTAAAGAATTCTTTTGTTGTTGTTTTTCAGTCGTTTCAGTAACATGTGACTCTTCAAGACCTCATTTTAGGGTTTTCTTGGCAAAGATACTGGAGTGGTTGGCCACTTCCTTCTCTAGCCCATTTTACATATGAGGAAACAGAGGCAAACAGGGTGAAGTGACTTGCCCAGGGTCACACAGCTAGTAAGCGTCCAAGGCCAGTTTTGAACTCATAAAGATGAGTCTTCCTGACTTCAGACCCAGCACTCTTATCTACTGCGTCACTTAGCTACCCAAAAGAATACTTTAATCACACCCTAACAGATAAGTATTTTTCAGACTAAATTCTTGTTGAGAATAAGGCACAGATAATTCAGCTATGCTCATAATCAGGAATATGGGGAATGAGAAAGACTATAGAAAAGTCAGTTTAAGAAGACTGAGGAAACAATTCCAAAAAAAGGAGAAAAGCTCAGCCACAACAGGGAGACCCTACATGAATGCTGGCTGCTGCTGTTCTCAGATGACCCCAACCGCCTGACTCCTACAGCACCCGCTGGCTACACAATCATTTGGCATTTCACGTTCTTTTGCCCTGTAGTTTTTTCTTGAGTAAATTTCACGTATGGCATCTAGATGGTTCAGTGAATATAGAGTACTGGACCTGGAATCAGGAAGATCTGAGTTCAAATCCAGCCTCCCTCAGATACTTATGAGCAGCATAACCCCAGGCAAGCCATTCATCTCTGCCTGCTTCAGTTTCCTCAGCTGTAAAATAGGGATGATAATAGAGCACCTATGTCAGGGCTGCTGTGAGGATGAAATGAGATTTGTAAAATACTTTTCAAAACGTAAAGCGCTATAAAATGCTGGCAATTACTATCATTATTATTATTATTGTTATTATTATAGTTAACATGTTACTAATTAGAGTGCAAACTCTTTAAGGGCAAGGATTTTGTCTTATTCATCTTTTTGCTCAAATGTACTTAGCATAGTGTTTGCACATAATATGTACTTAATAATAAACATTCTGAATAAGCATATGAAAAAGAAAGGCAGAAGAGTCAACATGGGAGAAGAACACCAAAGACCAAGAACTTTACAGAGATAGAGCGACAGATCAAGACCAAGACACACATCCACGTACATATGTATATTTATATACTTATGCAGCTACTAGAATTTACAACAGTGACAACAGAAAATTCCTGCATCGGCTCTGAGTGCTTAAGTAATTGGTTTGCTTTAAGTTTAATCATTCTGAAATCAGAGGCTTTTCGCATCCATGATTCAAGATAGCTTGTTCAGCTCCTTGGCTCTTGCTAGCTGGCATTTCCAAAGACAGATGGGTTTTATCCAGAACACAGCTGTCATTTTAACTGGCTTGCCATCCCATTTAAAACTTACAGCTATCTCATAGAGCCAAAGATAATTCAAAATTTTAATTTTTCCTCGTCAGAACAGAGGAGAATATGACCAAGTACAACAAAAGTAAAACCTTGATTACTCAAAACAAATAAAACCATGATCAACGAGTGAAAAAAATCTACTCCAAATGACCTTCTGATGACCAAATACCACCACTACAAAGCTTACCTGTTCCATGGAAGGGCAAGCTATGATCTGGATATCTTCACTGCTAAACTCTTCTTTTAACAAGGCATGGAGCTTCTGGAATACTTGCTGAATGTTATTCTTAGAAAGAAGGAAATATCATATTAAATGAGGCACTGAAAAACACAAGCAATTGTCTTAAATATGAAGCAATTAGAACGTCAAGTCCTAATGAAATCTGCCATAACACGTAAGAATAGCGCATCTTTCTCTTACAGGATCATTACCAAAGATATCTAATGTGCACACACAACAAAATTTCAGGTGATGTGTTAGCACAAGCCTGGACAAGCTTGTCAGGTTATGTTTACTGCAAAAACTAAATTATGGCAAGCCCCATGCTCTCAGAGAATATTGTAGAGTTCAGTAGCAATTTCTTACATAAAATGTAATAAAACTCTCAGCCATAAAAAGTGTTTTGGAAATCAACCAAAGCCTTGGGGAAAGATATGAGTCTAACACAGAACTAGGAGAACTGACTTCTAATACTGTGCTGACATATAATCCTTCTGTGGTCACAGCATAAAATCCGATGGTGCTCCTCACCAATCCAGGTGGGAGATAATGCCTATAAAATTATATTTTAGCATTAGGCCACATTTCTTTTCTTGTTTGATTTTTTTTAATTATTATTTCCATTTTCAAAGGCAACCAATAAGAACCTAAAGATGAGATAGCATATGCAAAGGATGTGGTCAATAACCCTAAAGAATGTTGCCAGATAGATGCTGGACATGCAAGCACTTTAGTAGTCCACTTTACTGAGATAGCAGCCATATCAATGTTTTAGAGTAATTTGAAGTGGAAAAACAATATACCAAGAAACCGGGCAACATTCATGTACAACATGGCAATACTTACCCTAACAGGCTTAAACAGGATGAATTCTGTATCTTTATTGGATAAATACAGCGACATGCTTCTCAACGTCAACGGCAACTTTGTTTTTATTGTCTTGTATGCACTTGACACTAGGTCATTGACTTTGACTAGGAAGAAGTTAACTTTCAGTTACTAACACAAAGAAAAAGAATGGGAACATAAGCATTTCACTTCAAAAGGAAAGGGTCTTACATGGCTCAGTTCCGTTTCCCTTGACTATTTTATCTTGTAATTTTTAGTCGGAAGTCTCACATCACTCTAATTACAACTTTAATAAAAGAAAGGAAGCAAAATAAAACTAAAGGTGGCAAGACTTCTGGCTGACTAGAAAGGGGACACAGAACAAAAGTACTTTCTTTACATGTTCAGTGCTTCTTAATTGTTCTGTTCAGGTTTGTTAAACTACAGATTTTTGGGTGGGCCTTTAGCCCTCACTGGGTAAGATTTTTAATCCTCATTGGGCTATATTTATAAATTTTAAAACACAATTTTTTCCCAAGTTAAATTTAAATCTATTGAATGGAACGGAATTCAAAGAAAACACAGGCTCCACTTGAGTTCTGTCTTGAAATACAGCTTGTCCTATTTCCCCCCCCACTTAATAGTATTTTTAAAACAAATTTTTTTTTTTAGGCAACCAGGGTTAAGTGACTTGCTAGGGTCACACAACTAGTAAGTGTCAAGTGTCTGAGTCCACATTTGAACTCAGGTCCTTCTGACTCCAAGGCTGCAGCTCCATCCACTGTGACACCTAGATGCTCCTTAAAAACAATCTTTAAAGAAGCCCCATATACACAATCATCATCGTCATTGTCACTGTCATCCTGAGGAACAAGGCTGCTTGCAAAGAATTCTCAGAATTTGTGCACCCAGCAATTCTACAATTAGGCTAAACTCCATTCTGATACGGTCAGAACATTTTTCAATTAATGCCAAGGTGCGCTATGCTAGTACTGTTACAGCCAAATGAAATTTCTTTATTTAAACAGAAACGTAACTTGCTAAAATGAGAAAAGATCTAGTTGAGTCTTTACAATGACAGCCAAAACTAATGACATAGTCACTGGAACGTGATACACCAACCAGTCTAGACTAGACCACTAGGATTCTACTCTAAGGAAAAATCACCTGTGCTTTGAAAGGAGAATCTTATCACAGGGAAAAGAACATTATTTCAATAACACATCAAGCCCTTGGGCAAAGATACATTAAATATGGCTATTTACCAGTTTCTAGATGATTTTATTTAAGAAAAAGATGTTTACTGCACCCATGTTACATGTACTTCCATAGAATTCAGCTCACAAATCAAAGGCTAGAAAACTAATTTCCCCAAATAAGCTCTATATACAACCAAAAACCATGGCTAAAAGTAGCAATTAATCCAAAGACTGTTAGATTTTCTTCAGGGCAACACTGAAGTATGTATAAATAAGACAGGTTCTTGATTATGAGAAGTCAGTGCAGTTAGAATAACACTATAGCTATAAAGGCCTCAGAAACCCTCGTACTACAGGAAAAAAACTGGTTGTTTCTAAGCTTCTGGCCAGTAAACTAACTACACGGCCAACCACTCTAATTCTGTTCTAAAAACTACTTCAGTTTTTCAACACTGCATGCCAACTAAAATATTTCAAATATTACAGACAATATACAGAGCTATATAAATACCTCTATTACAGTAAGAAAAAGTCTTACACACCCTTGGTCAAAGCTCTTGACTCCAGATAAAACCAATCAATTTAAGTCCCTATTGGCTCATTGTTGTTCAGTTGCTTTCAGTTGTGTCCCACCCCATTTGGGGTTTTCTTGGCAAAGATACTGAAGTGGTTTGCCATTTCCTTCTCCAGCTCATTTTACAGATGAGGAAACTGAGGCAAACATAGTTAAATAATTTGCCCAGGGCCACACAGCTAATATGTGTCTGCGGCCAGATCTGAACTCAAATAGATGAGTCCTCCTGACTCCAGGCTTGGCACTCTATCCACTTCACCAGCCCCTGTTGGCATCTTCACCTTATTTGCCCCCTCTGAAATAATAGTGATAATTCTCTTCAGTCACCCAGTTATCTTAAAATATATTCACCTGCTTCAATGATGCAAAACAAACCATGAGAATTCATAGCTTCAAAGACAGAAAGAAGTCCTTACAGCTCCAATTCCTCTTCCCCATGCTTACTTCTAAATAAAAGCAGGTCTGACAAGTGTCACCCTTTGGACATGGACAATCAACTCTGATGCCTTATATAAAGTAATTTCCAAACCTCTGAGTGAAAGATTTATAGCTAGCTATGTGAACTTCAAAAAATAACTAAGTTTAATATAATTGGTTTCCTTTTATTTCATGCATTTATAAATAGTATCCTGCCACAAGCGTCCATGACACAAGAAAAGGTCAAGTACCTCTCAGATGCGAATGAGGAAGCCAAACAGAAAGCATCCTCAAGAGTGTGAACCACTGTTAAAACACTATGGTTAAAGTTGGGTTCTAGCAGCTGACAGCAGCCTCACTTCCAGTTCCTCACTGCAGTTCCAGAGGGTCCTCATCACTGCTGGGAATTTTCCTTTGTTTCTCTATAGTCCCTGGGTCAACAACTCAGTCAAGCCACCAAAGAAGCCTGAAAATCATTTGTGTTCAAAAGACTTCAACTGGACAAAATCAACAGAAGTCAAGATCAGGTTAAAACAAAACTATAGGGTTTTAATCAGAGAAATAAGGCATTAACATCATATGACTTAGAACTCAAAAGCACTTTAGAGATTATATAATCCAACTCTTTCACACTTTACAAATGAGGAGACTGTGGCCCAGAGAGGTTAAATGACCAAGGTTACACAGTAGCAAATGGCAGAACCAGGAGTCAAACACAGGTCCCTTAACTCCAAATGTAAGTCACAATGCGGCAGCTTAGTGGTACAGGGGATAAAGCACCGGACTTAGAGTCAGGAAGAGCTAAGTTCAAATATGCC
Organism: Phascolarctos cinereus; assembly: GCF_003287225.1. NCBI lineage: Eukaryota > Metazoa > Chordata > Mammalia > Diprotodontia > Phascolarctidae > Phascolarctos > Phascolarctos cinereus. Next base: position 87,961,323 of record NW_027556180.1, read on the forward strand.
TTCAGATACTTACTACCTTGTGTGACCCTGAGCAAGTCACTTAACCCCCTATTGGCCTCAGTTCCTCATCTGTAAAATGGGGGCTCCCAGGAAAAGGAAATAGCAAAGTACTCCAATATTTTTGCCAAGAAAACTCCATGGAGTCACATAGAGTTGACAAGACTGAGCAACTCAATTAACAACAACAACAACAACTAACTCACAATATCTAACTGCCTAGCATATGTCTAAGAGCCCTTCAAACTCTTAATATTATATATCACCCAAATCACTTCATATACGAAGTCAACCCTAATCCTAAATTGGTCGCAAATCAGAAGTATACATAGCATCATGTAACAGTAAAAAAAAAAATATGTGTCTATATGTATATAGACACATATAGACACAGACACATATATTTTCTTTTTTATTCAGTAACCAAAACTAACCAATAAAAATAATTCCAAAAAGTTCAACAATACATACAATAGGTGGTACCAGTCTATCCTTCCATAAATAAATCATACAAGCCTAAACACTTAGTCTCACTACCTCTAAGAACAATTACAATTTCTTCTCTAATAATCTCTCTCTAATCCATTCTAAACACTGCTGCCAAAATAATCATGCTGAAAACTCTCAGTTCCTTATTGCCTAGCAAATGAAGCCCAGAACCCTTAACTTGGCATTTCAACACCTTAAAAATCTGGTTGAGGGGGTGGAGCCAAGATGGCGGAGTGAAAGCAGTGACTTGCTTGAGCTCTCCCCCAAACCCCTCCAAAAATGGCTCTAAACAAATTCTAGGGCAGCAGAACCCACAAAAAGACAGAGTGAAACAAATTTCCAGCCCAAGACAACCTGGATGGTTGATCAGAAAGCTATATTGTGCCAGGCGGTAAGAGGAGCACAGTTTGGCATGGGCGCACGGAGCAGGCCTCAGAGGACTGAATCACAGGCATCTGTGGTGGATTCCAGACTTCTCAACCCACAAATGCCAAAGACAACTTAGAAGGTCAGTGGGAAAAGTCTGTTTCTGCAGTGCTAAGAGAGAAGTGAGGTGGTCTCAGCTCCATTCCCCGAGCACAGCCCGGGACAGGGGCTGCCTCCCGAGCTTCCGGCCCATAGACTGAGGGGAAAGCCTGTGGCTGATCAGAGGGGAATTGCAGGGATCTCTCTGCTGGTGCAGGATTCTCTTGCTTTGCCCGTGCTTGGATCTGGATGACAGTTCTGAGGGGTGGTCCTGGGGTGAGGGGGAACACTGGCATGGTGGAGCTTGCAGTGGCTGTAGAGAGGAAACCCTCACAGTTCCAAGACAGAAAAGACTGCTTGTGGTCACTCACAGACCAGAGCACAGGCCAGGAAAGGAGTAAACACCTCGCCATTATCATAGTACCTTGGAAGAACTGAACATTTACAGGTCCCTAGAAATATCTCTGAAAACAGCTACACAAAACCCCTGAAGCTTGGAACAGTACATTCTCCACACTGGAAACAGACTCCTACCTTAACAAAGAGTTTATAACTCAAGTAATTGGCCGGGATCATGAGCAAGCAGCGCAAAAAGGGTCAGACTATACTATCTTACTTTGGTGACAAAGAACATCAAAACATACAACCAGAAGAAGACAATGAAGCCAAAGCTCCTACATCCAAAGCCTCCAAGAAAAATAAGAATTGGTCCCAGGCCATGGAAGAGCTCAAAAAGGATTTTGAGAAGCAAGTAAGAGAAGTAGAGGAAAAACTGAGAGTGATGCTAAAAGAGACCCAAAAAAATACTGAAGAAAATAACACCTTAAAAAATAGCCTAACCCAAATGGCAAAAGAGGTCCAAAAAGCCAATGAGGAGAAGAATGCCCTAAAAAGCAAAATTGGCCAAATGGAAAAGGAAGTCCAAAAGCTTACTGAAGAAAATACTTCCTTAAAAATTAGAATGGAGAAATTGGAAGCTAGTGACATGAGAAATCAAGGCACTGTAACAAATCCAAAAGAATGAAAAAATAGAAGAAATGTGAAATATCTCATTGGAAAAACAACTGACCTGGAAAATAGATCCAGGAGAGAGAACTTAAAAATTATTGGACTATCTGAAAGCCATGATCAAAAAAAGAGCCTAGACATCATCTTTCAAGAAATTATCAAGGAAAACTGCCCTGATTTTAGAACCAGAGGGCAAAATAGAAATTGAAAGAATCCACAGATCTCCTCCTGAAAGAGATCCCCAAAGGAAAACTCCTAGGAATATTGTAGCCAAATTCCAGAGTTCCCAGGTCAAGGAGAAAATATTACAAGCAGCCAGAAAGAAACAATTCAAGTATTGTGGAAACACAATCAGGATAACACAAGATTTAGCAGCTTCTACATTAAGGGACCGCAGGGCATGGAATATAATATTTCAGAGGGCAAAGGAGATAGGACTACAACCAAGAATCACCTACTCAGCAAAACTGAGTATAATCCTTCAGGGGAAAAAATAGTCATTCAATGAAATAGGGGACTTTCAAGCATTCCTGAGGAAAAGACCAGAGCTGAATATAAAATTTGACTTTCAAATACAAGACTCAAGTGAAACATGGAAGAGGTAAACAGGAAAGAGAAATCATAAGAGACTTATTAAGGTTGAACTGTTTACATTCCTGCATGGAAAGATGATATTTGTAACTCATGAGTCCTTTGTCCGTATTAGGGTAGTGGGAGGGAAAAAAATTATATGTATGTATACATAGATAGAGGGCACAGGGTGAGTTGAAGATGAAGGGGTGATATCTGGAAAATAAAATTAAGGGGTGAGAGAGGATTATACAGGGAGAAGGAGAAAGGGAGAAGTAGAATGGGGTAAATTATCTCACATGAAACAGACAAGAAAAGCTTTTACAGTGGAGGGGAAATGGTGGACGGTGAGAGGGAATGAGTGAATCTTATTCTCATAGATTTGGCTTAAGGAGGGAATAACATACACAATGGGGTATGGAAATCTATCTTACCCTACAGGAAAATAAGGGGGGAAGGGGACAAGAGAGCAGGGGGTTGATAGAGGGAGGGCAGACTGGGGAGGGGATAATCAAAAGCAAACACTTCTGAGGAGGGACAGGGTCAAAACAGAGAACAGAATAAATGGGGGGTAGGATAGGATGAAGGGAAATATACTTAGTTTTTCACAGCATGATTACTATGGAAGTGTTTTGCATGACTACACATCTATAACATGTATTGAGATGCTTGCCTTTTCAACGAGGGTGGGTAGGGAGGGAGGAAGGGAAAAAATTTGTAACCCAAAGTTTTAAAAACATATGTTAAAAATAAAAAATTTTTTTTAAAAATCTGGTTGAAATGACCTTTGTTGCTTATTGCTCAATATTCCTCTTTGCTCTCTTTACTCTCCAAGTCAGTGTCTCTGCCATTTCCTACACAGCCTGTACTTTCCTTCCTGTAAATTCTACGCTCATGCTTGTTCTCTAGGCTTGGGGTGTATCATTTCCCAGTCATCTCCAACAACTGAAATTTCACCTGTCCAACAAGGGCCATCTCCTACATGTGCCCTTCCCTGCGTCCTCCAGGAAAAGCAAACCCTCCCTTCCTTTCAATTGTTGCAGCATTTAATCTGTATCTCTCTAGTAACATCCACGTTCTTCTTTGCGTTACATTTATTGCGTCACATCTTAATCCTGTGAGCTCCCCTTTACTTCTGCACGTACCACGGTAACAGCAGCAGGGTGGCAGAAAAAGGAGCAGAGGGAACCAAGAATAAACATAAGCTCAGCTGTTATTACTCCATGTTTGAGACTCTCATCCAATGACCAATATATAGAGAATAATAACAACAGCTAACATTTAAAAGAACTTTATAAATGGTCTTTCACCTGATCCTTAAACAACCCGGGGAGGTAGGGGCCATCATTATCCCCATTTCACAGAGGAGGAAACGGACAGACAGAGGTTAAGTGAGCCAGGAAGTGTCTGAGGCTGGGCTGGAACTCAGGTCTTCCTGACTCCAGGCCCAGTGCTCTCTCCACTGTGCCGCCTCCCAGGATTGGAGGAACTACAGTACAGCAGTGTTAAAGGAAATCAGAAGACAGAAGGAAATCATAGTTCAATGGAAGGATGGCAGATAATGAAGAAACTGGCAACAGCAGTTCTATTGTGTGTCCAAAGACACCTTTCCGTGGTATGTTTGGTCATAATAATAGCTAGCATGCATAACACTCTATATATCTTGTAACATCTGATCAACTGACACTGAAACACTCATAAGTATGTGCAGAAAGCCTATCACAAAAATAACTGCCGTTTATGGGCCAACATCTGTTGTAGGCTATGAAAAAGAGAAATCCTACAAAGAAATTCATAGAGAAGTTAAATCAATGCATGCTTTGATAATTAGTGATTTCAATATGAAGATAAGTATAAGGAAAGTTAGTGGAAAATACTTGAAAATATGGTTTAGAAGAAAAGAAAAAAGGCTAAAGACCTGTGAACTACAGAGGAGTGTCACACCTATACATTTAAAATATTCTCTCAGTCAATCAACAAGCACTTAACAATCATGTACTATGTGCCAGACACTATACTAAGCACTACGGATATAAAGAAAAGGCAAAAACAGCCTTTACCCTAAAGAAGCTTACTTTCCAATGAGGAAATGCACATAAATAGGTGTATATATACAAGACACATATAGAGGAGACAAAAGTTAACCTCGGAGGTTTTCAAAGCTGGGTGGAGGTATATAGGGGTGTGCTGGAGAGGCTTTCCTGCCAAAGATGGTGTCTGAGCTGAATCCTAACGGAGGGAAAGCATTTTAGGAAGGGGACAATGAGTAACAGATGTCAGAGGGGAGCATTATGTCTATGGAGCAGGAGGTAGGCTGGTATGACTCAACCACGGGCTGAAAATAGGGGAAGTAATGTCTAAGAAACCTGGAATGATAGGGAAAGGTCAGGTTGTAAAAAAGCTTTAAATGCCAAACAGAGGATTAGTTTTAAATCCTGGAGGCCATAGGCAGCCACTAGACTAGATTAAGGAAGAGGACAGGGTCAGACTTGTGCTTTAGGAAAATCACTTTAATATATACATAGAGGATAGAACTGGAGTGAAGAAAGCTGGAATGAACTGGACATGATAAACAACAAATTGGTTTTTTTTGGCTAGGCAATGGGGTTAAGTGACTTGCCCCACAAATAATAATTTTTAAAAAGAAACTGATTATATTTCAGAAGACAGGAAACCACTCATTCCTAAATCAGATCCCCTCATTTGTCAGAGAAAAATTAAAATTAACAGAAAGAACAAAATTGAGGAAAAGATGTAACACGTTATCAAAACAGCTCTAACCTGATCTAAGTGAGTTGCTGACACAGAAAAATAAGAACAAGCAGAACCGTGATAACCATACCTTAGTAAAATCTAAACAATGTACATGAATGACTATAATGAAGAAAGCAAGACTGGAGACTCCCTCAGACATCAAGTGCTCATCTCCATGGTAAGCTGCGAAAGAAAGTCTCCAAGGGCAATATCCATTTAATATGTAAACATAGTGGGAAAATCCTATAGAGAAGAAGAGTGGAAGTTTGTGAGCAGAATCATCTTGCATTGAGATGCAGTGGAAAAGAAAATGAAGTTTAAAAAAACTTGGGAGGCAGCTAGATGGCACAGTGGATAGAGCACCAGCCCTGGAGTCAGGAAGACCTGAGTTCAAATCTGGCTCAGACACTTACTAGCTGTGTGACCCTGGGCAAGTCACTGAACTCCAATTGTCTAAAAAAAAGGGGAAAAAAAAGAAAGTTGGCAAAAGACTTACCTAAAGGATTACCCCAAGGGTATCTGAAGGCAGGACTGGAAGGGAGACAGGAATAGAGGGGAAATGGTAACGATCAGCAAAGATTTTTTTTTTAAATTCTTCTCACTAACGAAAGCAGTGGAGGGTTCCATGGAGCCTGGAACCTCATACTTCTAGAGATGATCCCTGAGGACATGGAAAGGGTACTGAAGAAGCAAAGACAGAAAAGCAGTTGGACAGGGCCACTTTACACAGAGAAGGTCTTTAAGAATCAAGTCTAAAGGTAATTAAAAAGTGGATCATGCCAAAGACATATGGGAAAAAAAACCTCAAGCCTTAACATTAAGCCCTAAAAAAGTGACAGAGAAAATCAGTACCTATCAATCCACGTGCCTACTTTCCCATCCATAGAAAATTTTCATTAAAATAATTTGCAGATGCATCCTTGATATAAAACTCAGAAGGGAATAGACAGGCTGTCTCTAACAATGTTCTATAATAGACCATATCTTTATAGTTACACAATTGACTGAAAGGCAGAAAAAACACAAGATCGTATCTTGCTTACAGTTTGACTCTAAAAAAGTCATTTGATTCAAAAGAGTAAGCCATCACTTTAAAGGCTCTTCATCAACAAGACGTTTCCTAAGTATTACTTAAGTCAAAAATACACCAGATTCCTTGAAGGATGTAAATGCAGAGTTAACTTTGTTTGATGGCCCACTGATCTGCAATATCAAGCAACATCAAGAGAGATTCCCTCTCAATGGTAACATCACCCAGATGCTCCTGTTCGTAAATCACAAGGTATAGAGAGCATCAAACCCTGTAACTCTTCACAGACTCATAAATGGGATTCAAAACCACTCTTAAGAATTTAACTATCCACACAGGAAAAACCAAGGGAACAGAGGAAGTCCAGATTATGCTGTGAGGTTGGATTAATAACCCACAGTTTGCACATTAGTATGAAAAACTTGGACAGACATGGCAAACAATATGTTAAGCTGGTATAGTAAGTTGGGTTTGGAACTGAACAGATAAAAGAACAAGATGAGTTACCTTGTTTGGAAACTGCACAGTTCTTTTTAATAAAGAAGGGAAATTATCCCAATTTTCTTTCTGAAATAAAGACCTATCTTTTTAATACCAACATTTTTACAGTAATGTTGTATGGCTGAGTCACCACATACTAGTCAATGAAGAACTGAAATTGGGGATCTCTAAAAGAAAATAGAGAAGAACACGGTGGGCAGTAGGGGGTCACAACACTTTACAAATAAGGTATCATGCAGGAAAAATGGTGTAATGGATATGGAAGATATGGAAGATTGGAAAGGGGATGGTCATGTAGCAGTGCCAAGCGAATGAGAGGCAGGCTTCCAGTAAACAGTGTACTTTTTGTGGCAGATCTCCAGGAAGAAACAGAAAAGGGGAATGAGGAACATAGATGGGTTGTGATCTGCATCCTTGGAGAGAGTACCTACACTGAGTGGCTCACAGTTCCACTGAAGTATGTCTTATTACCAACCCATTCCCCCCACATATGCTCCTTGAAGGCAGAGTTCTTATCTTGACATCTCCTGAGACTAACAGAATGCCTTCAACATAACATATTCAGTGATTGTTTTTTGAACTGATAAAAATCAATCATCCTGTATGAGAAGCTATTTGCAATGCTGAAGGATTACCACAAAGACCAATGAAGTAACAGAGAAGGCCTTGAAAACTGAAGGCAGCTTGGTATGCAGATACCTCAACAGAAAGAAACAAGGTGATTATAAACACTCCAGGTAGGTCAAAGACAGTGCTCAGTTTCCTAACAAGAAGAAAACCAGGTATTGATGTTGTGTATGAATCTTGTGATTCATTGCTGTTCTCTCTATTCAACAAAAAGAAAATCTATTTCTTCCTTTAAAAGGCAGGTGGAGGGCTCAAGACTTCTATTTCAAACTCTTGAGTGAATTAACTTTGCAAGAATTCTACTGTTTAAGGCAGTTTTCAGATGAAGAAATTAAATCTATCTACAGTCACATGAAAAAATACTCTAAACCACTATTGATTAAAGAAACACAAATTAAAACAACTCTGAGGTACCACATCATATCTGTCAGAAATGTGGGAGAAGCTGTGGGAAAACTAGAACACTAATGGCGTTATTGGTGGAGTTGTGAACTAATCCAACTATTCTGGAGAGCAATTTGGAACTATGCCTAAAAGGCTATAAAATTTTGCATACCCTTTGATCCAACAATACAACTACTAGGGCTATCTCCCAAAGAGATCATTAAAAAAAGGGAAAAAGAGGGGCAGCTAGAGGACCTGAGTTCAAATCTGACCTCAGACCAAACACTTGACTCTTACTAGCTGTGTGACCCTGGGCAAATCACTTAACCCCAATTGCCTTAAAAAAAAAAAAAAAAGACCCACATGTACAAAAATACTCATTTCAACTCTTTTTGTGGTGGCAAAGAATTGGAAACTAAGGGTATGCCCATCATTTGGGGAATGGCTAAACAAGCTGTAGTATATCAATGTAATGGAATACTATTGTTCCATAAAAAATGGTGGGCAAGCGGATTTCAGAAAAACCTGGAAAGACTTGTATGGACTGATGCTGAGTGAAGTAAGTAGAACCAGGAGACCACTGTACACAGTAACAGCAAGATTGTGCAATGAACACAGATAGTACGACCACTGACAGACTTAGTGCTTCTCAGCAATGCAATGGTCTAAGACAATTCTAAAAGACTCATGATGGAAAATGCTATCCTCATCCAAATCCAAGAACTATGGAGTCTGAATGCAGATGGAAGCATACTATTTTCTCTTTTTTCATTTTTTTCTTTCTCATGGTTTTCCCCTTTTGCTCTGATTCCTCTTTTACAACATGACTAATGTGGAAATATGTTTAATATGATTGTACATATATAGCCTAGATCAGACTGCATGCCATCTTGGGCAGTGTTAGGGGTCCATAAGGATGCAGAGGGCCACAGACAGTTCATTAAGCCTCACTGATTAGCTGTGAGCTCCTCTTGGGTGTTGGCTTGTGGGCTCCATTGTCTGGTTGGGCTCTCCAACCTGAAAGTCCCTAACTTCCTTAGTAACAGGGTACTCAGACACTTGTGCTTTGTTGATTCGGCCTCGGCTAAACGATGTTGCTAGCTCTAGCACAACCATGTATCAAGTATTGCTAGCTCATGTATCAAGTATCGGGACATTCCGGGAACAAGAAGAACATGGTATTTTCTAGGGAACAGCCCGGGAGAAGGACACAGTCAGGAGAATGTTGCAAAGAGATGTACTTGGTGATACTCTGGTATTCGCATGAGAAAAATCCTCGGTGTTGCCTGTTGGTAAAGATATGTAAACTTTGTTGCTTTGTCCGCTGTTACATTGGGGTATGTTCCCATGAGTCAAAGATATAAAATGCTGTGCTGTGCCTTGAATAAACGGAGTTGCTTCCATCCTGCCTCCCGCCTCATCACTTTGCATTCCAGATAGAAGATCAAGCTGGACTTGAGTCTTCGGGGAGAGAGCAGAGAGAGCTAGTCGTGTGACAGGGGAGGGTGAGGCGAGGGAGAGGGAAAAAATTTAGAACTCAAAATCGTATAAAAGTGAACGCTGAAAACTTTAAAAATAAATAAAGTTTGAAAAAAGAAAAAAGAATTCTACTGTGTAGATGTGGATCATGCCACTCCAATCCACCTCCCCTTCTGCTGCCCTACCCTCCCACCCCTGGTGTTCAGTGTACTCACCGCAGTTCAAGCAACATGTCCATAATGCTTCCTCCCAAACCCAATGCCCGTTTTAATTAGCTCTCCTCCTCTACAAGTCCATTCCAATCTATCTCTATCTCTGGGGTCCTCTGGACCTATACTCTATTCTCGAATTCCCCTAAAAGCTCAAACTCTTCAACCAACATGACTCCTAGGAGATTCTTTTTCATTTGTAGTTTGGTCTGCGGAGGCACTGAGGTCTCTTCCAACTCTAAAATCCTATGATATTTCCTCATTTCATTCTCTCCTGAAGATTCCATATCCCTTGTAACCATCTCTGCTGGCAGCCACTTAGCCTCTGACTCATCACAACTCACAGGGGTAGAAAGAAATCCTCACTGTCCTTTCTAAACCATTCTTCTATTACCATCCCTCTCCAAAACATTTCCTCTTTTGAAGTCCATTCAATTTATACCATCCCCTCCCTACGTTTTTTTTCCTGTTATCTATCAATTTCCATAGAAGATTCCCAACGACTTTAATAAAAGGTTCAGTTTTCTGCTCTACTCCATCGCCTGCCATCATGCTCAGGTCCTTCTAGTATTCCTAATGATAACCTCTCTAAAAATCCGACTACACAATTCTTACTCATTCTGCTTCAACATCTCTGCTGCTCGTTTCCTTTCCTCTCTACCTCTACCATCCATTAACTCCCCACCTGGACTACAATGACCAGTCTCTCAGCAATCTTTGTACCACTACCGTCTAGCTTCCTTTACATCCTTAATACCAATGCCAAAATCATCTTCATTATACAGAAATTTCATGTCAGACATCTACTAACTTTTTTTCGATGCTTCTCTACTGCCTACCAAGTCCAGCAAGAGCTCCTCTGTTTGGCCTCCCAGCCCTTCTCACTGTAACTTATCCTTCCAGCCTTACTGCATTCCATTCTATGCTTTAGCAAAATCTGACCATTCTGCCCCTTCCCCTTTGAACACACACACTCTACTATCTCTGTGCTTCTGATTATCCTATGTTCTACATCTAAAATTCACTTCCCCACCTGTAGCTGATCAAAGCCCAGTTCAAATGCAACTTCCCCTAGGAATCCTTTTTTGTGCTTCACTGAAAGCAGCATTTCACCTTGAGCCCCAAACAGCACTTTGGGATGTAGACATGTTAGACATCTAGTTTATCCTACTGTAAGCTCCATGAATGCAGGGACTACAGCCTGCTCTGTACATAACAATACTTGAGATAGTTGTTTGTGACGACTGGGTTTCAATGCCATGAAAAAAAGTAAGCATTCAATGCTTCCATGTTATACTACATTTACATAGTCATTTTTATTGTCCAAAGGGTGGCACCTCACAAGCTGAGAACTAACACTGGGCATTTTCTAACTGGTTCATGATAATAATTGTTTGCATGTGTATAGTGTGTTACTGTTTAAAAATAAAACAAAACAAAGCACTTCCCTTATAAGAGCTCTATGAGGTAGCTGATATCAGCAATATTATATCCCCATCAGGGATCAAGAAGGAAAAACTATTTGCCAAAGGTCTTGATTTCAAGTCCACTGCTGCCTCTCAATCTATACATTTTAAAACTAGGGGGAAAAAAGTGGCAAAGACATTTTTTTAAAAAAAGGTTAAAAACCATCTAGCCTTACATTAAATCCTGGAAATCTGATAAATGCTTTCTATCTGAAGTGTGTAATCCAGTTGGAAATACCCTTAAAGGAATTATCTTTTTTTTTAAACCGCTAAAATGATCAAAAGTACATCAAATATTTAAAACATTCCCAAAACAATGCAACAATGTTTTCAGCAGGAGCTACAGCTGACAAAAAGCAGGTAATTTTTTTTTATTAAAAAAATTAACTCTAACTAGGGTTATTGACTTGTTCATTAGGTAAACTGGTTTTAGATATAATATTTAGGTGAATTAGAATCATCCTGTCCAAGAAACTATAAAAAAGTTTTCACCCAAACTACTTTTCATTTTTATTTCATTTTTGGAGGAAATTTTTCATTCTTTATTACTTGGGACGCTTGTTGAAATTAAAAGACTTTTCTCAACTAACTTGCATTGGGGGAAACTGAATCATAAATATATTATTTCATACAATAGTACCTTAGGGCAAGGCAGGAAAACTACATGCACAGAACAAGTGCTATATAAATGCAAATTAATCCACAGACTCAAAAGAAAATCCAAGTGGTAAAAATCTGAATACCTGGTTGCGCCCAGGGCTGCTGAGAGAGGGTATACTTGGGACCTCCTTGATTGGCCATTGTTTTTAATGCTGAGACCTAGTGAAGGAGACAAAAAAGAAGAAAGTTTTTATTTCACTGACAACCAATTAAACCAATATTGTTCTCAAAGGACAGATAATACAAGACAACACCATTAAAACATAACAAGAAATAAACATGCAGCTCTAAAAAATGATATCTTGCTTCCTACTCCTTTAGAGCTAATAAAATCCTCGGCAAAACCTTTTTTGTGATTTTGGGGGAGGAATTTTTTAAAATACACAGTTAGATGGTGTTATTTTACCATAACAATGACAAAGTCCTGAAGGAATTTATCTGAATTAGTATTACTCTCATAAGCAATTCAGGAAAGACCAAAATGAAGTCAAACAGAGCCCCAAAAAGAGCAACAGACAAAGGAGGAGAGCCAGACTGTTCTGTCAAGATGTCATTAGGAAAGCTTCATCCCAAGAAGCCAGAGGGCATCGAGGATGCTCTGAATGCTTCCAGGATACATTTTTCTTCTTGCACATGGAAGCAATTTCCCTAGTAAGCCATAAGACATTTGAGCTACCTAAAAAAAGGATACTTGATTAGCCCCAGCCAGAGGTAAAATTAAATAAGCATGAACATTTGAGAAAACTTTTATTGGGCTAAGCCAATATACTCTGACAAGCAAAACTTTTCTTTTAACAGCACAGGGAAAGTAAGCAAAGAAAATATGCTTAGCTACTGGGAAAGCAATATCCTTAACAACAAACTATATATAAACTTTAGAGAACTGGCAAAAATAAAGCTTAACCTGAACCACCAAATGCCTGAGAACCATTGATATGACCCCAAAGTGTCAACTAAAAATCTTATAAACATCAATTCTAAAAGAGTACTTGTGGAGAAAGATGGTTCTTCACCTGCAGTTTTTATCTGTCAGCTGCTGTTTCTATTTGATTGTAAGTTCCCTTCTGAAGGCAATTCAAATGCTTTTAACAAATGTTTTACAGCTCAAATGCTTTTAACAAGTATTTTTACTAGGAAAATATTTTTTACAACAATATGCCACTGATTCATATTGTATTCACTCAGAATGGGTCAACTGGAACAGAGTGATTTACTTAGGAAAAGAGAGCTCGTTAGCAAATAAATAAAATTTCAGAGAGTATTAGACCTATTTGAAAACAAGTGTCATTAATGACTAGCTATGCTAGTTGCTTGATTGAAAATGAATGCTGTTCAATACAAGATTATTCCACCTACTAAGCAGTTCCAATAGAAGGAAACTATCTTAACTTAGTGACTCAGACTTTGAAATGCTTGGATTTTTTTTTTTATCCAATCAATTCAAACACTTCACTAATTTATACTGGCCTTCCCTACAGGAGGTCTAAGTTACTGAGGTTTCACTGTAAGTCAACATCAAGTCAACAAGTATTTAATAAGCACCTATTGTAAGCCAGGGACTGTGCCAAGCACCAGCAACACCAGACAGACAAAAAACAGTTCCTGTGAGTTCTCCTTTGAGTCCAATGAGGAGACAACATGCAAATAACTAAGCACAAAAAAAAAAAAACAGGAAAAATTACAGGTAATCTCAGAGGGAAGGCACTAAAATTAAGGAGGATGGGGAAAGGCTTCTTGAAAAAGGTGGGACTTTAGCTGGGACTTAATGGAAGCCCAGGAAGTCAAGAGGTGGAGATGAAGAGGAAGAAATCTCCAGGTATGGAGGGCAGACAGTGAAAATGACACCCAGGGTTAACAGACAGGAGTGTTGCACTTCAGAACAGTAAAGAGATCAGTGTCACTGGATTAAAGAGCATTTAGAGGGAAGTAAGGCATAAGAAGACTGGAAAGGTAGGAATGAAGGGCTTTAAAAACCAAACAGAGGCTGTTACATTTGATCCTAGAAGCCATGATGAGTCAGTGGGATTGACAAAAATGGGTGACATAGTTATACTTGGGCTTTAAAAAGATAAATTTGATAGCTGAGTGAAGGATGGACCAGAGTGGGGAAAGCCTTGGGCCAGAGAGACCAACCAGTAAGTTACTGCCAATAGTTCAGGAATGAGGTGATGGGGGCCTGAACCAGGATGATGCCAGTGTCAAAATAGAGAAAGGGGCGTATACAAGAGACGTTAGGAAGGCAGAGAAGACAGCTCCTGGCAACAAACTAGGTATGAGGAAGGGGAGAGTGAGAAATCCAGGACAACATCTAGATTGCAAGTCCAGTGACTGGGACAAAAATTTCCCAACCTTAGCTTATGGCTTATTTCAAGCTAAAAAAAAAAACAATAAAATTTCTGTACAACAATCAAATTTTGGACAATTCTTGGAGTCTGTTTTCAAGAGATTAAAGTACCACAATATTTAGTATAGCATTACCCAGTAAATACTCAAACTTCCTGGGAGTCAGGGTGGGGAAGAACTGCAGAACAGTAAAATAATAAATAGACTCTGCTATTTCTTTTTTTGTTTTTCTAAGAAGGATCAGCAAGAATATTCATTAAATAAAACAAAGAACACACAAAATGCAAGTTATAACTGATCAGTGGTCAAGTCCGCCCACAGATCTCAACAAGCAAATGTTGGCAGGTAAGCATGTCATGCATTGTTGGGAATTTCAGCATGTATCAGCAGGAATTTGATGAATGACTTGTTTACGATATAATACTATATGGTTACACAACACAATATTACAACATCAAAATTTCAACACAGGAAAAAACCACAAATTTACAATAAATTATTAAATTTAAGATGTGCCATTTTTTAAAAAAAATTTTACGTTTTTGAAATGACACAAATTTTTTAAAAAGCAATAAAGGGTTAAAGAAAGTAGATTTCCAGGGCATAGTGAGTAATTTTTTTTTTTGAAAAGGGGGCGGTAGTCCAAATAAGTTTGGGAACCTCTGCTCTATGCATTAAACTATGTTGGTTCATACCAAGCAAGTTCCTACTTAAAGGAAAATCAATCTGAACTTAAGGTGACAAGATGAGGACATATGTTGAAGATACTTATGTCCAGCATTATTTGACATTTTTTAATCGGCACTCAAATAAGTGATGAAATGTGCTTCTTTTATTTACCAAAACCTAGATCAGAACTCCATTTCTCTTGCAATCATTCATAACGAAAGGCACAGTTCTTATAAAATATCAATTGTGTCAGAAGAGACACAAGACTTTCATTTTGACAAATAAAAAAAGCTTTTCAGTTCACATTTATGGGAAGTTTTTTGAAAGACGGAATATCTTTGTTGACTTCTAGAAACAAATGCACTAGCTGTCAGGAAAACGTAAAAGTTGATTTTAGATCTTTCATTATTTTCCTCTGCAGTATATTACTTTAACATTTGTCATGTAGAAATAAAACCTGCAGGAAAAAAAATATAAATAAGTATCACCTTAAGGGCTCAAAAATGTTATATAAACTCTAGTGGTGAGTTATATGACATAACTATACTTTATTAGACAAATTTGTTTCTTTTGGCCAATAGCAAAAAAAAATTTTTTTTAATGCACACACCCAAATTCAACATAGCACAATACGGCAATATTACTTTGTAATAAAAATTATAGTACTGACTAAATATTCTTAGTAGGAACACAACGAATATGATATATGAGTGATTGGGGTCAGGGTTAGGAGAAAATTGTCTGGGGCAAAGGCAGCAAAGGATAGGTTAAGGTCAAATATAAGACTCTAAATGCTGAGAGAAGCCATGGCTCCATGTTTTCACGATCTCAACCTGGGAGAGGACTGGAATAGCACTCCGCGAAGTAAACACTGCTGAGGTTCAGTTGAGGTGCAGTGTGGTCTAGGAAGAAGCATGTTGTAGAACCAAATTAAAGATTCCCTACGCAGCTCTCTATTTTACTCTAAAATTTTCAGGTATCCAGAGCCTACCCAAATATCAATAATGGCTGTAACTTCATTCAGTTCACGCTAAGGCCTCTTACTCAATGAATTCATACTTTTAAATCTGTTCATTTCTAAAGTACCATAGTATATCATCCTTGAATCTTGGATTTCAATAATATCAATAAATACTTTTGGGGGGGCCCCAGGCAAAGGGGTTAAGTGACTGCCCAGGGTCACACAGCTAGTAAGTGTTATGTGTCTGAGGCTAGATTTGAACTCAGGTCCTCCTGAATCCAGGGCCAGTGCTCTATCCACTGTGCCACCTAGCTGCCCCACAACAAATACTTGTTTAAAAACTTCATCTCACTCCATAAGACACCTAAAAGGTTTCTTCCCCCCTCTATTTGGCCAAAATTAAACCTAAAGGTAAAACTATGGAATGCTAATCAATAACACTAGTTCCCTGTTAGGATTAACATAGATGTACTGTCAAATATATGTCCAATGTTGTTCTAAGCTGACTCAATATGAAAATAACTCCAATAAAAATTGTATTTCACACATGCCAAAGTTTTAAATGCTTCTGATATCACTTTATCATCAAAGTGACATACAACAATAGTTGGGAACTCTTAATTTGTTATAAAAAGGAGCACCTCTAATTTGATAACCCAAAACCTAAGTGTTTATTGAAATCAACTAACTGGGTAAAGCACCACCAGAGATCAGCAAATTATTTGATTGTGACTCCTCTGACAGTTGTTATCAATCCAATGGCTTGATTTGTAAAACTAATAACTTCCTAGATGTTGGGTGAATATGGCAACAGTCACATACAGTCAACCCACAGGCTTATATGATGCATCTGTTCTTCAGCTGCTTCATGCATTAATGTCTTGCACCTCTCCAATTAGACTTAAAGTTCTTTGGCAGCAGGAACACGTCTGACTTCTTCCATTCTCCCCAAATTAACTAGTACAGTTCTACATACTGCGCTTTACAGCAAGGTCAGGTATACAAAGTACTTCTGAAATATTCGCATTTGATCCTCAAGACAACCTCACCTACTATGATGTAATAATTCTTTAATAAATGTTTACTGAATAGAGGTTAATACCTAGATTTTTTAAAACACATTTTTGATGTAATCAAAAATCCCAAATGAGATTTTAAAAGTATCAAAACAGCTATGATCTAAAAGTGTACTGACTGACAGTAGCTCCTATGTGAATTTTAAATACAAAATATATTTTAAATACATACACTTAATAAGTTACTATAGCTATTAGGATATAGAATATTTATGTCTTGGTATAAAGTCTTCACCTCTCAATTATCCAAGTCAAATGGAAAGGCAGAGTGACAGTATTTAGCAGTGTCCCATAGTGGGATGAGATGGGCTGATTCAGGCAAAAGGCTCTAACAGAAACTAGATCATCAGTTTGTCAAGACAGTGGTACAGAGAATTCCTAGTCAGCTATTATTAGACTAGATGACTTCTGAAGTCCCTTCCAATCCAATTTTGTGAGTCTGCAATGTATAAAAGAACTTGCAAACAACTACCCATTAAAGGTTATAAGAAGCTCTATTCTTAGGGGAAAAGCTGGGTCCTGCTCCAAATCACTTTACCACAGAATTACACAGTTAGAAGGGACTTCAAAAGTCGAATTACACAGGAATCCACTCTACAACATTCCTGACAAATGATCATCCAGCCTCTGTCTGAAGACCTCCCTCCTGTGACAGGAAATGCACAACCTCCTAAGGCAATCCATTCCATTTGGAGGCAGCTTTAACAATTAAGAAGTTGGTTCTTTTTTACGTGGACCTTAAATATGACTCTCTGCAACTTCCACCTAAGGCCCTCAGTTTGGTCTTCTGAAGCTGAGCAGAACAAATCGAATCCCTTTTCCCCATGACAGCCCTTCAAATACTTGAAGACATCTATCCTGCCTCTTATTAAGTCTTCTCTTCTCCAGGTTAACATTCCAAGTTCCCTCAACTGATCCTCATGAAAAATAGTCAGCAGTAACAGGTAATGACTCCAATAATGGATCCAAAACCACAACATGGATAATCATTGCACATTTAACCATGAAACTGATTATAACTAGCACAGCTAATTAATACTTGTAGACTTTCCTTTAAAATGCTGAAATACCCCAAACTCTTCAAGACAAAATATTTCGATAATAACATGCTGAGAGATCTACAGGCTGAAGACATCAAAAGCTTAGGGTTTATGATCTCTGACTGTTAAAGGTGTCTCAAAAGGATGATTAAAAAAAGGAGATATGGGGAAGATTAAGGATTATTTTTCAATGACAAAAATGCAGCAACACATATACCTTTGACATGAATTCCTCCAGCTGCTCTATAAACAGCTTGGTCTGCTGTTGAATAAACTGCTCACAAGCTGACTTCAGATGTCGGTCTACATCTTTTTTAGAGTCAAGATAGTGTTCTCTTATCTCGGGAGTGCCCTTAAAAAGAAGACAACAATTTCCTTCTATATTTATGTGCCTAGAAATCACACACATTTAAATGAACGTAGTTTTCCCCCTCAAAATAAACAGACTTCTCACCTCCAACAAGAACTCTATCAAGGCATTGTTGCTATTCAGCCTAAAAAATCTTGGGACGGTCATAGGGTTCAGGATTTTAATTGCTGCATCTGTGAAACAAAATTACCCATGCTATGAACATGGAATTTTTAGCTAGCACAGCTCCTAAAGAAAGATTATGTTTTGCCATTTCAATGGACAATAAATACTACTCCTTAACACCAAACACAAAGGAAAAAAAAGCCAACTCTACTCGAAGGATAAGGATGACATGGACATGAATAATGATTGTCTTTCTGTATTTTCTAAAAGTCAGAATTATAAAATAACTACCAACTGCAATTTGATAATTTCCAAATGAAGAAAATGGAATAAATGCTGAGTATCTGATTAAAAACTTCATCAATGATACCCAAACTATACAGCTGCCACATTATGACCTTTACAGGAATTAATCTGTAGAGTAAAAATTGGTTTTTGTATGCTGATAAAGAAAAAAAACTACTTACCCATCTTCACAGTTAGACTCTGGCTGGCACAAAAATTTATTCATTTGAAATTGAAGAGAACAAAACTGTGTGTCAGCCAGGGAAAAACACCATAAGGACATATTTAACCCTTAACCTCCAGCCTAACTAGAATCTACTCAAAGTACAAAAGGTCTCATTGATGTTCAAATGCAATAAGCTGTAAGAGTTAGTTATGAGAAGTCAGAGGCTTAAAAGATAAGGCAGTAGCATAGAAAGTGACAGAAAGACTATTTCTTAGTTTAGCTTTACCAACTGGAAAAAAGCAAAGTTTCAAACATTTTTACGTGTGGTTTTTCAGGCACACAACAGCACTGTGTCTTTGACCCTTCTCCTCTGGTGGAGCAAGCACTCAGAACAAAACATCAGTAAATAGTACCTTGGTTCTATTTTCCACTTTTTACAGCTTTTAGTTACTTAAAAGAATTCTTTCTACAGTAAATAAAGTCATATCAACTTGTGTCTTGAATGTCTAAATTTTATGAAAAATATGCCCCGAGCCAAATTCTGACAAAATGTACAGATACTAATGTTTATTATACTTCAGTGTTAATTACAGTTAATAATTCATCATGCAAAGAACCAGAAACAAATAGCAACAATTTACAGGCTAGAAAGAATGGAACATTAATCAGAACAGTACAAATGTTAATCCTATCCTTCACAATCCTATCAATTAAAATCCTTCACAGTAACAGCACTGTTAAAATACCTAATAATAAAAAGAAATAATTTTGTCACCCAAGATGACCAATGGTTGGGCTGCACTATGCAATCTGGCTATCTGATAGAAATCTGTGTAATCATAATAGTAGAGAGAATCCAACCCAACCAACTATTAAGTACCTAGTATGTTTACGGCACTATTCTAGATGCTGGTGATCCAGCAACAAAATTAAAAACTGGCCTTGCTCTAAAGGAGTTTATGTTCTACTGAGGTGATGAGGTGATACCACACAAAGAGATATTTGCAGAGATTAAAGAAAGCACTAACAACCTAGTGTCTAAGGAAAGGTTTCTGATCCAAGGAATAAGAGATAGATTAACCTGTGCGAAGGCAAGTAAGTAGAAAACACTGCTGACTTCAGAGAATATCAAGTGTGTGAAGGGGAGTAATACATGATACACAGAAAGGCTGACTGAAACCAGATTAAGAAGGGCTTCAAATTATGAGGTAATGAGTTTGTGTTATATCCTATAGGCAACTGGAGCTAAGGACCTTTCTTCTGGAATCAAAAGACCTCTGCTTTAAGAGAGGGTCAGAGGTGTACTTTAGGAAGATAATTTTGGCAGCTGTGTGGAGGCTGGACTGGAGATGAAAAAGAGTGGAAACCAGGAATTTGGCTTAGGGGCTGTTGTGATGGTCTAGATAAGTGTGATGAAGGCCTGAACCATTGTGGTGGGTGACCATGTGAGCAGAGAGAAATTGAGACAGACAGAAGGAGAGAGAAACAGAGAAAAGGGGTCAGAGAGAAAGAAAGAGAGATTTTTCGGAGGGAGAATCAATAAAACTTGGCAAGAGATTGGATATCGAAGGTGAGATGGAGGGCAAAATCAAGGATGCCTCCAAAGCTACAAACTTAGGTGAATGGAAAGACAGTATGCTTAAGAGAAGTGGGGAAATTTAGAGAAAAGATGTGTTTAGAGGAGAGCTCTATTCTGGACATGCTGAATAGAAAAAACATGAACATGAGCTTTCTCCCCCCACTTAAAATATCTGAAACAAAGGGCACCCATTATATCACAAAGTAAGTCATTTAGGGACAAAAGGAAGTATAAGAGAACCTTTAATAAAAAGCACTTCATAATAAAGATTTAGCAATACAACAGATCAAATCACATGCCAAAAATATAAGTAGAATTCCCATATCAGGGCTTAACCTCAACCTCCCACCTTTTCTCATCAGACGAACCTACCTCCCCTTTGCTAAGATGGAAGCCAGCCAATGCTAACTTCTTCAATGGTTATTTAAAGTTCCACTATGCCATGAACTATGAACATAAAGGGAGAAATAATACAGTCCCTGTTCTCAAGGAGTTTATGCTCCAATGGACAGAAAGACATACATAACTTTAGACTACTATCTACTCCATCAGAGGCAACAAACTTGAGAAGGTGTGAACCATTAAAATATAAGTGGGAAATGTTAAAATAAATAAAAATACAATGAAACACAGATAATGTTAATTTATGGTTTTCTAAGTCAATGTGAGGTCTGCAGGGACGCATTTCTACTTCAGTTTGACACTCTACATGTTCTATCTACACTCTCACCAAACCAGAGATTCTATATATTTTTCACAAATCTCTACTTGCAAGCTTTCATTCATAACCAATTCCTCACACCTAGAAAGGCCTCTTCCCACATTTTCAATTTTTACCTTTCGACATCTTATCCCCATCCTTCAACATCTACCCCCTTTACCATCTCATCCTGAATTGCCTTCCCAAATCTTCCCAGTCACAAGTAATCTTTCCTCTGACCTCTTACAGCACTCTGTATCTGTTCCATGGGCCTAACATATTCTATGTAATTACTGTGTATCTGTCAAACAGTATTATACACTTCCATGTGTGCTGTATCTCTTTGCTAGACTTTAGCTGAAGGTAGGAATCTCATCAAAATTAGCTTTATGTACCTGCCCTACAGCCTAGAAAATGGATTGTAGTTGAATGAATGAATTATTGAATGCATGAATGACTAACCAATTCTCTGATAAGAGAATTAAAGCTATCCACAAACACTCTGCACTGTCTCTTAAGATTTCGAGTTCCCAAATACTCTGTATCTTTAAGCAAAAGCTGGATGACCCTGCTCAGGGATGCTGGAGCAGATATTCCTAGTCACACAAAAATTGAATTATGAGCTCTCAGGTTTTTTCCAACTAAGCTCCTTTAACTCTCTTTACCCTACACCTCAAAACTCGGTATCTTTACATTACTGCTCCTTCCTTCTCATTTAAGAGGGAAGGACTGGTCTTCCTTCCTGAGGTTAACTATTTTACCTATGCCCAAGGGCAGCGAGGCACTTGGTGGAGACAGCACTAGGCCAGGAGTCAAGGAGACCCAGGGGACCTTGAAATCAAGCCTCAAACACTTGGGCCACTTCACCTCTGTCTCAGTTTCCTCAGCTATAAAGTGGGGACAATAATAGCATCTATCTCACAGGGTTTTGGGAAGAACAAGTGAGATAACATTTGTAGAGCATTTAGCACAGTGCCTGGCACAAAGCAGGCACCTTATAAATGCTTATTCACACCCCTCCTCTTCCCTTCCCTTGATTCCAATTCTGTCTCTCATACAGCCTTGCTCTATTAACTTGTATCTGGCACAGCACCTTGCTAGTGTGGCAAGGGCGCAAAAAATATGTTTATTGAGGAATATTGGCAAGTTTGTTAAAAAAAAAAAAGCTTTATGCCTTGGCTAGTTAATATAACAGTGAACTTAAATAACTTGCTATCCAAAGAATTTAAATAAGCTGAAACTATAAATATTATAGTGTCAAGAAAGTTTAAACTGCTAGGTTATTAGAGAAATCTGTGGTGTATCTATGTCTACAAACCATCGCTTGATAGTACTGTTCAATAAAAACCGCGGGATTAATAGATTCTAACCCAGCATGACACTGTTCATGCTAAGTACTGAATAAAAGTCTAGCTCCACAGAAGGGAATCGACACATCATCCCATTTCAGATTCATAACCTCATCAGACTTCTACCACAATGCTGCGAGTTACACAGCACCACTATTATCGTCATCCCTATTTTACAGAAGGGTTAAGAGCTCAGAGGGGCGTGCCCAAGGTGGCAGAACCAGGATGAGGCCCTAGCTCTCCAGGCTCCTCAGCTAGTGCTCCCTCCAGTGTCTCACGCCACCTCCCCAGATTTCCACTGAAGTGACCAGCTGATTATTCAGTCAAATCAGTCAAACCATCTCCTTGGTACTGTGTAGAAAAACAAAATGAAAGCTTTCCCTACATTTTTCAACAGGTTGTGTTAGCATCAAATAAACAGGAATGGTCTGATGTCATTCCTTTCCAAGGGGATGTACAGCATATGAGAAGCAATTAGAATGTCTGCAGCCCAGATGAGAACAAGCAAGTAACACGTTCAGCAGGCATGCGAAAACCTTGCAGATGAACATAAAATAAGCCTGAGCCTATGCTGCCATATCTGGACAGGTTCAATCTGCCCAACTACGCCAGCCAGGACAATGAAGTACCTCTAGTTTTCTTAAGGTCCAGGGAAATTTCCTTAATGGTGAATTCAGTGTGGAATGGAGCAATTTGTTCACGAAGAATCAAAAGATGCTTAATTAAGAAAAGCTGTCCATCAACCTGGGTCTAAATCAAAAAGGGGAAAATGCATAGGACCATAGGTTAAGCAGAAATACAAAAGCAGAGATTACACGTAGGTGACTATAACAAAGGTAATACATTTTAATAAATGTTATTCCCACCTACATTTGGAGCCCTTAGCCTAAATCTAATAGCTCTGAAGCACCTTTGTGAATCCCTAAACTTTCTCTCTATTGAAAATTATATGAGAAAATCTTGCCCTCAAATTCTTATTGAAATCTACACTGCTTAAGTCCTTCTAATCCAATAACAGGAAAAGAAGTCTATTAAAAACAAAGCAATTACTTTCCTGCCCAGAAAAGGTATGAAACAACAAATTTAAAGAGAACCATCAGCTTTAAACTTATACTTTATATGCAGCTGAGACATGGCGTGTGTGCATGTATGTATGTGTGCATACGTGTGTGTATATATATATGCATACACACACACACACACACACACACACAAACATTCCCCACCCACCCCCAACACCCAACATGAATTTGGAAACAGAGGAGGTGATTAGGGAGACATTCCAATTTCTCCTCAGACCTCTGCAACAATGTTTCTCTTTATTTTGTTTGAAGTGCTATCCAGGGACAGCTCCATAAGTATAAAAAAAACCTCTAAGCTAAAGACTTTGTGTGTGTTCCCCACTTTGGATTATCCATCCATGGCACTGTGCTTCTCCACAAAACTAAAAGCTTCCTTGAACTTCCCTGGATCCCTTCTTTCACCTATTCACGGAGTTCTGTAATTTAATTTCACTTTCAAAGCACAGACCAGATTCTTCAGTGATACATAACATAGTCTGTTTTTATGTAAAGGGAGTCTATGACTATCGGTGCTAATCAAGCAGGAATGTGAATTTTGGAGATAATCTCTAGTGAAACTATATAACAGAAAAAGTATATTATTCTTCCTTTATAAGCAATTAGTTTAACTTTTCAGGGCTTAAAGTAAAAAAGAAAAAATTATCCACTTCTTTCCCATTCCACAGACATTTTCAGCACAAAACAAGCTAAGATCCTTTGTGTTTTCTTTTATGCAATGTCAGGTAAACAGGAAATCAATCAACCATCAAGCGTTTGTTCATTAGGTTTGGTACATACCAGATATTACGCTAAGCAATGGAAACGCTGGGTTTATTTCTTTAAGATCTGTTCCCTTTTAAAAGTAATTCTTATTAAGATGAAACTTAAGGAATTTAAAAGCATATTTTACAAAACTGATGTGGTCCAATGTATAGATAATAGCAGCATATTTGCTTTCTTAAACAGATTTTGAGGGTTACTTCATGAGGAAAAAAATAATATACAAGGACAAGAACTTCTTTAAAAAGAAAAAGAAAAAAGTTTAAGACTATTATAAACTACTTTTATAAAGTCATCTTTTTAAAAGTTGAGATACCAAAAAGTACATGGCACTTCAGCCATGAAAATAAAAAAGTTAATGCTCATCAAACTGACTGGCTACTCATCCACTCAAGCCCCTTGCATCAGAAACATGGAACAGACATGGCAATGACATACATAAGCTTAAAGTGTGGAAAACAAGAAAATACAGGGTCCTTCTTCTACCTGTAGTAATAGGCCTGTGGTAGAGACAAATGAGAGGCCAGTGTCACTTACAGCCTACTAATTAGGACAGAAAAAATATGAATGGTTCCAACTTAAGATATAAATTGTTTAAATCTTAACTATCTGTCTAAAAACCTATCCTCTATCCTCTCCTGGTACACTTGTCAAAATCTTAACCCCTAGTTCCCCAAAATAAGAAGGTGGGAATGAACACACATGGTAGACGATAGGGTTGGTGTAACATATCCAACATCCTAGGGGACGGGCAATGCTACTTTCTGCTGACATACAACCTCAAAAATGTCAGGTCTGGAATTAAGGTAGAACAAGATGCTTGTGAGGCATGGGAAGGGCTTGTGAAAAGACACCACAGCTACAAGAAGGGAAGAGAATCACTATAGTTCCCTATACACTTGAAATAACTGCCATGTACAGGGATGGACCAAGGTGGCAAAAACAGCCACACATCCCTCTCTTGCTGGAAATGTCCAAGGAACAAAGGAAAGAGCAATGGTGGCAGAGAAATCGTCCGGATGCAACCCTGGGTTTAAGAAAGACTACTCTAATACCACAGAGAACAACGCTTAACTTGAGAAAACCCTGAGTAAACTCAGAAAGTTTAAATGCCCCATCCAGCTTTCTGAAACAGCTGCTGCTCCATGAAAGCTATAGTCATGGACTACAGTAATGCAGAACTTTTCCAGTCTCATTTTCCCAACAGCTAGAGACGTAAACAGAAGCTTCAATATTATGGGATTCATAACATTCAAAGAAAATGGGCAAATGATTAGTACACAAGCTAATTACATTTTGAAAAAGAAATTTCTGCAAAGAAAAAGAAAAGGCAATTATTTCTAATTTATACTATCATTACCAATACCCAATTAGATTTGGATTTTAAAAAATGATTCCCAAGAGAATTCCGGTAACGCACCACCCTGGCTGAGCAGGTTCTCTTAATGCTGCTCTTTAACACCACGGTTACAAACATATTGTTACACTGTCATCACGGCAGCATTACAATGAAACGTTCTTCCCCATGGGGCACCCAGGCAGCACAGTCTGACAAGGGACTAAATTCTGCAGTCAGATGACTCTGCACATGAATGTATAATGTTCCACAACACCATTAAGGACCACCAATTTTCATCTAACACTTTTTGTCAAACCTTATTTTTGGAGATTGAATCTGAAGCTCCCAGTAATGACTGAATGCAAGCTGACAAGGCTTCCTGGGATAATCCTTGGAACACTGCCCTCTGGTGGAATAAAAAAAAAAGTCTATAAGTATTGCTACAACATTGAAAAACAAGAAAATGTAATATGAAGTTTAAAAAAACAACAACAACTTTCCTCCAGCACCTGATTTTTAAAATGAATGACAAGGATGAGACATATGAATATCACTGACTAAAAAATCCTGGACTTAAGTTTTCCGCTCTACTACTTTCTAGCTATGAGATCTTCAGCAACCCATTCTCCATCTCTGGGTTTCCATTTCCTTTTCCATTAAATGAAGGAATTTAATTATCTGATTAAGTCCCTTCAACTCTAACAGAATGATTCTGCAGTGTGTAACATTTAATAATTGCTATATTCTATGGCATGGTACTGTTTCTTCCAATTAACAAAGAGCATACAAATCTATTCTGGAATAAAATCCCTGAAACTGGTTTGATACTCAAATCAAATCTGATGTAAAGGAATAACTTAAGTAATTATTCAAGTAATGAGTCATTTTCTAAATTCAACAGAAGGTGCTCTTCCTCACTAGTGTCTCTTGCAAGTGCTCAGCTAGAAAGAAGGGGTAATGGTGATGTGAGGAGAAGGAGGGGAATCAGAGTTTCTTGCAGCTAACAAGAGCTACAGAGCTACAAGCTGTGATCTGCTCTTAGGGACAAAACTTTCTGCTCATTCCTCAAGCAAAGATTTCCACACTTGGCTGCCCTCCAACCTCCAAGCTCCGGTGAGCAGGCAACACTTATTTCCACAAATGAATACGTAAATGCAGCTGCATGGATTGTAATATAAAATACATGATAGCCAACTCTGTCAATAATCATACAAACATCCGTTTTCTGACTCTTCCTTCCCACCCTATCACAGAAGCTAGGTGAGGATGAAAACAGCCAAGCCTCTCATTAGAAAGGATCTTCAGCAAGAAACCCGGGCACCTCTAACACAGCAGGAAATGATCTGATTCCAGTTCCAGGAAGACCCAGAAGCTAGGAAAAAGACTTTTCCAACAGTGCTACAAGACTACCAATCATAGGCAACAAGAATGACGAGGGGGAAAAGGTATATAACTAGACCATTTTTCTATTCTACTCCCATGGAACAACTCTGTACTTTCC
The DNA here is from genome assembly GCF_003287225.1 of Phascolarctos cinereus. Lineage (NCBI taxonomy): Eukaryota > Metazoa > Chordata > Mammalia > Diprotodontia > Phascolarctidae > Phascolarctos > Phascolarctos cinereus. The sequence goes on from NW_027556180.1 coordinate 87,988,286, forward strand.
CCAGTTTCAAGGACTCTAAGCCCTCAGACATTTCCAAGGAATAAAGGTGATCACAGGAAGCCCCTACCAGCCAGGAAACTACTCACTATTCACACACATTATTCTTAAGCACCAATGGAACTTGCCCAACTACTTCTTTCTATGACTAGGTCATCATCTAAGTCTTTTTATTTTAAATGTGACTGAGACTGATGTCAACACATGTAACTATAAATTTAAATATATAAAAATGTTATTAAACTACTTCATATTTTTAAAAATTATTAGTTTTGCAGATTATAGCATTAAATAAAATGAATCTTGAGGAATTGCAATCACTTCACTACACAGAATGTTTTAAAATAATTAAGTTGGCTACCTTCAAAAACATGTAACTAAACCTCCTCATCTCTGAATACTGAACAATTTGGGGTTTTAAGAGCTACCTGTTAAAAATGCTGATTCAAGGTGAGTACCATTTGGGTCTAAATTAGTAGCATTATTTCTAACTATTTAAATCAGACAGATGAGTCTGAAAAATTACTTCTCTTTTACATGGATTTCTGTAACTATAAATATACAATGCTGAAAAGAAACAAAAGCTAGAGAAAGAATACTGGACAGGGAGTCAAAAGACTTAGATTCTAACCCTGGTTCTGTTAACTAGTTATGTAACTTCAGGCAGGTGTCAACATGTATTTTGGTTTCCTCATCTAGAAATTAAAAAGTTAAGAAAACTAAACGGCCCTCCTAATTCCCAATACCCTAGGATGTTATGATACTGACAAAATACTGCTCTAAGCTCTGAGAACAAAGTTCAAAATCAGTTATTTCAAATGGCAGAAAATATGAAATATAAAGAAATTAAAGTTTCCATACGTACATCTATGCATCTGTATAGCTTAGAGAGACATACGAGAGTCCTTCGAACAGTGGGATACCACATTCCATGAAGATCTGCTGGTGAAATTGTGGCCTGTGGTCTAGGATTGAAAGAGTCTCCTGTGCCTAAGGACCAAACATAAAACAGTCACTCAAATTTCTTAATTGTGAACGTCTGTCTTAGAAGAATCATTTAATAAGACACTTAAGGGAGCTTCATTTGTTCTCAGGCTAACAGGAAGTGCAAATTGGAACAAAGTTTCATTTTTAATCAGCAACTGTACCAAGGAATGGCAAATTTTGTCAGTATTAACATATTAAAATGAAACACTCATGAAAACATACAGGATTCATGATAAATACACTGCCCACAAATTGTCCCCCACTCTTGAACACTTTTCTCCCCAAAAGTACACTGATAATTAATGAGTTCAATAGTCTTAATGAGTCACTCTTCATAAATTATCATTTGCCATAAGCCAGTATCTATTTTCAAAGCCGAATAAGAATTAGAATCAGACATAGGCAACATAGGCCCCAATATGCAAAAGGGAGCAAGGAGGGGTACAATAAGGGACACTTTTTAATGCCCCAAAATTCCCTTTTTCAAGTTACTCAGGTATGGACTTTTATCTAAGTCACTAGTTACTTACTGGTTACAACAAAACCACTAAGAAGTTGGCTGTTGGCAGTAATACAGGGGCAAATGCAATCGGGGGGGGGGGCGCAATGCAATCTTTAAACCTTGTCTGTGGCTCACAAAAGCTTTTTCCTAGGCTCTGCTGAAAAGGTCATATACACATATAAATAAATGGATGAGTAATGGACAATTTTTGAAAATAAAAAAGAGACAACAATATACTATTTTGAGAATGTATTTTTTAAATGTTATTACATTTATTCGACAGCATCTATTAAACACCTACTATGACCACACCTTGTGTTAGGTAATGAAGATGTAAAGAAGAAACAAAACCAGTCCCTGCCCTGACATTCTATGGAGGAACAAAAACAATCTATACACAGATAAGTAAATACAAAATATATACAACATAGCATGAGGTAGGGTAAAGATCCTAACAACTGGGGAAAAGAGGAAAGGCCCTTCGAGCCAAACCTTGTAGGCAGCTAGGGATCCTGAGAGAAGGGGCTGAGGAAGCTAGATGTCTTAGGCGGTATTGATACTACTGCTAATCTCATTGAATGGCATTGTCATAAAATTCACAACACACAGCAAGGATTTTCCTTGGCTACTGGTATATCTGGCACTTTTGAACAAACACTGCATGTCACTAATCACAATAACTTCACATTTTATAGGTCTTCTTAAAGTCACTCCGAAATAACGTCTTCCCAACTCTCAGGCTGAATAATACTACTGAAAGGCTAGAAAAGTTTTAGAAAAACTCTAGAGTAGTGAATGTTTAGAAGACTGCAAGCTACAAGCAATTTTTACGTGTTAATTCTGATTCATGCAGAATCACCTCTACAAAACAAACCACAAAAAACAATGTGCCCTTGAAACAAAGGTTTGTTGAAGTGACTACATACATATTTTCAGTTAGCTGTTAGCCTATTTGTGTACTGATGTGCTTCTCAGTTTAGCATGTGGGCTCAGAGCACTGCAGAGCAGTCAAGGAAGATGCCCAGCTGCTACCCTCGCCCCCCGTCTCTCTGACACACCCAAGAAGTAACAGTAATAATAAGGATGCTGAGGTCCGAAGTCAAGGCTCTTCTCATGACATCGTGCTGCTGCTGCTACTGCTGCTCATCCACTTAGCTTCCTCACTCTTCTGTTGACAGAGAAACCACCAAATATGTTTCCAAACATACCAGGTTTATTCAGGCTGTTAGATTGTGTGTCTTCTAACCGAACATCCGAAAATGAGGCTTCTGAGGGTACCTTCTTTTGTTCATCTTTTAAACTCTGTGCAATTTGCTGTAGAAAAAATAAAGGAACACACCATTAAAATGGTGCTTTTGGCAAAGCTCAGAACATTGGATAGTCTGTTTTGTTACTATATAAAAAGTATGACAGTAAAATAAACTGGCTTAGAGTAGGAAATAAATAATATAATAAATAAATAATAAAAAAAGAAGTTAAGTCATACAGATGTCGTCAATATTCTCTCAGAAAAACATACAGGAATTTTACTTAATTTCAAAACACTGACTCAATCTGCTGAAGTTTCATTAAATACACCTAATAGATCTAAAAAATATAGTTTCCAATTTTAACTTTGTAAAATGAACATGCAAATATGAAACATGGCAAAATTAAAAAGTGTACTCTGTGAGCATAAAGTCGACCAATCCAAAATTTGATATTTCCCCTCCCACACTATGAAGGTAATTTTAATACGCAAAGTTTTAGAAGTTCTGATGCAAAGCAACTGTTTTTCTTTAAAGGTAAGCTGCTATAATCATACTTATGTTTACAGTTTTCTAAACACCCTATAAAGGCAACACATGATTATTACACCTTTTCTCTAGCACCTAAAAAGAATTGCAGTATGCACAGATCCCTAACTACTGGGTTAATAGTGATGATTCCAACAAATTACATTGAATGTGGTTTATGGAGGTTGAGTGTTTGGCACATAATAAGTATTTAATAAATGCTTTTTCATTCAATAATGATATACAAAGTAAATTAAAACAGGAAGAAAGCTGCTGATCTACTGCCAAGGAGCTAGGAAAACTGCCTGACCCACAGATTTTACCTCTATTCTTATGCCAACTATCTCAGAGATGGCTGCTTTTCACAGAGGTACTAGGAGAAAAAGGAAGGGATAGTAAAACCTGAGCTAAAGTCAACAACTGGAGTTATCTACTAGGGAGCAATACCATAAGCTTTTGTAGGGCAAACAGCAGTAAAGCAAAGATGCCTACTCTCACACTATTATTTTATGTAATTCTGGTAATGCTAGCTATAGAGAAGGGAACCAAATTAAATGTATTGACTTTGGCAAAAAGGAGTTAACCCTATCTTGCAAGTGTCATGATAGAATACCTAGAAAATCCCAGAAATACAAGTTTATTCTTTAATTATTTTTATGTTTCACAACTACAGAGAATGAAGATTTTATCTAATGAATACAGGTGATCATAAAAAACAGATAAATAAAAAGTTTTTGCACTGTGGAGTGGGAAAAACATTTGCATCAAATATCACTAATCAAAGTTTGATAGCCAAGACAGATAAGAGATCAACCCAAGAGCTAAGAGCAATTCCCCAACAGATAAATAACCAAAAGATATGAAGTTTTCAAAAGAATTGGAAACTATTAACAACCCTATGAAAGGCTGTTCCAAATCACGAATAACAAAGAGACATAAAAGTCAAAACAACTCTGAGGTTACCCCAAAAAATTATCAAAAGATGACCAAAAGAAAAAGTTGAGATTAGAACGGCTGTGAGGAAAAAAAAGGCACACTAACAATATTCTGTTGATTGAACTGTAAACTGATCCAACCATTCTCAATAGCAATGTAAAATAATGCAAGAAAAATAACTAAACTGTTTGTACCCTTAGGCTCAGCAATTCTACTCAAGGGAAAACACTCTACTTCAGGAACAAAGATATAATATATACCAAAATATTCATAGCAGAACTATTTTTGAAAGCAAAGAACTGAGAACAAAGATGGGTATATGGTAATTGGGGAATGAGTGGAAGAAAAACTGCTGTAGGTGAATGAAATGGAATAAGAGTGTGCCTTAAGAAATGACATATATGAAAAATTCAGAAAAATATAGTAAGATTTGTATGGACTGATGTAAAGTGAAGTAAGTAGAACCTAAAGAACAATATACACGATGACTAAAATAATACAAATGAAAAAATTTAAAGGAAACTGAAATTCTGAGTAACTGCAAAACCTAAACAAAGTTCTCAGAAAACAGATAATAAACCATACCCTTTCCCACTTCTTCACAGAACAGACCAGTGGCTACTAGCTAAGCATGTTGTCCACACTGTTGGATGTAATTATTGGGTATTTCTGCTTGTTATTTCTTTGTTACGAAATAGGGTTCAAATTGAAATACCCATCCTATACCTTCAATCAATAAATACTTATTAAACTCCTGCTATGTGCCAGACACTGTGCTATAAAACCTGGGAATAAGAGGCAAAAGACAGTCTTGCTCTCAAGGAGCTTACTGTCTGATGGGGGGAAATAACATCAAAACAAATACACAAAGCAAGCTATAGGTAGCATAAATATATAGGATAAAAATAGAGGAAATAATTGAAAGAAGGAAGCACTGAAATTAAGGGGGGTTCGGGAAGGCTTCCTGTAGAAGGTGAGATTTTAGCTGGTACTTAAAGGAAGCCAGGGAGGTCAGTAATCAGAACAGAGGAGGGAGAACGTTCCAGGCTTTGGAGACAGTCAGAAAAAATACCTGGAGCTGAGAGATGGAGAGTCTTGTTTGTGGAACAGCCAGGAAGCCAACCTCACTAGATCAAAGTGTTCAGTAGTGAGGCCTAAAAAGACTACAAACATAGGAGGCTGCTAGGTTATAAAGCACTTTCAATGCCAAAGTACTGTGCGTTTGTTTCTGGGGGCAACCGGGAACCACTGGAGCTTACTGGGTAGGGGGGTAACATGATCAGACCAGCGCTTTGGGAAAATCACTTTGGTGGCTGAATGGAGGATAGGTTAGAGTGGGGAGAGACGTAAAGCAGGTAGACCCACCAGCAGGCTACAGTAATAGTCCAGGCATGAGGTGATGAGGGCCTGAACCAGAGTGTTGGAGGTGTCGGAGGAGAGAAGGGAGCAGATTAGAGAGATTTTATAAAGGTGAAATCTTCAGGTCTCAGAAAACACCTTGGATATGGGAGTGGGTGATAGTTGTGAGCATGGGGACTGGGTGGATGGTGTTACCCCACATTGAGTTTAAGATGTCTACTGGACATCCAGTTCAAGATGGCAAAAAGGCAGATGCAGATGTAAAACTGGAGGTCAACAGAGAGGGACAGTAAAGGTAGATCTGAGAATCGTCAGCAGAGAGATGGTAATTAAATCTAAGGAAGCTAATGAGAAAACCAAGTGAAGCAGTATAATGGGAGAAAAGAAGGGCCCAGAAGAGAAGTCTGAGGGACACCTACAATCATAGGATATGATCTGGAAGATCTAGCAAAGGAGACAGAGAAGGAGTGCTCAGATAGGTAGGAGGAAAACCAGGAGAGAGTGGTGTCCTGAAAACCTAGAGAAAAGAAAACATCAAGGAGTGATCAAGAGTGTAAATGACTGCAGGGAAGTTAAGGTGAATGAATCTGAGAAAAGGCCACCACATTTGGCAACTAAGAGATCATTAGCAACTTTGGAGAGAATAGTTTTGGTGCAATGATAAGGCCAAAAACCAGACTATAAGGGCTTAAGAAGAGAATGAGAGGAGAGAAAGTAGGGACACCTAGAGTGATTAAAAGGAAAAAGCAAACAAACTTTATTTTTAAAATAAGAGTATGGATGGCTGAACATACCTACCACAGGAAACACAAACCAAATTTATTCTCCTGAAAGTGAGATATCTAAACCAAAAATTATATCAATACAGACTGCCCAAAATACTAAACATATCATCACTCAGTAGATGAAAAGCACAAGTTCATCACATTTTATACGGAAAGAAAAATACAGTAAGTTCAGTGCCTAGCTCATAGCAGGTGATTACAAAATTCTTGTTCTACAAAACCCTTCTTGATCCCATAAGTGCTAGTGGCCTCCTTCCTAATACTACCCTGTATTTATTCTGTATATGCTTATATATGTACATAAAGTCTCATCTTATAGAATGGAAGCTCCTTGAGGGCAGAGACTTTTCGATTTTGTCTTTGTAACCCCAGTGTTTTGCATAGTACTGGCAGAGAATAAGCGATCAACAAATGATGATCGACTGAACAAGTAAATGGGTTTCAAGGTACTTTCATATATATATATATATATCATCTCCCATTTGATCCAGTAACAATACTGCACAACAAATAAATCACATATTTTATTGGCAAGGCATTATGACACAGTGGGAAAAAACATTGGACATGGGCTAAAATCTCACTTAGACTTCAAGTATTCAAACTAATCTGTGTATCACTCTTAACACCACCACCAAGTCTGGTATTGCACTAAAAACTCTACATTAACTAGCACTCTTAACATCGATAACATAATTATAAATAATGTTCATAATAATCTTAAAGCACTACAAGATCCTGATCTAATTCTTTGAAAATCTGTAAACTGTATATGACATTTATGGTATTTCTCCATGAAACAGTATCTGCCAAATGTGCAATTCAATTCAACAAACATTTACTTGGCAACTGTGATGTTCAGAGCATTGTATTAGGACAATGGGAATGACCAAATTCAGATAAAATACAATTCTCGTGTGATACCTCAGTGATATCCAAGCAGCACCAAAAGTCATTAGAACACACAGAGAGAAGAGTGTTTGATTAAAGCAATACAAAACTATCATTGCTCAATGCTCAATTTTCAATATTACACTGTAGCACAGTGCCAAAGTTACAGACAAAAATAGCTCTGAAAGGGAAAAGGACATAACTGGTAAAGTGAAAGGTAAATGGAAACCCTGAATGGGGCTTCCTGTCCTCCATCTCCATGTAATGCCTATAATTCCCCTCCTATTACTCAATATAATTCTTCTAAGCACTATTGTTAGCCCTGACTTTCCTTCTCAAAATCTATATATGAAACACTCATCTGCTAGGGGGGTTATTCATCTACACTATGTATATGTTTTCTTCCACTGTTTTTCCTAAGCCAAAAGGGCTTGTTCAAAAGATGATAATAAGGGTACACTTAAAGATGTTTTCTCAAAAAATATTTCATTTTCAGATAAAATTTTAGCGGACTATTCTCTACATGTTCAGTGTCATTTAAAAACTAGACAGGGATTGGAGTTACACAGCTTTTAGAAAGTCTCGATAAGCAAATTCCCTTCAAAGTAAAGAATATATTCAGGTTCCAGAGATTTCTTTTCTCCCCTCAGTTCAAATTCTAGGAAGCATGTTCTTGTTATAATGCTAAATATACAGTGTTCACACTCAAATTTAGGGTTTTTTCAGGCTTAAGTATACTTAAAAAAATAATCTCTCTACTATATTGTAGCAAAACTTGAGAAATCTTATCTAATTTGATTAGCCTATTATACTCCTCTACATGAGTACTTGGCTCTATTCAGCAGACTTATTACTGCATCCCTTCTCTTGCAGTAGAGTTCCTCAAAACCAGAAGAGCTTCTTCCTTCCTTCCTAACCATCCAAATCCTAACTCTATATCCTTCCTTCCTAGCTATTCAAATCCTACTCTATAGCTCTACCTCCAAGTCACCTTTCAAACTAATGGTAATTAACAAAGAAATAAGAGAAGGTTCTTGAATTTCACAAAGGTTCTGGAGACAGACATGGAAATCACCAACTTTTATGATCCTTTCCTCTCCAGCTTTAGTTCTGACTCTTGTACTTCACCACCTTCTCACCTGACTCAGCTTCTGCCTTCCTACTCTGGAAATTATCTCCCCCACCGTGGCCTCCTTACCCCAAAGACCCCTCCTCCCCTCAGTCTCCTTCCTAGGGCCCAGGCCAGCCATCAATTATTGCTTTCCTAGCTCCTCCTTCCATGCTTCAAACCACTCTAATACACACCAATCCCAACTCAACTCCCTTTTATGTCATTTCATTAGAACTTAAGCTCCCTGAGGGCAGGGACTGTCTTCCCTTTCATTTACGTTGGTATCTCCAGTGCCTTAGTTGGTATCTCCACATGTGGCCTCGAGGCCACAGGTTTCCCACTCCTGGTCTAGGCACTGTGCCTGGACATACAAAGACAAGAAAAAATAGCCCCCGCCCTCACAATCTAATGGGGGATATGATATGGCAATAGCTACGTACGTACATACATACATACATACATACATACATGACATATAGAGAGTGGAAAATCCAAAAGGGAAGGCTTGAGAAGCTGGAGTCACAGAGGAAGATTACGTGCAGGAGGTAGGATTTGAGCCAAGTCTTGAAGGAAGCCAAGAAGATCTAAGAGGTAAAGGTGAAGGGGCAAAGCATTCCAAACATGGGGGTGGAAGGGGAGCCAATGCAAATGGAAACCAGCAATAGAGCGTCATGTTCAAGTGTTAGAGGTCAGTGGTACAAGTTCATAAGAATGAGTGGAAGGGAGTAAAGCTTAAGAAGGCTGGAGCGGTAGGAAGGGGCCATGTTATAAAGGGCTTTTAAAGCCAAACAAAAAAGTTTATAAGTGATCCTCAAGGAGGCAGCCACTGGAGCTCGGCTGGGGGAATGGACAAGCTTCTATAAACTCAAGTGATCTACAAGGAGGAGAGAATGTTCCCTCTCCCTGCACAAGGAGAGAGTGGTACTGCATTGCTAGCCATGGTCCTTGTGGCCATGCAGAACTGGCAGTATTCTCTCATTAGCAAAGTGGTGACTTCTACAGATCCACAAGACTGCTTCTCTACTGCTCTACAGAGCAGGCCAGAGAACTTCTGGAGCCAGCAATCACATGGATCACTGAACTGTTTTGGGGTGAAATGTATGTTCCCTAGTGTGAAGGGAAGAACTGAGCAAAAAATGCATAAAAACATGTTGGAAGAAAGACAATACAGTCTAGAGGATTTCTACTGAGCTCACTCAAATAGCCTGATATTATTTTTTTAGAATCTGATTTCACATACTTAATATCAGGTTTACCTTGACAGTACATCTGTGTGACAACTAAAAGGAAAAGGCCTGTCTCATGGTAAGCTACTACATTAAAAAATGAAATGAAGGATAAATTAAAAGTCTTACCTCCATCATGACTAACTTATCAGGATAAGCCAGGTCTCCTGGGGCTGGTTTGTAGCCAGCAATGTCCGTCTGAATGTAAATGTGAGTCCGATAGACCAGTCGTTCTTGTACATCTTCCAACATCTGTTTTACTCCAGCTGCAAACGCCCCAAGCTGTTCAGCTGATAAAGACAAATGAAAACTTCTAAAACAATTTACTAAATCATTCAGATAAACAATATACACCACTTGGCAGAAAACCTCTTTCAAAAGACTATGGTTCTATTCCCTTTTACTATGCCTCACTCCAGTGACCTCAAGGAAAGTCACTGAATACCCTTAACTATTTTAAAAAGTGATTAAACTGGCTGACAGACCTCCTTACAAAAATGTAGTGAAAAGTCATTCTTTTAGTAACAATACAGCTTTGCAGCTAAACGGCATTTTATTGCCTTTCACAGCTCTCTTATACCCCATTTGATCATCATACCAACTCTTAAACTACACAGAAAAGTTGCTGTTCTCCTCATTTTGTAGAAGATCAAAGAGGCTCAGTGATCTAGTTAATGACAAAGCAGGGACTCAAATTCAGATTCTTCTGACTCCTAGTCTAACAGCATTTGTACTTTAAACTCCTTAAAGAGAATCAAGCAATTAACAATTATGTATAAAGCACCTATTATTTGCCAGTCACTTGGCTACACTGTGCTAGTCACTTGGGATACAGATATGATGAATGAAAGAAGCCCTTCACACAAGGAAAGTATATTCTAAAAGAGGAGACAACAAGGACAAACAGACATACATACAGAATGAATACAAATAAATACAAAATACAACGTGTCCTAAAAGTCTTAATGTAGTCTTAAGCTTTAAAAATTTCAGAAGTATAAATGCTACAAACTTACAAAAAGTGACATTTAAAAAGTTAATTTAAATGTTTTAAATATTAATTTCTTATTAAAATTCAAAACCACCACCATGTATACATCTGTGATATGGTATATACACATCACTCTAGCTGATTTTCCAAGTTTGTAAAAACTTTCATCAGCAGTTGCTGCTCAGTGACTTAAAGAATACATCTGTCCTAGCCTTAAAATCATTCAGAGAAGGAGGTCTTGATGCATACACAACAGTTTTGAAGTGATTCCCCCCAAAAAAGTCTAATTAATGGAGATAAATCAGGTGGCAAACAAAGGTAGCTTCTCCACTGATCCACTGCTTCTGAGAAAATGTCATCCAGAAACTACAACATATGCAATGCATAACAGAGTGCCTATCTTGTGAAAATGAAAATTTTATTACTCAAAATTCACAAAACTAAGTGTAAAAGAAAATTTAAATAAACTTTCAAAATTATGTGGGGGGTTTTTTAAGTTTGTAGCATTATACTTCTGAAGTTATCAAAGATGAAAACTGCACTAAGACTTCTGGGAAACTAGTTAAATACAAGGTACCCTGAGGAAAGATTATAAAAAGGGAATTATAAGTGAAGGGAATTAATTAATTATAAATTATATAATTAATTATAAAAAATTATGAGGAAGAGGGGAGCAGAGAGTGCATTGCAGGTAGAGGGGACAACTGGTCACAGGCACCAAGAGGGAGGTGAGGAATAGAAAGTAGACCAGCGTGACTGGACTGAAGAATGTGGGAGAAGGAGGAGGAGGAATGTACAATGGGGTTGTAATGAGAGCTAAAGCAAGACTGTGGAGAGTTTTATTTTACAGAAAGACAGAGTTTATATTTTATCCTAGAGGGAATAGAAAACCACTGAAGCTGACCAAGAAGGCTGTGACATGATCAGGTCTATGTTTAAGGAAAATCACCTTGGCATGAGGGCAGAAGATGAACTGGAGTGGTGTGAGATTTGAGGCATGGAGGCCAATTAGCATGCCATTGCAATAACATGGGGAAGAGGGCTTGAAATAAGGCAGTAGCCGTATGAATAGAGAGAAAGGGAGGCTGAAAGATAAGACATACTATGGAAGTAGAAAAACAAGATTTGGCAACTGACTGGATCTGTAAGATCATCAGGAAGAGTGATGAGTCAAGGATATGCCACGGTTATGACCCTAAGAGACTGGAAGAATGGTAGTGTCTTAGAAAGAGGGAAATTTGGAAGGGGAGCGGGTGTGGAGGGGGAAATAATGAAGTGTTTTGGACATACATACTGAGTCTGAGATGTTTTCTTGAGAAAGGAATAAAGGAAAAATGAGAAACAAGACAAAGGATGAGGAAGCTTTTAAGGACAGCATACCTATTACATCTCTTAAGGGCAGCCTGGATAGGGGAAAAAAATCTCTAGGAATAAAACGATCACTTGTGAGGTATTCAACCAAAATCGCAGGACAGCATTAAGAAAATTAGCTTTTCCAAGCCACAGAGAAATGCAATGCCCTCAAAAATTTGTCACTTGGATGCATACTTCAATTCCAAAGTATGACTTCCTCCTTTGCGTAATTTGAAAAAAGGTACACTGTGTACCTGTGAGAACTCTAGCTTTTACCATGTTTCTCTGTTCAGGCAGCTTCTTGGAAATGAAGTATTGTACCAAAATGCCCAATCCAAAATGTCAATCCCACCTAAGAGACTAATTTTTAAGTGTATTTAAAATATGTCAAGTACGTTTTTCCTTTATTATTTGCCTAAATTTTAATCCATGTCACATAGACCCCAAAAAGAAAAGTAATCATTCAAATTTTACTACCAAACTAACCCAAAACAGAAATAAACTTCTTATGCAATCAAGACATTACCGCCCTCTCCTGACAATGCCTTGAAACACAAATTCAGATCTAACTGGGCCCCATCTGACACCATATCACAAAGGACCAAAGTACTGAGAGAGACCTCAGAAATGATCTAACCTCTTATCTTATAGATACATAAACTGAGATAAAGACAGATTATATGGTCTCCCCACGGTCACAAAGCTAGTTAGTGGCAGGTTCCTTAATTCATGGCTCAGTACTCTACTAATTCATTTGTAAAAATAAACTCAGAAGTAACCTAAATATTATGTAATAGTTGTATTTTTAAAAATCAACCAAATTTCCAAAATGTTAAATATAAGAGCTACTCAAAAAAACTCGTCATCTACACCATGTAAAAAACTTGCTGTTTCACTTGTTCATAAAAAAAAATTGAAAATTTGATTTTTTCTTGTGAATTACCATTGTTCTGTACGTGATCCTCAAGCACCTCATTTTTAAGAATTCCACAAAGTTCAGACAGAGTCTCCAAGTGAATAACATGAATGATCAATGGCCTGAAGACATCATACAAGGACACACACAGTTTCTCCAAAAGTTCACTACAATAAAAAAGAATGACATTTATTAAAAGCAACATTTCCAGGAAACCATAATAGTACTTAAGATAACAAAACCATAAGAAGTTTAATGGTTAATTTAAGCATGAATAAAGAAGCTTTCTCCATTTGGAAAATTTTTTCCTATCAATAATCCACAATAATACATGAGAGCAGTTTTGAGGAATCTTAAAAATGTATTATAACAGCTTAGAACCAATTTGCATGGCTTAGAAGCCAATAAAATTTAACTACCCTAAAAACCATGTCCTCATAAAAAATGCAATTTATTTTATTCTATATTTTTTACTTTTCAATAGGATGAAAATATTTTCAAAAGAATAATATTTGCTTCCCCATATTCTATTTCACAGTGAATAAAACAGTATCACTCTGTATGTGAAAGCCATCTTCACCCTTAAGTTATTCATCACTATAATGTGGAAGGAACTTCTGAGACCAACTCCACCATGGAGTTCTACTCCATAATCTGTAAGTAAGGGAAGTTAGAGAAATTAAAAGCCAGCTAATTAATGGCAGAACAGAGACCAAAACAGTGACCTAGTTCTTAACAGATCTCTTTCTTTCCACAATACAATACAACACCTCTCTAAGTAGCCAGTGAGCCAATCAAAAAGCATTTGTACACAATAAACAGCTTAGAAAACAGCTTGAGTTTTTTTGATTTTTTTCTTATGTACTGCTTGTCTCAGGAAGACAATGGTCCCAATCATCTCCCTCTCAATCCAGCACTAAATGTTTAGTCACAAAAGGAAAAGGAAAATTTTCTGCAATTTAAAAGCATAATTCTCCTTAGCTGTGACACTCAATTATGAGCATCAGAACAGGTAGTTCTCAATTTATGTGAGGCCCCTGGAATGTCCCACATTAAAACTTGCAAGCAAAATGTTAAAATCTATTTACCACCTACTCTAATTTTGACGTTGGTTTTGTGAAAAATTCATTGTAAAGCTGGTGTTCATCTTGACACACATGAACCATGAAGGCACAGCCACTGCGAACCTATAATCAACAAAGGTGACAAATTACTAAAAAGAAATACAATATTTCTAATATTACAAAGTTTTTATCATCAAACTCAAGTGTGATCTTTATTAAAAACCTATTCACATATGAACAGGCAGTTTTAAGATAAAGAAATTAAAGCCATCTATAGCCACATGAAAAAATGCTCTAAATCACTTTTGATTAGAGAAATGCAAATCAAACCAACTCTGAGGTACCACATCACACCTATCAGATTGGCTAACATGACAAAACAGGAAAATGATAAATATTGGAGAAGATGGTAAAATTAGAACACTAATACATTGTTGGTGGAGTTGTGAACTAATCCAACCACTTTGGAGAGCAATCTGGAACTATGCCCAAAGGGCTATAAAAACATGCACACCCTTTGACCCAGCAATAGCACTTTTAGGGCTATACCCCAAACAGATCACACAAATGGGAAAAGGACCTGCACGTACAAAAATATCTATAGCAGCTCTTTTTGTGGTGGCAAAGAATTGGAAATTGAGAGGACGCCCATTAACTGGGGAATGGCTGAACAAGTTGAGGTATATGAATGTAATGGAATACCACTGTGCTATAAGAAATGATCAGCAAGCAGACTTCAGAAAAACCTGGAAAGACTTGTATGGACTGATGCTGAGTGAAGTGAGCAGAACCAGGAGAACATTGTACACAGTAACAGCCACACTGTTTGATGACTAACTTTGATAGACTTAGTTCTTCTCAGCAATGCAAAGATCTAAGACATGCCCAAAAGTCTCATGATAGAAAATGCTATCCACATCCAGAGAAAGAACTATAGAGCCTGAATACAGATGTAAGCATACTATTTGCACTTTTTTTTCCTTGTTTTATTTTCTTTCTTCTTTCCTGTGGTTCCTCCTATTGATTCTAATTCTTCTTTACAACATGACTAATGTGAAAACATGTTTAAAAGGAATGTATATGTAAAGTCTATATCAGATTGCATGCCATCTTGGAGAAGGAGGTTGGGAGGGAAGGGGAGAAAATTAAAAAAGGAAGGAAGAAAGGAAGGAAGGAAGGAAGGAAGGAAGGAAGGAAGGAAGGAAGGAAGGAAGGAAGGAAGGAAGGAAGGAAGGAAGGAAGGAAGGAAGGAAGGAAGACCTATTCATGGAATTTTCCATTCCTTTATTTAAAATCACAATAAGCAGAAACACTGCTACAGTAAAAGAAGGAAAACCTAAAGTTTAACTGTCAATGACATTCATCTAAAAGGTTCAGAAAGCACAATCTCGAAAGGACCAATGTTTATTTACCTATTTCCATTTCCTGAAAACTAGTTTAGTGTGATAAGTTTGCCTCCTTCCATGTACACCCTACCTCCACATACATACACATACATACACACACACACACACACACACACACACACACACACACACACACACACACACACACACACACAAAAACACACCCCTCTCTACTCTTTCAGAAAGTTAAATGGCAATTCAGATTATCTATAGGTCAGGGAAAATTAAGTAAACATGTCTAGATTAGAAAAGAGAAAAGAAGTCTGACGTATTTTTACACATGAGGTCAAAAATGATCTACACAGATATAACCTTAAGAGGCTTCACTTGGAAGAAATTATAAGATAAAGTTAGATTCTTACCAAGGCACAATGATCTCTGTTGTTCTGACTTGTTAACTCAGTTACAGTACTAGTAATACTAGGGCCCAGCAGAAGCTCCCTTTGATCAAGGTAGCACTGATGGATTTCATTTAAAAGTTGTTGGTATCTAACAAAAAGAAAAAAATTTTCTCAATTTAATATTTTTACTTCAGGTATCAAATTTCATTTAAGATTCATGAGTATATCGTTCATTTCAACTCCAAAAGGCACTGAAAGAGAACAAACATAAAATATAAAGTTTTGATTCAGGGTGCTAAACTTGTATTCAATACCTAAATATATTTTTCCCATTACAGAAAAAAAAAGTTAAATTTCTAAAACATGTTTGAAAAACTGCAAGGTCATCCCTCAGTTACCTACACTACAGGAACATTTATATGAACAGTTAAAAAAAAAAACACAAGTACTCTGCCAAGCTGCTCTTTACAGCAAAGAACTACTCTGGAGAATTCACTCAGAGCACTGTTCACTAACTGTGGAATACAACTGGCAGGAAATAGCCCATTTTCCTTGTCAGCTGACTAGCTAAACCTTCAATGTGGCCCTATTTCCTCAAAATAAATTTCCATAATGCAGAAAACAGAGCCACGGTCCTAGGCCAGGTTCCCATTAATAAACAACCAGGAAGGAAACAGTGTTTAAAACTACAACACTCCCAGATTAGTAGATACTCCAAAAACTGAATGACTTCTATTTACTTACTCTGGTATTTTCTCAGATCGTTGCTCTACTTGTTCAATGAGAGTCTACAGTTAAAAGAAAAAGGAGAAACATAAATACCAGAGCTAGTCAATATCACGATTCAATTACCTTCTTTTTATACAACTGAAATGGTTACCATCAATATTCTTGTAAATAACTGTCAGCAAACTTACTCTGACTTTGGGAGCAGCAGCTCGAAATTTTACATAAAATAGAGTGAAGGCATTGTCTGAATTTGGCACAGATGAAGGATCCTAAAGAAATAAGTGGAACAGGAAGAAAGAGAGACATTAAAATAATTAGCAAAAAGTAATTCTTCAAATAGTGAATATATGATGATCCTTCCTATTGCTACTTTTGTCTATGTGCCCATAGAAAGCATCAACAATGACCCTCCAAAAAGAACAAAGTATGTTTTAACCAGAAGAGTTTTCAAACTTCAAATTAGAGTTTAGTTTGATTATGAAAACGTTGTCACCACTCCTACAGGGAAAATTCACAACATGAACAAATCACATCTACTAAGTTCACACTTGTAATATGTATGAAATGGACAATTCAAGGTAAAAGATGTATCAGGACAAACTGACTCACCCGTTTGATTAACTGACTTGTGAGATTCTGTAGTGTGTTCACAGTGTAAGTCTTCATAAGGTGCATAGCTTTAGAAAGGCATTGCTTAAACTTAAGTAAATATATAGGATAGTCTTTGAAATTAGGCTGAAAACAACAGAGAACATTTAATAACTAAAAAGAGTGGCAAAAAATTTTTTGTTGAGAATAAAAGCATCACTTCAGAAAAATCTAAGAGCCAAAACAGCACAAATTATTTATATAGCAACATATATTTTGACACAATATTGTTTCTCATACCACCATCCAAAGAAATAGTTAAGGGATTCAGTGATGTGTAGATGAGAAGGAGGAAGCGAAGATGGTACAGTATATGAGAAGGACCTAAATCTAGGGAGGAACTGCTCTCCCGTTCCCTAAATCCTAAAGGTTTCCAGAGAAATAGGACTGAGAATTCTAAAGTCAGCACCCTAAAAAAAACCACACATTCTGAAAGCAGCATGAATCTTCACAATAGACTTGTCCCCTGAGGAGGACACCTGAAAAGCCAAAAGTGCTCTTGTCTTCACTGCTAACAGCCATTAAAGACTGGGAAAAAATAAACACACAAGAGATATTTTTTTTTCTAGGAAATAAAAAAGTATTTAAGTGGGAAATTATAAAACAGTGCCTGTACGAGGCAGCACTAGTGGAATGAACACTGACCTCAGAAGTTATTCATCATACTTGGCTTCCAGTCCCAGCTTTGCGACTCACTAGCTGCACAACAACAGGCAAACTTATTTAAACTGTCAAGGCTTCAGCTTCCTCATCATTAAAACGAAAGGACTAGATTAAATGATCTCTAAGGTTTTTTTTCCCCCCAGCTCTAATAGTCTATCACTTTGTTTAATTATATGAAAATGAAGTAACTTACATGAGAAGAAATATACGTTATACAATCATCTAACTTAGCCAGCATGGGTATGAATCCTTCACTGTTCACAGACAACGTAGGGGAATTCAATTTCTTTAAAAGGAAAAAATAAATACATCAGTCTTGCTATACGAGAATAGGCAGGGAAAAAAGTTTTAAATTACATCACAGTAATGGTAGTAGTAATAAATCTCATTTATATAGTACTTTAAGGTTTGCAAAGCACCTTCCTCAGCTGTAACATTACTGTATTTCTCATCAAAATAAATCCTATTTAACTGCAAAAGTCTTTATAGCAGATTTTTAGAGTCAGTAAGGGCAGGCTTATAAATCTGTAATGTAATCATTTATGTTGAGCAAGTAGGAAAAAGAGATAATTCAACTTACTCCCACTGAATTTTATATGGGACAATATAACTTTGAGGTACTCATTTTTGGTGGGGAGTGGTCAGGGGTAACACGATATAACGCAGTGGTTCTTAAATGTTTTGGTCTCAGGACTCCTTTGCAATCTTAAAAATTTGTTGCTGTTCAGTCATTTCAGTCATGTCTGATTCTTCACGACCCCATTAGGGGTTTTCTTGGCAAAGATACTCAAATGGTTTGCCATTTTCTTCTCCAGCTCATTTTACATATGAAGAAACTGAGGCAAACAGGGTTAAGTGACTTGCCCACAGTCACACAGCTAGTGTCTGAGGGCAGACTTGAACTTCTGCATATGATTCTTCTTCACTCCAGGCCCAGCATTTTACCCACTGCACCACCTAGCTGCCCTGTCTTAAAAATTATTGAGGACCAAAAGAATTTTTGTGTATGTGGAGTATATCCACCGACAGTCACTGTGTTAGAAATTAAAAATGATTAAAAAAAACTTTTATATTTTTATTTATAAATTCATTTTAAAATCCCAATAAACCCTTTACATGTTAACAGAAATAACATTTTTATTTAAAAAAAAACAACCTATTTTCCAAAACAAAAAAGAGGTAGCTAGAAGAGTGATACAGTTTACTTAGTTCTCCGAATCTCTTTAATGTCTAGCTTAATAGAAGACAGCTGTATTCTCATATCTGCTTCTATATTCAATCTACTGCAATATATTGTTTTGGTTGAAATATACATGAAGAAAATTCAACCTCATAGGTAATTGGAAAAGAGAGTATTTTAATATGTAAATAACATCTTGGAATTATTATAAAGAAGTTTAGACAAACACATCACTCCTGACAGGATGTTAGAGAACCCCAATAGTCTATGGACCACACTCTGAGAGCCACTGACACAATGGATATAAAGCTGTCCTTAAAGCCCAAGTCCCACCTGTGACCATGGGCAAATCATTTCTCTTTCAGTGCTCTACGCAACTAAAAGGCTAAGTTGCAGAGAAGGAGACCACTTACATTAGCAGAAGGAGTTTGCTCACCTGCAAGTTCCCCATAGCAATGAAATCACAGATCCAGTCCCTCTCCCCATGCATATTCTTTGCACTCCTGTATTAAAATGCTATCCCTTAAAGGGTCTAAATTTACATTTTGCCATTAATTTGCCATTTGCATTACAGGGAATTTTTGCACTAAAAGAAAAGATTAACTCATGTTCGGTAGTCACATAAAACAACTATTTAGTATTTCTTCTTTCTGGTATCTTCAGTTGTCTCAGTTTCCGTGTGGACTTGATGCTTTTTTGTCAATTAGGCACCTGTTAGGCTCTCAACCAAGTTTTGTCATTTTTATTCGGTTAATGTTAATATCTCATAAAATAAATATGCATGTGTGTGTGTGTGTGTGTGTGTGTGTATATATATACACACACACACACGTGTAAATATACATGCATATATACATTATACTTATATGTATGCACTTATATGTATTTGTATTATGTACACACACAAAGACATCCTTCTCATCTATGAACCCTAATTTCTTAAATAGCATCTAGCAATATTTAACTTTGGAAAAGAGATATTAAAAAATAAAGAAGACCATTCTTCAATCAGAATATCATATAAGCTAACTATGATGGTCAGTCAATAAGCATTCAGTCCATCAAACATCTGAGATAAGCACTGAAGACTAAAAATACTACTTTTTACTGAAAGTGTTTAATACATACTGTGTTAATGGTTTCCAATTCATTAAAATAGGAAAGTTTTTGTTGAATATTTTCAGCCAGGTCAACCAGTTCTGACTATTTAAAAGAGAAAAAAAAATCACAGGAATCTCACAACAAATACTGAGACATTGAATGAATATTTAACCTATATTATACTCAAGATTCAAAAAACAATACATATATAATCACTTAAAATCAATTTAATCTGGTTCTTAAATAGAAAAATACAAATTACTCATAGGATGCTACCTAATTTATTTAGAGCTCGATGGAACCTTAGAGGTCACTGAATCCAACCCCTTCATTTTACAGATAAGGAAACTGAGGCCCAGAGAAGTCAGGTGACTTGTCCAAGGTTACCAGGCAGACATGACAGAAACCCAGGGCCTCTGATTCCAAATCCAGTGTTCTTTCCACTAAACCCTAATGACTCCATTCCTATTGAAGGAAAACCAAAACCTAAAATAAAATTTTATTTGACAAACTTTAGCTAAGGTCACTAAAACTAGATGATAGTTTCATCATTACTACATATAGGTAGCATTTATGTAGCACATTAAGGTTTGCAAAGTGCTTTACAAATGATCATCTCATGGTATCCTCACAAGAACCCTGAGGGGCAAACTGAGGAACATGGTGGTTAAGTGACTTGTCCAGGATATTAATGCACTGTTGGTAAAGTTGTGAACTGATCCAACCATTTGGGAGAGCAATTTAGAATTATGCCCAAAGGACTATAAAAATGAGCATACCCTTTGACCCAACAATACCACTTCTAGGGTATACTATGCTGCATTCCAAAGAGATCATAAAAATGGGAAAAAGACCCACAAGTACAAAAATATTTATAGCAGCTCTTTTTGTGGTGGCAAAGAATTGGAAACTGAGGGGATGCCCATCAATTGGGGAATGGCTGACCAAGTTGTGGTATATGAATGTAATAGAATACTACTGTGCTATAAGAAATGATGAGCAAGCAGACTTCAGAAAAACCTGGAAAGACTTGTATGGACTGATGCTGAGTGAAGTGAGCAGAACCAGGAGAACATTGTACAAAATAACAGCCATGTTGTGCGATGGCTAATTTTGACAGACTTAGCTCTCCTCAGCAATGCAAGGATCCAAAACATCTCCAAAAAGTCTCATGTTGGAAAATGCTATCCACATCCAGAGAAAGAACTATGGAGTTGGAATACAGATCAAAGCATACTATTTGCTCTTTTTTTTCTGTTCTGTTCTGTTTTGTTTCTTTTTTCTTGTGGTTCCTCCTACTGGTTCTAATTCTTCTTTACAACATGACGAATGTGAAAATATTTTAATAGGAATGTATATGTAGAGCCTATATCTGATTGCACGCCATCTTGGGGAGGGACACAGAAAGGGAGAGGGAGAAGATTCAAAACTATTATGGAAGTGAATGTTGAAAACCAAAAATAAATTAATTTTAAAAATTTTAAAAAAAGAAAAGAGAGAGAAACCTGTCCAGGGTTCCATGGCTAGTAAGTATCTGAGGCTGGATTTGAACTCAGATCTTCCTGACTCCAGATGCAGTGTTCTAGAATCATCATTCATGTTAACACAAAGATTTTAAGCATTAAAGATAGCAAACTAATATTCTCTAATCTCTGGGCTGAAAAAAAGCAATAGGTGAACTGTCTCAGGATTCAGGAAAGCTTTCCTTATACGTGTATTTGTTAAGCACACAAAGGATGCTGTCAATACAAGCCACCCACCGCACCTACACAGTACATACAGGAGTTCAGTGAATACTCACTGAATGCAAGAAATAATGAAAAACAATTCCATTTGGCCGCTTGAAAACCAAAACATTAAGCAGTGTCCCTGGCCCTCCTTCCCATGACTAAATTACCTGCTCTTTCAGGAGCTGTTCACAAGCTTCATGCAGAGTACCTGTCTTCGTGGATACAAAAAGATACTGTTTCTGCAAAGACTCCAGATGCTGAAGAGCTCTGTTAACATCATTCAGTATAGCATCACACTGCTCCTGAAACCCAGACAAGTAATCCCTCATCTGTCTAGAAAATAGAACCAAAAGGGGATTGGCACAAATGATACCAGCAAGCACAGTCAGCAAATAGAGTTACATTACATGTTTATGAGAACCCTTGAATTTCAGGAGGGAAAGCTCAAGAAAAGCTCATGAAAAAATGATTATGCTCAACAAACATAAAGCTATAAGCTATAAACTGATTCAGTACTTAAGAAGGCAGGTCACTGACTTTGTAGGCAAAGTCTTAAGTCATAAAACTATAAAGCACAAAGTGACTTCAAAAACTTTAAGTGTCATATCACTGATTTGGTTTTCAAAAGATTGGACACCAAGCACTATAACAAAAACAGCTGCGCACACACATCACCTTCCTACTTAGCTAATATTAAATCATATTAAATGACTTATTGAAGCAAAATACACCTAAAAATTAAAGTCCATCTTTTAGCTTGCTGGTGTTTTAGCACATATTTGATTATGTTGTTAATCACAATTCATGACAATGGAGGAAAACTGTGTGGTGCAGATTACTGGGCCATAAACATACTACTGAAAGCAACTTCAGAGATCCTCTAGTGGTGAAACCTCCTCATTTTACAGATGAGGAAACTGAGGCCAGAGAGATAGCATAACTTAACAAAAGTCAGACAGATATTAAATGGCAGAGTCAAGATTCAAACTGAGTTCTTATTACTCCTATCTCAACACTCTTTCTCTATTGCAAGTTGTTCCCTATTGTAGGCTGGTTTCCTGCTGCTACCTAACACGCTTCCTGCTACAAGAAGTGATAATAACTCACATTTGTATAGTGCTTTGTAAACAATAAAAGGCAGCTAGATGGTGCAGTGAAAAAAAACAGAGCTTAGAGTTAAGAAAAGCCGAGTGCAAACCAAGCCTCAGACACCTAACTAGCTGTATGACCCTGGGCAAGTCACTTAACTGTTTGCTTCAGTTTCCTCCAATGTAAAATGGGAATAATAACAGGACCTACATCCCAGGGTTGTTGTCAGAATCACAGAAGGTACTATTTATGAAGCACTTAATATAGAATCTAGCACACAGTGGGTGCTTAATAAATGTTTCTTTCTTTCCTTCCTTCCATAAAACTCACATTTATTTAGATAATTCCAAACAACAAAAATTACAAATTTAATTTCTATTAGTCTTTCAACTACATGTGTATATTTATATATACATACATGCTTATTTTTATGTTTCACTGGGGCCAATATTCAGGAGTTTTTATTCCCTAAGTACACATCAACTAATCCATCACAGTTAACTAGGAAAAAGAATGCTTAATTTTGAGCCAGGAAACTTGGTTTCAACTCACAGCTCTGACCTTACTATATGACCTTACGTTCTATGAGCCTAACTTTCCTTCTCTGAAAAAACACTACTTGCCAAGTGCTTCATAAATCTTACCAAAAACAACCAAAACATGTATATGTAATGTTTTATGGTTTACAGAGTGCTAAATAAATTTCCAGGTATTAAAGCGGAATAAATATGATTGGTGGCAGCAGGTGGCCAGTAAAAAACTAAAATGTATAAGATCCAAATAGGGATAACTAAGAGATGAGTAACTATTTTTTATAATTAATCCCAACAATCACACCACAAATGTCTCTGAAGATCACATGAGGTACTTAAAACAATTATCCTACTTTTCACCAACAAGCATGTACTTCACCTCAAGCTCAGAAAACTTAATTTACATTGCACAAAATAACAGTCAATGGTAGCAAGGGGAGCATAATATAGTTAGAACAATACAAGTAAAGGTAAAATCATCTTTATAACTTTATTCTTTAAATGTGTGATACTTAGTAAACTAAAGAACCACTATGGGAAAAATCTCCAAAGAATTATAAAATCCAAAACTGAATTTGCCTGTCAAAGTGACTATAAACTAAATTCATATTTATCTCTATCATTTCCAGGTAGGAAATACTGCTGAAGGAAGGTAAAAATTAAACCTGTAAATTGTACAAATCATTTAATGTCCTGTGCTCAGGAAACTAAAATTTACTTTAATGGATGATCTAAATAATTCGTGCCTAGCAAAAAAGCTGGGAAGTCATGAAGATTTTTTTTCCTTATCAAGTCCAGATCATCTCCAAGACATTTTTGAGAACATCAATGCTTCTAATTCAATTACAGACTAAGAGAGTTACATTGCTCTGAGAATGCTAAGTTATTACAAGATAAGAATACATCAGTCACCTGTGTCTTATCTTTCTACTAGATTATACCTCCTCCACTAAGGAAGAAGCTCCCCAGCATCTAACAGAGAGGCCTATATATACATAGTAGATACTCCCTAAATGTCTGCTGAATAAATCACTGGAATGAAAATTGTCCAGCTACAAACCATGCAACACAGAAGACGGTCATCACCAAGCCTTCAACCCAGCTGTTACTGACACCAAATGGAAAGAAACATTCTCCTTTCCAATGGGCTCTACACACACACAGAAAGTCCCAGCCAGCTGACTCTCACCACAAATGCCCATGGAGGCAATGTGCTACCAAGAATAGAGAACAGACTTCACATTCCAGTGGAATTACTTCCCGCCTTCAAGCTAAATCTGGAAGTCCTGAGTCTGCATCTTACCCTAGGCATTTACATGGGCAACTGACTTCATTTTTCAGAACTACCATGTCCTCAACTGTACAACAAAGATAATAACAACATGTGCACTGCAGATCTTCTGAAATTGTGAAGATTAAATGAGAGAAGGGCCCGACTAGAGTGACAGAAATAAAAGCTACGATCAGCCTCACTCAAACCCATCACATGATCACAGCAGAACAGACCTAGAGCTGGAAGAGTCCTCAGAGGCTCTGGTCCAGCCCATTCATTTCAAAGATGAGGAAACTGAGTTCCTAGCCCAAGTAGGAAACATCAGTGGTAGGATTTGAACCCAGGTCCTCTGACTCCAGGGGGAAGTTCTTTGCCCACGGTACTGCCTAATTTGGGGTTCTTCTATAATGGCCACCAAATTCCTTATTTCCCTCCCAATCTATCAGCCTTGGCACATCTCCACTTGTCTTTTTAAAAGAAAATTGTCTAAGCGTTATCCCACAGTATTCCTTCTGATACCTGAGTCATTAAGAGGCTACAAATGAGCCAAATGTTCAAGCTGTTACAAAGTAAGGGTTGTCATTAGAATTCTCCCAGGTGTTGATTCTGGACAAAGACTTTTCCCTCAGAAACCTTGGGGAATCAGATTATTGAAAGCTTCAGGGGATAGTGACCATGACTTCAAAGGAATAACATGCCACAAACAAGAGAGCTGCATACCTATATTTCGTTCCTTCATCTTGATCCATCTGGGTTTGTAGCTGTGCAAACCACGAGAAGAACTAGAAAGATAAAAGTATCAAACTGTCAGTTTTACAAAAATATACAGAATGAAGTGGACTAACACACCACGTAAGTCCCCAAGGTCCTAAAGCACTGTCTCTACTTTTACTTTTGGAGTGTCAGACAGAAAGCATTAAGTACGCTTTAGGGTCCAGAATTCAGAGGAGAAGAATTCAAAGGTACAGTTATCAAATAACTTAAAATTCAAGAGAAAAAAAGCAAAAGATATCAAAAAGTACTAACTACAAAGGTTTTCAAGTTTTCAAGAGAGAAAAATAACTATTCTTAAATAGGAAAGGTTTGAGGTGAGATAAAAGGGATTATTAGAAAAACAGTAGCTAAAGAATAAACCCTTCATGATAAGAATAAACTGATGACTGATGTTGACTAGCTTGCCAAATCTGAGTGTCTCATAGTGTTATGTGTATATGAATGGTTAATTATAATTAGCAAGAAATCTAAGACAGACTGCCCACCTGAAAAAAGTCTAGTACTAAAAAATATATTGATATTAACCCTAAATCCAAACTGAAAGTCATAAAAATGCCCTGAATAACACAAAGCTATAGGCACATTACAAAATGATTTTCTTATGCCATACAAAGAGGTTCCTTGGATTCTGATCCAGAAGAGAACTTAAAGATCACTACCAAACCCTGCACTTTGCAGGTGAGGAGACTGGGACCCAGAAAAGCTGAGTGACTTTGTAGGTTCTCTGACTGACTCTCCTCCACTGCCTCCATGACACCGTGCTGGCTCCATTAAAGTACTGTCAAGAGTCCAGAGTAGAGGTTATGAAAGCAGTGTCAATGAAAGCAGAGGCACAGGAAAATGTGACAGAACATGACAAGTGACCGAGTATGGAGGGGGTAGAAGGGAGAAGAGCAAATCTATATTCACTTTGATGTTTTAAGCCTGGCTGACTGTAAGAATGGCACTTTTGACAAAAAAAAAAAAGCTGAGAGACAAGATAAGGAAAGGTAAAGGGAGTGGAAGATAACAAGGGAAGACTACTTTCCTCTCAATGCACTACGCTATCATAACTTACGAAATATAAAATTCAGTAATCTTAATCTATTTTTCAACTTAGTTATTATCTAGACCAGAGGTTCCCAAACTTATTTGGCCTATTGCCCCTTTTAAAAAAAGAAGAAAATTACTCAGCACTCCCCTGGAAATCTACTTCCTTTAATCCTTTAACTTTTTTTAAAATTTGCACCATTTCAAAAAACATATGCATATATTTTTAAATAATACATCTTAAATTTAATAATTTATTATAAACTTGTGGGGTTTTTCCTGTATTGAAATTTTGATGATGCAATATTTTGTCGTGTAACTATATAGTATCATATTGTAAACAAGTCATTACACACACACATTCCTGCCGGTGCACGCTGAACTCCTCAACAATGTGTGACACACTCACCTGCCAATGCTTGCTTGTTAAGATCCATCTGCAGACTTGACCACATATCAGTTATAACTTGCATTCTGAGTGTTTATTTGGAAAATAATATAATCACCACAACTCTAATTCTGTTATACAACAGATGAAACATGTACAAATGGTTCTTCAAAATTTTCTTCTCTTCTCTTCTTTCTTTATGCTTCCACTGCCCCCTTATTTTTATTCAACGCCCCTCAACTGCACCTGAGGCTACCACCCCCTGGATAGCCCCAGTGCCCCACTTTGGGAACCTATGATTCTAGACTTTCATTGTTAACAGAATATTTGAAATAGAAGAGGTGGTCCAAAGAAACTGTTTAAACACTAGGTTTTATTATAAATAAAGTAAAACTAAAAGGAGAAAACTAGGAACAATAAATATATGAAAAGCAAAAGTGCACATCTAAAATACGTAGACAAAATCTAAAGGCAATAACAAAAAGAAGAAGGGTTCTAAGAGACAAGAAATTATTATCATATCTGGCAACAAATTCCCATTTTATAGCTGTGCTTTGCTTCTACACGGTATGTTATGTTTATTTACTTTATGTTACTAAGATTGTTATGTGTACCTGTTGTATCCCATTAAAGTGGAAGTCCTTGGGAGTAGACTGTTTCTCTTTTTGTACTTGTATCCCCAGCATTTAGCCCAGCACCTGTCACATGGCTAGCATACTACTTTTCAGGCTAGAATTTATACCTAGCACTTCAAAGACTGCTTTACATGTTAACTCATTTGATCCTCACAATGACCCTGTGAGGTAGAGGTTATTATGATATCCATTTTACAGATGAGAACACTGAGGTATAGGGGTCAGCTGTGGCAGGTTAGCGATACAGTAAAGAGTATTGAACCCTGTCAGGAAGACCTGAAATTAGATCCATCTTGGCTACTTGACTCTGAGCATGTCATTTAATCTTTGTCTCAGCTGTGAAAAAACAAATGAGATAATATTTGTTAAGCACTGTATAAATAAATACCAGTATTGTGATGGTGACGATAATGATGATGATGATGACAACGACATGACTTGCCCAGGGTCATACAGCCAGTAAGGATCTGAAGGACAACCTAAATCAGTTTTTCCTGATGCCAAATCCTGCATGCTATCCACTATACTATCCAGCTGATAATGGATAATTTTTAAGTAAGTCTTTGTCTCATGAACTAAAATTCCATGGGAATCATCCAAAATGTATCAATTAAAATTTAATAAAACAAATGCTATAAATTCACCCCTAGATCAACTAAAAAAGGTTCTATTGATAGAATATATATCTCTACTTATCTAGAAAATGACTGAGAAATGAGTTTTTATATATTTAAAAATTAGTCACTACTGACATAAAACCATTGAGTTTTCTCCAAGTATTTTCATTGTTTTTGTTTTTGCTTTTTGGTGAGGGAACAGGGGTTAAGTGATTTGCCCAGGGTCACACTGCTAGTGTCAAGTGTCTGATGCCAGATTTGAACTCAGGTCCTTCTGACTCCAAGGCCGGAGCTCTATCCACTGTGCCACCTTGCTGCCCCCTTTTTCTAAGTATTTTCAAATAACATTTCAAAGCACAACCTTTTTTCTAAGCCATAGCCCCTTTATTTGACATTACTTACAATATCTAAAATATACTCCTTATTAAAGCTGCTGTCAGTTACCTGCTGCGCAGTTTCAATTCTTTCTTCTTCCATGCCTAAAGAGGCAAATCCCTTCAAAAGAATATCCTCTGTAGATTCTGGCACCGTTGAAGTCAGAGAGATGGATAGGGATCGGGAGGTTAAACTGCACAAGTCTTCAATAGGGAGCTATAAAGAAAGGGCCACAAAGATATTTAAATAACTTTTAAAATCTCCAAATATAATTACAAGTTGGGCCAACTAATTCCCTACCACCTGAAATTACTTCTAAGATAAAGAAATATAATCATTAACAGCAAGCATCTTATGGCATTACTGAATGTGTTTAAAAAAACAAAGCTATACCATAAGAGGCTAACGGTGACACTTCATCTCTTCCTTATAATCCATAATGTATTTCATACACAAGCATGACCCACAAATACCACCAAGAGTCTGCATTCATTTTAAGTTATCTTTCTAACAGAATCATTGATTTAGAGTAGTAAGCGACCTTGGTGATCATCTAGTCCAACCTACTGCATTCTACAGATGAGGAAATTGAAATCCAAGATGGGTAAGAAAGTGAATTTGTGCTCATCTGGTCATACTCTCCCACCTAATTCCCCTTGTGATAAGTGACATGCTTTCACAAGAGTTGTGAGAAGAGTTAGGGGTGTGGTCTACAGCCATGAAGCTTGCTGAAATTCACTACCTCAGCTCTTTTAAAGCTTTGAATCCCTCCTCAAGCCTCTCATCCTCCCGCGTCTCCAACCTCTCAGCTGAGAACCTCCCCTCATATTTGGGGCCATTCACTAAGAGCTCCTTCTTCTCCCTTCTTCCTCAACTCAGCCAGATGCCTTTCTGCCACTCTCTCCTCCCTGTCCTACATGAAGAGGTGGCCTTTCTCTTTGCCAAGGCAGATTCCTCTACAAGCACAAGTGATCCCATTCCATCCCATCTTCTCTAGCAGATTGCTCGCTCTATCATCTCCACTCTCTTAATTATTTTCAATATTTCCTTATCTACTGGCTCTCTCCTTCGTGCCTACAAACATGTCCATGTCTCTCCCACATCCTCAAAAAATCTTCACATGGTCCATCCATCCCCACTAGGTATCAGCCCATTTGTCTTGGCCTTTCTGTAGATAAAGTCCTTGAGAAGGGTAGGCTATCTACCAGATGAGCCTTCACTTCCTTTCCTCTCATTCTCTTAACTCCCTACAGTCTGGCTTCTAACCTCATCTTTCAACGAAACTGTTCTCTCCAATGTTACTAACAAGCTCTTAGTTGCCAAATAACTGCGAAATCTAATGGACCTTTCTCAGTCATCACTCTTGATCTCAGTGCAGCCTCTAAAGTCAATTACTTCTTCTAGTTGGAAGAGGTGGTTCAAACACTACCAAGATTACAAATTATACAACCATGGGAAGGGAAAAGGAAAGGAATAAGCATTTATATAGTGCCTACTATGTGTCAGGTATTGTGCTAAGCACTTCATAATTATTATCTCATTTTATTCTCACAACTCTGAGATGTAGGTGCTATTATTATTCCCATTTTACAGGAGAGGAAAATAAGGCAGTTTTGGGGGGGGGGGTTTAGAGACTTGCCCAGGGTCACATAGCTATTAAGTACCTGAGCTTGAATTTGAACTCAGATCATCCTGACTAAAGGCCCAGTAGGCCATCCACTACACCCCCTAACATCTCTAAGCTTCAGTTTCCTTATCGACAAAACAAGGATAATACCTGAATCAAGTTGTTGTTCATTTGAATATTAAATATTTTGTAAAGTTCCAAGGGGTTAATTTTTTAAAGGGATTGCACAGCTTTATGTCCCCTGGCATCCATTCTCTCTCTGTGATGGACCCTACAGTCCAAAGCATCTTAGGACCACAGAATTTGTCATATAACTTGCTAGGCATCATAGAACCATAGCTCTAGAGCCAGAAGGGACCTCGGAGGCCATCTCATTTAATCTCCTCATTTTTCAAGTGAGAAAAGTAGGATCCAGAAAGGAACAATGACTTGTCCAAAGTCACAAGCAGTAAGTAGAAGAGCCAGGATTCAATTAAAGGTTCCATAACTTCAAGTTCAGTAGTTTTTCTGATCTCATTTAATTTCCAGATACTTTACTTCACAGGTACCAAACACACAACCCACAACACCTCCTGGAGCCTGAATCAAATTAAAATATAACTAAGAAATATCTAACAAAATAAATAAAAATCCAAAAGAACATAATTCAAATATGTGGTTTTCTAAGTCAACGTGCAGCCTGCAGGAACCCTTACACAGGGATTAGTGGCCCCCATTTCTATTTGAGCTTGATACTACAATTTTTTAGTTCCCAGGGTTCTTACCCCTTCCCATTTCTCCTTGAGCCATCGTCCAGGGCAGTAACCTTTGTGGAGATGAGACCTGACAGCATCCTCTACATGTACTGCAGCAGCCACAGCTACTGAAGCCCCAGAAAAAACTCTCATCACCAAAGTCACTGTCAAATGCTTCGATATCAGAAACAGACATGGTGTCATTAGTGGAAATGTCATTAAATAAGCAACATTAGCATTTGCTTTGCCACTTTAAGAACACAGGGCCTTTCTCCCTGATTTGCAGCTGAAACTTCCTACGTGTGTTCCCTCCCTCATTAGAAAGTGAGCTCCTTGAAAAGCTGGGCTGTCTTACTTATCTATTTGTATCACCTGAACTTAGCACAGTGT
Source organism: Phascolarctos cinereus (assembly GCF_003287225.1). Lineage (NCBI taxonomy): Eukaryota > Metazoa > Chordata > Mammalia > Diprotodontia > Phascolarctidae > Phascolarctos > Phascolarctos cinereus. The sequence goes on from NW_027556180.1 coordinate 88,019,441, forward strand.
TTCGCACTTAGTAAGCATTTAATCCTTTTCATTCATTTGTTCATTCATTCCTCCAGAAACTAACCTATATATTGAGAACTAGCACCTTGACAGATTAAAATCCACAATCTAAAGATAAACAGTTTTCTCAAAACTGCCTGTTCACTTAAACTTGTTAAGCACTGAGGCAACAACAGATGGAATTTACAGCTACCTGACCCATCTTAGAAGGCAGATCAAACTAAATAACCTCCAAAAATCCCTTCTAGCCCTCCAGGTCCCTGATTTCAAAGTGTTAGCTGAAGACATCAGGTTAACATGCCTCTCCAGTCCCAGAGACAACAAAGTATCCTCAGGAAGACTAGTGGAGGCAAAACAGAAAACATTTCTTCTCTCTTTGTACAAAGCCAGGTTGCCTCCATCGCAACACCAGACCCAGACTACTAGAACTGGAAGAGACCTGGACTACTAGTACTCCATCACTACCCCTACTCATTTCACAGATGAGGTAAGAGAAGACTGAAGAAGATAATACTGTGTTTTTCAGCAGCTACACCTCAAAGAAAAACATAACAGTCTGGGAAAAGTCAGGGGAAAAAACCTAAACTATCAAATGTATAGTAATACTACCATATAAAAAAGAAGTTTAAAATGACCAGGGCTTTTAAGTTTAGAAAGATGAAAGCTGAACTAGCATACAGTCGATGTTTATATCATGAAAGTACAGATAGGGTTGTTTCAGCAGCCAGAAAGTTTCCACAGCCCATAGGGCCTACCCCACAGGCTTCTTCCTTCAACTCAACTACATTTAACTGAGTATTTCTTCTCTTTCTCCTGCTACCATTAGCCTAAACTTTATCCATTAAAAGATGAAAGAAGGGGGGAAAACCCCACCCAAAGAAGTCACTGACATTCATGTAAAGGAGCTGTTCCCAGACTCCCACATACATATTCTCACAGAGTGAGTGAACACAAGTTAGTTCATTATATCCTGGAATTAGGGGGCACCATTAAAGCTTGAAAGACATTAGCTTAGATCAAACAAAGAATACCATTTTATATATCAAATTACAAAACTGTGAATTCGTTAGCCAAAAACTCATACAAATTGAAAATGTAAATACTGTAACTTCAAAAAAAAGTTTAAATAAATTCATGATAGGTTGTGAAGGGAAACTTAAGATTTGAGGAAATAGGGGATTGATATGGCTGGATGGAAAGAGCATCAGACTCAAGTCCAAAGATCCAAGCTCAAGTCCTGACTAAAACACTTTCTAGCTGTGTATTTCTGAGCAAGTCACTTAACTTTTCCCATCCCTGATTCATCATCTACAAAATAAGGGTAACAGAAATTACCTCACAGACTGTTGAGAGGAAAGCCCTCTATGAATTAAATGTGAAATACTAAATACTAAAAATAGAAACTAAATAGCAAATGTAAACTGTTATTATTCATTAACATCTAAATGATGAATCTAGGAAGGTTACTTATTAAGTGGATTGGTTGTGACACATTACCTCCAATAAACCTACTTCCAAAGAGAATCCAAAAAGTCAGTAAAAGCAAATAAAGCATTAAAAATGTCATTAAAAACTTACAATAAATTTTTCACCAACATATGAAGAATTATAACACAATGATGTACTTTGGTATAACAAGGGCAAATGATTCAAAATGTAGCATGAGGAATTGGGGTTGGATTCAAGACTGCATCTTTGACAGTAAGAAATTAAAGAAGAGATTAAAATCTCCAGTTTTGCATTCTACCTCATCCATGACTTTCTGAGCTATGCCTTTCCTTTTCCCTCAGTAGGACCCAAACTGACTTCTTTATCTTCCTCAAAAGAAAAACATCTGCTGCTCCTCCCAGTTTCCTTATCTGTATTGTTGATATCACTACTTGATACCATCAAGACTCAAAATGTTCCAGTCCATTTTACTGCCTAACTTCTTCCATCTGTCCTCTTCTCTCTATTCAAAGTAGAAACCACCTAGGTTAGGTCCTTGCTATCTCTTCACCATTCCCCCACCCCCACCCCCAATGTCTAGATAACCTCTCCCTGCCTCCCTTCCTATCCCCACTCTCAGGTCTAGCCAAGTCACTGCCCTACTCAAAAGCCGCCAATGCCTCTACTGCTGCTAGGTGGAAATATAACCTGATTATTCTGCCTTTCAAAGGCATGTATAATATGGTCCCAACTATCTTTTTCTTTCCTTTTTTTTTGCCCTTTTTTTCGGGGGGGGGTGAGGCATTTGGGGTTAAGTGACTTGCCCAGCTATTAAGTGTCAAGTGTCTGAAACCGCATTTGAACTCAGGTCCTCCCAACTCCAAGGCCGCAGCTCCATCCACTGCACCACCTAGCTGCCCCTGGTCCTAATTATCTTTCCAGTCTTTTTTTTTTCCAAACACATCTTCCCTTCAAATATCCTAGAATTTTTCTTGCCCTCTACAGCCTCTGTATATTCACGCAGGCTGTCCCCTATTCCCGGAATGCACTCCCTCCACATCTGTCTCTGCCAAGCTCAAATAGCACCCTCCTCCTTTCCCTCCTGCTCCCATGTCCCCCTAAACCCCACACAATCCCCCATCAAAGTGTTCTCTCCATTCCCAATTTTCTTAGAATATTTTGTCTGGCTCTCTTCTTTGTCCCAATACTATTTATTTTGTGTTTATAGCTTTATCTTCATCTTATCCCCCAATGTAAGCTTCATCTTGTGTTCCTAATGTCTAGAAGTGGATTACCAAAGACATCTGTAACTAGAAAAGATGGAATAATCATGTAGCAAGACTGAAGGATGAAAGATACATACTCTGTATCCACAAAATATTAAAAGAACCAGAGGAAAGTCTCTAGTGCATCTGGTAGGTCCTCCACGGAGGACTTACAGAAAAACATGAAGAAAGATCATACAGGAGGAAAACGCACAGATGGCTTACAATCTGCTCTGCTCTGGGAAGAACACATAACTGATGAGATCTTCAATCCACAAGCACCCCTGGTGCCCAGTACAGCACCTTCCTTGACCGCAGCAGGCACCTAATAAGGTTCTTGAATTGAATTCAAAAGTTTCAGGTGCTATTTTAACATTTTATTGAGCACCACACTGAGATAACTAGAAAGAAAACTGACTTCCCTATTAAGGGTCAGGTATAAGTAACCAGTCTACACATGCTGTGCCACTGATTTTCTCTATGCTAAAGAGAATATATAATTCTATTCTAACACAATAGCTTCATTTAAAGAAGGAAGCAATCATATAAAAAGGTTAATGATTTTATGATATGTACAAACTGGTACTACTTGTTATACAGCCAGCCTCCCAGATCAGAAACAATGCAGGAAGTATTTTAATCTTATGAAAATTATATTTTAAAATGGTATAAAGCCCATTGGGATACATGTTAATTGCAGCAAAAATCAAAATTTAATTATTCAGAAGCCTATTTTCAGCATCAATGCTAAAAGTGGTACATGAATCAAAATGTAAATCCAAAGGATTTCATACATCAAATATATATATACATACACACACACACACACACACACACACACACACATACACACACATGCCGCCTTTCTCCTCTTTCTCTATGGAAATAACTTAACTGAGGAAAATGTGAGCTGTAGGAGTTGAACCAACAGATTTTCTCCATAAAGTTCTTGGGTGAAAAAATGACAAATCCTCAGTGTTAGTGTTACAGATTTACAATCAGCAAAGCTCATTCTACCAAGGGAAATTCACTAACTTGAGACCATTTTCAAATCAATGAAAAGTACTAAAATAATACATTTACAAAGTTCTCCAAGGCCTTCACAGGCATTATCTCACTGGAGACTCAAAAGAAGTCTGTGAAGTACAGGTACTACAGATACTATCCCCATTTTACAGATGAGGAAACTGAGTCTTACAGGTTAAATGACTTGCTCATGGTTCTTCCTGATGAGTGGGATGTCCCTATGAAGACTTCTCAGTGTAATTAAGGTGTGGGATAAGACTATCCTGAATTTTGAGATGAGTTCAGGAGGCAGAATAGGATTAAGTACAGATTTCTATAGTTCCCCTCTTCTCTCAGTACCACATCAGCAGTTAAAGTCTGCCAAGTCTGAAACCCCTGAAACAACCCCCCTCACCCCCCTAGCCCCGTATCCTGTTGCTACATTCCAGTCACAGTGACCTGGCCACATCAGCGTCTAGTTTGACCACACACTCTAATTGCTACATTTTGGTGCTACCTCAGTAAAACTAAAGGTGATGTATGTTGTTTTGTTCTCTGTCTCTGGGGGTAGATTTTCACGCTTAGATTGTAAGCCAAATATTGGTCAATTGGGAGGGGGAATTTTCCCTTTCGGGTTATTTAACCTGGCTTTTTGCTTCTGTACTTTGTCTGCCTTCATCAGAACCTACTGGTGGAGGGACACCCAATTCTCGAGAATTGAAATAAAGTTTCTGTTCCTACCTTGAGATACCTCTAAGAGTTTCTTTTTAGGTCGCATCTCACACACTGACTTCAAGTACAGCATTCTCTATCCGTTACACTTTTCAAGCTGGATAGACTTGGAGGGTTGGAGGAAAGTTTAAACATACTGTGTGTTACCAAGTGCTGGGGGTGAGTGTAGAAGCCTATGGTACAGGTTCCGTTATTGTAAACCTCCCTTGCTACTCTCATGAGGAAATAACTTACATTTAATCACATGACCGATTTAAAGCACTCTGCAAACTTTAAATTGCTGTATGTAAATGAGTCACTTTTAATATAACACTCCATAAACTGTAAAGCCCTGTTAGGTACGTCCTCTCATTTGTCCCTCATAACAGTTCTGTGCGGTAGGTAGTACAAGTATTTCTTAGGGTTCAGAAAGGATTCCTTTGCAGGTTTATGCAGCTCAATAAGGTACTTGGCCAGGGCACGGACCTCTCTCCCCGAGTCCAGCAGTCTTTCTCGTGGCATGTGATAGTAGGGGGGGAAAAAGGCTTACTTCTATATCCTGATTCAGGAACAGAGAGGCAAAACCAGACATAAAATGCAAGGGAGCCGAGAGCAACAGGCCACTTTCTCAAACTTTCTACCAGCTCATGTCAGGGTATGACAGCCAAAAAGAGAAAGAAGGACCTGCCTGCTTCATCATTTACCTGGCGGCTATACTTCACAGCTGTCAATCTTCTTTACCAGGGCACTGGAAGGTGGACAGAGGAACCAAATGTTCACCTGCTTTTCCCAGGCAGAGCCTGACAAGTATAGGAAGATTTTTTTTTTCATAGCCACTAAAATTTGAGGATAGGTTCCAGCAAGCAAAGCTACCAAATTCTAATTTGCCAGTGGCATTCAAAATCTTAAAAAATTTTTTTTAAATGAGTGACATCGAAAGTGACAAATGTTGTTTATAAATAGCATTTTTACTTGTAAGTCATCATATGTAAGGCTAAAAAATTAATTTCACCCTCTGTGTAAAAAACTGTCCCTTTTTCTTATTTTTATAAACTACAAAGACATGCTCACAGTCAATAAGGTTAATAATGTGAAGCCCTCAAAGTGAGAATCCACATTATTTAATGGTTTATCATTAAATCATATCAACAAATTTATCTGATTTGAGAGAGACTATGTGATAATGATTTTCAGCACTACACAATTATACTCCCTTCATACCTTGTATTATCAGCAAATTATCATATTAATTCAATATGTTCAATTTTAATCTTCCCTATCATTTCCCAACACTCAAGACCTTACAGGATCCTATGGGAAAATGAGTGACATTTACCACAGGGGTATATGAAAACCTATAGAGGGATTTCCTACAGCAAAATATCCCCAAATAATCTTGCCAGCATCCCAGAAGAAAAATGTGAGCAGTGTTATTATCCTTTGTTCCACCATTAGGAAATCTCAAAACATGTAAACTCAGGGAATTAACCAAGTAGAAAAAGAGATGATTCCGTGGCAAGAATACAGGCAGGTACCAAGCAGGCCCCAGTGGTATAGCAAGCGTTCTAAAGTAAGAGAGGAAAACCTCTGCCACTGCAGAGCTCTGCACTGGACTCCAGGGGGTATTATTTATGTGAGCTCATATTTGTGCACAAGGCACTTTTTTCACAACACTCCTGTGAGGTAGTTAATTCTACACACTCTGCACTATCCTGCCAATCAACCAAGTTCACAAACTTGTAGGTATCCCCAACAGGATACAGGTATCCTCCCACACTCTCCATATCCAATTAGTTGTCAAGTCTTGTCAGTATAACTGCCCAACATCCCTTGCATCAGACACCTTCTCTGCTCTCAAAGAACCTGAGTTCACTGCCATTGTAATAGCTTCCTACTTGGTCTCCCTATTTCCCATTTCACCTTTCTCCAATCCAACTTCAAAAGACTGTTAAACTATTTGTAAAGAACAGGTCTGATCACATAAACTCCTTTGCTAGAGAATTTTCAGTGTTGCTTGTCTCTAGAATAAGATGCAAACATCTCTATTTCACTTAAAAATGCTTCTCAATCTGGCACCAGACTAGCACAGTACTGCCTTTCACACATTCTGCATTCTGGCCAAACCAGCCCACTTCTATGGGCTCCTTACCCAATGTTCCATCCCTCCCCTCTCCAGGCCTTTGCACAGGCTACACCCTCAAGGCCCAAAGGCAATCCTCTCCTCAGCGCCCGGCCCTTAGATTCTCTAGCTTTCTTCACGGCTCAGGCTTCTGCAGATAGCTTCCTGATCACCACAGCGGTTGGTGCCCTCTCCCTTGAAAGAAGGTGCTTTGTATTTACCTTGGTGGTAGTTTTCATTTCCTCTTCTGAATAAATTTGCCCTATTAGAGTGTAACCTCCTTCACTGCTGGGACTGTTTAGGGCTAGTACAGAATCTGGCACATTAACACTTAACAAAGCTAAGAAGTAAATTAATTTTACAGATGAGGAAGGAGGTTGCAAGGGTCAGTGACTTGCCCAAGGGTCCCCCAGCCAAGGGGTTCTAGCAAGGGTTCTAGCCCAGATCTCTTAAGTCCAAGGTCAAAGCTCTTTCCACTACACCACACTGCTTCGGTACACTGCTACAAAACTACATGTTAAAACTCTCTAGTTTTGTGACTTATCGCTCCACCCTTCCTCACAACTGCTAGACCCCAATGCTACCATCTTATCTACATGTCTTCCAGTAAATCAACAAACACTTATTAAGACCTTACTATGTCATGTCAACAAACACTTATTAAGCCCCTACTATGTGCCAGAGACTGTGCTAAGCACTTTACAAATATTATTTCATTTATCCTTTACAACAACTGGGAGGAAAAGTGCTATTATTATCTCCATTTTACAGTTGAGGAAACTATACCATCGGGCGCCACCAAGGCCCACAGCAGCCACGGGGAGCCTGGGGTACACTAGGGGGCGGGCACTTCCAGAAGTCCCGGGGCTTCCAGCACAGCACCGGAGTGGCTAGGGGCGGGGAGGTAAACAGGTTAAATGACTTGCCCAGGGTCACACAGCTAGTTAAGTGTCTAAAGCCAAATCTGAACTGGGGTCTTCAGGTTTTCCTAACTCCAAGCCCAGCTCTCTTTCCACTCTACCATCTAGCAGTCTTTTATTGTTTCCAAAGCACTATGTAAATGTGAGTTATTGTCCTTCTTATACCAGGACATATATTGAGGTAGCAGCAGGTAGCCATTCTGTAACTGGGGGGCAGTGTGCTGGAGATAATCTTAGAGGGAAAGTAGATTAGGCTAGAAGAGGCTTCTTGTGAAAAGATAGGACCTTAGCAGAGACTTAAAGGAAGCTGGGGAAGCCAAGGGGGAGATCAGGAGAGCAAGAATTTCAGGAATGGGGGACAACCAGTGCAAATGCCCAGGGTTGTGAGATGGAAGTGCAGTGTTCAAGGAACATCAAGGAGGCAAGCATCACTGATTTTGTACTCTGAGGGGAGTAAGTTACAAAAAGACTAGAAAGGTAGAAAGGGGCCACGTTATAGGGCTTGAAAAGCCAAACAGTAGATTTTCTATCTGATTCTGGAAGGAATAGGGAGCCAGGAGAGTTTATTTAAAGGAGGGAGTGACACAGTCAGACCTGTACTTTAGAAACATGAATTTAATAGTCAGGAAAGGATCAGCTGGGGTTGCAGATGTGGGGGGAAGAGCAACCAGCAGGCTACTGCAGCAGCACAGGTAACCTATCAGGAGTGTCAGAGGAGAGGAGACAAACATGTTGCAATGGCAGGAACGCCAGAACTTGAGAATGATTGGCTAGGGGAGGAAGAGAGGGCAACAAGCAGGTGACAAGTGGTACCTTCAACAGTGCGAGGGGCTGTCTGTCAGGAGAAGGGGAGGAATTAGGGGGATGAGAAAGGAGTCAGGTGGGCCAGCTCTGGCTCCTCTCCACCATCACCTACTCTAAAGGGGAGGCCAAGGGGCAGCTAGGTGGCGCAGTGCATAGAGCACCAGCCCTGGATTCAGGAGGACCTGAGTTCAAATCCGTCTCAGACACATAATACTTACTAGCTATGTGGCCCTGGGCAAGTCACTTAACCCCATTGCCTAAACAAAATAAATAAACAAATAAATAAAGGGGATGCCACAGGTGAACATGGGAGGGGAGGGCGCAGGCACAACAGCGGAGGCTGGTATTTGAACTGACACTGAAGGCAGCGCAGAGACCCAGGGCCGGGTCAGAGGGTCCGAGAGGGAGGGGAGGAGGGCCCTGCACCGAGGAGGGGTTTCCTCAGGGTAGCCGGCAGAGGCCTTTCAGCCGAGAGGCCCCAGCCTCCAGTGCCCATAAAGGTCGGGCCGGGGCCTAACTGCCCGGGCAGGGGCTGCCAGCGTGGCCGGGGAAGGGCACAGAGGCTGCTGCCCAAGGCAGCGGGCGGGGGTCAACCCCGGCCCGGCCCTGCCCGGCCGCTCTCACCTCGGCCGGCACCGGCAGGTTCTCCGCCGCCGCCTTCAGCTCCAGCACCGAGTCCCTCTGACGGTCGGTGAGAGGCGCCGTGGGGTTGGGCCTCCGGTCCCACAGGGAGAGCTTCTCGCGGGTGTCCCGGTCCCCCGCCGCCGCCTCCGGCAGCAGCAGCACCTCCGCCATAGCCTCTGCCGCCGCCGCCGGGGCCCAAAGCAGCCACAGCAGCTGCGGGGAGCCGGGGGTACGCACTGGGGGGCGGGCACTTCCGGGAGTCCCCGGAGGTTCCAGCACAGCACCGGAGCGGCTAGGGGCGGGGAGGAACACCTGGCCCCGGAAATGCTTCCGAGCCAGTGGGGGCGGGGCGCGGAGGAGGGCAAACATGGACGTGGCTTTAAATCCCGGCACAAGCATTTCCGTTTGGGTCAGAAGTAAAGCGAGGGCCAGGCTGAACCGGAAGTAATCCCATCCCGACTGCCCACCCTTTCTTCAATATCAATAACTTTATTGAGGGAACTTGTTTGAGTCACTTAACACTGAAGATCATTAGCAGATCTCGCCAGCAGGGGTCTTCTTGAGCCCCGGCACGCCCCTAGGCCTCCACCACCGTGGGGTTGCGGGTTCAGTCCTTAATACCTGCGTTCAGGCTTACCATATCATAACATATTTTATAATATAATATAAGCATGTATAATATGCTTAATATATCATCTCATATATTGTCATTAATGTATCATATTTTATAAACACATGTATATTTACTATATGTCTAATATCTTGTCATAAATACATGTATGTTTAATATATATTATTGTTATAAAGGCATGCATAAAATGTTTAATATATCACCAGTATATTGTCGTCAATATATTTATGGTGTGCTTAATGTATCAATGTACATTGTTATAATACATTTACAATATGCTTAATATATAATAATGTAGATCATTATAAATACGTTTCTAGTTTATTCAGTACATCATTTAATATTGTTACACATGCAGGTATGATATGCTTAACATATCATCCTGTATATTGCCATATGTGATATGATTATGTCATTATAAACACATGTATATTTATTATATCATATATTGTCAAAATGCACGTATAATGTGTTTAATATAGCATAACATAGATATGTGTATAAAATGTTTAATATATCATCACATATATTGTCACAAATACATTTATAGTATGCTTAATGTGTCTATGTATATTGTAAATACATTTATAATATAATTTATATATTACATTTATATTATAAACACATTTATAATATGCTTAACATATAATAATGTAGATCATTATAAATAAGTTCTAATCTATTTAATACATCATTTAATATTAAAAATACATGTATATGTTTGCAACATAACATTGTCAATACATGTGTGCTTGATTCATATGTAATATGTTATACATTCATGATATGTATCATAAAATTATTCTAGATATATTTATAATATATTCAATATAACCTAAATCCTATTATAAACATATTTATAATACATTTAGTATCCCATAAAATGTAAGTGCATTTATAATATCATATGTATATTATAGACACATTTATTATGTTTGATGTATCAAAATGTGTTCTTATAAATGCATTCATGGCATATTTAGGTGATAAAACATTATTATAAATAAATTTATAATATATTTAATATACCATAAAATAATTATAAAGATATGGGGTATGTTTATGAAGTAATTTCATATTATAAAATTATTCAACTTGACCACCTTGTTCCATCCCATCCAGTCCCAAGCCCTATTCCCAAGAGTCAATTTTTAAACCCTGAAGCAAAGAGCTTTGCCTGTCTATAGTTGTTACCAGAAAGTTCCTCTACCCTGAACATATATTTGGTGCCTACAGAAGCCAATCCTAGCATTTTTTACGTTCCTTTTCTGTGCAGACCACTAGGTGGTACATTGGATAGAGCTCCGGACCTAAAGTCAGGAAAACCTGAGTTCAAATCCAGCCTTAAATACTTACTAGCTGAATGACCTTAAGCAAGTCACTTAACTGCCTTCAACCTCTGTTTCCTCATCTGTAAAATGGGGATAATAATAGCATCTGCCTCCCAGGGTTGTTCTGAAGATAAAAGATTTGCAAACCATAAAGCACTATAGAAATGCTGTTTGTTATAGGTAGGTTAAGTTCCTCTGGACTGGAGAGATGCAAAATCTCCATAGGTACTCGGTAGGGACTGGTAAGGAAATTTCTCTTCCAGGGCAAATCAAGTACTGTTTTGGCACTTGCAGTATAAGAGAAGTAGGTGCCTAGAGGACTGACAGGTTTGGAGACTTGTCCAGGGTCATTCAGCCAGTATGGATCTCAGGCAAGATGTACACAGATCTTCTCTGTCCACTGCGCCATTCTCTTTGTCTGTACAAATGAATACACTAGAAGAAAAACTGAGGAGGGAAGGGAAGACTTCAGGCTGTGGGAGCCTAGAAGGAAGATAAGGACAGATTAAGCGTATTGTAGTACCCTGTGATCCAGCAATACCACTACTAGGTCTATTTCCCAAAGAGATCATAAAAATGGGAAAAGGTGGAGCAGCTAGGTGGTGCAGTGGATAGAGCTCTATCCACTGGAGTCAAGAGGTCCTGAGTTCAAATGCGGCCTTAGACCAAACACTTGATGACCCTGGGCAAGTCACTTAACCCTAACTACCTAACATTTTTTTTTAAATGGGAAAAGAACCCACATGTACAAAATTATTCATAGCAGCTCTTTTTGTGGTGGCAAAGAACTGGAAATTGAGATGGCTGAACAAGTTGTGGTATATGAAGGTGGTAGAATACTATTGTTCCATAAGAAATGAACCAAGCTGACTTCAGAAAAACCTAGAAAGACTTATATGAACTGATGCTGAGTGAAGTGAGCAGAACCAGGAGAACACTGTACACAGTAACAGCAACATTGTGGGATGATAAACAACTTTGATAGACCTAGCTCTTCTCAGCAATACAATGACCTAAGACAATTCCAAAAGACTCATGATGGAAAACGCTACCCACCTCCAGAGAAAGAACCATGGAATCTGAACACAGATTGAAGCATACTGCTTTCTCTCTTTTTCTTTCTTTCATGTGGTTTTTCCCTTTTGTTCTGATTCTTCTTTCACAATATGACTAATGTGGAAATATGTTTAATATAATTATACATGTATAGCCTATATCAGATTACTTGCCATCTTGGGGAGGGAAAGGGAGGGAGGGAGAAAAAAAATTGGAACTCAAAATCTTACAAAAGTGACTATTGAATACTATCTTTACATGTAATTAGAAAAAATAAAATACTATTAAGTCATGGTGGTAAGAAAGTATATTGCAGGCATAGAGGACGGCTTGTGAGAATATCTAGAGGCTGGAGTAGAAAATAGAACAGCTTGCTGTCTAGATTGCCTAGAATACATTCATTAATTTATTCATTCACTCAACAAATGTACTAAGTGCCTACTTTGTGCATTGGTCAGTGAGCTTAAGGTATTAATTATATATGACATAAATAAATAAACCAACAAAATTGACCGTTATTGAAATTATTATCATTTATATTATTGAAATTGAGTTATTGAAATTATATTAATTCTGTGTAGCATTTAACCATTTTTTTTAAATAGCCACCATTTATCTCCATCTAAACCAGATTGACAAAAATCCTTTTTGTTTCAAACCAGCCTAAATCCAGGCTTAGTCTGTTTTCCTCTAAACACTATTTTGCTAAATCTTTTCAACATCTGGTAAAACACAATGCTAATGGGATACAACTCCCCTACTGGGATGTTAGGAAAGTGTGTATAAAGGCAGAATGCCTAATCATTCTCTTTGCACTGAAGTGGGGGCTTCCTCATTCAAACTGCACTTGAAAGGAAGGGGAAGGGGTTGGAAAGGAATAAAGATCCTTTGTGGGTCTTTGTGTAAATAAAAGGCAGGTGCATAACTAGCAATTTTTTGCACCCAATAGTTTCAGCTTCCATTCCCAAGCTCAGCAGCTGCATCTGGCAGTGAAGACAAGCAATATCTCCACCCTTTTACAATTAGTCCCCTCTACCACTACTACCCTGATGAGTTTTTGGTTTGGTTTTATTTTTTTTACTGCTCATATGCAATTTCCATGCAAAGCATCCCCAAAATCTGATTTGAGTCTTTTGTGTTGTTAGCCCATGAGGTTAGGAAACATGGATCTCACTCCTCTGATTTGCCGTGACCTTTTATAGCCTTCCCTGATCTACCACATCTGCCACTGGACATTAGCAGCTGTGGAAAAGAAGCAAGCACAAACGTGTTTAGAAACGCGTTTCGTTTTATTCTCACAAGTTTCTATGATTCTTCATTTTCAAAACTGCAGATGTCTTCATTTCAGCATTGCAAGTGCTTTGGCACAATTATCCCAACTCCTACTTGCTTTGATAAATTGAATCCCCCAGAATTAGGCTACTACAACCCCTCAGGGCTCTAGGGGTACCCCTGAGGAATCTGGGAGATATCTTTCTAGTTCTATGTAACTCATTAAACCCCCACCAGTGTACTGCCCCTCAAAATTGAGGATGGATTGTTATTTAGTCAGCCAGATTTAAGTACCTTTTAGACTGGGATATTTTTATCAAGGCAGTATAGTTTAAAAAAAAAAGTTTGGCACAAAACATTATCTTAAAAGTCTGTGACACAGTCTCCTACCAGTCCAGGGGTGAGTGGGCTCAAACTTAGCTCACGTGGCAAAGAGGTAATTCACAGCTCCTCTTTGCTGAAAGCCTTTTTTTTTTTCCCTTGAGTGGGTGAGGTACTCCAGAAGTTTCCCTTAAGCATAGTGTCTGGGCACTTCTGGGGAGCCTTGAAACTGAATCCAATTTGTGCTTAGCTTCCAATGTAGATAAGGCAGGCAACTGATCTAGGAATGCCTGGAGGAAAGATGAAAAAGTCCAAAATCTTCCATAGACTGTGAAGCTCACATGGTCATCCTCTGGCTAAAAGGAAGAGAGGGAGGAGACTTATAGCTAAAACCTTGCTTTCCTTCCTTCCACTCCCATGGTCCCTTCTCAGGGATTTTGCTGAAATGCCAAACTCCAACCTCTGGAATTATCCAGTTTCTAAATTGGTTTGATATTTTATAGATGACCCCTAAGTAATTTTAGTCATCCTGTAAGATGTGGCTGTTTCCTATGCTTCCTGTTAGCCTAACCAAATACCTTTCCTAAGCAAAGTCACCCCAGTTCATCCAAGGCATTCTCTATTTTAATCTAACATGTTGGTTGGTTGGCTGAGATTGATTTGCACCTCATTCAGGTCTCAGGGCATCCTCACACTTCAAGGGTGAGAAGACTTAATTGACAAGCTCAATCTATCCCACTCTTCTATAAAGAAAAAGAGCACCTCCCTTTTATATACTCAATGTGCTTACAGGATATAAGAGAATCATTAAAACAAGGCCTTGCAAGAAATTAATATTAGCTAATCTTTTAACCAAACCAGAATAAGAAAAACACATATATAATATTCCTAAACTACTTGCTTCCCATCTTAGTCACAGTACTCTACCAAACTTAACAATTTCAGTTTCAAATTCTTTAGCCATAGTTTCTAGCTCAGTTTGAATTTTATTAGATTGATGATGAATATAATAAAGTTTATCCAGAAATATTTTTAAATGATTAGCATGTTTTATTTCAGATATTGACTTATCAAGTAATCATTATAACAGTGTCAAATGACATTTTTCAGGACAATTTTTTTTTTGAGGCAATTGGGTTAAGTGACTTACCCAGAGTCATACAGCTAGTAAGTATTATGTGTCTGAGGCCGGATTTGAACCTAGGTTCTCCAAACTCCAGGGCTGGTGTTCAAACACTGTACCAGCTAGCTGCCCCTTTAGGACAATTTTCTAACAATTTTGTAGCTTCTCCAGACTTACTTCCCAGCATTGTAATAACAGCCTCAGAATAAGACGCAATTAAGTTCCTTTTCAAATATCCATTAAGGCCACAGTCATTTGACATAAACAATAATGTATTGAAAATACACTCTGCTGTGGTTATTTTAAAACAATATGTAACAGCCCCAGACACTTACTAGATATGTGACCCAGATTGCCGTGTATCTATCTATCTATCTATGTATATGTATGTATATACACACATATACACATACATACATATACACATAAACATACATGTATATATGTACGTGTGTATATGTATGTGTAGGGTGTAGAGTGTGTTCAGGAAGGACTAGTGCCTCTGGTGTGGAGGCTGCTTTCCACCCATGGTGTCTACCTGTTCCACCTAACTCTCACCTGTGGCTCCAAGAAGCTGTAGCATGCACAGTGGCCACCCTCTGGTAAACCATTTCAGCAGACAGGTTAAACCAGGTTGAGGGTAACCAAGGGGTCCCAAACTCATTGGTGAGTCAGGGGGGTGTCTACTCCTAAGCATGTGAAGACTTCCCCGGGAGAATGGGCAGAAGAGAATAATTTGTTCCAATAGCCATGAAGGTAGCTGAAGCAGGCGCTGTGGAGCGCTTAGAGCTTGGTTAGACATCAAAGAAGCCAAGATCATCAGCTGCCTCTTGAGCTATCACCAGTTGTCTCGATTCTGTCCTGCCACTGGACTGTGATGACTCGGAGGAGAGAGTGAGGCCAACGATTTCGTGCAACTCTGCCTCACTTAAATCCAATTTAGTCACGAATCAAAGGACATCACCCATATAGCTCACGTTACAAAAGTTCATTGCAAACATTGGCTGAGTTTAACAACCAGCTCAAAAAACTCTTGAAAATTTAGCTGCTGGATCCAGCATACCAGTGTACTTTGGATACAAAGATAGATATACAAAGATAGGCCACAGAGATAGGAAGTCCCTGCCTGAAGGATCTTACATTCTACTGGAAATAAAAGATGAAGAATCTCAACTGCTCAGGCTCTTTCAGCCCATTCTCTAAGCTACCTGGAACTTGATTTCAGCTCCCTACCTTCTTCCTGCACCCTTCCACCTTGTTTCTTGTACCCTTCCACTAGGTCAGTGGTCTGCAGAACCTCCACGGCACCTTTTTCCTGATTGGCAAAACTGAATTGGGAAATAAATGACTGGGTGAAAAGGTAGTCACATGGAGGGATAACACTGAAAACTTCAGATTATGTTTCAGGAGACTTGTTTGGCAACAAAGTGTTGGCCTACCTATTTAACAGTGAGGTACATGCACATTCTACACAACACTAGTGTAGAAGATAACACAATACAACATGAGGTAAAATCATGCATCTTAAAATTTAGTATAAGCATGGCCTGAGAGGTGTGCTCCCAATCTAGTCTGCTGAATTATTGTCCTGGGACAGACTAATCAACCTAGTGTCCTTTTCTTACAGTGATAAATGCTGGCTATTCCTCAAAGAAGACAGAGGCTTCCTATAATGGAGCTAATTACATACAACGTCCTATAGGAGAAATGTCTTCCTGATCCCAGCTGGTGATTAGCTTATTCTCTGAAGTATCAGAAAGAATGAAAAATGCAACTGTAGTTTCCAAGCTTCTGTATTACTCCCATTCCTGCAATACGTTTATTGGAATAAGACACTGATCAGTTTCCATAGATACCATTTGAGTTGATTTAGTACAATTGCATTTGAGTTTGTGAATGCATGGTTCTAGATTATAAATGCACTGTAATAGAAAGGCTATAATAAATGTGTGTGGTTATTACTGTAGTGAGTATTGGGATGTTTCTCCTTCCTCCTCCTTCCACTTAAGTAAAGAGAATAAATGGCACCCATTTAAGGGCATTTACCTAGGGGGGGCAAAGAGGTGCTAATAACTAGTAGAGAATAATGGAAGACGAAAAGAGCCAGAGAGAGAAAAAAGCAGTGGGGAGGTTTGCCCTCATCTTACACAGAGAAGATGGCAAAAATGATGCTTGTCGTGGTCAGAGAAATTAAGTAACCTATAAGGCTGTGGAGATCCAGAAAGAATGGGCGATAAGGCACCAAATGGTGGAGGGGGGGAAGTAGTAACCTCTCCTTCCACCAACAGGGGGCAGCAGGCTAAAGTACCTGTAGGGCTGTCGCAGCCAAATGAGCTAGTATATTCAGGATAGGAATGGGGTTTCACAAGAACTCTGGGGATCTGCATATATTGTCACTACTAAAGGCTGTTCATTCAGGGTTCTCTGTCTTCTTTCACACTTTTGAACTGTGTGCTTGCAAATGTTCTGGTCTCAGTACGCAGGGTGGTAGCATGCATCCTTTTTTTCAGGCTTGGGGGAATGTGACTCAGGAAAAGTGAAAATGTAATTTTCCCTCCTCTGATTTTCTTAGAGAACTTTGTCTGGATCTCTTTTGCTTTCACCACCCTCTGCACCTGTATTATATTTGATCTGGGCTCACATCAGGAGCTCTGTCTTTTTTTATTTATCACTATAAACCCTTAATGTTATTCAGTTGTTTGGTTCTATCCAACTCTTCAGGACCCATAGACCATAGTGTGCCAATACTGTCTATAAGGTTTTCTTGGCAAAGATACTGGATTGGTTTGCCATTTCCTGCTCCAATGGATTAAGGCAAACAGAGGTTAAGTGACTTGCCTAGCTAGTAAGTGTCTAAGGAATGATTTGAACTCAGGTCTTCATGACTCCAGGCCCATTGCTCTGTCCACTATAATCCCATAGAATACATGCTTAATAAAATTCTTTTGAATTGTTGAATTGAGAAAGTTCCCCAAAGTAGTCTCAGACTTCTCAATGACAGGAGAGTCTCTAACATAAAACCGACATTTATTTTTAGATATCTACACATGTGTGTCATTATATTCACCCTCTTTGTGGGCCCCTGGATGCTACTAGATGAGGCATTCTTTGGCCCACCATCTATTGAAAACTACAATTCATGAGCCCTCATCTGATGCTTGTTTTTTCCAGGCCAAACCAGAAAAGAGTAATGCAAACCAAAATAATTTAAACAGAATAGCAAAGTAAATAAATGAATAAAGCAATAGATAGACAGATAAATAGACAGATAGACAGATAGATAGATGAAGCTTTTATTAAGCATTATCCAAAGAGCTAGGGATACAAACAGAAAAGCAAGACAATCCTTTCTCTCTAGGCAGCTAGGTACCAAAGTGGATGGAGTGATGAGCCTGGAATCAGGAAGGCTTGAGTTCAAATATCACCTCAGATGTGTACTAGCTGAATGACTCTTGGCAAGTCACTTAACCTCTGTTTTTCTCATTTTCCTCATCTGTAAAATGGGAATAACGGCAGCACCTGCTTCCCAGGGTTGTTGGGAAAATCAAATGAGATAATCTTTGTAAAGAGCTTAGCACAGAGCCTGGCATATGGTAGGAATGCTTATTCCCTTCCCTGCCTGTTCCCATGTTCTAATGGAGGAGACAGCAGATATAGAAGGTTTCAATAGCAGGAAAGAAACCAGCTGATAGGGAGAAGTTGAGGATGGTCCTTAGGTTGCAGCAGCAAAGCAGATGCCATTTCCACTGGTAATGATGTGGCACTAGTGATGGACCTCTAAAAGGCCCTGGACTTTCCCACGTGACCTAGGTGAAGGTCTTGCCTTCACTAGAGGTTCATCTGAGTATAATCCTTTCAACTGTCCTTGCATTGTGGCTTTGACCCTTCCCCAATCTCCAATTCTCTGTTACCTCTAACCCAGGCCAACCCTTCAATGTCTGTTACCTCCAGACCACTGCCACTCCTTAATTCCATCTAGATCTGTTCTGTTACCTCCCAGTCACCCCCAAGCTATTGGCCACACTATAAAAAGGTCAATCTTGTCTACCAAATTGCTCAAATTCCTTAAGACTCTGGTTGTCAACACAAGTGCTGCAAATACCCAGAATCTTAAAATCTGTCCAATAGCATTGGATTCTTAAAATCTTGCCCACCTCAATCGGTGTTTCAATAAACCTTGTCTCTAACTGAAATAAGGCTTGAGTCGAATTCATTCGAGGCAGGACCTGAGTCCTTTGCCCTTGAATTTTGGTGTTCCCAGCACCCCTAGACCTCAACAGTAACATCATATTGGTTTCTGATGTTGATTGACTTGTCAGTGCCGAGGACTTTGACGACAAACACTTTCTTTCCTGCCTCATCAGTAGCAGAGGCTATAGCATTTGCAAGAACAATGTCATCCAGCCTCAAACACTTGACACTTACTAGCTGTATGACCCTGGGCAAGTCACTTAACCCCAATTGCCTCACCAAAAAGCAAAAAACAAAACAAAACAAAACAATTGTCAAGCTGCATCTCCACAGGGCTGCTTCCCAGGAAGATGACCAAAAGTACTACTGCTACTACTACTACTACTACTAAATAATAATGATAATGATAATGATAATGATAATGATAATGACAATGACAATGACAATGATAATGATAATGATAATGATAATGATAATGATAATGATAAAGGAAGTAATAAAGAACTCTCTCCTATATATGTGAATCCCTCTCCCACAGATTTCCATACCACTAGTGGGACAGGGAACGTGCATATTCTAAAAACCAATACTCCAAGTGTTACATCCCAGCTAGCACACCTTCCTGACCCCATAGTTCCTACTTGCTGCTTCCCGTTATGCTGCTGATATCCTCTACTGATCTACTTTCTCTCCGTATCCAGTGTCATGTGCTGGGCTGCTTTGTCTTCTGAGTTGCAAGCATCTGCTAGATGTCTGCCTCTGCTGAACTGTAAGCCACCAGTATCATTTGTTGGGCCGCCTTCCTTGCTGGGCTATCATTTAGGTTTTCTCTGCTAAGTGGCTACTTCCAGCTATTGAATCCTGGCTTCCAGGAAGCCTGTTGCAGGAGACTACGGCTCTTTTCTGAGATAACTCAAAGCCTCAGCACTATCTAGCTCTTTTGTGAATAGAAACAACAGTCTTGCCAGCCAGTATAGTCAGAGCTCTGCAAGTAGAATGAGCCTTTCCAACTCCTCTGCTTTCCTCTCAATGACAATGCCTCTAGGATCACCTACTACTTATGTGGTCAGAGAGGAAATTGGCTTCAATTCCTATCAAGGCCCTAGCAGCTAACCCTAGTAGCAAGCAGATTACCCTGGAGATTCACTTAGAAATATTGGAAGGAGTCAGAGCTGGCAACGTTTGTATTGAATTCCTGTACCCAAATAACTGTTCTTCCAAAATCAATCAATCAACCAGCATTTATTAAGCACTGCTATGTGCCATGCATTGTACAGTACTGGAAATATTAGTATAAAGAATGAAACAACCTCTGCCTACATGGAGTTTACATTCTAATGGGGAAAACAAGAAGAATGAATATAAATTATACAGCATAAATTGTATGTGAACAAATAAAAAGTTGTTAAATGTAAGGTAATTTAGGGGGGAGGGAACTAACAGAAACAGGTATCGAGAAAGGTTTTGTGCCCCTAGGCCCAGCACGCTATCCACTACAGCACCTAGCTGCTTATTATCAATGTCCAATAGAAAATTGGTGATATGGGATTGAATCTCAGTGGAGACACTGGGGCTGAGTGTATCTCTTCAATATCATTGATACCAGTGATTACTATTCCATAATAATTTACATATGCACATATATATGCTGTTAATCTCCAGAGTTCAGTCTAAGAAAAACAAACAGACTTAAGCCATATGCATGTTTATTTCTCTAAAAGCAGGTGGATATGCATGCATGGGAGCTGCAGTCTGAACTGAGCTGCCTTTGGGGTTAGGCTGCACAGATTATAAAACCATGAGGCAAGGAAGAGCCACTGACTCAGGATGTCTGGTCTTCTGTCAACTAAGATTACAGTTCCCAATAAGCAAGGAAGTGCTCCTCACTTCAGGATGTTTGTGCAAGCTTAATCTGCTCTCGTGGTTGTTCATACAGCAGGAGGATTTGGGGTTCACTTAGATAGCATCACAAAGGGTTATTAATATGTCAGTCCAAAAGGGCTCAAATCATCCTCTCCAATAGGCCAGTCCAGGTTTTCAGCCTTCTTTGGGTGATAAGAGGCTTAAGCAGGTCTCAATATATGTGTGCATATACATAAATATCTATGTGTGTATGAGTCATCTACAAAGTGATGTTAAACTCATGAGAGCTGATGATATCACCAAAAGAGTACAGAGAGAAGAAAAGAAGGCCTCATATAGAACCCTGGGAGATATCCACAGTTAATGAGTGTGATACGGTTGCTGAATCAGGAAAAGAGACTGAGAAGCAGTGGTCATACAGGGAAAGAAAAACCAGTAGAGAGTAGTGTCATGAAAACCTAGAGATGAAAAATATCCATCCAGGGGACAGAATGGATCCCAGCATCCAAGCTATGCTCTAGCATAATGGTTCCTGGATCATCCATTACAACTCAGGAAAGAATCATTTTTGATTGTTCTTGGCAGTCAAAATGTCAGATGTCAGATAGAGAATCTGCCCTGGAGTTGGGAGGATCTGAATTCAAATCCAGCCTCAAGACATTATTAGCTGTGTGACCCTGGGTAAGTCACTTAACCTCCTCCATTGCCTCCAAAACAAAGAAAATACCCATCCAGGAAGAGAGTTAATAGTGACAAATACAGCAGATAGATCAAGACTAAGGGCACAATGCGGCTTTTGACAATCACTCAAATGAAAGTGCTTTCTCCAAAGACGCTAATCATCTCTTAATTGCCAAATCTGATAGTCTTTTCTCAGTACTCATCCTTCTTGACTTTTGCTTCTTCTCTCCTCATTTCCCAACAAGAGGTCATTGGTAACTTTTGCAGAGAGCAGTTTCATTTGAAGGATGAGATCAGAAAACATTTTGCAAAGGATTGGGAGGTGAGTCAGAGAAGAGGAGGTAGGAGCAAAGAGTATAAATTTTTTTTTCAAGAAATGTGATTAAGAAAAGGAAGTAAGATATAGGATAATAGCTTGTGAGGGTAAGAGGGTACAGTGAAGATTTTTTAAAGAAAAGGGAGGATTAGATATACCGTTTGAAATCAGTAGGGAAGAAACAAGTAGACAGGGAGAAGTTGAAGAATTTAGAGAGGAGAGATGACTGAGGATGAAATCTAATCTGCCAGAGAAAACCAGAGAGGCACAAGCACACATACATAGGACTGCCCTTGGCAAGGAGAAGCACCATCTCTTAAGAGACTGTGGATAAGGAGAGTATGGCTTCAAAAGGTTTTGAGGTGGAGAAAAGGGAAGAAAAGGGAGTTCAAGTCAAAAGGACTCACTTTTTGTTTTGGGTTTTTTTTTTTTAGTAAAGTAAGAGATGAGATCCTCAGCTAAGTGGAAGATAAAGGAGAACTGTGAAGGTTTGGAATAACTGTGGGAATAAGATAAGGAATCATTTAGGGAGAAATGAAAGGAATGCACTGCTGCAGGGAAGCCCCCATTGAGGTTGTGTGAGGTGAATTTTTAAGGTACTCAGCATTTTTTAGAGACTTCCTCCAGTATAATTCAGGACCTCTTGAGTAAAACCAGACAGTGGGAGTAATCCAGGTCTGATATGTGGCAAGAGATGAGCTGTGATTGGACAAGCAGAAAGGAATTTGCAAACAAAGGAAAAGCCAAAACTGACCATCAAAGTGAAATGGATGAATATTGACAGAATGCTTTTTGATTTGCTGAGGATCCAGAACTGATTATGCCATCAAGAAGCACCAAAAGACCAAAATGAGGCTTTTTCCCTGGTGGTGATTGAGGTGAGGACTGATATAAGTCTACAAGTGGAGAGAGAAGGACCAGCAACCCAGTCTCCCAGTCTTGGGCCAGGATGAAGCCATCAGTTCATGGTACAGCTATTTTCTGTCTCTGGTGTGTTTCCTGTTCTTAGGTGAATGACTGTTGGAAATAAATCAACTAAGGTATGATTTTATGAACTTTGAAAGGTTAGAAGAGCCACCAGAGGTCCTGGGACTAGAGTCCATACCACAATTTGCCAGCAGGCAGGCAGTGAGGTGATCTGGCAGCAGAGATTTCTGTGTCCTACAAGCAAAGAGCCACTCCATTCATCTGTTATGCTTCCTTTGGAAGTGACCTTGGTGGGTTAAATGATTTGTAGGAAAAATGTTAAGTTTGAGCCAACTCTCCCTATGGATGAAGGGAGAGTGTGCTCCAATTCAGGGGGGTGTTTTATGCTTCCGTCCTTACTATTTTCAGGAAAGGTATTTGATGTTAATTGGCTTGCCTATAATGCTTACTACCTATGTGACCTTGGGCAAATCATTCAATTTTCCTAAGCCTCAGTCTCCTAATCTGTGGAATGGCCTTTGAGGTCCTTCCTGCCCCTGATTTATGATGCTACTGTTGTGGTCTGAGAGGTTGAGATCCCTCAAAGACCGGAGTATAGGACAGGGTCATCTGTAATGAATTCACAGACTCAAAGATCCTTTAAGTCAAGTTGGTAAAAAGTTTATTGTTACGCTTTTCAGCAGGCAAGGATTCTTAAGGAGACTGAGGATGGAGCTAGGGTTTATATGGAAAAGGGCATGGGAAAGGAATGCCAAGGATACTGATTAGGTAATCTAAAGGTCCAGGTGTCTTTGGGAGCTATGGATGGGAAAGTATAGGGAGTATACCAGACAGGGCGGGAGATGTCAGAGGCATATATCTTGGGAGTCTGGCAGGAGGAGGAGTCCTTGGGCCAGCCAAGGACAAAACTCCTTGGACCAGACAAGACACCCCTCTCTCTCTGTCCTGATTAGAGAATGCTCTACAACAAGGTAAAGATTTCTCACAAGGCAGGAGCTTACTAAGGAATTGGGAGGCTTCCAGAGACATGATCTCAGGGCTGGGGCCTGAGCAACCCAGCACTCTCTCACCCAGCTTTGTGTAGCCACACCAGGAAGAGAGATAAGGGTCCTGCTGGGGCCCACTCATGAGTAATTGCTAGGCACAGCGTCCTAGGGCTGGGGAGGAATTGTCAGAGACAGTGTTTCTCAGACTAGGGAGAAACTGGGGTCCAAATACAAGCACAAGCACCCAAACACAAGCACCCAAGCACCTCATCACCATGATATCTAATGATTACAAGCCATCCCTCACAAATACTACATTCTCCAGGTATCCTTCTCTGATAGCCACAGCCCCTTCTCCCAGCCTGAAGTGATCTCTCCCTTCTACAGCATCTCAGTGCACCTTATTCAGACCATTTTATGCTTTTATTATATTCTATTTTGTATTCTCATTACTTGTGAGTCTTTTCTCATCTATGAGATTATAGACTGTTTTAAAAATATCTTTGTCCTCAGCAAAGTTGTTGGCCCATAGTAAATATGTAATAAGTGTTTGTAAAATGAATGAATATGTATGTATAAATATGTACACAAACATATGTAGAGGAGAAGGAGGAAATGTTCGCAATACACTTGTTGTTTAATGTGGATTAGGAGAAAAACATATGGCCAGGGTCACTTTTATCTCTAAAATCCCAAGATCTCTAAATAATGATGTGCCTTAAGAGGATTCTAGCACCAAATGCCTCCTGACCCCTTGATTTGTAACAAGAGTGTTACAAGGGGACCAAGCTTCTCTGAATTGCATTCTTCTGCTGTTCTGTAGGAAAGCAGACATTTACAACCAGCCTGTCCGGGGAATAACATTAAAGCATGTATATCTCCCCATGTGCCTTATAACCATAAATAGTTCTGAAACACCCTTGAGGACCAGACAGACAAGTTTCCAAGTCTGTCAGCTCATAAAAGGCACGAAGTGAAATATTTGGAGCAAGAGCTTCAGAAGGTCACTTGTTTTGGCTGTATAAGGTGCTCAGACAGTCCAAAAAAGATTCTGAATTTGAGCTTTTATTCTGCTCCCAAACGCTCTATTAACAATTATTTTCCTATTTTACGTAGGGAAACTGAGGCAGTTTACTGATTCATTGTGGTACAGTGGAAAGAGCAGTGGCTATGGAGTCTAAGAACCTGCCAATGACACTTACTAATTGTGTGCTTTGTTTTGGGGTTTTTTTGTTCATTTTTTTGTTTTTTTTTTTAGGCAATTGGTGTTAAGTGACTTGCCCAGGGTTGCACAGCTAGTAAGTGTCAAGTGTTCGGTCTGAGGCCAGGTTTGAACTCAGGTCCTCCTGACTTCAGGGCCAAGTGCTCTATCCACTGCACCACTTAGCTGCCTCTTAATTGTGTGACTTTGGACAAGTCATTTAAGGTCCCTGAGTCTGTGAGGTTTGTACTGGATAACCTTTGAGGTCTCTCCTGGCTCTAGAGTGATAATCCTTTTATCCCAGGAACGTAAGGGTTCTTCACTCCTCTTTTGTCCTATTCTCTCTGCCCTGAGCCATGCCTCCCAGTGTGGGTTTACAAGATATCTTCACAACTGGCTACTAAAAGGTAGCAATGGCAGATAAGCTGTAACCGCCTATCACAGAATTTCAGAGTTTGAAGGAAGTCCAAAGCCCATCCAGTCCAACCCATAGGAGAACACTCTACAACATACCCAACAATCTAGTCTTTGCTTGAAGTCTTTCAGTGATACAGAAACAACTGCCTCCCAAAGCAACACATTCTGCTTTGGTTTAGCTCCAAATTTTGAAGTTTTTCCTTACTTCAAGCCTAAATCAGCCTCTGAAATTTCCACCCATTGTTCCTACTCGTGCTTACTGGGGCCAAGCAGAAAAGTGAAAATACCTCTTCCATATGACAGCTTTTCATACACTTGATTGAACACAATTACCATGTCCCTATTTGATCTCTTCTCCCCACTAACCATCTCAATTCCTTCAACCAACCCTTGTTAGGTATCATTTTGGGTCTCTGACTACTCTAGTCACATTTGTCAGGGTTCTTTCTAAAAATGTGTGTTATGCAAAAATGAACACAATGTCCCAGATATACTCCAAACAGGGATGATTACAGGATAAATAACTCTTGTTTTATACACCAAAGGTGTCAAACCCACAAACAACACTCCAGAAATATTTTAATACATATTTAATTTATTAATAATTAATCATATTAATAATTAATAATAATAAATATATATATAATAGAACATAGAACCTGTGGTTTTCTAAGTTAATATGTAACCCACAGGGATCTTGACATATGGTTTAACGGCACTGTTTTCTATTTGAGTTTGACACCATTAATGTCAAACAGCACTTCTTTTAATGGTATTAAGATACCGTTAGGGGTTCTATTTTTTTCTTTTGGTTACTATGTTACATTGTCGACTTAATAAAAATTGCAAACAACTTGACTTCATTGAGTTCAGCCTTTCAGAACCATAACTAGCAATTTTTGGACCAGGGGCAAGCAGCATAAAATGTACCTTAGTTCAGTTGGGAGAAGAGGGAGTGTGGCAGAGACCCTAGTACACACAAAGCAACCACTGAAAAGCCTTTCACAGTCAGCTGGAAGGCAACAGGGCTGAGATACGGAAGAACTCGCAAGGGGTATAGCCATGAGAAGACGCTAATATCTAACAGCTTCCCATCCTAATTAATTATTCTTGCTTTCTAGGTACACAATTTAGTTGTTTTATGCTACTAAAAGACTGCAATTGGTGCCACTCTAAATTTTAGTGCTGTAGGAAAAAGTCTTATTCTCCTTATGCTTCTGCATATTCAGCCATCAAGTATTGTTCTTCCTTCAAAATACCTTTTTTGCGTATCTCCGATTTTTCATTCCTATTGCCCCTAAAATGTTATAACTAATCACCTTTTCACTCCTCAATTATTACAATAGCCTTCTAACTGACATTACATTATCAGAATGGTCTTCTAATTCCTCCCTCTGATCAGTTTACCACACCACCACCATAGTCATCTCTGAAAGACATCAATTTCATCATGTCACTAAGAATCTGCTCAAAATCCCTCAGTAGCTCTCTATTACCCTCAGATTAAAGTCCAAATTTCTCAGACTAGTTTTCATGCACTTCAATAGTCTGTCTCTACCCGTATTTTCCCACTACTACCTACAATTTACCCTTTGTTCCACCTAGGCTTATTGCCTTTATATCCTTCAAATCCAACATACAAATTCTGCCTACTTGACTTTGCTCATTCCATATCTCTTACTTGCAATACCTTTCCTAATAGTCTGTACCAGTCAAAATTCTACCAATCATTCAAGGCTAAGCTCAAGTCTCATCTTCTGTCTGAAACCTTCCCTTAACACATCTATGACCTATAGACTCAAGCTCAGCCAATAATTCATTTGGACATTTCATTATATGTCCTTTCATATCATTATTAACATATTTCATCTTTGAATGCTTTTTGCCTTAACTAGGGTCTTTGAACTATGTAACTTTCAGCTTATTTATGCTTCTCTGCTAGTACACACTCAATATTTTGCAGGTAAATGAACATTCCCAATATAACAGCTGTGGGATTCCCCCCTCAGGACTAGGGATCAGTCAATTTTTGCTCTCACTTGTGCATAAACTATCTTAAAATAACACGGTGGCCTTTGACAGATTATTCCCCCCTCTTTGGGCCTAGATTTCCTCAGCTGTAAAAACTGATGCCACATGAATACAGAATCATCTAGTACAGTAGAAAGATCAATCCACTAGTAGTCAGGAAAGACTGATTCTGATCTCTCTTTGTATTTTGTGTCAAAGTGACCATGGATAAGCTGCTTAACCTGAGCCTCAAATCCTTCATCCGTAAGAGGTGGATAAAAATATTTGTAAAAACTACTTCACAGGGTTAGGTTGCTTATGGGCATTGAGTGAAATCATGTATGCAATTTGTAAATCCCTAAGTACTCTAAAAATGTTGATGAGGAGTAGGATGAATGGATGAGCTTTATGCCATATTTATATTTTTTTTAAAAAGGTAATTGGGGTTAAGTGACTTGCCCAGGGTCACACAGCAAATAAGTGAGACTAGCTTTGAACTCAGGTCCTCTTGACTCCAGAGTTGCTGCTCTATCCAATGCACCACCTAGCTGATCTGACCATTTTCATCTTTAAAAATAAAAGCTTAGCAGTGACTTTTATTTTCATAGTCTCTTGGGCAGAAGGAGGTGATACTTTATGGTGGCTTTCCTCAGCCTTGCTCATTGGATGCTACGTTATTATCAGTATGGCCCATATGTAGACTTTCTAGTAATTATTCTGAGAACACAAGTATCATATGCAATGTAATGTTACCTAGACAAGTTTCCAAACAATTTCCAAAAAACTCATCCAAAGTCTGAAGACAAGAGGAGAAGATCTGATGCCTAGAAGATTTTGGTTAGGTTCATGCTAAAGTTCATGAACCAGAAACATATATTTCTATTTTTTAGAAGACCTCTCTCAGAAGAACAACATAGTAGAGTCTATTTGAAATCTTCACTCACATTTCTTCAGCTTGTAGGTATGTGTGTATCCACATGGTGTTATTCACTGAATCCTTGGAAAGAGTATAAATCTTTCTTCCATATCTGTTTATAAGATGCCTTCTCCATGGCAGGAAGATCCATTAAGTCTAACTTTATGTGGGTTGCTGTATATTGTTTAGGATACAGCTTTTCTCTAGGCAATTATTTTTACTCCCTCTACACAGTTAAGTTGGATCACTCTTCCACAGCTGTGGAAGCCCTCATCAGGGACAATCAGAGAAGCTTGGGTGACCGTCCAATTAGTAGTAACCAGCACTGTAATCAAAAGACAGGGTACTAACTCAAGCTTATGACCCACGCTTACTGGAAAGCCCTTATTTGTGGGGAATTGTAACTCCTGATCCATTTCACATGTGTTGTTCTTTTTTTTGTTTTTGTTTTGTTTTTGTTTTTAAATTTTATTAAATTTATTTTGATTTATCAACAGTCACTTCCATATGCTTTTGAGTTTAAAATTTTTCTCCCCCTTCCTCCCCACCACCCTCCCCAAGACGGCGCACAATCTGATATAGGCTTTACATTTACATTCCTATTAAGCATATTTTCACATTAGTGAAGTTGTATGTAAAAATTAAAACCAATAAGAGGAACCATCAGAAAGAGAAAACAAAACTCAACAGAGAGAAAAAAAAATGATAGCAATTCAACTTCCTTAATTCTTTCTTTGGATGTGGATAGCATTTTCCACGACAAGGCCTCTGG
Source organism: Phascolarctos cinereus (assembly GCF_003287225.1). Classification (NCBI taxonomy): domain Eukaryota; kingdom Metazoa; phylum Chordata; class Mammalia; order Diprotodontia; family Phascolarctidae; genus Phascolarctos; species Phascolarctos cinereus. The sequence continues at coordinate 88,048,331 of NW_027556180.1, forward strand.
AGATGTCTTAGATCCTTGTAATGCTGAGAAGGATTAAGTTTATCAATATTAGTCATCGCACAAGGTGGCTGTGATTGTGCACAACGTTCTCTTTGCTCTGCTCACTTCACTCAGCATCAGACCATACAAGTCTTTCCAGGTTTTTCTGAAGTCAGCCTGTCCATCATTTCTTATAGCATAATAGTATTCCACTACATTCATATACCACAACTTGCTCATCCATTCCCCAATTGATGGGCATCCTCTCAATTTCCAATTCTTTGCCACCACAAAAAGAGCTGCTATGAATATTTTTGTACATGTGGGTTTTCCCATTTGTATGATCTCTTTGGGATATAGCCCTAGAAGTGTTATTGCTGGATCAAAGGGTATGCACATTTTTATAGCCCTTTGGGCATGGTTCCAAATTGTTCTCCAAAATATTGGATCATTTCACAACTCCACCAACAATGCATTAGTGTTCCAATTTTCCCACACCTTCTCCAACATTTATCATTTTCCTGTTTTGTCATGTTGGCCAATCTGCTAGGTGTGATCACATGTGTAGTTCAATGGATTACTTATACCTGCCAACATAGGGTCGATCAGAGGCAGCTCTTGTATAATGGATAGACATCAGGCCATCACATCAGAAATACTTGGGTTCAAGTCATGTACACTGCCTATGTGACTCTGGACAAATCACTTAATTTCTCTGTGCTTTGTGAAATTTTGTCAGACTACATACAAATTGTGCAGAAGATGCTGAACTCCACTGGTAAACATAACAGTGAAACAGAAACATCAGAACAACATTTTGAATAGATGTTGCTATACCAAATAGTCATAATTGTCACACTGAATGGAAAAAAACTTTCAAAATATAAAGATAAAACAGAAGAAATCAAAGTAATATGGAACCAGGATAAAGTACATATCCTTCTCATCATCTGACTGAAATTGTATTTGTCCCAAGGATGCTTTCAGTGAGCATTCATAGGATAAATTTGAATCAGAATACTTTCATTCATCTAAAAAAAGCTACTATTTTATCTACCTATGCAATAATCAATAACGCACGAAATGTAAAAGAATAATTAAAAAGATAACTTGCTCCAGTGTCATTTCTACTTGAACTCCACTGAACAAGGTAAGAAAAAATTTTTTTCAACAATAACAATAATAATGAGGAAATAAATTTGTCCCTGAAGGAGTTTCCCCACCTGTGAGCTTTTGATATGAATGAACTTCCAGTTCCTTTCCCTCTTCTCTATTTGACTTTTCCCTGGATTACTTTCATTATAAAATACAGTTTTACAAGCATGTCTGACTACTTTGAGCTATTGGGATATGCGTTTGTTTTCAAATTTTTACATTGTTTGCCCCCATGGTTAATTTCTAAAAATTGAGAGTTGAGCTCCCAGATTTTGATTGTTTAGATACATAAAACCTGAGAAAATAAACTCTTAAAAAAACTAAATTAGAAAGAAAAGAAAAGAACAAAAAACTAGGGAGTTACATTCTATGTCTAAAGATTCCATTCACCTCTACATGTGATAAGGTTATGATCTCTGTCAATTCTGCTGTGCCATTACCATTTTTAATTTAAAAAATTATTGATAATTTCTTTTTATGTTGCCCACACTCCCCAGTGGGCAGCTAGGTGGCCTAGTGGATAGATCACTAGCCCTGGAGTCAGGAAGACTCATCCTCCTGAGTTCAAATCTGGCCTTAGACACTTAACTCTGTGACCCTGGGCAAGTCATTTCACCTTGTTTGCCTCAGTTTCCTTATCTGTAAAATGAGCTGGAGAAGGAAATGGCAACACAACAGTATCTTTGGCAAGGAAACCCTAAATGTAGTCACCAAGAGTCAGACACAACTGGAATGACTCAGCAACAACAAAAACACTCCCTAATATGTCCCTTTCTCTTCCCTTCCTAGAATATGGCAGTGCAACCCAAGCTGTAGAGGTTTTGAGTACAGGCACAGTGGTGAGTGACTTCCATTGTTTTGGGGTTTCCTTTTTTTTTTTTTGGCTAGGCAATGGGGTTAAGTGACTTGCCCAGGGTCACACAGCTAGCAAGTGTTATGCGTCTGAGGCCTGATTTGAACTCAGGTCTTCCTGAATCCAGGGCCAGTGCTCTATCCACTGTGCCACCTAGCTGCCCCAGTGACTTCTATTTTATCCAAGAGCTAGCTTACCTAATTTTGGAAAGCCTATCCCCAGAGAGCTGATCACTGGCTAATATAATAATAGTAGCAGCAGCAGCAGCCGCAATAGCAACAGAAACAACAGTAGCTATATATTTTATACAATATATAATATAATATAATTAAATATATTATGTAATATATAATGTATAATATATATACCATATAATATTATAATTATATTACAACACAATAATATAATATATAATAACTATCCATCACATTTATATAGTGCTAACTACATGCTGGGCATTGCATGTGTATATAATTTGTATATGTGTCTATCTGTGTATAGTATGCATATTTGTGTATAGTGTATATGTACATGCACATATGTTCTTGCACTTGGCTAGTTGTAAAACACTGAAATCACAAATGCTGAACCATTTAAATGAGACCTTGTATGCTACAGTTATGGGTTCTGCCTCATGTGTCACACTCTGCCTCTGGAAATCACAATACTTGCTGCCCTGCTGGGCTGGGAGTGAGTGTGCCATCTGCTTAGCTGTTTGATGTAGGATCCACCAAAATTTCATCAGAGCTGCTTTTCTTAGAGTTGGTATTTATGGCTTCATTTGTCTCTTCTAGTCCCTTTCTCTATGACTTGCTGCCTGTTTCTCAACCACTCCTCTTTGAGCCTTATGAACCCCATCAAACTGAACCACCTTACTCCTTTAACTATTTGGAACTAACAGTTTCTTCCCTGAGAATATTGGAAATGCTGGTCTAGTGCAACTCTTGTGTGGCCTGGCCAGGAAGGTTTAATTTAGAGGATTTCACACCTTTCGGGCTCATTTCGACACTGAAAATTTGGGCAATTTATACGGATGTCACCGCTTAGGGTGTGGTCACCAACTCCCCTTTAAAGCACTGGGCACAAAATTCAAAGAAGAAAAGATTTATTTAGAAGTAAAATAAAAGGAGACAGAGCCAAGATGGAGGACTGCAGGCAACAACCCAGCTGAACTCTCTCACCTTTCCCCTCCAAACAGCTTTAAAATAACTCCTCAGATCAAATTTTGGAGCAAAAGGTCAGCACGAGCCACAGGCTGAAGTTGGGTGAAAGTGCACATCGAAGGTGGATAAGCAGCCCTGAAAAGGGCTCTGTAAGCCCTCACACCAGAAGTGCCCATCCTTCCTGAACACCCCATACAGCCCAGCTCACCCATAAAATGGAAGTGGATAGCAGAATGGATTAGAAACCAGAATTCAACAACGTATTGTTTACAGGAGACACACTGTTAAAATAAAGGGCCGGAGCAAAATCTAATACGCTTCAGCTGAAGTAAAAAAGGCAGGAGTAGCAATCATGATCTCAGACAAAGCAAAAGCAAAAAGAGACCTAGTTAAATGAGATAATCAGAGAAACTACATTTTACTTTAAAAAAATACCATAGCCAATGAAATAACATCAAAAAAATTTACAGCAAGTTTTCCTGATAAAGGCCTCATTTCTTTTTTTTGTGTGTGAACATATCTCTTTATCATATGTAATCTGCCATCATACCAATTTAGTCTTTCTTTTTTTTCCAATTTTATTAATTTATTGATTTATCAACAATCACTTCCATATACTTTTGAGTTTAAAATTTTTCTCCCCCTTCTTCCCCACCACCCTCCCCAAGATGGCACACAATCTGATATAGGTTTTACATTTACATTCTTATTAAACATATTTTCACATTAGTGAAGTTGTAAGTAAAAATTAAAATCAATAGGAGGAACTATCAGAAAGATGAAACAAAAACTCAACAGAAGGTAAAAATAAGTGAGAGCGATTCGACTTCCATAGTTCTTTCTTTGGATGTGGACAGCATTTTCCATCCTGAGGCCTCTGGAGATGTCTTAGATCCTTGTAATGCTGAGAAGGGTTCAGTTTAACAATATTAGTCATCGCATAACGTGGCTGTTATTGTGTACAAAGTACTCTTGTAAAGGCCTCATTTCTTAAACATATAAGAAAATGAGTCAAATTTATAAAAATAAGAGTCATTCCCAAATTGATAAACAGTCAGAGGATATGAACAGGCTTTTCAGAAGAAGAAATCAAAGCTATTTATAGTCACATGAAAAATGCTCTAAAATCACTACTGATTAGTGAAATATAAATTAAAGCAACTCTAAGATACCACCTCACATCTATCAAAAAATGACAAGTGCTGGAGGGGATGAGGGAAAATAGGTACATTAATAAACTGCTGGTGGAGTTGTGAACTGGCCCAGTCATTCTTGAGAACAATTTGGAATTATGCCCAAAGGGCTATAAAATTATGCATACCCTTTCACCTAGCAAAATCACTACTAGGTCTGTTCCCTACAGAGATCAAAGAGAAAGGAAAAGGATCTATATGTACAAAAATATTTATAGCAATTCTTTTTGTGATGGCAAAGAATTGGAAATTGAGGTGATTTTCATCAATCAAGGAATGGCTGAACAAGTTGTGGCATATGACTGTGATGGAGTACTATTGTGCTACAAGAAATGATGAGGTTGTGGTTTCAGAAATGCATGGTAAGACCTTGAAAAAAGAATTTATAATTTTCATATTAATCGATACATGTGATGAATATACTAATAATTTAGTTTATAAATAAACTATAAAAATAATAATTTAGTCCAGTGATTGTGAGCATTGTCAGAGTTTTGATTAATCAGTTTAAGCTGCATTGTAAGCTCTTGGGAAAACTAAATTATTAGAGCTCTCAAGAGCTGCCTCTCTGGCTTAGGAGTTATAGCTTATATATACATATACATGTATAATAGTTTCTTTATAAATTAAATTATTAGTATATTCATCACATATCATATCAATTAATATGAAAATTATAAATTTCTTTCTCAACCTATACGTTGAGTGAGAAAGTGAAGTGAGAAGAGTCAGAAGATTATTTGCACAGTAACAATAATGTTCTAATAATGATCAAGCATGAAAGATTTGGCTACTCCAGTGAACACAATGATACAAAATAATTCCAAATGACTCATTGTGAAAAAATGCTATCCATCTCAAGAAAGATAACTAATGAATTCTGAGTGTAAATTGAAGTATAATTTTCTTACTTTAAAATTTTTTTTGTGACATGGCTAAATGGAAATATATTTTGCATGATTTCACATGTATAATTAATTGATATCATTTTGCTTGCCTTCTCAGTGGAGGAGGGATGTGTGGGAGGGAGAGAATTTGGAACTCAACATTTAAAAAGAAAAGAGTGTTTTAAAATAAATAAATGATAAATATTATTTTTAAATTATAAAAAGAATACAAGTCAAATAAAAGAAGGAGCTCACAGTGAAGGAGAAGTGAGAAAATGTAGTCTTTACTCTTCTGGATCAAACCTGTGCTCTAATTTAGCCCAATAGAGTATTCTGTTTCTACCAACAATAACAAAAGATGGAAACTTTGTAGGAAGGCTTGGTTATCTTACATGACAATCTCAAAAGGCTAACAACCCCAGAACTTCTCTAGTTTCCCTCAATAATTTAACAGGCATCAGTTGTCTGTAAAATGACCTAAACACTTTTGAACAAATTTTCATTTTAAGCCTAGAGGTAGCTAAGTGGTACAGTGGATAAATAGAGCACTGGCCCTAGAGTCAATAATCTCAAGTTCAAATTCATCCTCTGACTGGGCAAGTCACTTAATCTCTGTTTGCCTCAGTTTCCTTATCTGTAAAGTGAGAGTGATGGTAATAGCACCTGCCTCCTAGGGCTATGGTAAGTATCAAATGCGATATTTTTAAAGTGCTAGAGTATAGGAAGTGTTTAATAAATGCTGTTTCCTTCCTTCTGTACTGCCTGGGCTATCGAGGGGCAGCATGATAGTAATACAGAAAGTCAGGGACTAGCAGTTAAAAAATCTTTTTCTAGCTCTGACACAGATAAACTGTGTGACTATAGGCAAGTCACTTCCCTTTTCTGGGCTGCAGGTTCCTTACTTTATAAATGAGAGGGTTAGACTAGGTGATCTTTAAAATGTGGCTTCCAGGGGCAGCTAAGTGGTACAGTAGATAGAGCATTGGCCCTGGAGTCAGGAGGACCTGAGTTCAAACCCAACTTCAGACCAAATGCTTGACACTGGCTGTGTGACCCTGGGCAAGTCACCTAACTCCAATTGCCTAAAAATAATAATAAAAATGAATAAATAAACTCCTAAAAATATCTGTCTTCCAACTCTCAATCAAAGAACCAAGGAAAATTGTGGTGGAAAGAACCACTAGCCTGGGAGTCAGGAGACAGGTTGCAATGCCAACTCTGCCATTAACTAGATGCATGATCTCAGACCAGTCACTCAACCACTTGGAGCTTTTAGTTTCTAACATCTGTTAGATGCAAGCAATGAATGAGGAGATCAACTCGATCCTTTCTTGCACTGAGATTCTATAACAAGTTTCCTACTGCATAAAAATAGTATCTAACATAACACATATATGTATGTGTATACATACATATATACATACCCATGCACACACATACCTGCATTTAGATTTTCAAGTTCCTAGGGGCTCCCCTTCTTAAGTTACAGGATTTGGAAATGCTGTCACAGTTTAATAAAATGGGATACTACTGTCTCTTAGTTTTGTCTTTTCAGGTTGAAGTACCCTCGTCTTTTTAATCTGCTGTCACATACAAGTAGGAGCAGCTAGGCGACACAGGGGACAAAGTACTGGGCCTGGAGCCATCTTCCTGAGTTCAAATCTGCCCTGAGACATTTCCTAGCTGTGTGACCCCAGGCAAGTCTCTTAACCCTGTTTGCTTCAGTTTCCTCCTCTGTAAAATGAACTGGAGAAGGAAATGGCAAACTACTCCAGTATCTTTACCAAGAATACCCCAAACAGGGTCACAAACAGTTAGACGTAACTGAAACAACTCAACAAGAACACACACAAGTGGTTTTCTTTTCCTCTTGGACACAAACACACATATATACATAGCCTGGATGAGTTTAGTTTCTTTTATCTGCACATTCTTCAGCTGTTTTGCTGCTTCATTGGGTTTTTTTTTTCATTTTTTTATTCAGTGAGGTTTGATAGCTAGAACCAAACATAGGATTCTACCTGTGCACAGGCCTTGGTTTTGTGCAAGAGTGGGAATAACTTGCTTGGTTTCCAGTCTACTTCTGAATGACACCTGACATTTTGACTGTCAAGAACAATCAGACATGACTCTTTCCTGAGTTGTAATGGATAATCCAGGAACCATTATGCTAGAGCATAATTGGCATGATTTTTCCGTAAACACGTTATTATTTTACATTTGCCCATGGTGATGTCCACCTGCTACCTCTCGGTCCAATCATGCAGCCCTGGTCTTCCTGCCATTTGTCCTTCTCGGTTTGGCATTTCAAAATCCAAAGAGCTTAAGTGTCACCAATAAACTTGAAGGTTTCATGTGTACACCCATATCTTCTACATCATTGATTAAAATGTTAAATTAAGAGACCTGGCTTAGCACTGAGACATTGAAACCCCTAATTTTGCTTTACAAGCTTACAGATTACAAAGAAAACAGTGTAATTTGACTCATTTTTTCCCGTGACATTCATTAATTATGCATTTCAATTTTGCACTTCTAAAAAACAGCATTAGCTTGTTTATGTACTTACTTGCTGAGAAAATGAACTTCCCTCCGTTGAAGCAGGCTGATTGACTTCCAAGCAAGGACGTAAGAGATGACAGAAATAACAATGCCTTCTTAGGCAGAGTGCAATACATTGGTTTTTCTTGGCACACTTTTAGCCATATTGATTGAATCATTTGACCAGGACAGAATTTAGTGAGATGCTCCATTTCCTTTTATGCAACTCAAGATTACGTTAACTTTTTTTGGCAGCCACTTTCTACTGTTGACTTATATTATGCTTACAGTCAAACAAAACCTCTTAACTTTTCAATAGATAAACTAGTACCAAATAACACTGCCTGCCCATTCTGTACTTGTGTGGATGATTTTTTTTATTTAATCATGAAACTTTACACTAACTCTATTAAATTTCAACAAATCCATCTAAAAAAGCATTAATTAGCCCGAGTTTGAGACATATTAATTACTCCTGGATAAGCATAGTTAAAGTAAAAAAAGACAATACTACCTAAATTAATTCACTGATTCATTGCCATATCAATCAAACTAACAAAGGATTATTTTATAGAAATGAAAAAAAACCATAGTAGCATAGTGTTCAATAAACCCAAAGATCCTAAATACTAAGCAACAAAAATTGCTGGGAAAATTGGACAGCAAACTTTCAGAATCAGGTATATTGCATCTTATATTGTATCTAAAGAAAAGCTCCAAATGAGCTCATGTCTTAGAAATAAAGGAAGATACCATAAACAAATTAGAAGTTTAAGAAAGATATTGTCTATCTGTGAATACAGTAAGAGTTCATGACCAAAAAGTGGTAGAGAGGATCGTTTTTAAGAGTGTAAAACGGTCCCAAGACCAAAAAGTTGGAGAGCCGCTGGCCGAGACTATTATTTTATATGAGGACTTTCCTCATTTCCCTCCCTCCTCCCCAGCTTCTAGGCAAGTCACTTAACCCTGTTTGCCTCAGTTCCTCTTTGTAAAATGAGCTGGGAAATGAAACAGCAAACTGATCCAGTATCTCCGTTCCCTATCTGTTCATATTATACCGTCCTAATCTCCCTCTGTTGTTATTGCTATTGTCGTTCATTTGCGTCCAACTCTTTGTGACCCCATTTGGAGCTTTCTTGGCAAAGGTACTGAAGTGAGATTGCCTGTTCCTTCTCCAGGTCATTTTACAAATGAGGAAACTAAGGCAAACAGGGTTAAGTGACTTGCCCAGGGTCACACAGCTACTAAGTGTCTGAGAGCAGATTTGAACTCAGGAAGATGAGTGTTCCTGACTCCAGGACTGTTAACTGTATCTACTACTTGCACCTAGCTGCCCTTGCATCATAGAAAGGCTAGGAACCTCCCCCTAGACATGACCCAAAAGCTAAATTATAATTTTTTCTTCTGGGCAATAGGGTGAGAAATGTAATGAGTCAAAGAATGTAAGAAAAGTAGGCTGACCTTTCTTCCAGATGGTCTGGCTCCCCCATGACTTAACCTCTTCTGGAGTATAAGTGTAGATCCAAAGCAGAGGACCCCAAAGAGAGTGGGCCATGACCCAGCCCTTGGTCCCAGGGGCAGTTCTTAATGTTAGCATTATAAAAATGCCATGTCCGTCTAAGCCATAAAAAATCTGGGCCGTGTCCATTCTGCAGCTTTGCACTGTTTGCAGATACGGGAAAATTTAGGGAAAAGTCCTTTAGAAAGGCCCAAGGGAAGGGAAAGTAGTGAGAGTTAGAGAATTTTGTTCCTTATCTATGATTAAGGCCAGGCAGCAAGGAAGGAGGCTGGCTAAGCAAAGGGGAAAACTTTCATGTCTGGTAGACATCTAAGTAAAGCCAGTGCTGCCATAAGCCAACAGTTGTACCAGGAAACTAATGGTCCCCACAAGGTGACCTATTCTTTCAAAAAACTTAGGGAGATTCAAACTGGTAATAAAAAAATAATAGTTTTACCTTTTCTTAATAAGCTACAAAACCCATCCAAGAAAGCCATGTAAATTACAGATCATATCACATATCCCATGAGTACAAGAAAGAGTTGTGTGGTCTCTTTCATCAGAACACAAAGCTTCTAATGATACCATCCTTTCATGATTCAACACTCCTTTGCTAGCTGAATGCAGTTACTCATTAAATGCCACTGTATCTCTATTTGGGGCAGCTAAGTGGCATAGTGCATAGAATGCCAGGTCTGGAGTGAGGAAGATTCATCTTCTTGAATTCAAATCTGGCCTTAGACATTTCCTAGCTATGTGACCCTGGGCAAGTCACTCAAATCTGTTTGCCTCAGTTTCCTCATCTGTAAAATAAGCTGGAGAAGGAAATGGCAACCCACTCCAGTATCTTTGCCAAGAAAATCCCAAATGGGTTCACAAAGAGTGGGACATGAGTGAAAAATGACTCAACAACAACGTTTAACTAAAAGGAGTGGTTTAGAAAGGGAAATGTGAAATTGTTCAAATATATAACAGATGAGCCAGGGTCAGACTTGGTCTGATACTTTATCCGTGACATATTTACCTTCTGGCTCATTTCAGGTGACTCTGGAAATATCTCATAAATCTGTCAAAGCGACAGGCACCAGAATGCTAAACAGGGAATCAGGAGGATATGGTTCAAATCCTAGTTCAGGCACTTATTAGGTGACCCTTGGCAAGAAAATTAGCCTCTCTGGGCCTCAGTTTTATCATTTGTTAAGATAGGGATAATAAAAATACCTTCTATTTGATGTAAAGAGCTTTATATATCTTAAACTGTTACATAAATGCTAGCTATTTTAATTAAGCCCAAAGATTCCAGATACCACTCTCAGTCATATCAAGGAGCACATTTGGGCTATTCTAGGGCCACCAATTTGAACCCTGATAAGCTAACAAAAGACATTTATCCGATCATTTAAAAAATGAAACTGATTCTGAACTCAATTGAAGAGATAGGAGAGGACACCTTCAACCCACACCTTGGTGGAGGTGGGAGGTCTGCGGATGTTTTATTTACGCATTTTTAGATTTTTTTTCAATATTTTAATCAGTTGTGCTGACTTTTCTTCCCTCCCTAAAAAGTACTATTTGCTATATGGGATGGTTCAGGGTTGGCAGAGAGTAGGGAGGAAATAAGAATTCTTTTGCATCTACTAGGTGCCAGGCACTATACTAAGCTCTACAAATATTCTCATTTGATCCTCGCAATAACCCCTCAAGATTTGTTATTATTATCCCCATTTTACAGTTGAGGAAACTGGTGCTGACTAAGGTTATCTGAGAGTTGATTTTTGTCCTTTGCTCTTGAAGAGGACCACGTGATGTTATGACTTTCAAGCGAACTGGATTTAAGTGAGGCAGGGCTGTGCAAAGTCATCTGGGTCCAGTGTCAGGAGGGACAGAGGAAAGGAAGGAAGGAAGGAAGGAAGGAAGGAAGGAAGGAAGGAAGGAAGGAAGGAAGGAAGGAAGGAAGGAAGGAAGGAAGGAAGGAAGGAAGGAAGGAAGGAAGGAAGGAAGGAAGGAAGGAAGGAAGGAAATAGTCAAAAACCAGTATCTGAGACCACATACCACCTTCAGGTCCCCTAACCCTAGATCCGATGCTCTGCGCCACCTAGCTGCCAAGAGATGTCAAGAGCTACTTGGACTAACTGACGATGGAGGAAACAAGATATCTCTGCCTAGGGCCACCAGTTTGAACACTGCTAATCTAACAAAAGACATTTATCAGATCATTTAAAAAATGAAACTGATTCTGGACTCAACTGAAGAGATAGGAGGGGACACTCTGAACTCACCCCTTGGTATCTACCTGCCTATCTATCTGTCTATCTATCTAAATCTATATCCCTATTTTTTCAAATGAACCCGCATCTTATCCTAAAGGATCATCAGTTAATAAGGGATTCTCAACTCATTTGCTTCCTTTGTGACCTGGAGAAAAAGTCTTTTAGCTTCTCTGTGCTTCGGGTTTTTCTACCTGCAAAACAAAGATATTTGCCACTTACAAACAAAAAAATAAGGCCAGGAGTAACAAATCAGTTCTTAGAGAAACTTGGCATTGCTTGATGAAAGACTTTTAATAAAGTTGGCCCACCTTACAAGGATGTTGTGAATATCTCTCCTACACCAGGCATATATTTGTTGGATAACAGGAAAGTGTTTTTACTACCCCAATTTCTAAGGGCAGATGATTTCTAAACAGACCACAAGGCAATAGGCTTATCTTGTGGCCTGACTATAAAAAGGGGAAGATTTTGGAATGTACTTTTCAACCTGCTGGAAGCAAAACACCCTACACCTGTCATGATGGACTTAAATTGTCACTGATTTTGAAGACTCTTCACAGACAAGATTTCTGTCTTTCTTTGTAAGGTTCTTTGGATTTTTCCAAAACTTTTTAAAAATTTTTGTTTGTTAAAGTAAATCTAACAAATGCCTACAAGTTAAGCTCTTATCCTTGAGAGACAGGTCAGGCAATGGCTTCTATTTATATATTTATGCATAAATACATAGAGAATATATACCCATATATTAACAAGAAGGGTCTCTAAGCACCAAATAAATTTGTTTTCAAATCTACTGTTGAAAATGCATTTCTTGAACTAAAGGTTGCTATTTTCCTAATGTATGAAAGTGTATTGCAAAGCTATGCATCACCTGATGGTCAGGATGCACACTCTCAAAGCAGATTCTTACTTCATGGGAGATTAGTTGATATGTCAAAATTAGTTGATAGCACAAATTGTAAACTCATAAAGGGCCTGGTCAAGGTGGTTCTCTTGGACAGTTCTTGAAAGTATAGTTACTAGCACCTGGAATACAGAGGAAAGAGAACTAAATTTGGAATCACAAGATCTGGTACTCTTGTCAGTCACAGTACTATGTGACTTTGAGCAAATCACTTAATCTCTCAGGGTCTCAGTTTCTTTGTCTGTGAAATGGACTAGATGGACTTTAAGGTTCCTTCCAATTCTAAAATTATGATCTTATGTGTTCTCAAGTGTGAATTTAGGGTTAGGATCACCGAAGGGGTTCACACACCAACTCACCAGTGCTGTTGTTCATAAATTTTTCTGTAAAATTGACCTTCTTGTAAACTGCCTAAACTTTACCCCCAATTAGTTGTGCTTTTCCAGCTGGCAGCTTTAAAAAAAATAAAAAGTATGCTGGGTTTGGAGCCAAATACACCGAACAGCTGAAGCAATACAAGGGGAATTGTTGGGGTTTTTTTACCATTCTGGAGCATTTGCGATCTCACCAGTGGCCACCTGCCATCATCAATCTTTCTATGATTCAAAAATACACACACATCTCATTTCATTCATCTCTTAGAACTGGCAGTACAATTCCAGTAAGTTATTTTAAGCTCTGCCATCTTAAAAGTGTGTTCTCTGGGTACTAAGAAGAGACATTGGCGAAATGCTTCCATGTACGCCATTACTGAATCTGCTGGCCATGCAGCCTGGCAAGGTGTTCTCCAGCCACTGATGACACTGCCAACAAGAAGGGATCTGTCTCTCTCACGGCAGGACGACGACCCCAGTAACCAGTTGGCAGCAGCAGGATTTAATAGGCCAACCTATCAATTGAGGGCACTGACACCATCTTGTTAATGCCAGTGCTGCTGCAGGATACTGACATTCTGGCCAAAATTCCTTGCTCACTGCCAAGTTGCATGGTTGTCTTATAATGGTAAGAGGCAGAAGGAAGGGTCTGGAGGTAACAGCTGGAGCTCTCCTCTAGGCACCTCCAGCAGCTATCTCCTGCTCTATGACTTTTATTTTATTTTTATTATATTTTTCTTTTGGTGAGGCAATTGGGGTTAAGTGACTTGCCCAGGGTCACACAGTTAGTGAGTGTCAAGTGTCTGAGACCAGATTTGAACTCAGGTCCCTGTGACTCCAAGGCTGGTTCTCTATTCCCTGCAACATCTAGCTGCCCCTATGCTGTATGACTTTTAAAAGTCAATCCCATTGATGTAATGACCAGCCATGATCCCAAAGGATCAGTGATGAAGTATGCCATTCATCTCCGATCACCCTAATGGAGAACGGAGAAGTAATGGACTAAAGCGGCAGAATATGACTTTTCTTTTTTTTTTTTTGGACATGGCTAATATAGGAATTTATTTTGCTTGACTATACATATTTGTCCCCAAGTTTTCTGTTTCTTCTTCCACACTTTTTCCCTATCCTATTTTCTTGTTCTAAGCTCAGCCTTTGAAGGACATGACCGACCTCTGCCAAAAATTTACCCCACCTAGACCATCTTATCTAGGTGAATTCCTGCCCTATTCAGTGTCCCACTCAGGTCTGGGTGGAGATAAATTCTTTGATTAAATTGTCCAAGGCTAGGGATGATTTGGAAGTAAATAAACAAGTTCCCCCCAGCCCCTCATTAGAATAGGTACACCTTTCATTATAATATTTATTCTCTCTCGTTACTTGTTAACCAATCAGAATCTATTGCCACCCTCAGGAACACCCACTCTTCCAAGGGCATATAAGCATTGAGTGGGCTCCATGACAGGTCTTTGGCATTGGAGAGTGTCACTGACCCATTTTATTAATAATAAGCCAGCATTATTAAAAAAAAAAAGATTAATTACCCAGAAATTATGTCTCTCAAATTTTTTAAACATCACATGATACTGAGTGAAGTGAACAGCACAAGGAGAACAATTCCTATAATAACAACACTATGAAAACAGACTTAGAAATCCTGATCTGCCCAGTAAACAACCATGATTCCAAGGGGGGAAGGAGAGAAAATTTTTGTAGGTTGAATAAAGAAAATTTTTAAAAGTTGACTCCAATACTTTTGGGGGTGGGGGGGGGAAGAAGAGGGGGGACAGCAGAAAGGAATGCCCATATCTACTTTTGCAGACCTTCACTTTACTCTAGATTTCCATCATTTAAATAGTTATTTGAAAATATCACAAAAAATTTTTCATTTTTTTGCATTAGCCTAGTTTATTAAACAAAAGGTTTGTATCTGAACAACTTGACAATATGTAAATAAAAAGCTAGAGGCAGAAAAGCTTATGAAAATGACAATTTTATACAAAGCTCTGTAATTCAAACTTACAAATAAATATAAACAGGAAACAATTCTCTTAACAGTGACTGGCAACTTTTAACAGCAAAGGCTAAACGAATCCATGTGCAAACAGAAAACATTTTTTAGCAATTTGGTTATAGAAGTTACAGGAAAGACAACTTTAAAACCATAAAATTCTTTTGTTCATACTCCAAAATCATACTGAAAAGTAGGGGGTAGGAGAAGACTTTAACTATGCCCTTACAACATACAAGGGGGAGGGTGGATTCTCCCGATTCCTCAGCCACTCTGTCTAGAATCTTCTAAAATGATCATTAATCATTCTAAGGCTTAAAACTAGTCAAATCAAGTACTTCATAATACTGAATAACTGAGCCCTTAAAAAATAGTGCATTCTTTTAAAAGGTTTTTAATGTGTTTTAAAATGGGGCTTTTTTAAAAAAATGTTTTTATCTAAACCATTGAATTTTAGAGCAGAAAGGCCTTAGAACTCATTTAACCCAACCCCTTCAGCATTACATTATAGCATGAACTTTAGTATGAAAATAGAAAAATGGATAAATACATAGAATGATCAAAACAACATCATTTTATAATTGGTCTTCATAAATGAACTTGTCTATAATGTTTTGGAAACTATATACAGTTCCTAAAAAAAAAAAAGTGTCTTGTGCAATCCAAAAAAGAAAACATCATTGAGTGAGTAATCAGGTAAAAAGAAAGTCCTTTGAATTTAAAAGGAATCTGTCTTTTGATTTATCTATAGACTATTGGTGGAATGTCTGGTAAAGTTACAAAATACAGTATTTTGAGATGGGGTTTGGTAATATTAACAAGTGGTCTAAGGTTTAGATGGGCTCAGCTGAGTGATCCTATACTGCCACTTGGAGAGAAATCACCAAAGAAACTTAGAATTTATCTTAGCTTTTGGCACCTAATATGAGTGCTTTGGTGTTTTTTTTTTGTCATCCTGCTTTAGTTTCTATTTTTGGTAATCAAATTCTGCTTCATAAAATCTTAAATCTTCAGCAATAAAACAGATAACTCAATATATTCCTTTCAGCCTGCTGGAAGAAAGTACTGAGAAACAATGGCTAGGTTAAACCACCAGGGAAAGCACCCTATTGTGGCATAGCTCATGTCTTGAAATGTAACAAGTCCATACAGTAACTGCCTAGAGAGACAGGAAACATTGTCACCTCCCCCAACACAAGGCTTTAAAGGGGTGGAGATTGGGTTATGTCATTTGCCATTCAGTACATCAGTAGGTCACCCCATTCCCATTTTAGAGATGAGGAAATTGAAGAACCCGAAGGTTTTTAGGCTTTTCCTAAAAAGTTAAACAGCAAAGTTGTGACAAGGCCCAATACAGAGTGTGCTCAATTCAGCACCCCTTCAAACAGTGAAATAACTCCCTTTTGAGGCAACTTTCTTTGAAGCCACAACAGTGGGTACAATTGCCAATGCTTGGTAATACTTTGCCACATAGATCAGCATTGCATTCATTGTGAATGTGAAGTTAAAAGACATCCGGCTAAAAATGAAACTTAAAAACAACCACAAAACCCCTCCAACATTTCAGGTATGAACTCCCTACACAGTGTTTCCACTGATTATTCTCAAGTTGACCATGCGGAACCAGTCCCGAGTGCTTCAGAACTCCTTGCAGGGTTCTCTCTTCCAATGATGCCAAGCCAAAGTCACCAGGAGTCCAGGAACGAAGCTTTTGGGGACTCCATTAAGAAGCTAGTGATGGCTTCTGCATTAGAGCACTTTAATATTCCCTATATAAGATGCAGCTGCATGAGAGACAGTACAGAGTAGTACAGAGAGCCCACCTGGAAAACGGGAAGATTGGGGTTCAAACCTTTCCTCTGACATTCTGGCTGTGTGACCCTGGGCAAGTCACTGCTCCAAATTAATTCTCTAAGTTGCAAAGCAGTTGCTGACCTGCCTTGGTACACCAAAGTCCCTTGGCTGGGGGCTACCTATACCAATGAAATCATAGGTCCACCCCCTGTTCCCTATCATTGTATAAGATATTGCCAGCTAAAAGCTGAGCTATATAACAGTCATCTCGTCACAGAAGAAATTCGATCTTAGCTCTCCCTTTTCCCCTACAGAGTGCTACAAGATGATAGCCAAGACATGTCCTTTATGCATTGGATATCCAAGAACACTTAAATAGTAAGAAGAGACATTCTGACTGCAAACTTTGTACTTCCAGGTAATTGGTGAGGTGCATCTGAGGGATCTACATGAACACTTGGAGGGTCATTTTTGATCTGTTGCCTGCATCTCAAAATTTGTGATGAGTCAAGCAATGAAAAGCAGAAAGCATTACTGTTGCTGAAAATAGCATCCTTGTCACAGCGATGTCTGAGGCCATCTGTTCACTGTCACAAGTCCAATTTTTTTAATTGTTCATATGTCACAAAGAACTGTAATAGTCAGTTAAGGCCAAAAATAACTCCATTTTAATCTCAATAAAGAAACCCAATTCATGAAAGCAAACATGCTAATTAACCAGATTGCACCTACCAGTAGACTAGTTAGTCCTAGATATAGAGAGAGATGAAGTCCAGGGTAAATGCTGTGACCTGAGGGACACCAAAAGTATTCCCTTTTCCAAAAATCTCTCTTCTGTAGACCTGTCTGTAGCCCCCCCCCAACTCCTACTTGTGTCGGAAGCAACTCCAAAGAGCCCTAGTTAACCATATGGTACCTGGAAGCAGGCGCCTGGCTTTTCTCAACATCACATTAGCGCCAATTAGCTTATAAGATTAGTTAACAGACACGCTACATTCTGAGTAATGAGATACAGGATGAGGGAGTTGCAGAGAAGGAGAATTTGGCATCTGAAAACCCTGGAGGGAGGAGAGGCAGCATAAGGGGAAGAGGCTCATGCTGCTGGGACAGGCACTGAGGAAGAAAAGGGCTGGGGTTAAGAGACAAGAAGAGAATGCAAAACTGTTTTCCTACTCCACAATTTTGTCTGGATTCAGTCCTAGATTGGAGGCATTCAATTATCTTCTCTCTTCTGTGAAAACATGAATGTCAGCTATATAACATTCTCAATGCCTAAAACATATTAGCTAAAATTAGGCTGTCACGTGGCGTCATCATTAACTCCATTAATGCATGATCCATTGACACATCCGGGCTTCGCGCTATCTGAAAGGGAAATTCCAAACTTCTAAAGGAACTTAGATATACTTATTCTCTTTTTAAAAAAAGAACTCTAATATAAATATTTCTTACGATCGTAAGCAAAGGGGCTTTTTAAATCACTCCCCCTCTATTTTAAAGTAGCAACAATCAAGTGATGATTGCAACATGAACTAAAGTCACACTTTTAAATTCATGAAATCTCCTCTTACTAAATTTATCAAAATAAATAAACCAGACGAATTGTAAGTTGTGTGGGTTTCAGTGTAAATTCACTCACTTCTAAGAGCTGAAAATACACAATGAAATGTAGGCTCAATCACCTTTTTCTGTGATTTTTCGGTTTCAGTGCCTGGCACATGGTAGTTCCTTAATAAAAGCTGGATGAATTGAACCCTTAGATTTGTATGGGAAACAGTGCCAATGGGTGAATTCTTGAGCATGTTAATTTCAGGAAAACCTCTCTTATTAGGTTGTGTCTAACTCTATCAGTTCAATGAAGAAATATCATGTTTGACAAAATTAACATAACGAAGTAAGTAAGTAAGCCACATAATTGAATTATTAGCTGTGTGAAAACAGGAGCTCTGACCTTCTGAGAAAGGGAAGAAGTGGCATATTATATATGAGTGGGATGGGTAAAAAATTAAAGGCATAGATTCAGAGCCAGAAGGGAGCTCAAAGACCATTTACTCTACACCTCATTTTACTAGATAAATAAAATGACCTGTCCAAGATCACACAAGCAGTAAATGGAAGAAAGTCAGATTCAAAGCTAGGTCTTCTGATTTCCAATCTAGTATTCTTTCCATTACCCCATCTTCAGGCTTACTCAAGTTTTCTATAAGTTTGGTGTAAATTCAAGGTCTAGTATTAAGAATTATGTCACTTTTCCCTGTACTCATGTCTCAAAAGAACAAAATCTTTGGAAAGAACATTTTAAAATTTCTCCAAAAAAGAAAAAAGAGACACAAAACCAGTATTTTATGTATGAAAATGCAATGGATCGTGGCCTAATGGTAACTCCCAAAGAATATGATTAACAAATAACAGCTCTGTTCTTTAGAATCACAGTGGAGAATAAGTCCAAGACTATTATTCACAGCAACACCATCAGTACAATTTCAAAAATAGCATTCTCATAATTATATTTTTTCAGACTCAACAAAACAGGAAAGGATACAATAATATTCCAAGGACCAAGCCTCAACCAATTTGGCCAAAATCCTTTATACAAAGCAAAAAATCCTTCACTCTTCCATGTCTGTTGGGGAAGAAAGATATTATTTGAATTGTGAAGTGGTCAAAAGCATTATCAATTGCTGGCATATCCTATTTATTTATTTATTGTGAAAAGAAAATTGTTTCTAGAAATTTTTTTTTTAAGAGACCCATCCATTTAGGAAAAATCCAGTCCTTTTTGCATGGACTGATGTAAGACTAATGATCTATCTCTCTCCCACAGCACAGTGTTACATTCACAGTAGGTCCCAAGAAACTTGGTTTGAGTCAAATTCATAGCCTTTAATTTAATTTAATTATTTATATAATTATATAATATATTATATTATTATGATATAATAATATAAATAAATATTACTTATTTTTTGACTGATTGGTTGACTAATTTCCCTCTTGAGCTACCTGAGGCTTTAGGCTAGAAGAATAAGACAGTCTCACAAAACACTGCTATTTTCATAGGCTAACCAGAAAATAGTCATGAATGAGGAAAACCTGCTCTCTTCTACATAACTTCATACTTTTTTAAACTTGTCTCAGGAATGCAGAAACAGAACATTAATCCAAGGATTGAAATAAAAGTGAACTACTTAGAGTCTACCTTCCAAAGAAATTCTGTCCATTTCTCCACTTAAGACTTCCAGGCGCAATAGGATTCTACTCTGTTCATATATAGTCATTTCACAGCACAGCAGGGAAAGAAAGAAAATAAGAAAATAAACTTTGCTTTCCTGTCACTTTTATAGATTCCAAATTTGGACAAACTGGCTACAGTGAATAAAACCTCGTGAACTCTATTAGCTTAGATCTTTTAAATATTACTCAGTTTGATTTTACTGGCAATACTCTTTGCTTTTAACAGACATATATTCTAGTTGATCTGACAAAAGAATTATCAGTGGGGGCTCATGAACTGTAATTTTCAGCAGATGCTCACCTAAAGTGTGCCTTGACCTTAATTTACCTCAGAAATAAGCCTTTCAGAAGGTGAAATGAAAGTAAGTGTACTAGAGAGGAATTCTCAACACACACACACACACACACACACACACCCTGATACGTATACACATATATCTTCCAAATTTCTTCCTAGAAATTCATCGTTACCTGTAACAAGCAATCCAGGGTGCTTTTGTAACCAGAATGTGTTCCATCTCGTAAGGCTCTCTGATTCATCATACGTGTTCTCACAACATCGATAGGATTTGAAGCAAGAGCTCCAGCCAAACCACAGGTGAAGCTTGATCTAATAAGAGAGAGAGCCAAGTTCTGATACCTGAACTAAACACCATCATAAAATATCAGGTAATAAGCCATTCCTTCATTATATTAGACTTCTATAGAGGGAGCAAAGGAGTATGCGGTGGGGAACCTGTGGTCTCAAGGCTGCAAGTTCCCTACCCCTGAGTAACAGTCAGGCTATGATTTATCAGGTCCATGTCCATTCTGGTTCTATAACTGCTTCATCCTCAAGAATTATAGCATTAGCTTTGAATATCAGACATAAATTCAAAAGCCTCACTAGTAATAAAACAGAATCACAGAAATAAACAAGATCAAAATCCATTCCCCAGGAGGAGGTAAGAACTCTAAGTATATTAACAAACAGTTCTCCAAAGAATTATAAATTATTAACAACTATATGAAAAAATACTCCTAATCACTAATAATGAGAAAAACTGAAATCAAAACAACTGTCAGGATTCACCTCATACCTAGCAAATTAGCAAAGATGACAAAAGATAGCAATGGTCAATGATGGAGGGGTTATAAAAAGACAGGCAACAATAATACATTTTTGGTGCAGCTGTGAATTAGTACAACCATTTCGAAAAGCAATTTGGAATTATGCATATAAAGTGGCTACATGTCAATACCCTCTGACCCAAAGACTCCACATGCAGGCAGGCAAACGAGCATAGAGGCCATTGACAGGAAAATCCCCATATATGCCAAAATATTTATAACAATATTTTTCTAAAATCAAAAAAACTAGTAACAAACAAAGTAGATGCCCATCAGTTGGGGAATGGATAAATAAACTATAGTAGAAGAATGTAATAGAACATTAATATAATGTAAGAAAGCATGAATATGATGAATACAGAGAAGCATGGAAGACATATAAACCAAGGCAAAGTAGGGGAAGCAGAACCAGGAAAGCAATACGTATAATGACTACAACAATGTAAATGGAAAGAACAAAAACAAGAGAGCAAGAGAAATGGAATGCTGTGAAATTATAATGACCAAAATTGGCTCCAAAAAATAACTATGAGAAAATAACTCCCTCCAATTCTTTTCAGAGTTGGGGGACTATAGGGGTGGAATATTGCATATAACATCAGACTATCTGAATATTTTGGTTAGTTTTACTGAACTTTTCCCCTTCCTTTTTTTAAAATTTGTTACCACAAGGGATGTTTCTCTGGGAGAAGGTGAGGGGAAGGATGAGGTGGGAAATGTAAATAATCTAAAAACAAGATATCAACAAAAATTTATTTTCAAAAGAATCATGGAACCATAGGAGGGAACCTCCTTCCTTTGGCCTCACTCATTATTTTTTTCTGGGGGGGGGGGGCCCAAGGCAATTGGTGTTAAGTGACTTGCCCAGAGTCACACGGCTAGTAAGTGTTATGTGTCTGAAGCTGGATTTGAACTCAGGTCCTCCTGACTCCAGGGCCAGTGCTCTATCCACTGTGTCACCTAGCCGCCCCCTTTGGCCTCACTTATTCACCCAACCATTTCCAAATCAATGCCATCAGCTCAGTTATGGGGGAATAGATGCCCATGTTGTTAATAATAATTAACCTGCACAGGAACTGGGCCTGGGCCAAGGATTTCACTGGCACAGATTTCTCACCCTAGATGAGAAAATTTTACCTACCAATTCAGGTTGGTACCTTCTCTGCAAATTATGGTCATAGAGACTTGCCTTGTGCACTGAGAGGTTAAGTGGATCTCTGCAGAGTTACACAACCAATAGGAGTCAGAGGAAGGATTGGAATCCAGATCTTCTTGACTCCAAGGCCAGATCTCTGGACATATAATATTTCTTTAAAATTCACAGGGTGCTTTACAAATGATATCTTATTTGAGCCTCATAACAATACTGTGAGGTAGGCACTATTTTACAGATGAGAAAACCAAACCTTGTAAAGGTTAAATGATTTGTCCACGGTCATACAGCAATAGTCAGACCTAGAGCCTTCTCACTCCCAGGCCAGTATAACATGTCAAGCTATGGCTCGAATGTAATTTTTCTTAAAAGGAAAGCTGCTCTTTAGAAAAGATTCCACAGCCCCCTAGTTTTTATGTCGTGATGGTCCAATCATAACTGATAAGAAACATATTGAAGATATCAATATGGGAAGGAATCATTTTAACAACTACTCTATCTTTTCACATACTTGTTCAGGTTAAGATACAGTACTAAAATTTTTGGGAAAAAACAAACAAAAACAAAATAAAACAAAAAAAAAGAAGAGAAAAGTTAGAAATGACAAAATGAAGCCCATAAAACAGATGTCAAACAGCAGATATAGAGCTGACAATGTTTTACTGACAGTTACACCTTGGTAACAACATGAAGCATCTCAATCCCCTGCCCTCAAGTTACCACTTCTCTGATTTTAAATTCATTTCCACTTTCTTTCTCTGAACCCACTCAGAGGCTCTCATACTGCTCAGAACTTATGAAACCAAGAAAGCTCAAAGAGAGTCTTAGTAATGAACAGCAAGTATTAGCCCTCACTTCATGCAGACTAGATTCTTCCTTGTGTAGCCCTGTATGAATCTGACCTTCTGAGCTAAAATAACCCTGCAGAAATCAGGAATGGGTCCTCTTCTACCACATCCTTGCAGGGCTACTCCTTGTCATGATGTCTATATCTTGATTTTTCTTCACTGAGTTTACTGTTCTTTCTCTTTCCCTAACAAATACCATTATCTTTTCCATTAAAAACATGATCTAATCATCTGTTGAAGTCTTAAATGCTGCAGTTAGCTTGGGGCACACTTTTTTTTTTTACATTCTAAGAAATCAGAAAGGCTTGCAGGGCAGCTAGGTGGCACAGTGGATACAGTACCGGTCCTGAATTCAGGAGGACCTGAGTTCAAATTTGGCCTCAGATCAAACACTTGACACTTACTAGCTGTGTGACCCTGGGCAAGTCACTTAACCCCAACTCCCTAAAAAAAAAAAAATTAAAGGCTTGATTTTGAAAGCAAACCTCAACATCGTGTCGAAAATTGAAGAAATTTAAAAAAGAGTCATACAGTAAACAGGCTGCTAACATCTGGAAGTTCTTATACATGTGTGATTTCCCTTTTCGTTATAATGATATCAATTAAACTTTACTTGCTTTAATAAGATGAACTGTCAGTATATGCCTTCGTGATTTGAAAACTCTTAAAATTTTACACATTTTCATATGTATATCTATAACAACTTCCTTATATGTGTAACCAAATTAAATTTCCATAAGTGTGTATTGACAGGCAGTGGATAGAGAGCTAGCTTCAACGTCATGAAGACCTGGATTCATCTTACTTCTACCCTGGCTCTGTGACCTTAGGCAAGTCACTTAACCTCTCAATGCCCTCAGGCAATTAAGATTCTAAATTGCAGGTCTTTGGAGAGAGGCACTTCCTACATCTCTGAAATCACTAGTCTGCTCCCTGGGAACTAAACAAACAAACAAAAAAAGGATATATTAAATCTCAATTTAATCCCCAAACACACAAAATACTTTTTAAAAGATATTGCATGGACATACAGAAAGTGTGTACAGACAGTATCTTCCATCAGGCCAGAGAGGATGAGATGCTTCTTGGTGATATCATAGACTGGTAATTCCACTCCAACAACAATAGCAGCTCTCTGGGCAGTAAGGGACACTCCCTGAATAAAAAAATAAACAGAATATAGCAAATTCAAGTTTATCTTATCCAACATATACTATACTTCCAAGAGGCAAAGTTTACACTGAAACTCGCCAAATAAACACAGCCATCATTAGAGAGCCAAGAAGCAGCCTCCAAAAATGGGAAAACCCAAGTGTAGGATATCAGTACAAAACTACCTTGGAATGGGCCTAATTTCCTGTGACAATCATAAATTATTCATAAGTAAAGAGAAACATGTGCATTCAAACCACACAGGAAGTATTCATTATTACTTAGCAACTCTTGAAGTCAATTATTCACAAAATGTTTTCAAATTGCAAATCAGTCACTGCTTGTTAAATAGTTCCACTTTACAAATGGGAAAATTAAGGAAGAAGAGATCAGTATGGGAGGGAAACATTTTAACAGCTACTCTTCCTTTTCTAACATTTGCTCAGGTTAAGATACAGTACCGAAAACTGGGAGGGAAAAAAAACAAAAGAAAATTTATAAATGACAAAATATGAACGTAATAGCATATCACCTACCTATATATAGGTAATATCATAGTGCTATCATAATGAAAGCACTTTTTAACCTTAAGGAATATAGAAATGCGGGTTACTATTATTATTATTAGGGATAGAGAGAAGAACAGGAATCAGACCTGTGATTTCACTGGGATAGGGAGCTACCTGGTGAAGAAATTTCCTCTCCTAGTACAAGTCAGAACCTTCTCTACCTTTTACCCTCTTAGAGAAACACCTAGAGCTGTGAGAGGGATAGACGTTAGCCCAAGGTCTTCCTGGCCCTGAGGGTGGCTCTCTACCCTCCAAGCCACGGCTGACTTTCATCAGCATCATTATCACCATATATAATATGATTTCAATACTTGCCTTCCAAAGTCCTCTTGTTCCCTCCTGCTGGTAGATGTTGATGAAGTTCCCTATCATTCCTCCTTGAATCACGTTGCTTTGAGCCTGCATTCTTATCTAAGGATTATTTTTAAGATCCAAGTTAGAAGAAACAAGTGTGTTTTCCTCCAAATATATGTACCTGAAGACTACTGGTTAATAATCAATAATAGGAAAAAGAAAGTACAACACAAATAATACCCCAAGATTCTCATCAAAAATATCTCCCACCCAAGCTAATTTAGAGCAGGGATTATGCCTTAGACATCCTTTTTTTTTTTGAGATCTTTTTTAAAATATTTTCCCCCCTCCCTATTTCTATCCCCAAGATGGTGTGCAATCTGATATAGGCTATACATACACATTTCTAATAAACATATTTTCACACTAGTGATGTTTTAAGTAAGAATTAGAACCAATAGGAGGAACCACCAGAAAGAGGAAACAAAACTCAACAGAAGAAAAAAATAGCAAATAGTATGCTTCCATCTGCATTCAGACTCCATAGTGATTTCTTTGGATGTGGATAGCATTTCCCATCATGAGACTTTTGGAGATGTCTTAGATCCTTGTATTGCTGAGAAGGGTGAAGTCTATCAATATTAGTCATCACACAATGTATGTCTTAGACATCTTCGCAATGCCTATACAATACTAGTAGAACCAATGACTTATTAATAACAATAATAATCATAATCTTGTATACAGCAGACACCTAATAAATGCTTGTTCACCCACTGATGCACTGAAAAAATAATGCCCATAATTATAAATATCAAGATTTTAAAATCACAGAATTTTTGAGATGACTGAGAAATAATAATGATGATGATGATGATTTGCATTTATACAGAATTACCACATGCCAGATATTGTGTTAAGAGCTTTGCAATAATTACCTCACTTAATCCTCACAACAATCCTGTGAGGCAGGTGCTCTTATTATCCCCATTTTACAAATGAAGAAACTGAGGCAAAAAGAGTTAACTAAGTGATTTACACAGGGTTACACAGCTCGTAAAACATCTGATGTCACATTTGAACTCAGGTCTCCCTGACTCCAAGCTCAGAACTCTGTGCTGGCTGCCCCAGATACAAAATATCTGATAATGGAAAGAAAGGAAATCTCCTTTTGTTACATGAGTAACACTAAAATTAACACTGTTTCCCTAGCAGTAACTAAGATGGCTGAAGAGAAGAAGTGATGGCAATTGGCATGTATCTTATTGAGTCGTGGATGCAAAGGAACCATATACATCTACCCTGTGACTACGCACTTAGTGAAGAGGTAAGCATGTGCTGGTGTCTAGCCTGGCTCCTGAATTCGTTACTACAAGCTGAGCCGCTACTATTTTCAAACCACCGCTCTGAAAGGTATGCAAAAAAGGGCAACATGGGACTCTTGCATGATGCCCTTTTATACCACCCTCACTTGAACTTATCCGTGAACTTCTCAAGTGACAGGGAGTTCACACAGCTAACATTCTAATATAAAGATTGCTTAATTCAACCTGGGGCACTTTTTTTTTTAGGAGCAGGGATTTCTCTTGAATACCACAGTGTTTTTCTTACAAAGCATGGACACTTGATAAATATTAATGGAACTGAAAGGAATACTTTGCTAACTTGATTTTCTCAGGGGCAAATGATTTGCTCCTAATTTGGACAGGGAATCATCATCGTCATAATCTTAACTTTCTGAAAGATCTCTCAGGCTTCAGCAAAGGCCTTAACCCCAGGCACTAAGATATTTCGCCAAACTTCTTACTCAAAATAAGGGGAAGCCGTGGCAAAGTCAAAATTCAAGTCACTTCACCAGGAGAACAGTACTTACCTTGAGATAAAAAAATATGTTCCTTATTTGAAAGTTAAAAAGCACCCAGCAAAGGTTTAGAAGCTACGGTTTTTAAGAAAGAACATTCTGCCTCAAGTTTTCACTCTCTTAACTTTCTAGCATCGCAGCAGTCTACTGGTATCATGCTTCCTGCTTTCTGAAGACACCCATGTTTTCCTGCCTCCATGCTTTTAAGGCTCCTACTATTCTCTGGGTGGAATTCTCTTCCCAGTCCTTGCTTCCATTTACTCAATTTTGACTCCCTCAGGGCTCAGCTCCAATTTTCTCTCTACCATGAAGCCTTCTCTGATAGTCCCATGCAGAATCATGCTCTCTCTTCTCTGAATTTCTCTAGTACTTTGTATCCCTTTTATCACATGTTCATATTAGCCCTGCTAGGCTTCTCATTCCTTTCTAAATTACTGGACCTTGAAAGTGAGTTTTCACTACTTGTGACTTGCTATTTATAGTTACCATCATGATCTGATAATGTGGTTATGGGATTTAACTGTATAGGGAGGGGCCTGTTATACACACACACACACACACACACACACACACACACACACACACACACACACACACACACGCATCTTTTATTTACCCAGTTACTAAACTGCAAATTTCATGAGGTCAAAGGATGTGTTACTCTGCTGTATCTCCTGTAAATACCCAGCACACTGCCTGGCACAGAAAAGGTGACCAATATAAATTTGCTGAATGAATGGTCACCTTCTAATCCCTAAAAATAGGATTAACAAATACAACATCTAATCCCATTACTGCTCCAGGTCATTATGTTCCAAAACTGCTAAAATCCTTTAATTAATTGGACAAATCTACTTAACCCTTTAGTTTGCGAATGGCAGATCTTTTCTGAGGTGATCATTATCAAATAGCACTTATGAGGCAAATTAACCAAACAAGAACCCTGTCCTCTATGAAACCTCTACAATCTCTAATCTTGAAAGTAACTTTAAAGTGGAAAGAACAATTCACCCCCAGTTTTCCCATATATAATATAGGCATACAATAGAAAGTATGTTTCTTGAGGACAGGGGCTATCTCATTTTTGTGTTTTTATTCCCAGAACCAAACACAATATCTGGTATACAGCAGACATCTAATAAATGCTTATTGACTGGGGCAGCTGGGTGGCGCAGTGGTTAGGACACTGGCCCTGAAGTCAGGAGGACCTGAGTTCAAATCCGGCCTCAGACCAAACACTTGTCACTTACTAGCTGTGTGACCCTGGGCAAGTCACTTAACCCCAATTGCCTAAAAAAAAAAATGCTTATCGACCCACTGATGCACTGAAAAATAATGTTCATAATTATAAATATCAAGATTTTAAAATCACAGAATTTTTGAGATGGCTGAGAGATTTAGGGTTTGCCACAAAGTTACAAAGCTGGGCCATGGCAAAGCCAGGACTAGAACCCAAATTTTCTGAATTATCAATAGGAAGTGATGTTCAGAAAGTATAGTAATATGCATCCTAGATTTCAGCAAAGCATATAATAACACCATTTCTAATGAATAAAATAAAATAAGGAAAGTTTTCAATAAGAGTAATGTTAACTGGGCAGGAACAAAATTTACTCTCCTTAATTTAAGTAAAACTCAAAATACAAGTATTCCCTTTTGATTCAGTTCAATAATTATTTAATTAAGTGTCCACCAGGTAGGTACAGAACATTGTGCTAGGCGCTGGAGGAAAGACACAATTTTACACAGGATATGGTCCTTGCCCCATCATGGAACTTATTAGTAAGATGATGTGGCATATACATGAATAATTATAATATAAAATATTATAAGTGGATCAGGAAAATTAAGGACCATGTAAGTTAAGTGTGGAAGATTCTGGAAGAATTCAGGAAGAAGGCAGCATCTAAGCTGGGCTTTAAAGGAAGATACAGAATGCCAAGGGCATTCAGGCTATAGCAAACAGCAAGAATAAAGGCAGAGAGCCAGGAAATCCCTAGATATATACAGGGGACATAGAGAGCAGCCCAGATGAGCTGAAGTGTAGGGTATCTTATGAGAGATATGGGTAGAAAGGCACCCTCCAGCAATGGGACCAGGCTGTGAAGAGCCTTGAATGTCAATCTTGAGTGTGAACTTTACTCTGTTGGTAATAGGGACCACTAGAAAGGCTTTAAATAGAGGAGCCATGAGACCACATCTATGTATACAGATTAGTCATGAAGGGATGTGAAAGATGAAGGGGAAAAGAGATAGTATGGAAGCAGGAAGACTGATTAAGCAGCTCCTTTGCATATGTAGAAAATTTCATAAAAATTAAATTCTAAATTGATCTGTGTTTTAGGGAAGATGCTCTACTGATTTTGATTCCTTTTGGCAGCTAAACATCCAAGTGAATTATATCTACTATGTGCATCTAGTAAAGTAGCTTTTACCTACTAAAATCCAATGGAAGTTTTTCTCAAGTGTAAGGCACATAGATGAGCCTACAAAATATGTAAAAGTTTTGTATAATAACTTACTTTCAAAACATCTGTTGGATTGGCAATGGATGAGGAAATAACTCCAGAAAGAATCCCACACATGACATTTAACAGGAGGGTTTCATCTGTGAGCAAACAAAAGAACATCACTATTTTGTCTTTGATTTCAATAAGTTCTTCACAGGGAGAGTCGTAACTCAGTTTGTGCAGTGAGCATGCTTTTTAAAGATGAAGGTTGCTGAATCTTAATTTCCTTATCTGTAAAATGAGGGTCAGAGTAGCACCCATCTCACGGGATTGTGGTTCAAATGAGCTGATAATGTATATAAAGTGCCTAATAAACATCAGCTCTCATTATTATTATTATTTTTTAGGCAATTGGGGTTAAGTGACTTGCCCAGGGTCACACAGCTATTAAGTGTCAAGTGTTTGGTCTGAAGCCGCATTTGAACTCAGGTCCTCCTGACTTCAGGGCCAGTGCTCTATCCACTGCGCCACCAGCTGCCCCAGCTCTCATTATTATTATTATTATTATTAATCTCATCATTATTATTCATGGGGTGATGGAAAAAGAGCTGGCCTCAGAGCCAAGAAGACCTGAGTTCAAGTCCCATCTCTGACACATACTGATTAGAAAACTCTAGGCAAACATAGTACTCTTGGCAATCAAGATTCTAAGCTGCAGAGAAAGTGTTTATCTGCAATGACAGATAAACTTCCTCATCCTGAAGTTCTCTATACCTATGAAATCATACACCCACCTTATCATCATCATCATCATCATCATCATCTATGTACCTAGTATTTCCCTCCAACAGTATATAAACTCCTTAAGGGCAAGGACTCTTGTTTCATGTTTGTATCATCAATGTCTAGCACAGTACCCAGCATATAATAGGTGCATAATATATGCCTGCTGGATTGAACGTAGCTGTGACAAACATTCTTGTCATTTTACAGATGAACTGAAAACAAAGTCACAGAGTCAACTAATTCACAAGCATTTATTTAGCACCTACTGTGTGCCAGGCACTTTGTTAGACAATGGGGATGCAAAAATAGAAAACTGCTCCCAAAGGGCTTATATTCTCTCTGATGATAGGGCCGGATGCAGAATTCCTAATTTTGACATATGATTAGCCTGCTAATCTATACTGCTCCGTAGAAAAACAAGAAACAGTTAATAGGATCATAAAATTTCCAAGCTGGGAAGGACCTTAGTGATCATTTTGTCCAGACCTTTCATCAGACAGACGAGGACAATCACTAGAAATAGCTGCACAGATTTTTTCCTCTTGTTCCCTAAGCCCTTCCTGCTTACCAAAGCTGTTCAAGTGCCAGCTGTGTTTTAGCTGGAAGAAGAGTTGCTAGGAAAGTGTTCGTTTAACAGCAGATAACCTGGAATGGCCTTGTTTAGATAAGAGCCCACAGTCTATTGGTAAACAACAGAAATGAACGGATCTGAATACAGTCAACCACCCACAATCCCTTTTTTTGGTATAGTTTTGCTTAATTGCTATGGAGTTTTTTCTTTATTAATTTTTTTGTTGTCCTTGACACACTCTCTCTCCCTCCCTGTCTCTCTCTCTCCCTCCCTGTCTCTCTCTCTCTCCCTCCCTGTCTCTCTCTCTTCCTCCCTGTCTCTCTCTCTCTCTCTCTCTCTCTCTCTCTCTCTCTTCTCTCTCTCTCTCTCTCTCCCTGTCTCTCTCCCCCCCCCAATCTCTCTCTCATTGTTCACACATTTGAATGTCTGCACATATTGCTGGAGGCTACAAACAATTTGAGGTAGTGTACAGACTTCCTATTTTTTCAGTGTGAAAGAAATCCCAGTATGGAAACGCCAAGGCAGCTAGGTGGTTCAGTAGATAGAGAGAGAGTACTGAGTTCAAATTTCAGCTTCAGACACTTAACTGTGTGACCTTGGACAAGTTGATTAACCTGTGTGCCTCAGTTTTCTCAACTGCAAAATGGGGATAATAATAGCACCAACTTCCCAGGGTTGCCATGAGGACCAAATGAGATATTTCTAAAGAGCTTAGCACAGGGCCTGGCACAGAGTAGGCACTTCACAAATATTTATTTTCCCCTCATTTTGATCATAGGATCATACATACAAGCTGAAAGAGACCTTGAAAGGTCTTTAGTCCAACATCCTCATTTTACAGATAAGGAACTGAGGCTCAAAGAAATTACATGACTTGCCCAAGATCACACAGGCCATGCGGGGAAGAAATTTAGAGTCTTAGTGATTTTCCCAGAGGACTTGGAAGATTAAATGACGTGCCCACAGTGACATGGCTAGTAAGTGGAAAAGGACATAAATTCTGTTCTTCCTGACTCACAGGCTTAGCCTCTAAGCCTTTAAGCCATGTTTCTTCTCAAAGCAAAGTTTATCATAATATCTTTTTTACAAATAAAATATTTAAACTTATTCAGAGGTGTCTTTGATAATGTCAAAAATGAACAGAAGATAATATGATACCAAACTGTAATGAAATCAGAAGATAGACAACCAAGCCCACTAGGAAAGAAATTTAAAAAAAAAAATTTCTCACTCACCTTCTGGTCGATCAGCAAACATTCTCTTCAAACTCTGATAAACACCTATCTTTATTGTGCCATAAGAAGCCTGCCGTAACATTGCAGGGGCAATCCTGGTGCAGCCAATGCACAAAAGAAACGTAAAAGAAGAAATGCCAATAAGAAACATAAAAATCATTTGAAATTACCCTGAAGATTCACATGCATAGATCAGGCAACTATCTCAGAGGGACTCCATTAGAAAACATCGGAGGTCTTTTCCAACTTGAGATGTTATGAACTCTTTCCTATGAGATGGCATAGCATCGAGGCTGTAACACTAGACTTGGGAGTCAGGAAGACATGGATATATTTCCTACCTCAGTTAGTTACTAGCTGTATGACACTGTGGCAAAACACTTGACCCCTCTCAGTCTCAGTTTCCTCATCTGTAATATGTGGATAAAAGCACCTACTTCACAGGGATGTTGTGAGGATCAAATATGTAAAGCATTTTGCAAACCTTAAAGCTCCACATAAAGGTCAGCTATTAGTATTTTTCTTATACGATAGGCTTATCTTTCACACTCAAATTGTATCAACCAATTTCTTAATTCAAAGCCTAAGTTCAATCATCTCACCTCAATATAGGAAATTAGGCTCTTTTTAATTTTTGTCATTTGTGTTAGCTTAATAAATATAAATCAGCAATCAGCCTTTCACACGATCAGTGGAAATATAAGTGAACACATAATTCTGACCATCAGCTACTGCCAGAATTAGACATATGAAGAACTGTAATGTACAGAAAGTCTGAGAGACATAGTTTCTGGGTAATTAAGCATTTTATTAATTGTGCAAGTAGGGGCAGTTAGATGGTGCAGTGGATAGAGCACTGGCCTTGGAGTCAGGAGGACCTGAGTTCATCAGACACATAATACTTCCTAGCTGTGTGACTCTGGACAAGTCAGTTAACCCCAACTGTCTCACTAAAAAACAAAAACAAAAACAAAAAAAATTAACTGTGCAAGTATATAATTAATTAAGTGATTAATTACCTAGAAACTATCTCTCAAACTTTCTATACATCACAGAACATTATTCATCATAAAGGATTTCAGTTTCTGTCTGCAAAGCATCATGAAATATGGTCACTGATTTTCGTGATTCATTTTATAGGATCATAGATTTAAGGCTAAAAAGAACATTAGAGATTATCTGATTGTACACTCTCATTTTAAAGATGAGGAAACTGAGGCCAAGAGAGATAACGTCCCCCCAAAGTCACCCAGTAGTTAAGTAGAAGAGCTTGGATTCTAACGCATATCTCCTGATTCTACATCTAGTACCCCTACCTCTATACATGTTAATATAGTGAAAACATTCTGCATTAGTTGGGATGACAAGTATCACTTCGGTACTTATCTAAGGTAGCGGTTTTCACAAAGTATGATCTGTGGATCCCTGGGCATTCCAGAGACCCCTTCAGGGGTCTGAAAGATCAAAACCATTTTCAAAATAATATTAAAAAGTTATTTGACTATTAATAGGCAAAATTATTGCTCCTCCCTTTTCCAACTGCATATTGTGTTAAGCTGGATTTTCTTCATATACCTCAATCAAAACAACATATCACAAAAGACTAAATGCAGAAACAGATAGGAGAACCTAATTATCTTCTATTAAGCTAGACATTAAAGAAATTTACAAAAATATGTAAAACAATGCTACTTTTCTTACTATTGCTTTTGTTTTGGAAAATAGTTATTATTCATTAAAATATTATAATTATATTAACATATGATGGGTTTGTTATTATTTCAAATGAATTAATAAATATTTTTAAATTTTGTCAGTTTTTATTTCTAATGCAGTAAATATCAATAGACATAACCCATATACACAAAAGCTCTTTGGGGTTCTCAGTAATTTTAAAGACTGTAACAAGGTCCTGAGGCCAAAAGGTTTTAGAATTACTAATCTAAACAGGCCATACACTTAAAATGAAATCTATTTGAAAGGTAAAAACGTACAAAAAACAGAGATAGCCTGAACTAAAAAAAAAATCACTGATTTTTACACAAGGTAGATGTAGAAGGGAAAGTGCTACCTCCATGCAAATCAAACAACAAACACAGTACTATACTACACAACATATAATATACAATATATAGATTACAGAAAGATCTCACTGACTCGGGATAACATAAGTAAATAAAGGTAATTTGAAACAATGGAATGTCTATATTTGAAGTATTAACAATTAAGTGTTGCCAAATGCAGCAGACAACAGAAAAATAAATGAATAAAAATTAAAACTATGAAAAAAAAATCTTGATTGTTATCACATGTTCAAAGATCATAAAAATCCCTTTTATTTTCTCTTTAACCCATTCTACGGAGAACTCTATTGATTTTAGAGGTTTCCCTCACCACTAAAAAAACTAAATGCACAATAAATTTTATTTACCCAGAATACAATGCTTTCAGTCCTTCTTCTCTGAATATCCTTACTAATGCATGTAACATTCCTCGATATCGAATTTCCTTGAATTTGGCATCATTTTTCTGTCCCTGAATCTGGAGACGTGTCTTGGTTAAATCAATTGGAAAAGTACCTTAAAATGTAAAATACAGAAATTAATATAGGAACTAATTTTTTAAAACTTCACTCTAGGCTACATAAAAAGAAGATAAGAATTAAACAATAGTAGTTACATGATAATTTATTTTTCATATTCCCTTGTGTTCAGAATCAAAGTCAATAAAATGATGCAAGAAATTTTCAGTGCTGCACATACACATGCATATATGAAAACATATATATTTATGTATACAAATATATGAAAGCATTTTTTACATACACACACACACACACACACACACACACAGTGTCCAAAATGTTGATGTTTCCTCATTGAGTTTTTTGTACAAGCTAAGTAACCCCAAAAAGAAAAGCAATGAGACCTTAATATTTTTGTGTCTAAAGAAACAAATTAATACCCAGAAACTAATAATTAAACAAATTAATATGCTAATGGAAATCAGATAAAATGTTCATTTTCTGAAGAACAAAAAATACCCTAACTTCCCATACACCAAAAAGGTTTAACACTATTCACTTAGAAGACACTAGTACTTAACTGACCATGGACTTGTTTATTGAGTACTGAGTTAGGAAGGCAATTGTAGACACAAAGCCTGGCTTTTAGGTATTTGCAATCTAAATGGGAAGACTAAATAGTTACAAGTGAAAAATACATATAGTGAAATACATATTGTAAAGTTTTTATAGAGAAAGAGGATCAAAGAATCTCAGAAGTTATCTAGTCCAAATCAAAGTTGGGTCAGAATCCTTCTACACCATCCCTGTAAGTCAAGGGCTTTTTACCTAGTTTGTGTCATGGACCCCTTTGGTAGTCTGGTGAAGCCTACGAACCTCTTTCCAGAATATTTTTAAGTGTATAAAAATGAAAGACACAGGATTACAAAGGAAATCAATTATACTGAAATGCACTTATCAAAATATTTTACAAACAAGTTCATAGACCATAGGATAAGAACCCTGCTATATATACTCATCCAATTTTTAAAAAATAAATTTCTTTATTTAATATTTTTTCCCCAGTTATATGTAAAAATAATTTTTGATATTCATTTTTAAAACTTTGAGTTCCAAATTCTCTCCCTTCCTCTCCCCATCCCTCTCATTGAGACCAATTTCTTAATAAAGATCTCTAGTGACAGGTAACTTACTACTCATTTCACTTCAAGACATATATGAAGTACCTACTGTGTAAAGATGAATGAGATAGGTGCTTGAGAAAATATAAATTTTAGATAGAATGGTCCTTGTCTTCAAGCAGCTTATGGTCTAGTAGGGGCATAAGACATACATAAAAATATCTAAAACATATACTATTATATGATAAGTGCATTAAAAGAGGTGCTGAAAGAGTACAGGATAAAGCCCAAAGGGGAAGGTAATTAGTAACAGGGGAGGATCAGAGGAGGCTTCATCAAAGAAGGCGCATTTGAGTTAGGTTTTAAAGGATAAGTAGCATTCCACAGGCAAAGATTGAGAAAAAGAGATTATTCTTGTTATAGAGTACAAAAGCCAGATGCAGAAAAGCATTATATGCATTCAAGAGACAAAAGAGTCAGCCAGTTTAACTAAAGCACAGAATGAAGTACAGGCAAATCTAAGATAAGTGTGGAGGGGAAGGGTGGCATCGGATTGTGAGGGGCTTTGCATATCATACAAACCTTAGATTTGGAATGAACCACAGAAGTCAATTTGAATTATATTCAAAGGGCAATAAGAACCATTGAGACTTTCTGAGCAGAGTAGCAATAAGACCAGATTTATGCATAAGGAAAGTTAGTCTAATACATGGTTTGGAAGGAAGAGGAATATAATAAGACTACTGGCAGTGAAGAGAAGAGAGGGATGGGCTGACAAAGGCGTAGGACTGTTTTACTTGGACCCAGAGAGCAGAACTAAGAGACTGGGACCAAAAAACCCTTAATTCCTTGCCACACCGGCCTGCACACACACACACACACACACAGAGTTTGGTCTTCTTTAGTTTTCTCTTCTCCAAGTTCAACATCATTAATTATCAAATAACATGGTTTGCAGTCTCGTCACCATCCTGCTCACCATCCCGTTTCAGCTTGCTGCTGTTCTTTTGAAGAGGTGGCATCCAGAACTGAATACAGTACTTCTGTGCAATGTGACCAGGGCAGAGCACAGAGAAATTCCAGGCAAAATTATCTGTTAATGCCACCTAAGATCAGAACCTCTTCTGCCTGCCATGTCACACTATTCACTTATATTGAGTTTAGAGTTCACTAAGATCTCCAAGCTCTCTCTTTCTCCACACACACACACACACACACACACACACATCTACATATACATGTATGTATGTGTGCGTATATAGTGTGCATGTACACACACACACACACCATTATCTACTCACATCAAACCTAACCTACATTTTGGGCAGCTGACTTTTGAACTCAAACGGAGAACTTCATATTAAGCCTTATTAAATTCAGTTCATCGTTACAGCCTGCCCAACAAGATCTTTTGGGATCCCAAGTGGGTTATAAAACATATTAACGATTACTCCCAAATTTCTGTCAGGGTCATCTGAAAATCTGACCAGCATGAAATCTATGTTTTCATCCAACTCATTAATTAATTAAAATGTTGAACTAAACAGACAAGGAATGTAGCACTCTTGTGGAGTCCTTCGTCTAGACTAATATAAGTCCATGAATCCTTCCCCTTTGGGTCTCTTTGATTATTCAGTCAGATCCAAATTCATGGAACCTGCATTATCATCAAAACCACAAATATTCATTGTGCCCATAAACATAATATGGGAAACTGCCAAAATTCTAAAATCCTGTTATACAAGCCAATTCATTTTTTTTATTTTTTTTTTTAGTGAGGCAATCGGGATTAAGTGACTTGCCCAAGGTCACACAGCTAGTACATGTCAAGTGTCTGGTCTGAGGCCAGATTTAACTCAGGTCCTCCTGACTTCAGGGCCAGTACTCTATCCACTGCGCCACCTAGCTGCCCCTTATACAAGCCAATTCAACCAATATTTATTAAGCACCTACTATATGCAAGGCATCGTGCCCTCAAGGAGCTTACATTATCCAATCTCCTCCTCCAACAACAGGCAGCACAAGAGACTGAACTAGATGAATTTTGAGATTTCTTTTGGCTCTCACTTTATGATACTATGATCATGACCCACCGTCTGTTGGTGTTATGGTCATTTCAGTTGTGTCCAACTTTTTGTGATCCTATTTGGGGTTTTCTTGGGTAAGATACTACAGCGGTTTGCCATTCCCTTCTCCAGCTCATTTTACAGATGAGGAAACTGAGGCAAACAGGGTTAAGTGACTTGCCCAGGGTGACATGGCCAGTAAGTGTCTGAAGGTCAGATCTGAACTCTGGAAAAGGAGTCTTCCTGACACCAGGCCCACCATGCTATTAACTGCACCACCTAGCTGCCACAGTCTCCTCTAGTCATTTCTCCTTAAAAAGCAGTAAGGTTCACCTGATATGGCTTTTTTTTTTGCTGAATCCATGCTGGCTCAAAATTATTATCATTTTCCTTTCTAAGTTCTGATACACCATCCCTCTTGCTGAATTATGACATAAGAAGTAGGTAACAACACAGAGAACGTACGCCGTTAATCAGCAATCGTCCCATTCCTGCTTCTACCTACACTCAACCAGGAAACTCTATACAATTTTTCCTCCATACAATGTGTCTTCTATTCCACCTCCACCCACATGGAGCTTTATCTAACTTTGCCCTAGATCAACGGAAAAGGCAGACTAGAAATTCTACTGGGCAAAAGAAGTGTGCTAAGGTTCAAAAGAATTCTCAGAATATACCAGACTAGGGAAACTTGGACATGATGGAACTCAATAACCTAGAATTCAATAAACAAGAAAGTATATATTACTTATGAAAGAATGCATCCGATTTTTAAAAAAACCACCTGGAAAACTGGAAAGCAATCTGGCAGGAAATAGGCTTAGACCAACATTTTATATTATATTCCACAAAATGGATATTTGATATTGACATTAAAGATTATATATTTTAAAATTTAGAAGAAAAGCTAGGGTTCAAAGGATGAGTATGGACAGCATATCAAGAATCTGTGGATAATCAGGAGCCAATTAAGTAATTATAGATACAGTGATATATATCCTATATGCTCAAGAGTCATTAGAGTGATGCCAGCCTATTAGAGTTTCGTTCTGTATAAACATATAAACTGTGAGTTACCTGCAGCACTGGAAGGAGAAAAGGTAAGACAGATAAAGAGGAATGGCTGCAAACAGTACAGACAAATGACTCCAAAATTTCCTTTGGCCCACAGATTTAGCCCTTCACCCAGTGGACCTTGAACCACAGCTACTAATAAACAGCCAAAATGGCTTCTTTCATTGAAAAAAATTTTACCAAATATTGAACATTTTGAACTCTGAAGTTAATGCCCCATGACCCAATGCTTTGCACTTGAGATTTGTTTACATTCAAACAGTATTTGTTGGTTTAAGATTTAAACACCACTACGTGGCACGACTATGTGGAACAGGCAAAATAACACAATTATGTGACTTGCTATCCTTACCACATTCTGCAGTGATAGAGGCCAAACCTCCGTAGACAAATGGTTTCCAGCTAGGAGTGGACATTCTTCTGGTCTATGTTTTCTCCCCTTTTCAACTGACTGAAGCACATCAATGATTAATAGGGCTATTTCCTACAGACACACAAATAAGATATTTCACAGTTACAACTTCTCACAAGACTGAGTTTATTTTCCCTAAGCACTTCATATTTTCTTTCATTTGAGAGAAGTTTGAAAAGAACCAAGGGTAGGGGTCCCCAAACTGTCAATAGTACAACAAAGGTCCTTGGGAACAGATACTAAAACATACCTTCCTCCTCTCGGTAGAAAAGTGAGGGGCTACCAGGGCAGAATGTTGTATACATTGTCAGATGGGTCACTGTATCAGGTGCTTTTGCTGGTGTTTTTCTTTGTTTAACTGGAGGTGGAGTGGAAGGAGAGAAAAGGTCTCATTTCCAGATATGACTGGGATGTTAAAAAGACATCAATAAAACCTATTTTTTAAAATGAAGCTAAAAAAGAAATTTTAAATGTTTTTTTTCAGTTTTAAAAGGGGCAGCTAGGTGGTGCAGTGGATAGAGTACCAGCCCTGGAGTGAGGAGGACCTGAGTTCAAATCCAGCATCAGACACTTGACACTTAGTAGATGTAACCCTGGGCAAGTCACTTAACCCCAACTGCCTTGCAAAAAAAAAAAAAGAAAGAAAGAAAAAGAAACTAAAACAAATGCAGTTCTAAGCTATATAGTTCAGGCTTGCATTGTCTTTCAGCTGCCACTCTTTTGTCCACTTCTCTGTGGTTACTGTTGAGTCTACCTAAGAAGACAACAAAGCTGGCAATAGCCACAGGCAAAAGGAACTTACTCTCGGTAACTGGATATCTGCAGCCGGACCCAGAATCAGTGATCACAAATCAGAGGCTTATAGAATTCAGAAATGGAAGAGACAACAGATGTCATCTAACCCGACCTCTTCATTTTGCAAATGAGGAAACTAAGGAAACTCATTTTACAAATCAGACTGCCAGAGGTTGTGCAGCTAACACTAATGGAAGAAACAGAACTGTTCCCTGACCCTCTGACTCCCAATCCAGTGTTCTTTCCACCAGGCCACCATAGAAAGTCAAAAGGAACCCCTTATTGAGAGGATGGACAGCTTGGGAATATCATGATACACACATGCCCTCTCTACACCTGTGGCCCATAGTCACTTCAATAGTCATTTAGCTCCAGTGCCAAACTACAGTTTAGTTTCTGCATACACATCTACAAAACTACATTGAATCTGTTCACTGCTGTTTCCTGTTTCTCTAAAATGTCACTTGTCAAGTTCGTCATATGTCAATTAATCAATAAGTATTTATTAAGAAACTACGTACTAGGTACTGGGATACAAAGACAAAGATGAAACAGAGTCTGACCTCAAGGAGCTCATATTGTACCAAGGAGACATCATGTACACATGTAAATATATACAAAATAAATACATAAATATAAGATCCTGTTCAGAGGGGACCAGGAGAAAGTTAATAGCACCTGGAGGAATCAGGAATGGCTTCACATAGAAGGGGATGCTTGACCTGAGATGTGAAGCAAACTTAGGACTCTAAGAAGCA
This sequence comes from Phascolarctos cinereus, assembly GCF_003287225.1. Lineage (NCBI taxonomy): Eukaryota > Metazoa > Chordata > Mammalia > Diprotodontia > Phascolarctidae > Phascolarctos > Phascolarctos cinereus. The sequence goes on from NW_027556180.1 coordinate 88,088,966, forward strand.
GAGATGAAGAGGGTGCACATTCCAGACATGGGGGGCTGCCTGTGGAAAGGCACAGAGATGGAAAGTAGGAAGACGTGTATAAGGAATAGTAAGAAGGCCAGTTTGGCTGAATTTTGAAGTGTCTAAAGGGGAACAATGCATGGTAAGGCTAAACAGATTGGTCCTAAACATCGAACAGAGGAGCTTGCATATTACCCTATAGGTAATAGGAAACCACTGGAGTTTATTAAGTGGTTTATTAAGTGGTAATGAGATCTGACCTATCCCTTAGGGAAAATCACATGTACATTTACATATGAATTATATCTCTATCAGCCTCACCCATTCACATATATAGTTAGGCATATGTATAACGGTAAAGAAGGGCTGACATCTATAAACAAAGAACGACAAATCAGTTAAGGTGTAGATGACCTTCTCTCAGTTATGACTGTGGTTAAAAATGGGTTTCTAATTTACTTCAGACATTTTTGATAGCTCTAGATAAATGCTTTCATTTCACAGAAAAATGAAAATTTTCCAAGTATGTATTTCTCTGCAGAAGCTCCCCTTGAAATCAATATTCTCTCTGAATGACAGTTCTCAGCCACATACAGGGTCTTTTTTAAGCTAACAAGTTACTTTTCATATTGGAATTACAAAGAGAAGAATCAATAGCTAGCTAGTTCCTACCAGCTAGTTCCTGTTTCTAGATGTTTACCAAGCTCATTTGGTAACAACCTAATAGGGTAAAAGGTACAGAAATACTGAACTTGAAAACCATTCTGCATGATGCTCCCTGATTCAGAGGTTTACAATGAAATGCCACAATAAAAAGAGGAAAAAAAAGAATTTTTCTCATTATCTCTACCGACATTTTTAAAAGAACTTCTACAGGCCCGTTTCTTAGTCTCTCTAAAACCCCATTTTTTGGAGGGGGGGAGGTGCCCTTTCACTACCTCAAAGCAGTGGGAAAGTAATGAATCTAGTCCGATGGCTTAAAACCTCTATCCACTATTCTTTCTGTGACCCTCTGAGACAAGTAATTCATCTCTCTGAGCCTCAGTTTCTTTATCTATAATGGGTTAAACTAGGTGACCACTAAGGTCCTTCACAGCTCTATAGGAGATCCACCTAGATGGACAAAGTGATGGGCCTGGAATAAAAAAAAAAAACCTGAATTTAAATTTGGCCTTGGATACTGCCTGTCTGACCCTGAGCAAATCAATTAACTTCTATTTACCTCAGTTTCCTCAACTGTAAAATGTATAACATGATAGCACCCCAACCTCACAGGGTTGTTGTGAGGATCAAGTGAGCTAATATTTGTACAGCCCTTAGCACATGGTATGGCATACAGCAGGCACTTAATAAATGCCTGTTTCCTTCCTTCCTATATCCATGAACATTATATGAACATATAATAACAAAATCAAAATCAACTCTGGGCATTAATTCTCTAGCAGTACTTTACTCAAAGAATTATCTTGAATTTTTCTAATCACTAGATTTTGGGGGATTTTTGCTTGGACCTGTGATTTCACTGATGTGAAGAGAATTTCTTCAACTGATACAATTCCTATATAATTTAATTTTAAGGAGTTGCTTGGGACAATGAAAGTTTAAGTGATACTTATTTAACATAGATTTTGGAAAACAATGTAAACCAAGTTCACAGTTTCACATACAAGCCTCTTTTCTGTTCTTTGTATACTAAAGTATTTATGTTTGCAATATTTGTTAAGTTCATTACAAAAATTGAGATTGGATGAGGCTGATAGAGATTGAGAGGCAATGTGGACTGGATAAAGAACTGGCCTCTGGTCAGGAAGACTTGGAGTCTGGGGACTGGGCTTGGAGTCAGGAAGATCTGAGTTCAAACTCAGCTTCGGGCACTTACTAGCTATGTGACCCTGTACAAGTCACTTAACTCCTATTTGCCTCCATTCCTCACCTGTAAAATGGGGGCACACTGGAAAAGGAAATGATAAACCACTCCAGTGTCTTCGCCAAGAAAACCGCATGGACAAAAGGTCCATGTGATGGGGGTGGGGCCCAAGCCAAGATCTTCTCCCTTTGCCCCAAAGGGAATCTGACTCACAGGCCCCAGACCCTCATCTCCCTTTGAAAGCCTTAGCCTTACACCTTTTAATCTTATTCAGATGTGCCCTAAAAGAATCTGGCTCCCTTTTGTCTATAGGCCCCAGAAAGGCCTTCTCTGGTCTCCAACTGTTCCTCATTGACTCCCCTTATCTCCTTTTGAAAGTCCTAGCCCCACCTTGATTTTGTGCAGATGCCTTTCAAACTTCTGCCTTCCAGTTCCCTCCATTAGCTATTCCCATTGTCTATTCAATTTCTCAGACCTCCCCAATTAGAATTCTTACCTAGACCCTTTCCCCAACCCCCTTCTCTGGCCACCCAAAGTTACTTCAGTATTTAAGATCCACCTTGGCCCTCATTCAGATGCTGAGAATCTCAGGCCCACAAGGCTGAGAACCTCTCATTGCCCGCTTGTCTTTACGGGCGTCACCTGGCCTCTGTGATTTATCACTAACAAACTTTTCCTCCGGCTGAAGAAGATTTGAGTTGAATTCATTCAGCAGGGCCTGGTACCGTGATCTTGGGATTTTGCAGCACTCCAAAAGTCCTAGACCTCTTCACATGGGGTCACACAGAGTCAGACACAACTGAATCACTGAAAAATAACAACATACTGGCTATTTGACCCTTGGCAAGTAACTTAGCCTCTCAGTGTCCCAGATAACTCTTTAAGACTATGCATGGCGCAGCAGGGGCTGATCTGCACAGATGGAGAGAGATTCCTTGAGCCAATGAAACCACAAGAATTTTTTTTAAACCCACAGTAGTTAAGTAACTTGCCCAAGGGTGCATAGGAGTACATCAGGGTCACCATTTGAACCTCAGTCTTCCTGACTCCTCTATCCACCTTGATCTTACTTTATTAAATAATATGCAAAGAGATACTACAGAAGAGCCAAACAAGAGATTATCCAATGACTGTTTAACGTGTCAGGGTTAATACTAAAACCAGGGTTCACACTACTAATATCTTCTGAGATGCCACATTTTTTAAAGGTAACTGATTGCTGGTGTGTGGCCTAAGATCCTAAGTCACTGATTAACTTCTCATCTCCTATGAGGTGATGTTGGAACAGTATTTTCATCTGGATAGAAACCCTGGCCCTTCAGAAGGGTGCCAATAGAAACAAAGACCCAAACAATGAGGGAATCTGTCTACCCAAAGGTGTTAAGAACCATAGAAGATTTCATTTTATTCTGTTGTTCTCATCATAAGCAAACCCACAACTAAATGCCCCCCTCATCTCTAAATATATCTGCATCACTGTGCCTAAGGAACACCAGTTTGCAGGAAGGCGCTTACTCTTCCACAGTTTTAATTAGCTGGGAAGAGGATGCAAATTCCCAAAATAACTCTGCCCTTTTTCCTTTCCCTAGGATTAGATAAATTCCCGGAACACCCTAAGGTTAGCGGACTTTTCCACAGGAAGTGCTACCAATTTCCATGACTAAATCTAATTCAGAATCAAATTCAAGTTCTAAGGTCTTGCAAGATTGTACCTCCAACAAAAGGGAGAAAGATTTGCAGCCAACTGTCATTTAAATGGGTATGAAATTTTCATTTTTTCACCAGCCCAGAGGTCCTCTAGTTGCCATCCAATTACTACCACTTCTCATTTAATTAACAATACTACAAGACTTGAAAACTTACAACAGATTTGAGAACTTTTTAGCATGGCTCTAAAGGGTTCCCTCAAAAAGAAGTCCAGGGGACACAGGGTGAGGAACTGAGAGAGTGACCAATACGGGGAAGAGGGCTGGGTCCCATATCTTCAGTAGAAATAAATGTGGTTGCTTTTCCTTGTCAGAAAAAAAATTCAATTCAACTCAACAAATATTTATTAAGTACCTACCCCATAAAGGCACCACTATGCTAAAGCTCTGAGCAAAGTATTGACAAAGTGAAACAGTCCCTTGTCCTCAAGAAGTTGATGTTGTACTGAGGCCATACAGTTTTTGCTTACCTATGCAGATAAACAAAAACAAACTAACACAAAGCATAATTTCAAGAAGAAAACACCAACCAAGTGGATTAGGAAAGGTAGCAAGGGAAGATGAAAGATTCTAAGTGGTAGGGAGGGAGGGAGTGTATTCTAGATCTGGAAGACCACCTTTGCCAGTGCATAGAGGAAGGCTTACTTCCCTGATCCAGGAAGAGTTGACTAGGTCCTGAACTAGGGTAGAGTCTCTGGGAATCACAGAGATAGACTCAAAAAGATCTGGCTAAACTGATAAGAAATGAGAAGAAGGGGCAGTAAGAAAGAGGAAGAGATAAGAATCTCCCAGAGGTGGTAACCAGAGTGACCAGAAGAATGAAGGCACCTTTAACAGAAATAGGGAAACCTGAGAAAGGCATGGTGTGGGGTTTAGAGGAATAGAGATGTTAAGTTTGAAATGCCTCCAGTATTAACAGTATGAGCATATCATGTTAAACAGTCATTGGATAATCTCTTGTCTGGCATTTCTTTTGTAGTATCTCTCTCTGAATATTATCTAGTAAAGTAAGATCAGTGTGGATAGAGAGCAGGCCTTGGAGACAGAAGACCTAGGTTCAAATCATGAGCTGACATGCACTACCTGTGTGACCTTGGGCAGGTTGCTTGACTTTATTGCTGTTCAGTCATGTCTGACTCTTTGTAACCCTATTTAGGGTTTTCTTGGCAAAGATACTGGAATGGTTTGCTATTTCCTTCTCCAGCTCATTTTACAGATAAGGAAACTGAGGCAAACAGGGTAAAGCGATACAGCTAGTGTTTGAGGCCAGATCTGAACCCAAGTGATCAAAGAAGTCTCTAGAGTTTGCCTGAAGCTATAATCCTATCAACTGGGCTTTCATTGTCCTAAACCCAATCTTGGAATTATCGGTTACCCTTAACCTACCCCAGCCCTCTATTATCTGTTACCTCCGGCTACTTCCCACCCTTGATCCTATCTCCACCCCATTCTGCTTCCCGGACATTCCCCTCAAGATCCTCCCTAGACCCCTCCTCCAGTCACCCCAAGCCTACTGGCCACTCCCATCCAGATCTTCCCTAGATTCCTTCTCCAAGATCCCTCCTCCAATCACCTCAAACTACTTGGCCACTCCTAGATCCCTACTACAGTCTCCATTGAGGTGCTCAGATTCTTAAAATCTAGCCAATGACTGAGATTCAATCTGGCCCATGGCTGAGATTCAATCTAGCCAGCTTGTCAATAGAAGTATCACAAATGTTCAGATTCCTTAAGAGTCTGGCCAATATGGCAGATATTTAATAAACCTCGTCTTTGGCTGAAAGAAGGCTTGGGTCAAATTCATTTGGGCAGGATCTGCATGTTGCTATTTCGGGGTTCCAGCACCCCCAAACCTCAACATATCCACCTGGCCGCCTCTAATTTAACCTCCCAGGGTTTTGGTTTCCTCCTTTGTAAAATAAAGGAGTTGGATTAGATGAGTTCAGAACTCCCTTTAAGTTCTAAATTTCTAAAAATAAGGCTGAGAGGGGCAGCTAGGTGGCGCAGTGGATAGAGTACTGGCCCTGAAGTCAGGAGGACCTGAGTTCAAATCTAGTCTCCGATCAAACACTTAACACTTACTAGCTGTGTGACACTAGGCAAGTCACTTAACCCCAACTGCCTAAAAAAAATTTTAAAAAATAAAAATAAGGCTGAGTCTTGAACTGGGAGCCAAGAGATGGGTTCGAGTTCTAGCTTTGCCACTAACTATTGCATGACCTCAGAGAAGTTGCTTCTTCTCTCTAGGGCTCATTTTGAGGGCATTTGATGAGATAGTTTCTAAGGACTCTTCCAGGCTTGAAATTCTCTCTCAGCAGATGACTACACAACCTACTTTACTGAAATGATTAAAGCTAGCCACCTAGGCTACCCCACATCCTCTTTCTGATACCTAAAAACCTGTAACCCTGGTCTCAGAGGAGGAAGTGATTCCTCCCCTCCCCATTTTGCCAAGGCTGAGTCACCTTTATATTCTTATTCTAATCACCTCTTGTCTCTTTCAGGACCTCCTGCGCTACCCATGATGCCAACTTTCAACCTGCTGTGATTTCAACTTCAATTTCTTCCTCTCTAAGCACTCCCTCTATTCTGCTTATAACCACACTTAAGTATTCCTTCAAGTTATCACTTCTCTGTCACTTTACCCCCAAACTTCTCTATACTGCCTGCCTCTATTTCCTCACCAACCTCATTTCTCAATCCCAAGCAATCTTGCTTCTATACCTCATCCCACTTTATTCAAATTATCCTCCACAAAACTATCAATGATCTAATTTCAAATCCAGGAGACTTTTCTCAGTTCTTCTCTTCCTTAAGTCCCTCAGTAGCATTTGACACACTTATGCCATTGTTCTCCTTTTTGATTAGGGTTTTCTCCTCCCTTGTCTTCCAGGATACAGCTCTCACTCAATTTAGTCCATCTGTTGACAAGCATTTATTAGGCCCTTATTATATGTCAGGCACAATTTACTAACCACTCATTAAATGTTTACTATTAGCAAAGCATCATGCTGGGGCTTTCATTAAAAGAAGAAAAATAAAACAGCTTATTATAGTTTATATGAAGGGCAAAGGAGAGGCCCAGTAAAAGCGCCTTAGGAAAACCTGAGGAATACAAGAACACTTTCCACTGAGGTCTTCATAGTCGTCCTAACTCTCTCTGGTTTCTCTTTGTTTCTCTTCACCTTTTCTGGTTCCCCTTCTTGCTCCCTCAGTGTGGGCTTTTTCCTTACTTCTCTTTTCTACAGTCATCTCAGCCACTTCTACTGTCTTAATTATTATCTCTATGCAAATAAGCTCAATTCACCAGGTTTAACGTGGTGTGGCCCAATTCCTTTTGAATATCAATCTCCACCTAGCACTCTGTCAACTCCTCAAATTCAGGATGTTCGAAACTGAACTCATCCTTTTCTTATTTCTGCTGATGGTACCACCATCCTCCCACTCAAATTTGAAATCTTGCAGCTATCTTTGATTCTTTTCTCTCCCAACATCCCCAACATCTACAATGGTGCTCAGTCCTGTTGACAATCTCTCTTTCACAGTCCAATTATCTTAGTGCCAATCCTCATAACCTCTCCTGAAATATTTTAATTGCCTCCTAACTGGCCTCTCTCCTTCCAATATCTCCTTCATTTCACTTCTCAGGTCATATGTTTTGTATATATGTACATGCTGCTTCCCTCTTTTGCATGCAACCTTTTTGAGGACTGGGACTGTTTCATTTTTTTGTCCTTGTACCCCCTACACCTAGCACAATAGCTAGCATGTACCTTTTAATAAACCACGTCCTGATTGATTGATCCTCCCAATGGACAAGTTTTATCATGTAACTGCTATTCAAAAACCTTCAAATGAACCAAGAGAACAATATACATAGTGACAGAGAAACTCAACATCCCCAAAACTGAACTCATTATCTTGCTCCCTTTAATACTCCTCTCTTACAAACTTCCCATCTTCCCAGTCATCCAGGCTTGCAACCCAGATGTCACACTCTCTCACTTTCCACATTCAATCTGTTACCAAATCTTGCTGCTTTTACTTTTGTAAGATCTTTCCTATATACATACCCCCTTCTCTCCTCCTGCTGTAGGCTGTCACCTTCTCATGCCTGAACTATTGCAGTAGCCTGCCTGGTTGGTCTCCCTGCCCCAAAACTCTCCCCACTCCAGTCCATTCTCTGCTCAGTGGCCAAATTAATCTTCCCAAAGCGCAGATCCGGCCACCTCGTTGCCCCTATTTAATTAAGTCCATTGGTTCCCTGTCACCTCCAGGATCAGCTATAAAGTCCTCAGTTTGACAACCTGATCCCCTCCTATCATTCCGGTTTTCATACCTTTCTCCCCTTCCTGCACCCTTCAATATAGTGACAATGAGCTCCTTGCATGTGTCATTCTATCCTGAGATTCTAGGCTTCTGACTAGCTGTTCCATATGCCTGGAATACTTACTTTCCCTCCTGGCTTCCCCAACTTCCTTCAAGTTCCAGCTAAAATCCCAAATTCTGTTTGAAGACTTTTCTGATCCCCCTTTAATATTAGTGCCTTCCCTCAACCACCTCCATATTTTCCCACATACATCTTGTTTGTACCTAGTTATCTTCACCTTGTTTCTCCCATTAGACAGTGAGCTCTTTGAGAGGAGGGGCTATCTTTTGCCTTTCTTTTAATCCCGGGACCTTAAGTGCCTAGCACGGAGCAGGAACTTAATGAATGCTTGTTGACCTATAACAGCAACATAAAGGAAGGGATGAAGGAAATTGTTCTGAGGAACTCAAAAACCAACAAAGGTCCCAGAGAACAGATAACATTCATCCTCTCTCTTCAGGGACAGGATGTCATAAACCCTGTCACATATGGTAGTTCTCCATATTGGATTTTTTTCTTTGTCACAACACAGGATTCAATCTGAAGGATGGGTAGAAATGTCTGTCATAAACACAAAAGCCATTAATAAAACATAAAAAAAGAAAATATTTCAGGTGCAGATTTATTACCTGCAGGATAAGATACAAACTCCTTTGCTTGGCATTCAAAGATCCATGGAATTTATCTCCAACCTACCTTATCTCACAAGGCTCATCTTTCCATTCGAGCCAAACTAAACTGCTGCCTTCTCCCTATCCTGCTTCTCTAGACTCTATATACAAATAAATAAATAAATACACACCATCCGCCATGTCTAAAACAAACTTGCATAGTGGATAAAGTGTGGGGCCAGTTGTTAGGAAGACCTAAATTCAAGCAGGGCCTCAGACATTTTACTAGTTGTGTGACCCTGGGCAAGTCACAACCTGCGGGGAGAGCAAAAAGTGCTTAGCACAGTGCTTGGCACATAGTAGGTGCTATATAAATGCTCATTCCTTCCCTCTCTTTCTGGAAATCTAATTCAATTTAAGGGCCACAACTTCTGTGAAGGTTTCTTAGATCTCTACCAGCTAAAATCTAGCTTTCTTCTTCTCTTTGAATTCCTGCTCGGGACTTTGTAATTTGCATAGTTACCTGTGTACATGTTATCCCATGACTGAATTCCAAGATCATTTAGGTCAGGGACCTAAGTCATTCTTCATCTTTACATCCCCAAAGATTAACTAGCACATACAAACTACATCCTTAATAAAGTTTTCTTGAATTAAACTGAACTCATTTAGACCTCTGTACAACTTGGGTCTTTCTCAGACTCAGAATTATCAATCTTTTGAAAAGAGAAAGAAACTACCTTTTAAATTGTGAGATAATCTCAGATTTTTAGCAAGGAAAAATCCCACTGAGTACTTTCGGTTTGCCCAGGCCCCACAAATTTTACACTCTTTCGGCCACTATTACTTACCATTACAATTTAAGTTCCTTCCTATCTTTCTCAAAAATAGAAATATAGAACTGGAAGACACATTGGAGATTATTTTGTCCAACTCCCTCATTTTACAGATGAAAATAAGGCTGAGAAACATTAAATGACTTACTCAACATCTCTAGCTAGAGGTAGGGTCAAGACTAGACAGACCCAAGTCTGCTGTCTCCCCTGCTCCTTCTGTTACACAGCACAGCTGGAAGCTGACCCAACTGTACAGCCCTCTGAAGTGGTTCACACACTTAAAAGCAACTAATGGAACCAGAAAAAAAAAGTAAACTCCACAATAATAAATAAGTATGGACTCTAAAGATTGCTAATAATTCACCTGACAGTTTAAGGTTTACAACGTTTTTTCTCAAAGTCACTTTTTAAGGCGAGTATTCCCTAAATTACCACCCCTATTTTACAGAAGGGAATAAGTGAGGCTCAGAGAAATTAAATGACTTGCCCAAGGCCACTCGGCTATAAAATTTCAGAACCAGGATTTGAACTTAGTTCTCCTGAATACAAATCCAACGCTCTAAATTATAACCCTGTTGCCTTCTAATTAAAAAAAATAAAGTATACTTGTAGCCTATAATACCCAAATGTGAGCTCCCTCTGCAGCCATGGGCATGCAATAAATCAAAAAGTGAAAGCTCCTAGTCCTGGCTTGATGCAAGTAAGGGGCACCTGTATAGTGACTGCGACAGTTGCAAGCGTTGCTCTGTCCTGAGGCCACCCCGGGAGGAGTCCTTTTGCTCAGCCCTGTCCCCTTCTGCCTTCTGAGTGCCCTCAAACTGGGATTCTTGGGGACCGGGAGGAGCCAAGCTTAACGCTCTAGCGCCCAGCCAGTGCCTGGCCAGCCCTGCGGGGCCGGGGCCATGACTGAGGGCTGCACAGCGATCCTGAGCCCGGTAGCCCTGGACAGCCTGGAAGCAATTGGAAGTTCAACCCCTCCTTCGTCTCTGTAGCTCGGGGCCTCATCTGGGGCTTGCTTTCTCCGAGACCTTGACCATAAATGTCCCTAGAGCCCGGCGGGGGAAAAAGCGGGGTGGGGTTGAGGAAAGAGGGGAAGCTGTCCTGCAAGCAAGAGGTCAGCAGGTCTGGGGGGCACGCGTGGCAAGGCTCGCGCTGTATCCCCATCGTCTACCCCTCCACCTCGGGGGGGGGGGAGGAAAGCCCCGCTGTTTCTCCTGGCCCGGGCGAGCCCAGGCGCAGGAAGGTCGCAGAACTTACCGGCGGCAAGCTCAGCGCCCGGGATTGGGGTTCGGAGAACGCGGCCCAGGCAGGGAAGCCGCAACTCTAGCAGCAGCAGCAGCAGCAGCAGCAGCAGCAGCAAACACCCTCCGGCCCTACGAGCCGCGCTAGCTCCGAGCCCGCAGTCCGCGTGGAAACCCCACCCCCCGCCTCTCCCGGCCGGCTCGCCTCCCATTGGTGGAAGTGGGTCCGGCTTCTGCTGCGTGCCAGCTGGCCCAGACCTGCCAGGAGCCGCCTGGGCGCCTTCCCACGGCTTTCCTAGCCGGTGTAATCTGCAGCCTACTGAGAGGGGCAAAGGAAGTCAGCAAACCACATTTGCACGTTGTCTCCACCATTAGACTGGAAGCTCCCAGAGGGCAGGGATTGGCTTTGCTACTGTTTGTATCCCCAGTGCTTCAGTACAGTGTCTAGCACGTAGTAGGCGAGGAATGAAGACTTGTTGACTGACTGACTTATTCCTTTTCTGGTGGTACAAGCAAGAAGTCCCCCGCATAAACCCCGAGCTGGGTGGATGCCCGGCGTGAAAGAACTAAGCAGGCCCGGGTGTGTGCGACGGTTTTTTGTTTGTTTGTTTTGTTTTGTTTTGTTGTGGGAGGAAACGACCAAGAGAACTCTGCCGCCCAGTGGCTGCCACGGCACTGTAGGTCGTGGTTCTTTCAAGTCAACGAGCATTTATTAAGCACCTACTATGTGCCGAGCACTGTGCTAAACTCTGGAGGTACAAGAAGAAGAAAAAAGGCAAAGAGAGCGCCTTCCCTTAAGGAGCTCACAATCTAATGAGGGAAATTGCAGTCAATCACCTCACTTTCCTCCTCCGCTGCGGTGTGGGGCCGGGGGATATGTGGGCATTTCAATCTGCCGCTGACCTAGTCCAACCTCTCAAGATGCGGAGGGGCCCTTTACGGGAGGAAGTTCTGTCAGGCACCCCCTAGTTCCCCTACGTTTGCAAAGAGGGGGAAACTGTCGTAACAGGAAGTAACGTGGTTCTGTGGAAAGAGCCTGGGACGGAGAGCCAGAATACAGGGGTTTGTGTTCTAGCTTGCCACCTCCGTGTTTTTAACTTACCCTCTTTGGCTAGAAGTTTCCTCACCTCTTAAATTAGGGGGCTGGATGAGGTGATTTCTTCCAGATCTAAGACCTGGAAGTGGGTGGGTGGCAGGACTCTTGGTTTGATCCCCGAAATGAAAAGAGGACGAGCCCTCTTGCCTCTCTGTTCTCAATTTCCTTTTTTTAGGAGAAGGAAACCGCCAGTTCCTAGCTCCAGCTCCCAGGAGTCCTAACACAGATCTTAAGGACCACTGTGCCTCGGCCCGATTTGGAGTCCTATGTGTGCCCCTGGGGTTTTCAGAGTGGGGGAGGAACCTTCCCGGTGGCTGGAAACATTGTTAGTTTCCCCATGTTGTATTCTCAATTAACTGTTGTTTGCTTAGAATGTTTTATGGCGACTTACAGAAACAGAAAATAAAACTGTTTCAAAAATATGTGTGTGAAAGGAGGAAAGGAGTGTGTATATATTTTCCTATTCAGGGCAACTGAACAAATCAAAAGGTCATTTGGTTTGTTTTGCTGCTCAAGGATTTACAAGATGCCAAAATCCATGGAATGTACCTGGGGAACATATTACTCCTCTCTATTACACACTAGGAGAAATGAGATTTTAATTAAGAGCCAACTAACCCAATTTCTTCATCGTACAAAGGAAACTGAGATCCAAAGAGATCTTAAGTTACTTTGCTAAGCTGGTTATTGGCAGAAATCAAGTCACAAGAATCCCGGTGTCCTTGGCAATATACCCCGTAACCTGTCAATTAGAAACAATTGGAAACCACTTCATTTCCCCTTATACCATTTGCCTCGTCCTGATGCATCATAATACTGTAAATTTTACAACCACTACCATAACCAGGAAATAGAAAGGTACTTTTTGTCATCTAGTGTTTGGTTGTAACCTTTTTTTTTTTTTGGTAAGGCAATTGGGGTTAAGTGACTTGCCCAGGGTCACAACAGCTAGTAAGTATCATGTGTTTGAGAATGAATTTGAACTCAAGTCCTCCTGACTCCAGGGCCAGTGCTCTATCCATTGCGCCATCCAGCTGCCCCCTAACCTTGTTTTTTAAAAATTGTTTTTTGTTTGTTTCATATGTTTGTTTTATTCGTGTTGCGTGTGTGTATTTAGTGTAGACAAATCTCCTGAAAAGGGAGATTATCTGCCCAGGTCATATTGTCCAGCCAGTCCCAGATGCAATTAAGTATTATGATTGCCAAAACGATTGGAGCAAAGAATTGTAAAAGCAAGCAAGAGAATACTTTCGTTAGTCTCTAAAGCAAAGTAAATAAATGTGCTGCCAAAAAAAACCCACACTTGTACATGGTTCCTGAGGATTGGTGATGAACTAGTCTACTCACCTCTTAAGGGGGAGATAATGGACTCAGGATGTGCAATGAGATATATTTTGGACTCTAACAATGTAGGAATTTGTTTTCCTTATGATGTATTGTAGAGCTAGACCTAATGTAGAGCAAAATCAAAAATAATTTAACAGTAACAATTTTTTTTGAAGAGCAGTTATCTAAGCTACCATTAAATACTTATTAAAATGGAAACAAAAAAAAGTCAGAAACTGAAAATCACAACAGGCTACTCAAGAAAGATATCTACCACATAGGAAGATCTGGGCCCAGTACAAATTGAGAAATAGGCAGTTATAAGATATAATCAATCAGTTAGGAAACATTTATTAAGTGCCTACTATGTGCCTGGCACTGTGCTAAACTCTAGGGTTACAAAAAGAGGCAAAAGACTGTCCCTGAACTCCAGTTTACAATCTAATGGGGGAGAAAATATGCAAACAAATACATACAAAGCAAGCTATATACAGAATCAATAGGATACTTAACAAAGGAAGGAACTAGAATGAAGAGAGTTGGGAAAGGCTTACAGTAAAGTATGAGATTTTAGTTGGGACCTAAAGGTCAGTGGTCAGAGCAGAGGAGAGAGAGCCTTCCAGAGAAAGTGCCTGAAGCCGAGAGATGCAGCCCAGAGATTGCGTATCTTATTGGTGAAACATCAAAGTAGTTAGTTTCACTAGATCAAAGAGCACATGAATGGGCGTAAAGTGTGTAAAACTGAAAAGATAGGAAGGGGCTAGGTTATGAAGCTCTTTAAGCGCCAAACAGAACATTTTATATTTGGTCCTGGAGGCAATAGGGAACTAATGGAGTGTTTGTAGGAGAGCAATGTGGTCAGACCCTCAGAATTAGGAAAATCACTTTGTTGGCTACATGGAAGATGGACTTGAAGGGGGAGGACTTGAGCAGGGTGGATCTACCAGCAGGCTGTTGCAGTAATCCAGGTGTGAGGTTATGAAAGGCTATACCGGAATAGTGAGTGTCAGAGAAGAAAGAGGGCATATTCCAGAGATATTACAAAGTCAATACTGACAGGCCTTGGCAACAGATTGGATATGGGGTGGGGGTGGGGGAGGTTGAGAGACAGTGAGGAAAGGAGAATGACACCTAGGTTTCAAATCTAAGGGACTGGAAGGATTGTGTTGCCCTTGATGGTAATAGGGATGGTAGGAAGGAGGGAGGGTTTAGGGGGAAAGATAATGAGTTTAATTTTGGACATGTTGAGTTTAAGATGTCTATTGGCATCTGATTTGAGATCTGAAAGGCAGTTGGAGATGTGAGATTGGAGGTCAGCAGAGAGTAGGGCAGGAAAGGTGGATGTGAGAATCATTAGCATAGAGATGATAATTAAATCCATAGGAGCTGATGAGAACACCAAGTAAAATAGTATAGAAGAAGAGCAAAGGGCCCAGGACAGAATCATGTGGGACACTTATAGTTAAAAAGCATCATCTGGAGAAGCATCCAGCAAAGCAGACTTGCTAATTTTATGACCTTGGGCAGAAGTCACTCAGTAACTCTGAGCTTCCATTTCCTCACCTGTCTTCCTCACTTAAGGACATAATTACATGTACTATCCATTCCACTGGGTGGTTATTGGGAGGAAAGTGCATTGCAAACCATAAAACAGCTCACCTTTATATAGCATTTCAAAGTTTTGCAAAGTTATTTACAAAGGTTATCTCATTTAGTGAGCAGCACCAGAACATTGTACACAGTAACAGCAACATTGTTCGATGACCAACTTTGACGGACGTAGCTCAATTCCAAAAGACTTATGATGGAAAATGCTATCCACATCCAGAGAAAGAACTTTGGAGTCTGAATACGGATTGAAGCGTACTATTTTCTTTTTTTTCCCTTTCTTGTGGTTTTTCTCTTTTGTTCTGATTTGTCTTTCACAACATGACTAATATGGAAATGTGTTTAATATGATGGTACATGTATAGACTATATCAGATTGCTTGCTGTCTTGGGGAGGGGCATGAGGAAGGGGAGAAAATTTAGAACTCAAAATCTTATAAAAGTGAATATTGAAAACTATCTTTATATGTAATTGGAAAAAATAAAATACCATTAAGTGGGGAAAAAGTTATCTCATTTAATCCTCACAACTCTGGGAAGTGGATGCTATTATGATCCCAATATGCAGATGATGAAAGTGAGGCAGGCAAGGGCCAGAGACACACAGGTGAGCTTGATTTTGAACTCATGACTTCTTGACTTCAAGTCCAATGCTCAATCCACTCCATCAGTTTGTTCTCTAGGTAGCTGGGTGGCATAACTGACGGAGCTTTGGACATGGATTCAGGAAATCCTGCATTCAAATACAGCCTGGGTTCAAATACTACCCTTGACAACTATTATCTAGGTGACCATTGGCAAGTCACTCCATCTCTTCCTCCCCCTACTTCCATCAATCTTTAAAGCTCTAAATTAAGTAGCTCATTTGCAACAGAGAAGTAAGTTTCCACATATGGAGATCACCACCCACAGGGATAAAACGACTGGTCTAGACTCTAAAAGAAAAAAACAACAACGTTGTGTCTTCTTCAAATATAAGTTATCAAAAGTGCTGGAGGATGGGATCATCTGGCTCTTCCAGCTGTGAAATGTGTTATCCCTAGGAAAGTATGGGTACTTGAAAATATCATCTGCATTAGATAACAGCAATGCTAGCCCTGAAAACTACGCGGTCAGTCCGTTTATGGGCCAATTTGTCCTTTATTGTCTGAAGACTTCATGGAAATACCACAAGCATGTGATACTATGAATGGAATGAAAGCATTTCCTGCACTTGAAGATCTCTTGGCAAAATGCTTAACAGTGATGACTGAGATGTAAGTTATGTGATTGTATTTTCAGAGCAAACCCAAAATCATAGAGACTAGACTTTGAGATCTGGGGTTATAGTACGCTGTACACTTTATGAAATTAATATCTGCAAACCACAGCTCCACATTCCCCACATTCTCTGCTGCAGAGAGAGGGTGAGTTCTGCTTTTATAAGAAGGGAATTTTTATAATTAATTATTATTATAATTATATATTATGTAATTATATATTATATGTATATATTATATATATATTATATAATTATAATTAATTATAATTAATTACTTTATCTGTAAATCTCAACTTATTTGATTTTTGAATCTATGGAAGGACAATGCTTAAAACATAGGAATGATGGGTTTCTGGCCAGGGATGAAGTACACCCAGCAATTGCCGGTAAAAATGTATTTGCTTGAATTTTGTAAATCTAATTAAGAGGGTTTTAAAGTAAAAGAGAAGGGGAGATAAGAGTGGAGTTCACAGGTGTGGACTGTTTCATATATGGTCAAATTTCTCAAAGTATTGATCAATTTGCTGATTTTTCTCCTTTTTCTTTTTTAAAAATTCTTGTTATATGGGATCACTCTCTATGAGGGAAAAGGTAAGGGAATGGAAGGGGAAATTTACACACTGTACAAAAAGATACCAATAAATATATTTTTAAAAGAAAAGAAGAAATAAATGAGAAGAGGAGGAAGAAAAGTTATAGTCTCAGATTTGGAGTCGAAGGGAACCTTGGAATATAGTTCAAGTCCTTCTTTTTATATGTGCACATGGAGGGTGAGGAAGGGAAGAAAGATTTGCTCCCTGACCAACCCCTCATCCCAGGATAAGTAAAGTAAGAGGTAGATAATGAAATGTTAAACTAAGTATAACCATTTGTCTATGCCCTATCATCTCTCTGGCACTACAGAAATAAACAGCAAAACTACAATCATTTTTGTAAATGCTATGATGGTTTACTTAAAAGAACCCTAGAGTTTCAATTAAAAGTCAAACAATTTGATATGGGTAATGCATATGCAATCATGCAAAACATATTTCCATTAGTCATGTTGTGAGAGAAAACAGACAAAAAAAACCCATGGAAAAAAAAGTGAAAAATGATATGCTTTGATCTACATTCAGAATCCATCAGTTTGTTCTCTGGAGGTGGATAGAATTTTTCATCATGAGCCTTTTGGAATTGTCTTGGATCATTGTATTGCTGAGAATAGCTAAGTCATTCACAGTTGATTATAGAACAACGTTGCTGTTACTATGTACAATGTTCTTCTGGTTCTTATTTCACTTTGCAGTAGTTCATTTAAGTCCTTCTGAGTTTTCCTGAGAGTACCTGCTCATAATTTCTTATAATACAATGGTATTTCATTACAATCATATGCTACAACTTGTTCAGCCATTCCCCGATTTCCAATTCTTTGCCACTACAAAAATAGCTGCTATGAATATTTTCATATATAGAATATGTATACATATTATACATATATATATATATATACACACACACATATATATATATCCTTTTCCTTTTTTAAAAAAATCTCTTCAGGATATAGACCTAATAGTAGTATTGCTGGATCCAAAGGTATGCACAGATTTATAATTCATTGGGCATAGATCCAAATTGCTCTCTAGAATAGTTGGATCAGTTCACAATTCTATCACCAACTCATTAGTGCCCCAATTTTCCCACATCTCCTCCAACATTTATCATTTTCCTTTTCTGTCATATTAGCCAACTTGACAGGTGTGGCAAGATACCTCAGAGTTGTTTTAATTTGCATTTTTCAAATCAATAGTGATTTAAGACATTTTTTTCACATGATTATAGACAGTTTTTGATTTCTTTGCCTGAAAACTGCTTGTTCATATCCTTTGACTATTTATCAATTGGGGAAAGACTTGTATTCTTATAAATTTGACTCAGTTCTCTATAGATCTGAGAAATGAGGTCTTTATCAGAGACACTTGCTGTAAAAATTTTTTTCAGTTTTCCTTCTAATTTTGGCTGCATTGGTTTTGTTTGTGCAAAACCTTTTAATTTAATATAATCAAAATCATCCATTTTACATCTTGTCATGCTCTCTGTCTTTTATTTGGTCATAAATTCTTCCTTTATCCATAGATCTGACAAGCAAACTATTCCATACTGTCCTAATTTGCTAATGGTATCACCCTTTATGTTTAAACTACATACCCATTTTGATCTTACTAGAACAATAGGAGGTCAAACAGACAATTTTAATTACATAAAATTAAAAGGCTTCTGTACAGACGAAATCAATGTAGTTACAATCAGAAGAGGAACACCACTTTGAAAAACTTTTGAGGCAAATTTCTCAAAAAGTCTGATATACAAAATATATAAGGAAGTCATTCAAATATATAAGAATAAGAGTTATTACCCCAAAGATACGTGGTCAAAGGATATGAACAAGCAATTCTCAAAAGAAGAAAAGTAAGCTATTATCTGCCAGATGAAAAATGCTCCAAATCATTAATAGTAAGAGAAATACACATTAAAACAACTTTGAGATTCTATCTCACACTCATCAGATTATAGATATTATTTTAACAACAAAAAAAGGAAAAACAAAATTGTTAGAACAGATATGGACTCTGACAGACAGGCACATTAATAGACTGTTGGTAGATCTGTGCCTTGGGCATTTGGAATTATCTACAAAAAAAAAAGTCATTACATTGTGCATTCCCTTTGAGACAATGATATCAGTCCTAGGCATATACCCTCTTCTGAGCTGGGTGTGATTCAGGCTAGTTCCCTTGTAATTTGTTTGCTACTGAAAAAAACCGAGACATTTCACAGTTATGAAAAGGTGGTTTACTTACCAACAGTAGGAAGATATTCAACTAGGATGGGCATTGAGGTCATCTTAAGCTGATTTAGCTAAATGACACTCCCTTGCCTGAGTCACCCATCATTATGCTTCAGCCAAGCGTCAGAGTACTCCTGGAGCTGCTTTGAACTCAGATGACCAGAAAGTGATGTCATTACTCTGAAACCTTAATCTCCTAAGCCAACCAAAACGCAAGAATAGCCTCATTACTTTCAAAGGAAAAATTAACTTGCCTGGGTGGGGTGGTATGATATCGCTCCTACTCCATACCCCAAGAGACCAAAGATGGAAGGAAAAGACCCAAATACACAAAACTATTTGTAGCAGCATTTTGGTTGTACCAAACACTGAATGAATGAAAAGCATTTTTCAAGTCCTTCTCATGTGCAAAGCACTATTCTAACTATTGGGGATACAAACAGAAAAGAAAGGCAGTCCCTGCTCTCAAGAAGCTTACCTTCTAATGGGATAAATAACACATATAGTTTTCAGCTACAAGTCAGAAAGGTCACTTGGAAAGAACTGGAAGCAAAGTGAGTCACCATCAGTTATGGCGTGTCTAAACAAGTTAAAGCATATGAATTATGATGACAAATGTTAGGAGTAAAGGAATGGTTCCAGGGAAATCTTGGGAGACTTGAATAAAGTAATGAAGAGTGAAGTGAGTAGAACTAAGTACACAATAATACAAGAAAAAAAACAACAACTTTGAACGGCCTAAGAATTCCAATCAATGCAATGACCGATAATGTCTCCAGAAGACTGATGATAAAGCATGCTTTCCACCTCTTGGTAGAGAGGTGGTAGACAAGAGGTACAGAATGAGACATGCATTTTCAAACACGAGTAATGTGAGAATTTTTGTTCAACTGTACTTGTTACAAAATAGAGCTTTTGTTGGGGAAAGGGGAAGAGTTAAGGGGAGTATGGGAATAGTAATAGTGATACAAAAGAAAAAGAAAAGAAAAAGTGTCAATGAAACATTTAAAGAATATACAGAAGAGAGCAGAATGAAGTTCAGGAAACTTAGACAAGTAGATCAAGGTTGATAGCTAGCTAGCTAGATATATGTATATATGTATGCACACATATATATACATATATATACATATGTGTATATATATACATATGTGTATATATACATATGTATATATATGTATATATATACATATGTGTGTGTAAAAATACACACACATAAAATATGTATGTAATAGAGATTCACAGTTCCAAGTGATACCATTATCTTTTTCGATTCTTTGAATATGGAAACATCCATGTTTGTCAATGTTTGTTCGGTTCATAATAAAGAAGAAAAAATTTTAAAACATGAGAAGGAAAAAGGATCTGTTTATACAGAGCTATTCATAGCTGCTTTAATTATAACAATAACGAAAACCTGGAAACAACCTATTTTGTCCAACAATTGAAGAACAGCTGAATGAATTATAGTAGATTAGTGTTAAAATATGGTGTGCTGGAGATTCAACATAATGGCATGATGGAATTTAGGCATCTACTTCACAGGGTTGTTGTGAGGATCAAATGAGATAACATTTGTAAAGTTCTTTGCAAACCTTAGAACACTATACAAATGCTAGCTATACAGTTTTTACTACTACTACTACTACTACTACTACTACTACTACTACTACTACTACTATACTACTACTACTACTACTATTCCTACTACTATCACCACTGCCGCCACCACCACGACACCTCTCAGTGCCCTAGCCAACTCATCAATTAGAATATTATGAACTATAAAAAAGATTTCTAAACATGAAGAATACAGGGAAGTCCATGAAGACTTACATGAAGTCAGCATGCTACACTGGAGGAATACTGGCCCTGGAGACAGAGGTCTTGGGTTCAGATTCCACCTAGGATCCTTACTACCTGTGAGAGGTTGGGCAAATCATTTCACCTCTCAGGGCCTCAGTTTCCTCATTTGTAAAGTGAGAGGGTTGGACTTTGTGGCTTCTGAGGTGCCCCCCAGCTCTAGAGCCAAGATCCTTAGGGATACAAGGCGAAATCAATACCACCAGAACAGTGTACACAATGATTACAACTGCATAGAAAGAAAAACAAAGCCAAAGTTCAGGTGGAAAGCAATCTAGCAATACACAGTAAAAGTATCAAAACTGATCATACCCTTTGACCTAGTGATCACATTATTAGAATTATAGACTAAAAATATGACTAGAAGAAAAAAAGACCCACCTGTACAAAAAGATTCTTAGGGGCTTTATCTATCTATCTATCTATCTATCTATCTATCTATCTATCTATCTATCTATATCTATATATATATATATATATATATATATATATACACACACTTAAATTGGAACTAGCCTATATGGGTAACAATGGGGGAATGACTGAATAGTGATTTATCAGTCTAGTGGAATAGTATGCCATAAAGTGTCCCATAAGATGTCAACTATGAAGAACACCAAGAACTATGGGGAGACATCTATGAAGTGATACAAAGCAGACTTTTTTTTTAAGTGTACTTTTGCATATTTCCTTTTAACAAATCATAAATATTTGACAGTTTATTATTTTAGATATGATTTTGTCTTTCATTTTATTAATTTATTTGATTATTTGTCCTTGTTGATGGTTATAAAGTTTTATAAAAAAAAAAAAGGATATCAGAGACCCATGACCTCTGGCACAAGTCCTCTCAAGAGAACAGGAAGTGGATCTAAAGGTATGATCAAGGATGCAGTTGCTGCTGACCTTGCAGCATAGTCATCATCATTTCCAAGTCCTTTAGTGTATTAATATCATATACCTAGAGGGTAAAAGGACCTCAGAGGCCAACTAATCCAATCTCTACTTTTTCTAGAGCAGGAAATTGAGGCCCGAGGTAAATAACTTGTCCAAGGTCACATCCCCAAAATTAAGGCATGTAAAATAAGGTTTTTGGCGATAGCTGATTCCCTTCCTTTCTTTATTGTAGAACTTGGAGAGTCCCTGTCTGAGGCCCATCTATCTCATTTTCTGTCCATGGGGTAGGGTCTTTGTCTCATGTGCCCTTAGGGAAGCACCAACGTGGGCCTGAAGAGTTATCTCCTTGATTATCAGACTGGGTCAGTGTCGGTTCATAACTTCTCATACTAGTTGTATGATCGTAAACAAGTCATAACTTTTCCAAAAATCAGTTTCCTCACCTGTAAAATGGGAATAATACTATTTGTCCTCCAGACATTACAGAGTTGTTGTGAAGAAAGCTCTCGGTAACATACAAAACACTATAAAAATATATATTATACTTTAAAAAAATAATTCTCATTGAGGCGATGGTTCCTTATATGTAAAGGCTATTATGGTCTCACCCAGGGCACATTTGTCTAATGCTGTCTCCTTTTGGTGGTAGTCTTTCTTCTTGTCCCTTTTTGCTAATTGACACTCTAATTATAGTTCATGTCACTTTTGTATTTTATAGGTTCTAGATAGAATAGAGTAGTACCTAGAGATTTTTTCACCTGAGACAAAAACTGTTAGGGGGATGGGGCAGCAGGTGTATAGAGGAACTTGACTACTCTTAAGCCATAAGAAAGGGTGTCCCATCTGCCAGAATGTTGCCCTGCTGGCAACTCCAATTTCAATCTCCTTTAGAGGGGAATTTACAAACTACTGCAAATGCTTTATATGTTTGTTTGTTTGTTTTTGTATCTAATTTTGGAGCTTCTGTGAGTCTTCTGTGCCTTCTGTATTTTCTGTGATTTAAAATAAAGGCTGTGACATACCGCATACGACTTTGTTACCTTGAGTGCTTATAAAGGATTACTTAGTATTTCTTACTTATATTTCAAATAACCTAGGAATGAAAATATTTGGAGATTTTACAAAGATGAGGAACTTCAGTGCCTTTGAATTTCTCTATGTAATAGGTAATCAGGAGGTTCTCTGACCAGTTTGATGAGTTTTCAGGGATGTGAGCCTTTGTTTGGGACTTTTGACCTTCCCTAATCACCTCTTACATAAAGCCACAGAGGCAATACGGTAGAATGGAAAGAGTATTGGACTGGCATTAGGAGTCCTTGGTACTTTTGCAGCTAATTAACTGGGGAATTTTAGTCAAGACATCCTCCTCTGAGCCTTAGTTTCTTCACCTGTTGAACGAAGAGTTTTTGACTAGGTGTTTTCTCAGGTCCCTACCAGCTTTAAATCCTGTGGTGCTTATGATGTAATTTTAACATTGCCGATTGTTGCCTCACAGATCTAACTTTCTTCTCAGCTTACTTTCTCAAAGTTCCCAAAAGCCCTGTATCTTAAAGAACTGAGAAATTTATGGTTTAAGGAAATAAAACACTTCAAAATCTCTAGTGTTTTTTTTCTATGTGGTTATAATAAAAATTACTACCCAGCACAGATAATCTCTTACACAAATAAACAACCCTATATGAAAACATGATCCAGAGATTTGTACAAATTGATCCAGAATGAAAGAAGCAGAACTGGGGGGCAGCTAGGTGGCACAGTGGATAGTGCACCAGCCCTGAAGTCAGGAGGACCTGAGTTCAAATTCAGCTTCAGACCAAACACTTGACACTTACTAGCTGTGTGACCCTGGGCAAGTCACTTAACCCCAATTGCCTAAAAATAATAATAATAATTTAAAAAAAAGAAAGCAGCAGAACTGATGGCAGAATAGAATTGGCCCAATAACTAAAATAATGCAAATGATAACATAAGAAATGATATAAACGTATAAAGATAAGACATTGATAAAAGTCAAACTCCAAGAAACTGGCAAACCAATGAAGGTTTCTGAGAATATATAATGAAACCCCTCACTCCCGGTAGAAAGTCAAGGGACAGGGCATTGTATACATGCCACAGATGTTATTCTTTATTTTTCTTTGTCATAAAGGAGGGTTTTTCCTAGGCATAAAAGACAAATCAATTAGTATTTTTAAGTGTTTACTATGTACCAGGCACTGTTAAGCCCTGGTTGTTATGCTGAGTGATGGACAGGGCATAAGATGACTGGAGGTAAGAACAAAATGCATCAATTAAAAAGTCTGGTCATTTTTTTTTCTTTTTTCAGTGTGACCCAGACTAAACTATTGCCATCAAAATTATGGCTGGGTCTAGTTTAAACAGGTCAGGGTCGGTTCCTACATTCCTCTCTGCATCTCATACCTGCTCTAAAAGCAGACCCAGACGTTTCTCTAGGCCAATGGTGGCCTTTTCTGATCCCAAAACAAAAGCAGCTGACCTCATTTAGGAAAACTTAAGATGGCTAAGTTAGAGAGTAAGCCTCTTACTTTCTGTTTTAGAAAATTTAGTAATATTAACAGGATTAAAGTCCAGATAGCTAATCATCTTAGAAGAAATAATTCCCTTTGTGAATCACCTCTAAGCAAACTAATCTGCTCACTGTCTGTTGTACCTACCTCTTCATCTTGGGACTGAAGCTTATACCATTCCCCCCATTTAAAGCCTCTTCTTCTTACCTCATCGTATCCTAATGGTCCTTCAGGTAACTCCTGTCTCATCTCCAGGAGGAAGCCTTCTGAGGCTACTTCTCCCCTATCCCCTTTTCTCCTTAGAGTGCTGAACTTAGAGTCTGAAAGACCCAAGTTCAAATCCCACCTCAGGCACTTATTGCTGTATGACTACTTTAGACTCAGTTTTCTCATCTGTTAAATGGAGATAATAACAGCACCTACCTTACAGAGTTGTTGTAAAGCACTTCACTAACTTTAAAGCACTATATAAATGCTAGCTAGTAGTATTAATAGTAGTTGTTGTTTATCCTTCATTTTTCAAGGAGGACCAATGACATCGTGGGTGATATCTTGACTTGTGTTTGAATTGGATTTAGGTGAGGCAGAGTTGCTCAAAGTCATCAGCCTCAAGATGGGGGCAGCTAGGTGGCACACTGGATAGAGTACCGGCCCTGGATTCAGGAGGTTCAAACCTGAGTTCAAATCCAGCCACAGACACATAACACTTACTAGCTGTGTGACCCTGGGCAAGTCACTTAACCCCATTGCTTAACCAAAAAAAAATATAAAAGTCAAGATGAGAGGTGATGTCCTGGGGTGCAACGGATGACCTTTGGTGTCTTCAATGCCTTTAAATGTCAGCCAGGCAACAAGCTTTTATTAAATGCTTACTGTGTACCAGGTACTGTTCTAAATGCTGAGGATAAAAAGAAAGGCAAAAATATAATCACTGTCCTCAAGGAACTCACATTCTAATGGGGAGACAACACCCAAAACAATTTGTGTTTAAGGCTACATCTGTTCAGAGAAAATAACTTCTCTGGAACTGTTCCATCCTTACAGGAGAAACTGCCTATGGGAAATTCTTTCAAAATTGAAAAGTCCTGAGGCAACATTACTCCCACATATTATAAAACAAATAATAGGGAACTGGTTATTAAAAAGCTGACTTTCTCCTCCTGGGGTGACCTTGAAGAAGTGGATAGAACAAACAAAAGACAGTGCAGGGCAAAAGACAGGTGAGCTCATGGAGAGTGGCCCACTGTGAAATTCTTTTAAACATTCTCCAAGGGGCCAAGCATAAAGAGATGTCCCTGGGAGACTAGGAATGACACGTGCAGCTAAAATCCCGAAGCCAGTACTTCTCCCAAAGGGGAGATCCTTCCACCCCCCAATTTGACTTTTCTCTTTCTTGGTCCCACCAATCTAAAAATGACCACTAAGGAAAACCAACCATACCCCTTTTAAAGCAAACAAGCCTTCTCCACTCTCAATCCAACTGGGACAAGGCAGGAGTTTAAAAGCCTCCTCAAGAGTAAAGACGAGAAATCAATGCAAACAAAAAAAAGTGCTCATGCAGGTAAAACATGTAATTTATCGGCAAGTGCTGTCAATTTGGGCCACCTAGCTGCCTCTTTTTTTTCTTTTTGTTTTGTCTTTTTTTTTTTTTTTGCCAAGCAACTGGGGTTAAGTGACTTGCACAGGGTCACACAGCAGCCTGAGGGGAAAAGAAAGACTTTAGAGATTTGGGCTTTATTTTGCATGGGGAGGTTATACTGAAAGATAAGAGAAATATGTGGTTTTTCCACTTTTTGCCTAAGAAATTGGAGACCTGAGGGCGGCCATTCTGTGGAGCTGGGGAAGGCCATAAGGAACAGCATGAAGGTGGAGAAAGGGAGGGAAGAAAAGTCTCCCTCCTTCCTCCCCCCACCCCCCCATAAACAGGTAGAAAGTAGTGAGCCATGACTGTACTTGCAGGAGGAACCGTTTCTTAAAAAGAGAATTAATCCTAAGAACAGGCTGAGGTGAGGATTTGGCTTCGTGTTACTGAGAGTCATGATGCATAACAATAACCAGCATTTATAAAGTCTTAAGGTTTGCAAAAACCTTTACATATATTACATCATTTAATCATCATAAGAATTCTGCCAAATTATTGTCTCCATTTTACAGATGAGGAAATCAAGGCGGAGAGAGTTGAAATGACTTGCTGAGGGTCACAGAGTAAGCAAGCATCAGAGGTAGGAAATCCTTAGGTTTTCCTGACTCCACATCAGCACTTTCTCTTTTTTTGTTTTTCTTTTTGGCTAGGCAATGGAGTTAAGTGACTTGCTCAGGGTCACACAGCTAGTAAGTATCAAGTGTCTGGTCTGAGATTGGATTTGAACTCAGGTCCTCCTGACTCCAGGGCCAGTGTTCTATCCATTGGGCCACCTAGCTGCCTCTTTTTTTTTTTTTTGGCCAAGCAACTGGGGTTAAGTGACTTGCCCAGGGTCACACAGCTAGTAAGTATCAAGTGTCTGGTCTGAGACTGGATTTGAACTCAGGTCCTCCTGACTCCAGGGCCAGTGTTCTATCCATTGAGCCACCTAGCTGCCTCTTTTTTTTTCTTTTTGTTTGGTCTTTTTTTTTTTTTGGCCAAGCAACTGGGGTTAAGTGACTTGCACAGGGTCACACAGCTAATAAGTATCAAATGTCTGAGGCTGGATTTGAACTCAGATCCTCCTGATCCCAGGGCCAGTGCTCTATCCACTGTACCACCTAGATGCCCCTCAACGGAGGAATCTTTTTACAATATTCTCTATATTCTTCCTGTCTTGAATTCTTCCAGTGATAGAGCTCTCACTATTTTTTAAAGCATCCTGTTCCACTGTTGATAGTTTTAGTTGTTAGGAAGTTTTTCTTTCCCTTATATCAATCCCCAATCTACCTTCTTCTGCTTTCTACTCAAGCAACAAACAAGAAACGAAATCCTTTTCCCACATGACAGTCCTTCAGCTATCTGGGGACTGTTCTTTAGTGGGAACATTTCTTCTCTCTAGATGCTCCCTCATTCATCAAGCATTCTGTTCCAGTGGGTTGATCAAAAACAGAGCCCTATGGCACCACACTAAAGAACTTTTAGTGGATTGATATTACAACATTAATGAAGACTTTTGACATGTGATGAGTTGTTGCGATTCACAAATCCACTTATATGCACTGTCATCTGACTTCTATTTCTCTCTTACCCACCAAGGTAGTAGTATAGTATACAGTAGTATATTAGAGTGGACTGGTCAATGAAAGCCACTGCCTGGCATCAGCCCACGTGCAGACTGGGTAAGCCTGTTTCTGCAAATTCAAGATAAGAAGCAATGAAAGGGCCCTGTCCCTGATTCAGAACATGTCCTGAATGTTTTCTGTTGATTTACTTCATGGTGACAAAAAGTTTTAATTGGTTGCTGAGTTGGAATTGCATATGCAAACAAATGTCCCAAATTGACAAAAAGTTATCTGTTCCTAGTAGTTTTCCAGTGAGGAAGAAGAAATGCTGTATGTCTCTAGGCAGAGAGAGGCAGTAGAAACCACTGCTAGAGGCCATATCAATGGGTCCAAGAGTATGTACAGTTTAGAAAATTTTCAATATACTTTTAATTTGTTTTCCAGAATAGCTGGACCAATTCACAAATCTACCAACAGTATATTAATAAGCATTTTTCCAATAACCCCTTAAACATTTGTCATTTTCTTTTGTCTTCCTTGCTAGTCTGGTAAATGCGAAATAGAATCTCAGTTACTTTAATTTGCATTTGTCTTATTAGTGATTTGGAAGATTTTGTTTTGTTTTGTTTTTGGCAAGGCAATCGGGGTTGAGTGACTTGCCCAGGGTCACACAGTTAGTAAGTATCAAGTGGCTGATACCGCATTTGAACTCAGGTCCTCCTGACTTCAAGGCCAGAGCTCTGTCCACTCCACCACCTAGCTTCCCCTGGAACATTCTTTCATAAGGTTATTGATAGCTTGAATTTCTTCTTTTGAAAGTTACCTATTAATATCAAAGGAATCATTGAAAAAATATATATGAAGAAAGGGGGACTAGCAGTATAAGATCTCAAACTATAGTACAAAACTGTAATCATAAAAAACAGTTTGAGACTGGATAAGAAATAGAGTAGTTGATTAATAGAATAGATTAAGTATAAATATATAGAAGCAAATGAGGACAGTAACCTGGTGTTTGATAAAAACTAAAGATTTGAC
Organism: Phascolarctos cinereus; assembly: GCF_003287225.1. NCBI lineage: Eukaryota > Metazoa > Chordata > Mammalia > Diprotodontia > Phascolarctidae > Phascolarctos > Phascolarctos cinereus. Next base: position 88,117,229 of record NW_027556180.1, read on the forward strand.
AAGATTTCACAAAGATTTGACAAAAACTGTTCACAAAACCGAAAAGTAACCTGGCAGAAACTAGGCATAGACCAACATCTCACACAATATACCAAGATAAGTGCTAAATGGATACATGATTTAGACATAAAGGGTAATATCACAAGCAAATTAATGGAGCATGGAGGAAATTACCTGTCAGATCTGTTGTTAGGGAAAGAGTTCATGACCAAAGAGTGAAGTGAGCAGAACCAGGAGAACAATTTATACAGTGATAGCAATATTGTAAAGATAAGCAAATGTGAAAGACTTAGTGATCATGGTGATCAACACAATGACCCACCACAATTCCAAAGGATTTGATGAAAAATGTCATTCATCTCTAGATAAACAACTGATGGACTTGGAGTACAAACTGAAGCATATTTTTTTCTTTTTTTCTTTTCTTTTTTTTTGTTTGTTTGAAACATGGCTAATTCAGGGGCAAAAAGTAAATTAATAACTGGTTTTGATTTTAAAAATTACTTTTCCACTGAATAATTACTAGCATTATATTAAATAACAAATGCACTAAAAGTTTTTTTTTAAAGCTGCCTGTTCATATCCCTTTGACCCTTTGACCATTGATTTATCAAGAAGAATGGCTCAGAAAGAAACAATTCAAGTACTGTGGAAACACAATCAGGATAACACAAGATTTAGCAGCTTCTACATTAAAGGACTGCAGGACATGGAATATAATATTCTGGAGGGCAAAGGAGATAGGATTACAACCAAGAATTGCTGAGGGCCAATCTTAAGAGTCTGATATGGGTTTAAGATCCAGGACAGAGTTTGACCTCTGCCCAGGCTTTTACCCAAAAGGGCTCAATGATTAAGAGGTACGGCTCTCCAATCTCTCCCTGTTAGGAGGTTCCTGAGACATTCCTTCTCACTCTTTGAACTAACTTAGATTTACATATTCATTCCTCTGTACAGGCGCCAGGAAAAAGCCTTGGAATTTACAACTCTATCTAGGAACTCTGATAAGGAGGAAATGTATGTTATCACATCCTGAGCAGATGTTTTGGGGAGTGTCTCACAGGGAAGGCTCTTTGAAGTTAGGATGGATTTTCTCTATATATCCTGTACCCTCAGAAAAATAAACTGAGTCAGTTTTCTGCTCCACCTGGTCCCACTTCATGTCTTATTTCACGCCTCTCCATTCGGTGTACTATCTGGTTGCAGGTGACTAAGAATCACCTACCCAGCAAAACTGAGTATAATCCTTCAGGGGAAAAAATGGATATTCAGTGAAATAGAGGACTTTCAAGCATTCTTGATGAAAAGACCAGAGCTGAATAGAAAATTTGACTTTCAAATACAAGACTCAAGAGAAACATGAAGAGGTAAACAGGAAAGAGAAATCATAAGGGGACTTATTAAGGTTGGACTGTTTACATTTCTGCATGGAAAGATGATATTTGTAACTCATGAGACCTTTGTCAGTATTAGGGTAGTTGGAGGGAAAAAAATTATATGTATGTATACAGATAGATAGATAGATAGATAGATAGATAGATAGATAGATAGATGGCACAGGATGAGTTGAAGATGAAGGGGTGATATCTGGAGAATAAAATTAAGGGGTTAGAGAGGATTACACTGGGAGAAGGAGATAGGGAAAGGTAGAATGGGGTAAATTATCTCACATAAAACAGACAAGAAAAGGTTTTTACAGGAGGGGAAATGAGAAGGTGAAAGGGAATGAGTGAATCTTATTCTCATCAGATTTGGCTTAAGGAGGGAATAACATACACACTCAATTGGGTATGGAAATCAGATTATTTTACCCTACAGGAAAATGGGGGACAAGAGAGCAGAAAGATGATAGAGGGGAGGGCAGATTCGGGGGGGGAGCAAAATCAGAAGCAAACACTTCTAAGGAGGGACAGGATCAAAAGAGAGAACAGAATAAATAGGGGGTGGGATAGGATTAAGGGAAATATACTTAGTTTTTCACAACATGACTGCTATGGAAGTGTTTTGCATGACTACACATGTATAACCTGTATTGATTTGCTTGTCTTCTCAATGAGGATGGGTAGGGAGGGAGGAAGGGAGAGAATTTGGAACCCACAGTTTCAAAAACAAATGATAAAAAAATTTGTTTTCACACGCAACTGGGAAATAAGATATACAGGAAATGGGGTAAAGAAATCTATCCTGCCCTACAAGAAAATTGAAGGGGAAGGCGATAAGAGAAGAGGGGGAGAGATAGAAGGGAGGGCAGATTAGGGGAAGGGGTATTCAGAATGAATGACATCTTGGCAGGGGGAGGGATGAGATGGGGTGAAAATTTGGAACTAAACTGCCTTATAATTAGGGATATGAAACCCAAGGAGAAAAAGAACAAAACTAGAAAAACTGTAGGAGTACAGGGATTCATATCTCAATATCATAAACATGATAATTTTAAAAGTAATTGAACTTGCTCATAGAATAGTTTTATGTTCTTAAACTAATAAAATGACTTTAAATCTATAAAGCATACTAAAACCAAAAAAAGCATAAATTTATTTCACTTTCCCCCAAATGTCCATTACCCCCATATTTCTCATATTCCTCAAGCAAAAATAAATTCTTATAAAATGTATATCACTTTTTAAAATCTAAATTCAATTTTAAAACAAATATTCCTACATGGAGAGCAAAGGGCTTATTATGTCTCTCAACAAAGTGCCATGAAATTGGAAGCTGGCATCAGGAAATAATAATCAAGGAAAGCCTGGATTAGGAATCATAAGCCCTAGGCCCAAATCCAGGCTCTTCTATTTACCACCTTGTGACCTTCAGCAGGTTACTTCACCTATCTGGGTCTCAGTTTCTTCATCTGTAAAATGAAGAGGTGATGGATGACTCTTAAGATCCCTTCCAATTCTACATTCTCAAATGGATCTATGATTTCCTCAATGTGGATGCTCCTTCCAGTGATGCAGATTACAATTCATCCCAGCAGACTCTTACTTAGATCTTTCCATAAGTTTGCCACCAAGGGTCCACCCTGCACTCTGAAGGTCCTTCTCCCTTTCTCTTGATACTTCAAAGATGCCTGCTGAATGCTAGGGCTATGCATCTGCTATTGTTATTCCCACTGAACAGCCTACCTTCCTTTTCTATCATATAATGTCCATCTTTCCTCCTGTTCTCCTTTGGAGACCTTCATTGATTATATGTTGCAGCCCCTTCACACCTAGTATACCTCTCCATTGCTCTGTGTGTGATATTTATTTTTAATTCTTCTGAATCAGTTGTGTCCAAATACTTTTTCTTGTGCCTGCTTCTCAGAAGCAGAGAAGTGACCTATAGAGAATGTTGTTATTGTTGTTGTTCAGTAGTTTTCAGTCATGTCCAACTCTTTGTGACCCCATTTGGAATTTTCCTTGGCAAAGATACTAGAATGGTTTGCCATTTCCTTCTCCAGTTCATTTTACAGATGAAGAGACTGAGGCAAACAGGGTGAAGTAACTTGCCTGGAGTCACACAGCTAATAAGTGTCTGAGGCTAAATTTGAACTCTAGAACATAAGTCTTCAGGCCTGGCACTCTATCCACTATACCACCTAGCTGCCCCTTCTATAGAGAATACTCAGAGATTAACAGCATTCTATCCTCTGGAGAATTTTTTATATACCCTTTGAATAGTGGAAATGCAGTGGCAGTTCAGAACACTAAGTGCAGTGATGGGGCACTCTTTCCCAGCCTCTAAGGTCCCCTCCGGCTCTAAATCCTTTGATCTTGTGATTTTATTAGTGTTCAAAAATCCTCTGGATTTTTGCAAGACACAAGTCAGAGATAGGCTATCTTTATACAGAAATCAAAGATGGCAGCCTTTCAATACGGTAAGTCCATAGATAACTTAGCCAAGTGATCTATTCAACTCTTTTCATTGCATAATGAAGAGAACTGAGCCACTAGAAACTTAAGGCTGTGACTAACCAATCATTCATTCATTTATTCATTCATTCAATAAAAATTTATCAAGTGCCTATTAAATGCCAAGCATGGGCCAGGTGCTGGGAATATCAAAATAAAAACAAAGCAGTTCCTGCCTCAGAGAGCTTACATTTATACTGAGGGGAGGAAGGAGGAAGTATACCCAGAAAACTATAAAATTTACATGAAGTAGATACAATTTCTAGGGGTGAGAAGGGAGCCAGAAACTGAGGGTGTTGGGGTCTTCCTGTAGGATGTGACACTTGAACTAGGTTTTGAAGGGATGGAGAGATTCTATGAGGCTGAGAGGAGGCAGTGCGTTCCAGCCATCAGGAACAATGGGAAAATGCATTGAGATGAGAAAAGTAAGGCGAACAGTTTGGCAGAAACCTAGTGTATAAAGGAAAGAAATGTGTCATAAACCTTGAAAGAATGGCTGGAGGCAGACTATGAAAAGTTTTAAAATCCAAACAGAAAAGATTTATTCTATACAAAAGCTAATAGAGTCACTGGAGTGCCTTGAGAAGAGAAGTGAACTTATCAGATATGTGTTGGATGGATTAGACACTGGATATTGGAGTCTGGAGGCAGAACAATTTAGGAGGCCAGCAATACAATAAGCATTTTTAAAGCACCTACTATGTGCAATATACTGTGCTAGGTCCTGAGAATTCCCCCCAAAAAAAAACAAAGCCAAAAACAAAAAACCCCAAACCCAGTTCCTGCTCTCTGGGGCCTTACATTCTACTCTACACAAAGTAAAACAAAGATTTAACATTTAAGTGGTCGATTTAACCAATATCTGTGTTAAGAAATCCACTCTCTTGTTATCTCTCCCTTCTACCCAATATATGTTTTGGCTATTTACATCCATCAAGTTATAAATTAGATTACCCAGACCATTTAAATCTTCACCTCCCTTTGTGCTGACTAAGCTATCTTAGAGATCTGCTAAGGAGAAGCACACTCTAATTGTTTCCAATTTGGAATTCAGTCTCATATCTCCTATATATCATTTACCTGTTGTGGTTTTATCAGGTTCATCCCTAGACAATCTTTATGAATGTAATCTGTGCCTTTATCTGTCCTGGATTATTTTTTGTCAAGGGTAATGATAATTTGAGGACAGGGAGGATTAGCAAAAGGTTGCTAACGAATGTCATGCCCTTCCTGCCTCCCTGGGTTCCATCAGAAAATCTCTGCAGAAGACTAGGAAGAAGCAGTGCTTTGGGGCAGGAAACCCAGTGATGGAAAGAGAGAAACGCATTCCAGATGCTAGCAGCTGGATTTGTTTTCTCTCCTTCCTCCTCTGCCTTTGAGAGAGACTTCAAGACAGCCTTTGGGGGTACTGTGGGACAGACAGGCAGTACACTAATGCTAAGGCTCCCTACCTGCCATGTCAGAAAATTACAGCAGACTTTTGGAATCTCTTTTTGGCTTACTGGATATGAGGTCCTTAGCCAAAGAGAAAACTAGACTTAGTCATCCATGCATGGACAACAAGCTGATTGCTTGTACTTCTTTGTCTAATCTTTGTAGGCTCAATTAGCAGTTAGATAAATCTAGTTTTACTCCATATTGCTTGTGACCTGAAATAACATAGGGAAGGTCTGGGAAAACAGAATAGGCATTTCCTTATATCATTATTCTTATCATTTCTACTTTGGTAACCGATCTCTTCTTGCTGGTCAGAATTAGGTCCAGAATAAACATTCCCCTCATTAGTACTTCCACCTTCCTCAAAATAAAATTATAACTAAGAAAAGTCAAACGTCTATGAGATGCTCTGTTTTTGTCAGGGAGAGATTCATGGCAGATTTTAGAAGTCATTCATTTGTACTATATTATGTTTCCATACCAGATTTGTGGTCTGTTTTCCAAATTCATTATCCATTATTTCTTTTTGTCAAATAGTTTGTAGTATAGACCCAACACAGCATTGTTTCTTCCTCTATTGACCTTCCACATGTTCTCTATCATGTCTCCTCTCTCTAGTTCATTAATTTCCTCAACAGTGGTATACATTCTTGAGATACAATATAATCTGTTTATATAATCTGTTCCTTTTATACAATATATTTTTTCATTGTCTAATTTCTTTCATTTGTCATATCCCATCAAGTGTTAGTAAAACCTGTGAGGTCTAATTTACCTCCTCGAATTAAGATCTATTGTTCAACTTATTTTTTCTTAAACTTTTCTTCAAACATGTATATGTAGACATCTGAGGCCATGGGTTATTGCTATCCCATTTCTTAGACATCATTTTCTGCAAATTACTAGTCTTCTTCACTTATATTCTTTTCAATATACCTACTCCTCTCTTTATATCTTCCTTGGCCTACAAATATGGACAGTTTCTCCCCATCTCTTCCATTTTCAGTTTAAAGACAGATTGATCAAATTCATAAGACTCTAAGAAATGAAATGTTACTCAATCCTTATTAAGTATAATCTATCCCTGACTAAAATCCCAAGTTTTTTATATCTTAAAGCAGGAACCACAAATCCACATCCCATTCTCAGACATGATCTTTTTAACCAGATCTTGATTTCCCAAATCCAACTTTCTCCTGCAAAGCCCCAAATTCACCTGCCAACAGTCAGATACCAGCTCTTCCCTACAGCCTTTACTTTCTTGTTCAGGACTTTCTAACTTAAGCAATGTTTTCTAGATTCCTTTTGTCAATGTCCTAATATCACCAAGCGAATCACCAGAATTACTGTGCTGATTATGGAACAGACAGGAGGGAAGGCACCAACCTTGTCCCCAAAGCACAGTGCTTTCCCCACAATAGGTACTCAGTAAATGGTCTTTGTACTAGATTGGATGAAGAAGCAAGGGAACGGGCAGATTTCCATTTCATGACCTCATTCTTACCTTGTTTGCCTTCTGATGCAAAAGCTAAAGAAAAGGAGGAAGGCAGTTGGGGAAGGAAGACAAGGCTGAGAAAAGTAATAAGTTAGACAAGCGGCCAGTTCATAATTAAGAGTTGGCTATTTCCTTCCTAATTGGCCCGAGAGGCAGGTCAACTAGCAGGGCCCAGCACTTTTCTTTCCCTTTTAATTCAAAGTCTAGCACTAGGATAGCACCCAGTCTTTAAAACCACCAATACAAGCTTCCACTGGTTTTGTTTTAGGGTCAGCCTAAGTTAGGGCTATGTGACATCTGATGGAAAATCTCAGGGTCAGGAGACTTCCATGCCCAGCCTAGCTGGGGTATGAGCAGAGCCCAGAGAAGGCACTGGCATGCCCTAGGGAAAATCAAAATATCATACCCCCTGGGTGATCCTGTACCCTGGATGGTTTGAACCTTCCTGCATTACATACCACTTAACTGGTGCCCCAAAATAAAAGCCAATAGACCACAGAAAGAGAAACTTCTGTGTTTACAAAAATTGATATTTAAAAGAATCCTGAATTGTGCCTCTGCACCCTCCTTTGTCTCCCCTCCCCCGGGCATTTTCTGTTTTGTGTTTTGCCCTACAGAGGCAGCTATCTTCCTTGCCTCCTCCAGCAGACTGTACAAACAAGTCTGTGACTCTACAGACTTGAAGCAGTTTGGAAGTTCAAAAATATGTCCTTTGGAGTTTGGTGATACTTGGTCCTTCTCTGCCATCCCTTATGCCTAATGCATTAGAGGAATCACAGAATGTCAGGGCTGGAAGTTCTTTAAGCAGCATCTAATCCAGCTTCCTCATTTTAGGGAAGAGGAAAGTGAGACCCTAGGAGATTCAGTGACTTGCCAAAAGGTCACACAGAAAGCTGGGAAACAATTTTTACAGCCAGTGTCTCAGATAAAGGCCTCATTATAGAGAATTGAGTCAAATTTATAAGAATATAAGTCATTCCCCAATTGATACATGGTCAAAGGATATGAAGAGTTTTCAGCAGTTTTCAGAGGAAGAAAGTAAAGCTAACTATAGTCATATGAAAAAATGCTCTAAATTACTATTGATTAGAGAAATGCAAATCAAAATGACTCTGAGGTACCAGATCACACCTATCAGTTTGGCTAACATGACAAAACAGGAAAATGATAAATGTTGGAGAAGATGTGGGAAAATTGGAACACTAATGCATTGTTGGTGGAGTTGTGAACTGATTCAACCACTCTGGAAAGCAATTTGGAACTATGCCCAAAGGGCTATAAAACTGTGCTTATACCTTTTTTTTTCCAGCCAGGCAATCGGGGTTAAGTGACTTGCCCAAGATCACACAGCTAGTGGGTATCATGTGTCCAAGGCCAGATTTGAACTTAGGTCCTTCTGACACCAGGGCTGGTGCTCTATCCACCATGCCACCTAGCTGCCCCCCAGCAATGCCACTTCTAGGGCTGTATCCCAAAGAGATAATAAAAATGGGAAAAGGACCCACATGTACAAAAATATTTATAGCAGCTTTTTGTGGTGGCCAATAATTGGAAATTGGGGAGATGCCCATCAATTGGGGAATGACTGAAGAAGTTGTTGTATATGAATGTAATGGAACACTATTGCATTATAGGAAATGATGAGCAGGCAGACTTCAGAAAAAACTGGAAAGACTTATATGAACTGATGCAGAGTGAAGTGAGAACCAGGAGAACATTGCACACAGTAACAGCCACGTTATACGATGACTAACTTTGATAGACTTAGCTCTTCTAAGCAATACAAGGATCTAAGACATCTCCAGAAGTCTCATGATGGTAAAAGCTATCCATATCCAGTGAAAGAACTATGGAGTCTGAATGCAGATGGAAATATACTATTTGCTCTCCTTTTCTTCTGTTATTTTGTTTTGTTTTTTCTTTCTCGTGGTTCCTCCTATTAGTTCTAATTGTTCTTTACATCATGACTGATGTGAAAATATGCTTAATATGAATGTATAAGTAGAGCCTATATCAGATTACACGCCATCTTGGGGAGGAGGAGCAGACAGAGGGGGAGAAATTTAAAACTCAAAATCTCATGGAAGTAAATGCTGAAAACTAAAAATAAATAAATAAATTATATATATAAAAAAGTCACACAATTTGTAAGTGACAGAGCCTGACTCTGACCTGGGTCCTCTACCTTCCAAGGCCAGTGTTCCTTCATTACACAACAGTTCCCAGGAGAATAACTTATAGATCTGAACTATCCCTCTCACGAATCATAGCTATACACCTGGAAGAAACCTCAGAAAGATGTGCCCTAGCAAATGTTTAACAATGTGCTCTCTGAAAAGGTTTTCATCTTCCTGAGTTCAAATCTGGCTTCATACTAGCTGGGTGACCCTGGGCAAGTCACTTAACCTTGCTTGCCTCAGTTTCCTCACCTGTAAAATGAGCTGGAGAAGGAAATGGTCTTTGCTAAGAAAACCCCAAATGGCAAGGGGCAGCTAGGTGGCACAGTGGATAGAGCAGCAGCCCTGAAGTCAGGAGGATCAGAGTTCAAATCTGGCCTCAGACCAAACACTTGACTCTTACTAGCTGTGTGACCCTGGGCAAATCACTTAACCCCAATTGCCTAAAAATGAAAAAAAGAAAAAGAAAGAAGAAAACCCCAAATGGGGTCACAAAGAGTCGGACATAATTGAAAACAACAACAATCTCTGAAAAAGCAAAATAGACTTTTAAGTTTAACTGTATTTTTAACATGCCTCCATCACTTTAAGTCTAGACAATCAATAAAACGATAAATTAAACTCTGATCTGTGTTTTTTCTGATCAATTTCTTAGATGTAAATGCTGATACTGAAAATTTAACAATCAGCTCTCTCAAACTGCTTAGAGCTGGCTCTAGCACCCTCCTGACCTCAGAGGTCATGTGTTCCAACTTCTCATTTTATAGATGAGGAAACTGATATCCAGAGAGGCTAAAGAACTTACCCAAAGTCACATAAATAGTACCGGCAAAGCCCCAATTGAACTCAGGATCTCTGACTACAAATTCAGTGTTCTTTCCACCATGCTGCCTGAGGAAGTTTTCCAAATCCAAATTTTGCACATGTGTATACTTAAAGACTTATGTAAACTGAGAAGGGTGAAGTAAATAGAAGCATTAAAAATGCATACACTAGTATAGCAACAATGTAAACAGAAAGGAAAACAACAAGGTGAAGGGAATGCTGTGTAATGATGATGACCAAACCCTGGAAGAAAGTAGAGAAAATGAACCACCTCCCGAAATGATAAATGGGCAAAGGCTATGAACAGGTAGTTTTCAGGGGAAGAAATCCAAGCTAACCATAGCCATATGGAAAACACTCTAAATCACTAATGATTAGAGAAATGCAAATTAAAACAAATCTGAGATACCACTTCCCACCTATCAAACCTGCAAAATTGTCAGAAAAGGAAAGTGACAAGGCCTGGAGGGGCTGAAGAAGCTAGGTAACACATTAGATGGAGCAATAGATCTGGAATAAGGAGGACCTGAGTTCAAATCCAGCATTAGTTTTTTGTTAGTTGGGTTAACTCTGGGTGAGTCACTTAACCTCTGTCTGCATCAGGTGCCTTAATTATAAAATGATGGCACCTACTTCCCAGGGTTGTGTGAGGATCAAATGAGATAATATTTGTAAAGCATTTAGTTGTGGGCCTGGCATATAGCAGGTACTTAATAAATGCTTATTTTCTTCCTTCCTTCTTATAGGGAAACAAGTATTTTAATGCACTGTTGGTTGAACTGGTGAACTTGTTCGATCATGTTGTTGTTCAGTCATTTTTCAGTCATGTCCAACTCTTTGTGACCCCATTCAGGGTTTTTTTGGCAGAAATACTGGAGTGGTTTGCCATTTCCTTCTCCAGCTCATTTTACAGATCAGGAACTGAGGCAATCAGGGTTAAGTGACTTGCCCAAGGTCACACAGCCAGTAAGTGTCTACTCAGGAAGATAAGTATTCCTGACTCCAGGCCTGGCATTCTCTCCACTGTACCACCTAGCTGTCCAGTCCAACAATTCTGGAAAGCAGTTTGGAATTGTGCCTCAAAAGCTATTAAATAGTAAATTAAGTACATATACGAAAATGGGACCCAGAGAGGTTAAAGGACTTAGCCAAAGTCATATAGATAATAGAGGCAAAGTCACATTTAGCACTGCTACTAGATCTATACCTCAAAGAGATCAAAGAAAGAGTAAAAGGAACCACATGGACAAAAATTATTTACAGTAGTTCTTTTTATGGTGTCAAAGACTTGGAAACTGAAGGAGATACCCATTAGTTGGGGAATAATTAAACAAGTTATGGTATAAAAATGTGATGGAATATGATTGTTCTATAAGAAATGATCAAGGAGATAGTTTCCGAAAAACCAGGGAAGACTTATATGAATTGATACAGAGAGACGTGAACAGAACCAAGAGAACAATTCCCACAATAATAACAATATTGCGAAGGCAAACAACTTTGAAAGATATAAAAAGTCTGATCAACACACACTCCCCCCAGTTCCAAGGAACTCATGATAAAACATGCTACTAGACAGAGAGATGATGGACTCAGAGTACAATCTGAGGCACATTTTTTTGTCATGGTCAATGAGAGAACTTATTTCACTTGAATATACATGTTTGCAACAGGAGTTTTTCCTTGTTTCCTCAAAAGTATGTGTATGTAGGGGGTAGATTACAAGGAGATGGGAAAGAGAGAAATGCAAACCTGAAAATAAAATGGAATTGAATTTTAAAAGTTTAGAAAAGGTAAAACAAAAAAGAAAATTCATCTCCCATCATTCACTGCAGAAGTATGACATTCTGGGTGTGGAATATCATAAATAATATTAATATGTGTGACTCTGGGCAAGTCACTTAACTCCATTGCCTAGCTAAACATAAAAAATAAATAAATAAACAAACAAACAAACAAATAAATAAATAAGTAATATTAATAATACGTAGCACTTATGTAGCACCTACTATATGTTAGCTGCTATGCTAAGCACTTCACAAATATTATCTCATTCAATCTTCACAACAACCCTTCAGGTAGGTGCTATTATCATCACCATTTTAGGGATGAGGAAACTGAAGCACACAGCACTTAAGTGACTTGTGGTCACTTAAGGCCTCTCATCTAGTTAAGTTTTTAGGATGGATTTGAACACAGGACCTCCTGACTCCAGGCCCAGCACTCTATCTACTGTGCTATCTCGATACCTATTCAGGTGCCCTTAAACACTGTCAGAAATGGTTGATGTGTTGGTTAGTTTTGCTGAACCGCTTTTTTTCCTCTTTATTTTTAAAACTATATTATAGGGGATGGCTTACTGGGGGAACCAATAAAAACAAGGTATTAAAAAAAAAACCTCCAACTTCCAGAAAAAGAAAGGGAATTCATCCAACGCTGTACTATGTGTAGCAAAATATGACTTGTTGATGAGGTTTAGCTTGGTGCCTCATACACTACAGATGCTCAATAACTGTTTGCTGAAGGATGCTATGATGAAAGGAATTTAAACCCGGGAGTCTAGAGAACTTGGATTCTACTCCTGGTTCTATCTGTAACTAGCTGTAGGAACTTGGTCAAGTCTTTGTGTGTCTATGGTGCTTGGTTTCCCCACCTGTAAAAACAGGTGTTTAGACTAGATAATTTCTAAGATTGCTCCCAACTCCAAAATTCCAGTTTCCAGTGTGTGTGTAGTGGGAAGAAAACTGACCTTGAAGTCAGCAAGCCAAGCTTCTTAGTAGCCATTCAACATTTTATAAGCGCTTCACTGCCTCTGAGCCTCAGTTTTTTCATCCATAAAATTGTAGGGTTGGACCATGTCATCTCTAAGGTACCTTCCAGATTTTACATTTTATGATACTATTTTTTCAAATCACCTTAACTATTCTGCCATTAAGGTAGTGTTTAAGGCTACGTTTTTATGTGTTTGGGGTGGGCAGTGGGGAGCAATGTTGAGTTGATGCGGCAAAAGAATCCATCATTCTGTATGCAACCAACCAGACTATAAGTGCTCTTGAACTGTCCCCTAGCCATATGAAAAGTCTTTCCAGCTTTGTTGGAGCGGCCAGAGTTTATGCTCTGTGAACATAACCCTTGAAAGTCCAAATTACCTGGATCTGAGTTGAGAGCCCCTTGGCCATGCTCAGTTGGCCTTCCAGGTGAGTCCATGAAAGCCTGGGGTGAAACTCGGTGTTTCCTTAAAGGGCAACCTATCAAAGGAAGCCTAATGTTTCTGAACATATAGTATGGAAAAAGAGGCCCAACCATGAATAACTGAAATGACCCATATTGATCCTTGAGAACAGATGAAATGGATCTCTCTTCTTAGCCAAGAAGTGCTGGACAGATACCATGTCATACACAATTACTGTATTGGTTGTCTTAAATTACTAAAATTACTAAAAGAGATGATTTGGTACCGGGGTGGGGTAGATGTGTGTGACATAAAAACAAAAGCCCTCAATAAAACCTAGGTTAAAAGGAAAAAGTTGGGATAAAACTTAAATACCCCAAATCCTAAGGAAAAAAAATGACCTGAGCTACGTTCCCCTCACAGAGTGCCCTGCTTTGGCAGAGAGGGCCAGCCAGTGGATTTGTTTCAAGATGAATGGGAAACACTTCAGAAAGGACAAAAGAAGTATTACTGATGCTCACCGCTTCATTTCCTTTTCCTCACCTTCTCCCCAGGAGCCATGTTTCAGCAGCACCATCTACTGGGCAGGCATCAATGGTGCTTTAGTAATCTCTGCACCTCCCTCCACAGGAAAGGCATTTCTCCAGAGGGAATGAGTATTCATTAACACTGACTCATGTCTATGTCATTAGCAACATCTCTCACATTTGCCCCCTTATTCTTCTTACAGTCACCACCCTACCACACCTGCTTGTACGACTGACATGGAGTTATTTAATAAATTTAATTTAATAAATAGATGCCTTGTTTTAATAAATTTAATAAATTTATCCATTCATTAATTTAAAAACATGTATAGTGCCATAGGCTCATAAAAGGTTTTCTTCAATCCAGACTAATCAAGCACTCAAACTCTACTATAGAGACTGCGACTCCAAAGGGCTGGCAACATTGTTCGAATGCCAAATGTATGCTTGCCTAAAAGACTATTTTATGGAGAAATCACACAGGGCAAGGGCTCACATGGTGTTCAGAAGAAACGATACAAGGACAATCTCAAGGTCTCTCTTAAGAACTCTGGAACTGATTATGTGACATGGGAGATTTTGGCACAGGACCGCCCAGCCTGGCGTGCCCTCATCAGAGAAGGAAAGCAGAATTGAAGTAGCTCAAAAGAAACACAAGATGTGTAAATTTAGATACTCTACCCAAATGTTCACATGGACTATTTGTGCCCGACCTGTGGTAGAACATTCTGAGCTCATATCGATTTAATCAGGCAGTCAGATGCATTGTAACTTGACTCTAATATAGTGACGTCATTTTGGTCCTCTTCAAGAATGAAGGGCAACTAACCAACTAATCTTTCTTATATAGTCCTGTCACTGCCCTGCTCAACAATCTCCCTGGTTCTCCTTTGCCTTCCAAACAAAGGATGGAATTGGCAAAGAGGAAGATTTAGGCTTGATGTCAGGGAAAACTCCCTGACAATTAGAGCTATCCCAAGATTTAATGGGAGGAAGCCCCCAGAGTTGGTGGGCTGTAACCTACAAGTCCTTAAACAATGGCTTTGGGGGGATATGGTACAGGTGGGTTTTGTTAAAGTTACTGAATAAACTAGATGCTCTCTCTAAAGTCCTTTCCCATTCTGAGATCCAGGAGTCTATAATGTTTCGAGGAATGAAAAGGAGGGGAGTAATCATCTGTAGATTTCATACCCAGGGAAATGAAACTAACTAGCCAGAGTCCTTATTTGCTAGTCAGTAGAGCAGATGGGATTGGAGCTAAAGGGTCCCACCCACCAGTTCAGCATTTCTACTAAGTAGCATCTTCCCTAAGTGGAATCTAGAATGAGAATGGCTATTGCTACCAATGAGAAGGGATATTGTTTATTTCCCCACTTCCTGTTGGGTGGGGTAATAACTGTGATTGAAGTTGGGTGTGTCACCTTCTGCATGCCCAGAGACAGTGAGTGTGTGGGTGGTAAAGTAGATCCTGAAGTGTGTTAGTCATATTTCCTTTTGACATTTCCTTTGTTAGTTGCTGTCCTATCATATGTGATCTCTTCCTCTTTACCTCTTCTCTGTCACTGTCTCCTGACTTTCATTCCTCTCTAATACAGTGCCACAACCCAGTGTCCCCAGCCCCTATTCCCATCTAACCTCCTCCTTCCCCCAATATGCATTCATTAATTGTGAAAGTAAATTATCTTTCATAATTCTTTTTCTCCATTCATTGCTATATTAAGAAAAGCCTCTCTGCATTCCTTGCCTGAGAGGAGAATTAATCCCCAGGGAAACCAGCTCACATGTGCTGCTTGCCCACACAGAGAGGCACGACAGCTGTAACTGGCGTCATTCTACCAGGGCACAGGCTTAGCTTCACAGCTCAGAAAGTGGGCAATGTTATGACATATGGAAAGGAGGGGAGGCCAAGGCCTGCAGAAGGCTCTGCTAGCTCTGAAGATGGCCAGAGGATTGTAACCAAAATCTGAGCTCACCTACTAAGATTGGGAGTACTATTCTCCTCTGGGTTAGGGTTGAGATGGGGCAGAGGGAAACTCCTCCCACGGAACAAATCCCAGGGGAAGCCTTCTGCCACAGCATGCTTAGCACTGGGAAAGAAATCACATTGTTTGACCAGAAGCCAAACCTCAGATTGTATCAATCTTAAATCCCAACCACCCAGGAAGATGATTAATTTAATAGGAATTCTTTAGAAAAACTCTGTATGGAAAAATTAATATTGTTGCTCCAATTTTACAGGTGAAGAAACTGAGGCAAGAACTGTTCCAGAGTCAGAAGTATCCCACTTTCTCAGCATAGGCAATTCGCTTTACCTCTTTAGGACTCAGTTTCCCTAGCTGTAAAATAATGGGGTTAGAACACCAAAATTTGTTCCCAGTTGTAAAGTTATTTATATTCCCTGTTACTGACAAAGTTAAGATCAAAATAATTAGCCATCAGCATAGAAATATGTTTTGCATCACCTCACATGTATAATTGAAATCAAATTACCCTCTCAAGGAGGGGGAAAGTGCAGGAGGGAGGGAGAAAATTTGGAACTCAAAATTTAAAAAAAATGCTAAATTTTTTTACATGTAATTGGGAAATATTTAAATATGTTGAGGAAAAAAAGAATACTTAGCCATCATTTAACCTACTGAATTACATGGTTTCCCTAGCCCTCACTTAAAAGTACTGAAGGTCATGGGCATATTCCCCAAAAAGTTTTTTCTATACTGGTTAGCTTGTTCATGTCCTAAGACACACTGCTCCTTCCTCCCCCCCACCCTATTCCAACCCTGGGCAACATTGCAGTGAACTCAGAGATAGAAAGACTCCATACACACTAAATTATTCAAAACAGCACTTTTATAGTACCAAAAAAAGAAAAATAAATATTGATGGGTGTCCATCAAATGAGGAATAGCTATTTCTGTCAAGTGCCCCCACACAATGGATCCCAGCTACATGTTGCACAGAATGCCAGATTTCCCAGGTTTGTCCATTCTTAACACTGATGGTATGCACATTTAATAGTATTTGCAGGAGAATATACCCCAAGTTTATGAGGAAAATGTTCTATTGCTTCTTTTCTAATTATGCTATTTTGTTAAGTGACTTTGCCTTGAATTAATTATGTACTCAGGATGACTAGTAAAGTAAACATGACAGAGTAGATGCTGCCTCCTTAGTTATGATTTTTAGTGTATGAGGTCCCTTGGGGTACCTTAAAACTAGAATAGCTCTTCTGGGTGTTCTAGGAGGAGAACAGGCTCAAGGTGCTATGTAATAAATTAAAATCCACATCCTGAATCAGATTCTGTGAAACTCATAAGCCAATGAACTGAAAAAAAAATTTGCTTTAAAATGAATAACTAGAAAGAGAAAATATTTTTAAAACTTCAAAAAGGAAATGATAGAGGAAATGCTGCCCTTTAAATAATACTATGAATAGTTTAAGTTTTTTCTATGATAAGTATATTAGCATTATTTTGCTGAATTTCTCATTCTTGTTGATTGGTTTTTGTTTTTGTTTTTTTTTGTTTTTGCTAGGCAGTGGGGTTAAGTGACTTGCCCAGGGTCACACAGCTAGTAAGTGTTATGTGTCTGAAGTCATATTTGAACTCAGGTCCTCCTAAATCATCCTCCTGAATCCAGGGCTGGTGCTCTATCCACTGCGCCACCTAGCTGCCCCCTAAAGGATTTTGTTTTTGTTTTTGTTCTTTCATTCTTGTTGATTAGGAGCTAATATACAGGATGTCCCATAAGTCTTATTGCAGCTTTATAATTTAAAACTGTACTAAGACTTCTAGAACTCCCTATATTTATGGGTGATATTTTAATAACAACTCATTTATTCAGCACTTTAAAGTTATAAAGACATTTCTATGAATATCCTCATTTTACAGAAATGAGAAAACTTAGACTCAGTAAAGTACTTAGATAAATCTAGTTTTGTGGCCAGCGCTTCTTAAACTGTGGATCACAACCCCATGTGGGATCATGAAAAATTTGGCAACAGTAAAAGGGTTCTGAACGCACAATGACCAAAAATTAATTCAAAATGAAATGTGTCCGAGGTGTTTCTGGCAGCATTTGCCTGTGTTGCATGCATCGTGCAACTTCACTGCAGCCTGGTTCTGAACACAAAGCCTGTGCACTTTGCATTGTGTGTGCCCTCAGGCCACACAACACCATCCCTGTGTATACACTACCTTTAATCCCAGATGACACCACAGAAATGTAATGCTGAAGTTTAAAAAATATATGTGTATACCTTATACACAATTTTATATCCCATCGACCAAAACTGTTGTCTTTTAACTTTTTTGGAATGTGTTTTTTTTTTCAATATGTTTTGATGCAATGTGGAACTGTATCAAATCACATGTCATCTTTCAAAAGCTCCTGAGTAACATAAAATTCAAACTCCAATTTCTGGCATTTAAGTCCCTCTGTGATCTGACTCCAAAGTACTTCTGCAGCCCAAACTCTTTGCTATTCTCCAATCTCACATCTCCAATTGCCTTTCAGACATTTCGAACTGGATGTCCAGTACCCATCTTAAACTCAATTATGTCTAAGACAGAACCCATTATCTCCCCCACTAAACCCTCCCTGCTTCCTTTCCTATTTCTGTTGAGGGCAACACCATCCTCCTGGTCCCTCAGGCTCACAACTTAGGAGTCATCCTGGATTCCTCAATATCTCTTACCTCCCATATCCAATCTGTTGCCTAGACCTATCGAATTCACCTTTGCAACATCTCTTGTATACTGCCCCCCAATCTCCCCACTACCACCACTACCACTCTAAGTTCTCATCACCTCATGATTATACTATTGGAATAGCCTGCTGGTGAGCCTGCCTGCCTGAAGTTTCTCCCTAATCCAAACCATCCTCCATTCAGCCAGTAAAGTGATTTTCTTAAAGTGCAGGTCCAATCATGTCACCACCACCCCACACACTCAGTAAACTCCAGTGGCTCCCTATTGCCTCCAGGATCAAATACAAAATGCTTTGATATTCAAAGCCCTTCATAACCTGGTCATTTTCTACCTTTCCAGTCTTCTTGTACCTTACTCCCCTCCACATACTCTTCAGCCTAGTGACCCTGGCCTCCTGGCTGTTCCACAAACAAGATGCTCCATCTCTCAACGCCAGGTATTTTCTCTGGCTCTCCCCCATGCCTGGAATGGTTCTCCTTCTTCTGCTCTGACTACTGACCTTCCTGGCTTCCTATAAGTCCCAATGAAAATCCCATCTTCTGTAGAAAGCCTTTCCTAACCCCTCTTAAACATTCTAGTGCCCTTCCACTTTTAATTATTTCTTATTTATCCTATATTTAGCTTGCTTTGTATATATTTGTCTGCATGTTGTCTCCCTCACTAAATTGTAAGCTTCTTGATGGCACAGACTGTGTTTTGACAATTTTGTATCCCCAGCACTTAGCAACATATCCTCTGGCACACAGTAGGCCTTAATATATGTCTATCGGTTGACTGACTATCTTACACTACTCTCCTAAATGTAACCCACACTACATATAGTCAGCTGGACTACTCATTGCTTCAAGAACCTGCCTTCAGCTCTTGGCTTTTGCTGGTGATATTCTATATCTCTATAAGGCCTTCTGACCTCTATCTCCACTTGCCTTTAAGACCCACTTCACATATCACCTCCATAAAGTCTTCATTGATTCTTTTTCTCTTTCCTACCAGCCACAAGTAGTCTTTACCTCCTTGAGGAGCTCCCAGAATTTCTTCTTCTATGAGCTTCTCTTATATACTAAGCATATTCTATTTTTTAATTTATAGTTTCTTTATTATAGTTTTTTGTGTCCATGTCTTATCTCCCCTAATAAATGGCAAGCTCTTGAGGGTAAGGATTCTATTTATCTCAATATTATTTGCTTGTGTGTAAGCCCTAACCCAAAGCCCATTGATATGGGACTTTCTCCTATTGGTGGAGATGAAGGCCCTGCCCTGAGTGAATGCAGGGCAGAGTTGTTGAGAGACAGAGCTTCAGTTCTCAGCAGTCCTCTCACTGGCAACTCTTCAAGGAGGAGTCCCACTTTTGGATTCTCCAAGCAAGTTTTCTTCAAGTGTAGCACTGAGTCAGCTCTCTAGAGAGAAGGTGAAAGAGGCCAAACCCACTTCAGGTGATTGAAGGAAAAGACTCTAGGAAGACATGAGAGGAATGGGAAGTTGCCATCATGTTCCTAATGCTAGCAGCTTGCTACTCTGGAGACTTCAAGGAGTTTCCCTTTGGTTGAGTTGAATTACCTTGCTCCCAAAAGGAGAGCTTCTTCATTTTATCTTGTCTGGTATATATAATCTTATATATATATATATGCCTTCTCTGGTTTCTGCTTTGCTACAGTTTGGATAAATGGGCTTCTTTGCTATTCTATTTGATGGGAAAAGAGTCAAGCCTTGGATATAGATTTTAGGAGTCTCCCTTCCTCGCTAATAACAAAGCAATCAAAAGCTAGATGGAACCCAATAATATCCTCTAGACAAATAATCTTTAAGGGAGCTAATACATATACTTCTAGGCAGGTACCCTCTGTCTCTGAGGAGAGCAGAGTATCCTCTGGCTCCAACCTCCTACTTCCCCTCTTGGAAGGAATGAAAGTCTCCCTTGGAGTTGGGGGACGTGGTAGCAGATGGGGCAGACAAAGAGGCCAGAGATGTCTATTCTGCCTCCTTTAGAACAACACACAAGGCAAACAGTCCCACTTTATTGCTATATGTGAACAGGCTCAAAAGATCCAAATTCTGCATTGATTCTATTTATCTTCTATTTTGTAGTCACACACAACACATATTACATGGTTTTATGCCTAGGTTCATATTCCTTAGGAACCACTCAACCCTGGCTACTGCTCCTACCCTCTTCTGAGATAAGGCAGGAATATATACCACCTCCCTAATCCCCATACTGCTATTTCCCCTTAGAAATACCCCATAAAGCCATTTCAGGAGGAATAAGTCAGGCTAGCAACAGATTTATTGGCACCCATGCCCAGCCCCAAAGTGGTCAGTAAGCTAGGGATAATACATGATGTGGTGTATATTGCTTTTCTTTCTTAGATTAAACTAATATCTCTTAGATAAATTTCCCAATGACTAGAATGTTCTCTCTCCACATCTCTGATTTTTAGAATCTCTGATTTCCTTGAAGAATTAGTTAAAGTTTCTGGACCACAAATTATATTATAAATCCAGAGTCATCAAAACTATCTGGTATTGATTCAATAATAGAGAGGTAGATCAATGGAATAAACTAGACAAGGGAGAAAGAGAAAAAAAAAATGGAACTCAATAACTCACTGTTCAATAAACCACAAATCATAAGTTACTTAGGAGATAAACTTCATTTGCCTAAAATTGCTGGGGAAACAAAAAGAGCTAAGCAGAAATTAGGCTTAACATCTTATACCATATTCCATGATAAATTTTAAATTAATACATAACCTTAATATTAAAGATCATACTATTAAGAAATTAGAAGAAAAGCAGATCATAAACCTTTCATAGCTACAGGTAGGAGATGGATTTCTGATGTTTAAAAAGTTTGAGAGACATAGACAAAGACCCCTTATGCTAGTGGGCTCACAGTTTATATGCCCTTGGAAGAGTAGGTGTTCCTGAGAGTGGCAATCAATTCTGATTGGTTAACAATTAATGAGAAAATGAATATTACATTGATGGGCTGGGCTATGTTCCAATGATGGTCTTGGGGTATTGTGACTTGGATTACCCAAGTAAGCAGAGTGAAAAAATATGCACAATGACCACAAAAATGTACATGGAAAGAACAACATACATACAAATCAAAAGTGAATGCTTTATTATTATTATTTGGTTTTAGGCAATTGGGGTTAGGTGACTTGCCCAAGGTCACACAGCTAGTAAGTGTCAAGTGTTTGGTCTGAGGTCAGATTTGAACTCACATCCTCCTGACTTCAGCGCTGGTGCTCTATCTACTGCACCACTTAGCTGCCCCCAAAAGAGAATGTTACAAAATTGCAATGAATAAGCATGGCTCAAAGGGAAGAGATATGAGAAGACACTCCCACTCTATTTCTTTGCAGAGGTAGGAAGCTTACAAATGCTCTACACTGCACATATTTTCAGGGTTTTTTTGATGTATTGATCAGTTGTGCTCATTTTTTCCTCTGTTCTTTTGTCTTAAAAATACTATTATTATGTAGATGACACTCTAGAAGGAAGGAAAGGCTTCACCTTACATGCTGCATTTACTGAGATAATCATATGATTTTTGTCAGTTTTGTTGTTGATATGGTCAATTATGCTGATCATTTTCCTAATATTGAACCAGCCCTGCATTCCTGGTACAAATCCTACCTGGTCATAGTATATTATCCCCAAGATAAGTTATTGTAATCTCTTTGCTAATATTTTATTTAAAATTTTTGCATCTACATTTATTAGGGAAATTGGTCCAGAATTTTCTTTCTCTGTTTTGGCTCTTCCTGGTTTAGGTATCAGCACCACATTTGTATCATAAAAATAATTTGGTAGGACTCCACCTATTTTCCCAAACAGTCTATATAGTATTGGAATTAGTTTTTCTTTAAATGTTTGATAGAATTCACTTGTAAATCCATCTGGCTCTGGAGATTTTTTCTTATAAAGTTCATTGATGGGTTGTTCAATTTCTTTTTCTGAAATGGGGTTAAGTATTTTATTTCCTCTTCCATTAATCTGGGCAATTTATATTTTTGTAAATATTCATCCATTTCACTAAGATTGTCAAACTTATTGGCATACAGTTGGGCAAAATAGCTCCTAATTATTATTTTGATTTCCTCTTCATTGGTGGTGAATTCACTCTTTTCATTTTTGATGCTGGTAATTTGGTTTTCCTCTTTTTAAAAAAATTAAATTAACCAAAGGTTTATCTATTTTATTGGTTTTTTCATAAAATCAGCTCTTGGTTTTATTTATTACTTCAATAGTTTTCTTAATTGCAATTTTATTTATCTCTCCTTTGGTTTTCAGAATTTCTAATTTGGTATTTAATTGGGGATTTTCAATTTGTTCTTTTTCTAGCTTTTTTAGTTGCATGCGCAATTCATTGATCTCTTCTTTCTCTATTTTATTCATATAAGCATTTAGAGACTAATTCCCCTAAAGACTGCTTTCATTGCATCCCATAAGTTTTGGTATGTTGTTTCATTTTTGTCATTCTCTTGAATGAAGTTATTGATTGTTTCTATGATTTGTTGTTTGATCCACTCATTCTTTAGAATTAATTATTTAGTTCCCAATTAATTTTTAGTCTATTTCTCCATGGCCCTCTATTACATGTAATTTTTATTGCATCATGATCTGAAAAAGATGCATTTAATATTTCTGTCTTTTTGCATGGGATTGTGAGGTTTTTATGTCCTAGTACATGATCAATTTTGTGTAGGTGCCATGTACCTCCAAGAAAAAGGTATACTCCTTTCCGTCCACATTCAGTTTTCTCCAGAGGTTAACCATATTTAACTTTTCTAAGATTCTATTGATCTCCTTCTTTCTTATTTTGTGGTTAGATTTATCTAGTTCTGAGAGGGGGAGGTTGAGGTCCCCACTAGTATAGTTTTGCTGTTTTTTCTTCCTGTATCTCCCTTAACTTCTCCTTTAAGAATCTGACTGCTATTGCACTTGGTGCATATATGTTTAGTAATGATATTACTTCATTATCTGTGGTACCTTTTACCAGAATGTAGTTTCCTTCCTTATCTCTTTTAATTAGATCTATTTTTGCTTTTGCTTTGTCTGAGATCAGGATTGCTACCCCTGCTTTTTTTTTTACTTCAGCTGAAGTATAATATATTCTGCTCTAGCCTTTTACCTTCACTCTGTGTGTATCCCTCTGCTTCAAATGTGTTTCTTGTAAACAGCATGTTGTAGGATTATGATTCTTAATCCACTCTGTTATTCTGTTTCTGTATATTTCTGTTTTATGGGAGAGTTCATCTCATTCACATTCACAGTTAGGATTACTATCCATGCCTTCCTCTCCATTCTATTCCCCCACCCCATTTATGCTTTTTTCTATCCTTTCTCCCTTTCCCTCCTCAGTAGAGTTTTGTCTTTGAAACTGCCTCCCTCAGTCAGCCCTCCCTTTTCCGTTTACCCTTTCTACTTCTTATAGGGTAAAGTTAGATTTCTATATCTAATTATGTTATTCCCTCTTTGAACCAAATCTGATGAGAGTAAAGTTGCTCATCTCCCTCCCTTCTTTCCCTCTACTTTATTTGGCTTCTGTGCCTTTTCATGTGATGTAATTTATCCTTGTCTGCCTCCTCCTTTCTTCTTCTCTCAGTATAATCCCTTTTCACCATTTAATTAGATTTTTTTTACCATCATATCCACTCAACTTAAACTCACGCCCTATCTAAGTATACCTCCTTTTAAATGTCATAATTACATTACAGTTCTTAAGAGTTATAAGTGTCATCTTCCCTTGTAGGGACATAAACTGTTTGCCCTTATTAATAACAATAATACATTGTTGTTGTTTTTCTTTCCTATTTACCTTTTTATGACTCTCTTGAGTCTTGTATTTGAAGGTCAATTTTTCTGTTGAGCTCTGGTCTTTTCATCAGGAAGGTTTGGAAGTCCCCTATTTCATTGAATGTCCATTTCCCCTGAAAGATTATGCTCAGTTTCACTGTATAGTTTATCCTTGGTTGTAATCCAAGCTCCTTTGCCTTACAGAATATTGTATTCCATGCCCTCTGATCTTTTAATGTGGAAGCTTCAAGGTCCTGTGTAATCCTGACTGTGGTTCCATGATATTTAAATTGCTTCTTTTTGGCTGCTTGCAGTATTTTCTCTTTGATCTGGTAATTTTGGAATTTGGCTACAATATTCCTTGGTGTTTTCAATTTGGGATCTCTTTCAGGAGGTGATCGAAGGATTCTTTCAATGACTAATTTACCTTCTGGTTCTAGGACCTCAGGACAGTCTTCTTTGATGATTTCCTGAAGGATGTTGTCCAGGTTCTTTTTTTCATCTTGGTCTTCAGGTAGACCAATAATTTTTAAATTGTCTCTCCCAGATCTATTTTCCAGGTCAGTTGTTTTACCAATGAGGTATTTTACATTTTCTTTTTTTTACATTTTACATTTTTAAATTTTTTCCTTCTCTTGTTTCTGTTTGACTGATTCTTGCTCTGTCATTGTCACTAGCTTCCACTTGCCTTGTTCTAATTTTTTAAGGAGTGGTTTTCTTCTATTAGATTTTGTACCTCTTTTTCCATTTGGTCCATTTTACTTTTTAAGACGTTCTTCTCTTCAGTGAGTTTTTGTGCCTCCTTTTCCATTTGGCCAATTCTACTTTTTAAGGACTTATTTTCTACAGTTAATTTTTGTCCTTCCTTTCCAAGCTATTGATTCTTTCTTGCATACATCTAATTTCTTTTCTCAATTTTTCTTCTACCTCTCCTATTTGACTTCTAAAATCCTTCTTGAGTTCTTCCAAGAATGCTTTTTGGGCTTGAGACCAGTTCATATTCCCCTTTGAGGTTTTGGATATGGGTATATTAACAATGTTGTCCTCTTTTGAATTTGTGCCTTGATCTTCCCTTTCCCCAAAATAAGAATCTATGGTCATTTTCTGTTTCTGTTTCTGTTCATGGTGTTTGTCTATTTTCTGACTTCTTATAAAAAAAATGTAGAATTCTCCTGCTGGAGCGAAGAGAGCACTTACCCATGGTTCTTTTTCTGTTCACCAGGCCCTTGCACTTGAACGTTTGGCTCTTGGTTACTGGGCCTTGCACAGGGATGTTTCAATGCTGGTGGATTTCTGTCAGCCTGGAGCTTTGCCTTCTGGAGTTGTGCTTCCCAGAGTTATGTTGAGGCACTGGGTGATTTCACTGCTGGAGAATGCAGTCTCCTGTGGTCTTTTTCCAAGCTAATGTCTACCAGTTCCCCTTCCTATATTAAGGCTCTGAGGGGTGGGGATGGGGTCCTGGTGTTGGCACTTCTTGCTCCACCAACCTGAGTCTCAGTATCTCCCCCTGGTATGCCAAGGTGGGGCTTGCTTCTGGCTTGCTGTGACGCCTCCAGTCCTATACTATTCCTCCTCCTCCTCCACAGTGAGAAGGACCTATCCCATTAATTCCCCCAAGTTTCCTGGGGTACCAAACTGCTGTGCCCTGTCTTTTTGCTGGCTCAGGGTTTTTCCTGGGTGGATATTTTCTGGGTTTTCAGAGGTCAATGAGGGAGGGTGAGAGTGACTTATTTCTTACTCCACCATCTTGGCTTCCAGAAGCGGAAGCTCACATAGTAGATTCTTAATAAATGCTTGTTATGTCACTCCCAGAGTCACTGTGGTCTTTATTAGAGGGTGAAAAAAGCGGAAACTTAGCAATGTATGGAAACTTAGCAATGTAGCTAGGGATGTTTGAACGGCTTAGGTAAGTCACCAAGATAAGGAATAGGTATCTTTTTGGTCCAATTTACCCACTTGAATTGTTTATATTAATTCATCACTCATGACTTTCCAGACTAAAGTACTTCTCCTACCCCTTACTCATGTATATGAACTATTTTCCTTTATTAGAATATAAATTTATTGAGGTCAAAGGCTTTTGTATTCGTATTTCTCATTACTTAATATAGTACTTGGCACACAGTAAGTGCTTAATAAATGATTTTTCATTCATTGATTCATTCAATCATGAAAAATCTATTGAACATGGTATGCAGGCAATGTTAGTTGTTGTATCCAACTAACTACTGAAGCTCAACTTCACTTTGTGTTGTGTAAATACACATTTAGGCAGAACATAAGCCTTTTTGCTAATGTTTTGCCTTCAAGAGGCAGTCTGGCATGGTGAAGAGAGTGGACATCTGAGCCAGGAAGTTGTTGTTGTTCAGTTGTTTTTCAGTCATGTCTGACTTTTTGTGACCCCATTTGGGGTTTTCTTGGCAAAGATACTGGAGTGGTTTGTCATTTCCTTCTCTAGCACATTTTACAGATGAGGAAGCTGAGGTAAACAGGGTTAAGAACCAAGAAGACTTCAGTTGAAATCCCACTTGTGACACCTACTGGCATACCTGGACAATTCACTTAACCTCTCAGTGTTCTAGGAAACTCTATAAATTGTAGAGGAGGTGCTGCTGACATGTATTAGTAGTGAGTATTTCCATATCCGGGAAATCACAGGTAGAAATCATACCAAGGAAATCATAGGTACAATCCCTATCCAACCATAGTGAAGCAATTTGGGGGCATTGCTCTATTTGGCAGGAATGCCCAAGTATCAGTTGGAAGTATTTTTCAACCTAAGTCACTGTTGAGGTAGCCCATTTATACATACCCCATAACTGAGGGGATTAGGACAGCAAGTGGTTAATTATGAGAATTGAGTGAACCACATTGACTCCCTCTTGTGACTCAGTTCTGGAGCTAGCTCAGTTCCTTTTCTATTCAATATGGGTCTAGTCCAACTTCTGTCTTGTGAGAAAACTTTATTCACTTGTGGGAATTGGGAGAAAACCATATTGCATTGCTTGAACCTAGTTCTGTGTGTCTGTGAAATTGGACCACCTCTACCTGCTGTTTAGAGACTCTTAACTAAGGACATGGGTAATGCTGACCAGAAACTCAGTCAAATCCAAGACTGATGCAAGATTTCTCACAATTACACAACTCAAGCAACTCATCTATTTTATTTGAAAACTGGCCCCATGCTGATCAATCAGTTAGTGTTTCCATGTTACTTTGATTGTTCACAAACACCTAGGGAGAGTAGAACATCTCTTTTTCTGAATTCATCAGCGTTACACCTGTTCAATCTCCCCCTCCCAACTTGGAAAGTCTCTAATCTTTTATCCAATTAGAAATCAGATTACATAATGTTGCATTATTTCCTTGTAATTAATTGGCCTTATTTGATTAATTGTTTTTCATGTATAAAATCTGTCTCTCCCTGGATTGAGGGTACAGCCCTAAGCTGAGGAAGGGATCTGGTCCCAATTTGTTAGGAAATTGGCATGCATTGTTTAATAATTGATATGCTTGGAAGATTGAACCTTTGTTTCCTCAGTCATTTCATCCTTCACCCACCACATAACTATTTTGGAGTCTTTATAGGATCCATGTGTGAATTTGAACCCTGTATCTCAGTCAACTCATGCAAGTTAGCACTTAATAGTTTGTTTGGGTTTTTTTTTAGCAGAATTGATCTTATATTTGTAACAAAATTGTTCTTCATCAAAATAACTAAGAACACAAAATAAGACACACCCCATTCACACTTTTATTGGTGCTGGACTACTAATTGCAGCCACTGGTTTAGAAAGACTGAAAAGAACCAAACATTTCCTATATATATCGTCTGGGCTATTACTAAGAGGATAAGCATTGAAATTGTACAGATAAACATATTCTTATATTGAAGATTGTCTTTAGAAGTAACTGTGAACCCTTAAAGGGTTCTTTAAAGGAGTGAAAACACACTTCAATGTATCATTCATTATCTCTAACTCCCACCTTAAGGGTGCTAGCTACTTGAAGGAGTGGAAAGCCAGAGATAAACTGTTATCTTCTACAGAATGTTGGCAAATATTCACTTCAAACCCTCACAAGCTATCAAATACCCTATATTGCTTCCTCAAAGATCCATTTTCAGAAAAATAAAGAATTTGTGAATCAATTAACACTCTACAATGGGAATTTTCTTTACAGTACTTCCTAAATGACTGGGTTTTTTTGTTTGTTTGCCTTACTATTGGCAAGTCAATTGATCAAGTCAACAAGCCTATAGCAAGTGATTACTAAGTGCCAGGCATTGACTCTGTGTGTGTGTGTGTGTGTGTGTGTGTGTGTGTGTGTGTGTGTGTAAAACCCCTGGGGATACAATGACAAGAAAAAAAACCCCATAGTTCTTGATCTCAAGAAGTTCACAATTTACTGGGGAAGATAACATGCAAATGACTATGTAAATTAGAACCCAAATACTTACAGTTCAAAATGTTTGGAGACGTTATTAAAGTTTCTAACCTTTGTATTATGTTGTACCTTCCCCTATTTTTCCTGCTGCCAACCGAAGCTACCATTAGTTACTGAAAGGTGGAGGGCAATAAGGGAATTAGGCTGTTTCCCCCCCCTTCTCTATCCATAAAAACAAGAATCTGTCTGAAAAAAGGGGTGGTAGAGGGAGAAAGAAAGATAGCTGAGTCAATGTTATTTCAGCCTCTCTTCCCTACGCACATCCTTACGAATCTTATTTCCTATGCATCTGGACTTCCCAGTCAAGGATATGTTATTTTGTTAGTATCAGAACAGAGGAAGTATTGTTGTTGTTGTTCACCCTTTGTTCTTGAAGAGGACCATGACATTAGGGAGGTCATGCCATGACTTGAAGTGACTTGGATTTAAGTGAGGGAGGGCTGTGCAAAGTCACCAGCCTCATCTTCTCCTCCACAGCCATGTGGGTCCAGTGGCAAGATATACATCAAGACGACTGGAGACAGCCCCCAGAGGAAGGTATAGACATGGATGGAAGGAAAAACTTAGAAGTTTTAGTTGGACCACTTAAAATTCAGCAGAGATTTTGAAAATATATTTATTTGTAACTATTTGTGGCATCCTGAGAATTATATTGCTTGATTAGTTTTCTTAAAAGTTGCTTTGGTGGTAGAACTAATCAAGTATTTCCTCAAAGGCTTTCAAAAGCTATGCTTTAGTAAAATTTGTTGCCTATTATTACAGAGCTAGCAAGCTAGAAAGTATATTTTAGAAACAGTTGGATACCAGAAAGCTTGACTATAGACAGAATTAGGTAACTTATTGATATAATGTCATATTTCCTAATTAGCTCGACACGGCTTTCAGCATTACTCAGTGTCATTTCCTTTGACTACTAGGGTAATGGGTAGGCACACTCCTGGAACCTAATAAGCCTTTGGATCCTTTTCCTTATTTACTATTTTCCTTATTCATGATGAGCTAAATTGAGTTCAACAAATTTTTATTAATCACATACCATGTACAAAGCACTTTGAGGCACCGGATGAGATAAAAGTTTCCTGCACCTGACCAATAGAAATTCTATGACTTAGACCCTCTTTTCTTGGGGACAGGGGCTTTTGTATTCATATCCCTAGTGCTTAGCATGGCTGCATCCCTACAATAATAGCTCATATTTATTTGGTACTATGCAGTTTATAAAGCATTTTCATTCCCAATCCCCATAAGGTAGGTAATGCAAGTATAATCCCCTTTGTATAACTATAGCTCTTTGCAATATGAAGATGTCCCTGCCCTCCAAGGGTAAAACTCTGAAATGGCAAGGTTTTGAGTATCAGCAAGTGACAGACCACCTTGTCAAAGAACCAGCCTAGGTAAGCAATTTACCAGAAGGATGGTCATAACAAGATTAATTTTCTATGGCCACTACAAGTCATAGAGACTAAGACGTGGGGGGATGCAATCTATCACACTGAAGGGAGTATTCATATGGAGGAAAAAAACCATGTTTTCCATTGTGACAGCCATCTTGGACGTAATTCACAAGCATGATAAGGCACAGAGATTAAGTGACTTTCTCTAGATCATACTGCTAGTAATAGATGGACTTGCAATGAAAACCCTGGACTCCTTACCAGCATTTTTCTTTTCACTACACTTTAGTCATCCTTGTTTACTGCTGTTCTTATTGGTTATTTACTTTCTATTCTTTCTTTCTCTTCTTCCTTCCCATTTCTTCCTTCCTTCCTTCCTTCCTTCTTTCCTTCCTTCCTTCCTTCCTTCCTGTTCCTGCCAGTGTAGGAGGCAGAGGATGTTCCTAAGATTTCCTCTCTTCTACCAAAAACAAAGCAAAACAGAAAACAAACCTGCCTTCAATAACAGTAATACTATGTTATAGCTGAGACTTTAAAAGGCATATATAATAAAATCCTGGCCTTGCCCCAATTTTAAAATATGTACTTTCTTCATTATCAATGACAGACGAAATATACCTATAGCTACAATTTTAGTATCACAATTTTTTAAAAAATTGCTAATTGGAAACTGAAAGCCTGTTTTATTTTTGTTTTGTTTTGTTTTTTACTGTTCTGGTTCACATGGGCAAGTATGCCAGATTTGTCTTATATTTGGATACCTGGCTTAGACTTGCTCTGCTTTACTTACACGAAACACTATGCCAATCCAGAGCCAGGGCCAGGCTGACCCTGCCAAAATCTAGCTGAAGGGAACATGTTATAGGACCAGGCCAGACTCAGTCCCTCCTCATCCCTTGGCTTCTTCTTTCTCTATCCCATGGCTCAGGCTCAGGAGTTTCGAATAACATGAGACACTCTCAGAGTACCTAATACAAAAAAATTAAGAAGTTTACTTAACAATAGCATGGAAAGGACCCTCAGCAAGGATACAGAAATAGGTTAAGTGGACTCAGCTTTCTTCATCTCAGTATAGAAACTTAGCTGGTCAGTAAGGTGCTTTGGATCAGATGGAGTTAGTTCCCCTCATAGCAGGGGAACATCTGCTAAATCTGGGGGATACTTACTCCTCAGGGGTTGGCTTTTTTATACCCTAGGCAACTCAAACTCTTAGCCCCCTGGATTAATCAAGCCTGGAAACGATTCTCTGCCTGTTAGGGAAAAAAAAATTAATGTCACCTACATGGCAGGGACCCCAGTCAACATGATGTTACCACAGAACACTAAAACAACAGAATACCTAGGGTAGCACCAAAGTCACCAGATGTCTAACTATAATGATTTCTTTGAAATTTATTCACTTTAATATAATTTGAAGGGTTAAAGTTAAGGAAGACCTGCACAAAGAAGTGCAGCTCCTTCTTGGAAAAGGAAATCAATGGTGCAGGGCTGGCAGAAGCTTGACTAAAGGCCCAGTTGCCTTCTGGCCTGTTACTACCTCACTACAATTCCCCTTCCCTATCCATGCTTACTAACTTCTCAATTTATTCATGTTTATTTCTTGTTGATTTTGCTACTTTGGATCCATCTCTCAAACCTCATTGTTAAAGAGCCATCTATGGGAAGTTGGCCAAAGGTCTGGGAAACCCCTGAACACCAAGAAAAATCTTGTTTTTTTTATTTTGCTTTTGTTAAAAAGGCTTGTTCCTTTAAAAGCTGATAATAACCCAGCTTTGTTCTTAATCCTTATGGCTTTTAAAAATCAACCTTTTGACTCCTTTTGGTTCACCCATAGCTGAGCTGATACCTCTTAATGACTAATAACTTTAATGTTAATTTGTTCAATAAACAAATAGGTTTCCAGGCAAAAGTAAAAGACAGAAACCAGAAATATGAAGCAGTTGGAGCAACATATATTTTATAGTAACAGTTTATATTTGACTGGTGCTCTACAGTTTTTAAAAAAATAATTTCATACACAATTTCATTAAATTTTAAAATTGGAGATTAATTTTAATAGTATTTTTAAAAGGACAGTAGGAGGTAAGCTTTTCCCCCAGGAGAATATAAATTCTTTGAGTTTAGGGACTGTTTTTCCCATCCTGTAGTTAGCTCCCCACAGCCTGTACTTAATCAGCTCTTAGTTGTTAAGTTGAACTGAATTCACACTGTAGTACTGTATTAGTAAGTATGCATAGGTGTAACTAAAAAAATTTTCACTTAGACATACAAAACTGACATTTAAACTTTAAGCTGGGCTCTAACTTTAAATAACATGGCTATTCAAATTTTATTGTGCCCTACAGTTATTTTGAACTAAAGCTATAAGAGAAAAACAACCATGTTACATTTGCATCTAGAAAGCTTTTGTTCATCTTAAATACAAGTCTGTGATGTGACAAATTAGCAAAGTAGACACCACTCTGGTTGTAAAATTCATGCTCAAAAAGGGCTAAGCAGTCCAAATTTATTTTTTAAACTTGGACAGTTAGTAAGAAAGATACTGGCCTCTAGACTCTTACAGATAAGACCAAACATTATACTTGGAGGCAGGAACTCATTAAAATACTAGCTGCAAGAGCTTGGGTAAGTTACTTAACTTCTGAACTTCAAACTCCTAATCTGTAAAACAGGGAATAAAAATCACCTCAACTCACAGGTTTGTGGTGAGGGTCAAATATGATAATGTGTCAACATCTTTAAACACCTTAAAACTCTGCCTAAATAGAAATTACCATTAGTACATGTAACTTGAGAATACTCTTGCATGCCAGCAGGAAATCGCTCTTCTAAAAAAAATCTGTAAATTAAATTTTGGATATTTTTCTACCAGTTTACATTTCTGAAGCTTCTGCTGTATGAGGTCTTTTATTTAAAAGATATTTTTAAAATTACCAGGCCCTAGTGCTCTAGAAGGAAAAAAAAGTTTCCTTTCATTAACTAACATTACAGTTGCCCCTACTAAGATAACCTGGAAAGAAACTGTTACCATACCAACAACCAAGGAACTTAAGACATTTACTCATTCTATTTTCTCTCTATTGATTTCAGCTTGAAGATATACTTCAAAAATTAAAAGATTAATTGAGGCAAATTTAAAGCCTGAAGTCTCTGACTTGCATTCCGTGTCATAGCCTCAACACATATACATACATATCCCTCACATACAAACAGCCAACACACCATCTCCATTCCTTTCACATTTCCTTCCCTGTCTACTCTCCCATCAACTAGGATGAGCCTGGGAACAACCTTTCTCAACTCCCTCCCATTTCCCATCTAACTTCACATGCCATCCTGTTATTGTTTAGTCATATTAGTTGTATCTGACTATTCATGACCCCATTTGGAGTTTTCTTGATAAGAGATACTAGAGTGGCTTGCTATTTCCTTCTCCAGTTCATTTTACAGATAAGGAAACTGAGGCAAACAGGATTAAGTGACTTGCCCAGGGACACATAGCTAGCAAATATCTGAAGTCACATTTGAACTCAGGAAGATGTGTTTTTCTGACTCCAGGCCAGGCACTCTATTCACTTTGCCACCTAGATGGCTAGGTACCATCTTAATGAGCTGGAAATATTGATAACTGGAAGAAGGGAGAGCAAACCTAAAACTGCTCCTCCCCTTCACCTTTACTGGTCTGCAGTGTCTTCAGATACTCTTCTATCTCTACGTTCTGGCCCATACCTCCAAGGCACCACTAATCCCTCTCCTCTCTTAGAGCTTAGCCATACATCTAGCTTGTCCTTCGTTATTGCCTACTATGTACCAGGAATTGAGGATACAAGGAGGAAAAAAAGTTCCTGCTCTCAAAAAGTTTACATTCTAGAGCTAAACACATATACAGAAAAGTGAATACAAAACATGTACAAGACAGACAAAAAGCAACTTCTAGGTGCAGACAGAGCCCTAGCAAATGGGGGTATTGGGACAGACTTCCTAAAGGAAGCAGAATTTGAGGTGGGATTTAAGGAAGCTAGAGCTTATAAGGGACAGAGTTGTAGAGGGCATCCATTCTAGGTAGGGGAGGCTGTGCTCATGGGGTTATAAATGGAGGCCCAGAGACTGGGGATGGAATGACACACAAAGAGAATAATAAACAGGTCAATTTGGCTGCCGCATAGATACGGGAAGTGAAGAACTGTGGAATGATCCTGGAATAATAGACAGGAGGCAGACTCTGAAATATATGAAAAGCCCAAAGAGAAGGCAAGAGGCATACATTAGAACAATTGGGCCCATCAGGTATGGCATAGCCAGACCTGTGTACTTTAGGAATATCAGTCTGACAGCTGTGTAGAGGCTAGATTAACTCACCACAGCTGCTGTAATGCAATATCCAACAAATATTTGTGCTACTTTTTTTTCATCACTCAAACTGAACTAAATTCAATTAACAAGCATTTATTAAATGCAACTACTATATACTAAGCCTTACGCTGGGTTCAGTGGATACAAATGCACACCTACTGAGACAGACCTTGCCCTCAAACAATCAATCAATAAGCATTTATGAAGTGCCTATTATATACAAGGAAATGTGCTAGGCATTTGGGGGGGAAAAAGACAAAATATGAAAGTGTTCCTTCAAGGACTTTACTTTCTACTGCCATTAACTGACTAGCAAGTGAAGGGGAGAAGGTCCTAAATGAAAAAACAAAAATGGCTAGAGTAGGGGTAGGGGAGAAAGAATACAATGGAGTCTTTTAATGTTATTCCTTCCTAGAGTTCCTAGCAATCAATAATAATACTTAAATACTCAAAAGCATTTACGATCTCATCAATTCCAGAGTTTCCCTCCAAGATGCACATCACAATTCAGCCCTGCCTCCCCATCCTGGGTGACTCTCTTAGATGTCCTTCCTGACATTCACCAGCGGAGGAACACCCAACCTGCTGGAAATTTTCTTTGCTTTCTCCTGATATCCTGAGGATACCAGTAGAGAGAGCTCTAGCTATCTGCCTGTCATGATTCACTCTCACCACAGTCCTTCCCATCTTCTCTATTTTACTCATGTTCTTCTTTGGAATTCCTCATTGGGACAAGTTTGACACCAAAGAAATTGGCCAAACATCTCCAGACTGATTACGGGCAAGTTTAATCGATTGGATACTTACACTGGGACAGTATGATGGATCCCAACCAAGAGTTTGATAGTCATCAGGCTGAGGAAGTGGTCAAACTAGAGGCTGGATCTCTGAAAAGACCCCAGGAAAGCCCAGTGGTAATTTCAGAAATCAGACAAAGGGAGGAGGAACTGTGGGGTGCTTCACTATGGACAGGGGGATATTTTGGGCTTTTCTGCTTAGTTAACATGTTGGCTAATCTTTTAGTTTATCCTTAGTATTGAACCTGGTTCACAGACATCCAGGCGTCTACCCAGCGCTGTCGGGTAAATGCCCAGGCACTCAGGGTTGGCTATTGGTCATGTACTGGTCACATACTGGTCACAGGATCTAAGTTATGACTCAGTGATTCAATATCTTATTTATGATTTTTAACAGGTCAACATGTCCGGGTTTCCACCTTTCACAGAGTTTAAATTAATGGCGTTCACTTCTTACTGTGTATTATTATGGCATTTTCCCAATAGGAACCCCACAAGTGATTGTGGAAAAGTGATGTAAAAGAGGAAGGAAAGTACTAAAATTTTCATGCAGTTCCTAGATCATCCACAAACTTTAATTTGCTTGTTGATGCTCTAAATGGGAGATCTTTGTTCAAAGACCAAAGAGTATACACTAAATCAGATCAATCTCAACATTCTTGCTATCAATGAAACCAGAAGAAAGAAGGAAGGTGCAGCTAAATGGAAGGATGACTCATGCAATCCTTGGAGAAGCAAAGAAAGGAACTGGTGAAAAAAAAATTATTAGACACTCAAATGGTACAAGAAATATTATTTCATGGCACATTTTGTCATCATATATATTGCACTACTAGTGATAAACACTTGGAAAACACCACCATGAAAAGAAATGCAGCTTGCACAGCAATGCCACTTGCCAAGGACAAACTGGTAGAGAAATTTTATGCAGAACTCATTGAAATTATATCAAAATACACTCTGGTACTTATTGACTTGAAGGCAAAGGTGGGAAAAAGGTAAAGATGGAAAGAATTACATAGGAAAGTATGATTTAGGAGAAACAATGAGAGGCAAGATTTGTAGATTATACGGAAGTCTTGCAATGCCATATTACTCAAAAAAATTATTAGATGCTGGACATGGCAAACACCAAATAATATCTCAAAGGATGAAACCAATTACATTTCAGCAGGCAGGAAAAGACATTAAGGATGTGGAAAATCCCTGAAGCAGTTACACAATTAAAAAAAAAAGGAAAACTCATCACAGCTAAGATCAGGATTTATACTTGACAAGAAGAAATAATAGTAATGAGAAAATGACATGGCACAATACAATTAAGAAGATTTAACCCTGAATTATTTAAACTATTAAAAATTTAAAAATGGGAAATGGATAAAAGAAATGATATCAAAACTGATTACAATGATTTTATCCAGCAGTTAAACAAATATAAAATAACTACTACAAGGAGACCAAAAGAGTCCAGGACGCCTCTCAGTCCGTCTCTTAGTCACCAAACGTTTGACTTGCCAGAGAGTCGATTGCCAAAGTCAAATCAAGTCAAAACAAGCATTTATTAAGTGTGCTGGGCACTGGTTAGGGGTACAAAGAAAGACAAAAATAGTCTCCTTCAGTAAAGGATTTCACAGTGTAATGAGAAGGGATAACATGCAAATGACTGTGTACAAATAAGATGTTTATGGGATAAATTGGAGATAATCTTTTTTGGTTTTGTTTTGGGTGGGGTTTTTTTGTTATTCTTGTTTTGAGGAGACTGGATCTATTTATTTTATTGGTATAAGGAACTCCAGGTGAGGAAAACTGCACAGATATGATCTCCACAAATTACAGATTACAGATGTGAACTGGAGATAATCTTAGAGAAGGCACTGACATTAAGGAGGACCAGAAATGACTTTGGGTTCTAGGGGTAATCCTGTGGCTAAATACCTAACACTACAGCTAACAAACCCCAACCTGTATGTCTTCCATAAACAATCAGCTCACAGACTCAATTAGCTCTTAAAGGCTTATTCAAATGCCATAACAAGAAAAATAGTTTATAAAACATTTCCCCCCAACACCTAGTTATACTCTACCACAAATAATACACAGAATCCCTGAAGGGTGGGGAGTAGGCATAAACTTAATGTACTGTTGTAGGGAGGCACACCTGTTGTGAACACATGCAGCGAATACAACACATACTCTGGGACTGCAAGGACTCAATGTTCTTTCTTTTTTTGGAGAGTCTTGACAAAGTTCATTGCAGGGTAGGGTATCAGTAGTATTTGTGATGGATGGGGACCTCTGCTGCTAGACTTTACTGGGTCCCCACTACTTCTCAGATGTATGGGTAGTTCAGCTGGGCTTGCTCCTTACATGGCGTCTCTGCTAGATGTGTCAATTTACTGCTGGGCAACAACAGATAGGTCACTTGGTTACTTCGCTAGACCTTCACAAGGCACAATATATCTCCTGGATGGCTCAATTCACTAGATTTCTTGGGCTTGCTCTTCAATGGGAATCTGTAGTCTCTACCACCTGCCACCTTAGACTTAACTTAGGGTTACTGTACTCTTTTACTGGGGGTGGTCTTTTAGAAAGGGAAAAGATCCTTAGCTTATGATTGAAAAAAGCCTCTCCAATTTTGCTCATTCAAGGTCTCAGCTCTGATTCTTGTCATTTTCAGGAAGGAAATATAAGTTTTGCCTGTCTTCTTTGAAAAAATTTTCTGTTAAACTTGGTTCCCTTAGTGAGAGACCTCAGACTAATTTATGGTGCCTAGTTCAGAACATTTCCTAGATTCCAACTGGTTCTTATGCAAATGAACAGACTAGAGACTATGTTCTAGGGACAAGTTCATTCTGTCATCTGACCTTTTTCATATTCAATTTCACTATTCAAAGGCCTCAGATGCTTACTGGGTATGGAATGTTTCATTTATGCCTAAAAGGACCTCACTGTTACATTTCATTGTCTCTATCTTTGCTTTTTGCGTCACAGAAATCTAAATGGGACACATTCTTATATTAACTGGGGGCAAAATGTAAAAGAAGACAGTCCTGGTGCCCAACAGAAGAAAGGGTATGACTGAAGCTCTAGATTAGAACTGAGAAATGTTCTGCTGCATTTGTGCATCAATTCAAGGCCTAGGTCTACAGCTCCTTCCCCAATTCTATCACCCTGTTCTTAGAATCCATGACTTCATCTTGGAGTAAAGAGAACCACTTCTACTGCTTGGAGACTGAAGAAAAAATTAGCTCCCAATCTCTTGGCTCCAGGGGATGGGGAGATATATGCTTGTTTCAAACAAGCAACTTTTAAGTGTCTAAGTGTCAAGCACTGGGTAGAGGTGGGACGGAGGTGGTGGTAAGAAATACAAGACAAAGACAAAGAATCTTTGCCCTCAAAGAGCTTACATTCTACTAGGGGACAGAGATCAGTAAATACAGACTATATGCAATATAAATAAACAATGATTATGGTTGGGGGGAAAGACAACTAACAACTAGGGAGATTATGAAAGACATATTAAGGGAGGTAACACTTGGGCTGAACCTTGAAGGGTTCTAAGAGTCAGCAGTACAGAAGGAAAGCATTTCAAGCCATAGGATGGGACGACCTGTCTTTAGACATCAACGGAGGTGACAAACTGTCCTGTACAGTTTGGAGAGCTTGATTGGAGCTTAAGGGGTTGAAGGAGGAGTAATGTCTAATCAAGTCTCTATAAATTGGATACTACTTCTCTTGATTACTAAAGTGAGATTAAAAAAAAAATTCCATTATTGTTGCCTCATGAACCCTGAAAAATTAGAGTAAAAATTATACAACTTTTTAAAAAGCAAAGCCCTAAGCTACATAATTTATAACATTAAAAAAGGGAGAAACTGTTCAAGTGTCCAGAATGAAAAGTTATGCTTCTTTTTTTGTTAGCTAAATTTTACCTACTATCTGATGTTAAAGTCCTCCCATTATATGCTATGCCAACGGACCACAGGCTCTGGCAGGTCCTAAACTAAACTGAAAACACTTTGAATGTCAACCCAGAGACAAATTGTATTTTCTCTCTCTTGAGGACCAGGCTGGCTAGTTTCTAAAGGTCTTATCCCTTTTACATAGGCATTTTGCTCAGCAAAACCATCTACTATGGTAGGAATCTACCATGAAGGAATTAAGGTTTGTGTCTATGGTGGGCATACACAGGGATGAAATTGAGAATCCTTGAGGGAAAATAAGTTTCACTTAGTTTCAATATGGAAAATAACTCATTCAGTTTCTTCCTTTTATTGATTTAAATAATTTTCACTCACATTCAGGACAGCAGCATGTGAGTTAAATACTGGAAATGTCTTCAAAGCATGTAACTTTCTCTGACTACAGAGACATTTCCAATGGAAAATGCATTGGACAGGGAACCAAGAAATGTGGCACCCCGTTGGACCTTTGCCAAAACTTGTTAAGTGATCTTGGATAAGTAACAAATTCTTTGTGACTCAGTTTCTTCAGCTAAAAGTGAGAAATAACAGGAATCCTTGTAAGGATGCCAAAAGGGTAAGTTAAATGCCTTGAGTTACCGTAATAATGTGACTGATATTGATTATACTCTTCTGCTATACAACATATGGCTTCTTAATTAATGGTATTACCATTATTAATACTCACAACTGTAATTCCCTTTTTCCTTAAAAAATACATGTCTTTTATGTTTATGCCCGTCATTTCTGACCTCTTCTAGTCTGAACTCTTTTGACTTTCTCTGACAATGTAATTTATTCTAACTAATAGGTCCCTATCTGCAATAAGGGCAGAGGTGTGTTTCACTAATCAAATTAATCAATACTTAAAGAAATTAACTCTGACTATTCATTGGAAGGACAAATACTGAAGCTTAAATACTATTATCACATAATGAGAAGACAGGAGTTACTAAAAAACACTTTGATGATGTGAAAAATTGAAGGTAAAAGGAGTATGGCAGAGGATGAGATGGATAGGTGTCATGGAAGCAATGAACATGAGCTTGGACAGAGTTTGAGACAGAGGACAGAAGGGCCTGGTGTGCTGAGCTAGACACGAGTGAACAATAACATTTCACTCTTTCCCACACAGAATGCTCTTAGTTTTTTTCATTATTCAGAGTTTAACCTTTCAGTGCTCTATTTACATGGTTGTAGTCATTGTACACGTCATTTTCTTGGTTCTGCTTATTTCAGTCTGCATCAGTTCTTGATGAGTTTCTCAGAATTCCTCCTATTTATCATTTCTTACTGAATGATAATTACGTTCACATACTATGCTTTTTTCCCCCCAGCAATTCCCCTAATTATCTTTTTAAAAAGCATCAACCTGCCAGTTTTAATGCTCACATCTCTTTTATGCTGAACCAATTTTTTTTTCCTGCAACATTATCCTACAGAGCTAGTTACCTACCCTATTGGTGGTAAAGATTAAGGTGTCCCTAATAGATGGCATTTGTAACAACAGTGCATAGATACTATGGAAGAAAAGTGCCATATGGTCCTGGGTCCCGTGC
Source organism: Phascolarctos cinereus (assembly GCF_003287225.1). Taxonomy (NCBI): domain Eukaryota; kingdom Metazoa; phylum Chordata; class Mammalia; order Diprotodontia; family Phascolarctidae; genus Phascolarctos; species Phascolarctos cinereus. The sequence continues at coordinate 88,157,780 of NW_027556180.1, forward strand.
CTTACAAGGAGTCAGGAGCCTGGCAGAAATTACCTTAGAGCCCACAATTACTTCTAAGATTTTTCATCTGTTTGACACAATAAATCACATACTGATATCAAAACCACATTCAGTTCAGAGATTTAGAACTGTTAATTCTGAGCATTGTATTTTAAGAAAACACTGATAAGCTGGAGAGCATGCCCAGTAGGGTGAAGGGCCCTGACCTGTCATATAAGTTGAAAGACTGGAGGATAATCTCAAGAGCACTGGATCTAAGGCTGACTCTGCTGCTTACTACTTTTGGGATCCTGGGTAATTCCACCTTTCCTTCTCAGTTTTTTATCTGTAAAATGTGGTGGTTGGACTAAATGACATCTAAGGTATCTTCAAGCTCTACATCTAGGATGCTATCAAGTGGAATGTTTAGCCTGGACAAGAGAAGTCTTGGAAGGCAGCACTCCAACTTCGGGACTTTTGGGTCTTTGTGTCCTCAGCACCTAAGCTTTGTATTTAACACATAAAAGAAGCTAAATAAATGTTTGCTGAATTAAGTTGGATAGTCATCTTCCAGCATTTGAAAGGCTGCTCTGTGGAAGAAAGATCGGACTTGTTCAGCTTCGCCTAGGAGGACAAAGCTAGGAGCAAAAGGCAGAAGTCGCAGAAGCAAATTTTGGCTTGAAGCAGCAGGGATGTGCTGGTAAATGTGGTTCTCCAAGAAATGTGGGCACAACACTTTTAATTTGCGTTATTAAGGCTAGACAATCAACAAAACAATAATAAATCATGCCCGGATTTGTAATGTTTGCCGCTTTGAGGTGTAAATACTCACTGAAAATCAAACCATCAGTTCCAGCACGGCCCAGGATGCAAGGAAAGCCTTTTGTTAGATCTATCAAAGAGTAAAATGGGCTGCCTAGGGAGCCCTAAATATCTCCTCACTAGGCTGTCAAGCAAACATCAGATGGGCTACATCCTAAGGCATTACTGCAGAGGGACTTTTGATGGTTCCCGTAGGGCCGGACTGCACGGCCACTGAAAGCCTCCCTCGCACACGCTGGGCATTTCAGGGCTGGAAGTGACCGCAAGCGCCGTCTATTTCACAGATGAGAAAGGCGATGGCTCCTTTGGCAGGCGGGGCAGGGGACAGGCCTCAGGCGTCCGGCCTCAGCTGGTGGGCGCTCTCCGGGGCCGGGAGGACCCTCGCCTGCATTATTTGCTCATCGGCTCTGAGCTCTGCCCCGTAACAAAGCCGATGTGGCCGGGCCGGAGCGGACCAAGATCCAAAGGGGGAGGGCTTATCCGAGCGCCCCAAACTTCTGCAAACGGCTGAACGCGCAGCGGGAGGTGTTTCCCCTCGCCCCGGCTGCCCGCGGGCAACGAGCCATCTCCGGGTGCGAAGGGAAGGGAGCGCGTCGAGGCCTCGGCCGAAGCACAAGTGTGGGGCTGGTCTCCCCCAGCGGAAGGGGGCGGGGAAAGGGCGGGGCCACCGACGAGAGGCCTGGCCTTCCCGAGCCCCGCCCCCTTCCGGCGGGGGCACCCCCGGAGGGCCCGCCGACCCCCCTCTCGGCCAGACCGGGTCCGGTGCCCCTCCGCCCCTCCCCGCGGGCACCGGGGATACGCCGACCCCATTGGAACGGAGCATTGTGTCTCGGTGGGGAAGTGCCTGGATGCTTCTCGGTTCCATCCCCACGCCCCCTCCCCCGCGGGGCCTGCGTGACACGTCCCCGGTTGCAGGGCTTCCGGCTGCACGGGGGTGGGGGGGCAGTGACGTAGGGGGAACGTGCCCTCTATATGAGGTTGGGGAGCGGCTGACTCGGCCTTTTCCGCCCGCTCCCCCCTTCCCCCCCAAGCGCCGCTCCGGCTGCATCGCGCTCACACCAAGCTCCGGGCCCCCGCAGCGCTAGCGCAGCCGCCGCCGCCTCCCTCCTTCCGCCGCCATGATCATCTACCGGGACCTCATCAGCCGTGAGTGTTGCCCGCGCGACCCCTGCTGCCGCGCGCTGGGGAAAGGGGAGAGCTGGGTGGGGTAGGAATAGGAGGGAGGACGCCGCCGCCCCGGCCAGGCGCGAGGCGGCCGGGGGCGGGGAGAGGAGCGGCGCGCGCCGGCCGCGAGGCCTCTAGATCCCGGATGGGCTCCGGGTTTTGGCTGGGGGGAGGGGGAGAGACATGGCGCGCGCGCGGGGCTGGCGGCCCCCGGGAGGGAGGAAATGGCGGCACTGACACTGAGGCCAGTGCTGGGGGGAAGGGGGGGCGCCTGCTTCGGGCCGGTGGGGAGTGAGTTGGGGCCCCAAGTCTGTCTGTCCCCGAGCAGATGATGAGATGTTCTCCGACATTTACAAGATCCGGGAGATCGCGAACGGGCTGTGCCTGGAGGTGGAGGGGAAGGTGAGGCCGGGGCCGGGGAGGGAGGCGGGGGTGGCGACGCGGCATGGCTTGGGTTCCCGCAGCTCCCAGGCCGCAGGCGTGGTGAGGAGGGAGGGAGGGAGGTTGTGCAATCCGCCTCCTGGCGGAGGAGACGCGGTTTCCTGGCGAAGGCCCCCGCCGAGACCGAAGTTTCCAGGAGGTATTGGAGAGCGAGGCCCGTTCCCTAGAGGCGCTGCTGCCACCTCTGGCGCCTAGGGCTCCCTGCAGCCGGGGGGAGGCGGGCCGACAAGGTTGGCCTACCTTGGGGGGAAGCAGCACAGGCTTTCCCCTCGGAATCCCCAGCCGTCCTCGATTTGTCCGTCTCTCCCCTTCCCTAGAGCCCTGCCGGAGCAGACATTCTGTTCTTAATGCTTGCTGCTGCCTCCTCCAGTACCCAAGTCATCTGGTTTAAACGTTTTAACTAAAGGCTGGCCATACTCTTAATCCTTTGTCTTAGACTTCAGGTCCTTTATATTTTAATTTACCAAAGTGAGCACCAGTTAATAGTAATACAAAGAACCAATTAATAAGATCGAAAGGAAGTTAGGAAGACTTTAGTTAAAGTCCCATTTTCAGACACATACATTGACCCTGGTCTAGTATCCTTTGACAACTATAGCACAACAGATAACGAATTGGTAGAGAGAATTTCCTTCCTTTGGAGTTCCATATACTGTTTAAATAACAAGTAGAATGCCAAAAAAGAAAGCTAATTCAACATTATTTATTATTCATGGGTAACATATGGATATTGCAGGCCTTACTTAGTTGACTGTATTTAGCAGCTTATTTGTAAGGATCTTGAAAATTTTTTTGTTGTACTCTTATCTTCCTTCCCCTCTTTTCCTTTTTTCTAACCCAGATGGTCAGTAGGACAGAGGGTACCATTGATGATTCACTCATCGGTGGAAATGCCTCTGCTGAAGGTCCTGAGGGTGAAGGAACAGATGCCACTGTAATCACTGGAGTTGACATAGTAATAAACCATCATCTGCAAGAAACTAGTTTCACAAAAGAATCCTACAAAAAGTACATCAAAGACTACATGAAATCGTAAGTTATTAATGTCTTTCAAATAACTGAAAGGTTTGAATATAAGTTAGTTATTCATTATTTCTTGTAGCCAGGACCTAATGGTTTAACTATTCTAAGTACCATTATGGTACAAGGATAGTCGCAAAATTTTTAGGTGAGCGTTGTGAAGAAAGGATTGGAATAGTTAGATTATAAAGATCTGTTGGCAGGAAACACTTGAATTTAGTGTCCTGGGAATGTCATTAGCACTATGGCTAATAAGCAAGCCTCTTTAGAATTTTTGGGATATGCACAAAACTACTCTGACTTAATGTAGACAATTTGGGGGAGCTTTGGGGGATTTTTTTTTAATGTAAAAAAAGACGTTACAATATGGACTTGACCATTGTGAATATTTTGGGTTTCTTTTTTCTTTTGGATATTTAATTGTAAGAAAACAATTTCAGTTATTCATTTTTCTTAAAATTCAGTATTTTAGAAAAACTGAATAGACTCTTTTGTTTTAGAATCAAAGGCAGACTTGAAGAACACAAGCCAGATAGAGTAAAACCTTTTATGACGGGAGCTGCAGAACAAATCAAACACATCCTTGCTAATTTTAAAAACTATCAGGTAAATATCTTGAAGTTGCAGATCAGATCAAAGGAATATAAACAATTTAACTGTCCTTCCCCAAATTGCTTAAAAATGTTTGGCCACTTGGGTATTTTGGAATCTATCTATAGTTTGCTAGCTTGTGGGATGTTTTATTTTAGCTTCGGGTACTTGGGATACTTTGGAGATTCAAATTATTAGGGTTGGTGTAATATCCCCAAGCTGTATTTCTGGAGCTCTAATCACAAATGACATTACACTGTTCTGGGGAAATCTGACTGTCTGGTCCAGAGTGCAGTGTAGTTTGCTTAAAAATAGGAGTGGTAAATTCTGTCAGAAGTGAAATAGCTAACTTTTGTCCCAAGGCCCTCTGCTTTCAGAGATCTATTTCTCCTTAAAGGCAGCTTTGCTTGGAATTCCAGTTGTGCTTTTGTTGTTGGTAATCCCCCTTCTATCCTATAGTCATTCCCCCTCTCTATTTTTGAATAGGAATGTACATCAATAGAATGGGGAGGCTACTTGGTATAGTACTTCAAAAGCCCTGAATTTAGAACTAGAAGACTTGTGATTGGGGAGGAAAGAGGATGTGGAGTCCCAGTGTCTTGTATCATCATGGTGATGAAAAATCAAATACTTGGTGACCATGTTGCTTTATCTTTCCTGCCCTCCTTCCCAAGTTCTTCATAGGCGAAAACATGAATCCAGATGGCATGGTGGCTCTCTTGGACTTCCGTGAGGATGGTGTGACTCCATATATGATTTTCTTTAAGGATGGTTTAGAAATGGAGAAATGTGTAAGTAAAAATAAAATACTTTGTTTCTGTAAAAGTAATTTAAAACACCCAATCTATTTGAAAGTAGATAATGAAGTATAGTTGAATGTTAGGTTTCTTTGTGACCTTAGATAGAGGAAGTATAAAAGCCACAAAAGTTTAATGTTCTTGCCATAAAACAGTCCAGGTCTAATGTTTGTCTTTTCTTTTAAAGTTTTTCTTAATTTTGTAATAAAGCTTAGTTTTAGATGCTGAAATTACATTCATAAGTCCATAGGTTTCAAATCATTCCAAAACTTTGGCTGATAGGAAATGTTTAGGTAGGTTTCCATGTATATGTCCTATTGGACATCTCTATATTTTCTATAGTTTCAAAATAGTTCCCATTTTGACTTTGATGTACTAGTTAAAAGCATTGAGAATAACTGTTTAAATTTGCAAGGCTACATTTCATTAGCAACAATCATAGCATAAGTTTTAGTCTAAGATTAGTGCTGGTGTTTAACTGAGAAAATGTTCATTGGCAAAAATCAGGTCACAGTTCCTTAAGGGTCTGCTATTGTGTAAGGCACCAGCAGATTTGCCATAGAGGGGACACAAGGAGGTCATAATCCATTTGTGGTGAATCATAGAACTCTGTGTTGGAAAGGTCACTTAGAGTAACCCTTTTGGTTTACAGAGGAGAGAACTGAGAATCTGAAGCTTTGACATGAACAATGTCCTGTATAGCAATGTGTTTGCATAAACATGAGAAGTTAATTAAAAGGTTACTATAGAAGAGACACCCTGTATTGGTAACAAGTGAAGTAGAAATGGATTCATCTTAGAGTGGTTGGGAAAGTCTCTTAATACAACAGGAGATGGACTGCAGGACTTTACTTTTTTTTTTTTAAATGTTCATTGTTTTCTCTCCCCATGCTGGGGAGGCAAACCCCAGCAATATTCACATAACAACTAGAAATGCATTACTTATATTCTTAAAGGATGGGTAGGTAGACTTGGGATAGATAGTTGCTGTCTCTCCAGTCTAAGTTAATGTTGTGAGAAAAAGTTGAGACAAGTGCTTTAGGACATGTTCAGAAAAGATAAGTAAAACAAATTTTATTAGCTTATGCCTCTGCATAAGGTTCAAAAATTCTGGCTAAAAAAGGTAAGTTTATTAAGAGCAGTGGGTATGAGGCCAAATAAAAGGTTAAAAATTCTGTTCATCAGGGGTTAGGTAAGCTTTGATAAATCATTGACCTGCATCCACTGATAGACCTTGAACAAGTTACTGTTGTTCACCGGTTTGCACTAGGGTGCCAAAGAGAAGTCCTCGCTCTTTCTGTCTGTCTTTGTGGCAGCCAGGATTGAATAGAGGAATACATTTACATAGAAGAAGTAGCTTCTGTTCAATATTGGGGGAAAGCCTTTTAACCTGTCTCCTTTTACTGCAGTAACAAATTCAGCTGATTACTTTGAATCACCTGTCATCATAACTGGCTGCTGCTTTTTGTCGTCTACACAACACCAGGACTTGGACAAACTTGGACTGATGTCATCTTGAGCTTTATTCATTTATTTTTGACCTTGATTTATTTGGAGTGGAGGCATTGTTTTTAAAAACATGTCATGTAGGTTGTCTAAAATAAAACGCATTTAAACCCATTTGAGAGAATTCTAATGTTTTTTAAGCTCAAATTACAGTAACTTGCTACAAGTTGTACCTCAAGGATCGTTTTAGAGATCACTGCCTGGTCTTAGGTTACTTTTCAGCGTAAGACTCTTCAGATAGACTTTTCTACAGTTGACTGCTTGTGAAAAAGGGAAGAGATGCCCACAGATGTGCCAACAATACGAAGTAGACCTTTCTACATTTTCGTTTCATCTACAAGCTGAAGTAGAGTTAACTCTGGAAGAGATTACATCCAAACTGAATAAAATGAAACTGTTAAAAACTGTTGGAAGCTGAGTATTGACTGAGCTTATTTATCAACCAGCTCGAAATCCAGGTTGTTTACTTTGAGTTAGCAGGGAGATCAGACTCCTGAGATTTAGGGGATTGTAGAAAAGGATGCAGATCATGTAAAGGGCAGCTGGTGAGGGATTGTAAATATTGAATATACGTATTTTATACTTAATTTCTTTTTAAAATGAACTTTTAATGAGGGGTGGCTTAATTTATGGAAAATAGGTTGAATGAAAGGGGGGGTATGGGCAAGATCACTACCTGTGAGTAGATTGTTAAAATAGACTTTTTAATAGTAAAAAGTGGAAGAGGGGTATTTCTTTATGCATGGTAATCCTTAAGACATAGGGGAGAGAGACCTAAGGTAGAGAAAGCAATTGGGAGATCTCAAGATTAAAAAATTATCTTTTTTTCTTTTAGATAAATGGAGGAGGGGAAGGAAGATTGACAAGCCATGACTAGCTATCACAGGGGTTCAGTTAACCTGTTTGGGAAAAAAGAAAAAAAAAGCTAGAAGGGCATGGATGTCTGTTCTGTGGATGTCATGGATGAATAGATCATTTATGCATCTCTTTGACAGACCTGGAGCAGTTATGTCTGCTTTTAAGGTTTCCACTAAGATGCAAGAAAAAATTTCCTCTCGCTTTCTCTCTGCCTGATTGTGGCAGTCTAGATTGAATAGAGGAATACAAGAAGTGGCAGACTGGGCCATTGCCTCATCTTCACGTGAATATTTGAGAGTCCTTTTAAAATTTTTATTTTTGGTAGGCATTTTGGAATGGAAGTATGACAAGCAAAGTATATCCCAGCCCTGCCAGTTTGCTAGACCTTTTGACTTAGACAAGTTCTATAAATTTAGTTTGGGATGGGTGATTTAGAACTTTAAATATATAGCTCAGATTCTGAAATAGGAATTGGTGCAGGATGTGACCATTTTGATGAAGATTAGGGCCAGAAGTATGACCGAGGTCTAAATTGATTTCAAAGTCTAGCAGTGTTAGCTTGCAGTTATAAGTCTCCTACCTAATGACAGTGATCAGTGGTATCTGGAAGTCCCAGATTGATTTGAAAAAAAAAGCTCCAGTGTTGAATATTATAAATAAAGCTGAGTTTTTATGTCTGACATTATGGTCTGTCTTTATTCCTTAATGTTACTTGTTATCTTGTTTGGGGAGCGACTAAAGCTGTGATGGCATGGAAGGATTACCTAGTCCATAATGATTGACTTGATTTATATATAGAATACATATTATAATCTGTAAGTTTCCCCCTTCATTTTATAAGTTATTAAAGCTGCCTTGGGCCAGTTTTGTCAGCTTATGTCAGTTGCAGCCAATCATTGGAGGGTGTACAAGGAAGGACAAAAGAATGAGGGAAAAATGGTTCAGCTACCAGCAATCTTGACTGATATTTGGGAGGGCTGAATAATAATCAGAGTACAAAGAGAAAGTATTGGCCAGATGTGTGACATAAATGCCATTAATAGACAATTTTGTGATTAGAAAAATACAAGATGTAAAATCACCTTAAACGTGGGGATTGTCTGGGTAAAAGGATATTACTTGTATCTTACAAATGGAAGTATAATGGTGGATTGTAAAGAGCACTGCCTTAGGGAACCATTGGGTTCCAGGCTTTCATCTGTCACACATTTTGGACGAGTCCCTTGAATCTGTGCCTGTTTTCCTCAATTGTACTTTAAAGTTATCTTGGAGTGTCAAGATGGTTTCATCTATAGAAAAATCTAGCACATAATTACGCCTAATTCAAAGAACATGAAGTGCAATCCCTTGATCCTATAGGTGTATGAGGCTGGGCATAGGAAGAAGAAATGAGTATTTGTGGCACAAAGAAGCTTGTATCTAGTGGGTAAAAAGTAGTTGGCATTCATGGTGCTTTTGATAAGTTACCTGCTTTAACCTTTAGCATAACCTTGTAGATAAAATATCCTTTTACAGATGAGGAAGGTGGCACAGACATTTAGTGCCTTGCCCCTTGGTCAAAGTGTCCGGGTCCAACTTAGGTGTCTGGAGTGGCCTTGTTTCTGTTAGTCCAAGTAGGGGCTGTGTGACCAGGTTGGGTTGTCCTTGATGGGAACCACTCACTGTTGGTACTCAGAGTAGGACAGGGAGGAGATGAAGTCAGAAGTGTAATTCCAATCCCTTCCTGGTGCACGGAACTTAAAAGCAGAGAAAATTACTCCCAATGTTACTTAACAGTTAAAACCCACACAAGACAAACCACTGATACAGTATTCAATGAAACAGGATTTTTAATAAAGTGCTTATTGTATGTTTTCATATTGTTGATAACCTTGACTCATCTAAAATTCTTACTCTAACCCTTTAAAAATTAGTATTTTTTTGGTCTCCTTCATTTCCCAAAATAAGCCTTCCCCACCATCTCTTTTAATAATAAAAAAGGGGGAGGAGGGGGAGAAATTCTGCAAAACTAAAAGAATTGACACGTATGCAGTCCAATTGCTTGTAAATTTTCTTTCCATACTGGCTTTTATAAAATGTATGTCATTTTTTTAATAAAAATTTAATAACCAGCAATAGTTCCAGGAAAAGACATTGGCTGAATCATCTATAAACTAATTTATGAACATGGGAATTAGTCTTCCTTTTTGTAATAGTTCCTTTATCTCCATCCAGCTTTCAGAATCTTCCTAAGGTTCCCTACTAAAAAAAAATGTTTAAATGAATTCCCATTCTGTCCAGGACAAAGTGCAAACTTGGCCTAGTATTTAAGACCCTATGTAGTGTGATGCCACCTTACCTTTCCTATTTCCTCCAAGCATTCTATTTTCTTGCTAGATAACTACTAGCCATACCTTGAATTGGGAATTCCCTGTCTTTCTGGCTCTGTGCATGTGTGCAAGCTGTCCCCAGGCACTTCCTCGCAGAAACTTTGGCTTCAAGGCTCAACTCAGATACATACCTGGAACCCTTGATCACCCTCCTCCACCGCCCCCAACTCTAAATTTTTGGTGCTATCTCCAATTTCTTTGTACTATAATGGTGACATCCACACTCTCACCCCTTTCCCTCCATCGTTAGAATAAGGTCTTAGAGAAGAGGGTTTCTTTCATTTTTATTTCCGCACCCTCTCAGTGCCAATTGCAATGCCTTGCTCCTACGCAGTAGTTGCTTAATGAATGTTGGTTGAATTCAATCATACTTAGCCATACAACATTAATAGAACACGGCAGGAATTCCAACTAGGGCTGGTCTCAGAGTCAAAACCACTTGGGCTTAAGTCCAACTTCTAACACATACTGGGCCCCCCAGGCAACTCTAAAATCATAAGTTGATGAGCACATACTGAAGCAACCCTTCACCAGGATTGTCCTGTACTGATGAAAGAAACCCCAGGTCTGATTAAAAAATAATAAACCAAATTAGCTGATGTGAAGCTACATGCTAATGCTATGGATAGGATTCCTGGTATTTAAATTTAAACAGTTTTTTTAATCTAGGGTTTCTAAAAATTCTAAATATAGTAATCTCTAAATTTTCCTCAGGCTATTTACCAGTGTCAGAATGATATTACTGAGAAGCAGCAAGGCAGGGTTAGATTTGGAGTCATGAAGACCTGGGTTCAAATCCTATCTTTCATACTTTTTGTGACTATGGGCAAGGTACTCAACCATTCTCAGCCTCTGTTTCTTCAGGAAAGGGGATGATTAGTGCATCAGGGGTTTTGTGAGGATCAAATGAGAATATATAAAATGCTAGTTCTGAAAGTGTTAGTTATAATCTTTGGCACATCACTTTTTTTTTCTTAAAAAGAAAAAAAGGACTAAAGGGTGACCACCTTTTTTTTTTCTTACAAAAAGCAACATAAAGTAGTGATCAGAAAAAAAGGGGCCACAGAACCAGGAAGACTCTTCATTTTGGGGTACGCAATTGGGGTTAAGTGACTTGCCCAGGGTCACACAGCTAGTAAGTACCAAGTGTCTGAGGCCAAATTTGAACTCAGGTCTTCCTGACTCCAGGGCTGGTGTGCTATTTACTGCACCACCTAGCTGTCCCCCAGGCTCTCTGTCAATAAGGAAAGATTCCTCTAGTGGAGGGGAGAAGGGATACATGGCAAGTCTAAACAATGTAAAAATCAGAGATATACAAAAATCTATTAAAAACAACAACAACAACAACAACAACAACAAAGGAAGACCTGAGTTCCAATAGAGCACCCGTCCTGAAGTCAGGAGGACCTGAGTTCAAATCCAGCCTCAGACCAAAACACTTGACACTTACTAGCTGTGTGACTCTGGGCAAGTCACCTAACTCCAACTGCCAAAGAGAGAGAGAGAGAGAGAGAGAGAGAGAGAGAGAGAGAGAGAGAGAGAGAGAGAGAAGAGACACCTGAGTTCTAATTCTGCCACAGACATTTGCTAGGTAATCCTAGGTAAATAATAGCCTTTCAGCCTCAGTTTCTTCTATAAAATGGGGATAATAATAGTACCTATGTCATAGAATTGTTGTGAGGATCCAATGAGATTTCACATATATATATGCATATATGTGTATGCACACACATACACACACACATACATATAGTGCTTTGCTAATATTAAAGCACTTTGTCCAATTATTATTATTCCCACTACACTATATGAAGATTTTTATGTTCTCTAGCTCTTCTCTGGAGCAGGGTGGGGATTGGATCTGGGAGCGAGGTACAGCAGTATTTCCCAAACTAATTTGTGTAAAGAGCCCTTATGGGCTTGAACTATATTAGCAGAACCTGTAAATGTTAATTTGAGAGTATGGAATGTTCCTGAGATATTAAGTGTGGTCAGGGAAGTTTTTAGAGGAAAATAGAGCTTATTAAACCCACTTTCATCATGAAAGATTTGCCACACATATTAAGTTTTTTGGATAGATGCATAATTTTATATTGATTATTTTAGAAGTAAAAAATTTGCTATCTGAAATTTTCTTATGGAATTCCCATTCAGATTGTGTAGAATTCCAAGGTTCTGTGGAAGACAGTTTGAGAAATGTTAGGATACAGGGACATAGTCTGAAAAGTGATGGGCATAAAAGGGAAAGACAGGAAAGAGCTTAGGAAATCTTATCAAATTTGCCCCATGATTACAAATCATGGGTTAAGGTGTCTGCTTTACTAGATCACTTTTTCAAAAAAAATAAATTTTATTGACATCTTTTGCTTTCATATCATCTCAATTTCCCCCTGCCCCCTCCCAGAGAACATTCCTTATAACAAAGAATTTTTTTCTTAAGAAAAAGTGGAAGAGAAGAATAATCAACAAAGATATTCAGTACAGTGGAAAAATTTGACAATACATACAATGTTCCACACCCACAGACCCTTCAACCTCAGTTAGAGGAGTGAAGGAAGGTGTTTTCTCAAATCTCTTCTTAGGGGCCAAGTTTGTAATGTTTTTCGTTGTTGCAATGTTTTTTGTTGCAATGCAAATTTTGCAACATTCATTTTCGATGGTTTTATGGAGGTTCTTCCTATTCTTGTTGCAATCATTGTGTACAATGCTTTCTCGGCATCCATTCAAGTCTTTCTATACTTCTCTGTATTCATTGCATGCTATTTATTTCATCACATTCATGTGCCACATTTTGTTCCCCAAAAGGCGGGTGCTAGATGACACCCAAGAGATATCTTGAACACACAGCGTAGACCAATGGTGATGGGTGCCATCACTAACACAACAAAAGACTCTCACTGTATTCGCAAGGAGTATGGCTTCAGGTTGCAAGCTGGCACCTGGCATGACTGCAGTCTATTAGGGATCCAGGAAACTTGCCTTTGGTGGGAGTAGGAGAGAAGAGATCTATTTGTGGATATTCTGCTTTCTCCTGTTCACCCCAATCTTCTTTTTTCTTCCTTTCCTCTTGTTTTGCCTCCTTCCTTTCAAAGTTTTAGCTGTTAAAGCCTAGAGAAATGCTATCTGTATGGAGCAGAGAGGAGTTAATAATATGGGTAGGTTTAAGTTGGAGGCGTGGTATTTCCACTTTAGTTTAGCATAGTGGAAAGAGCATTGGATTCAAGTCCTGACTGCTAATTACCAACTGGATGATCTTGCACTTCCCGTGTTGGTGTTTTCTGTTAAACAGGGTATTATGTGCCTCAGGGGTGTTGTGAGGAAAGCACATAAAAACCCCTCCAAACCTTTAAATTAGCACTATGTGAGCTTGTGCCATCGCTATCCTGGAACCTCAGCTACAAACATGTCAAAAACCTTTGCTTTATATTTCAGTGCATGTCAGCGCATCAATGTGAACATGTGCTCCATCAGTCAGATTGCAACCCATTTGTGCCTTCTTATCCTGTGTAATGGGGTGTAGGATGTGCTCAGTGGGTACTGGTACCTCTGAGGTGAGGGCTGCTGAGCCCTTTTCAGGGCTACTTTCCACCTTTGCTTTCTTTCTTTCTTTTTTTTTTTTGCTTTTAGGCAATTGGGATTAAGTGACTTGCCCAGGGTCACACAGCTTGTACATGTCAAGTGTTTGGTCTGAGGCTGGATTTGAACTCAGGTCCTCCTGACTTCAGGGCCGGTGCTCTATCCACTGCGCCACCTAGCTGCCCCCCACCTTTGCTTTCTATCTGATTCTGTGGCTCCAAGAAGCTGTAGGATGCACGGTGGTCACACCCCAGTACACTGTTCTGGTAGACAGGCTAAACCAGGTTGAGGGTAACTGAGGGATCGCAAACCCTTTGGTGAGTTAGGTGTCTACTCCAAGCATGGGAAGACTTCCTGGTGGAATGGGTGGATGAGAACAATTTGTGCCAGTGGCCATGAAGGATGTTGAAGTAGGCACTGTGGAGTGCTTAGATCTTGGTCAGGCATGGAAGATGCCAAGGTCAGGCACTGCATCCCAAGCCATCACCAGTCATCTTGACTCTGTTCTGTCACAGACTGTGAAGACTCTGAAAGAGAGAGTAAGGTCGAGTTCATGCAACTCTACCTCTCTTAAATCCAATTTATGCATGAATCAAAAGATGTCACCCACTCTGTCTGAAGAACTCTGGAACTGATTGTGTGGCCTGGGAGACACTGGCAGAGGACCACCCAGCATGGCATACCCTCATCAAAGAAGAGCTGTGCTTAATGAGCAAAGCAGAGTTGCAGCAGCTCAAAAGAAATGTGAGATGCACAAAGCCACCCCAAACGTTCACATGGACTATTTGTGCCTGACTTGGGATAGAGCTCTTTGAGCTCCTATTTGTCCAATCAGCTACAGCTGGACACGCTGCTGTTCTGGTCCTCTTTGAGAATGAAGGACAACAGCCAACCAGCCAACCAACAACCAGCCTATCCTGTATCATTCTTATCCATAGTCTCCTGCGTCCTTTGTTCTCAAAGAGAACCAAGAAAAATGGTTTTCATAGGATTCTCTCGCAGACCCTCTGCAAGACCCAACGTACTCTAGAGACTTTCCTCGGGTCGCAGATTATTGACCTAGGCTCCTTAGATTTCAGAGAGTCTGTGAACACTCATGGGAAAAATTGTCTTCCTTTGTAATCCTATGTATTTTATACATTTAAAAACCTTCTTCTATATTGCTTGTTTTTTCAAGGGGTGGGGGAGGGGCAGGAGGGAGAGAATCTAGAATTCAAAATTTGTGAAGATGAATGTTAATTTTTTTTACATGCGATTGGGTAATATTTAGCAAAATAAATTTAAAAAATTTAAAAACGTATTCTGAGAAGAGGCCCATAGGCTTCACCAGTCCTATTGCCAAAGGGGTCCATGATATAAGAAACCCTGCTCCAGCCTAGGTTTTTTTCCCCATCTTATGGATAGCAGAGTAGCACTCACGCTTTCAGTCAGATCTTCCTTGATTTTTGCCCCATGACCATCTCACTTCCTTTTTTTTTATCCTAAATTTCTTTGATGATAGTCTTTTTTTTTTTAAGGCAGTTGGGGTTAAGTGACTTGCCCAGGGTCACACAACTAGTAAGTGTCAAGTGTTTGGTCTGAGGCCACATTTGAACTCAGGTCCTCCTGATGTCAGGGCTGGTACTCTATCCACTGTGCCACCTAGCTGCCCCGACAATATCCTTTCTTATGTCAGTTCTTGCATCTAGGTCATCTTTGGAAAATGCTGCATCCTACTTATATCCTTATGTCTCTCCATGGCCACTCATTAATGGAGTCTAAATGTTAAAGGGTCTTGCTAGTGGTAATGCCCATTCCTAATCCCAAGGAAGGAAAGGATTGCAGAAGGCTCATATACTGCCTTGATACGGAAATTACTGAACGCCTAAGTCTTAGCAGGCAGGCAGCTCAGCACTTCAGCCCTCCAACCTATATGAGGGCATAGAGTTGAATGTTCTGGCATTGCCTTGGTATGCCCTAACATATTACACAGTTTCTTCAATCCATACATCCCATACATCTTTTATACATACATGTGTATGTATATGTGAGTATACACATATACATGTGTGCATACATGTAATGTGTTTCTATATATACATACACATGCATTTTATATACACGTATGTCTTTTATTTCTTAAATCCATATATCTTAACCAACTGATGTTTTTTTAAAAAACATTTTTATTTATTTTAGTCAGAACTTAAGAAACAAAACAAGCATTTCCATAACATAGAATAGAAAAAGAGATGAAATTGCAAAATCTATTATGTACAACTTGCTATTCCTTTTAAATATATAATAAAGTTATTGTGAAACTTTTTTCCTTTTTTCTTCCCTCCCTCCATCCTAGTGATGCTTACCATTAGACACAAACATGTACGTGTGTGTGTGTCTATGTATGTGTAAAACCATTCTATACAAATTTCTAGTTATCAGTTCTTTCTCTGGATGCAGATAGTGTCTTCCTTCCTTCATATGTCCTCCATATCTACAATATCAAAATGACTTCATATTCTGCAGCAGATAGAGGAATTTGATGGCATCTCAAGGGAATGTTATAGTAAATATTATAAAAAAGAAATTAGGTCACTAGAGAAACTTTGACCTGAAGAGGAAAATTAGATGGGAATAAAAAAGGATCATTTTTTTGTCCTGCTGCTCCTGTCCTTGTCACTTGAACATGTTAACATGGTCTCACTTTGTAAATCCAGTAAGTTTCTGAAAATGATTTGTGATTTATAGTTTCCTATCCTCATTTCTTTGGAACTTATCTGATTCTAGATCTACTCAAAAGGTCAAAAGAAAACTTTTTTTCAACAATGAACATTTGGGAAAGAGAAAGTTACCTCTTTCAGGTCCTTGAGGTGGAAATATAGAGGTGATTTAGCCAAGAACAGCCAAGAACAATCATGGAGGCCAGGATATTCACCATCCTGCTGGTTTGAAGTGGGGGATCATCTGACCACAGGTCTAGAGTGGATAGGGGAAGGGCGCTGAGAGCATCCACCATGATGAAATGGTTGGGAAGAGACAATATGGTTCCTTAAGAGTAGTTGGTCTGAAATTAAAACAGTGAAGAGGCTGGAGAGAGACACTCACAGGGCTGAGCTTTCTGTGTGCAAACTGCCCAATTCAACAACAGTGTTTCTGGTTTTTGAATTAGTTTTTCTGGAATCTAGGGAATTTATATTTTTCCTTTCTACCATCCGATGATTAGTCAGAGAGTCAGATTTGAGAAAACACCTCCCTTCACTCCTTTTGTGGAGATGGAAAGGTCCATGGGTGTGGAACATTGCATATATTGTCAAGTTTTTTCAATATACTGATTGTCTTTGTTGATTTTCTCTTATTCTTAAGAAAAAATTCTTCGTTATAAGGGATGGTTCTCTGGGAGGGAGTAGGGGGAAATACAGGGGGAAATTGAGATGATATGAAAGCAAAGGTCCCTCTGAGCCTCTGTTTCTTCATCTGTAAAATGAAATGTTTAGGCTCAATGGTCTATCTCATAATTCCACAGCCACACCTGAAATTCAGGCCTTCCCAAAGGGAAGGAGCTAGGTTCTATTGGTCACACAATTAGATAATAGTTCAGATTCTGTTCTACCTCCATGTATTTATTTGATTTTTACAAAAGGTTTAGAATACAATTATGTCCTTCCTTTCCTCTTTCTTTGTTGTTCTGCCTGTTCTAGCTCCTGTTTCTTCTTCTGCTCACTTCATTTCAATGGATTCTTGGATCCCTGACTCTCTCCTTCTGGTGCTTTTGCCAGACTGAAGAAGCTGCTTTCCCTGATTGGAGGAGAATGCAGAGGCTAGGTAACTTCACAGAAAGCACATATCTCTTTAGAGGCAGTTAGGTGGTGCAGGGGGATAGAGTGCTAGACCTGGAGTGTAGAAGACCTGGGTTCAAATTCCACTCCAGGCAATAGCTGTAAGGCCCTGATCAAATCATTTAAGTTCTGTTTGCTTCCGTTAGCTCGACTGTAAAACAGGGTAATAACAGCATCTATTTTCAGTGTTGCTATGAAGATCAAATGAAATAATATTTGTAAAGTGCTTAGCAAAGTTCCTGGTGACTAGTATGTGCTGTATAATTACTTGTTTTCTTCTTCTAAATGGCCATCACACCTTCCCCAATAAAACCCAACAACTTCAGCATGGGAACATTTGCAGGGTGGGCAGGAAAGAAGAGGGAGATTGTTCTGAAAAGCAGAGTAGAAAGAAAGCATGATAGAAGATATGATACTGCTGGTCCAGCCTTGAGCTGCCACATATACTGGTTGAGTCTGGCTGGGACATGCCCTTTGAAACCTGGAGAAAAGGAGGGAGCTATTGTCATCTAGATTTAGCTGAGTGGCCACTTTGTACTAAAGATGTCAATTTACATGTGAAGATATCTGGAAGGCTAATAAATGACTCCAGAGAATATGACTAAATCTGCACTTGCCATTGCATGGATGAGTAAGAATATGTCAGTTTAATGGTATATAGGTAAAAGTGAGCAGTCTGAGGAGAATGTTCTCCAGAGCTTCCTGGGTTATGGGAAAATATTTTGGACAATGAGTCACCTATTGAAAACTTGATTTCCCAGTTATCCCTATAAATTAGATTAGGAATTCTTCCTTCTTTTTTTTTTTTTTGGCTAGGCAATGGGATTAAGTGACTTGTCCAGGATCACACATCTAGTAAGTGTTATGTGTCTGAGGCTGGATTTGAACTCAGGTCTTCCTGAATCCAGGGCCGGTGCTCTATCCACTGTGCCACCTAGCTGCCCTAGATTAGGAATTCTTAACTTTATTTATGTCACAGATCCCCTAGGCAGTCTAGTGAAGCCTATGGAATCCTCTGAATGATATTTTTAGAAGTGTGATTATTATACATAATATATAAATAATATATCATTAAACATGTTGCATTATATATTATATTATGTTGTATTGTTGTATTATATCATATGTTCTATATTATATATCATATATTATGTATCTATCATATATTATATATTATATATACTATGTATTACATATACATAATATATAAATAACATATCATTAAACATGTTGTATCATATATTATATTATGTAGTTATATTATATCCTACCCTATTATATCATATTATACTATATCATATCACATTATATTGTATTATATCATATCATATATATTATGCCAATATTTTATAACTATGAGGGAAGCAATTCCTTTGAATAAAATTATCAAAATATTAAAAAAAAACAAGTTCATGGGCTGCAGATGAAGAAAACTTGAATTTGATTGCTTGCCATCTCAAGGAAGGGGAGGGGAGGGAGAAAATTTGGAATTTAAATTTTTAAAAAATGAATGTTAAAAATTATTACATGTAACTGGAAAAAATTAAATACAAAAATGTTCTCTGGAGAAAAAAAATACCTGAATTTGAGAGACTTGATTACAGAAAAAATGGCAACAGTGAATAACAATTAAGAGCTTATCCATAATTCACCACATACCTGGAGGCAGCATGGTATGGGAGAATGTGATACGGATTTGGAGTCAGAGGACCTAGGTTCAAATCTTGACTTTGCCACCTTTTGCTGGTGTGACCTTAGATGACTCATCTAGCCTCTACAGTCTTCAGTTTCCTCACTTTTAAACATAAGGGGGATCAGACAGATGCTCTAAGGGCCCTTCTATCCCTAAGTCCTTTGATGCCTAATGGACTCCCTGCTTCCAAGAGGCTGCTGGCTTCCCTTCTGCTTCTCTTCTCCATCACTAGGCACCTTACATTTGTGTTCCAATTCTTCATTGACTTCAGCACTCCAACACAGCAGGCTGTGCATTGTTGTAGAAGGGAATAAGACACAGTGGGGTGTGTATTATTGCATAATGACATGGTACACTGTTAGGCATAAAGCCCAAATGCTGTCACACGCTCCATCTCAGCATTATTACACACGACATGTTCCTGCAGCGTCTTGCAACATTAATCTTTTCCTTTCTCAGTTTTCTTTAAAACATTTCCATATATATATATATATAAAACTTCTTAAAAAATCAGAAATTAGCTATCCTTTCATGAAGAAAAACAAGTTATGGCAGGAGGTTAGTATAATAAGGAAAAAGATTCAAATCCCTCCCCCATCCCATTATTTTATCCTTCGCTTATTTAATAACAGCCTATACTTTAATCTGAATATAGCACGGGCTCCCGAGTGCCCTGCAGGAGACTGAAACCAATAGGGCTGCCATTAAATTGTCATTTAAATTCCCACAGATCCTTGGCTGCTTCTGCTGCTTGGCCAAGCTACAAGTTTCTGAAGAGTCAACTTTTAATTACATCCCCATCCCAAAATCTAAAGTGATCTATAAGGGACACTTGGAAGGTGATATTCCAACCACACTCAGCAGCGGGCAGAACTTAAGCAGAATTTAATTCTGAGTCAGTTGAAGATACCTTAAAACAAGGCTTGTGGAAAGCTCTTGGGGAGGAACAAAAGCCTTTAAAAAAGGGTTGGAAAGAAGGGTCAAAGGAGGTGTGGCCAAACTTTTGTGAAAACTTTTGTTCTCAGCTGCCCTTAGAAGCAGAGAAATGTTGGTAGGGCTTGGTTAGGACTTAGATGAAAGATCAGCAGCTGACCTTGGAGAAGTTACTTGACCTTTTTGTTCTTTGGTTCTTCATCTATATGTAAGAAGGCTGGACTAGATATCTTGCAGTTCCCTGCCAGTTCTAAATCTATGATTTTATGTATTTTGGAGAAGAGAAAACTTACAGTCATTCTGATAACTGCTCTTGGGTCCAAGGAATGTGAAGGAAGACCAGATAACCTGCACGGGGGATACCCAGAAGATCTGTCCCATGCTCCAAAATCTCTCTCATAGGCTGATGCGATGCCTGAAATGTCACCATTAGAGAAGCAAGGTTGAAGACCTTGCAGGGATTATATAACTTAAGACCTCTACTTATTCCTTTTGGAATTAAAAAAGGGCAAAACTTTTGTATTTGCCTGGACAAAAATCAAGTACTGCAGAAAAATTTTAGGAACACTATTTAAAAATGTTTTAAAAATTATTTTTCAACATTCACTTTTATAAGATTTTGAGTTGCAAATTCTCTCCCCCTGCTTTCCCTTCCCCTTCCCAAGACAGCATGCAATCTGATATAAGCCATATAATATGTGCAATCATATTAAACATTTCCACATTAGTCATGTCGTAAAGAAGAATTAGAACCAAAGGGGAAAAAAATATGAGAAAGGAAAAAAAAAGAGAGAAAATAGTGTGCATTGTTTTGCATCCAGATTCCATAGTTCTTTCTCTGGATGCAGATAGCATTTTCCATCACAAGCCCTTTGGAATTGCCTTAGATCATTGCATTACTGAGAAGAGCTAAGTCTGTCAAAGTTGGTCATAAGATGATGTTGCTGGGTACAGTGCTCTCCTGGTAGGAACGCTACATTTTAGCTTTAAGAATGTAAATTCAAATTTGTGTTGGCAAACTGGTTTTTAAGAATTCACCGTATTTTTGCATGGTTTTCCATTTCAACCAGCCTGCAGGTCACCTAGATGACTTCTGCAGGTAACAGCTTGATTCAGAAAGCTATGTAAGCTTGGAAGTAGGGTTCACTTCCACTTACCTGGAATGACTCGAAAAATTCCTGCTGTGAGCCAAGGGGGTGGAGGGGATGACCTTTGAAAAGTTCCCAGCACAAGCATATGATGATCAACAATTAGGGTGGTAGGATCGTAGGGCGGGAAGGAATTACCTAATCCAAAACCCGAACCCTTCATTTTGCAGATGAGATCATTGAGGCCCAGAGAAGTTACCTGACTTATTTAAGATCACCCAAAAGGTGTGAACCAGAAAGCAGCTCATGTTGATGCACTTTCTTTTCAGTATCTGTCTATTAGACATTTCAAAATAGACATGTCATAGCTGTCTCAAACTCAGTATGTCCAAAACTTAACTCATTATCTTTTCCCTAAAACCTGTCCCACTTCCAAGCTCTCCTATTTTAGTTGAAAACACTCCCAGCCTTCTAGTTACCTAGGGTCATAACCTCAGTGTCATCCTTGACTCCTTACTCTCACTCTACATATTCAATCTTATCATTTTTATCTTGGCAACATCTCTTGTGATTTCACAACATCTTTTGCAACCCTACCCTTCTCTTTACTAATAGACCTATCCCCTCCCCTGTTCTATGCATTACTCTCGTCTTCCCTCAACTATTGTAATATCCTCCAATTTGGTGTCACTGCTGTCCCATTCTAGTTCATCCCCCACTTACTTCCAAAGTAATTTTCCTAAATCATAGGCCTAACTGCATCTCCCCTCTCTTCATTAAACTTTAGTCATTCCTTACTAACTCTAGGATCAAATGTAGCCTCTTCTGTTTAGAATTTATTTATTTATTTATTCGCTTTTTTTGGTGAGGCAATCAGGGTTAAGTGACTTGCCCAGGGTCACACAGCTAGTAAGTGTCAAGTGTCTGAGGCTAGATTTGAACTCAGGTTCTCCTGACTCCAAGGCTGGAGCTCTATCCACTGTGCCACCTAGCTGCCCCCTCTGTTTAGAATTTAAAGCTCTTCACAAGCTAGCCCCATCCCATCTTTCCAGCCTCCTTATCTGCCTCCATGGTCCCGCCATACTAGTCACCTCTACCTCCTTTCTGCCTCTTGGAATCCCTGGTTTCCTTCAAGAATCAGTTCAAGTGACTCCTTTTGCAAGAAGTTCTTCCTACTCCTCCCAAACTGCTAGTGCTTTCCTGCAAAGTTTACCTTGTATTTACTTGGCATGTGTTTTAAATATATGTCTATGTACATGGATGTGTCATCGCCCCAGTTAGAATATAAACTCCTTGCTTTTTTAAAATCTTTGCATATCAAGTGTGGGGTGTATGGGGTGTTCAGAGAGGACTAGCACCGCTGGTGCAAGGGCTTGCTGAGCCCTTTCCATCCACCTTTGGTGTCTACCTATTACCCAGCTCCCCCTGGTGGCTCCAAAAAGCTGTAGCACACACAGTAGTCACACCCTAGTAAACTGTCTCAGCAGTTGGGCTAAACCAGGTTGAGGGCAACCAACAGGCCTCAGGCCTGTTGGAGAATTAGGGGGATGTCTACCCCGGGCATATGAAGACTCCCCAGCAGAAAGGGTGGATGAGAACAATTTGTTCCAGTGACCATGAGGCTGAAGTAGGCATTGTGGAGAGCTTAGAGCTTGGTCGGACATTGAAGATGCCAAGGTCATCCACGGCATCCTAGGAAATTGCTAGTTGTCTTGACTTTCATCCTGTCACTGGACTTCAATGACTCAGAAGGGAGAGGCTGACAACTCTGTGCAACTCTGTTTTATTTAAACCCAATTGATGCTAAAGTCAAGATATCACCCATCATGCACTGTTTCATCCCAACATCATCGTATCATTGGTCCTCTTTGAAAATGAAGGACAAATAACAACCTGGCATATGATAAGCACTTACTAAATATTCATTTAATGATTAATTGTTAGATTCTGTCAAATTTAGATCTGACTAAAAAAATAAATGAGGGGGAGGGAGGTGAGTGTCATACTCAAAAATGTAATCCTAATTCTCTTGTTTTACCTGAACAATTAATGTAACAATATTAATTAAAAATGGATAATTAATACAATAATTTCATTAAATCAAGCAAACCAGGACAAACTGATTTCTCCAAGCAATATCTGACTCTAGTTGGATGCTACATGTAGTTTGTTGTGGCTGGCTTTAATTACAATACATTATAAACCAAATAGAATCTGGAGACAGAGTACAATCAGCTTGCCTAATTCCACCATTCTAGGAATCTCTCTTTTGCCACCCTTAGTCCAATTATGACATCAGCAAAGAGATGTGATGCTCACATTGAGGAACTAACCACCAATAAGCCCCTCACTAGACATGTGAAGAAAGGATTTCCTAAGGTCCTTCCTCATTTTGGTTTCCTACCAGGGTTCCCCAAGTTTGTCATGTAAGGCTTAGGAAATAAACAAGGACAGTGCTTTAGGGCTATACTTCCTCCAACCAAAAAATCTGTTATTGGATATGCTTTATAGGAAGTGAGAGTGCTAAACAAAACCAATGCAATTAGAAGGAAAGCAGAAAGTTGGGAAACAATTTTTACAGCAAGTGTCTCTGATATAGGCTTCATTTCTCAAATATATAGAGAACTGAGTAAGCTAATAAGAATTTAAGTCATTCTCCAACTGATAAATGGTCAAAGGATATGAATAGGCAGTTTTTTAAGAAATTAAAACTATCTATAGTCATATGAAAAAATGCTCTAGTCAATCATATTGGCTAATATGGCAGAAAAGGAATATGCTAAATATTAGAAGAGATGTGGGGAAATTGGGGCACTAATGCACTGTTGGTGGAGTTGTGAACTGAAACAGCCATTCTAGAGAGAGATTTGGATCTATGCCCAAAGGGCTATTAGTTTGTGTTCGTTCACCCTTTGATCCAGCAATACCATTACTAGGTCTGTATCCCAAAGAGATTAAAAGAAAAAAAGATAAAAGACCTATTTGTACAAAAATATTTTTGTGGTGGTAAACAATTGGAAATTGAGGGGGTGTCCAGCAATTGGGGGATGGTTGAACAAGTTGTGGTAAATGATTGTAATAAGATACTATTGTGCTATAAGAAATGATGAGCAGGATGTGCTCAGAAAAACCTGGAAAGACTTACATGAACTGATGCTGAGTAAAGTGAGCAGAAATAGGAGAACATTACACACAGTAACAGCAACATTATGTGATGATCAACTATGATAGACTTAGCTCTTCTTAGCAATACATTAATCCAAGACAATCCCAAAGGATTCATGATGAAAAATGCTATCCACTTCCAGAGAAAAAACTGATGGAGTCTGGATGCAGATCGAAGCATAGTATTTTTCACTTTATTTTTTGTGGGGTTTTTTTTTTTTGGTCTGCGTTTTCTTTTACAACATGATTAATAGGGAAATATGTTTTGCATGATTGTATACGTATAACCTATATCAAATTGCTTGTCTTCTCAATGATGGGGCAGGGGTGGGAGGAAGGGAGAAAATTTGAAACTCAAAATTTTGAAAAATGAATGCTAAAAATTTTTTTTACATGTAATTGGGGGAAATATTATTTAAAAAAGGAAGTGAGAGTGGTTCTTATCCATCCTAATCTAATTTACAATAAATAGGGCTTCTGGAGTGAAAGCATGCCCATGTATTTTTTGATTTGATCTGAAGATTCATAGGAAGCAAGAGTTAATACTCAAAGACCACAAGGGCCAGTGTGGCCTGTTTCATCTTCCCTGTTGGGCAATAGCATGTCCTAAAGGCAAAAGTCCATATTACAGAGAGACTACAGCCTCTTTTAGCTTAGGAGACTTAGGAGCCAGCTGCTGGATCTCCTACAAAGCATTTGTTGTGTGTGTGTCCTGGCTGGACCACACAGCTTGCTGTGTGTTAATGCTTTCCAGTCTCATGCAAATATAGGGAGTGCTCTCTTATTTTTATGCCTTTATTTTTACCCACTGTTCTTTCCTAATATTTAGCTCAAACTTACCCAACTCTAATGGCTCAAAAATGCCCATCATCATGATTAGGACTATACACAAGTGTTTATCAAGTTCAGAATTCCTGGGTTGTTCTTGGAGCTATTTACCAAGCCAAACTGTTGCTTATTTTAACTGGAGAGGAGATGGGAAAAGGGGAAGAGGGGAAGAAAGGGTAAAAGGAAGAGGAAATGGAGAAGGAAGGAGAATGGGGGAAAGGGAAGAGGAGTGGGGACAGAGAAGTATGCAAGGAAAAGGAAAGGGGAAGGGGGAGGAGAGGGGAGAGAAAGAAGTGAGGAAGAAAGAACGAACGGGGAGGGGAAAAGGAAAAAAGGAGAGGAAGAGAGGAGAAAGAGAAATAGAGAGCACAGGGGGAGGAGGAAAGAGGAAAGAGGGAGAAGGAGGAGAGGAAAGAGAAAGGAAGAGCAAGAAGAAGGAAGAAAGAAAGGAAGAGAGAGGGAAAGGGGAGATGGGGAACAGAATAGGTAAGGGGGTAGGAACAAGAAAAGGGAAAGGAAGGGAGAGAAGGGGAAGGTAGACAGGAAGAAAGGGAGGGTGGAAGGCAGGCGAAAGGGTGAGAAAAGAAGGGAGGAGGATGGGAAAAAGAGAGAAAGGGTAAAAAAGGATAAAAGAAGACAAGAGACCAAATTTCTCAAAGACAGTCTGGTTTTCAGGACAAACATTTTAGTCACCCTGACACCTGCCTCTCCCTGTGCTTTCACTGTCTGGGGGTGGCATCCCTGCTGTGCTATAGTGACTTTGAGAGGTATTAAAACTTCAATTTGCCCACAGTGTGGGGGTTTCTGGGAAAGATAGAAAGGTCAAGGAAAAATAACAATGAGAAGCATCTTTGGAGCATAGTAAAGTTTCCTTCAAAACTAGAGAAACAGTAGAGACACTTTGATATTCTGGTAGCTGGGAGCCCAGTCTTCGGTCGTTGCCTAGCAACATAAAGGCAAAGTGTTAATAAAGAACCATGAAGGCGAAAACTTACAATAAAAAGGCGGGCAGCGCTTCTAGACAGAGTGAGCAGATACCTCTATATCTCTGTTCATCAGTGCAGGGGGGCTCAGCGGAGAGGGGAGTATTTGGGGTTTCAAACACTTTGCAACCAACCCAGACTGTGCCCTGGGGAATGCAAATGGAGAAGCTGGTACATTAAGAAGATTTTGATTCTGTTATTAGTTCATTTGTTGGGCTGGGATAAAATAGTCAGCAGAACAAAGAGCGCTGCGAATTCCTTTGTTAGTTCTGCCTGATGAAGAAAGTGCACTAATATACATATATACATATGGATACAACACACACAAATACACACCCACAGGGCCATGGGTTTTAATTTAATCCATTCAGTGAACATTTCTTGAATGCTAATTATATGCCACAATGTGCTAGGTGCCGGTTCTCTTTTTTTCCCTATACACTATAAACTCAACTGAAAAATTAAGATTAATCTTCTCAGAGATAGTTTTTCTTTTAGAATTATATTTTAGAATTATATCTGTATGGACCTCATTCTGTAATCTCTCAAAGCTAACCACCATTTCCTTCCTCCCATTTTATGGAGGAGGAAACTAAGGCTTAGAGAGGCAACGTGCTCAAGGTAAGGGGCAGGACGATCTGATACTTTTTGCTCTTTCCATGACACCATGTTGCTTCTGATTTAAGTCACTTCTCACAGTGGGATACTTGAGTTCATTGTATTTAGAACTGGACAGGCCCTGAGAAGTCATCTGGTCCAATAATCTCCTTTTACAGAGCAGAAAACTGAGATCCAGAAGGGACCTGACTTGCCTGAGGCCACCCAGGGCGTAAGAAACAAAGCCTAGATTTGAAGGTAGGTGCTACAGTGTTAAATCCAATTTTCTTTCCAAGAAAAAAAGGATGAAGAAATAGCAGGAGGAAATAATTAACAGGAAAAGCCTCATATGGGATCTTATGCCTGATGACTTTTGGAAACTCCTAAACATGGAAACATTAAAAGGGATGAGTCAGTGGCATTTTAGACCCCTAACTAAAATTTTAGAAGTTTTATAACCCACCTAAAAATCTCAGATGAGCACCATAAAGCAAACCTTGGGGGACTCCCTGCCTTTCATGGGCTCCCAAGGACTATAGAAGATGCTTGGGTACTAGATAAGGTTACAGGTTGAATTATTATAGCCATGCAAGGGCCCACAGGATAGAAGGGAATCATACTGAGCTATAAAGCATATAATGACTCATGAAACAGTTTTTTAAAATTAAAAATATAACTAGAAAATATGATTCATTAGGATAATAAAGCTCATTGTGTTTAGCTGCAGCATCACTAAGGCAATGGCAAATGGGGAGGGGTTGACAAATGTTATGAGACTGGTAAAAATGTTTGAAGGCAGATTTTTAAAAACCCACTCAGAAGCTGCTATGTGCAAAGCTACATAATCGTGTGTCTAGACTATAGCTAGAAAGAAGGATTTATTGTAAACGTTAAAGTGTAATAAAAATGTAGGCTATTGTTTTTGAATGAGACTGAGATCTTGCAAAATTAGTTAATTAGCCATTCTCTAAATAATTCTTATGAGCAAACACTTGGCTTATGCTGTCCTGTGCCTGGATCTTTTGAGATCCGCTTAAATACGTAGGGTAATGTAATGCGAGATGATGGTCAGCAGGGGGCTCCAAAGCTTGCGTTGCAACCTGTGATGGCCCTGACCCTCATTTCTTTTCCAAGTTCTCTGCTTGCCAGGCTTCCAACCCATCAGTTCAATAGAGTACTTTTGAGGACCCTCTCTGACCCCAAATGCCATGAGAATGGTTAAACACTGCCCACAAATGTCAATGATAGAAGTAGGCAACGGAGTAGGGGAAAAAGGGAAGAAATAAAGAGTTGGTAGTGGGTAGGAGTTAAGTAGTCGGCCATTACCAGCCCCTGACTCAAGTATCCCACTGTGAGAAGTGACTTAAATCAGAAGCAACATGGTGTCATGGAAAGAGCAAAAAGTATCAGATCGTCCTGCCCCTTACCTTGAGCACGTTGCCTCTCTAAGCCTTAGTTTCCTCCTCCTTAAAAGGGGTCAATAATACCTACTCCACTCATCTCATGGGGTTCTTTTGAGGATCAAATGAAATTGTGTATGGGAAAGCACTTTGTAAGGTGCCATATAAATTAGGGCTTCATTATTATTATCCCTGTGATAAAGCAATAAAGCATTATTCCCAGAAAGGTGATCAAGAGAATTACTGAGAATCACTGAGTCACGTGCCTATTTTTACAACTATAAAAAATTTTCATGAGAATAGCTTACACATGCATCAAGAGCATCCGTGATGAAGATATGAGAAAAGAATGGAGGCTTTTCACAAATTATATTCTATAACAACTCAAATAGTTACAGTCATGCAATCAAAGTGTAGAGAATGCAAGATACCACTGTGCTTTTCGTTCATTGACTATTAAAAAAAACCAAACATTTGATTTGGTAGAGCCAAATTCCACCCTTTCTCTGTGGGGAGTCTTACCATTCCCACAGGGTCCTATTCAGTCCCTCATACTCACAATACTGTTTTGTGGTTTGGATTCCCTTCTGAAATGAAACACATTTGGAGTTACTAGCCAGGCAACCCCCAGATGTTCTAATGAGTCTCAGTTTCACCTGATATTTTTATACAGGCATACAGGCTTCAGGTCCTACCCTAAGGGCTTGGACTGCCTCAGGAGGAAACACACTGGGGATTGCTAAACAGACAAACTCTCTTATCTTTGGACCTGCACTATCTGATTAAGTCATGGTAATCACGAAAGACCAAGTTCCAGGTCTCTTGGTCTTCCATGTTACTGCTTAGCTTCTTGCTGCTCTTCCAGTTTGGGGAATCATTTGCATGGTTTTCTCTTTTTTGTTTGTTTGTTTGTTCTTTTTGGTTGGGCAATGGGGTTAAGTGACTTGCCCAGGGTCACGCAGCTAGTAAGCGTTTGTGTCTGAAGCCGGATTTGAACTCAGGACCTCCTGAATCCAGGGCCGGTGCTCTATCTACTGCACCACCTCGCTGCCCCTTGCATGGTTTTCTCTTTAAGGAGGACGCGCCTTCTCTCTTTAGAATGCTTCTTGTTGTTTGTGTCTGACTCTTTGTGACTCCACTTGGGATCATCTTGGCAAAGATGCTGGAGTGGTTTGCCATTTCCTTCTCCTGCTCATTGTACAGATGAGGAAACTGAAGCAAACAGGGTTAAATGACTTGCCCAGGGTAACACAGCTAGTAAGTGTCTGAGGTCACATTTGAACTCAGGTCCTCCTGACTCAAGGGCTGGCATTCTATCTACTTCACTACCTAGCTGCCCCTTTAGAAATCTAGGATTCTAGAACCCTTTCTACTTAGCCGTATGATTTTCTCCTCCTGGAGCTATGTGTTTAAGACTCTATACCTTTCCCAGCAATGTTATTGGTCAAGTGCAGAATAACAAAATCTATTGATAGACTTAACCCTTCTCAGCAATGCAAGGACTTAAGACATTTCCAAAGGCCTCGTGATGGAAAATGCTATCCACATCCAAAGAAAGAACTATGGAGTTTGAATGCAGATAGAAGCATACTATTTGCTACTTTTTTTTTTCTTCTGTGGTGTTTTGTTTCTTCTTTCTGGTGGTTTCTCCTATTAGTTCTAATTCTTACTTACAACATCACTAATATGAAAATATGTTTAATAGAAATGTATATGTATAGCCTAAAACAGATTGTGAGCCGTCTTGGGGAGGGAGGGGGAGAAAAATTTTAAGCTCAAAAGCATATGTAAGTGATGGCTGATAAATCAAAATAAATTAATTTTTAAAAATTGAGGACCACCCCCCAAAAAGAATAACAAAATCTAAAATTAGAATCTTGAGGAAGAAAGAATATATGCTTCTGTCACTGGGCTTTTTTTATGTAATAGTTTATTATTTGCCATTTTAAAAAAACCTTCAGTCCATTAAACTATATAAAATTAAATATGCAAAACTCAGAAAAACCAAAATATTTTAAAATGTTTTAAATGAGCAAATTATCTAAAATTTAATTATTCACCTCTTTGAATATTATATATGACAGCCAAACAATACTTAACTTTGTTAGTTTGGTGTAAACCTCCTAAAGCTTGATTCATTTTCATATACCAACTTTTATGTTACTTTCTGTTATTTACCTTTCAAAACTTTCCTCTTTATATAATTCCTCTCCATTACTGTAGCTTTCCAAGCAAAGTAAGCTGATCCAGATGGATCAGACTGAAATAAATAAGATTGTCCACCATTCCGAACAGAAATGAACAATGGTACTCTAAACTGCACCAACTGACTCTTTGCACTCCTGTGTGATCGAAGCTAAGCTCTGCTTCCATAGTGGGGAATGGGTTTATTCTATGACAAGCAGTGTTGATCATTTGGTTTCTGAGCTCTCTGAAAGAGCACTCTGCAGTCTGGGCCCATGTCCCTACGTACCATGCCTATGTGTTTGGTCTTTGGCTCCATCTTGTGTATTCCCAATTGATCATAAACAGAGTTCTATATGAATTTCTGTTTCTCTATCACCAGCACTGCACCATATCATTTGAAGTTCTGATTCCAATAGAAAGGATTCTTCCAAACATAGCAGCCAATTCACAAGTTTACCAGAAGGATTGAAGGTGGTTAACAAGAAAATACAGCCATGTTCTACCATCTTACCCCACTGTCTACCATTGCTTTTCTAAAACTGGGTCCAGGTTCTCCGAGTCTGGGAATTCACAGTCCAGGAACTCTCAATACTCCACCATTGTCTCTGATGTTGGCATCACTTAGGCTGACAGCAGGGATTTACAAGAGCCTGATTGTTATGTTTTCAGTATGAGCATTTACCCCTTTGAAACTAGCAAACTAAGGCTTGATTTATTGTTTTGTGATTGTCTAGACTTAAGAAAGTGATGGGGGGAAATATTAATAATGCAGATTAAACGGAAAAATGTGTCTCCCAGAAAGTAGGTGGTTAAAACACTGAACAGCACACTCCTGTTGGACAGGGTGGTGGTTGGTTAGTTCTTGGGGAGTTATACCAATTCACAGCAACCAAGTTCATTCACTTCTCTAGTCTCTGATCTGTGCTCAGAAAAAAAAGGGGGGAGGGCAAAAGGATGAATTTTCAATAAAGACTCCCTTTTATAGGTTCATCAAAAAGGGGCGGCTCATCTCAGAATGGTCTGAGTCAGCCAATTCATCCCTACCTGATGACATACTTCAAAGTTCCAAACCAAAGATCATTATCCAAAAGCTCACCAAACTGATTATAGAGCTCCCCTGGTCAACTCTCTATTCTTGTAAGGAAGAAAAATAGTTAAAACCAATGGAAAAAGACTTTATCTGGTAGCACATGCAACATTTCGTACCTGTAGTCACCTGTCTCTACTGAGAGGAAGGAGGCATGTTCCATCTTCTTTTGTCTAGAGCTAAGATTGATCATTACAATTTATCTGCCTTTGAGTGGACTTTGTATTTACATTACTGTGTTCGTTGTGTAACATATTATCCTAGTTTTGCCTCCTTTGCTGTACCTTAGCATAGAGGAAACTTTAAAATTTTTTAAATTAATTTTTTTTTTGTTTTGGGGGTTTTTTTTTGAGGCAATTGGGGTTAAGTGACTTGCCCAGGGTCATACAGCTAGTGAGTGTTATGTGTCAGAGGCCGGATTTGAAGTGAGGTCCTCCTGACTTCAGGTCTGGTGCTCTATCCACAGTGCCACCTAGCTGCCCCTAATTAAAATTTTTTAAAAAAATATTTTATTTCCCCTTCAGTTACATGTAAAGATAACTCTAAACATTTATTTGAAAAATTTTTTGAGTTCCAAATTTCCTTTCTCCCTCCCTCACTTCTTCTCTCCCCTGAGACAGTAAGCAATTTGATATGTTATACATGTTCAATCATACAAAATATATTACATTAGTCATGTTGTGAAATCAGAGATATATTTGAAAGGGTTACTTCTTCCTAGAAATACCACAGAAACACCCTATTGATTGAATTGAGGTGCCAAATATTTCCAATAGACATTTGCAAAGTTTTTGGGTCTTTTGGCATAAACTGCAGGGATGGGATTGAGTAGGAGAGATTTCATCAGAGAGAATGTAGGGATGTATGTCTTATTTCTGTCTTTGTATTCCAGATCACAAAAAAAAAACCAAACCCAAACCAACCCACACACTCCTGATGTTAAATCTCAAATATTTTATATGCTATTTCATACTGGTCAATAAAAGGCAATTTTTCTCTCGTTGTCCCTTGAAACTGGCTCAGGTATGATTGCAGGCTTAGACTAGAGCAGAGCTTTAGCCATTTGTGACTCTAAAGGGGCATTCATGGTGCCAGAAATGGCAGATGTAGCTTCCACAGTGTCCTTAGTCAAAGCCTCCAACTTATGTAGCTGCTCCTTGCCCCACCTCATACAGGAAGAGGGAGAATGGGGTGCTGTCCCTGGTACCTGTTTGTTATGCCTAGTTCTCAACATAACCTGAGGCTGCAGTCTCTGTTGTTGTTGCCCTTTTCACAGGTGTGACTTGATATGTCTCTGGAAGGTTTTGTTATTACAGGCTCACCTGTACTAGAAGACTGACCTACAGCAGCAACTGGGCAAGTGACAAGCATAGTCAGAACACACATTGATTCTGAGGGGAGGGGAAGCAAAGACCCAACACAAATTTCCCTGACTGCCTTCCTATCAATCAGTGTATGAAGAGAAACACAAAGAAACCTACCTATATCAGGGAACTTTTTTTGGAAACCCAAGCAATACAGCCATACCTTTACCATGTCCTTGAATCCTACTGAGGCCAAATCACTGTACCAAAATCATACCTGCCAAAACACTCCATTGTAGCAGTCAACCTAATAGCTAGAGGGAGCAGGCACCCCTTTCCCTCTTCCTTAAGCATCTCTAGTACATATCTTGCATCTTTACGCATAATGACTATATAATGTGACCTCGCTTTCCTAGGAAGGTACTCAGTAAGCTAGCTAGAGGTAGCCTTGAAATGATCTCTGATCTTGGTGTGGGCATTCCTCTTGCTACATTCTGTCAGAGACCTTACCCACATTCAATGGTTTCAACTACCATTTCTGTGATGATGATTATAAAGTCCACACTTCTAGGCCTGCTCAAATTCCCTTCTATTTCAAGATTTCAGTTTTACATTTTCATTGGCTTATAGAACACTTCTAGCTAATATCATGCCCTCACCTTAAGTTCAACATGTCTAAAACTGAAATCATTTCTGCCCCTAACTTTCAGCTATAAAATGAGAGAGATTAAGTGACCCTTAAAGTCTCTCACAGTAGAACTATATCTGTGATTTCCCTCCAAGAAAAAGGCTTTCCTTTCCACCTTTGCCATTTCTGTCCCTGGGGCTATTATTTTTCCTGTCTCTCAGAAACATTGGCATTGACATTGACTCTTCCTATTCCATTGTCCCACAAATACAAGGTGTTATCAAGTCCTGTCATTTACTCCTTCAAAATGTCTCTTAATTCTCCCCTTCTTCTCAAGTTGCCAACACCCTAGACTTGACCTTTATCACATCATTCCTGGGCTATCTCTAGCCTCTACCTTCTCCAATTCATTCTTTCTTGGTAGGAATGGACTTGATTTTTTTTTCCACTTTATTTACTTCAGTCAGATCTTTTGAAAAAAAAAAGTATTACTGACACTATTTTAAAAATTGGTCACTTCCCAGTGATTCCTTTCCCACCTCCTACCTCCAATAAAATCATCCCTCCTAACAAAAAAATGCAGTTAAGTAAAACAAGTGAATACATTGGCAATGCCTGAAAATGTATGCTTCATTCTGTGCCTATAGTCCACCACCTTTCTGCTGAGAGTTGGAATACATATTTCATTGCCAATCCTTTGAAGTCATTACTATTCACTGCATTGGCTGATCCATAATATAGTACTGACGGATGAATCTTCCTAAAACATCACTTTCAACGTTCCATTACCCTCAATGGGCACAGGAAGGACCAGATCACTTCTAAGGTCCTTTTAAGTTCTAAATCTATGATACTGCCAAATACTCAAATAGATCTTTGATTTCATTCTCTCCAGCAATGTAGATGACAATCTATCCATGTTTGCCTATGCTGTGAGACACTCCTCCATAAACTCCCAAAAGTTTGTCAGTGGGGGTTACCCCAATGTGATGAAGGCCTTCTTTAATTTCTTCCTACATTGCAAGAGTACCAACAAAAATCGGGTCATCCACTTGTCATCCCCTGCTCTTGCCACATGGCTTGCCTATATTCTTTTTCTGCTGCATAATTCTTTGATGACATCCTTTACCCTTGTTCCTGTTTGGAGTTCTTTGTTGGTCATACGTTGCAGCCTGCTCATATCCACCATGCACCATTCTTTGTCCTTTGTATGATGCTCATCTTTAACTTTTTGGAGGTAGTGCTATTCCCAATCTGGCTGCTTTTTAACAATAGCAATAAAGCTCTAATTTCCATCCTTATTGCTTCTATTAATTTTTTAATGAACTTTACCACTATATAGGTTCTTGCTCTTGTTCTGCTGCGGGACTGAGAACAGAGTCCTAGGTCCTCAGACATTTACTAGCTGTGTGACGTTGGACAAGTTACTTAACCACTGTTTGCCTCTGTTTCCTCAATTGTAAAATGAGTGTAATAATTTAACTCCCAGGGTTGTTGTGAAAATAAAATGAGATAATATTTGTAAAGTGCATAACACAGAGCCTGGAACATAGTAGGAACTTTCCAAAAGCTAGCTATTATTTCTGTGAGTTGCTACACTACCCTTCTCTTTTTACTCCACTTTCATTCAATATAGCCCACACCCTCCGTCACCTTCTGATGGCTACTCCTAGGTTCATGGCACTCAAGGAGTATCATCTATTTTAGTTCACATTTCATTTTCACATACTATCCCCAACCAAATCAGAATAAAGCATGTGACATCATAGTAAAATGAAAAATATTTACTTCAATCGGGATCCAAGATAAATAACAAGGAATTAAATCAGACAGCAAGTGCTTTCATTACCCATTTCCCAAATCTATCACCTCTTCTGCCTCCAGGGACTAGAGGCTATAAGTTCCTCCCCCTTCTATTCTTCCCATCTCCTCAGTGAAAAAGGAGAAAGACAAGTTTCATTAACGCACAGGTCTGCTACAGAGGTTAGTATCCACAGGTGACCTCATTTGGCCAATTCTTCTCTCTTGTCTCTGCTCCCTGTGCTGTGTTCACAGCATGTCACTGAAAGCTAGAAAATGAAAGGATAGTAGAGACTTGCTGATCAATCGAGTGCTTGATGTCTAGAAGGCACTGTTTCTGAACAGGAAGAAGTGGGGAGCATTGTTAAGGTCCTTGTTGCTATCTCTCAGGAACCAGAGGAGGGAAAGCCTCCTGCTGCCACTTTTACCAGGTACCCCAATCCCAGTATCATCTTGACACTCTGTTTTTAATCCTCTTTCCACCTCCAACCTCTAGCTCATGTATTTCCTATCTTTTGAGACACTCCTCCCTTGAGAAGCCTTCATGGAATTTTTAAAGACCAGGCACATTGAATTCATGCCTGTCCCATTAGAAACCATGTGAGGTTAATTAACCCTGTCACCTTCTGAGTTCACAGGCAGTCTTATGAGGGATCTAGCTCTTGAAGAGAACAGATCACTTATGACCCCCAGACACCCTTTTTATTTGTAACTCATTAGGGGTCCTTTGTACGAGAAGCCTTCCCCAACCCCTGTTAATTCAGGTGTCTCCTTCTATTATTTCCTATTTATTTTGTATATAGCTTACTTTGTATTAGTTTACATGTTGTCTCCTCCCTTGGATTATTGTAAGCTCCTTGAGGGTAGAGACTGTCTACCTGTTTTTGTATCCCCACTTAGCATAATGCCTGGCATATAGTAGATAGCTACTAAATGTTTATTGATTAATCAATTGATTTTGTTCTTCAATTACTTTTCAGTTCTTATTTGGTTTTTTTTTATGCAATTTTTTTCATGATGAGTTATTTCCTTTTCTTTTTCTTTTTTTCCTTTTTTTGTTGTTGCTGCTGTTCTTTTAAAATATCGTGGGGAACTTGACTTGGGTGCAACTTCACGCTCAGTCATTTTGCCAAATGCCCACATTACCTCCCCACCCCTATCTTACACTAAACTACTCATTATATATTTTTCATTACATTCAATCCAGTTTCCTCACTATCCTCTTCCCCAGTCTGCAGTCCCATTCTTGTCTCTATACTTTTGATGATTCTGTTTCCTTATTTGGGTACATTCTCACCACTAAATCCTATCCATACTTTCAAGCCTACCTACCTTCCTTAGGAAGTCTTCTTTGAACACTGCAGCATGAGATTCCACGATCCATCTAAAAGCTTAAGAATTTTGTTATCTTTGCTTGTCTTCTGCCTAAAACTATGGAGCTTCATCACCGTAGAACACAATAAGGTAGCCTCATCTTTGAAAGGAAAGGATTAAAAAATTCAATCTATTATACCCAAAAGAGATCAGAGAAAGAGGAAAAGAACCCACTTGTATATAAATGTGAATAGTAGTCCTTCTCTCAATGGCAGAGAATTAGAATAAATCAGTTGGAGGATGGATCAATGCAGTGGCCACCCCCTGATCAGAGTACTAATGTTAAAGAATGTACTCACTCCCTGACTGAGAGGTAATGGATTTGGGATAGAGAAAGAGAAATACATTTTTGGACATGGCCAATGCATGAGATTGTTTTGCTTGAATAAACATTTGTTATAATTTGTTTCCCCTTAATTTTTCAATTAGGTAGGGGGAGGTAGGATGGAAAGAAAATAAATACTTAATTGGAAAATAAGTAAATTAGCCACAGCCTGAAGAATTCTTATTGCATAGGGCATAGCTTGACTCTAGATACTTGAATCCTGAGAAGGAGGGTAGAGTCAAGGAAATCAGATTAGTATAACTGACAATTATATATTGAAAATGTGAATTAAAATTCTTATTCATCACTTCTTTTCATTTGGTTGAATTTCATTCCAGACCTTGTAATTTGTAAATTACCAGGACTAATTTATAAATTGTATTTTACCCCCATTACTTTGCTCCAGTCTTCACTTTACAGAAGGAACAGAGATGTTGTGGGTCTTTTATAATCACTCAGGGCCGATTCCAACACAGCACCAGAAGAAAGAGAGATGCTTCCCTGTCCGTTACCCATTTCCTCTGTAGCCAAGCAAGGGTATCTAAGCAACTGGAAGTTGTGATGGGTGCCAGCAGAAGGGATGAAGCATCTGCAGATTGGACTGAGGTACAGTCTAATTTCCCCTGTCAGATCATTGATAGAGACATTCAGAAAGACTGATCTGAACACTGACCCTTGTTGCTCCCTCCGAATTGGAGCTAACACTCTCATCACCCCCAACTCGTGGTCGGTCAGCAGGCTTTAAGCCCACATGACTGTGTTGTTGTTCAACTCAATTTAAAATAATTTGGCAAGTCAGATTTCATAAGCTGTGGTGATAACCACCCTTTTGTGTCCAAAAGCGGCTCCTGTGTAGGTGTAGCCCCCACTTTGAAAAATTACACAGTTGAACTCTTGTTCCCGCAGAGGATGGAAGGTCCACAAGAATTTGTGTTAGAAAACCAAAGTTGTTTCTTTTTTTAAAACCTAGAATGAGTTTTCAGAACAAAGTAAATCTGTTAAATGGAAGAGAAGCAACCTTCTACATCAAGTCTAAAAGGTGGACAAGCTCCAGTTTAGCTCTGCTGCTTCCTTTCTGGGTAAACTTGGGTAATAAGCTTTTCTCTCTGGTCCTGTTTCCTCATATGCAAAGCACAATTACATTAGGTGATCTTGAAGGTCCTTTCTATTCCAGCCCTCTATGGGTCTGATTTACTCCTCTATTTTATTCTTCTCTGGTTCCCCACAATCCCTTGCAAATATCAATATCAACAATAATGTTGTTTATAAGAATAATGTATATTTATGCAGTGCTTTTAAGGAGTAGCTGTTCAATGAATATTTGTTGACTGACTGACTGAATGATTATCCGGTACCGGGGTAAAGTAGTCCTTCCAGAATGAGTCACCTCTAGGTTTTCATCTGGATTATGTCAAATAAATTAAAGCCTCCTAATGAGTACACAGATTCATGCTAGCCTCAGAGAGCCCTCCTTCATGTTCTCCTTGTCATTTTTGTTTGCTTGCTTTCACATATGTGCTTTCACTAAGATCTGTCTTTTCTCCATAGGCAGCTTCTGCCCACCCATGGATTTATCCTTGCTCCAGGTCACTCCCTTTCAGCCACTGTACACAGAGGGTGGGGGGAATATATGAAATGCAGACCAGTGAGTGGGCTTTACTATCGTATTGCTGGTTGGTGTGATGTTTCTCAAAGTTAGAAAACTTAAATGAATGAATCTGACTCTGGATTTGGATTTTATGTGTTGGGTGAGATTCCCCAGTCTTTTAGCAGACAGGAAAAGACTTGTTTCCTTGGTGCAATGGATAGAACACTAGATTTGGGAGTCAGGAAGACCTGAATTCAAATCCTCCCTGAAATGCTTATTAGCTGTATGATTCTGGGCAAGTCACTTAATCAGTTTTCCCAATTGTAAAATGGGGATAATAATAGCACCTATCTCCCAGGGTTATTGTGAGGATGAAGTGAGATAATATTTGTGAGCCTTAATGTGCTACACAAATGCTAGCTCTTGCTATTTTTTTCCTAACTTGAAAAGGGGTATAAATGTATGACCTGAGTTCAACTGTGTTATTTATGGTAACAGCACTGGATTGGGAATCAGGAGACCTGAGTTCTCATTCTAGCATCTCCATTATCTAGCCATGTGACCTGGGACATATCATTTAACCTCAATTTCCTCATTTGTCCAATGGATTTATGAAATACCTGCTCATTCCCTCTCTTGTGATTGTTGTGAGAGTCAAATAAAATGATTTAAAAGTGCTTTGAGTAATTCTCTGATTCTGAGAATACTTAAAATCTCTTGGCTTTCTTTTGGCTGCTCACTTTAAGTACTGTTACATCTGTCTCCCATTAGCAAGGACAACTGAAATATTTGCTCCAAATGACTAATAATAAGAGAAATGCAATTCAAAACCACTATGAAGCTTTAGCTACTGCCCTGAATATTGGCAAAGATGAGAATAGCCAATGCTAGCAGGATTGTTGAAAGACAAGAACACTGTTGATGGAACTATGAATTATTCTGGGTTTTTTTTTGTTTGTTTTTGGCAAGGCAATCGGGGTTAAGTGACTTGCCCAGGGTCACACAGCTAGTAAGTGTCATGTGTCTGAGGCCGGATTTGAACTCAGGTCCTCCTGACTCCAAAGCTGGAGCTCTATCTACTGCACCACCTAGCTGCCCCACTATGCATTATTCTGGAAAGTATTTTGAAACTATGCTAAGAAATTGACTAAAAAATGTCCAAATCCTTGGACCCAGAAATTCCATTGCTAGGCATGTACCCCAAGGAGGTCAATGATTAAAAAAAAAGTTGACCCCATAACGACCAAAATGGTTATAGCAGCACTTTTGTAGTAGCAAAGAACCAGAAATAAAATAGAAGCCCATCAACTGGCAAAGAGGTAAATACATTGCAGTCCATGCAATTAATGGCATATTACTTCTCTGTAAGATTCGAAGAATACAAAGATGCATGGGAAGACATATAAATGCAAATTGAAGTAAGCAGAATCAAGAAAACAACATACATGTTAACTACAACAATGTAAATGGAAAGGACAGAAAACGAATTGAAACCCAATTCAGTGTAGTTATAATGACCAGCCTTGACCTCCAAAGAACAGATATGTGTGCACCACCCTCTTTCTTTTGCAGAGGTGAAGGATTATGGGTATAGATCATTGCACATGCTATTATGATTAGTTGATAAGTTGATTAATTTTGTCAAACTTTCCCCCCTTTTTTATTCTTTTTTTTTTTAAACTAGGGAGGACTCTCTGGAAGAGGGAGGGAAGAGGTATCTATTGGAAAACAGAAAAATAAAATATATCAATATAATATTTTTGAAAGTAAAAAACATCAAGAATTTAATTAATTTTGATGATACTTCCTAACTATGATTGTAGCCTGGGGGTATTTTAATCACAAAAGGTAAAAATTCTATAAATTATAATTTCATGAATTTCGTAACTTGGAGAAGTTATTGAGATATGGTCTACTATATTAACTCTACCCTGTAGGCAAGATCATACTTACGCCATCCCAATGGTAAAGAACAAAACTATTTATTTTAGATCAAGGAATCTGAAGGAAATGCCATAGCTATCCTTAGTAATTAATCTATAACAGCATTTAGCTACCCTCACTATCAGAAAATCCTTCTTTATTACTCCCCTGGAAAGCTGTGTTTCCTCCTGCCTTGTGCTCAATGAAGATGGCCACTTTCTTCTTTATTAAAGCTCTTTATATAACACTATAGCACTTCACAGTTTAAACATGTTCTCACACCCCATTATCTTATTTGAGTTTTGGAACAACCCTGTGAATACATAGGACAGAGGGTTTTTTTGTTTTGTTTTGTTTTTTTTAATTGGACCTGTGATTACCTATAGGGAACTTCCAGTAAGGACTTTTCTACCAAAGCAGATTAGAACCTCCTGTACAATTTATAGTATTAAAGATTTGCCTGGGGCACTTGTAAGTTGAGTGACTCAACCAAGTGACTCAGTAAGAATCAAAGGTAGGTTTTGAATCCAGGTCCTCCAGATTTTGAGGCTGGCTCTTTATATCTTGCTGTCTTTTTAGACAGACATTATTATGGTCAATTTATATACCAGGAGAAGCAAGTAGGTGGCACAATGCATAGAGTACTGGACTTGGAGTCAGGGAGACCTGAGTTTAAATCCATCCTCAAGTATTTATTAGCTGTGTGACCCTGGGCAAGTCACTTAACCCTGTTTGCCATGTGTAAAATGAGCCAGAGGAGGAAATGGTAAACTACTCCAGCAACTTTGCTAAGAAAATCCCGGCGGGGAGTGGGGGGGGGAGGGGGGAGGGCGGGTCACGAAAAATTGGACATGACTGAAATGACTGAACAACATGAGGAGAAATAGAGGTTTAGATAGGTTGACTGACTGAATTGGGAGGGTGTGTGTGTGTGTGTGTGTGTGTGTGTGTGTGTGTGTGTGTGTATAGCTTATTAGTTTATCCTACCATTTAGTAGCAAATGCTTCATAAAGGGGTGATTTTCGTGCCAAGTTAGAGACTGAACTAGAAAAATGAAAGGTAACACACACAAAAACCTTATGTATCTGGATGCAGGTTTATTGAGATGGAATTTTTGAGGTACAATTAGCTGACCCTTTGTCTCATTTCCAAAGTACAGCAAAGAAGGCTAAAGAAATGGGCTGGCATGCACTTCTAAGATGGGACAGGTTTTTCCAGGTCTGCACAGGTTTCTGGCTTTGGGCCAGATTGATTCTACCAGTGAAGGTGACAATAGCACTATGACAAAAGCAGTAGTCCAAAGCAGTAGCTCTGGACAAGCCCTGGCATGCTTTTATATAGAAAAGTTCCATTTACCCACATGGGCCATGATATTCCTATCAGTTATCCTACTTCTCTATCTTGTTTGAACTTTCTAGCACTTTAATTGATAGACAAGGTGTTAAAAATCTGGAAAATCCTCTGGTTTTTCTTAGTCTAAAATCTTGGCTATGTTCTTGTGATAATCTCTTTTCTGATCTGTGTAATATCCCCTTCTAGTCCCACTCTTCCAACTTGTATTCACATTTGTGAGTCCTCAGAGGGGTGACATAGTACTCCTACTCTCAGGATTGTAGGCAGGTAATCCTGAGAGGCTGGGTCTTCTAGTACTGTCTCTCAGGAGCTCTCAGAGGTGTTTCCCCATAAATAATTGATCAGTCAGACTTCATTAATTTCTAGAAGAGGGATTCTCTGAAAAGTATCCCTTTACATGGTGAAATTCAACAAAGGTAGACTGAGGCACATTCTATTCAAGCAAGATAACGGTTTATTAACAGGCTATGAAGCTATTAATAAAGGAGTCAATGGATTGCCTCAAACTCAGCCAAAAACCTTAAGATGAACACTTAACTCATTTTTATAAAGTTAGAACAAAAAACAGAACAGGGTAAATGACATCATGGGATTGAAGACTACATGATTAGTTACAAAGCTGAGGTGTGGGGGGCCAATATGATTGATTGGAAGTTGGGAGTAAGGGCTAGCAACAACCTCTTCCTTCCTCGTGACTAAGAAACATTGATTGTTTGAATCTACCTGCAAGGCCAAAGATATTGGGTCAGACCTCTTCGGATAGAAAACTAGACATCCTTGAAGGATAGCTTGGTGGTGTACAGATACTAGACCAGACTCCCCGGTGTCTACACACATCCCCCAAGGACAGCAGATTTTCTTCAGGCAAGAATAGAACAGCAATTAGCAAGAGAGCTGGATTTCCA
Organism: Phascolarctos cinereus; assembly: GCF_003287225.1. Classification (NCBI taxonomy): domain Eukaryota; kingdom Metazoa; phylum Chordata; class Mammalia; order Diprotodontia; family Phascolarctidae; genus Phascolarctos; species Phascolarctos cinereus. The sequence goes on from NW_027556180.1 coordinate 88,199,879, forward strand.
AACTTAATTCATTACAGACCAGCTGAATTTCTGAGCTAAGTTCAGAGGCAAAGAACCATGACTCAGGCAGTTACAAAACAAAATCAATTACAGAGGAAAATCAAATACAAAATCAATGCTTCAAATACAAAAATCAATCCTTGCTTTTCTCAATACTAAAATCTATGTGGAGAGTGGATTTTATGTACAAAGTACAAAATAGTTTTTATGTACATTTTATGTACAAAGGTAGTGAGGCACAGAATAAGGAATATGTATGGCAAAGGGCTGCCTTACATTTGCTAGCAGAAGGGGGTCTTTTTACCCTCATCAGTCCTCATCAAAATCTCCTTAGGTATAGTTTCCTGCTGGATGGGCTTCAAGGATCCATGTCTCTACTGAGTTTATTAAGCCCACTTTCTTCCCTTAGGTGGTTATCAGTATGCATCTGTTTATCCTCACTATATCCTCACTGTGGCTCCTGATGCAGCCACTGGCAGCCAGCTTGCAGGTATCCTCAAACTTCTGGACTTTTTGAAGATCAGGAGGTACCCAGAGTACCCTTGGTCTAAAATCAGGAAAGAACAAGTCTACATGGCTATGCGCTCACAGCTTGCAGCAGGGTGGGAAGAAGAACATCAAGAACATCGCTATCCTCCATTTGACCCTAGTACACCTCAGGACTTCTTCACACTTTGGACCAAAAGCAAGTAGTGAAGGGCTAGGTTGCTTCTTTAGTTTACCCATAGAGTCCTAGCTCTGCAGCCAATCAGGGGACTTAATCCAGTGATGAATCCTACGTTTCTGGAAGCCAAGGCATTCCCCCATCCCCCACCCCCAGCTCCCATCTGGTCTACTGTAAGCAAGAAAATATTTACACAAGGAGCCAGAGGAGAGAGAGAAGATGGAAACAGGGTCCGTTACCCCCACTAACTCTTCCCTTCTATCTTGTCTCTTTTCTGGACTTTCCTTCCTCATATCTGGAAACTGTGAAGCTTGGAATCAATCAATAAACGTTCTTTAAATGCTTACTATGTGAGAGATTCTATGCTAAGCACTAGGAATACAAAAGAAAGGCAAAAATATGGCCCCTGCCCTCAAAAACCTTACATTCTAATGGTGAGAGACAGCATTCAAACAACTATTGTGCATACTATACATACAAGACATATAGAGTATAAATGGAAGGCAATTTCAGAGGGAAGAAGGTATAGGGGAAAGTTGGGGGCAGGTCAGAAAAGGCTTCTTGCAAAAGGTAGGATTTGAGCTGATTTCTGAAAGAAGCCAGGGAAGCTAAGATGCAGAGGGGAGGAGGCTTGGAAGATACCAATGCAAAGGTATGGAGAGAGAGCGAGGAACCCCAGCAAAGCCTGCATAGCCTGCATAGCCAGATCAGAGAGTGTACAGAAGGGGGCAAAGTGTAAAGATTACAAAAGTAGGATGGGGCTAGGTCATGAAGGACTTTATTTTTAAACTTCCAGAGCTAGTCTCACCCTTCTGCCAAATAGATTACTATCTATACGACTATAGCTCCTTATGAATTTAGATAAATGGCTTCATGGTATAGGAGTACAAGAGCCTAGATCCTCTTTAAATCAGCCCAGGGACTCCGCTTAGGAAAATTACAAAAGACGTAAGTGGAAACAAGGTGAGAAAAGTATTTTCAACTTCCATAGTACTCCTGATTGACAAGCATACCAACCTGGAAGCAAAGAAGAAAAGGGGTTGGATAATAATAATGATAATAATAATAGCATGCATTTATATATCACTTTAAGGTTTCCAAAGCACTTTACATACATCATCTTACTTGATCATTGTCATTATGTCAGATGGGGCTAGTGAAACTAGAGACCTAAGCCCTACTTCCCTCCCACCAGTAAACAAAATTACTGGATTCCCTATACTTATATTCCCATATATGCCTTCTAGTAGTATATTTTTGGCCACTTAACAGAAGAAAAAGTAGACCATTCATTCACAGCCAAAGGGATAGTAAGGAATAGCTGCTATGAACCAGGGCTTTGCAGTGAGCCAAGACTGTGTAAAAGCAGGTGGTTTCAGGATAGTTGGCTGACTCTGTCGATATCCCGTGCTGTGAGAAGCCTCTTCCCACCCCTCTACCCACTGGAAAGTAGCCCAGACAGGCCTGTCTTTTGTTCTGCCATCCTGTCCACAGCAGGATGCAGATGTATAACACACAGCATGTGCTATGGCTGTTGGACCTTTCTTGTATAGATCCTCTCAATAAGATTAACAGGAAACCTAACTAATTCCATTCTAGGGGCTGGCCAAGCCAATGGGGAAACCCATTCAATCCTTTTCACTATTTGAAACAAAATATCTTGGTTTAGAACAGATCATAGAAGTCTTCTGCTGTGAAGCCTACTCAACTCAGGAATTCAATTCAATTGAAAAATTCCACACACATACAGTGGATAGAGTGTGGGATTTGGGTCATTCCACTGATCAAAAAGCATTTATTAAGAGCTTTATTATGTGCCAGGCAATGTGCTAAGTGCTGGGGATGCAAAGAAAGACAAGCAAAAAATAATCCCTGACTTCAAGGAATACAATACCAATGGGGACATAATATGTGAATACTTCTTATGTGAGTATTTCACTTGCTGAAAAGACTGAGAAAAGGACATTTTATGTGAAATGCAGAGAAAAGCATCCCCTCTGGCAAAAATCCTCAGAGGACTTGAAAGAGTACAGTCCCTTAGATGGCAAAGGTACTACTAATAGTAGACATGGTGGCAGCACATGGTTTAATGAATTTAATGACAGAAGTGAAGATTTGGGGGTTTTCAACCTAAATTAGAAATAACTGTACTCATCAGGAGGCTCTGATTTGAGACAGAAGCCTAGATATCAGAAGCCAAAAGCTAGAAGGAAGTGCAGGAACCGAGAGGCAGATAGAAGCCAAGACTAAAGCTGACTAAAGGCTTTCATACAGGGAGTTGGTCTGATTGAAAGAAAGCTCAACTGTCTGAAAGAGGAAAGGAGAAGAGCTAGATGGTTCCAAAGGTTATCTTGCTCTTAGGCACCATCTACAGCTTGTGGGAGCTCTCTATGGTTTGAGAGGGTAAAACTTTTTTTTTTTGCTTTTTGGTGAATCAATCAGGGTTAAGTGATTTGCCCAGGGTCACACAGCTATTAAATCGGATTTGAACTCAGGTCCTCCTGACTCCAAGGCCAGAGCTCTATCCATTATGCAACCCAGCCACCCCAGTAAAACCTTTTAAAACCCAGAGAGAGAATTTAAATGGCTTTGCATATCTCAGAATGAAAGGGAATTGCTTATCTTTTCTTTACTTCTTTTCTTTATTTATTTATATTTTTTGGTGAGGCAATCAAAGTTAAGTGACTTTCCCAGGGTCACACAGCTAGTAAGTGTCAAGTGTGAGAATTGCTTTTCACTGAAAGAATGTCGTATTTCCTCAGGACCTAGCCAAGGGACTCAAAGGGAACTAGGCAGTTCTTCAGACTGGCAAGAAAGGAGGGAGGCTCATAAGATGAGCAAGTGATACTTGGTACAGAGTATTTCCTAAAGAGACCACTGATATCCAGGTTGCAGTGCAGAGTTGTGAGTTGCTCTCTGAGCTCATGGGTTTCCCTACCCATGTACTTCACTGCTAGGTTTCTGTAAGTGTGTGTCCACTCTCTCCCCACACCACTCTTCATAGATATTGCACAGTGCATAGACAAATGCACACTGCACAGATGGGAGAGCATGGCCTAGAGTGTGACTATTGCAATTTATTGGGGGTCTTTTTGTGCCTTCTGCTTTGGCAAATATTTCTTGTGTGCAGTTAACAGTATCACTGTGACTGGTTTGTGTAAATGAGAAGCATACTGGTTGGGGCTCAAGAGTTATAGTTGTGAATATAGACGTGTATTTCCCTTACACCAGGATTACCCTTAGAATTTAGGACAATGTGCCGCCACCAAGTCTGCTATTAGTACCTTTCCCATCTAAGGAACTGTTCTCTTTCAAGTCCTCTGAGAATTTTGCCTGAGGGGATGCTTTTCTCTGCATTTCACATAAGATATCCTTTCTTGGTCTTTTCAGCAAGTGAAATACCCACATAAGAAGTGGACTATAAATATTCACATATTATGTCCCCATTAGTATTTATATTCCTTGAAGTCAAAGATTATTTTTGCTTGTCTTTCTTTATATCCCCAGCACTTAGCACATTGCTTGGCACATAACTACACAATTGTGTAGTTGTAGAACAACTACAACTGTTGTAGTTGTATGGCTACCAGCAGTGATCTATGTTCCTATGTGCCAGTCAGTGTCAGGTTCTTAGTACATAAAGATAAAAAATAGCACAATCTCTGCTTCCAAGGAACAGTCTAATGGGGGGAGTGAGATACATGCTCAATAACTCTCACAGAAGTGAAAGAAGGATCGAGTAGATGTTCATCGGCTGGGGAATGGCTAGATGAATTTTGTAGATACATATAATGAGATACTATTGTGCTTTAAGAAACAATGAATGTGATGACTATGGACATAAGTGATGCAAAGTGAAAAAAGAATGAGTATAACAATATGCACTAGAACTATGGCCATTGAGTCATGTTTCTCTGTTAGATTCTTCCCCATTAGATTGTAAGCTCCTTGAGCGCCTAGGACAGCTCCTTTTATCTCCCTTTGGGTTTTCCTCAGTCTCAAGTGAGACCCACTTTCTTCGCTGAGGAACTTTGACAAACAGAATCTAGCAGCCATCTGGCACAGAGTCAGTACCTTCATAAACAGGCTTCAATTGTTTCAATTGTCATTCAAAAGCATCAATCCTTTGTTCTTTCCGGTCCTTTCTCAGTTGACATCATGAGTCTTTGGTCGCAAATAGCATCAGTAGCAATGTGGAAGGAAAAAAAACTACAAAGAAAGGTATTTCCAACTCACTTTCTTAAGGTTAAGGTTTTCTTAAGCTTCAGGTTTCTAGGATTCTAATTATGGGACTCGATGTAGGTGTTAGCAGTTGTGATATGAGTGGTAACTATTTGCTGTTACCAGGGTTTCTCTTCCTCATACTGCCTGGATTTCATGCTATTAGCAGAAATGAAGCTTTGATTTTGAATGGGGCTTCAAGACTTCTTAAAGCACCAGCTAAGCAAAGGAGGGCTTCTTTGAAGGTTTAGCATCATGTGATAGAAAAACATCCATCAGCTCTGGGTTGGCCTACTTATTAGACAATGGAACAAACATTGTGGAGAAAGCATTGAATTACTCTATTCTAGCTCTTCAATTGGGTTGGGTCTGGAGTGAGAACTGCCTGAGAGGTAACTCCTTAGTTTTAGGGCATTGCATATATCAGGGCAGGAGAAGTTTTGAGCCAAGGAGATTCTACAAAGCTTAGACTCAAGGGGATTTGCATCCTGTGCCTTAGTTTCTCATAGCTGGGACAGTTAATAGTTAGTGGTGTTGTTGAGTCGTTTCCATCGTGTCTGACTCTTTGAGACCCTGTTTGAGGTTTTCTTGGCAGAGATACTGGAGCATTTTGCGATTTCTTTCTCCAGCTCATTTTACAGATGAGGAAACTGAGGGCAACAGGGTTAAGTGATTTGCCCAGGGTCACATAGTAAGTGCCTGAGACTAGATTTGAACTCAAGAAGATGAGTCTTCCTGACTCCAGGCCCAGTACTCTATATGCTGCACAGCCTAGTTAGATTAATAGTCAATATACATTTATTAAATGCTACTATGTGCCAGGTACTGTGCTAAGTGCTTGGGATACAAATATGAAAAAAGAAAGATAATCTTTGTCCTCAAGGAGCTTATAATCTAATGGGGGAAGACAATGCACAGAAGGAAGCTGACAAGTTGGTGGAGGAGAAGGAGAAGGTACTTGACACAGGGGCAAGGTGGAGAAGTCAGTCAGAGAAATTCCAAGGTAGTGCAGCCAGGTGAGAGATGAGATGTCTGAGCTGAGCTTCTTCCTTAAATACAGGTTTGGAATGGATGGTTCCACCCTCCAATCAGAGAAGCCAAGGGTAGGGGTGAGATAGAATACCAAGACTGATGAGACATGTTCTGCTTAAAAACTTACAGTATTTCAGAAAAACCTGGATTTACGTGAACTGATGCTAAGTGAAGTGAGCAGAACCAAGAGAACATTGCACATAGTAACATCAACATGATGTTAGTCTATCAATTGTGATAGACTTAGCTCTTCTCAACAATGCAATGATCCAAGACAATTCCAAGGGACTTGTGATGGAAAATGCTAACCACATCCAGAGAAAGAACTATGGAGTCTGAATGCTGATTGAAGCATCCGATTTTCACTTTTTTGGTTTTTTCTTTCTTTCTTGTGGTTTTCCCTTTTGTTCTGAGTATTCTTTCACAAAATGACTAATGTGGAAATATATTTTTAACATGATTGTACATGTATAACCTATATCAGATTGCTTGCTGTCTTGCAGAGGGGGGAGGGAAGGGAGGGAGGCAGAAAAAAATTGGAGCTCAAAATCTTACAAAGATGAATGTTGAAAACTATCTTTACATGTAATTGGAAAAAATAAAATATTATTAAGTAAAAAAAAAAAGAATGTGATCTCCTTGAAAAAAAAAAGTAAATAAAAAACTTCCAGTGGAAGGAGATCTCCTGCCTCCCTAGTATTCCCTCATTAGATTGTAAGCTCCCTGACGACAAGGTCTTTTTTTTTTTGTATTTGTAACTTTTAGCACAGTGCCTGGCACATAGTACACACAACTGTCTAGACAGCATCTTTCTTTTTTGGACAGTTTTAAGTGTTAGGAAGATTCTCCTTCTATTGAATCAATTCAATTGAATTTGAAAAGCATTTTTCAAGTGCCTGTTATGTACCAAGTGCTGTGTTATGCACTAGAGATACAATGGTAAAAAATAAAAAATAAAAAAATTTTTTAAAGCTCCCAAATCTGCCTCTGTGCAAAAGCATCAAAATAGTCATGTTTCTTCTTCCTTTTTCCTTAGTAGTATGCACATTTTATTTTGTTTTTAAAATTAAATTAATTTTTGTCAACTATCAAAAATTTGCCTCTTTCTACCACCACTCCCCATTGAAAAAAGAAAAAAAAACCCTTTGTTAATGTATACTTAAGCAAAACACATTTTTGCCTTAGTTATGAAATTCAAAAAATATGTCTCAACCTGGCCTTGAGCTAAAAATCTTCATTGCATATTCTTTTGCTTTTGTTGGCCTTTGGGATTCACTGATTAATTTCTGTTAGACTAAGTTCATGCCTTCATTACTATGTTAACCAGATACTCTTTCCTTTTTTTTTTTTTTTTTATCAGACTGCTCTCGTAGTCAGCCCATGAGTTACAAACTTCAAATAGGGTCTACAGCAGGTGTGCTCTGGGGAAAGTACTCACGACACACTTTAAAATTTTTTTAAATTAATTAATTGATTTTTACTTTTCAACATTCACTTCCATAAGATTTTGAGTTCTTAATTTTCACCCCTCCCTTCCTTTCCCCCTCCCCAAGGTGGCATGTAATCTGATATAGGCTCTGCACATACATTCATATTAAACATATTTTCACCTTAGTCATGTTGTAAAGAAGAATTAGACCAATGACAGGAACCATGAGAAAGAAGAAACAAAAAAGAAGAGAGCAAATAGTATGCTTTGTTCTACATTCAGACTCGATAATTGTTTTTCTAGATGTGGATAGCATTTTCCATCATGAGTCTTTTGGAGTTTCTTAGATACTTGCATTGCTGAAAAGAACTAAATCTATCAAAGTTGGTCATTGCACAACATTGTGTTACTGTGTACAATGTTCTCCTGGTTCTACTTGCTTCATTCAGCATTAGTTCATATAAGTCTTTCCAGGTTTTTCTGAAGTTCACCTGCTCATTATTTCTTATACCACAATAGTATTCCAGTACGTTCATATACCACAACTTCTTCGGCCATTCCCCAATTGATGGGATCCCCTCAATTTCCAATTCTTGGCCACCACAAAAAGAGCTGCTATGAATATTTTTGCACATGTGGGTCCTTTTCCCATTTGGGATATAGACCTAGAAGTGGTATTGCTGGGTCAAAGGATATGCACATTTTAATAGCTCTTTGGGCATAGTTCCAAATTGGTCTCCAGAATGGTTGGATCAGTTCACAACTCCACCAACAGTGTATTAGTGTTCCAATTTTCCCACAGTTTCTCTAACATTTATGATTTTCCTGTTTTGTCATGTTAACCAATCTGATGGGTCTCACAACACACTTTTAAGTTAAATTGAATTGTTAACATTTTGTCCATTACTTTCTTAAGCCTAGACAATCTACAAAGCACTAAAATAAGCCCTGATGTGTAGCTTTGGCTGATTTCTGAGGTGTAAATGTTCACACTGAAGATTTAACAAACAGGCTGCAGGCCTCCAGCACATCCTTGGTCTAAGGCCAGAATTTGGAGACAGGGTTAGAAAATGGCCCAAGACACAACAATGAACATAAAATGGCCCTTTTAGGATTTAGCAGTTTACAGAAAGAACACACCCTAAGGGTCCAAATTGGTGGTGAGAGGACAGTGTCTCCCAAATCATTAAGGAACCAGGATGTGATACATATACAACACGTACATGCATACATACATGCATACATACATACATGGGCATAAACCTATATATCTGTGTATGTGTGTGTGCACGTACGTATACTTCATCAAGAACTATAATTTCATTGTGTAGAGAACTCCACATATTGGTAACTCCCTCCACCAATGCTGATCAGCTACCATTTTGTAACTTAGTTTTAGAGAGTTGCCTGAGCCTATGAGAGGTTAAGAGACTTGGCTAGGACCACACTGCTATTAGACGTCAGAGGCTAGAGCAGGGGTGGGGAACTTGTGGCCTCCAGGCCACACGTGGCTTTGTAGGTCTACAAGTGTGGCCCTTTGACTAAATCCAAATGTTCTGTGAAGTTATTTTCAGTTTTCTTTCGAAGCATGTTTCCATTTTAAGTTAAGCTGCCTTCTGGTCTGTAAATCATTACGGTATCTTATGAGTTTGGTTGGGTGTATTGGCCTCCAAAGCCCTACCACCTCTAGATGTTCTGAGATCAAGTCTCCAGATCTTTGAAGCTAAGGACCAGAACCTGACCCCAAGGGCGAAGTCAATTAGATTCAGACACTTTGTGAGTCTCAGCTTGAACAGTAGTGACAATTCCTCCTCTTTTAACATAATCTTTTTAGAAATTATTGTAAAAGATAAAAATGAACAATTTTGATGACATAGAATTGAAATTATTTGCCATAAATGGACTGGTGGTCTGGTGCATGCATTGAGTGCCTCAAACAGTGTCTCTCTATATGAAAGAGGCTTCCAGGAATGGAAGTGACTTGGAGAGACTTTTGCACACAGGATTGGCATTCTCTAACAATAACAATACGTTAAGGAGGAGGTTCATTGGCTAACTGTAGAGGCATTCAAAAAGGCATGCCAACTTTGGCCACTTCCTCTTGGCCTTACTTGGTGACTCCTTTGCTTGCAGAGTTCAACAACAATGCTGGGAGGTATTATTATCTCCATTTTACAGATGAGGAAACTGAGGCAAATAGTGGTTAAATGACTTGTCCAGGGTCCTAAATCTAGTAAGTGTCAGGATTTGAACCTGACTCCAGGTCCAGCACACATTCTCTCTCTCTCTCTCTCTCTCTCTCTCTCTCTGGAAATATTCATATCTGTTGTCTATCAAGTTCATAATTAAAAGAAAATTTGGGGAAAATTGGAAGAGCTGCAAACTATTTAAAAAAAAGTGTGTGTGGGGAAATGTCACATTTTAAATAGTCAGCCCATCTCCTAAGCAGTTTTTAACACAAAAGATTTCCTCTCTTCTCAGGATGACTTAATGCTAGACAGATTCGTCAAGTAATTCAGAAGTCCTTCAGCACCACTCACATAGGCAGATGCATCTTTCCTTACTGGCAGGAGTGTGCTGGGAAATGTTTGACTGGCTCTCCAAAGATAATTGATTCACTTTCAAGTTTCATCTGCCTTATCAACATTTTCTTTATCACTTTCTTAAGTCTAGACAAGAGATCCAGTAAGGTAGGACTTATGAGCTAAATCCGCCTGGTCCTATTTTTGTACGGCCCTATGAGCTAAAAATGGTTTTTACATTTTAAAATAAAGTTTTATTATATTTAAAAACATAAAAGCCATGCTTACATGGTGGCGGTCAAGCAGCAGTCCTGGTTTGTGAATCCTTGGCTTAGACAATCAACCAAACAAGAAATCAATCCCTGATTTGTAGCCCGATTTCCAAGGTGTAAATACTCACACAGGAAACTTAATATTCCGGTCCTTGCTTTTTGAGGCCATTTTCCATGATGACTTCCTCTTCTGCGAGCTTGTCTCTTTCAGTCCTTTAGAGCGGTCCTATTCTTCTCCCTGTGAGGCCAGAAAAGCATACTTTAATGTCTTTGATCTTGACTGGTTGAAGTATTGAATGTCCATCGGCCCAGGGATGAAACATTCCTCTTCCATCTCTTAAGGTTTCACTTTGTTCCCCATGGTGGAGCCTGGGATACACACAAGATAATGAAGGCTCTTTATTTGGAGAGCAACCATGTGTTTCTTTTTCTTTTTACATGTTTTCTTAATGCTTAAAAAAATCACTGTTTAAAAAAAATCACTGTTACTTTCCAGTCACTCCACAGAACCATCCCCTTAAGACCTCCCTTATAGTGAATAAATACAGTCATTCAAAACAAATCAACACATTGGCCACATCTGAAAACACAGACCTCAGTCCCATACTCCTTGTCTACCCCTTCTCTGCTAATTTTACTATTAGTTGTTCCCTGAAGTCATTACTGTCTAAGGACCATTTAACTCCCCCTCAGAATTCTCTGGTAGCCTGAGGGGATTATGGAGTCATTTTTCTGTGATCTACTTGAGCCCCTACTGATTAGGTTACTTCAATTTTTTAGGGGACTAGTGACTAGCATCCTATTCCATTTAACCACTCAACATTAGATTAGCTTTTATAAAGATGCATTTGCTTCAAAGATATTGCAAGAACAAATGAACAAATGCTGTCTCCTAACTTTGGGGACATAGGTTTTCCCTACACCATTCTGATCTTTGGGGAAGGAAGGAGGATTAGGCTCTGAGTTTAGCTCAGTCCCTACATAGCATTAGTCTCACCAAGTTTAAAATCAAAGCCCTACTAGGTTAATGGTCTCCTGCCCTTTGCTCTCTAGGTTTCACTGCTGGACTTGATGCAGCCCTTGGGCTGGATTCCCGAATTCCCAGATTCCTGTGGCTGGGTGAGAGATTCCCTCCCCACACCTAGAACAGAGAAGGATGAAGGAAAAGGTAAAAAATCCTAGGTCTATTTCTTGAGGCCACATTATTTAAAGGGATGGGATGGAGATAGGATGCCCTATTTACTTTGAAGATGCCCCTTCACTGCATCATGTCACTGGCTGGGAATGAAGGAGTCCTTCATCCTCAGACTCAAATACAAGAAAAGATTACATTACAATTATGTTCAACACAGTTTAGTGTTAAAGAAATTTAATATTTCCATGCTTTTTTGAGAGTTGGTAATCTATGCAGTCTCAATAGCAAGTTGTCAACTCTTTGGTATTATTATCATTAATAGCTAGCATTTATATAGAACTTTAAGATGTGCAAGTACTTTATAAGTATCTCCATTGGTCCTCACGTTCACTCTGGGAAGCAGGGACTATAATCCCCATTTTACAGATGAAGAAACTGAGGCAAATAGAAATTAAATGACTTACTCATGGTCACATAGCTAATGAGGGCAGATTTGAGCTCAGGTCTTCCTGATTTCATGTCCAATGCATTATCTATTGTACTACCTAGCTGCTTATATTAACCAGAATATTTCACTAAACAAAATATCTTGTTTTGTGATCACGCTTATAATCAAGTATTTAACAAAGTGCAATATGGGATTTTTCTTTTAAAATATTTATCTTACTTTTATTGATATCCTTTGTTTTTACACCACATTTATTTCTGAATATATCTCTGCTCTCCCTCTTTCAGAGAGCCATCCTTTGTTAACAAAGAAAAAAAAGGGTGAAAAAAAGCAATGTAGGAAAATGAAACTAACACATTGACCATGACAAATGGATTTTTACTTAGGCTTCCAATTAAACAAAAAAAGCTTAAGTCCTCCTTCAGGACTGTTCTCATTACAACAGAACATTTTGATGTTTAGGAAATTCCTTTTGAAAAGTCCTAAATTTTCAGAGTGAATGACTTGACAGAACCCACTTTAAATAAGAAAATAGAAACATTTTAAAAATCTAGATCTTTCCAACAAAGTTACAAGATAACACCTGCTGATTCTCTTCTAATTGGCTCTTAAAGACTTGTGTGGCTTGCTTATCTGTTGGAGATCTCATCTGTCTGCTATTGTGTTACTACTGGTGGGATCTGCCCCTGGGATAGAGATAAGAAGAAAAGAGGATGCCATTTATATTAAGAAAAGTAATGTAGAGGGGGAAAAAAGTGTCTTCTGTTTCCACCCCCGCTCCCCCGGAAATAATGAATAATATATCAATAAGGTTCAGACATCTGCTGAGGATTCATTTACAGAATCAAAACTTAATCATAGTGTCTTTCTCAAAGTCAGAGCATTCATTCCTAAAGAGAAGGATGTTGACTTTTGCAATAATCATCACTTCTGTTCTATGGATCTTGAAGGTTTACAAACCATTTTCATTATAATAACTCTGTGGTGGGTAGCAATGGGTATTCCCATTGCACAGATGAGGAAAGTGAGACTCAGAGCTAGAGAAGCCTGAATACCTCACTTTCTAGGGAGAGAACTCCCTTGCAAGTCATTAAATATTTGAAGGATTGCCAGAAGGGAAGAGGAATTAGCTTTGTTCTACCTTTTTTTTTTTTTAAACATTTAGAGGGATTTGCCTAGCTTGGGACCAGAGGGGAAAGGTGGGGAGGGCCTAAAACAGTGACATCATCTGAGGAAGCAGCAGCAGAGTTTATTCTCGATCTGGAGAGAGGCTTGAATTGATACTCCCAAAGAGTGGGAGGAGGGGGGTGGTGCTGAAGCTGGGGTAAGGGCAACGAGCCCAGGGGCCACTGACTCCCCTCTAGAGTTCACTCTTCCCCTGAGTTGATCAGAACCATCTCGACCTTATTTTTTTTTTTAATTTGAGGAAAGGAAGGGGAAAATGCTCTGATGTGGGTTTCCTCTCCCATTCTTTCTTTCCCTTTAAAAGTGTTTTTGAATTTATTAACTTTTTAAAAAAATTCCACAAAGTTGCAATAAGAACGGGATATACCCCTAAGAAGTGGTCAATCAGAACCTGGTATAAATACCCACACCTAGTACCTTCCTACTAGCCCCTCTTCTCTGGTACAGTATTCTCCTCCTATCCCCTTCCCCAGACATTAGTAATCTCTTTTAAATAAAGTCTTGATACAATCAGATATAAACGTTGTGCCTTTGAGGCACAGACACAGTGGGGAATGGGAAAGACCGACTTTCCTTATGTAGTGATGGCCTGTCCAGGCTGCAGAGAGGTCCGACTCGTAAGGTGGAGCTTTGTTCCACTTTGCAATTTGCCATCTCTCTTGGTGATGATGCTTCCCTCCAGTAGGAACAGCAGCCCTCCTTCTGAGCTGGACTTCCGAGCAACCCCTCTGCCTCCAAACCTTAGTTGGTTCATTTAGTTTTAGATTTCACAATGGTACAGAGCTGCCCAGATTGGCAAGTCAATCCTCACCTCCATTCTCTATGTGTAGCTGTTCTCAGACCCCTTAATTATGCTTCTCCTTAATGAATCATCCACCTGTACTGGCCAGTGTGGGCATCTTGCCATCTGTCTTGCTCAGAGTGCAAACCTTTTCACACTCTGTCCACTTCTTAGGAAATGAAAATCAAATCAATATTGCCTCTTTACTGGAAATGGTATGACAATTAGCCTTACCCACAATCCCTGTGACTGCCTAGAGACTAGTGGTCTCTGATATGGGCTGCCTACACCCTGGAGTATGTAAGTCAACCCATTTGGGTATTGAAAAGAAAACATTAAAACTTCTTTTTTAATAAAAAAAATTAAGCTTACTAATATTTATTATACAGATCTACAGTAAGGCCCTCATTCAGTCCAATCAAACCGTCTTTGTTGTTGTTTGTCCTTCATTCTTGAAAATGACCACAACATCAGGAAGGTGATGCCATGACTTGAAAGTGAATTGGATTTAAGTGAGGGAGGACTGAATAAAGCCACCAGCCTCACTTTCTCCTCTGCAGCCATCTAGGTCCAGTGGCAAGATATCAATCAGGATGACTGGAGATGGCCTCAGATGCAGTGGGAGACCTTGGCCTTTTTAAGTTAAGGTGTTTCCTAGGTCTCAGTTTGACTGAGGCAACACCCATTCAGACTGTCATTTGTTATCCTGTTATACTGAGAAATTAGTGAGTTAGACCCAGACTAATTTAAATTGTGGACTTTATTAGCACGGCTGCCAGGGTATTCACATCCAAATCAAGCAGCCCCCATCAGGGGTCGAGCTAGGGTTTACATAGGGAGTATACAGGACAGGTAGGGGGATGGATCGTTGAAGTCTGGCAAGAGAATGAGTTTTTTTGGTCTGGTCAAGGACACCCCTCTCCCTCTGTCTAGACATGATAATGCTCTGCAACAAAGGAAAAACTTTCTCACAATGGAGGCTTCCAGAGATATGATCTGAGGGCTGGGGCCTGAGCAGCCAGATAAGGGTCATGCTGAGGCCCATGCATGAATACTACTAGGCACAGTGTCCTTGGGCTGGGGAGTGGTTGTCAGAGATAGTGTTTCTGAGACTAGGGAGGCATTTTTGGGGCACCCCATCATTACAGGTCAGGGATCACACAAACCAGACCAGGTGTCCTGGTTTCTGGTATAAACATAATTATCTAAAGCCATTATATGGAAAGTTTTCTTATCCATTTGCATTGGAGGTATGGGCTGTGCTTAAGCTATGCAAGAGTTCATTTCACTATTGTTTAGATTTAGGAGGAAAGAGGTCTAGGGCAAGATTAAGCAGCAACTTCTGCTTTCCATGGCCTAAAGGGTCCTACTACCTAAATGGTAAAATAATGTTCTGTATTACAATCCTTGGGGAAGTCTGAGGGAAGAAGGGGAGGTCCATAATTTGAAGGGGCTGGCTCTTTTATTTGCTTTTGTGCATTGTGAGATATTGCAGTTTGTATCTGCCCAGCTGAGCAGATTTACAGATTATATCTAATTTTACCTTAATGAGCCCTCACAAAATGAACATGTGGCTTAAAAAGATTTCTGTGAAGAAATCACAGATTGGACATAATGCTAATAATTCAAGTACAGTAGAACAGGAAAATGGTGGAGCTGACTTTATCACCTACATTAAGAAGTTATAAAAAAAAAAGTGATGTTCTAAGCATATCTGATAGGAAGTCAGCCAAAAAATTCAAAATTATCTAGGAGGTTATGAAAATGTTCACTGTTAACAAAAGTGGATCTCAATCCACATTTATACCCATTCTTGTTAATAACGAATATCTGGGGGTTTTTTAGTTGCTTAAGTAATCTGTCTCCTGGAAGATTATGATAGGAGTTACCAGTTATGAGTTGCTGTGTCATACTTCACATCTTGGGTGTTTCTGAGTATTTCTCTCATAGCTTCTGGCGAGAGGTCATGAGGTAAGGGGTTCTAGGCATCCTTTCCCATCTCTGAGGTCAAGAAATGGGCCTGAAGCCTTGTTATTGTTCTTTTTTGTTCACTCTTTTCTTTTATAAGTGTAGGGAGGACAGTCTCCAATCATGAGAATCTGACAATTGGAATGAAGGCTGGGTTTTGCAGCATTGATATCCTGAGAGCAAGGAGGTATTTTTAGGAGTGACCTTTGAGACTCTGGCCCAGTGGAAGAAACCCTGAATTCACACTACAGATGGATGGGAACTTGGTGGGACCAATGCTATGTAGGAGCTGAAGTCATCTTCTACCTAAGAAAGTGAGGTGGTGAAAGGGAGAGTATGCCCCAGAGGGATTGGAGAAGATGTTTGTATGTTCATTCTTGCTTTATCTTTGAAGTATATCTTCCTTTAGAAAAGCTAATTGCTGCAGCTAAGTGGTTAAATGGAACTTGGTCAAAGGTGGTCAACAAATGGAGAACAGACACAGCCTCCAGCCTGTGTAGTCTCTGGCCAATGACAAAGAGGAGAAACGTACAAACTCCTCAGGGTACCCTGGAGCTCTGAGGGGAGAAGTAGCTTGCTTGGTTCTGGGAGAGAGATTTTGTTTAATTGTCAGGTTGTAAAGTTTGTTTTCGGGCAGTCAGTTCCCTGGGACAATAGAGACTTTGGAGGACTGAAGGTCAATGAAACTTGCATGTATCTTGGTGAGATGCATTACCCAGAGTTCCCCAGGTTTCTGGGCTTTTGGCATTGAGAAGCAGCCACATGGAAAGATAGGGAGGTAGAAGGAAATTGGGCCATATTCAGTTCATGATTCTCTCGCCAAACTTGGCAGGGAGCTGGGGGACTGGTGGACTGCCCTCCTAAAACTGAAGATAGGCAAAACAGGGGAGCTGAGTGAGGTCTTGGGACAGAGTGGGCATGAGATGAAGGTGCAGACAGCATGAGTTGAGTGGCCACAAAGCAGAGGTGCCAAGGGGCCAGCAGAGGAGCAGAGAACAGGGTAGGCAGAATGCACAGTCCTTTCTGACCCTCAGCTTATATGGGGAGCTGCCTGGTGAAGTTCCTACTACCTTACTGTTCCCTACTTTGACCGGTAGGGAAAAAAGGAAAAAATCTGTCACCCAAGCTACAGTTCAGCTTTAACATCTATCCATTTTTTTTTCCTGTGTTACTTGACACTCTTATTAAATGGCATGGCTTTTAACAGTGATTTTTCTAAGTTCCTGGTTTGAGTTAGCGAGAGAAAGGAAGCCAGACCACTTCTCCCCAGGGAGCAGAGATTTCTCTGGTGTTAATCTTCTCCCTGGTGTTAGTCCAGGTTGGAAATGGACTGATTGGAAAGAAGATTTCTGCATTGTGGCAATTTACCAGTTAGACTTTGAACATGGAGAGAAAGTTACTAAGGAGATTACCTCACCAAAAAAAAAAAGTCTATCAAGTCTGTTTGAATCTTGATTCTATCACTTTGCTTCTCTCCACAGCTATTTCCTGACATACAGTAAATGCCTAAGAAGTGCTTGCTGACTGATAATATAAATGTAAGCTTAAACAATGAACTGTGAGGTGTTAAATGCCGGTCCTTAAGTAACTAGAAATTGTTTTTAACACATTGCTCTAGCCAGTGGAGAGTAACAGATGATTCCAGGGACTCCTTGCCTTGAGGGAGTTACATTTGTTCAAGGAAGGCAAACTCAATTCCTGTCTGGTCTTGTTCTCCAAATGCTTGATGTAGAGGATCCAGTCTGGTGCCTTGGATCCTGTTGAACACCTGTCCTCCATGAAGGCAGCAGCTCCTCGCCGGATTGGTCCAGAGAACCTTGCTCTCTATTCTGTTCGTTTTGAAACTCCTGTTTGCTCCCAGCCCACATTAAGCCCCAGTCCTTCTTGGTTCCTGAGTCTGCTTGGCTACCTGAGTTCAGAGATCTGTCACTCCAGATGCCCTGATTATCTTTCCCCCATCTTCTGCGGCTACCACCACAACTGGAGCCCAGTCCTGCCACCTGATTCCTCTTTTTTTTTCTTAGCCTGCCCATTCACTATACACTCTAAAGGCATTTTCTGCAGATAATCCACAAAAGGCATTTGGTCTAATTAGATTAGTCCTGGATTAGATAAACTATCCGGGATGTGATAAAGTAGTAAAAACACTGCATTTGGAGAGGGAAGATACAGGACAGAATCCCAGTTCCTGCACTTATTACCTGAGAGGCCTTGGGCAAGTCATTTTCCCCATTTGCAAAAAGTAGGAGTGGGACTGGATGACCTCTTAGGTCTCTTCTGTCTCTTAAGTTTTGTGATCCTAAATAACAAGTAATAAAAATTGCAGATAAAACATTTTTTTGCACCATTATAGTACGTAGACTCAATCTTTACTCCTCTGCCCCTTTCTAAGCCTGGAGCCCATATGTCCTTCCTTTGCTTCTTTACAGCCTCTCACAGAGAGAATCCAAATCTCATTGCAGAGATCTGTCCCCTATCTTAGAGTATAATCCGTATGAGGATACCCTAAAGTAGGGCTTGAAGGTTGGTTTACAATCCTAGCTTTCTCTCTCAGCCAATGGAAAAGCTTCCTGACTTCAATGGGCTTTATCAACATTCAGAGGGTATTACTACACAACTAACATCTTCCTGACCCCCAAGCAAGGCAAAGATGAGGACCTACAAATTGGTAAAAGGTGTGTTCTCAGGGTCTCAGAAAGGTAAGGCAGCACCCCTGTGAAAGTCCCAAAGCCAAGACTGTATCATGTGAGGCTCCCTCCTACCACATACAGGCTGAATGGGCAACAGCCCCACACCCTATTAATTTTTAACAATGCCTTTGGGGGCTTACATTTCCCTTAAATATAGCTCAAGAAGGTGCTCTATAATTTATCGTTTTTAGCTCTGAGTTTATGGTATTGTCTCAGTGCTGTGAAAATCTAAATTGATCTTCATTCCTTCCTAGGAAGAAGCAGCCGAATTTATATCTCCCCACCTGACTGGTGCCACCTGAGTTCCAAACAGGTGCTTTTAATTAGCCACCCAAGGAAACAATGGTTACCGAGGCAACTCCAGCGTCGTCCTTGACTTCCAACAGAGATGCAGGCTCCCCCACCTCCTCTCTCCATACATAGTCTGAAGGAGCAGGAAGATGAGAAGAGGGGGGAAATACCCAAGTGCAACATTTTAATCGCCTTAACTACGTTGGCTCTGCTCTGAGTCAGTTGTGTTCCCAGAATCCTGGGCTTAGGGGAAACCATCTGCAGCCCCCGCCGTTGCTAGGCTGACTATTCAGGCTGTCCCACCTGTTCCCCGGCTCTGCATCCCTGGGGCTTGAATTGGTCCTGTTCTTCCCATACACCAGTCGCACATGGTCCTGCTGTCAGTCAGGAAAGAATGTGGACTCCTCGTGTCTGTGGGGTCCCTCCTTCCCAAGTGCCTCTGCAGCTACAGCCGCCACAATACCCCAGCCTCTTGAGTCATTGCCTGAGTTTCTTCCAACTCTCCTGGCTCTGACTTTACGTGGGGATCACGATTTAGCCTTTTGGACTCACTAAGATTTAGGGAAAACACAGAGTGCCGATTATTTAATGAGCATTTGTTAAACACCTTCTAAGTACTAGGTGGAGTGCTCTGGGGATACAATGTCAAAAATGGACAATCTCTGCCTTCAACTAGTTTACATATTCTTTAATCCAGAATTTCCGAGTTAGAAGGAATCTCTGTGTCCATTTGGTTCACTCAAAACCTGAACATAAATCCCAATATACTTGACAATCTTGACAAGTTGTCTCACTTTTGCTTGAAGACCTCCAGTGAAGGAGCCAGCCCTGGACCGCTGACCATGTTAGCATCCTAAGACATCAAGGACAAGCTCAGGGACCTCATCTCTTAGCCTCAGGACTTTGTCTCTTGTTAACTTCCAAATCTTAGATTGATCACTGAACAAAACAGATTCTTCTTCACCTTCTAGGTCTCCTTAGCTGGCTTGGTTCCCTGGGTTTAGAGTTCTGCCATCTTGTTCCTTAATTACCTTTCCCCTTTCTGCTGGATGCATCGTAACTGCACGGCCCCCAAAGTGAAAGCCTTTTCATCTCTGATGCCACACCCCTCACACTCCAAGAGAGCATTTAAAAACAACTTATTTCTTTTCATTTATTCCACTTTTCTTTTGCATGGCATTCCTCAAAACCTTTCTTCCTTACACTACTAAAGAAAATATTTGTTGATTGATTATTCAATGACATTGCATCCATTGTCTTGACCACACAGTTCAGTCCTTAATATGACTTGTCTTCTGATTTCTTCAAGGGTGTAAACCGAGTTGGAGAGGTGCTTACCCCAGCACCTAAATACAGTGCTAAGGCAACTAGAATAATAGACTTTTAGAACTGATGACGGGACTCATCAATAAATCCTTGTTGACTTGTTCTGATATTTTCATCATCAGCATGTTCCTTTCCACTTTTATACATACACAGTTTCTAGTAAAATCACACAGTGAGTCAGTTACTGAGCTAGGGGGTATGGGAATGTGAGTGGTCTAGAAGGAAATGATGCTGGCTTGAAAGGCTGGAGCAATACTGTGCCCTATTCAGAGTTGGCCTGGGAAAGCTACCTGGTAATTGGATGGCTATGGAGATAACCCCCTGTATAGGTTCTTCGAGGTAAAAGTTGGAGTAACATAATCCAACTAAGATCCCTTCCAGCTTTAAACCTATGATCCTATGATTTGATGGTGTCAGAGAGATTAGTATCCAGCTAGGGCATGCAGCAAGATAGGAATATGTTTTCTCCTTGAGCTATGAAGTCCTCACCTCAATTACTTTCCTACCTCATTAAGGATACCAAAGACAATATTTTAGCCTGCTTCCTTTTTCCATTTGCAATCCATAAAGGAGAAAAAGGCTTAAAGGCAATTTGTTTACAGACCATTAAAAACAGTTATTATGACTTTGCTGAGCTTCAGAGATCACCAATACAAAAGAACAAAATTGGTTTTCTTTTTCTTCTATTTATTTTCATTTTTATTGAATATAATTTTAGGGAATGACAGTTACTTTGTCAACACTGAACTTTCAAATTTCTCTCATGCCCAATGCTGATAGCAACCTCTGTATTTTGGTATTTTTTGCTAGGTAAAAGATCCTTTTAAAAGGATTAAATATAAAGGGACTAGTTTCTCTTCAGCAGTCCCACTGATTTCCTCTACTCTGATGTGACAGGTGATGCTAAGAAATCTTTACATTTCCCTTTATGAGAAATGAGATTACTCCCTTAGTCCTCCCCCATCTCATAGTAATTTCTAGAAATCTAGACTCCCACTTTTTGATCTCCAGCAGTCAGGGAAATATAAGCAGGGTAAAAGGGTTCTGGAACAGATAAGTGAGTCCCAGTGGAAGACAGCCTCAGCTTCATTGACAATACCTCTTAGTCACTCTTGTAATCCAGAAAACAGAATTATTTTTTTCCCCATTCACTGGATGGCTATTCTCTAGCCACACTCATTCCTCCTGACTGGTATTCCTTCCTTTCTTCTCTGCCTTTTCTTTGGAACTCCTTCTACAGGCTCCCCATATGTGGGATCACATATGGCTTCAAACCAGAAGTTTCCAGTTTCTAGCTAATTGGTTCCTCTCTGCCTGTGATCTCAAAGATATGAAACCAACTAGACTCACTTGGGCAGCACCTTACTCCTCCCTCCTGCCTATAAAATACCTGGCCCTCTTCAGCTTCCTGACCACTGAATGGAGTCCCAGGGAGAGCTGAGTGTAATGCCGGACAAGTCCTGGAGTTGATTGATTATTCAATGATGTTGTCTTGACCACACAGTTTAGTCCTTAATATGACTTGTCTTAGATAGTCTTCTGATTTCTTTAAGTGTGTAAACCAAGTTGGAGAGGTGCTTACTCCAGCAACTAAACACACTGCTAGGCAACTGGAATCATAGGGCTGAAAGACCATATTGGATTCTCCCCAACTTCTACAGCCTGAATGACATTGCTTCTGAGGCTTTGAGGACTCCCTGATTTTACTTCTTTCCTCTTCTTCCCTGGATTGTTGTGGTGACATCAACACTGACTCCAGTGTGACGAGAAGATAGGCTGGCCCCCCTAGGAGTATTTTCAGTTAAGTCCAGTGGCCTTCTTTTATAAGAGCAAATAAAAAAGCCCACTGCCTTCACCATTAAATGGCCATGAAAGTCTCCTATGAGGCCCCTTCCCTTTAATAATAATGTGCTACAGAGAGACTTCAGTAGAACTCAAATACAAGAGGTACAAAAAGATAGAGACATTAACATGGAAAAAGAAAGGCCTTCAGATGCAAAATGAATATTCCATAAATTAGAAAGGGTCAGTTGCCTTTGAACAGGCCAGAGATAATGAGCTTGCTTCTAGGTCAGAGGTTGTATTCCTACCTTCGTCCCTAGAACATCATTTACACAAGACCGTGACAGAGTCTGGGAAGTGGAACTTGCTGAATTGGGATAGATCATCATAAGCCAAGGAAGAATCCTTAGTTGTAGGAACTGACTGCAAAGTGGGAAGGATTGTCCAATCTCTCCAACTCCTGTCTGAAGGTGATAAATTTCATCAAGGCTCTGAGGAAATCAAAGAGGAGAGACTTCTGCCAGGGTCATTAAGCTAAGGATCTGAGCCTAGCTGAAAGAGGGATGGTAGCACTCCAGAACAGAAGAGCACCATAACCCTCCAAGTGAAGAGAGCCCAGTGGAGCCAATGGATAAAGGTGGTGAGAGCCTGTAACTGCCCCTCATGGATCTACCTATTTAATAGAGATGCTGCTTCCTGAGAAGAGCCCATGATTGAGCCGTCTGCCCAGACTAACCCAGCAACAACTGCCATGTTGTCACGCTCCAGCACCTTGTTTGTTCCTTTCTGAAAGCAGCTTCTCAGTGGCAAGTAGTCTAGCAACTGAGTGACTTGTCTAGCTCAGTCCAGCAATATCTGTGTCTAGTGGCCAAGCAAACTATTCAGTCTAGTTAGTCTAGCACCAGCTAAGCCTAGTGAGAAAGCAGGTCAGAAACTGATGAACCTACTTGACCCAGCCCAGGAGCAGATTCAACCATTCAGCCAAGATGCCATGCCCCTTGAGGACCAAGCATAGCTGAGCTACCCATCCATTGAAGATGTCAGCTGAATGGTGAAGCAACTCATCCCTTACTGACACTATGCCCCATAGAAAACTTGGAGAGGATCCTCCAAAAAGAAAATACATTAAAGCCCTGAAATTCCAAAGTAATGAGATGCCTTGGCCACATGTGTACCCAGTGGGTGCCTCGCTATTATTGTTCTTTTAAGTTTGTACCACACTCTTCCTCACTATTCCTACGTACTCAGTATATGTTTGTGGGTGACTGCACTCCTAGTTTTTTTGGGAAACACTTTGTAACTAGTGTTTTTTATTATTCTATTTGAGTAAATGCCTTTGTTAAAGAATTAATTGAGTCTACTGGCTGATTCTTAAAGGAAGTACCCCAATGGAAACTCAAGGGCTAGTCAGTGTTAATAGGTCAGCTACCCACACAGTTACCCTTAGAGCTGCCCTTCTGGGACTCAAATTGCCATTACCAGTCTGGGAGAGTGACCCTAGGGGGAGTATTTTGCCAGCAATACCATAAGAGTCATATTTCACCATTAAATAAGGCCATTTAAAATATCAAAGGCCAAGAACATGGCCAATCTACCATCACTGAAATAAGGGTGGCTGCCATACAATTCTTATGGGCTGGACTTATGTGTAGAATAGATATGTTTAGATACCTAAACAGACACTTTGTGATGTGTTGAAGGAAGGGGAACTATGAGCTGGTTGGATTGATGAGTGGCAGAGGCCATCCCAAATAATGGTGAAGGCTTTAAATGGCTTTATGGTGGGCAGTTCAATGTCTAAGAAATCTTAAGTTATAGAGAGGCATTTCTGCTACTGATGCAGTCAGATGACAGCATCTCTGGTAAGGAAGGAAGAGGAGATACATGTAGAGAGGTTAATTGATCACGTGTCAATTGGCAAAAATAGGTTGAGAATAGTCCATCAGGGTAAGGAGAACCTGATGCTCTTGCCTGCCCATGCCATCACCATAATGGTAGCTAAGGAGCCCAGGAGAGAAAACATGCAAAAAGCAGATTAACTGCACCACAAACACAATAGTCTAGAGTCTCATACAGGTGCAACAGGTATCATGGTGTACTGGAGAGAAGGCGGCTTTTGGAGTCAGGGAGAGGAGTTAAAATTCTGCCTCTGCCATATACTTGGGCAAATCTTAACCTCCCAGTGACTCAGGTAACTTTCCTTTTTTTGTGTATATGCTTTTTTTGGAGAGTATTTGATTTTTTTTCCAATTACATGTAAAGAGAATTTTTGAGATTCATTAAAAATTTCTTTGAGTTCCAAACTATCTTTCCCCTTCCCTCACCACCCTCTCTGTAGAATGGTAAGCAATTTAATATAGGTTATATATGTGCTATCATGTAAAACATATTTCCATATTAGTCATGTTGTGAAAGAGGAAACAGGCCAAAGGAAAAGAACCATTAAAAAAAATGAAGAAAGTAAAAATAGTATGCTTTGATTTGCATTCAGATTCCATCAGTTCTTTTTCTGGAGGTGGACAGCATTTTCTATCATGAGTCCTTTGGAATTGTCTTAGATTTTTGTATTGTTGAGAATAGCTAAGTCGTTCACACTTGATCATTGTATAGTATTATGGTTACTGTGTATAATATTCTCCTGGTTCTTCTCACTTCACTTTGCATCAGTTCATATAAGCCTTCTCAGGTTTTTCTGGAACCATCTTGTTCATCATTTCTTATAGCGTGATCGTATTCTATTACAATCATTCTACTATACACTTAAAAATGCTTTATTGATGCTTGTATTTTCATTTTTTCTGCCTCACTATCCTTAGGTCCCTTACTCCCCCCCCCCACTCTCTTGCTATCAATATAGTCAAGCAAAACAAACCCACACATTGGACATGTCTGAAAATGTGTATGCTATTCTTCACTTCTAGTCCAACTTCTTGTTAAGAAGTGGGAAGCATGTTTCATATTGGTCCTCTGAAGCAGGAGTGTCAAATCCAAATAGAATCAAACATAAGGATCCCGGTGGGCACACATTGACTTAGAAAACCATATATTAACATTATTTATGTTTTATTGTATTTTATTTTGTTGAACATTTCTTTTTAAAAAAAATTTATTAATTTATTTTGATTTATCAATAATCACTTCCATATGCTTTTGAGTTGAAAATTTTTCTCCCCCTTCCTCTCCCCCACCCTCCCCAAGACAGTGCACAATCTGATATAGGCTTTACATTTACACACCCATTAAACATATTTTCACATTAGTGAAGTTGTAAGTAAAAATTAAAACCAATAGAAGGAACCATCAGAAAGATGAAACAAAACTCAATAGAAGGTAAAAATAAGTGATAGAGATTCGATTTCCATAGTTCTTTCTTTGGATGTGGACAGCATTTTCCATCCCGAGGCCTCTGGAGATGTGTTAGATCCTCATAATGCTGAGAAAGGTTCAGTTTAACAATCTTAGTCATTCCATAACGTGGCTGTTATTGTGTACAAAGTCCTCTTGGTTCTGCTCACTTCACTTAGCATCAGACCATATAAGTCTTTCCTTTTCTGAAGTCGGCCTGTTCATTTCTTATAGCACAATAGTATTCCATTACATTCTTATACCACAAGTTGCTCAGCCATTCCCCAATTGATGGGCATCCTCTCAATTTCCAATTCTTTGCCACCACAAAAAGAGCTGCTATGAATGTTTTTGTACATGTGGGTCCTTTTCCCATTTGTTTGATCTCTTTGGGATATAGCCCTAGAAATGCTATTGCTGGATCAAAGGGTATGCACATTTTTGTAGCCCTTTGGGCATAGTTCCAAATTGTTCTCCAAAATGTTGGATCATTTCACAACTCCACCATTTGTTGAATATTTCCCAGTTACATTTTAATCTGGATTGTCTTACTCCGGAGTTCTGTGGTCTGTATGTGGCATGTTTGATACCTCTGCTTTGGAGTAACTGCTGGTTACTACATTGAAAACAGTCCTTAAGTTTTCCAGTTATTTTTCTTTACGCTGTTTTAGTCATATAAATTATTCTCCTGGCTTTGCTTACTTCACTCTAGGTCAGCTTGTATAATTTCTTCCAGGTTTTAAAAAAAAACCATCCCTTTTGTCATTTCTTATGATGCAATGATTCCCTTATATTTATACACCATAAATTGTTCAGCCATTTACCTAATTGACAGGCACCCCATTAGTTTCCAATTCTTTGCTACAAAAAAAATGCTATCTGTATTTTTTTACATATACTACTTTCCCCCCTACTTCTTTTAACTCTTTGGGGTGTGATTTTTTTGGGGAGGTGTCATTTTAAATTACTTTCCAAAATGGCCTTGTCAATTTATGATTTCATCAACAATGCCTGTACTCTCACATATCCTCCAACAACTGTTATTTTCATTTTTTGACATCCTTGCCAATCTGATGGGTATGACATGGAACTTTAAAATTATTTTAATTTTATTAAATACTTAATTATTTGTAGTTTTTTTCCCTCCTGGTTGTTAACTTGCTTTTCTTTTCTTTTTGAGAATTGCCTGTCTCTTCATATTCTTTGATCATTTATCTACTGGGGAAGTGACCCTGAGTTCTTGAAAGGGTATGCCAGTGAAGCATAGGGTCTAGTAGTCTTAACAAGCCAGAAAGCTTCTAGTGCAGACCTGGTAATAGACCAGGTTGTTCTTAACCTTTTTTTACATTCATGGATCCCTTTGGCAGCCTTGTAGAGCCTACGGACCCTTTCTCAGAATAATATTTTTCAAATATACAGAATAATATCATTTCAAAGAAAATCAACTACATTGAAAATATCAAAATAGCAAACAAACTCAAAAAACAAGTTCATGCACCTCAGGTTAAAAATTTCTGCAACAGACTGTATATTTGTCATCTGAGAACTAGCTTATCTCAAGTTCAGAGAGGTTCTTCAGAGGGTTAGCCTCTGTATTGTATCTCACGGGTTTATTTTCTGAGATTAGAAAGTTGATTCAGTTCTCTCACTATCCAGTAGCAAATGCCTTCTAAATGGATAACTACATATACATCAGAGAAACTGAGAACAATTCATAAATAAAGCTTATGTATCCTAGTGAGGTTTATGTTTCAAAAAAATATTCTGCCATTAAAAAGGTCTTTCTTAAGTTTAATAAGGCTTTGTAAAAAATAATTACAAGAAAAATGATCTATTAGCACACACACTGATTCCTTCCATGTTATCTTAAAATTTACTTTTAGATATGAATTCTCTGTAATCCCCCCCCCCCATTGAGAAAGCAAGAAAAACAAAACCTTTGGTGTAAACATTTATGGTCAAGCAAAAATTTCCACATTGGTCCTTATCAAAAAAAGAAAAATCATGCTTCAGCCTGCATTCAGAGTCCATCAGCTCTATATCAGGAGTTGGGTTCATCATGAGTCCTTTGGATTTGTTATGGATCATTAAATTGATCAGAATAGCTAAATCTGTCACAAATTGATTACTGTTACAATATTGCTGTCACTGTGTTCTGTTCACTTCACTTTGCATCAGTTCATACGACTTCCCTGGTTTCTCTGAAACTATCCCCTTTATCATTTCTTACAGTAGAATAGTATTACAACACATTCATATACCATAACTTGCTCAGCCATTCCCCAGCTGATGGGAATACCCTCAGTTTCTAATTCTTTGCCACCACAAAAAGAGCAGTTATAAATATTTTTGTACATATGGGCTATTTTCCTCTTTCTTTGATCTCTTTGCAGTACGGACCTACTAAGCCATCCCTAGTACACGTTGGTTATACTTCATCAGTTTTCTCCCTTCTTAGAGGTTCCAGGGCAATAATCAGGGGGAGATAATGTGTTATCTATTGTTTCCACTACGAAATCTCTGAGAATGCTACGGTGGTAGGAGAAAAAGAAAGGGCAGGAGAAAAATCTGGTTCACTACATGGCTAATTTTGCTAATTTATTATGCACTACATAGAAATGAGAGCTGAAATCCGTGAAACATTTTATCTCTGCATTTCCCAGAGTGCAGGGGCCTCATGCCTTATCTATATAATCATAGCTCACTGGGATTTTGATTAGTGGCTTTTTGGCTCAGGTAACATAAGAAAGTCATTGTCTGTCACCTGAATTTTTGAAAACACAGTTCTCCTAAGTCAGTCTGCAAACTTTAAGAACCGCCATATGAGTCCAGTAATCAGATTAAAACTGAGGCCTTTTGTTAGTGCAACTAAGGAGTGCGGTAGGTAGAGCGCTGTATCTGGATTCAGGAAGATCTGAGTTCAAACGCGATCTCAGACACTTGATAGCTGTATGAGCTGAGCAAGTCACTTAACCTTGTTTGTTTCAGCTGCTTCATCTGTAAGCTGAGCTGGAGAAGGAAATGGCAAACCACTGTAGTATCTTCGCCAAGAAAACCTCAAATGGGTTCATAAAAAACAGCAGGAGCAGCAGGAGTGACAATCACAAACAACTACAAGAGGCACAAGTCTTTTGTTCCACACTTCATATACTGGTGTACCTTGATTCAACTGGAAGGTCAGCAGGCACAGGAAGTCAGGAAAATGCTTCCATTAGAGTTACTATGTGCTGAGATATTTTCGGTCATAACAAGTTGTTATAAAAATGTCTAAAGCATTGAGGGCTTGCTTGACTAATGGAATCGGTGATATCTGAACTGGTGAAATCACAGGTCTTTTGAAACTGAGTAATATTTGTATATACAAAACCTTATAGAGTGTACACAACTCCCAGGCAATCAGAACATTTAGTAACTATCATATGGAACAGATTAAAACCAATGTTGAAGGGAAATATGGCTGTTGTCCCTTTTCTAGTCATTTTGATACTAAAATAGATTATTCCTTAAGGCTGTTTCTCTTGAGAGTGAAGATTACTGAGTAGCTCTGAAGCTCAGCAAATTATTTTTGGAGATTTATAAGTTATCTTGTTTGTAATTATATTTGTTAAATGCTTTAAAGTTTGCAAAACACCTTGCAAAGCATCTCATTTGAATGTTCTAACACTCCTGGGACAGGTTTCTAAGGATGAGGTAGGCACATAGATTATCATCCTCATTTTAAAGATGAAGAAACTGAGGTTAAGCTATTTGTCCACTGTCACATAGCCAGGTCTTCCTGACTCCAACACTCCATGCACTAAACATGGGCATCAAACATGGAAGCCCCTGGGCTACATGTGGCCCACAGCACTCGAGTGTGGCCTGAACCAGATTAAAAAGTAGTTCTTACCCAATTTTAATGTGCTGCTGTATTAATAAAAAAAGAAATGCATAAACATACGTCATAAACATATGACAATATGTGATCTGGAGGGATCCCTCTGTATCCCATTTCTATTTGAGGTTGACACTTCTACCCTACACTAAATGCTACTTTCTGAACCCTTTGCTTATGTATAGAGACTTGGGCAACCAGGGATAGGAGAGAAAGTGGAGATGGTTCTGTTTCATTCAAGAGTAGACACCATGGGAGGAAAAAAAGGGGAAAACACTGCTGTCTTGTTCTGAGGACCTTGTTTTGGTGTTTTTTAATGTGTTTTCTTTTACATTACTGTAGTCACTGTGTTAATTGTGTTTTCCTTTTTTTTTTTTTGCTTTTAGGCAATTGGGGGTAAGTGACTTGCCCAAGGTCACACAGCCAGTAAGTGTCAAGTGTTTGGTCTGAGGCCAGATTTGAACTCAGGTCCTCCTGACTTCGGGGCCGGTGCTCTATCCACTGCGCCACCTAGCTGCCCCCTTCCTTTCTTTTTTAAAATAAATTCCACTGATGCATTTTGTTCTTACATTATACTTATTTTTGGATATAACTCCCACCCTGATCTTGCAATCAAATCTTCCCTTTGAGTCCCATCTCTCTGGTAAGAGAAGGGAGGTATATTTCATTATGGTGCTTGGAGATCATTACTGGATTTTTCAATTACTCAGAATTTGCCTCTTTAAGAATTATTTTTTCATTTATGTTACTGTAGCCATTACATATATTGCTAGCTCACTTGGCATGTATTCATACAAATTTTCCATGTTTCTTCGAATTCATCATATGTCATTTCTTACTGCACAAGAATATTCCATTAGTCATATGCCATAACCACTCCCTACTTGAAGATAACCACTGTATTTCCAGACCTCTGTTATCACAAAAGGTTCTGCATTGTATTTTCTTAGGGTAAACCGTCAGGTTACATTTTTTTAAAGTATTTTTTTAAAAAAATGGAGTTACTACAGCTCTACAGCATTCCGTAATGATGGGATTTTACAAATTCTCCCCCATCTTTTACATTTCCTGCCTTCTTCCTCACCATAGTCCTCTTTTTATGAGACACGAGTCAACAAACCTTTTAAATGACTTTTTGTTCAGTCATTCAGTCCAACTCTTTGTGACCCTATTTAACCATAGCATGCTGCTACTATCCATGGGTTTTTCTTGAAAAAGATACTAGAGTGGGGTTTGCCATTTCCTCCTCCAGTGGATTAAGGCAAACAGTTGTGACGTGACCTGCCCAGGGTCACAAAGCTAGTATCTGAGGCTGGATTTAAACTCAGATCTTCCTGATTCCAGGCCCAGAGCTCTATCCACTGAGCTACCTGTGAGAACTTTATACCATATGCTTTTTTAAAACATGCTTCAGTTTTGGTAAAGTATTCTGATTTTATTTCTATTGAGTTAAAGAGAAACAATAGATAAGCAGTTCTTCATTTTTCTACTACTCAAAATAGAATGACCAGTACCCAAAAGGCAGTAATGTGAAATACTCTGGTACAAATTAAAATGACCTCTTTTATTGATAAATTTAAACCTAAAACATGATCACATTAAAAAACTTTAACAGATAACTTTGTTCTTCAGCATGTTTTAGAATAGAGAAATCTTGCTTTTTTGATTCAGGAGACTGTGGCTGCCTCCCTTTCCCGTGGTTATGCCCGTCACTTTGAATCAACTGTCCACTGTGGGCAGGTAAAAGCAAAGCTTTGTTCAACATGACATTTGCTATTAATTCAAGTCTTTCTATGGTATTAGAAAACCTTTCCTTATTTTACATTTTAAAGTCAATACTTGAAAATAAAACCAATTTTAAAGCAAAACAATCCCTTGCATTGGTTTATTACGAATTTCTTTTATAAATAACTTCCCTCCCCCAAACTTTAGAAACTTTATTCAAAAAACAAACAAAAAAGTGAAGCTGGAGGAATTAAAAAATGCCCGTCACTCTACTCTCTTAAGAGACTGTTCCAAGTTTTGAGGATAAATGTAGGGCTTGCTCAGGACAGTCACAAGCCCTACCCCCACCGGCTCCTTGCGGGCAGACAGACCAGGTCTTCCTAATCACTCTTATCCTCTCCTTGGTAATGTCTGTACTCTGGCTTCAGTTCCCAGGTGTTTTTGTGGGTCCCCTTAACATTGTAAATGCCTATTTCTCTCAAGATTTCCTTCAGGTATATCTAAAGAAGAAGAAGAAGAAAAAAAGAAACCACAACAGATTAGATTATAAAAGCAATCACTATACTTTGCTTAAAACACAATTATTTGTTTGCCAAAGCAGACTTCTGTGAAACAAAAATTACGACCTGACAAATGTCACACTCTCAGTGGGATTTCTTGACTACAGTTAAAGAATTCTGCTATGTTGGCTTCTGACACTATACTATTAGTCATATCACACATACAATTACCATGTATTTGAATTCACAAGAGGCTGGAAATCTATGCATGCCACCAAATTTAAAGCAGAGGTGATTTTTCTAGATGAAAATACAGGAATACCTAGCAAATTACTGGTGTTCAATGTTTATTATTATTATGATACCTCATTAATAACAGTAGTAGTAGTAATAATTCATCTCTGCCAACCCTGGGAGTAAATCATGGAGTTCTGCATGAAGTTACAATGCTGGAGGCTGTAGACTGGCCTCAACGGTCCAGGAGAGGGTGAGAAAGGATCATTACTATGGAGTAACCAGTTAGTACAGTGGTTATAGGTGCTGAGGAGGAAAAAATGCCAGAATCAGGAAATCTGGACCTCTAAGCTTGCCAGGCACAGGGGACTGCGTGGCTAGCTAATCACGTTCTCCATTACCCCTGGGTGATGGAAGAGACACTGGACAAGACTGCGAGGACATCAGGGAAAATTCAGTAGTGACAGTAAAGTGCTTCAAAACACACTGTAGTCTGCTCTGCATGGTCTGAAGGAGTTAATGTGTCAAGGGGGCATGCAGTGCTGTACAAATTCTTCCTCACCAACAGAAAAGTAAATGAGGTTACCTAAAAGGAGAAAAAAAGGACCCAAAGCCCTGGGATTATTCTACTATAGTGCACAACTCAATATTATGCTGCTCCAGTGTGTAAATAATTGCATCCCTGCCAACAGACTAGGAAAGGAGCCGCATGTTATAAGTTGACCAATGTTAATTTAATCACTTCCCCTTTAGGGGAAAATCAGTCATAATTTCTAGTTATTACTCCAAAATTCCACTGACCAGTTAGAAAGAGGAGCTCTGGCTTCTGGGGCCCTTGAGTGCTGTCTTTTTCTGACTTTTGGGACATCAAGGGAAAATACCAGGAACATCAACAAACCTCCCCTGCTGCTTTCTAAATGTTAATTTTTTGGGGGGTGAGATAGAGATGAGAGATAGAAAAATTCTTTTAGAAAACTGACCTTATTCTGATAGGAGAAGACTGAGCTTTTGAGAAAAATCACAGAAATTTTATAACTGGCTTTGCACTAATTGTGTGATGGATGAGTCAGCTGGTTTTGTGGAAGCTCAGTTCCGTCTTGGTTAAAGCAAAGCCTTTGGTCTAGATCAAGATTTTATAACCTGGGACCTGCAAACTTGGATAAAAAAACTGGTTTCCTTTGTAATTCTTTGCATTGTGTCTTATGCATTTAAAAACATTATTCTGAGAAGGGGCTGAGAAGGAAAAAGTTCTGACTCTCTGGGCTGAGGGATCTTCACAGACAGCCTCTTCTATCTCTGAAGCCCTAGGATTCTGAGTTCCCCGAGTCATTGCTTAGCTCACTGAGATACACAATCAAGGTATGAGACTCCACATTTAATGGGGAACGCTTTTAACTTGTCCTTCCCATAATTTGCAGCATCCCCATCAAAGGCTAACTGTTTTTTGAAAGCAAAACAAAACTGGTGGTTTAAAAGGCTCTTGGTCCTGTAAAGCACTCCCAGTCCAAGCCCAGCAGGTGGCAGCAGGGGATCAAATGAGCACTGGGGCTGTGGTCTCCCAGTGACCCCGCAACGCCCTCCCCAAACATCTGCTGGAGGGTCAACAAGGGACCTTTCTGAACGTGCACACATGCATGCTTCTCAACTGCTCCGATGACAAACATGTCAACTGCCTATTACTTCAACAAATTACATTTTTTAAAAGGCGTACACATCAAGAACTAATGGAAAAGGAATCATAAACACAAAAACTATGAGTTAGGCACAAATTATTTGCAGTCTAGGTATAAAATGACCAATATAGTGATTTATTGGGTCAGTTTCAGTGAGTTAACTAAATCCATGAAAAGTACCTGTAAAATAGTGGTTTGCCTCTTAGAAGCTGAAGGTCAAAAAAAAAGGGGGACTGAAAGAAGGTAAACTGAAAAGACCTCCCAGCATGGGGCTTCACTTCCAGCCCAAGGCTTCTTTGCTTAATAGCAGCAAATATAGTTCTGAGACACAAACTTGTTATAGAAAACACAAAGCTGGTGTGAGATATTAGCTGGTGAGAAATAGGCAAACACACACACACACACACACACACACACACACACACACACACACACACTAAGCCCCTTATACATCTGATATTCTGGGGGGAGGGGTTGTTTTTCTGTTATCTCTTCTCCCTCCCCCTTCTGCTTTGTTGGCTAGGTATAAGGATATAAGCAGCCCATGTTTCTTTCACATGAAGACAAGAGCAATGACAGCAAGTCAGTATAGCATGAACTTTGAATTCTTTCCCCTTTAATGGAGATTTGGAGGTTGCAATGAACCATTTATAAATTCTCTCACACTGACTCAACCTTTATTAAGCACCTACTAAGTGCTGAGCACTGTTAGATGCTGGGTGAGGTACAAAGTTCAGATAAACCAAGTCCCTAATATAAAACAAAACACAATGAGTGTGTAAGAAAGGTAAAAAGTGTTATAGGAAGTAACCTAACTGGAAGGCTGGGGAGAGTTGGGCTTTAAAGGACAGGTGGAGGGAAGTGAGAAAAGTTGAAGGGGAGGGCATTTCAGGCACTGGGAGACAATGTGAGGTACAGAGGTGGAAAAGCATAAGGTGTAGGGAAGGAGAAGTGCACAGAGCACAGTGTATGTAGAGAGGAATAATAATGAAGCAAGACAGGAAAGAGAGAGCAGCACCATGTTGGGGAAGACCTTGTAGGCTAAGAAGCTTGAATTTCACTTGCTAAGTAATGGGGAACTGCTAAAAGGCTCTGAGTAAGACTGACATACCCTGATTTGTGGGTAGGGAAGATAGGTCTGTCAGCACAGTGTAATATAGGTCATAAAGGGGGAAAAAATGGAGGTATGGAGAAATATTAGAAGGCTAATAAAATAATGTAAGCATAACAAAGTGCCACTTTTAGAGGACATCTCCTAGGAGTTCAGAAGTCAATGTCTGGACATGACAAACTGATTTCTATGCAAGGCTTATCTGTTTGTTCTCAAATCTATTAGCTGATGGGGAGCAGCTCTGCTCGACCCAAGTCAGTTAATCTGTCCATGGTTCCCCATTCAACATTTGTTAAAATGATGGGCCTAAATGATCTCTAAGGTCACTTCTAGCCCTAATATTCTATGACCTTGACCAGGTAATATAAACACTGAGGAAACAGGCAGAAGATGGGTTGAGGAAAAAAGTCATGTCTGGAGGCAGTACCCTAGGAACTCAAAGCACTCAAAGAAAGAGCCCCAGGCAGAGTTCATGTGCATGCAGTGATAAAGGAGACTGGGGGAAGGCTGGTTAGGCACAGCAGTTAAGAAGAGAATATTACAGTAATAGGACTGAGACCAGGTATGAGGAGAAGGAGCCAATGCTACCACCTCCTAGCTACTGGCTACGCAGAGCTCCCCAACACATTACTGATACCCTTGTAAGGCTGTGGTCCATAGGGTGAGGAATATACTGTGGTATTAATTCAGTTAATTCAGTCTTCCTGTATGTGACTAGGTTACTTTGGTACTAAGTCTGTAAATTATTCAGGTAGAAACTGCAGGCAACAGAAAAGGATATGAAGGAGACTTATAAAGCTCTAATAGGATCACAAACAAAAGTCTCTCTTTTTTTTTGTTACTGAGTCAAGCCAGTTCTTAAGGGATAACGATGCTGGATAAATGCCACTTAATTTTGGAGAGTGACCCTCCGACTGCATAAGGGCATGGTGATTATGTGTAGAGAGAACATTCAGGGTATTTAGTATAGGGAGTGAGGGCTCTTCCAAATTCTGAGTTCTGGAATCTATTTCTTCTGTTTTTCTGCCTTCTATTATATTTTTAAGAAAGAAATCTGCCCCTAAGTCAATCAACTTTATATCACAAAAGACTGGGGAGATTTCTCACTACAGACTGTGCTGCTCTGCAGTACAAGATCTGAAGCAATCACCTGGCTCAGGTCCAGCAACTCTTCCCCAAAGAGCTGTGTGGGAGTGTTTACAGCTAGACTGAATTCGGGAAAGAAAGCCCTACAGGTTCGTGGGAGAGAAAAGCAAGTCATGTGTGTGACCCCGATAGGCTAAAGGACTAGGAAACCACTGGCATTTGTGCAAGGAAAAAAAATTGTGGTTTCAAGGTAAAAATTTAGAGGTCCTCTACCCCAGCCATGACTCTCCATCCTACCTTTTCCCAAGCTTGAGCCAAGAGATGTAGAATCACACGGCAGAGCAGCCTACTGTTTCTGATTCTTCCTGTCCCTCCCCCACTGCTGCCATTTCTTGCAACCTTTCAACCATCCTTTTCTGTATGGATGTTCCAAACCAAATGATGGACTGATGTCTGGAAAGGATCTAGCCATATCTGTGGGAGGCTTTGCATAAGGAATATATTTGAGTTTGAAGAGGGTAATTAATATACCCCAGAGAATGAATTTACCTTTAAGTTGAAACCTAAGCTCTCATACTTCTTACATAAAGTAAAAATGCTATTCAACTTGGTTTTTATTCATAGATCTTACACCAATGTTTTTGCAAAGGTTACAGTTATATTAAAAAACATTTTTTGAATGATGTAGCCACCAATGAAAAGCAATCTATATTTTCTTTTTTTTCCTCTCAGGAAGCGAACTGTTAATAGCCAGAAAGCATGGATGTTTAGCTTGTTTCAATTCTGTTGCCCACACACAGTTAGCCCGGGCTGATGAATTCCAAAATAACACTTATCTTCCCAAACTGCATTTCCTGTACTGAGCTGAGGTCTCTGTTCCAACACAGGTGGCTGCTGCCTGGTTGTGGTTTTCATTTCCACAGTTACTTGTGGAAGAGATGAAGGATGATGACTGAGTTTGGTACTAAAGAACACGCAGCTACACATTCAATTCAATGTATGGGCCGCTTTGCAGATGTCCAATAAAATGGCAGCTGATAAGAATTCCAAATCGATGTAGCCTTCTTTATCGGATAGACCTGTGCTTCATAAAGCTAGACGAAGATTTAATAGTAAGAAAGGAAAATTTTAATGGTCAAAGTTCTTATAACTTTGAAAAAACTGTCAGGAGCATGATAATTTTTATTAACCATGTGAAACAAGGCAATAGGTATTATGTAAAAAGGAAGGGAGAATGGAGGTCACAGTGTCCTGTACCCAAACCACTCTAAATCTTTGACAAGCGGTCATCTAATCTCTACTGGAGACCGGAGTTAGTCTCACCACCTCCTGATACATCTCATTTTACTTTTGAACAGTTCTAATTATGCCCAACTAGCTCTCTTCTATAAAACCCAATATAACAGATAGGTGTATGAATGAATCATCAAGCCTAGGAAACACTTTTCCTTGTGTTCCCCCTGGGCCAGGTATAAAGTAATGAAATGAAGATGATTCTTGGGAAAAAGTAACAAGTACCAACCCCAATAGTTATATATGTGTAAACGATCCCCAAACCGTGTCACCCCATTTGTCCACTACCTTCAAGGAATGAGGTGTCGCATCTGTAAGCAGATTTTTCATATCCCAAATAACCGAAAATACGAACTTTAAAATTATTCCTTATTTTTGCATTTTTAAAACGTATCTGATATATATTACATCAATGCCTTGTTGGAGTACACTGAAAAGAAAGTCTATATGGTACAGGGGAAAGAGTGCTGGCCTCAGAGCTAAGGGGCCAAGGCTTCCATTCTGCTTCTGAAACCAACTGGCCATACAGAGCTCTA
This sequence comes from Phascolarctos cinereus, assembly GCF_003287225.1. Classification (NCBI taxonomy): domain Eukaryota; kingdom Metazoa; phylum Chordata; class Mammalia; order Diprotodontia; family Phascolarctidae; genus Phascolarctos; species Phascolarctos cinereus. The sequence goes on from NW_027556180.1 coordinate 88,237,002, forward strand.
CAAAATGTCAGGGACGATGATGACGCCGATTTCCCTTTTCTAACTTCAATCATCCCTTCTTTGATAATGCCCTTTTCTTTTTGAAGGCTGGATGCTAAAGTCTCAAGATTCTGTCCAGCTCTACAAGTCTATGACTGCTGTGACCGTATCAAAGTAAAGCTTCTTGCCAAAGTTCCACAACAAATTATAAGAAAGTCAAGAGTCCTCAGATTTCCTTATTCCCAGTGTGGAAACAGGTTTACCTGCCAAGGTCAAGTGCATTGGTTACTTTAAGCAAGATGAACTTTGACTTCTGTCTGACTCTGATGGACACCACATGCCATTTAATCTGCTCAATTCCTTTTCATGTTCTGAACTGTAGGCTTTAAGCTCTATCTCAAGGGGCAGCATCTCCTCTGTTCCAATCCAATTACCTAGCACAAAGCAGTATGTGCTGGGCACTGAGGACACAAAGATGAGATGAAAGGAACTCCCTGGAGTGATAAACATAGAAAGCAGTAGAGGAAAGCTGATTGGGGAAGAGATGGTACACATGCATAGGGGGTGGGAAATCATCTCCTCCAGCACTCATGACTTCAGGCTCCTGCTCCAGTCTTCCTCACATTGTGGACATTGTTAACTTCCATCCCAGTAGCTCCTCAAGATCCGAAATATGACCCACTTTAGTATGAATGTGTGTTTTGCACACAACTGTATTTACCCTCTGCTTAGCTGAGAATTCTGTTCAGTACTTTCTCAGTTTCTGCTGGGCCTTTTTCAGAGATTCATAGGAAATTATTTCACTCTCATCCCTTTCCCACTCCTGACTTCTAATTTCATACACTTTTGCCATAAATGATTTAGACTCATAACTTCACCATCTGAAAGCCTCCTTCCTTAGCTCGTTTTCAGGTTCAATCACACTTCAGAATTTGATAACCAAAGAAAATTCTAAATGACTGCTAGTCAGGATAGTGATCCTTTCACCCAATCAATAATCCAGACCCTGTATTCAGGATGCTCTTCATATAATTTTTATTCCAAAAACTTTTGCTACCTTGATTTGCTACTGAATATAAATGAGCTTTCTGTGATCTGGAGGTGAGTAGATTAAGTTACTCTAATCTGATTAACCTGGTACTTAAATACCTATGTACAAAACTGACCAGCGTGCTATAGATGTGGTTACGGGAAAGACACATCTGTATCATCTTCCCCTGCATAGGGGGAGCACCATTCTCATGGCATAACAACTTATTATAATAAAGAAACTAAAGAGGGTATTATCATCCCCATTCTTTTCGAATAATGCAAAATTAGAGAGATTAAGTGAAGTGTTCTAGGTCACACAGCTGATATTTTGCAGAGAGTGCCAGGCCTTGAGCCTGATTCTTCTGATCCCAAATCCACGGGTCTTTCTGGTCTATTTTACTGCTTAGGTGGCTTTGACAGTATCATATGGAGAATGCTTTAAATTTGGCTTAATGCAAATGATGGCTACAAACCAATAAGATGGGCCACAATTAAATAAATTCTGAATGTGTTACCTAGGAATAAATATATGAAGAATCAAAGGCAATGACGACAACAGATAAAGATTAAGATGACACAATTTTCTTTTTGAAAGCTGTGAAATGAATCCCAGCACCTCAGCACTCTGACAATCACATTAATGAAATAAAAAAAAAATCTTCCTTGCTCTTAGTTGAAGAAAATATATTGACATCACTGAAGCTGAAATTAAAAGGCAAGCTTAGAATCTCTGTAGGTGTATTTTGTATCAACAGACAAATTCACAACGAATTATGCAGCTTTTTCAATGAACGGAGAACTGTTCATATTAAAAAAGTCTGGGTTGAGGGAAGGGTTTAGTTTTGAGCACCTGTCAATGATAAGATTAATTCTTAGGCATCATTCTACTTAATCACTAAAACTAGTTGTATTTATTCATTTTTTAGTCAAAAGGAGACCTCCTTTCAAATCTAGCTTCCAATAACAAAATACTTAGCTTTGTTTTTCTAGTTAATTATTATTCATTGGGAAGGTCACTTTTAAAAAATATTTTATTCTTTCCCAATTATATGTAAAGGCAATTTTAAACACTAAAAAAATTTTTTTAGCTCCAAATTTTCTCTCTCCCTCCCTCAACACTTTTCTCTAAGACAATAAGCGATTTGATTTAGGTTATATATCTATCTATCTCCTTGTGTGTGCGCTCGTGTGTGTGTGTGTGTGTGTGTGTGTGTGTGTATATGTAGTATGTAATCATATAAAAGAGATTTCCATATTAGTCATGTTAGTAAAGAAACAGACCAAAAGAAACACACACACACGCACGCACGCACGCACGTACAATTGAAGGATAGCATTCTTCAAATTGCATTCAGGAAAGTTACACTTTTAAATAAAAAGCAGACTGCATTTATCCACGTACATAGGAAGCAGTGAGAGAAATAAAATTTCAGTCTTAGGAAGTCTGAGAAGGAAGGGCTATCAACTTATCAAAATCATCATATTACTTCCCTTCTCTGCACCCCCTTCCCCCACTTTTTACCTTTTAAGTTAAGCAAGAACGCCAGAATTGGCAAAATAAAATTTTGGCAAAAGGCAGGTTTTAAAAGGCTGAAGCTATTCCTTCCAATTGATTTAATTTTAGGAATTAAGCGTAAGATGGTGAGCTAGAAGATTAAAGTTATAACACTTACTAAGATCTGCAAAACCATGATATTGATTTTTCTGTAAAGCCTACTGAAAGGAAACATGCTCTTAAAGAGATGGAGTAGAATTTCAACTCACTTTGTCAAACACATGGGACACTTATTTCTGATACTATCTCCACGCCCCCAGTGGGATTATATTCAGTTTTGCTAGATAACTTTTTCTTAGCTGCAAACCTGGATCCTTTGTGCTCTGGAATACTGCATTCCAAGTTCTCTGCTCCTGTATAGTGGTGGCTGCTAAATTCTGTGTGATCTTGACTGTAGCTCCTCAGGATTTGAATTTTATTTCTTGCTGCTTGCAATATTTTTAATTTGATCTGGAAGCTATGGATTTTGGGTTTCTTTCAGGAGACGACCAATGGATTCTGTTTTCATTTTACCATCTAGTTCTAAGTGATCTGGACAGTATCAAGATTTTTTGAAATAGGATGTCTAGGCTGTTTTTTTGCTGATGGTATTCAGATAGTCTAATGATTCTTAATTTTTTTTCCTCTTCAACCTGTTTTCCAAGTCACTTGTTTTTACTATGAGATACCTCACATTTTTCCTCTATTTTTTCATTTTATTTTTAATATTTCTTGTTGCCTCAGGGAGTTACTGGCTTTTATTTGGTCATTTGAATTTTCAGGGAGCTTGTTGCTTGGGTAAGGTTTTGTATCTCTTATGCCAAGCTGCTAATACCCTTTCCAATTTTTCATTTCTTTTCCATTTTTTCTTCAAGTGCTCTCATTCTATTTACAAAAACATTAAAAAAAAACACCCAACAAAATTCTTGTTTTTTTTCTTCTAAGAGTTCCGGTTGAGTTCATGCCCAAGCTGTGTTTTTCTCTGAGGTATCACTTGCAGATGTTTTGGAGTCATTCTCTTCTGTGTTTGTGTCTTCAGAGTCCCTGCCATCACAACAGCTTGTTATGGTGGGCCTCTTTTCTGTCTGACCCGTCTGTCAGCCTACTACCTGACTCCAGACTTGATGCTAGGGCTCGGCTCTGCAGCACTTCTGGAGGGAAGGTCTGTACTGATCTTACTGCTGCTTTCTTGGGGCAATGAGTGTTGTATTATTCCAGGATCTCAGGGATAAGTTGGGGGCCTGCAAGCTTTCAGTGCTTCCAAAGCAGTCTGATCCAGGGAAAAATCTGACTGCTGCTCTCCTTGTCTGAGCTCTGCAAATTCCTGACCTGGGTTTGGGTCTAAGCAAGAAGGGGCTTCTGCTGGCCTTTGCCCCTCTCATCTAGCTGGAAAGCTCTGTTGGCTCAGAGCAGTAGAACTGTAGGATCCCTTTGGTCTGGGATTCCTGCCCTGGCTATTCCTCTGCAGGCCGGACTAGATGTCGGAAGTGAGACCCTGCTTTGGGCCTTAAGTCTGAGCCATACCACTGCTTCTCCATACACTACCCAGGGCCTCCCTCCTCAGGAAAGCTACTGCTGTGAGAGGGCCCCTTCTCACTCTGCCCCGGATCTGTGACCCAGGACTGGGCTGTAGGAAACAAAGCTGCCAGTTGGCACCTATCTCTGTTGCAGTGCCCTGGTGAGGTCTGTGGGTACTCCATATGGGTCTGAGACACCCTCTTGCCCCAGCACATGGCCTCTCCCTGGTTGCTAGGGTTCCACAACCTGCTTCTGGCCCTATGCTGTCTCCAGTGTCCAAAGACTGTCTCCTTATGCCTACACAAAGGATTCATTGTGATTTTTCTGACTTCCCCATTAGGATTTGGTCTGGTACATTTTATGTATTGTTAGGAAGAATCTGGAGAGAGCGCAGTATAATGCTTCCTATTTCTCTGCCATTTGGCTCTGCTCTTCACCTGGCAGTGTTACAAATGTAAAACTAATTTCAAATTTCACTTTATTCTGTGAATACTAAACTCTGTGCCAGTGGAAATTCTTCATTCCTCTTTTGCTCAGATCATCCTGGAAGATCCCTCCACCCTGTGGTCTCTTCTGTGATTAGTGAATTGCTCTCAGAGCCATCATTTTCAAAGGGTCCAGGCCAGTTATGTTCACTCCTTCATTTTTTCCCTCTGGACTTCAGTCTTGATTCTCCAGACTTTTTTCTCTACCATACCCCCATTGAAATAACTTTTCTCCCTATCCCTGCCTTTAGCTTTTATGCTTCCTTTTATTGCATTGTCCTCCCAATTCGAATATAAGCTTCTTGAGGATAAGGAATGTCTTTCTACTTGTATTTGTATTCCCAGTGCTTAGCACAGAACCTGACACAAAGCAAGTGCTTAACAAATGCTTGTTGACTTAAAAAAATAAGATAAGAAAATATAAGATCAAATAAGTTAAAGACAAAAATATCATCTTAATCAAAGCTGCCTGAGGAAGTTAGTAATCTACATATTTTTCTGGTTCTTCTGTCAAGCAGTAAATTTGATTTCCATAAGTTTTCACTAAACACTTATTAAGTAAGTGCTGAAGGGCACAAAATAAGAGTGACAACACACTGTACGCACTTAATAAAAAAAAGAAGTAAATACCAAGAGTGGTAACTGCTTTAAAAAAAAAAAGTCATGTGCACTGAAATGTTCAATAAATAGTTTAACACATCAGAAGAATATTTATTTCTATTTTAATTTTAATAGCTGGAATTTAAAAAGAACCAAGGTCCACAAGAACAGTTGAACCTCCACTATAAATCATTTCTCAGAAGTTTTAATTACTGCCTTATTTCTACTTTTACAATAAAAATCTAATAATTATCAATTAAGCATCATTAAGCATTTGTTTTCATGACAAGCTTCTCTGTATATCACTATCACCCATGCTTTCTCTCAGTTAACATTTTCTCTGAATTTCATATGTATGTTTACATTTCCTCCACTAAATTCTTATGTTCTACTGTGCTATGCAAGGGGCTCTGGGCATGCTTTGACAGGCCTCAGAAATCCTTTAAGGATGGTCCAGGATGGGCTAGGTATGCCTGCTCTCCAAAGAACAGCCAAAGTTAATTCAGAGATGCTCATCACCAGACTGGATAGAGGGATGACTGTCAGCTACAGAAATTTTTTTTTAAATTTCAAAAAACATTTATTAAATACCCACCATGTTTAGAGTATTTTGCTGAGCAACAGGGAAAATGCAAAGTTTAGATAAGATAGTCCTTGCTCTCATAAAGCTTACAGTTTAGCAGGGGATTAAAACATATATAACTACAAAAAACATTATGGGATACGTACATCAGAGAAGTAAAACTTAACGTGATATGAGGTCTTGCTTTGGTGTTTCTATGTGGTGGGAGAGTCATTATATTAACTAATGTTTAGGCAGGTGACAGCACATTTAAAGGAAAAACAATTTGATGGCCATGAAAATGCATTTTTGTGCTTGATATCTTTGTCTATCTTAGTTGTGTGAATCCTGCGTGCGACTGGATACAACAGTACCAGTGTGCACAACTGTAAAATTTCAGAATTGGAAGAGATGCCTGCAAGTCCAACCAATACTGGAAGGGAAGAGCATGCTTTCTGCAACATAACCAATAAATGGTCATCAAAACTTGGCTAGGGCTACAAATGCAAAAGCAAGATAGACCCTACTTCTAAAAACTGTGCACTTTACAAGGAGGATGCAACACCGTTTTTTTTTTAACTAAATAAAGGATAGTGGCCAAATAAATACACAGTAACTGGGCCATTAACAACGGGGGGGGGGGGGGGGCGGTGGATCAGGAGAGGCCTCTCTGAGGAGGTGGCACTTGAGCTGAGCCCTGAACGGTGGAGAGCTCAGGAAGACGAGCACCACAGACTCGGGGGATAGCCAGGGCAAAGGCACAGAAACGGAGCATTCTTCAGGGAACAACCAGCTGATCATTTTGGCTGGAGTGCAGAAGTCTAGTTAATTGCTGACTTTGCTTGCTTAGCAATAACACATGCAAGCACAGCCCACTGATTCAGAATTTTCCATTCAAGAGACATTTAGTAATGAATTGCCTCCTATGTGCTGGTTGTTTGGGATACAACGACATAAAGAAAATAGCACCTACCCTAAAGGAGTTTACATTTTTGGGGGATGGGTTCAGGGAGGGGGAAGCACGTAGGAAACAACATTTATGGAGAAAGGTAAATACAAGTTAATTTGAGGGGAGAAGGAGCCCTAACAACTAGAAGGATCAGAAAAGCTTCTTGAAGAACACAGCAGGTGGCCTGTGCCATAACTAGCAACAATGATTCTGAAAGACTGGAGGGGAGTAGGGAGTGCTTTACTAGCATGCATGAAGGAGGAACCGTGTGAAAGCAAGTCAAGGAATTCTTTATTATGTCATATAGTCATTCCTTTTCTTACTTTAGATGGAAATTCTTTTTTTTAACATGTGTTTTTAAAACTTCAGGTTCCAAATTTTCTCCCTTTCTCCCTCCTCGCCCACCCTCATTGACAAGGCAAGCAACTCAATACAGGTTAATGTGTAATTATGCAAAACACTTGTGAAAAACTAACTATATTTCCCTTCATCCTATCCTGTCCCCCATTTATTCTATTCTCTCTTTTGACCCTGTCCTTCCTTAGAAGTGTTTGCTTCTGCTTATTTCCTCCCCCAATCTATCCTCCCCTCTATCATATCCCTGCTCTCTTGTCCTCTTCCTCCTCTATTTTCCTGTAGAGTAAGACAGATTTTCATACCCAATTGAGGGTGTATGTTATTCCCTCCTTTAGCCAAATCCTATGAGAATAAGATTCACTCATTTCCTCTCACCTTCCCATGTTTCCCCTCCATTGTAAGAGCCTTTTCTTGTCTGTTTTATGTGAGATAATGTACCCCATTCTACCTCTACCTTTCTCCTTCTCCCAGTATAATACTCTCTCAACCCTCACTTTTATTCTCCAGATATGACCCCTTCATCTTCAACTCACCCTGTGCCCTCTATCTATCTATCTACTATCTATCTGTATAAATTTTCCCCTCCAACTACCCTAATACTGACAAAGGTCTCATGAGTTACAAATATCATCTTTCCATGCAGGAATGTAAACAGTCCAACCTTAATAAGTCTCTTATGATTTCTCTTTCCTGTTTACCTCTTCATGTTCCACCTGAGTCTTATATCTGAAAGTCAAATTTTCTATTCAGCTCTGGTCTTTTCATCAAGAATGCTTGAAAGTCCTCTATTTCACTGAACGACCATTTTTCCCCCTGAAGGATTATACTCAGTTTTGCTGGGTAGGTGATTCTTGGTTGTAATCCTATCTCCTTTGCCCTCCAAATATTATATCCCATGCCCTGTGGTCCCTTAATGTAGAAGCTGCTAAATCTTGTGTTATCCTGATAGTGTTTCCATAATACTTGAATTGTTTCTGGCTGCTCGCAATATTTTCTTCTTGACCTGGGAACTCTGGAATTTGGCTATCATATTCCTAGGAGTTTTCCTTTGGGGATCTCTTTCAGGAGGAGATCTGTGGATTCTTTCAATTTCTATTTTGCCCTCTGGTTCTAAAATATCAGTGCAGTTTTCCTTAATAATTTCTTGAAAGATGATGTCTATACTCTTTTTTTGATCATGGCTTTCAGATAGTCCAATCATTTTTAAGTTATCTCTCCTGGATCTATTTTCCAAGTCAGCTGTTTTTCCAATGAGATATTTCACATTGTTTTCTATTTTTTCATTCTTTTGGATTTGTTTTACAGTGTCTTTGATTTCTCATAAAGTCACCAGCTTCCCATTGCTCTATTCTAATTTTTAAGGAAGTATTTTCTTCAGTAATCTTTTGGACTTCCTTTTCTATTTGGCCAATTTTTCTTTCTAAGGCATTCTTCTCCTCATTGGCTTTTTGGACCTCTTTTACCATTTGAGTTAGGCTATTTTTTACAGTGTTATTTTCTTCAGTATTTTTTTGGGTCTCTTTAGCAAGCTGTTGACTTGTTTTTCATGATTTTCTTGTAGCATTCTCATTTCTCTTCCCAGTTTTTCCTCTACTTCTGTTACTTGTTTCTCAAAATCCTTTCTGAGCTCTTCCAAGGCCAGGGACTGATTCATATTTTTCTTGGAGGCTTTGGATGTGAGAGCTTTGGCTTTGTTGTCTTCTTCTGTTGATCTTCTTTGTTACCAAAAAGAGATTCTATTGTCTGACTTTTTTGCACTTTTGTTTGCTCATAATCCTAGCCAATTACTTCAGTTTTAAATTCTTTGTTAATGCAGGGGTCTGCTTCCAGTATGGAGAATGTACTGTCCCAAGCTTTGGGGGTTTTATACAGCTGTTTTCAGAGATACTTCTAGGGACCTGTAAATTTTCAGTTATTCCAAGGTGGTATGATAAGGGGCGAGGTGTTTACTCCTTTCCTGGCCTGTGCTCTGGTCTATGAGTGACCACAAGCATTCTTTCTGCCTTGGAACTGTGTGGAGGATTTTCTCTTCACCACCACTAGAAGCTTCACCACGCCAGCACTCCTCCTCGCCCCAGAATTGTAACCCAGATGCAAGCACAGGCAAAGCAAGAGATTCCTGCCTCAGCACTGGCAAAGAGATCCCTGCAATCCCCCTCTGATCAGCCACTGGATTCCCCCTCAGTCTGTGGGCCAGAAGCTGGGCTGCACTTGGGGACTGGGGCTGGGACTGAGCTTCTCTCTCGCTTACCACAGTCACAGACTTTTCCCACTGACCTAATCTGTCTTTGGCATTTGTGGGTTGAGAAGTCTAGAAATTGCCATAGCTGCCTGTGATTCAGTCCTCTGAGGCCTGCTCCAGGTTCACTGAAGCTTGTTTTGCCTCATGCCTATGCTGAACTGTGCTCCTCTCCCAGTCCAGTGCGATATACCTTTCCAATCAACCATCCAGGCTGTCTTGGGCTGGAAATTTATTTCACTCTGTCTTTTTGTGGGTTCTGCTGCTTCAGAATTTGTTTAGAGCCATTTTTTACAGGTATTTGGAGGGGTTTGGGGGAGAGCTCAAGCAAGTCACTGCTTTTACTCTTCTATCTTGGCTCTGTCTCAGCCAAAGAAATTCTTAAAGACTTTCCTCTAAGTCCTAGAAAAACCAAGCTCTATGCTAGTGGAAAAATCATCAGTTTTGATGAAATGGCAGACAACTGAAGTGCTAAAGCTTAGATTTCATCCATTTGTCAGAGACATCCCACATATTTTATTATCATTAATGTTTCTTCAGTCTGACACTTGTAATCAAGTCATGAATCTTGAGTTAACAAGGGAAGGGCACAAGATTTGGAGTCAGAGGACCTGAGCTTGAAGCTTTGCTCTGACATTACTTATGTCACTTTTGCAAAATTACTCTCCTTCTTTGTTCAGCCTCAGTTTCTCCAGCTATAAAATGAAAAGATGGACTAGATGACCTCTAAGGTGGCCCCTTGCTCTAAATCCTACGATCATCTGTCATAATACAAACAGGACCCTAATAAATAGATATGCTAGTTACACCTACAGAATAAAGACTAGTGATACTTCTTGGAAAGGCAATTTATCCTGTCCTTGCTATAGAAATGTCACATACAAAAATGAAATTATTCAAGTAAATCCTGGGTCATTGGATTTACCAAATCTTTAAATCTCTGCATGAGTGGTTTCTGAAAAACCAAAAAATTCACATTAGACGTTTGTTCCCAATACACAAATACTGAAGAAAATACAGGACTTCTTTTACCCACAGAATTTGTTTTAATTTATCTGGTACCATTTTTATGTTGCTGAATATAATTTTGGTGCTAGAAACCAATGGACTGGTTTTGTACTCTCTGGCAAAAGGAGAACAAAAAGTAAGAGGCAGATACTCTAGCAGTGAAAATGGGAAAGAGAAACTACAAGTCATATAGATTAAAGGAAGAAAAAAAGAGGGAACAAGAGAAAAGAAAGTGAAAATTGGGGGAGGAAAGCCTCAGAGTAAGTTTTAGAGAGTCAGACTATCCACTCTTTTAGAGCATAAGCTGAATGGACCAAGATAATGCTTAAATTAATGTTCAGGCACTGATGATAGTATTTAATGATAAATATAGTAATTAGAATAGCTTGCCTTAGCAAGAAATTTGTTATTCTTTCTGGGTCCCCAAACGCTATAACTCAAATGCTACAAATATTTAGTAAGCCTCTAGAGATATAGATATGTTTGCATTTGGATACATGCTGTCACCTCTGTCTCATGAACAAAAAGTGTTTATTATAGACTTCTCTGGAGAACAGTTTTGCTTTTAACCTTACTTTCATTTCTAAATATATTCCTTTCTCCTTCCCTACCTAGCGAGCCATGCCTAACAATGGATTTTTAAAAAAGAGGAAAAAAAGTCTTTCAGGAGAACTAACCAACACATAAAGCATGTCACTTAAAATGTAGTGTTATTTAAATTTATACTTCACCTAACTACACTTTCCATCAATCTGCCAGAAAGAGACTTCACTTTGGAGGTGAGAGTTACAAATATTGCCATATCTTACATCTTACTTTCCCCTCACAGGAAGTTACTCTTCTGCTTCAGTCTCACCCCCTTTCATCTGGACAACTGTAGTAGACTCCCAGCTGACAGGCTCTCTTATCTCAAACCATGTAGCTGCTAAATTAATTTTCCTAAGGCACAGATATGACAAATAATTCCCTGGTTCAAAAACTTTTGAGGGGAGTACCCCATTGCCGAAGATAAAATACAAATTCTATACTCTGTCATTTTCCCCTAGTCCCCCTTCGTGTTTTTTATGGTAGATACAAGCACGCCTGTTAGATGATCCCTAATTTTATGACATTCAATCCTGGTTCTGTATATCTGAACAGGCCCCCAAATGAACTCTCTGCCTGGAATGCATTTCCTTTTTAACTCTGCCTGTTGAAATATCCTTTTCTTCTTTGAAGTATCAGCTCAGGTGTCACCTTTTCCTTGAAACATTCCCTGATTCTCTCCTTCCTCCTCCCCAATAAAAGCAACCTCTCTTTTACCCTGTAACACTGCACCTTATAAAACATTTATTTATGTCTTTAAATATATAAAATTTATGTGAGTGTGAGCATATACATAGATGTCTCATCCACACCATGAATTATAACCTTCTTCAGGCCAGGAAACATTATTTTTCATCATTGTATTGTCAGTGCCTAGCACCACGACTTGTACCCATGATGCACAAAATTAAAATTACAACAACTGAGAAAAGGATAGCCAATTAGGGAAAATTCCCCCAATTTCTCTGTTGTGGTGGTGGCTGAAGGACAGATGGCATAGGCTTGACAAACTGAAAGACAACTAATTTCTGACAAGGTCATTAAGCACTGATAACAATAACAGCAGATAACCTTTATGCTTTGTGTGGAGTCAAAATAATCTCTATTGTGAAAATAGATGAACAGGGAAAGGATGCTGCCGGGGTTGTTTTTCAGTGACACCATTAATGATTTATCCTAGAAATGGGTGGTTCAAAGAACACTGGCAAATGACATAGTCATGTGGTAGAATTTTTCTTTTAGGTGGGGAGGGAGAGGGGCTTAAAATGGGCTTGCCTAGTCATTATTTAACAAGGAGCAACTAGCCACCTCTCCACATGGTTTAGATTCCCTGAGGATATGCTATATATTTTTCTACTTTGTAGATATAAAAAAAAGTAAGGAAAGAAAAGAAATAAGTTCAAGGCTGAAGATCAAAGTTGAAATGATGCCAAGGGATAAATATGGCTTCACTAGCATCCTGTCTGTGTAAGAGAATCTAAAGTTAAGAATTAAAAAAAGACTATTTCTCTTGTTTTTTTCCCCCCACTTAATAATACTTAATTTTTTTCCAATTACATGTAAAGATAATTTTCAACATTCACTTTCATAAGATTTGTGAATTAAAAGACTCTTAAAATGGTTTCTGTTGCATATGGAACACTGGACTCTGGTCATGTGCTAACTGCTTTATTAGCTCTGAATAACCCACTCAATATCCTCTGCCTAATAATTAAGTCATATATATCTGGACCCAAGGGAAAGAGACCTTATGTGAAGCTGGCTCTGGTGATGGTTTCTCAAATAAGACTTTCAGAACCAAAAAGGATATCTAAAATAGTGAAACTGAAAAGCAGATGGCAATACAAGAACACAGTTAGTAAAAAAAAAAAAGAATTGTTGATATCATACACCTTTTAGTGTGAAACATTACCAGAGGCAGAAATAACATAGGAGGCATGGAGATGCATGTTCAGGATGTCAGAAAATGCAACTTGTTGTAATCTAAGGCAAAGCTTTCCACAATGGGAGCAATATTTTACTTTTCCTGTAGGATTTACCTCAATAATTTGTAAAGTGAGTGGCTCTGTAGGATTAGATTATGGATGAATGATCAATCTTGCAGTCTACTCTAGACTTCAAACTTTCTCCTGTCTACTGATTCCTAATAGGGCAAGATCTCTAATAACGTGCTAAATCCAGATGTACAAATGCTGTGATTCAGTGATCAGAAAGCTAGACCCAGAAACAGGCTTGGGTTGAAATCTCTCCCCCAACCTCTGATGCATACTAGCTGTACAAGTAATCTCACATCTCAAAGCTCTAGATAATTATCTAAGACTCTAATCTGCAGAAAAGTGATGATGAGCATTGCTAGAGGGTTCTCTGTACCACTAAAATCACAGGCTAGGCCCCTATCTCCTATAAATGCTGGGATTTATTTTTTCAGGAAGTGGTAAACGGTCAGCATCCTTTGGACTCTAAGGGGGAAATCACTTCATGTTAGAAAGAAGCGCTGATACAGTTGGCTTTCTCAAATGAAGGTAACCATATGGCTCTCTAGCTCAGACAGGAAAGGGATGAATATGGGAGAATAAGTGAGAAAAATGTAGCAGACGAAGACAAAGCTTTAGAGAAAAGAGGGTGAGGGATGAAGAAAGGGAGGAAAAAAAAGAAGTGGAATAGTAAGGCAAAGATAGAAGGATGAGAAAGGAGACAGATGAATAACTTCCTCTCTTTCAGGTGGATTGTTCCCCACTTTCCTGGGACACCACTGTTAGCAGTACCAGAGCCACCATCAACATTCTCCGTATACCCATAATGTCCAGCTCGGGGGAACTGTGACCTAAAAATATAACTAAGTGTTTATAAGAAGCCTTGTTTCTTGAGGATTAGCAATTCAGGCATCACTACTACATTGTAAGGGTTCTTAACCTGGGGTCTAGAAATTTGTTTTTTAAAAATGTTTTGATAACTCTATGTCAATATAAATGATGTTTTTTTGTAATTCTGTACAGTTTATTTTACACATTTGAAACATTATTTTGAGAAGGGGTCCACAGGCTTCACTAGACTAGACAGCTAATTGGCTCCATGACACAAAAAGAGGTTAAGAATCCCTGATCTAAACATAGAGAATTGAAAGAAATGTTGGAAGTTCCTTTTCTACTTTTCTATGGAAAAGCTGTTTGCTATGTGTAACACCGCCTGAAGGTCTCACTGCTCATTCTTTAGTAATTCATTTTTTTAAACATTCCATGAGAACTTTTTTTGCCCAAATGCATAGCTTCATTTATTTATTTATTTATTTTTGGGTGAGGCAATTGAGGTTAAGTGACTTGCCCAGGGTCACACAGCTAGTAAGTGTCTGAGGTCACATTTGAACTCAGGTCCTCCTGACTCCTGGGTCAATGCTCTATCTACTGTGCCACCTAGCTACCCCCATCAAATGCATAGTTTTTGAAGTAGACTTTTTAATCTTACTACAAAGATTCAGTAACTTATAAGAAAAAAAGATCTTCTAATCAGTTATTCTATTTCAAATTCTCTTGCTCATTTAAGAAATGCTTCTTTAAGACTTTTTTTCTTTTTTATTCAAAAGTGTCTCAGAGGTCCCTTAGAATACCCTGTATTAAGGACAAGGTACACACACACTCAGGGAAACGCTGTCTGCAACCACTGCACACCAGCTCCACACAGACAGAATTGGGTTGGTGTGCGTAATTGGCTGCGGATTCCTTAAGACTTTGATGGGGAAAGGACTGCAAGCTATCAAGGTGCTTGGCATTACTGTAATGAATGGTTTTCTCTTTTCTTTGTATTTAAACACGAGAGATATTTAGGATCATTTTGGAACTCACTTATTTAAGGGCAACATGGTAAGGCGAAAAGAACACTAGACTTGGAATCACTGGAGTTGGCTTAAAGCCTGACTTTGGCACTAGATTCTATGTGACCTTGGGCAAGTCACAGAAGTGCTTTATCGGAGATTCACTGGAGGTGGAAGGGGCTTCAAGGCCATCCAGTCCAACTGTACCCAACAAAAATTCTCTCTACAACATGCCCAACAAGTGGTCCTCCAGCCTCTACTTGGAGACCTCTAGGGAAGGAGGTCAATCACAGAATCAGAGCTGGAAAGAATCTTGAGGGCTATCTGCTAATCTACTTGACAACTGTCATCTTGTCCCATCTCTAACTAAAGACCTCTAGTGAGGTGGAATCCACCATCTCTCAAGGCAGTCATTCTTCCTTCTGATAACTCTTCAGTAAGTTTTTCTGATATCTAACCTGTATTTGTCTCTTTGTAGCTGCCATTTATTGGCCAAACAGAACAAGTTTATTAGCCCCTCCTTCCTACGAGTGCCTGTCAAACACCTGAAGGCAGCTGTCATGTTCCACTTCTCTTTTCCAGGCTAAATACGCCCAGTTTCTCAACTTGATAAACTGACAGGAAGCCTACTATTTCTCCTGACGTCATTCATTCCATTTTTTTGGGTAGCCCTAATATTAGGAAGTTTTTCTTCACAGTAGTCTAAATTGCTTCCTCTTGAATTTCTACACACTGCTTCTACCTCTGTCCAAGCAGAAGAAATCTAATCCTTCCATATGACAATCCTTCAAATAATTAAAGAGTTTTTCACGCTTATTTCAAGATGTTGTCCTCCATTTCGACTTCTCTTTTCCAAACTAAAATACTTAGTTCCTTCAATAAGAATCTGAATAGGACATGATTTCAAAGTCCTTCTTGAGCTCAATCAACTTAAATAAGTTTTGTTTCCTCATCTTACAAATGAGGGCAATACCCATAGCACCTTCATGACCTACACATAAGGCGAATGTGATAATCAAATGAAACAGTGTACATAAAAAGTACTGCAAGTACTCATGTATCACAATTGTGACCCTTCTAGGCAAGTGAGATGCTCTGGAGACAGCTCTGAAAAAGCTTAGGAATGTGGTTTGAAAACAAAACATTACAAAACCCCACAACAACTTCACAAAGAAGATGTGGAAATTCAAATAAACAAACAAATAAATAAATAAAGTATAGGAATTTTAGTTATCTTATTAAATGTTCCCATAAAAAGCTTTCAGAATTTAAATTTTCTGTTATATAGTGGAGAAATTCATTATTCAGGAAATTGAAACGCTGAAATAATTAGCCAAAATGACAGGAAATAAAAAGCACATACAAAACAATTCTTTCCATGGTTAGGGAATCACCTTGAATGTAAATGCAAATCCATGCAGCATTGGTTACAAAAAAGAGCTACAGTATTGCACTTTAGAGAAAATGTAAGAGCTTTGTGCCTTTTAAAGAATGTAACCACAGCTCTAAATACACTACTCAAAAAGAGCAACAAGGTGAGGTACCTTTTGTTTGGAGGAGAACTCTGGAAGAGAGCAACAGGAAGAGAAAAAGACTGTGATGAACAGATACTGACAATGAAGGACTTATTACAAGTTAAACAGGGTTATTTTGGTTGGTTTGTTAATTTTGGGTGCTCACTAGAGTAAAGATAGAGAGAAAAACATCACTCACTTATGAGGAATTGATGATATTAAATATACTGGGGTTTAAAAAATGCTATTGATTTCATCTATAAAAGGACAACCGAATTGCTCTCCAAGCATTAGATGAATTCCTTTACAAATTTCTCTGAGTATTAAATGTAACAATAGATATGAGTGAGATTATTTGGTAACATCCAAAGATGCCAAGTTCTCCCATAATTATTACTTATAAAATGCTTAGCACAGTGCCTGGCACATAATAAGTGCTATATAAATGTTAGCTATTATTATTGCTTGCCCACATGAAAATAATACCAAATAGCTAGTGATTTAAAGTTTGGAAAGTAGTTTACAACCCTGTAAAGTAAGAGTTCTTACTATGCTCATTTTACAGATGAAGAAATTAATGCCAAGAGGAGAAGAAATTAATGCCAAGAAGAGATTAAGTGACTTGCTTGGGGTCCCACAACTAGGACGTGTCTGAGGCTAGATTTGAATTCAGGTCTTCCTGCCTCCAGTTCCAGTGTTCTCTCTCCCTTGTGCCACACTTAAATGCTTGATAATGTTTCGGAATAGGTCCCAGGAAGAAGATCAAGGGGAAAATACACATACCACAGGCTGCTTGGTGATGTCCACTAAGTCCTTAATGTTGTAATACTGGTGTTTTTCAAAAGCTGAAAACAGCATGTCCAAAACCTGTTGCTTATCTGCTCTAGCTCGCTTCCCATCTTCTTTCTTTTTCTTCTCATATTCAATCTGTTTAGAAAATGACACAAGTGAACACATACATTTGAGATACTATCTAAAAATACAAACAGTCATTTCAATTTTGTTGCTCATGAACGAGTTCTAGTGTCAGTAAAGAGCTGGCACATAGTAAAGGCCATTGAAAGGAAGAACTGGTAATAAGACGGCCTACAGAACACGAAAAGGATCCCTGGCCTTTCCACACTTTGAACTATACAGTTCCTCTACATGTATGATCACTTCCCCAGAGGTACCACTTTGGTTTGTCAGAAGGGAAGCAGAATGATTAAAATAGTTTCTTTTGATAGTGAAAAACTTAGATATGTCTTACAATTAGGGATTTCAAATTAGTGATAAAAATTTAACTTAAACCACTCCCTGAAGGATCTCACTTAAAACATTAATTAAATAAACATTTAAAATTCCCTTGACATAAGTTACAAAAAAATAATATAGGCATATATCAGGTAATGCTACCCTGACCAATGCTGTCTCAATAACATTATTAATACATAACCAAATTCTAATGTAAGAGATGAATCCCTGTTAATTGCAAAGTCATGGCTGTGTATCTTATGATGATGAGCCCCACAGATGTTAGTTCCTTTGAACCTCGGTCTATTCACTGTCACCATCTTTCTTACTGGATATGTATTGTTCCTACTGAAAAAATTTAGCTCCAACACAGGCCCTATCTTTTTGTAGTACCAAAGAATCCAAGTAGACCATGCCAGTATTTTTCTGCATTTATTTTTTCAACTAACAAAAATCTATCTAATTTTATTCAACTAACAAAAATTTATTTTCTTTACCTTCTACTCCCCCTTCTCCCCAAAGAAAAACATAATTTTTGCAACAATCAGTATTAATCCTGTTTGCTTGAAATGAGAGTTAAGTGACTTGACGGATAACTTTAACCAGAGAAATGAATTTGGATTTCTTAATATGAAGACTTGCTGACTTAGGGGAGCTTTAAACTGAAAACTAGGAAGAAAAAAATGTTCAATTAAAACTCATAGTTTTCAAAAGAAGAAATATTAGTGATAGAAATTGGCTTCATTTGTTTATACACCAATACACAAAGTACAGGTAATAATGTAAATGACACTTAGTAGCAGAGAATAAATAATACAACTACTAAAATGGAAGTGTATGACTTGCTCAAAAGAAATGGTTTTTAAAGAAGATGTGGGAGAATAGTGTAGGTTTTGTCTAAAAAGATACATTTGCATAAGGATCCATAAAAGCCATGAAGAGAATACTTGGGACAGGATAAAAAGAGAGAAAAAAGAAATGACACTGTTTGGTGAGCATAAAGCACACTACACTGTCAAATAGAAAACATGGAGGCATTGCGATAGAGGAGGGCAGAGTGCCAGCCTGCACCTGGGTTCGACAGCTAGATCTGATACTTTGTTGCTGACTGTGTGACCCAATTTCTTCATTTATAAAATAAAGTTAATATTTGTGTTACTACCCACCTCATGTAGTCTGTATAATTTTAAAGAAGTGAGCATACAGATGTGAATTTCTAATAAAATTCTGAAGACACTAATATGATCCCAATAAGAAAGAAAAGAAGGTGGATGTGTCTAAAGAGATCGATGTAGAAGCAAAGGAAAGGCAAATTAAGCAATCCAGATTTTAAACGCAGATTTGTAGAAGACAGAAGCAAAAAGAGAGAAAAGAGCATCAGGAGAGATTAGAGGTCGACAACAAACCCCAAAGACCAACAAGGGGACGTTTGTATGTGAGAGAGAGCTCTTACTAAGCATTTGGGGTATACGGGACAAAGAAAACAAATGACAGAGATAAAGAATTACTCGTCAACTCTCGGTACACTTTTGTTTTCTCCGACAAGGAGATGTGGATATACAGAACAAAAATGGTTAACAGGGAGCTGAAACCTGAGTTCAAGACACGGGGCCAGATGAACTATATCCTAAAGGCAAAATCCTGGCTTCTGTGACTGCTAAGCCCAACTGGTGACCTGACTTATAAAGACTGAAAGAGAGAGGTATTGTAAGCCTGATGTCCTATTTTCAAAAAGGGAAAGGGGTGGAGTCTGAAAACTATCGGCCAACAAGCTTGACTTTAATTGCTGGATTTCACAGAAAATCAGTGACAAAAAGGGACAGTTTATGAGTATTTAGAACAGAAAAGTAGTGATCACTAAAACAAATCATGCTACAATAATCTCATTTCTTTTTCTGACACCATTACTAAGCTTGCAGATTGGAGGAATGCTATAGCTAGAACTATACACCTAGGTTTCAACAAAACATTACACATTCTCTCTCCTGACAGTTTTGTGGAAAGGATAGATTATTGTAGGACTGTCGATTTAGAACTGGAAGGAACCTTGGAGCTACCAAGGCCAATATGGGGTCACAGACCTAGGAAATGTCTAAGGAAGGATTCAAACTCAGGCCACTCTTCCTGACTCCAAGCCCAGCCCTCTACCCACTGTACCACTTAGGTGGTGCTGCTGGTAGTAATTTAAGTGTGTCTGGAGCTAAAAAGCAATCATAAATATTCCTTGTAAACTTTGAGGGCATTCTTTAGAGTCCAAGGATTTCCTCTTGGTCCACTGGTATTTAACAGTTTTAGCACATGACTTGGTTGAGGGCATAGAAGAAATGCACAGAAGGAATGCTTGTCAAATTTACAGCTGATGTAAATTTCTCCTCATTGTGGCTCAAATTTCTGACCATCTCCACCTCAGCAGAAACTTGGACTCTACACCTATTCCCTGTGCTCTGATATGTCAGCTTTTTTGTCTTATCTTGCGTGGAAACTAGGTCACCATACAACTTCCTACAGTCTCTTCATCATGCTCCCAAGTGGGTACCCTCCGTGCTCTCTCAGCACCCTTTTCCATGTGGTCTTCCCAGAAAAGAGTGCTCGTGGTCACTCATAGACCAGAAAAGGAGTAAACACCTCACCCTTTATCATATCACCTTGGAAAAACTGAAAATCTAAGGCCCCTAGAAGTATTTCTGAAAACAGCTGCACAAAACCCCTGAAGCTTGGGACAGTACACTCTCCACACTGGAAGCAGATCCCTACCTTAACAAAGAGTTTAAAACTCAAGTAATTGGCTGGGATCATGAATAAACAAAGGTCTAAAAAAAGTCAGACCAAACAAAGAAAATCAAAACATACAACCAGAAGAAGACCACAAAGTCAAAGCTCCTATATCCATGTGGTCTTCCCCTATCAGAATGCAAAGTCTTTGAGGGTAATGACTGACTAATCTTGTTTGTATTTTTTTAAGTGAAGGCTGAGGTCACCTGAAGGAGGTTGTGTTAGAAAGAATTCTTATACTGGTATGTTGATGGTCTAGGTGTCCACTGAAGTGTCCTCTCATTCTGAGTGTGAATGTGTGTTTTACAGCCAAAGAAGGCACCCCCAGGCATGTATCCTAGAATTGATTTTTAAAAGTTTAGATAAGCATGACTAGAACCTTTAAGAAGGAAACTTGCTTGAAAAGGATGTACAATTCTTAAAACTTAAAAAAAATTATCTTAATACAGAAGAAAAGTGTGTGTGTGGGAGAAACTCAAGGATCTCTGACCTCAGATTTCAAAAGGTCATGTATAAAAGACAGCACATGTAGTAATAATATTGTTGAAGTGAAAATTCTAAATTTGAAAAAAAAAGATTTTTAAAAATGCTAATGACAATAAGAACGCATTTAAAGGTTTGTTTGGAATAAGAAGAGGAAGAAATAAATCCACTACTTGAGGTACTTAGTGCAATGTTCACATGTCCTAGAGAAAGAAGAACTATTAACTCCTACTTTGTTTCTGTCTCCTTAAGGAAAATAATCCTTATCTTAAAGTGGAAAGGGCAAACAAATTTGATTGGGGGTGTGAGGGGTTTGGAATTAAAGGCCATGGACAGCTAAGGAGATAAGAAGAATGAATTTAACTCCTTTAAATGAGTTCAAGCCTAAAGGTCCAGATGAATTACATGCCAGAGTACTGAAGGAAGATGCAAATATAATTTACTGACCTGCTTACCATCTGTAATCTGAGAAAATGAAGAGAACAGGAGATATAGTGGATAATTAGAGATGGAAATGTTCTTGGCAAGGTTTTGTTAAATTCAGGATTTGTAAAAATTTAAGTTCTTCTATTCAGCTGAAATTTGCCTCCTTATAACTTCCACTAATTAGTCTTAGGTCTACCCTGTGGAACTAGGTGAAATTAAGTCTTATTATTGTTCCACATAATAGTCTTTTCAATATTTTTGCCAAGGGGGGAAAAGGAAAGAATTAAAAAAAGGACAGGAATGTTATAAGGCGGCAGATGGGATAATAGTTGACAGAAAGAAAGCAGATCTGCTCAACTCTGATTTTTGCTTCTGTTTTCTCTGCCAAGGACAATCTTTATCTTTGGACTGAGGAGAGTAAGAAATAGTTAAGGGGACTAATAATTGATGCCCAAGACAAATAAAGAGAAAGTAAGAGAGAACTTATTGGTTCTGGAGGAGTCAAAGTTCTCAGGTTCAGCTCAAATATGTCAGGCACTGAAAGAGCTATCAAATATGATTGATGAAATACTATGAGTGATCACTGAAAAATAAATGGGAGCCCAGAAAAAAGAATGTGAGGCCAAGAAAAGAGAAAAAGCACAGCTCCAAGTATGAAAAGATAGGAGAGGAGTCAATGAACTGTAAGTGAAGTAGGGACAAAGCACACACAACAATAAATATGACACAGGATATGAGAAGCAAAAGAGAATGAAGTACTCAAGGAAAACTTCAGGAGGGAAGCAATATTTTCAGCTGGGAAGAACAGTGAAGGCTTTGGGGAGAGAAAGACAGACTCAAGAAAGTAAACAGACTCAAGAGGATAAGTCTGGAAAGGACTCTTGGAGCCAGTTCCCCCTTTATAGATTTGGGGGAACAAAGAAGATGACATCATGGAATTGAGGGCAACATGACTGGTTACACAGCTGAGGTGCAGAGAACAACAGGATTGGTTAGAAGTTTGGTAATAGGGGCTAGCAACCACCTCTCTTTTGTCATGAGACTAAGACGTTTTCTTGGTTTAAGTCCAGGTGTGAGATAGTGGTCCAGACTTTTGGACAGCAAACCAGATATCCTTGAATGACAGCTTGGTGGAGTAAAGGTAATGCCCTTTCTGTTCCAACATGTTCCCCAAGGTTAGCAAAATTCCTTGAGGCAAGAAAGATGGATTTTAAAACCTAACCCATTATAGGCTAGCTGAATTCTGAGCTAAGTTCAGAGACAAAGAACCAATTACCTAACAAAATCAATTACTTGTAAATAAGATCAGTTCATAAATGATACAGGATAAATTTTAATTTTCTCAAGCAGAAGGGGAAGCCTAATATGAGAAAGGGGCCTGCAGTAAATTGATGATGTGAGGGCAATGTAAGTTTGGAACAGCTCAATAAATAATATGATAGTGGGTTAGCAATGAATAAAAGGATGCTGTGCATCAGGGGGAACTCAGGTAAAGTTAGATAACATGGTTTGTAGTAAACACAGTCTGAATGGTTTATTAATAACCTTCAGCAGCATTCAATGCCTTGGAAGTAGTAGTAGTAGTAAGTAGTAGTAGTAGTAGTAGTAGTAGTAGTAGTAGTAGTAGCAACTAGCACTTAGCAGCACTTTAAGGCTTGCAAAAACATTTTAAATATATTAATTCACCAAGAAGCCTAACAGCCTTATGAATTAGCAGCACAGAATGCTAATAGTTAATGCACTCTCTCAGTACCCTCTTCTCTCCTCTCAGATTGCGCTTTGGGCACTCAGCAATTCCCTGTTGTAGACTCTGTTAGCACACCCTGCCCTCACCCCTCTATTCACTGGCAACAAACAACAGAATTCTACTTGGTACACCCACTTGTGGAGAAGGGAAAGGTGAAGGATGCCACGAGCACGCTTGGGGTGGCAGGGCTCAGTCATAGACATAAAGAACAGAAAGAACTGAAAAGATGCCAGCATGTGTGTGGGGCTGCACCATGCTGAAAGGAAAAGGGATTGATATCCAGTGGGGACCAGTCCTGTCTCCATACAGCAAGGACTAAGGCTAGTAAAAAGGGAATTCTTCAATGTGGGAGGAGGCTGAGACTGTTTTCATGTATAGTTCCTAAAAGACATGCCATCAACATGGGATGGAGTCAGAAACTGAGCAATGGGGGAACATAAAGAAAAGAAAACAGAAGGGGAAGGAAGGGGAGGGAAGTAAGTATCTACTGTGCTAAGTGTTTTACATTTACCTCATTTGAACCACCAAAGATCTCAGGAGGAAGAAAACTTAAAAATTCAGAGCACAAGCAGCTAAGTCAATAGAAGATATTAAAACAGAGAGGAAGATGACTAATAAGACATCTAAATGACAAGTGTCAGTAAATAAATACTGCAAAACAAAAGGAAACAATTAAACCATACGTAATAAAATAGACAATTCTCTCATTTCCCAACAGAACATGGAACCATAGCACGATATCTCTGAACGGTTCCAGAGAGAAATAAGAATCTTGAAAGAAGTTAAAAGGGAACAAACGGCAGAACTCATTGCTCGTTCAACAGAAACGAGTAGAACAGAAAAATTTTAATCCATGATGGTGAATCTATACAAAGAAGCAACAGAGATAATGAATGACTAGGATTAGAAATATGCCAAAATGACAGTTTAGAAGAGAAGCCAAAAGCAGTAAAATTTTTAAAAATCATGACTGCCACATAAGAATTACATCAATCTCAAAGACAGGATATGTAAAGACAACTTAAGCATCATAGATCTCCAGTATAACATTATAAACCAACAAACCTGAGCACCATAATGCAGGAACAAAAAAAGAGCTCAGAACCTGTGAGCACAGAAGACAAGGCACTAACTGAAAGAACCCACAGACTGGCTCTAGGAATGGAATGGGCAAGGTGGAAGGTCAAAAGACTGACCAGAGAGAGGAATTTTCTATTTTAAGACCTCAGAGGTAGAAAAACTTCGGGTGGTGTTTTACTCTTAACTTGTGACAACCCCTCTTAGTAGCTGAATGTAAAAACACAGTCACAAGTTATAGGGTTGTACTGATCACCTTTTTTAGCACCCTAGGGAACATGAGGCAGCAGGAATCAGTAGTGGGAAGCAAAGTGCCTCAATACTGGGGATTGGACGTATGAGAGAAGAAACAACCATGGAGAGGGCAGCAAAGGATACTGTAGCTTCAAGAGAAAGCCAGTCAGAGTCAGAAGATGTAAGGAATATAACAGAGTGAGAAAGAAAGTATAAGAGTGAGTTAAAAACAGAGCAGGATAGAGCTCCCGCCTTGGAGTCAGGAGGACCTGAGTTCAAATACATCCTCAGACACTTGACACTTACTAGCTGTTTGACCCTGGGCAAGTCACTTAACCCTGACTACTTCACCAAAAATAAAAATAAACAACAACAACAAACCACACACAAAACAAAACAAAAACAAAACAAACAAAACCAGAGAAGGAGATCCAGAAGTCATAGTGGAAGGAAGGGGAAGGATTAGAAATAGGCAGAAACATACATGTGGGGAAAGAGATTTTTGCTTAGGCAAATCAGAAGAACAAGAGGGATTTGGTAGCCATACGATAGGGTAAGTAATAAGCAAGAAAATGCAGGGTGAATAAATCAGTAAATAATGTTGATATGATGGTGCCTAGAGAGATTTTTATTAATGTCTGGGTGTAATGTACCTTTCATTATAAAACTGATTAAGTACATTTCTTTTAAAAAGCAATGAACTTATTTAGAAAATGCAAGTTAAAACATCTCTGTGGTTCTACCTCACAGCTATCAGACTGACAAAAATGACTGGAAAAAAACCAAACCCAAAAACTTTTTGGAGTGACTATGGGGAGACAGGCAGAGTGGTGCACTGCTGATGGAGTTGTTAACTGGTACAATCATTCTAGAAAGCAATTTGGAACTATTTCCCAAAAGACGTTGAATTTAGTGGTGCTGGTATTAGATCTTCACCCTAAAGAAATCAAAGAAAGAGCTCTTTTCTTGTTGTAGCCAAGGACCTAGAAACAAAGCTGGTGTCCATCAACTGGGGAATGGTTGAACAAAGGACGGTATGTGAATATAATGGAATATTATTGTGCTTTTATAAACACTGATGAAAAAGATGATTTCAGAGAAACCTGGGAAAACCTGCATGATTTACTGAAGAGTGAAGTGAGCAGAACTAGAACAATTTATAGAGTAACAACAATATTGTGAAGAAAAACAACACTGAAAGACTTAAGAACTCTGATCAATGCAATAAGCCAGGACTACCAGAGAATCAAAGATGAAACAATCCTTCCTGACAGAGGAGTGAGATGGACTCAAAGAGTCTGATGAGACATAAGTTTCTGGATATGGCCAAAGGGTAAATTTGTTTTGCTTGACTATGGATCATTTGTTACAAAGGTTGTATTTTTCTTTTTTCATTTGTAGAGGACAGTGGAATTAGTAATCATGTCACAAAAATATAGAAGAAAAAGAAAAATAGTTATTAAAGAATTTAAAAAGATACACAGAAGGGAACAGAAGTAAGTTCAGAAGGAAACATAAACAGGAGAACTTTGAATTTGTTGAATTTATTATGTACTTAAAAAAATAAACTGTATGTAATAGACATTTGTGATTTCACACCTAATTCTTTTTTTTCTTCTGTTTCCTATGTGGAGATGCTACTTCTTGGAGTGCTTAAGTTCAGGATAAATTTATAAATAAGTTTATAAAGATTTTAGAACTTTAAAAAAGCTATAAGGTTTCCCCCTCTGTATCAAAATCAATGCTGCCTATCTATGAACACCAGCTTAAGAAAGTTAAGCTACACCAGATTTCTAGTTATCATAAGGCATAAGAGACAAAAACAGGCTGGAATACAGAAAGAAATTCATAGAACTTACATTGTATTGATGATTAGCCACTGGTTTAAAATTGGTTGTAACAGCTTTCTCCAGCTGTTGGGATAATCTTACAGGTTTTGAAGATTCTTCTATCTGTAACCTGAAAAACGGAGGCACCATTGTATTAATGGCAAAATGCTGCCAGTTTATAAAATTACATCCATAATTCAGCTGATAACAATGACACCTTAATATCACAAGACAAACTCAAAGGTATGCCAGCTTCAAAACAAAATGTAATTTAGTACCTATGTGATGTAAGTCTAAAGTGATATTTGATTTTCATTTGTGGATAATGGAATTTCTCTCATTACTTCATGTAATTATATCTTGTAACTGTTGTTTAAGACTTAGAATGCAACAATTTTCAAAATCTTGACATTAAAAATTACCTTGATCAACAGACTCAAATCAATACATTTTTCTAAATATATTAGGCATAGTAGTATTTAATGGATACTCACTGAAGCTCTATATTTAAATTACTGAAGTTAGGAAGAGGGTAAGGTTTGGGGAGAAAGATAAGTTCAGTTTTGGACACGAGGAGTTAACATATGTGAGACATCCACTTTGAGATGTCCAACAGGTAACTGGTAATGTTTGACTGGAGATCAGGAGTCAGGTTAAGATGGACAAACGGATCTGAGAATCATCTGCATAGAGATGGTAACTGGATCTATGGCAGCTGATGAGAACACCAAGTGACACAGTAAAGAGGGCCCAGGACAGAATCCTCAGAGACACCCATGGCTAGAGGGCACGACTTGGATTCAGCAAAGGAGTCTGAGAAGGAGGAGTGAGACAGACAGGAGACCCAGAAGAGAGCAGAGAGTGTCAACAAGAGTAAACAACAGTGTCAAAGGCTGCAGAGCAATCAAGAAAGATGAATATTGATAAAAGACCATTAGATCTGGCAATTAAGAGACTATTGATAACTTTGGAGAAAGTAGTTTCAGTTGAATGATGAAGGTGGAAGTAGGATTATAGAGAGTCCAGAAAAGAGAGTAATAGACGCACTGATTACAGACAAATTTCTCAGAGAGTTTAGAAACAAAAGGGAGGAGAGGTACAGGACAACAGCTATTCAGGATGGGCTGAGCTAGTGAGGATTTAACTGAGGATGGGGGGAGACGTGGGCACATTTGTAGGAAGTCGTGAAGTTGCTAGTAGGCAGGGAGAGACTGAAGATGAGTAAGAGGGTACAGATGATAGAGGTGGTGACCTGCTGGAGGAAAGAGATACAATTACCAAGAATAAA
The DNA here is from genome assembly GCF_003287225.1 of Phascolarctos cinereus. Lineage (NCBI taxonomy): Eukaryota > Metazoa > Chordata > Mammalia > Diprotodontia > Phascolarctidae > Phascolarctos > Phascolarctos cinereus. The sequence continues at coordinate 88,264,261 of NW_027556180.1, forward strand.
ACAATTCCTACTTGGAAGGAACTTGCATCCCATGGGAGTACATATAAAAATATAAACAACATAAATATAAAGTAAATAAATACAAATATGTACAAAGTAGTAAAATACGAGGAAGATGTGGAGGAGGGAACTAGTGTTTCGGATGATTAGGAAATGCTTCATGCGTAAGATGGTACTTGAATTCCCAGTGTCTTAAAGGAAGAAAGGAACTCTGAGGAGGAGGAAGATAGGAGAGTATTCTAAGCATTTGTGATGGCCAGAGCAAAAGCACAGTGACAGGAAATTTGAGTGTTGTGCATATGGAAAAGAGAGAAAACCAGTGTGGTTGGTTATGAGTCTGGAGGCATTGCAAAACTGAATCCGTGGCCCAAAAGCAAAAATTACGCATCTACAACACAAAAACAGTAAGATGAGATTCAGAGTGATGCAAATTATTCTAAAGTTATATGATCAAGATTGGAATCCAATCCATCCATATTTATTTGAGCACCTACTCTTGTGTAATACACAAGATGGTATTGTTGGGGGTACAAAATATAAGAGAGATCCTGTATTCAAGGAAAATAGGGCAGTATTAAGGAAAAGATTAGAAGTCAGAAGACCTGGGTTCAAGTCCTGCCTGCACTACTAAGTTGCTATATGACCTGGTAAAGTCAGCTTTTCTCTCTGGATTTCACTTAGTTTCCTCATCTGAATAAGAGATGATCTCGAGAGTCCCTTTTATCTCCAACAATCTATGAGTTTACAATCTAGAGAAATAAAACAAAAGAAAGAATTTGACTAATGGGTCATTAGAAAAGATATCACAAGGCAGTATTCGACAAAAGAACTATGTGGACAACTGATGTTAATTAAGTTCAGAGGACAGAGAGAAAGACTGGGGTGACCAAGAACTGGGATCTGGAATGAATCTGGAAGGATAGGTAAGATAGAGATAGGACAAGAAGAAGGGCAATGAGAAAGTCAGTCCAGTCAGAAGGAACGATAAGGAAAAAAAAATCCAGAATCAGGAAAGCACAAAGCATGTTTAGTAGGTAGTGAATAAATTTGTTTGGTTGGAGCAAGAAAAGATTTTTGTGTGGTTAAAACAGAATGAGTCCCCCAATTTTCCATTATAACTAAGTGCAAGAACACCCCAATTAATGGGAACTTTCAAGCAACTAGCATCATGAGAAACTTAGAAGTCCAAGTTCCAGAAGAATGTAATTAAGTAACAAATTTCTATGACATTTAATACTTATTAAAGTTTATTTTCAATCTTATAATTTTCATCATTAGGGATGGTTTTTAGAAAGCAAGTATACAAATATTTGAATGTTACCTATATATTAGTAAAGTGCTAAGTACTGCTAGGGAATATATGAAAGTACTCTATCGTCGACAAGACGACAATCTTTTGGGGAAACAAGTTATATACCGGAAATAATAATAAGATAATAGAATATACATATTGAAGGCTAAATCCTAGGGTACTGCTGTTTGGTAAACACAATAAGGAACACATTGGACTTGACAAATGATTGAATTTGGGAGAATATAAAGGGTGTCTGGTGCAATATAAATCACCTCCAAGGTTTTAAGACTGAGAGGAGGTAGAGGAGTACAGCTACCTATAGTCATGGGAAGTTAATGAATAGGAGATAAGGAAATATCTTTTGCTTATCAATAAACAAAAGATTTACTGAATACTGTGTGTGCTAGAAGTCAAAGCTGACACTACACAGCACAGTGTCTGACACATTAGGAAGTGCCTTGTTCACTGTTGACTGACAGGTTGTAAACTTGGGTGACTAAAAGTACCCTTGACAGAATATAGGTGTTCAGAAGATGGATGGGATTTAGAGGAACGATGATGAGTTTTGTTTTGGATATGTTAGGCTTTAGATGTTTAATAAACATTCAGTTCAAAAGTTCAGTGGGTAGTTGATGGTATGAGACTAGAGCTAAGAAGAACAAAATACCCCCCACACTCCCACATCTCCCTGTGAGTTATCTCTAGGCAGATGACAGATAATGACCCCTATAGTTCCCAAAGGTTTAATTAAGTGAGAAAGCGAAGAGAAAAAATGGAAGGGCGCCCAGGACATGGCCTGGGGGTATATTCACAGTTAGGGAGTGTGACACAAATGATGACTTGTGAAAGAAGATTGAGAAGGAATGGTCAGACAAGGTAGAGGAGTCAAGCATCCTGAAGGAAAGCAACTGTATCAAATAATACAGAGAAGTCAAAAAGTTTGAGGACTGAGAGAAGTTAATTAGATTTGGCAATTAAGGTATAATTAAAACTTGAGAGAGGGGGAAAGAGTTAAAAGATCAATGGAAGAATCATTTTCCAAATCATATCTACTGAACTGAGTCATCATGTAATCAAAAGAATCCTGAGAGGAGATGGTCCACTCAAGAACATACATGTTTTGAACTATGACTACTTTGGTAGCATGTTCTGACAACACATTTCTCAAAGTTCTTTCCCTAGGGACACTGTGACTCACTCTCTTCCCAATTCATCTTTCTCTTGAAGCCCCCTTCCCCTGATCTATCTTCTACTGTATCACAAAATCATCTTTCATGTTTCAAACAGCTCACTTTGCCATTCCTATCTTTGGGCCATCCAGTAGAGCCACATAGTTCCCTTTTCTCATAAGAAACTTTCTTTCAGATTTATTATGCAGTTTGGGCACTCTCTTTTGGGTTTCAGTATGTTTGGGTGTTTCATTACAAACATTAGCTTTATGTTTATCTTTCTTTGTATTTGCATTTATTATAGGTCGCTGCATTTTGATTTGTCTTTGGATTTTTTGATTCAGGTTTCTTTTAAAAATCTTAAACGCTGAAACAATTTTTGTCAGCAACTGCGGATATCTGTAATTTCTAATGCCATACAAAGTATGGTATCTTTTAAAATATATTATTGGCACAGTCTCCTGTCTCCAATTCTCTATTTGGGAAGGAAAGCCTAAAGAGAAACTTGGTCTTCCAATTATCCACTGAAAAAGTCAACTACTATTTCTCATGCTCCTTCCAAAAAGAGTATTCAATGGTTCAAAATTCAAAAGGTTAACTTGCAGAACTAAAACAGATTTTTTTTTAAAAGAAGAAAACCTTAAAATACTTTAACTTTGAATAATTTAACTTAAAAAGGGTTTTATTTAACACTACATAATTCATTCATTTAGCATTATCTCATGAAGTGTCAGAGCACATTTTCACAATTTTTTCTGTGGAACAACTACGCACTAATAATTAATGATAACTGACCTCCACATTTGGTCAAGGACAAATTAAAGTTTCTTTAGCACTATGCAAAGCAGCCTCATTTGGTAAACAGGACATAAATAAAATAATCCAAATGTACTAGGAAAGTTTGGCAACATGTATTGACTAAGAATTGCTTTGGGAGGGAATAACATACACATTCAATTGGGTATGGAAATCTGTCTTACCCTACAGGAAAATAGGGGGAGAAGGGGAGAAGAGAGCAGGGGGATGATAGAGAGGAGGGCAGATTGGGAAAGGGGGGTAATCAGAAGTAAATACTTCTGAGGAGGGACAGGGTCAAAAGAAAGAATAGAATAAATGGGAGGGCAGGATAGGATTAAGGGAAATAGAGTTAGTTTTTCACAACATGTCTACTATAGACGTGTTTTGCACAACTGCAACGTATACAACCTATATGGAGTTGCTTGCCTTTTCAATGAGGGTGGGTGGGGAGGGAGGAAGAGAGAAAATTTGAAACCTAAAGTTTTAAAAACATATGTTTAAAACAAATGTTTTCACACACTACTGGGAAATAAGAAATACAGGAAATGGGGTACAGAAGTCTATCCTGACCTACAGGAAAATAGAAGGGGAAGGGGATAAGAGAAGGGGAGAGAGATAGAAGAGAGGACAGACTAGGGGAAGGGATATTCAGAATGCATGCCATCTTAGGGTAGGGGGAGGGGGGAGATGGGGTGAAAATTTGGAATTCAAAAACTTGTGGAAGTGAATGTTGAAAGCTAAAAATAAATAAATTTATATTAAAAAAAATACAAAATACAAAAAAAAACCCCAAGAATTGTTTTGGGGGCAAGGAAAAATTAGACTACTTATAAAGATATGATGAACTCATCTAGCTTAAGTAAAAGGAGCTTGTCTCTGTGAGGAGGTACCCTGAATCATGAATTTTCTGAGTATAACCACTTAATCTAAACTCTATAAAAGTATGTAAATGGAAACATTTACTTAAACCTATAAGAAACACACTTAGAAGTGTTCATGTATGATGTCTTAATCACACCAGAGGGAGAGCTGAATTTATTTTATAACTCTGGATGGTACCCAGACTTAAAGGTCTATTAAGGAAGGTAGTGAAGACTAATTTTGTTGCCTGGTGCAGAGGTTTGAAGTTGAGTTAGGTCAGTCAAAAAGCAATTATGAAATCCTTACTATGTGAATGTCTTTGTGCTAAACTCTGGGAAACATGATCCCAAGGAGCTCATATTTTAATGGGGGAGACAACACGCAAACGTAAAATAATAGAAGAGCGGATCAGAGGTAATCTTAAGAGAGAAGGAAGTAGGAATGAGGAGGATGAGGAAAAGCCTTCTATAGAAGGTAGGATTTGAGCTGAATCTTCAAGAAGTCAGAAGGCAAAGCATGGGGGACAGTTAGTGAAAAGTCACAGAGAGTAAAGGTGGAATATAATGTGACAGAAAGAAGGCAGGTATTGAGATCAAGGAATTGGGCAACTAAAAAAAAATCTTGGAAAAACAACAAATTTTAAAATCTCATAAAAAAAAGGAATCCTGAAAATCAAAGAAGAAATTAACAAAATGAAAAAAAAAAAACAAAAAACCAAAAAAACCCACTGATATAATAAAACTTGAAGTGGATTTCCTGAGAAAAAATTGACCATTATTTAAAAAGAGGAAAACCAAACAGTATCAAAAATGAAAAAAGAGAATTCACAACAAATGCAGAAGTAAATGATATTATTAGACACTATTTTTGTCCAACTATATGCCAATAAAACTAAAACAAGGGAGGGGCGGGAGCCGCACAGCAGCTAGGTGGCTACAGTAGATACAGCAGGAGGACCTGAGTTCAAATATGGCCTCAGAGACATAACACTTACTAGCTGTGTGACCCTGGGCAAGTCACTTAACCCCACTGCCTAACCGATGCCCCCCCCAAAAGAACCCCCACACCGGGACTAGACGAAATTATAAGAGAATTTTATCACTCAAAGAATAATTAATTTCAAATTTATGCAAAATGTTTGTAAAAAACATGAAGTATCATTTTTAACTTGGAAACCTCTCTTGTACATACTCCCTCCTGCTTTCTCTCGCTGCCACTGTCCTGGTGCAAGTCCTTATTACCTCATGCCTGGACAATTACAATAGCTTGCTGGTAAGGCCTCCTTAACTCAACTCTCTCCCCACTCCCATCCATGCTCCACTCAGTTGTCAAATTCACATTCCTAAAGCATAGGTCTGAACAAGTCATCTCCCTGTATTCAATAAACTCCAGTAGCCCTCTATTTCTTCTTGGTTTAAATATGAAATCCTCTGTTTGGCTTTTAAAGTCCTTTATAACTTCGGCTCCTTTCTACCTTTTTTTTTCCTTTTTAAAAAAGTCTATTTTATTTTTAGATTCATTCTCTCTCACTTTCCCTTTCTCCCTACTAAGAAAACAAGAAAAATAAAACCCATTGTGATCAGGTATAGTAAATTTTTTTTTTCTGCATTGGCTATGATTTCCCCTAAAATGCCTCATTCTGCACTCTGAATACATCACCTCTCTATTTGGAAATGAGCAGCATATTTATAATTCTGTTGGATGGTAGTTGGTCATTGTGTTGAACAGAGTTTCTAAGTCTTAAGGTTTTCAAAGTTAATTGCCTTTACAATACTGTTGCTATTTTAAAAATTGTTTTCCTAGTTCTACTCACTTCACTTCATCAGTTTATACAAATGTTCCCAGGTTTCTCTGAAACCACTCCCTTCATTATTTTTTTAATTTAACTTTAAAAAATATTTTAACAAGAGAATACTATTCCATTATTTTCATAAACCATAACTTAATTCAACAATTTCCCAATTGATGGGCACCCCCTGCCTCAGTTTCCAATTCTGTGACACCACAAAAAGAGTTACTTTAAGTTAATTTTGTATATGGGTCGTTTTCCTTTTCCTTTGACTGCTTGGATATACATCTAGTACTGCCGAGTTAAAGAGTATACACTATTTAATACCTTTTTAGGCATAGTTCAAAATTTCTTTCCAAAATGGCTGGACCAGTTTATAGGTCTGAATTAGTGTATCTTGTTTTCCCAGAGCCTCTCCATCACTTGTCATTTTCCTTTTTCTTTTTTAAAGCAACTTTGCCAATCTGATAGCTGTGGGACAGCACCTTAGAGATGTTTTAATTTGTATTTCTCTAATTATTAGTGATTTAGAGCATTTTTTTATATGACTATTGATAGCTTGGATTTCTTCCTTTGAAAATTATCTGCTCATATCCTTTTGATGACTTATAATTTGGAGATCTTTATCAGAAGTTTGCTGAAAAGATTCTCTCTCAAATTCCCATTTCTCTTCTAATTTTTGTGGAATTTGTTTTGCTTATCAAACTTTTAAATTTTATGTGGTCCAAACTGCCCATTTTATTTCCTGTATCTCTTATTTGGTCATGAACTCTTCTCTCATCCACAGATACGAGAGGTAATTTTTTCTATTCTCCTCTAATTTGTTTATAGCACCCTTTGTGTCTTAATCATGTACCCATTTGGTACTTTTTTGGGTATACAGTAGGAAGTGTTGATCTATATCTAGTTTTAACCAGGCCACTTTCCCCAATACTTTTTGTCATATAGTGAGTTTTTGTCCCACTAGATGGGATCTTTGGGCTTATCAAATACTAAGCTACTATGCTCGTTTGCTTTGATATATTATATATCTAGTTTATTCCACTGGTCAACCTCTATGTCTTAGATAGTAACAAACTGTTTGGATGATTATGGTTTTGTAGTATAGCTTGAGATATGGTACTGCTATGCCTTCTCCCAACTTTGTTTTTTCATTAATTCCTTTGACATTCTTGACTTTTTTGTTCCTCCAGATGAATTTTGCTATTTTTCCCCTAGTTCTATAAAGTAATCCTTTGGTAGTTTGATTGATATGGCACTGAATAAGTAAATTAATTTAGACAGCATTGTCCCTTCTTGCCTTTGCAGTCTTCATATGCCTTAATCCTCTCCAGTCCTTTTCAGTCTAGTAACACACTGGTCTCCTTTCTGTGCCTTGCAAGACAATCAAACTTCTGACTCTGGGTATTTTCAATGGCTGATCCCCATGCCTGGAATTCTCTCCCATCCCCCCCCCCTTTCAAATCTCAGCAAAAGAACTACTTTCTGCAAGAAGTCTTCCCTAGTCTTTTTTGATATTAATGCCTTCCCCTGAGATCATCTCCAATTCATCCTGTATATGTCTTGTTTGTATGTTGTCCCTTCTTCCACATTAGACTGTGCTCTCCTTGAGAGCAGGACTGTTCTTTGCCTTTATTTATATCCTTAGTGCTTTCAGCACAGTGCCTGGCACATAACATGTACTTTGTAAGTGCTTGTTGACTTGACTTGCTAGCAATGTTAGTTATAGCAATAAGAAGAAGAAATTGAGGAAACAAGTATGGCAAAGAAGAAACAAAATTTTTGCTTTATGGAGAGGAAATGATGTGCTTAGGTAACTCTAGAAAGTCAATTAAAACAACTGAAACAATAACTTGGGTGAAGTTGTAGAATATAAAACAAATCTGCACATATCAGTTTTACCAACAACTCAGCAGGAAGAGAGAGAAATTCCATTTAAAATAACTACAGAATGTATAAAATACTTGGAAGTCTACCTACTAAGCCACACACAGAAACTATATGAATACATTATAAACTAATCTTTATGGTAATAAAGGAAGACAAATAATTGGAGAAATATTAATTGCTTGTGGATGGGTGGAAACAATATGATAAAAAGGACATTACCTAAGTTACTTTACTTATTCAGTATCAACCAATCAAACTATCAAGGGATTATTCCATAGCACTAGAAACAGTAACAAAATTCATCCATAAGAACAGAGTCAAGATTCTTAAAGGAAATAATGAAAAAAAGAGAGAAGGAAGGAAGTCTAGAAGTATCAAATCTCAAACTTTACTACAAGGCAGTAATGATCAAAGTATGGTTACTAGTTAAAAAGAAAGAGGCTGATCAGTGGGAAGATTACGTACACAACATACAGAAGCAAATGAACCTCAGAACTCAGTGTTCAATAAACTCAAAGACTTCAGCTACTGGGATAAGAACTCATTATTTTTAGTGACAAATAGTTTTTGTCCCTATCTGATAAAAACTGCTGGGAAAACTGGGCAGCAGTCTGTTAGAAATTAGATTCAGACCAACACCTCACACCTTATACCAATGTTAGATCTAGACGGATCCATGACCTAGATTTTTTTTAAAAAAAGGATAATATTATATGTAAAGAAATTATAAGGACAAGGCAGAAATTATATTTCATATTTACAGATAACAGAAGAGATTATGAACAAATTAAAGACCACAGAAGATAAAGACAAAATTTAAAAGTTTAGCACAAATAAATCCAGTACAGCTAAAATTAGAAGGGAAATAGTTAACTAGGCAAAAAAAACCAAACCTCTTTGCAGTAAGTTTCTCTGATGAAGTTTCACGTCCAAGAAACTGATTCAAATTTATAAGAATAAGAGCCATTTCCTAACTGTTAAATGGCCAAAGGATACAATACAGGCAGTTCTCAAAGGAAGAAATCTAAGCTATCTACAGCTATATTAAAAATGATAAAACCAAACCAAAAAACCAAACCTCTGAGTAGCTTTTTTTTTTTTTAAAAGAAAAATGAAAATTAAAGCAACCCTGAGGTTGCTTACACCTTATATTATAGACTGGCAAAGGCGACTAAAAAGGAAAATGAAAACTGTTGAGAGCAGCTGTGGAAAAATTGCACATCGATGCACTGCTAGTGGAGTCAAGACCTGGTCTAGCCATTCTGCAAAAGCAATGTGCAATTATGCCCCCAAAGTTACTAAACTGTGACCAGCAATTGATCCACCAATACCACTAATAGAACTATACCCTAAAGAGATCAAAGAAAGAGGAAATGACCCTATATGTACAAAAATATTTATAGGGGCTCTTTTTGTAGTGACAAAGAAGTGAAAACCATTGGAAATGGCTGAAAAAATTATGCTATATCCAAGTAATAGAATACTATTGTACCATATGAAATAATGAAAGAGATGATTTCAGAGAAACCTGTAAAGACTTGAATGATCTAATGCAGAGTAAAAAGACCAGAAACAAAACAGTTTATACTGTAACAACAATATTGTAAAAACAATTATGAAAGGCTTCAAAACTCTGATCAATGGAATGATCAACCATCGTTCAAGAGGCCTGATGATGAAGAATACTATTCATCTCCTAAGGTGAGGTGACGGACCGATATGCAGAATGAGATAACATGTTTTTGGACAGGGCCAATAGAGGAATTTATTTTGGATTACTATGTAATTTGTCAAAAGAGTTTTCTTTTTCTTTTTTCCTCCTACTTAGGAGGGAGGAAAAAAATGTTTAATAGTTGAGAAAAATAAATTAAAAGAAAAAAGGCAGAAGCTGCTATAAGTATATACAGGGAAATAAAATGTAAAAAGATGGACAATTTGGTTTTTTATTGCATTTTAATACTAGTAATAACTTACATTTAGATACTAATTTAAAGTCTGCACTGTGCTTTTCTCTCCATGCCATCCTGACAATTCTCCTATGCTCCAGCCTCCACCTCCCACCTAGAGTCCCAAGCTCCTGCTCTAGGACCCTGAATTTCAGATTCCCACACATTGACCATTATCCTGCCATCCTCATGCCACGTTCCTTGTGTATACTCTCTTGTCCTGTCCACCACTTTCCCAACATGTGCTATAAGGTGAGGCCCGTTAGACTAGGGGCTGTTTTGTTTACTTGTATTCAAAATCCTAATGTTTAGCACAGTGCCTGGAACGTGGTTAAGTGCTTAATAAATGCTTCTCCTTTTCTCATAACTCTGCCAGGGTATGCTTATTCCCATTTCACCGATGAAGAAACTGAACCTCAGAGTTAAGCAACTTGGTATGAGGTCACATTTCTGAATGATCTAATATACATTATATGCTTAAATGATAATTTGTTTTAAAGCTTTTTTGGTAGTATCAGCAGAACAATAACAGTCCATAACAGCTTCTATCAAGGATTCTGCCAATCTGGCAGAAATAGGGTAGCATAATAACACAACTACAGGAATAATCCATAAAGGCACTAAAAGAAATTACACTTTTCTGAGTCAAGTGCTAATGGCTTTGTAAGCATTATTTGTATATATTGCTAAGTCTGTTTGGCTAGAATCAGGAGTAAGCAGCACTCAGAAATGTAGGCATTGCTAATACTTGTTAAAAAAAAAATTATCACATCAGAACACCAAGACCTAGCCAGCTCAGGCATACATATCTAGGCATCTTGTCATCTACTCTTCCATCTCTCCTCCCCAAAGCACTTATTAATTTTACATGTTGTCTTCTCCCATTTAAATATAAACTCCTTGGGGGCAGGGATTATCTTACTTTTTGCTTGTACTTGTATTCCCAGCACTTAGAACAACTTTACAAGGAAAAAATAAAATAATCCCTGTCCAAAGGAGTTTATATTCAAATGGGGGAAGACAAAATTTAAAAGGGAGCTGAAAAGTGGTTAGGGGCACAAGGGAAGAAGGTGGCAATAAGGTGGAGACATTTTCTTGGGAGTCATGGTTTGGGCTGGATTTGAAATTAACATGGTTGGTGGGGGTACTTCCTCAAATAAAGGTTGCAAAAGAGGAACTAACCAACTGGAACAAGAAGCCATTGCTAAACGCCAAATCACAACAGCAGAGTAGAGTATAGAACCCAAGACCTTTGGCTTCAAACACAAGGACCCTTCCCGTTGGAGGCTGGATCTTCAGTCTCTTCCACGACAGGCAAACACAACCCAGCAGTTGTTCCACCCGGAGGGAGAGGCGTGTCACCAGCCGCAATCCTCAAATCAATATTACTGTGGCAACACAAAGGGCATAACTCATTGTGTGAGGACTCAGCTCAGAATCCCAGAGGTCCTAAGTCAAAGCTCCCTTTCCGGGTCACAGCTCCACACTCCCTCACACACAGTCCCTGTTTAACTCTACCCTTTCCTCCACCGTGTCTGGTGGAGCTGTGGCACTGTTTTTTTTTTAACAAAAAGTCCTTGAACAAGCCCTTCCACCTTCTTGAAATCTCAGAAATCTTAGTCCCCCGGAAGACACTGCATTCTCAGCCACCTTCTCCTGGACTGAATGGCACTTCTCATGCTTCTTCATACAAGCTGGGACAAGAGAGGGAGTAGACATGCCTCTTGCTCCTTGCTCCCATTTCAAGGTCACTTTCCTACCACCTCTGTGACCTCACCTCCTTTAAAGTCACTCGACCCACAAAATGAGTACATGATTTAGACATAAAGGGGGATACCATAAGCGAATTAGGAGGCCTGTCAGACCCTTGGAGAAGGGAAGAATTTGTGGCCAAACAATAGATAAGAGAACATTATGGAATGTAAAATGGATAATTTTGATTACATTAAATTGAATTACAGTAAATTAAAAAGGTTTTGCATAAGCAAAGCCAGTTCAACCAAGATTAGAGGTGTGAGAGATGGCCTAAAGTGCGGTTTCCTCAGGCCCAAGCCCTGAGCTGAGTTTCACCTTTCTCAAAAATCCACATCAGCAAGGCAGTTCCTGGTCACTCCCACTTCCTTGTACATGCATACATGTAGTTCCCAAACATGGTATGTTTGCTTCTTTTGGGTATTAGTTGCTGCGTTTAGATTGTACACCTTGAGTACCCAGCCAATGGGGGAAAGAGGCAAGAAAGTGGGAGGGGGCATGCATTCGGGCTATAAAACTTTGCTTCTCACAGTGAGCTGCTCACTCCCTGGCTGCCATTGCTTGAGCAGCCAGAAGGGCTGTGCGCTTTCTCATGAGAAAGAATAAAGACCTTTTCTGATCTCTGATTCAGACTCCAACTCTCGATTTCGGTGGTCACTGTTCCACAGAGAGGGGAAGCAGAAAGCTGGGAAACAATTTTTATAGCCAGCATCTCTGATAAAAATCTCATTTCTAAAATATATAGAAAATTAAGTTGAATATACAAGAATACAAGTCATTCCCCAACTGATAAATAGTCAAAATATGCAGTTTTCAGATGAAGAAATTACAGTGATCTATAGTCATGTAAAAATACTCTAGCACAGTGGATACAGCACTGTCCCTGGAGTCAGAACAACCTGAGTTCAAATCCGGCCTCAGACACTTGACAATTCCTAGCTGTGTGACCCTGGGCAAGTCACTTAACCTCAATTGCCTCACCAAAACAACAACAAAACAAAAAATACTCTAAATCACTACTGATTATAGAAATGCAAATTAAAACAACTCTGAGGCACTACCTCACACCTATCAGATTGGCTAACATGACAAAAAGGAAAAATGATGTGTTGGAGAAGATGTGGGAAAATCGGAACACTAAAGCATTGTTGGTGGAGTTGTGAACTGATCCAACCATTCTGGAGAGCAATTTGGAACTATGCCCAGAGGGCCACAAAACTATGCTTATACCTTTTGATCCAGCAACAGCACTACTAGGTCTGTATCCTAAAGAGATCATAAAAAATGGAAAAGGACCTGTTGTGGTCTGAGAGGTCAAGCACAAGCACCCAACCACCCCATCAGACCCACATGTACAAAGATATTTATAGCAGGTCTTTCTGTGATGGCCAAGAATTAGAAATTGAGGGGGATGCGGATCATTTGGGAAATGGTCGAACATGTGGTGGCATATGAATGTAATAGAATGCTACTGCTCTATAAGAAATGTTGAATGGGAGGATTTCAGAAAAACCTGGAAAGATTTAGATAAACTGATGCTGAATAAAGTGAGCAGAACCAAGAGAACACTGTACATAATAAAAGCAACACTGTGTGATGACCAATTTTGATAGACTTAGCTCTTCTCAGCAATACAATGATTTAAGACAATTCCAAAGACTCAGGATGGAAAATCCTTTCTACATCCAGAGAAAGAACTATGAAGTCTGAATGAAGATCAAAGTGTATTATTTTCTCTCTTTTTTTTCCTTTCTCATGTTTCTTTTCCTTTTGTTCTGATTCTTCCTTCACAACATGACTAATGTGGAAATATGTCTAACAGGACTGTACGTCTATAGCTCCTATATCAGACTGCATGCTATCTTGGGGAGAGAAGAAGAAAGGGGAGTAGAAAAAATTTGGAACTCAAAATTTTATAAAAATGAATGTTGAAAACTATCTTTACATGTAATTGGAAAAAATAAAATACTATTTAGTGGAGAAAAAAACAAAGAACAAAAAAAGACAAACAAAAAAAGGTCACTCAACCCAGAAGGATCGTACTGCCTAGATCTTGATGAATTCTACAGAACAGCTCCCGGATCATTCATTTTTCCATTTTCTCAATGTCTTCAGACCTGGTTCACGGTGTTTCTCTATAGCAATCTACCTTCATATTCAGAGATTTCAATTTACATGCTGATGTCCTCACAAATGGACTGGGAAGCAGTCCACAAAGCAACTCAATTTCTGTTATCTGCTCCATCCCTCCATCTCAGCCAAGGACGATCTCTTGATCTCATCATTATCCAAAGTGTTCACCCTCCCCTATCCATAACACTGACCTTTCCAGCCAGGACTTCTCTCTATTCTTATTCTTTTTGAAATCTCCTGTCACTCCTCAGCCCACCACTTCCCTACATCATCACTTCTGCTCTGCTGTTTCTTCCCTCCAACATCTCAACTTTTAAACCAGTCCAGTTTTCTAATGTTGTTGGCCCTTAAATCCCTTGCTCTAGTATTCTGTTGCCAACTCCAATTCTCTTTCCAACTCCTCAACCATTCCCTGTTATTTTTCTCATCTTCAATCTCTCTTTATACAATGGATTCTTCCTTGCGCCAATAAATATGTCCAAGTTTCCCTCAGATAAACCTTTGCTTCAACTTGCCATTCTCAAGATAAGTTTGTATATCTCTTCTTCCTTTCTTAGGCGTACTCTGAGAAAAGACCAATCTACACTCCATTTCCTCACATTCCACTTACATTTTTTAAAAAAAGTCTTTAAAATAAACATTTTACTGATGGTTTTAAAAAAAATTGCTCAATTATATCCTTCCCTAACAGAACATTCCCTGTAAGACTAACGCACATTGTAAGAAAGTATTAACTAAGGAAAACAAATTGGCCACGTTTAACAAAAGTAGGCCCCATTCCTTGCCTAGAGTCTATCAATGCTCTGCTGTCCCATCCACTTCTTAATTCCTTGCAGTCCTCTTCAGACCCAGCACTGAATGAAAACTTATCTCTGAGATTATCAATAACCTCCTACCTCATAACTCCTAATCTAAGGTCCTTTCCACAGTCTTTATTCTACTTTGGCTTCTCTGCAATTTCTGTTAGTGTTGAACATGTCTAGTTTTGGTGATGGTTTCTTTAGATTGTTCTATTCTTTTCTTTAGATTCTTTAGGATCTGTTCCTTTTCAGTCTCGGATGCTAGATCATAGGATTATGGGTTTAAAGCTGGAGGAGAACTTGGAGTTTATCTGCTCTACTTCACTCATTTTACAAATGAGAATCCTGAGGATCATAAGGAAGCAGGACTGGAAACCAGATTCCATATTCAGTGCTCTTTCCACTCTATCTGCTATCTTTATCATTCTTCTTCCAGCCACTAAGAAGAAACATCCCTCAATGCTATGTCCTGGGTTCACTCTGTCTTCTCTACACTCTACTGATCACATCAATTCCCACGGGTTCAATTAGTAATCTCTATTCAAGTGATTCCCAAATCTATATATATACAGTCCAAATCCCTATCTTAATCTCTAGATCCACCTTATCAATTGTCTATAAGACTTCTCCACCTAGACGTCCCATAAGCATTTCAAAATTAAAATACACAAATCAGAGTTCAAACATCCCTTCTCCACACTTGGTTTCCATCGAAGGCACTATTATCCTTTTGGTCACCTTGATTCACAACCCTGAAGTGATCCTTGATTACTTCCTCTACTTTAACCCCCATATAAAATTAGTTGCCAAATCTTGTCACTCTCATCTCTTTTAGTATCTTTAGCATCTTCCACCCATATGGCATCTAACTTAGCTCGGCATCTGGCTCCCACCTACCTTTCTAGTCTTATTTTGTATATTGTCCTTCCAGTCATACTGGACTGCTAACTGCTCCCAAAGAGAGCTCTCCATTTTTAGCACTGTGCCTTTGCACAAATGGCTCCTCATGTGTAGGTTGATTTCATCCTTGCCTCTGCCTCTTAAGATTCTTAGCTTCCCTCCAACTATGGCTCCAGTGTCAACTCCTAGGGGAGCTCACCGTGGACTGCTCCCAGTTATGAGTAAATCTTTGCTCTAGCATCCCCTCCCCCTCCCCACCTTTCACATCACAGTCTCCCTGACAGCAGAGACTTGTTCATTTTTATTTTTCTATTCCCCAGTAGCCTAGCCTTATACACAGCAGAACCTTAATAAATATGTGTTAGAACCTAATCGAGTTGCAGTATGGACAATAGTAATTAGCAAAATATAAGAGGGAAGATTATGAAAATGTGAGATGAAAATGGTCAGGAGCTCCTGGTTCTCTTAGGAAGAATAAACAAAGACCAAGTACTTAAGCCTTTATAAAAATACATGATTTACACTCACAATTCAAACACTGAAACACAGCCAAGCAATTCTGGTGCCTCTTAAAGTTCATTAGCTGGAATTCAAACTGTATTTTAAACCTCTAAATTCTTTTGAGAAAATATATTAAACCTATATTATTATTATTACATTGATTAGCATAGTATAAAGGAAGGGGCTTTATTAGCTCTATAAGAACATACAAAGTGAGAGTGAAATCACTGGACTTTGTTTTCTTCTAGGCCTTTGTTGGAAACAACAGACACCCACACATTTGTGATAATTGTTAAGCAAACAGTAATTCAACAGAGACAAAATAGATGGCAATTAAAAATAAGCTAGCCTTCTTTCTGCAAGTGTCTTAATTTACTTCAAATTATTCTCTACCTCTTTCCTCATTTTCAGTTAAGCTTATGAAATCTATGGAACAAATATTTCCAAAGTAAGAAGCATAAATAAAAGTATAAAATAGTGTTGCAATTCAGCTTTCAAAAGTGAGTATTAATCCCTATCCTCTAATGAGTATTTTCCTAAAAATTTAATATCACTATGATATTTAATGTCACTTTATGAAGTTTGGATTTATAAGTCTAATGTGTAGAAAACTCTCTGAATTTCTTCCCATGTAGAATGTCTGCAATTTGTCTAAGCACCCACCAGGCAGAGGATAGTACCAGAGCTATGTGTAACTATGTGGTTATCCAAATCACAGCTTAACATACCTATTCAATGAATGATGCCTTGTCTGCAGACACAGTGTTATTGAAAGAGCTGAGCACATGAACCTAGGACTAGCACAAATATTTAAAAGAATGCTTAATAATTTCTTCCACTAACGCCCTATTCCAAAACCTCACCTTGGTACACAGGTGACCACAGGTTTTTGAAGCCAGTGGAGCAAAAACCTTGGCAGGTCCTACCAAGGTGGAATGGCTTCAAGTACAGGCCTATCTAAACAGTTAATCTCAGAGAGGGTCATCACCTGAAGCCTGGTTATCAAGGGATTTATTTTTAAAACCACAGCAACCTGAAGATTTTTTTTTTTTACTAATGAATTAGTGGGTTTCAATTTGTATTGGTAAAGGAAGTAAGTACATACACCAGTGAGATCACAAATCCCTGAAGTACTGAAATAGACTTAAAGAAATATCACACCCAAGGCAGAAGTAAGTGTCATGCTTTCTAACTGTTTAACTGCTCTCACCGCTTTGTTTCACCCTGGCTCTATTTCAGGACTGAATAAAACACTGACATCTTAGTCTCCCAAGCCCTTGTCCACTGTATGTCAAGTACTTTCAACCTTTTATCAGGTGTCAGAAGCTGTGCAGACTTTGTTTACTGCCATAACTGCTCTAACAGAACTGGCTCATTTATTGTTTTCTGCTTTTCCCAGGAAATATCCTGCACCTCAATCTCTTTCAGTGCTCAAGATACTCTGTATTTCCCATTTGGCAATCACTGAAAGTCACGTCAATGGAATGCCCTGTTTGCCACCATGACTTCTGTTATTTTTTCCCAACCAACACAAGGCTTTTCTTCCAACTTTTACTCTTTTAAATCTTTCTTCAGAGAAGTCAAAAGTGGTGTAATTCTAATGGCATAAAATATTTAAATTTACTCATCAAACACTTTTTCCTAGCAACGTTGAAACTGTTACACCCATGTTCTGACTCAGGTTGCTGGTTTCTGAAGAGAGTGTGTGCCCTTTTTCTAGAACATAGCACTTAAATATGATTAAACAGGCTATTACATAGCCTTTAAACAAGGTAACTTCAGCACAGTTACACAGACAACGGCATTGCCCTACAGACCCAGATGAATATTAATGAGGTTATCTGGTCCCAGCAGCCTAACTAGTAAGTCAGAGAGTGACACATTAAACTATCCTACTTTGCACACTGCTACCCCAAATTCTACCTGCCTCTTCCACCAAATTTCTGGTCACTGGTAATTTTAATGAAGGGGGCAGCCAAGGATAATCAGTTCAATTTTAGACACTGTGAATTAGAGTCAGGTTGGCCTAGTGGACATAGGACTGGGCTCAGAGAATCAGAACACTTGAGTTTAAATTCTGCCTTTGATACTTTCTAGCTGTGTGACTTTGGGAAGGTTACTGTGACTTTCCTGTGTCCTAGGCAACTCCCTAGGAATAATTTTTAGTGGAGACATTTCCTTTGTATCTACAATGAGAAAATCACTTATCCTTTGAGTATTCATGTACTTGAGTTTGAGGTAGTAACCCCAGGACAGCCTGGGTGACTTAGGAGAGAGCTGGTGACACATATTTGAGGGTAAGTAGTTTAGGGGTAATAGTGGAAGCCATGACAGGAGATAAGTTCTCTGAAGACAGACTGCTTAGTGTTGGGGGAGAAGTAAAGACTGAGTTAGGGAAGTAGAAGGAAAAGTGAGATGAGACTGCTACAGAAACAGACAAAACAGACTGCCCTCCAAAGGTTGTCCCTGGGTAACACTAGACTTAAAGTATTTTTGCCTCTTTGTCACTCAGTGTGCTCACCACTACTAAATAGTAAAGAACACAAATGACAAGAATTATATCTCCTAACCAGGAAGCTGTTTCTAATGCCTAGCCTAGTTTTTTCATTTTTCCTAATATCTTCCTCCCTAACTTCTTATCTCATTCTATGGCTGCTGACATAAATCCTTCCTCACATCTTCTTTTCATGATTAAATCTCAATTCTTATAACCTCTGTTATAATAACCTTTCCCAAATCTTAATGATGCCCAATAGATAATTCTTCCACTTAACTTACATATCAATTTAGGTCTGCAAAGTTACTACAAATGGCCAAATTAGATGGATTAATCTGGGCAGCATAAATAAATGGTAAAAAAGATACACAAGGTATTAACAATGATGTAAAGGATGCCTCAAACCACTAATAAGAGAAATATAAATTAAAACACCTCTGAGGTCCCATCTGATTGGTTGTGAGGACTGTGGGAGGTCAAGCACTCTAACATACCATTGGTGGGGTTGTGAATTTTCCAGAAGTTGAAAATATACGCTAAAAAGCCACGAGATTGCACATCCTGGTTCCAGTGATACCTCTATTAGGCATATACTCGAAAGAGGTCAAAGATGGCAGAAAGAGACAAACATATTTAAAGCAACATTTTGTTGCTGTTGTTGTAGCAAAGAATCGGAAACAAAGTAGGTACTCATCAGTTGAGGAATACTTGGACAAATTGTGGTATAGGAAAATGGAATTATTGTGTCATAAGAGATGACAAATATTAAGAATTTAAAGAAACTGGACACAGACCTGTATGAACTGATGCCGAGTGAAATATACTTATAGAGTTTAACTGTCCTCCTTCCCAGGGACACATAACTAATAAATGCCTATAGAAGGATATGAACTCAGGTCTTGATTCCAAGTCCAATGATCAATTCACGAGAGTTACAGAATGAGCGATACAATTCCAGACACAGTCAATGTATAGACTTGTTTTACTCGATTATACTTGTTATTTTTTTAAAAGGAGATTCTTTTGGGGGAATGGGATGTTACTTAGTGATGGAGATAAAAAAGTAATAAAAATATATATAGAAGAAAAAAGTTCATTTTTGTCACAAATGGCAAATTTGCTACTACTCTGCTAAATTTTTCAGCTTTAAACACACTATAAAGAAGCTCATTGTTACACAGTCTTTTTTGTTTCTTTGTATATTGAAATGTTTGTTTTTTCTGTTTTAACAGTTTACTATTTAGTTTTACATTATTACAATGGTTAGTTACCAGAAACTAATCCAATGCATTGTCTTATATATATATTTTTTGTTCTGTACATGAAACACATCAAATACAAGCATTTCAATAAACACAGAACAGGAAATGAATATAGTACAAGAAACTATGACTCTTATGCAGAGCTTGTAATTAAAAAAAATACTATAATTCATTCAACATATTAGTTGCAAAGCTGTCCTGCTGGTCAGTGACTCCAGAATCTTCTGTTCTTTGAATTTAAAAAATAAAATGCTACAATGGTCCTCTTTCGTTTCTTGGAATCTCTGTTGCTAGTCCACCTCTTCCCCTAATGTCACCCCTTCTCTCATGTACCAAATAAGTATAATGAAGCAAAATAATCCAAATATTGGCCATGTTTGAAAATATGTAGCTCAACATTCCCCTTGAGCCCCCCAATTTTTTTGTCAGTTGATAGGTAACATGCTTCAATTATCAGTCCTTTGGAGGTATGGTCATTATAACAATCAGAGTTCTAACGTCTTTGAAAGTTGTTTTTCTTTGCAAAGTGGTGGGTTTTGTATAATTGTTTTCTAGGTTCTGCTCATTTTAATCTGAATTATTATAACAGTTGGGTCACACTCAGCTGATTCGATGCACTGATTTTTGTCTTTAGTTCATGTCAGATATAATTTCTCATAGCACCTCAGCAAATGCAACATACGAAGTGATGGCTTCTCATTCCAGAGATCAGACTTTAACTTATTCTAAGGAGTTCATAGGCTTTACCAGATTGTCAAAAGGGTCTATGACACAAAAAGGTTTAACCATTAAAGAAAACCCCCTCATCTTAACCTTCGATGAATAGTAAAAGGAATCTGAAAAGCCCAAACAATTTGGTATAACTCCTAGGAAAGGGACTGAAAATTAAAAATCTCTTAAAAAAAAAAGGCCAATCTGAAGAACAATTTAGTATTTACATAGACAAAGGAGAAACACTTTCTCGTCCTTCCTATCTAATCAGAATAATTTGGCTCCACTTCAATGTCTCATTGATGTGGGCACTCCCCTTGACACTGAAGATTGCAATCATTGGATTAATTTCACAACTAAGTTAAAACAGAATTTGAAGGATCCTTTATAAAAACAGCCCTTTGACTGCCATACAAAGCGACTTCTTATAACTAAGTCTAGAAAGAACAGACTCAGTCTGTTAAATTACTGAAATGCCCACATTTGAACTGGGAATGGGAATATTTAAACAAGTACAGCTTTTGATAATTATTTAGTAGATGATTCAAATTTTAGAGCCAATTTTTTGAGTTGTGTTCATTCTTTGCTTATTTTGATCAAGGAATTTGGTTGATTTAAAATGCAATTCAGGCACCATCTTCTGGATGAAACCATTCTTGATCTCTCTAACTGCTACTGTCCTCCAACCCAAACTACCTTGTATTTAACTACTTTGCTTCTATTTATACTTACTATTCAGTTTATATTTATCCTGTATATATTTTTGTATGTATTTGTCTCTGCCATTAAGCTTCTTGGCAGTAGAAATTTCAGTCTCTGTACATGTATACCCAGCATTTCTTACAGTGTCTGACAGGAGACACTTAATAAATACTTGTATATTAATTAAAAAATGGAAGCCTTTCTTTGACAAAGCAAGAATTTCTTTTCTAAGTACCATTCATCTTCAGGTAAAACATATGAATGCCAATTATATTAGAATTATAAAACAGAAAAATATGCTCCCTTACATTTTGGGGTGATTAGTTCACATCTCTGATTCAGGAAATTTACTAGGTTTTTTAAAAATATGGGTGAAAATGATTCCAGATTTATGAAAAGACATTACCCAAATCAATTCTTCAAATATGATTTTTTCACCTACTTACAGGGGGCATGTGCACTTAATCTTTTAAAATTTTATTTATTTTATTATGAACGTAAGAAATAAAACAAGCATTTCTATAACAGAATAGGAAAAAATGATATTTACATTAAACTGTAAATCTATTAAGTACAATTTACTATTCCTTTAAAATATATAATAAAATTATGTAACTTTTTTCCTCCCCCCCTCTCCTCACTGCCACCCTAGAAATAGCTGCCATTGGACACAGATATGTATTTATATGTAAAGCCATCATATATATACTTCTATATATCAGTTCCTTTTCTGGATGTAAACAGTGTCTTCCTTCATATGTCCTTTGTAGTTAATTTGGGTATTTTTAATAGTCAAAATATCTTAGTTACTCAAAGTTGTTCCTAAAACAATATTGCTGTTACTATATAAAATGTTTTCTTGGTTCTGCTCATTTTGCTCTTCATTGTTTGGTGCAAGTCTGTCCGTGCTTTTCTAAGATGATTAAGCTCATCATATCTTATTACATATAATTTTTAAGAAGCGGATGAGTTAGTTCAGAACCTCTTCTTACACTGCAGAGTCACAGAACTGCCAGTGGTCTTAGGGCCATCTAGTCCAATCTGAGTCTCTAATGAGCTGTCATGGTAACATACCCTCCAATGGGTCACTGAGCCTTGGCCTCTTCAGTGTCTAGGAAGCCAACACTTTCCACTCACCCTATTCCCATTTAAGGTGAACTCCCATAGCTCAAGTCTTAACTGTTCTTTGCAATTGGCTGCTATTGTTTTTGCTCCAGTCCTCAGGAGCAACACCTCTTTTCTCCAAGACATGCCTTTAAATGCTCAAAGATATCTATCATGCCACTCCACTCCATCTTTTCTTCTTCAGGCACAGAATCAGTGACATGAAATCATTTTTCAGGCTGGGACATCACTGGTAAAACTGAAGTTAATCTCCCTCCATGGCTACTTTTACCTCTTTGCTCAGAATGGTGGGCTGGCGCTCGCCTTCCTCAGCATGGTGTCTTTTTATTTTCACGTTTCCTTAGTCACTGGAGTCACCTTTTTTTAAAATTCTCCAGTTCCACCATACCGTTGTTTTTGTATGACAGCCACTGTAGGTATGGCCCAGACCATAGTTCTGCACAAGAGGATTGTGTTTATTTTTGGTTTCCACTACTCTTACAACAACACCCAATGCTACTGTAACAGTATACTGTGCTGATAAAAACAACATCAGGAAAGAGTCTCCATCACCACTTTGGTGCCTCTTCTGTGGTGTGAAAGCTCAAAACTCAGTCTACAGTAAGGAGAACTACATTATGTTTCTGTAAATAGTATACCACAACAGTTCTAGGGAGGTATTTTTAAGTTCTTTGACAACGAGTGACAACAGAACTCTGCAATGGTTTAAGTGAAGTCTAGACACAGGCATTAAGGACAGAGGTCCCCCTTCTGTCCTACCATTCTGTGGTTTGGTAATCTTTAGTTGTTTGTACTTCTGGAAGTATGACAGAAATGTGATAGGCAGCAGTACGATATTCATGAACAAAGTTAGTATTTGTGGACATACAATGTAGTTTACACACCAATGCCACCATCATAGAGAACACCTAGAACACCTTTATACAGTTGTAAAGGAACTTATCAGAAATCACAAATTTAGAATGAGGAAGTCACGCACAGATCATCTGTCTTGTCCAAGTCCCTCATTATAAAGAGGAGAAAAATGTAGACCTGAGAGGGCCAGTGTAACCTGTCCAAGGGTGAATCTGAACCGCCAGCACTCTTCCTATACTACTGTCAAGTGTCAGAGGCAGAATCTGAACGCAGAGCATTCTACCTCCAAGTTCAGCACTTTACTATGCCATGTAACTATTGGGTAGTATAAATAAAGTATAATATAACAATTATATTAAATAGGCATTTTCTTTCAATTTGGCCAAAACTAAAATTGTTAATTAGCCATTAGCAAAGGAAGAGATTTTTTTTGGTTATCTCTAAATTTTCCTCAAAATGCTGAGGTAAAAAAATGCATTCATAGGTGCATGTCTAGTAGATACAATTAGAGTAAGGCCTTTCATCATTATGCCCTAAGCAAAGAAATACAATGATCCATGTGAGATAAACAATGAAAGAGGTTTGCCTAAGTAAAATGAAAAGTACCAGTCAACTGCTTTTTTCATTAAGGATTTTGTCTGTGTTAACAAAAACAAGGTTGAGTTTTGGTTTTGGTAGTTTGCAGCATGACACAGGTTTTACCTATGTGGATAAAATTCTAAACACTTTATTTTATAAAATGCCAGTAATTACCAAGAACACACGTTAATTTATTTTCATAAACAGCAAAAAATATAACCTTAGTAGCTGTGGTGATTGGGATAATGAGAACACTAATTATTTTCATTTTCAAAATTCCACCAGGTTACTTTGTACTATTTAGCACTTAGAATTTTGTCAATCACTGGACATTCATTAAGTACTGTATTATTTAAACATAAAATCTGCCCATAATGAAACTTCTGGTCAAATCTAATTTTTCAAAGTATTATACAATTGCTGGATTAATTCACGTAAACAACATGCTAGTTTTCCTTTTACGTAGTCCCTAAGGGTTATCTATTACAGAACGAATGTGATTCCATAAAACTAATGTAATTCCATAGACATTTCAAGTTTACAAGGTGGCTATTTTCCTCTTAAATGAGAGAAAGAAATCTGTTGGTACCAGGAGATTGAAACACATGATGAAAATGTTTTACTCTAGCTTTTGTACATGCCTCAAATATTCTCTATTGCATTACAAAATACAAGGAACAATGAAATAAAATCTGATTATGGAATTTTATAATATAAAGAAAATTCTGAAACATGGTTTACTTGCCATAAAGAAAACCTTTAAATTTTAGTCTGTATCTAAGATATGGGTGAAGAGAGGTTTCATTCTTCATAGATTAAGATTCTTAGTGTGCTATATTTTATTTGATTTTGTAGTTCTATTTATACTTATGTTTCATTTTACAAAGTCTTTACATTTTAGTATGTTGAATACATTTAATATCCTTGCACTACAGAATTATTTAAATTATTTGAACATTCATCAATCACCTACTATATCAGGAGTTCTTAACCTTTCTATGTCAAAGACCCGTTGGCAGTTTGGTGAAGCTTATGACCCCTTCTCAGAATAAAGTTTTTAAATGACCAAAATAAAATATATAGGTTTACAAAGGAAAACAAATTTTTACTGAAATACAGTTATCAAAATATTTTTAAAAACACATTCACAGATTCCAGGTGAAGATACACTGTACTATCTATAAGGCACTGAAGCAGCCTGTCTTTGCCCTCAAGGAGATTACAATCTAGCAGAAGAG
Source organism: Phascolarctos cinereus (assembly GCF_003287225.1). Classification (NCBI taxonomy): domain Eukaryota; kingdom Metazoa; phylum Chordata; class Mammalia; order Diprotodontia; family Phascolarctidae; genus Phascolarctos; species Phascolarctos cinereus. The sequence goes on from NW_027556180.1 coordinate 88,289,063, forward strand.
GATAAGACATGTATACAAACGAAAATACTGAACTTAAGAATTTATGAATTTTAGATGAAGAAATTAAAGCCATCTATAGTCATATGAAAAAATGTTCTAAATCACTATTGATTAGAGAAATGCAAATCAAAACAATTCTGAGGTACCCATGTCATACTTATCAGGCTGGCCAACATGACAAAACAGGAAAGCGATAAATGTTGGAGAAGATGTAGGAAAGTTGGAACACTAATGCATTGTTGGTGGAGTTGTGAAATGATCCAATCATTCTGGTGTGCAATTTAGAACTATGCCCAAAGGGCTATAAAAATGTGCTTACCCTTTGACACAGCAATACTACTTCTAGGGCTATATTCCAAAGAGATCATAAAATGGGAAAAGGTCCCACATGTACAAAAATATTTATGGCAGCTCTTTTTGTGATGGCAAAGAATTGGAAATTGAGAGGATGCCCATCAACTGGGGAATGGCTGAACAAGTTGTGGCATATGAATGTAAGGGAATACTACTGTGCTATAAGAACTTCAGAAAAACCTAGAAAGACTTTCATGGATTGATGCTGAGTGAAGTGAGCAGAACCAGGAGAATGTTGTGCGATGACTAATGTTGATAGACATAGCCCTTCTCAGCAATGCAAGAATCTAAGGCATCTCTCCAAAGGTCTCATGATGGAAAATTCTATCCACATCCAAAGAAAGAACTATGGAGTTTGAATGCAGATCGAAGCATACTATTTGCTATTTTTTTCCTTCTGTTTTGTTTTGTTTTCTCTTTCTTGTGGTTCCTCCTATTGGTTATAATTCTTCCTTACAACATCACTAATGTGAAAATATGTTTAATAGGAATGTATATGTATAGCCTATATCAGATTGCGTGCCGTCTTGGGGAGGGAGGCAGGCAAGGAGGGAAGTGATTGTTGATAAATCAAAAGAAATTGAAAAAGAATTTATGAATTTTATTATAAATGCTGTTTTATAGGTTTTTAAAAAAATGATTAGCAAAAACAGATTTCATTCTGTTAGCATGGTTCATCCACACAAGTTCATAGGAATATGGGGGGCATGTTTCCCTCCAGCTCTATAAAGCAGAAATAAGGAGGACTTCAGCTTCTGACACACACTGCATATGATGGACTTGGACCAGTCAATTAAACTCTCACTGCTCTAGGCTATGAATTTTTTTTTTCTATTTCATTTAATTTTTTATTAACATTTTATTTTTTTTCCCTTCCAACTCCTTAGTTTAAAAGAAAAAAAGAAAAATAGAATTTAAATATTCAGAGTTAACAAATTTCTACCTTGTCCATACGAATGAAGTGAATTAGCATTTTTAACCAATTCTTATGTGCCAGGTTCTGTGCTAAGCACTGGGAATACAAAGAAACTTATGTCTCATCCTGCATCCTGAATCTATCCCCTCTGCCAGAAGTTGTTTTTCTTTATAATTACTGTGCATATTCTATAAAGTGTTTTTCTGGTTCTGCTCATTTTATTCTGTATAAGTTCATATAAGCATTCCCAGGCTTCTCTGAACCCATTCCTCTTGTCATTTCTTTGAAACAACAGCATCCCATTACATTCCCAAACCATACCTGGTTCAGTCTGGGCTCTGTGACTCTTAGTTGCCTAGTTGTATTGTTAGAGGGAATTTTCTCACCAAGAGGTTCCCCATATTAATAAAATTACAGGTCTAGTCCCTAACTCTATAATATGATAATCTTATATGTATTAATTACGGTAGGGGAAAGAATGTTTTTTAGTGCCAAGAACTGCACTAAGTGCTTTTTACAAATATCTCATTTGATCTTCACAAAGCCCTGTGAGGTACATGCAATTATTATCCCCATTTCACACTTGAGGAAACTGAGGTAGACAGAGGTTTAAGTGACTTGCCCAGGGTCACACAGCTATTAAGTGTTTAAGGCTGGATATAAACTCAGATCTTCCCGACTCCAGGCCCAGCACTCTATCCACTGTGCCCATCACTAGCCTGTTCCCTCAATACTGCAAATAAATGTTTAATAAATTAAAGAAAATACAGTCTTATTATACAAATCAATATAACCATTCACAATTCTTGAGGATAAGATTTGGGTCACTCCTTCATAAATGAATGTTGTTTTGAATTATCTACATATTGTCACTTGTATATGATGATTATGGAGATACTACTAGCTCAAAATCAGTAGGTCCTGTAGTTAGAGCCGCTTTTAATGACTGCAGGGATGACTTTTCTACCAAAATTTATTCAGCCTCTCTTACCATGTGTCTCCCCCAAACACCACCCCACCCCGTAGGTTGGCATCTCAAGACCAGCTGACTGGAGCTAGTGAAGTCCAGCCACAGAATCAAACAAAACCAACTCGATCCATATAGGAAATGAACACATAATCTTGGTCTCATTCACATGGCACTTTAGCCAACTGAGGCCACTTATCAGAGACTAAGTTATATAAATTATATGACATCAAAAACTGACACGATATCAATCAGAAATTCAGCTTCCATGAATATCCAGTCACTTATTTTTTCCAGTCATTACAAATCATTACAATGAATCACTGCATTTTTATATACAATACACTGACAGAATACAGATTACCAAGTAGAATTGGACTTCTTTGAATTTAAGTCTTACACTTAATGTGTTATAGAGAGGGGGTGTTGATTTCTACCAAATGAATATTATTTGGGTGTGATATGAAATGTGGCATCTTAATGTGAACCTTCATAGTTTCATAACAGATGGTACAGAAGCAACTTTTGTTACAATCTAGATTAGATCACATTTCTGAAATTATGTGTGCTACTGACATACACAGACTATACCATCTGCTTCTACTAATGCATGTAAGAGAATGCGTATTTTCTATAAATACATATTTATACTTTGTGCAATTAAAACTGTTTTAAGATGAAAACAGCTAAACATACAATTGGTTTAAATTACAACTAAGGAAACACAAAAGTGGGATGGGAAAGAAGGAAACAAAAAATAAGCATCTAAATAAGAGTAATTCAGTTGAAAATGACTGACTTAACAGTGATGAGATGATGATTAAAAACCAAGAAAGTTGCTAGGCTAAGAGGAAGTATTTTTACTTTTACCTCTTATTGGTCTGGACTGGTAAAAGGCAAGTGGACGAATGGCTGGAAGGAAATCTTCACAGTCAACATGACCAGGGTCGGTGAGCCCGGGCAAAGTCATGTGACCTCTTGGTGCCAAGCAACTCTCTAAGAAAGAATACACGCTGCAGAAGTGTGCTGGTCTGTACAAGTACAGAGAACTTCTTCACCGAAAATTCTCTATACCAAATGAAATCCCAGATCAAAACTATATTATTTACATTATTAACAAAAAGCACAAAATCATGAGGTGTATCAGTGAAGCTATTTTCAGAGTGAACAGGCTCAGGATCTAAGAAAAGCAAACACCAACAACCAAATTTCTTTGCCTATTAGAAATGTTTAAGCAAGGGAATTAGCTATATTCCCCGGTGACACATAGGAAGAAAGGAAGTTCAGCAGAGCTCCTGACTTGGAATTAGGAAGACCTGGACTGAAGTCATAGCTCTGACAGAGGCTAGTCGTGTGACCTCTCAGTTTGAAATCTGCTGATCTGAATCAATGGAGGGAGTTTCCACATTGGAGATTCCTGTACTGATGGGACTCACTGACCGTAAACAAAGACACAATAAACAATTCTCTACCCATAGGTTAGAAGACATAATTAAGCAGTAATACTCTACATAAAAGATTACACAAACATACAAATTATTTCTCCAAATTAAACCCTCCAATTATAGGACTGCTATTCTAACCTCCTGTAAAAGAACACAAAGTGGGCTAAACAATTTTTATGCAGCAAACATCATGCACTGCTTTATGAAGTGCATTTTGTCCTAATCCAAAACACTTGGTATAAATCAGAATCATTAGCTGCATAACATGTCAAACTGTAGGGAGCTGCAGAGACACACACTAATAACTAAGATGGTGTTACTATGGTGACTAAATAGATAGAGCAAATGGCTACTTCATTAGCGAGTCTATGAAACCTCAAATGGGGGGAGGAGTGGCAAAATCTACCAATGTGAAGTCACTGGCTACAGCTGGATATCTAGAGAATATCTGAACACAACAGTACAAGTGTTTTTAAAAAAAGTCTCTTGGAAATCTCTAAAAACTTCAAGGAGGTTCCATCTTTGGCTACTCCAAAGAAATCTCAGCAAGCTGGGGAAGAAGTTGGTAGGTTTGTGGAAGCCAGATAGCATTTAGGTAGCACTTTAAGGTCTGCAAAGTACTTTATAAACATTATTTCACTTTGTTCTCACAAAAACTCTGTCCATCATACAGATGAAGAAACCAAGGCAGACAGGGACTAAGCAACTTGACCAAGGTTGCATAGCTAGCATACAAGTTATTATTCCCACAATACAGTACAAATCCAGTATTTCAGTAAAAAAACATGAGCAACTGAACATTTTGTCTTGAGTAAATATGTTTTTCCTCCCCCACCCCAAAAGTAGGTACTAAACCCTCGTCTCCAAGCTCATAATGTTATATAATTAGAATACAAATGTAATGATAATTTCTCCTAAATTTTATGAGGTTAGAAAACAATGTAAATCATCCCTTTAAAAAATCTAGAAGAAAATGAAGCTCTGGCAAAATGTTACATACTGTGAGACACAATTAAAAGCTGTTCTAATCTAACTGTCCAACTTCCTCATGCAAAAATTAAGAAAAGGATGTGATAAAAAGGGAAAGTTTTTCCTCTCTTACTTCAAATCTTTATTCTCTGCAGGGGTGTATGGGCATTCAGGGAATACTAGTACCTCTGGGGTGATGGCTCCTGAGCCCTTTTCTGGGTTGTTTTCCACCTTTAGTATGTCAATCTGCCACCCAACTCTCACCTATAGTGGTTTCAAGAAATTATAGCATGCAGACTGGCCACGCCCTAATAAACCATCTTTGGCAGACAGGCTAACCCACATCGAGGGTAACTGACAGGCCTCAAACCCACTGGTGAGTTAGGGGGTGTGTACCCCAAGCATGTGAAGACTTGCCCTGGCAGAATGAGAAGATGGGAACAATTTGTTCCAATGCATCATGAAGACAGCAGAAGCAGGTGCTGTATCCCAGGTCATTACCAGTCATCTTGATTTCTGTCTTGCCACTGGACCCCAAAGACTCTAGAAGAATGAGGCCAATGACTTCACACAACTCTGCCTCACTTAAGTCCAAAAAGACATCAAAAGACATCACTTATGATGAAATCTTAATACGATGGTTAGGCACCAAATTTTTCAAAGAAATAATTAGCCAAAAAGGGGGTTGGTACAGAATACCTTATACTGAAGGGGGCTTAATAAAGATTTGTTTAATTGACTGATGTTTGGCATAAAGATCTGACAGCTAGGATTTACCTCAAGGAGTTCAGAGATGGAAAGAAAGGTCCAATATATACTATTTGTAGCTTCATTTTTTTTTAATAGTAGCGAAGAACAGCAAACAGATACCCAATGACTGGGAAATGGCTAAACAAACTGGGATATATGGATGTCATGGATTATTATAGTTCAAATCTCACCTCTGATGAAACTTCCTACTTTAAGCCAGACATGTCATCTCGGTGGGCCTCAGTTTTTTTATTTGTAAAATGAGTGAACTAAATTACATGGCTTCTGAAGTTCTTTCCAATTCTAGATATGTGATCCCATGCATATGAAGAATATATAGAGGCATGGGAAGATTTATATGGTCTGATGAAAAACGAAGTAAGTAGCATCAGAAAAACAACACACACAACAACCACCACAATGCAGACAGAAAGACAAACATTTACGAAAAACCCAAAACTTAATGCTCTATTATTATAATGACTATGCTTGACCCTGAAAAAGGGAAAGGTGGGAGATTATGGATATAGAACGTGGAAACTATGTAGGACTTGATTCATGTGTTAGCTGCTTCTGATGAGCTGCTTTTTTACTGTCTGTTATGGGGAATGTTATGTTTTACTGTCTGGATGGGAAAAAATGGGAGACACATTAAGAAATGATGATATAAAAACAAAAATAGCAATAAAAGGGGCAGCTAGGTGGCGTAGTGGATAGAGTACCGGCCCTGAAGTCAGGAGGACCTGAGTTCAAATCCAACCTCAGACCAAACACTTGACACTTACTAGCTGTGTGACCCTGGGCAAGTCACTTAACCCCAACTCTCTAAAAATTAAAAAAAAAAGATGGAACAAAAATAGCAATAAAAATGTATAAAATGTTGAACTGAGTAGAAAAACTTAGGACTGCAAAACAATACTTCTGAAATTTGCAATCAGTGAAATTTTGTACCCATTTTGAATTGTTTTGAAACCGGTTAACATTGGGGAATAAGTCACTAGCATTTGGGGTTTTTTGGGTCCTTTAAAAAATATAAAAATCTATTTCCACCTGTGAGTCTTATGCTTGATTCTTTATTTTGCTCTGGAACTTGAAATCTTCTCACAGAGCCAAACCAGTTACACATATTGAAGATAATTACCTTCTCTTCGATGAGAGGAGCTTAGGCATCCACAGAGATAAGTTATCACACTGACCTACGAGGGAGATTCTTATTCCTGTTTCCTAAGCACTGAGCACAGTCTTGTTTACTGACTTTACACAAATGTTATTAGTCCTACACCCCAAAGAGATCAAAGAATTGGAAACTGAGCAGAGCCCCATCAACAGACCCCAATCAAATGGTTGAACAAGTTATAGTATATGATTGTGATGGAATCCTATTGTGCTGAAGGACTGATGATGGGGACAGTTTCAGAAAAACCTGAGATCTATATAAACTGATGTAAAATAAAGTGAGCAGAACCAGGAGAACACTGTACAAAGTAACAGCAATATTGCAATAAGTAACTCTGAAAGACTTGGTAACTCTGATAACACAATGACCCATCCAACATATGATGAAACATGCTATTCATCCCCAGACAGGGTTACAGAATGAAGCATATTTTTCTCTATTTTTAATTTTTTTCTTGCTTTAAAAAAATATGACTAGTGCAGAAATTTTATTTTTGTACAACTATACACATTTGTGATGGGTTTTATTCTTCTTGCCTTCTCAACAGGTAAAGGAGAAGGAAGCAAAGTAGTAGAGAGAAAACTTAGAATTACAAATAGAATAAACTGAATTTTAAAAAGAATAATTCAATAAAAGGTGATAAAATTGGGCATTTGCCTTATGTGAGAATTATAGTATCCATTCAATTTATGAATTGGCAGAGGCAGGTAGGTGGCACAGTATACAGTGTATTTGGCCTGGAATTAGGAAGATATGAACTCAAATGTGGCCTTAGACACTTAATAGCTATGTGACCCTGGGCAAGTCACTGAACCTCTGCTTTGGATATCCCCAACTGTAAAATGGGGATAATAATAGCACCTGGCTCCCCTGATTGTTGAAGATACAATACTTGTAATATGATTAGCACAGTCCCTAGCACATAGCAGATGCTTAAGAAATGAATCCTTACTTCCTTCCTGACACAGACAACATCCAGCCCAATACATTCAGTCTTGCCTTAAGAGTTTACTATCCTAACTACATTACCAGCTTGAAAAACAGAATGAAGAAATGATAATCTAGTCTAACATATTACTTTATTACTGTGGTCTATATATTACTTTATAAGATTACAGGAGTGAGTTGGATTAGGAACTTAAAGAATTAATTCCTAGAACTCATTTTTTTCAGATAAAGATATTAAGGCCTAGAAAATTTAAGTGATTTATCTGAAGTAACAAATACATAGTTAACGCAAGAATTAGGATGTTAACCCTGGTCCTCTGAATCCAAATCCAGTTATCTTTCCACTACAAGATTACTTCTTTGAAAGGCATACTTTTGTCATACTCATGTTCACAATTTAATTACCTAATATGGCAAACATGGTTTTGGCAATTACTGTGTACCAGGAAGGTACTGTAGTAGCTTCTGGTAGAAGTACAATGAGGAAAAAGGAGACGGCTAAAAGATAAAAAAGACAGGATCCTTGCTTTCAAGGAGTATATAACCTAGTAGAAGGGCATCTTGGAATAGTAAAAGGAGCACAGGACTTGGAGGTAGAAAAATGACCATGGACAACTCACACGTTCCGAACCTCAGTTTCCACATCTATAAAATGGGAATGACAGTACTTGCACTACTTACCTTACAAGACTGTTGTCAGGAAAGCATTTTGTAATTTATAAGGCATTATTTAAATACATGTTATCATCAGGGAGAAACTAATCAAGTACACAAGTAACTATTACAAAGACAAAAATGAAGTACTATAAGGAAGGTATAAATTGACAGTAATGGGGATCCTTAGATACAGCTTATGAAAGACAAACTGATTTCAATGAATTAAGATAAAATAAAATGCGGATATAGTAAATGTCAAAATCATTTTGACAAGCTCTGGATTTGCATATACAATTTTAAAAAATTCATTTATTTTTGTTCCATGTGGAAATACTGTGAAAAGAACATTCCTCTGCACTGATATTTATTAACTATACATGGTTTGTAATCTCTTTTCCAGAACACAAAGTATAAAATGAAAAGAAAAAACACAGAACATAACATTCAGATTATCTACACACCTGAGCTCATATCCAAGGTAGATACTAACAACAGATCTCCAATTTTTCTACCAATCTCTATGTAATATTTTAGTATGTAGACTTCTTTTTCCATATCTGAATGTAATCATCATATTTTAAAAACACCTTTCTAGGTTTTTTTTTTCAGAATTCTGTCAAAGTAAACAATTAAGCAAATTCACTAGAAAACCTCTGTCATTTCTCTGTGCCACGTAGTGTGCAAAAACAGCCCCTGCTGCCAAGCAGCTCCTTTTCTAGTAAATAACTAGGTACATATGAAATGCATAGAGTGGTTAATCTGGTTTGACTCTGTGATGAAGACATGCTAGCTTTTGGTGATCACTATTTCCTATCTTAGAAAATCCCCATATAACCCATTTAATAATATACTCTAGAATTTTGCCAGGAATGGAAATCAAGTTCCCTAAAGTCTGCAGTGTAGACTCCCTTTCCTTTGTGAAAATCAGGATATCTGCCATTTCCGCCTTGAAGCATCTCTTTCACGGCCTAAGATATTTTGAACGTCACTTAGAGTGGCTCAGCAATCTTATCTGGCAGTTCCTAACAACCCTGGTATGCACTTTATGTGGGCCTAATTTCTTTCACAATCCTGGTATGTACTTCATAAGGCCCTAGTGGACTGGAACTTATTAAGGGTGACTAGGTTTGCTCCTATGATCTCTCTACTCACCTTGGGGTTCAACTCCCTAGAAGTCATATTTGTTTTGTTTTTTCCAGTGCAAAGATAATTGTCCTTGACAGAGAAAACAAGTAAAATAAAATGTAAGTTGAGCAGTTCTGCCTTCTCTCTATCATTCTATATCATCACTCATCCAACCCAAGCAATGAACTTATCACTTCTTTGATTTTCTTTTCCCCAGTACAAGCTAAAACAAAAAACACCCTTCTAAACATTCTGATTAATACATTAGCAAGAATCAGAAAATTTTTACTTTTATCCCTGATTCAACCTGAATTAAAGGCAGAGTGTTAAACTGTGGCAATCAACAATTTAGTAGAGATTACTAGGTATATATGACTTTCAGAGCACTTGAAAAATGAATCCTCAGGGAATTTAATTAATAATACTTTATTGCAAATTACATTTTTAGAAAGATGCTAAAACACATCCTACTTAGAACAAAAGAGATCAAATAACAGCCAGTTCTGAAGTGAGATTTGTTGTACATTGTCTACCATGTGACTTATTAATAAACACAGTGCTAATCTACTCACTAAGACATCAGAGCTAAGAACTAGAAAGTAAGCCTCCAAGAAGCCAAAAGAGATGCCAAAGTCCATGCCTAAAGGAAAGGAAACCCTGTGGGTCCTTAATGAGGGCCTAATTTTTAGGCATAATTCTAAGAAGTCTGATAACAAGCTTGGTGCTTTAGCTTACAAGCTAAGGACAGATTAGTAGAACAACAAAAGGGGGGTGAGAGGCTGCTACAGACAAGACAAACTGATTACCGTGAGAAGTAACAGGTGACAGTCACAGAAGACTCAGAAAAATTATGAAAACCAGATGGAAATCCAAAGTCAAAAGACCAATCATTAAATGTAAGAACAAACAGAACCCTGTATGGCTCTTCCATCTAGCCCAAAGTCCTCTGGAGCCTAAAGCTCAGAAGGGCTCACTTCCCACGGACAGCACTCAAAGCAGCAGCTACGGCTTCCTCCTCTATGGTCAGTGGTTTCCCACCATCCCAGGCTGACACAGTGATAGTTTTTGAGGGCATCAAGACTATGTTTTATTAAAGTACAAAAAGCAGTGAAGGATGACCTCAAGCCAAGACATAAACAGCTAGACTACATTCAGTTTTTATAAAATGAGAAGGAGGTATATAGAATACATTTTAGAAGGACTTCTAATTAGTTATGGTATTTAAAGGAGAAGGGAGGGGAGGAGCAAATCCTTGGCTCCTACAAAACCCAGCTATCTAAGCATGATTCACTCTCCAAGCGTTTTTCTTCAAAGTCACAATTCCATTATGTTATGCTCTGAAGCTTACTATGTGTTAAGATACTGAGCTAGGAACTGGGAATTCAGAAAAGGAAACAAAACAGGGCCTGGCCCAAGGCAGCTTACTGGGACAGTAAGTAAGGTCATACACAGAACTAGAGTGATAGTGGACTCAGAGGATTCAAAATCTTTCCTCTGATACCTACTACTTATGTGACCTAGGATAATTCATTTACCCTGGAACTCAGTTTTCTCATCTGGAAGAAAAAAAGGGCTGGACCAAATGATCTCTACTGTCCCTTCTAGTTCAAAGTCAGTGATCCAGTGATTATTTTTACAACATACCTCGCCTCCTACAAGCAAACTAGAGATTCGTCTGCTGATAGGACTATCCATTTTTTCACTCTGTATGTTTCTAAGGGAAAAAGTATACATTTACATATATCATATGCATAAGTCACTTGTGCTTTATGTAGAGGTTATTTTTAGAAATGACAAAGATTCTATTGATTTAAATATTACAGAGCTGGTATTCTATCAGTTTCAACTTAAAGGTCAATCTCTCTACAAAACAGAAGTATCTAAAGTTTATTTTACACAAAAGTACTCCTGAAATGCGCTAAAATGAGAATAAAAATAGAAGTACAAACTGTTAGTAATTTAATGAGCTACAATAAAATACCATATGGCTTTCATATTAATTATGCAAATTGAAAATTTTGTAGCTAAGATATTTTGCCATTTTTCCCCAAAAGAGAACTTATGGCACTGACATCATAGCTAGCAGTCACATATAGATTGAACTAGTAATTATTTCAACATACCTATACTCATTTTGATGGATAAGTAAAGAGTATATTTCATTAATGTAGCCATATTATTTTAGACTGTAAAATAAAAGAACCTTGCATAAGCTGGAAAAACTTGGTCTCTTCAGGCATTTTATGAAGCAGTGTCAGTAACTATCTGGCTTCACATTTTTAAAAGCTTTTTAAAGGCTCTAAGTCTTTCCTGGAGTAAGTCAAGAAACTGCGCACATTTTGAGCACTACAGATTCACTGTGCATAACTTCAGATATGTTCTGCTCAACCTATTTTCTTCTTTACTTTAATCAATTAATTTGACTCCTCAACTCCTTAGCGAGAGTTAACTCATCAACACCTTAACTTACAGCAACAACAACAACAACAAATCAATAAGGAAGACTTGCAAGACAATCAATTTACCGACAAAGAAAGAAACCATGGAAACTGCTAAATGATCAGCTAGAAGTCTAGTGGCCACTGCAGCAGGGGAAGAGAAGAGATTCTCTACTGCTGTCTTAAAGAACAGCCTCCCCTGCTCAGGTATCTTAGATGATTGATTTCCTTCACTTACAGGACAGGGTCTAACTGCTCTGTCATGTCCCTTCCACAAACCCTCTATTCCAAGCAGGCTTGCTTCCATATTTTTACTCATGTTATATTCTTCTCTTGAAACGTCATCCTTCATCTTTACATTCTATCCAAGTGCTATCATTCCCTTAAGGCTTACCCCAAGTCTTACATTTCAGCCTACACTGAGCTTTTCCTTCACTAATTTTTATAGAATTAAATGTCCGGACCACTTATTGGCACTAAATCATATTCTACTTTGTCATTTAACTTTTCCCATGAATGTGCTATATATTTCTAATTGTATGATAAGCTTCTTAAAGCCAGAGCCTGTATTATATACTTCTTATACAACAATATAAGCACTCAGTAAATAGTTGTTGAGTGAAAGAATTAAGGAAGATGCTTCAAAGCTATGGAATACTAGGAATCAACAAAACAGCAGACACATCACCTTGGCACGCAGCAGTGGGAAAAAGAAATGACTCATCTTAAGCCTCAGACAGCCTTCAGGGTGAAGCACAGGCACAAAATGAAGCTAATATCAAAATCCAAAAGACCATCCTGTACCATTGTCTGGCAGGGAAAGAAAGAAAGAAGTCTGGAATTTCTATTGGTTAAAGTCAATTAAGCCCTACTCACTTCGACCCTTTTCCACATTCCTACTATTTTTTCAGGTTGAAAATTTTTACCATGACATTTAAAGCTCTTGTTTAGGTAAATAAAAATAAGCAATTAAGTACAAAGTACAAACATGTTCCCCAGGCATTTGGGGGCCTTTGAAGGTACCAGAAAATCCAAATGCCATTACACATGGTAATTGTATTATTATTTGGGACATGCTGAAGATAAACGTATCTTAGTCATTAAAAATGAGACACTACTAGTAACCAAAAATAATTTATGTATGACTCAAATACCATTCCAAAGCAAGTTAAAATGGCAAACTCCATTTTAGACTGTCACCTCTCTTCTAGACTAAAATCTACAGTTTGCATCTTATACAGAGGTAGCATTCCAAGTATCTGTTTATAAGGCAGCATTCCAAGTATCTGTTTATAAGGCAGATGTTTAGAAGCAAAATATATGTTCCCATAGAAACAATGGTATAAATGGTGGTTACGTTTCATAAGCTAGACCTCCTAAAGCCAATTAAATCCAGAAAGTAATGTAAGGAAAAAAGAGAGAAGGCCTCTTACAATTTCTGAGTTAGGGATAAGCTCCAGGCAATATTCAAACAGCGAAGCTTCTTTCTAGAAGCCTTGGGTCTCCCTTTTCTAGCTCCACAGAAAGTCCCTCAATACCTCTGCCCTGTAGACTCCTAATACCTCTGGTTGCCCCAGGATATCTTAATATCCTAGCCAAAAATATGCTAACACCTCTAGGCCTTCTATTTTTAATATTATCTATTTCACTCTAATTAAACTTCCAATTTCTCAGCTAAGTTGGCGTCAGCTAAGCAATGAGGTAATCAAATAACTGAATTTATACTTATCAGTGAATTACTGATGTTCCTATAAGCTACCCAGAGGTATTTAAATTTTTTTTTTGCTTAGGCAATTGGGGTTAAGTGACTTGCCTAGAGTCACACAGCTAGTGAGTATCGTGTGTCTGAGGCCTGGATTTGAACTCAGGTCCTCAAGACTCCAAGGTTGGCGCACTATCCACTGTGCCACCTAGCTGCCCCCAGTATTCAAATTTTTTTAAGAGAACGTTTCACTCAAATGATTCTAATGCTGCTTATAAAGACCTATGTGAAGTAATAATAACTAACATTTATGCAGTGCTTTACAGTCTTACAAAGAGATCTCCATATATGATCTCATTTAATCCTTACAACAATCCTATCAGCTTAGGGCTGTTATGATTCCAGTTTCACAGAGAAGGAACCTGGCTCAGCGAGGTCAGATGTCTTATCCTGGCTTATACAGCAAGTATGTATCTAATTCAGAATCTAAACCTAGGTCTTCCTGATTCCAAGTCCAATGTTTTATCTACCAGACTAGGCTACAAGAATTATAAAATTTCCATTCCACAGATTAGGAAACAAAGGTTCATGGAGAATAATATGAGTTGACAATGATCACATGGCAAATATGTTTACCTTCCAGGACTTGCATCCAGGGTATTCTGACTCAAAATCCACTGTTCTTTCTAGTACAGTTTTAACAAAGGGAAAATGAAGCAGTATAATAAAGAAAGAAAAAAGAAAAAAAAAGCAGGGGAAGAAAGGAGACTGGGTCATCCTATGGCTACAGACAGGCCAGCTTTGCCTGAGAGTCTGCTCCCACAATGCTTCCCCTTCTAATGATCTGGAATGGAGATTTTCTGCAAGACCTCAGCTTGTATTCCCAAGGCTTCTGTGGCTGTAGGAATGAAAGTGGTGAAGGGGCAATTCTGTGGGGAGGGATCAGTAGGATGAATTTTACATTTATTCATTCGACAAATATTTACTGACTACCTATTATGTATAACACAGTGTATGAAAGGAGATAACAAAGAAATGATAAATACATTGGTACTGCCACTGCCTTTGTGAGGGAGAGAGATATGCATACAGAAAAAACCCCAAGACACGTTAGCTTATTAGAAGTCCATGAGGAAAACAGTGTGTCATGGAATCAGATGAGGGAAAAATCACTTCCAGTTAGGAAGATCAGGGATCAGGTGCAAGAATTATGGAGCTGTGTAAGTTAAGGATTACGTGTATTTTGTATTACAAAACTGGAATGAAAAATTATTCATAAATACACAAAACTTAGAATACAAAAATTCTTTTCTGGGAGTAAATCACGGACTTTCATCAACAGAATTAAACTCTAACAGGTCATTTATTAGTAATTGCTTTGGTGTTTCAATTACAATGTTAGTTGGTTTTCTTTTTTTTGGATTGTTTTTTAGGCAATTGGGGTTAAGCGACTTGCCCAGGGTTGCACAGCTAGTTAAGTGTTAAGTTTTTGGTCTGAGGCTGGATTTGAACTCAGGTCCTCCTGACTTCAGGGCCGGTGCACCACCTAGCTGCCCCAAGTTGTTAAAAATCATTTAGAAAAGTTTGGTTACTAGTTGGTTATCAGCTCATAGGTCTGGCCCTACAGTGAATGGTTTAACTTTAATTCGTTCCATAGTGACAGATTTCAGCAACACTGTTGTTAATAATGATGAGTTCCAAAGATAACGTATTCATCAGAGCCTTTAATATTAGAGATAGACTAAGAAGTCATAAGGAAGCATTCTGTACAATAAAGGTCTGTGATATGAAAATATCAAACAACAAATAAAACAATGTCAAAAGTACTGGAAATACATGGGAGTCTTGGAGAAATGTATGTCTTCAGAAGAACTAGAGATAAATACTATTCCTATGCCAGCAAGGATAACCAGGCTATCTCCTACTCAACCTATCCATGGAAACAGTGAGAGAGATTTTCTTTTTTGGTCATTCTCCAGTCATCCTTTAAAAGACAATAAGAATCATCTTCAGGGCTTGCTGACATGCAGTATGATTTTAGCTCCCCTATGCCCTCGTTCTTGGGGGGCTGGAAATTCCTTTAACTCAGCCTATTAATCATAGGAGCAAATTTTTGCTAAAAGAAGCAAAAAGCAAATCTCTGCTTCAGGCAGATTGAGATGCATTAATTTATACTGAAATGTATGCAGTCAACAAATAAGCATCAATAAATGATATCAGAATCTTTCCTGTTAGTTTAGAGGAAGTGAGAGAGTAAGAGGGCTCTGGGTTCCCAATGGGAGTAGTTGGGGAAGGAGGATGGAGGAGAGATGGAGATACCAAATGCAAATCTTCTTGACATTACAATTTTTGCCAAATGTCCTGATTACCAGCAACTATTCGTGGATAAATAAAATCTGGGAGGGAGGGTTTTTGTCCTGTACAGCTGGAAGTTTAACATGAACGAGGCTACTGAGTTTCCATAAGCCACACTGTTTTATGTGATTTTTTTTAGTCATAGTCAACTCTGACATACAGGTGCCTAGATAATTAATTCAAATCTAACTGTATGCTTAATATGAGGCGGCTGTCTTCTAAATGCTTGCCTTTTACTCAGTTCCTCTTATGAGAGTATACAGATGGATCAACATAAATCTATCACTATTAGGAAAAATCCTATAACTAAATAATGATCCGATAATACCTACTACATGTGAAAGGTGTTCAAGATAGCCTATATGAATGAGATTATTTCTTAAAGGGAATTTTTTTTGCGGGGAGAGGCCCTCATTATTTATCTGCTTCAAAATTACATCAGTTAACTGATCTCCAAGTTTTGACAACAATTCACAGCAATAATATTTGAATAATCTTACTTCCATAAGCATTTCCAGGGATCTCTTCTTAAATTATTCCTGTCCTCCTCAATCTAAAATGAACCAAACACTCCCTCTCCCGCTTAAATCTATAGCCTAATTTAGGTTGTTAAAACACTGAAGGAAAAAGAAGACATTAAGAAAATAAACACAAATACCTTTGGGATACCAGATCACAGAGCATGAATGAAAAGAAAATAAGTTCATAGAGTAAGTTTACACAGGCTAGTAAAGCTTCAACTACAGGTATTGTCCTCAGTTTTGAGAATCCTATCAAAGAAGAAATATTGGCAAAATGTGAAAGAAACAGGAAAGCTGCAACAAGTTTAGCAAGAATGGTTTCATATTTAGTAAAAGGATATTCACTAAAGGCACATAAAGCAAAAGAAGGCCAGAAACTTTCCTGCAGCTTATAAACTTTAAAGTAAATAGTCTGAAATCAAGATCTGTTTGTGAGCTATTTCTTTACGAAATGAGCAAGAGCCAGGAAAGGAAAAGAAACAGAAATCTAAAAACTATTTTAGCTGCTTGTTGATCTCTTTCCACTCATTTTTCTACCTTTTTGACACAGACACAAACTTTAAAAATGTAAAAACAATCTCAGGCTCTTGAAGAGGCAGCTAGGCACCCAGTCCAAACAAAAGGAGCGGACCTTGAATTCAAATTATGCCGCAGATATCTCCTAGCTGGGAGCCACAGTCACGTCACTTAAACTCCCCTGAGGCCTCTTGGGCACCAACGTCTAGTCTTCCGGCTCTAAAGCTAGGATCCCAAGAGCTTATGCATAAATGGGCCAAGATCTAGCCAGCCTCACCAACCAGCTGGCATTTACCAGGGATCTCCTCTCCTTTTGTGACTGCTTCACTCTTCACAAATCCTGTCTCTTCACTCCAAGGGATCCCTATATCCATTTCCACTTATCTATGTAAATTCTTTACTTCCTTCAGGGCTAAACTCTAAATCCATTTTCTCCCCCAAATTCCTCCTTGACTTATGTTCTACTAACAAAACTTACCCTCTTTCTTAACTCCTCTAATATTTAATGTATTGTACATTTATCTGGTATACCTACAGATAGAAGGCTGGCTCTCAAGTCAGAGGACCTGGGTTCACAATCCCACCTCTGATCCTTCACTAACTGTGGGGCCTTGGACAAATCACTTAATTGCCCTAAATCTCAGTTTTCTCATATATAAATGGAGAGGGATGTACTAAATGTTCCCTGAAGTCTCTCTGAGCTCCTAAATTATAAGACTATAAGCCTAGGTAACAGGGGACACACAAAGTTTCTGGAATACATACGAATACTTTCATAAACCGTAGAGAGCCATGGGAAAAATCATTACCCAGATACATGAATAATTCTCATTCCTTCTATTTTAAAATAAAAATATCACAGATAAAAAAAAGAAAATTATCTAACTAAAACTCCACTTTATTAGTCATTGCCATATGGGATAAAATGAAATATTACCAATTTGTTAAAATTCTTTTGAGGCTCAATAATGTTAAGAGATCTAGATTTAGGATGGGCAGAGCTCCTCTGGAGTACCGTGGAGGTATATGGACAAGAGTTATACAGTATGAGAAGGCATGGGTGGAATATATCTACCATGAAAACCCAATGGGATTACAGATCAGAACCTATAAATCCAAATATGTTAAGAAAAATCCCATGATTTACATGGTTAATATGGAAATGTTTTACATGACTTCACATGTATAATCGATATCAAATTGCTTGTCTTCTCAAGGAATGGGGAGGGGAGGGAGGGTAGTAGAGAATCTGTAACTCAAAATGTTAAAAAAAAAGGCTTATAAAAATTTTTTTTACACATAAATGGGAAATATTTAATGAAATAAATAAAAATAATTTTAAAAAATCTCATGTTTTAAAAAAGGACAATTACATTCCTTATACTTCCTGGGTTAAAAGCAAATTTTTTCCTTTGGTTTGGATATATGATTTCCTCAGTACAAGAAGCTTCAAAAGAGGAAACACACCTCATCAGTACCCTTTGCCCCTCTAACTGGAGCACTAGAGGGCACAGCAAAGAACTTCTAAACTCCTCATTCGAAGATGGCTCCCAGACCAACAACTCTTCATTTTCTACCAACCATACTCTCCTTGGATTAGGCTCCAACATGCCCCCTTGCCTCGTGCCTTCTTCTCCAGTCTCTCCACTCTTCCCTTCCTTTTGCATTCCTGTCTTTCCCTATTAGACTGTAAATTTCAAAGGCTGGGACTGTCTTTTTCATTACTTGTATCCCCAGTGCTTAGCATAGTACCTGCCACATCATAGACACACAGTAAGTGTTTAATGACTGTCCAACTACTTAGACTAGCAACTAGTCTTATTAAGTTGCCTGGGGCAATTAGAATTCAAGTGACTTGCCTAGAGTCACACAACTAGCAGGTAGCAGAAGGGGGATACCATCAGAATTATGAGAACTAAACATCTTTACATACTATTATTATAGATGAAGAAAAGAAAACATCTATGTGTTGTCAGCATTCAAAAAAGACAAAAGTTTTTATTTCAGAATCTTTGTTTAAAGCTATGATGATCAATTTTGCCAAAAATGAAACCAAGGTGTTTTTTTCCTTTCTTCAAGCCAGGTTCTCCTAAAGATATCTCCAAAGACACAATAAAATGCTAAGAAACTAAAAGTGTTACAGGTTGACCTTTCCCAAGAAAATAAACGCTCTATCACAATCTGTTTCTTACCGATCGATCTGTCTCATATGGGAAAAATAGCTTGATTTTTTTTTTGCTCCCTTCATGCTCTGTACCTATGGAAAAAGTCCTTCAACAGGATATTAAGGAATATAAGAAAAACAAAAACAATGGTTTTAAAAATTGTCTAGAAAAAATTAAGTGCAGAGGAATAAAACAAAATACATTTTTGAATCAACCTTTTATTTTTTTCCCTAACACTGTGATTTTCATAAAGGAAAATCAACAAAATCAGTTTATTCCATCAGCTTAACTAAGAAGGAAGGTGGGAGAGGGAATCCACAGAAAGAAAGGGTATTATTTACCTTATTGGTCTAAATATAGAACTTGTTTCTAAAATGAGAGGTATTTGAAAGAAAAAAAAATGAAAAAGTAAGTTGCATTTAGACAAATTTTGCCAGCCAAATTTTGGGAAACGTACGGTCTATAGTCAGACTATTATGGGAGATATATGGGAGATACAAAGAAATTTCTAGTTAGATCAATTTTCAGACCATCATCATTTGATATTTCACATAATTTTAATTTATAGCAATTCAAAACAAATTTCCATATAACAAGAAAAATCTTAATCAACAAGTATTTGTAAGTGCTTACCATGTGCCAGGCACTATACTGGGTTCTAAGGATACAAATTCAATCAATCAATAATCTTTATTAAGTGCCTACTATGTATCAATCACTGTGCTAAGGGCTGAGGATACAAAAAGTGGCAAAAGACAGTCCCTGTCTTCAAGGAGCTTACAGTCCAGTGGAGAGACAACATGCAAATAAACACATGTAAAACAAGCTATATCCAGGATAAACAGGAAATACTTAACAGAGAAGGAAGGCACTGGAATTAAGAGTGATTGGGAAAGCCTTCTGTAAAAAATGGGACTTCAGTTGAGACTTACAGGAAACCTGGGAGATCAGCAGGCATAGCAAAGAAGAGAGAGCATTCCAGGTATTGGGGAAATGCCCAAAGCAGAGAGATGAAGTATCTTGTTCATGGCATCCCTGGAAGGCTGATGTTGCCAGACCAAAGAGTATATATCAGAAAGCAAGGTGTAAGAAGACTAGAAAGGTAGAAGGGGGCTAGGTTATGAAGTGCTTGGTATTCCGAATGGAGGATTTTGTGTTTGCTCCTGGAGGTGATCGGGAGCCAGTGTAGTTTACTGAGTAGAAGAGAGTGACATGGTTGAACCTGTGCTTTAGGAATATCACTTTAGTGGCTGAATGGAGGACCGAATGAAGTCAGGAGAGACTTGAGGCAGGCAGACCTACCAGCAAGCTAAAGCAATAATCTAGGTATGAAATGATGAGGATCTGTACCAGGGTGGTGGCAGAGCTGGAGAAGAGAAGGAAACATAGGCCTTGGCAATAGTTTGGATATGGGTGGGTGGGGGCTGGGGTTGGGGAGCTTGAGGGACTAGGAGAATGGTGTTACCTTCTACCAGAATAAGGAAGTTGAGGAGAATCTAGGGGAAAAGATAATGACTTTTGTTTTGGACACATTGAGTTTAAGATGTCTACTGGAATCCAGTTCAAGATGTCTGAAAAGCAGTTGTTGATGAGAGACTTGTGGTCAGCAGGAAGGCTAGGGCAGGAAAGCTAGATTTGAGAATCACTGGCATAGAGAATGAAACAATTCCTAACCCTCTAGATGCTTACATTCTAATGGGGAAGACAAGCTCATACAAAAATATATAAAGAAAAAGTATCAAGTGAACAAACATATACAAAGCAATTGAGGAAGGAAGACACTAGCAGGAAAAGCTAATGGTGTTCGAGTTTAATCTTAAAGGAAAAGAGGGTTTTACAAGGCAGAGGCTAGGAAGGAGAACGTTCCAGGTATGGGGGTCAGCAAGGGAAAGGGGATGTAGATGTGGAAAGGAGTGCTGTATATTAAGAAGACAGAGAGCCAGTTTGGCAGAATTAGGGAAGCAGGGAGCCATGGCTAATGAGGCTGGAAAGTTAGGCTGGGGCAAAGTTGTGCTGGATTTTAAAACCAAGAAGAATTTGTATTTTATTCTAGAAGCAGGGGTTTTTACCTTTCTTTATGTCATGGCCCCTTCTCGGAAAAATGGTTTTAAATTAACAAAATACATAGGATTACAAAGGAAACCAAAGATTAGTAAAAGTAAAGATAAAAATTTTTCTGACAACCATGTTCACATGCCCTCTGAAATTTAGCCATGGACTTCAGATTAAGAACCCTTATGCTCAAGGTTATAGAAAGCCAATGGAATTGGCTGAGTAGGGACCACAGCTATTCCCTCTGTTCACGAAGGAAAGCATACCATTACCTGCGGGTACTCTGCCCAAAAGAATATAAATTTTGATTGCTGAAACATCACTAGGTATCTTGGGGTTTGCAGGCTACATTTCTTTTTTAAGGACCATGTCTTAAACTCCAATCACTTTGGTTCTCATTGAGTGGCCAACAACATGTGCCAGCCCAAACCTCATTCGGTCATTATCTGGCTTCCGATAGTTCAGAGTGAATGTAAACAGCAATTATTTTTGTTTTGGCCAGAAATCCTGAAGGTCTTCCCCTCCTGATGGGGTATACTTTGTGAAAACGACAAGGTCCTGGTCTCCTACAGTTTTCACTTTTCTTAAGAATGACGCGTTCACATCTGAACTTAGAACTTGAGAGATGGCCTGACCGAGGCAGAACGTAGACCTTTTTGCCGCTATCGCTCTGGATCCTTCTGTCTCCTAAGGAAGGCTAGAATGGCATTCTCTTTTTGGCGGCCACGTCACATGCTTAGTTCTATTCAAGTCTTCCTCTCAAGGGTCCAGGTCCTATAACCCCATCACTCCCAGACTGATTTTATTTTTTTGCCTAGGTAAAAGAGACCATTCTTTTTTTTTTTTGCCTCATTCTTATCTACCCTTAATCACTGAATGGGTACTGTCTCAGACAAACTGAGATGTGGGAAAGACCTTAGCTTAAAAAGGCCTGCATCTCCCACATATGGGCCATCTCCAGTCGTCCTGATCTATATCTCGCCACTGGACTCAGAGGGCTGTGGAAGAGAGAGATAGGCTGGTGACTTTGCACAGCCCTGCCTCACTTAAATCCAATCCACTTGCAAGTCACGACATCAACTTCCTGATGTCATGGTCCGCTTTGAGACTGAAGGACAAACAACAAACAACAATCATCCTCTCCTAGACATGTTCAAGCCGCGCAATGCTCTCCTTAAAATATGGCCTTCACAACTAAAATCAATATTTTTAAAATAGGGAAACTGAAGGCCAGAGTGATTCAATGCTTTAACCCAAGGTTACATCAAGCTCAGGTGTAACTTGGTCTAAAGACAGGTTTCTTGACTCCCAGACAAGTACTTGGTTGATGACTAGGCCATGATTCTTCCTCCAGGAAGTGCCTGGGGATTGTGTTACTGTCCCTATCTACAGAGACAGAGCGGGGCTGGACGTGAAAGGAGAAATCTGGGATTGAGTCCCACCCTTTATACTTCTGAGCTGTGTGTGATCATGACCAAATCACTTAACCTCCATATCAGTAAAACAAAGAGAGAGAGGGAGCTTGGTATAATGGATAGAAGGCTAGTCTTGGGGTACGGAAAACCAGAGTTCAGGTCCTGCCTCTGACACATGCTAGTGAGGTGGATCTGAGAAAGCCAATTAATCTCTTAGTGTCCCTCCCAGGAAACACTCTACAACACAGAAGAGTTGTCAGTTGGCATTAATGGACAGAGTTTCCACATTGGGAGTTTTCCACATGGTTGAAATTAAAAGTCCAGACCAATCACACAATGTTTTACAAACTTTAAAGCATTATATAAAAGTTACCTATTACTGGGATTGATACATGCCTTTGTGATTTTATGTCTGAAATTACTATAGGCTGGTCTCCCTGTTGGTAGGTAATCTTTCTCATACTACATAAAAGCTCCAAGAATAATTTTTCTAAAACAACTGCCTTATCTAGAAAATAGGGACCCGTCTACAGACTAGACAACTTACAGAAGTGTATTCTTGATGTAAGACCTATGAATAAAGTATGACAAAGTAATAAAATGAGAGCTAGAGACATATGCCTGAGAGAGCAGGGCCCATGGTTTAATCTGTCTTGGTTTCTCCCAACTCTCCACTACAGAGTTTAAACAGGTTGGACTCTAATTTCTGGCATTTGTAAGAATGTTTTCAAGTTTGCAAGACGCTTTACACAGCTTAGCTCACTGGACTCCAGCCTGACTCTTAATCCAGCAATTTTAATGTTACACCGAGTTGCCCCCAAACTACTGAATAATGGGTTGTTCGAGGTGGTATTTTTTAACAACACAATAGACTGCAAGCTACTGACAACTCTGGAGGGCATAATGTATTATAAATAATGAAAAATTAGTATAAGATGTTAGCATACTAATGCTATCTAATCACATAAGTACTTGCCACTGTTTTACTCTGAATCATGCTTATACACAGTTTCCCACAATTTGACTGTTGTTTTTAGCAGACCCATTTGAAAGGACTTCACATTTAAAACAATAAAAAATGCTCTAAAGAAAACTACTTCATACTAAAAATTAAAATGTTTCAAAATAAAATGAGCACATAAATGATTTCCAGTGTGCCAAAAACTTTGTTAATTTGCAAGAGCAACTGAATCTCACTGCTGTATCACCATCATGACACTTAGGCATTTCAGCTTTCTCTCAACACCAGACCAAGAAGTCACTTGATAGTCCTAGATACATAACTGATAATTAGAAGTCAGGAATTATAAACGAGACCAAGAACTTCCTTTCATTATTTGGTTATTTCCCACAGTCTCTTACTTCTTTTACTCCCCTCCCACTCAAATCATCTTTCATAGCCAGACGGCTTCAAAGTAGTTTGGAAAAACAAAATGAATGCTTCAGGTCACTTCATCTATCTGGAGAGTGCTAATAATTACTGCATAAAAAACATGCCTGAATAGTCAGAAGAATATATTCACAAAAACAGGCAGTTTTTGGGGGAGATTTCACAAAACCCTTAATACTTTTCTAGGAAAATAAGTAACAACTTTAAATATTCCATCCCTGGTGCTCTGAAATATTCAAGAAAGAGGTTAGTTTCTAGTCTTTAAAAAAAAAAAAAGGCTAACTCATTTCCGACAGTGACCATGAAACCAATTATTTCCTTATTATCGGAAGGACCTACTGTAAAGTATGCGGTAATGTGCAGTCAAACTGCATAAAATCCTCCTAATTGAGGAGTCTTCACTTTACTACAGTAAATATAAAAACCAGCAGTTTTTACACCAAATTTTTTTAAAGAGACAAAAGTTTAGAATTAACCCTTTGGTTCCAAGATGAGAATTTTCATGATACACAGTGCATTTTGCATTTACATAATTTTTTAAAAAATAATTGAAAAAAAAAACCCAACATGAAAGGCCTTCTTGGTTCCAGTGGGTTAAAAAGCTCTAGAAACAATGAGTCATGAAATTAAATGAAGTAGAATTACAGACTTAATGTTAAGACACTCTGGAAAGGTTGCTTAATAAGAATATTATATATAAGCTCTGTAGCAATGTGATTTCTTGTTTTTTTCCTTTTTTTTGATTTTTCTTTTGGTTTCTGTTCTTTTGCTGGAGCACTTCATCTACTGCTTTATTCTGTACCTATAAAGTAACATATAATCTCCACTGTTTATCTTAAATTTGTTATGAAATTGCCAATAATCGGATACATAATTTGTATCTGTATTTTATTTTATTGCTTCATGTCCTTGTAAGTCATTCATAATTGACAGATGATTGTGGCCCTTACCTAAGTATTTTTTCTAATAAAACAAAGCAAATTTAAAAAAAAGCCCTAAACTTTCCCTAGCAATATCCACACAACTTTTTCAAAAGAAAATTTTATTGCTATGTTTTGTTTTTACATCACCAGATTTACCCTTGTCTCTCTCTCTGCTCTTTGGCACAAAGCCATACCTCAAAATTGTAAAAGTGCTACCACAACTATTCTGGTGTAGCTGGAGTCTCTCTTCTTTTTCAGCAACTTCCATGGGGTAAAATCCCTACAGATGAGCCAAAGGTTACAGACATTTTCCACATTTTATTTGCGTAACTTCACACTGGCTTCCAGAATGGTTCTACTAATTTCTAGATCCACTAACAATTCATTAGTGTGTCTGTGCTTCCATGACTTCACCAACATTGCCTAGTCCTGTTTTTTGTCACTTTGCCAATTTCCTGGATGTGAGGATCTTCACAAGGACTTTTTATGTTTAATGTAAATTATTTCCTTTATTATTGTGAGTTACAGAAACCTGGCTATCAGCCACAGCTTCATATCACTTAAGAAAGGCTCAATAACGTTTGGTTTGGTTTTGTTCTCTAAAGACTAAAAGATGTTGAATTTTTTTTGAATGAGAAAGAAGGCATCCCAGAGATGGCAAAAGGCCCTACGGATGAATAGAAGACAATGAATTTCCTGTTACTGGTCAGCCAACTAGCCTTTATTAAATACCTACCACGTGCCAGACGTGAATCTTTAGAGAACCCCCAAATAAAATGAAGATGCTAGTACTTGGCCTATGCAAACAGTATAGTTCCAATTTCAATATTGCTTGCAAAAGGTAAGTCTTGAATCAATCAAATCCAAAAGCATTTACTAAGTGCCTTATATGTGCCAGACACTATGTAGGGAGTAGGGACCAAAAAACAAACAAACAAACAAAAAGGCAAACAGTCTCTGACCTCAAGAAACTGATTTTTATCCAGGGAAACAACATATACATAGGTAAGTAATAAAATATAAAAGCAAATTGCAAGAGATTAGGAACTTTAAATTGAGTTGGGATAAATCTCATTTCAGTAAAGTACATGCTCTGTAGATGTTTTTTATTTATATATGTTTATTGTGGTTTTAACTAGCATTTTTATTTATATTTGGAGTTAAGGGGGGAAATTACTGTCTATTGTAAAATCCAGTTTTTTCTCTTTCTTATAAAAGAATATTTAAGATAATTTCCCAGTAAAGAAAACGAGAGAAACTAAAAAAAAAATTATCGTACTCTCCCCTTGTAATTATGGAATTTCAGAGCTAAAAGAGACCCAAAAGATCATCTGGTTTAACTCCCACATTTTATGGCTAAAGTAGCTAGGGTTAAAAAACCCACAACAACATGACTTGCCTAAAGACACGTAACTCAAGTCAGTGGCAGAGACCTGGGAGCAGAACTCAAACCTTCTTTCTACTACCTGGCATGCACTCTAAAAACTATGACTCTAAATTATACAAAATTAAAATATACAGGTTTTTACATAAGCAGTAATAGACTTAAAAACGATGATCTACAATATGGCACAAGTCTTACTAAATACTTCTAGGGAACCAAGATACATATGGGTCACTTGGAAAAAAACGTGTCCAAACAAGTATAATCCTCGGATGTTCGGGCAGGACAGCAGTTCTGCAATGCCAAAGAAACTCTCATTTGCTTTTTAAAAAACAAATAAAGGCTTCAGGAAAAACAAATTCAAATAATTGTCAGCAAAGTTTTCATGGTTAAGTAGTACCTGGAATTCTAACATACATAAACACACACACGGATGTACATATACACATACCTGCCATATACAGAAAAATGTGCCAACATCTCAAAAAGTAAACATCATAGATTCATTTCAAAGGTAAAACTACTAACCTCTTCAATCTCATATAGTTTTCACTGGCAGCAGGTCTGCATTCAGCACGCTGTACCACTATTCCTTCCAATGAAAGTTTATCTTGAATGGAAAGAAAAATATGTTAAATCAATATATTTGAAGACATAATATTTACTATTTCCAGTGCTATCTTTTGAAATACTATGCAAGATTATACAATACAGCTAAAACTGGAAATGGAGTAGTGGAAACCAATTAATCTGCAAGTATTTATTAAGCACTTAGTACATGCTGGCCCCAATTCTAGGCACTGGGGAAAGACAAAACGAAGTAGTCACTGATCTCAAGGAGCTTAAATTGTATGGAGGCTACAGTATTACCTCTGCCACAAAGACTTTGGGCAGATAATGTAATTTTTTCTATGACTCAGTTTCCTCATCTATGAAATTAGGTGACTGGATTAAATGATCTCTAATGACTTTTCTAATTCTAATATTCTAGAAGTCTAAATCAATTTCTCTGTTCCTTACCTTTTCTGTATAATGTAGGCAGATGAAATTTAGCAAAACAGAAAAAACACTTTTAGGTTTAGAATCATAAGCCCTGGGTTCAAATCTTGTCTGGGCTTTTCTTACAGAGACTTTGTATGTAACCTTCTTTCTCAGTATCAGAGTCCTTGGCTTTAGAATAAGAGGGGTGGACAACATGATTTCTCAGATCCAAAAACCATGCCCAACATCGCTCTGGCAGTATAAAAGAAAAAATCCAAGGACTTTTACAACTTCCTTACAAAAATAAATAAGCAATTTTCTTATAAAAGAATACTGTAAAAGAAAGATCCCAAGAATCACGTATATGGCAGGTTTCTGTCATTAACTAGTCATGTTACTTTGGAAAAGTTAGTTCTCTTGGCCTCACAGCCATGATCATCTATCTATATAATTTAGAGGGTTCAAACAGATAAACCTTTACCTAGCATCTGAATCTTCCAGCCACAAGATATTGTGATTTTATATATTCCTTTTCACTTAACCACACTGGTCTTCCTCTAAAATTAAAGTTTTGCTGTTATTATTTGATTTTTTTGTTCGCATTTTCTCCCTCAGGCTCTTTACGGGCACAAGTCTATTACTATATTGTCTTTGTATAGTAACTTTAAAGGAAAGATTTGGAAAGATCACAAAACCCGATTTTGACTCTTGTTCTCCTTCCTCCCATCTGAGAGGTACTGTGCAAAAGACATTCACCACCTTCTCAGGAGTTAAATACTTTCCTGAATAGATAGAAAGATAGGAATGGATCCCCTTCCTTTTATCATAGCAGATTAAGTGGATTTCAATCTGGACCAAGGCAGCTAAAAACTACCCTACCAGGAAACCCACAACAAAATTCTTTTAAGAAGCTATGTGGAGCAACAGAATGGCCAAGGGCCGAGCTAAAGGACTGGACAACAGTTCTTGTGAAAAAGAACAGGGACTAGAGCTAAGCAGCCAAAAAGGTCTACCTTCTGCCTTGGTCTCTCAAGTTCTATGTTCAGATGTGAACACACCATTTTTAAGATGAAAACTGAAAGGGGCCAGGACTGACAATATCCTATGATAGTTCTGTTTGGTTATTTCGCTCTGTTGGTTGTTTGGCTACATCTAATGTTGTTGTTATTCTTCCTATAGGGCTAATTCTACTTCTCAGACTCTCCACTGATTTACTGAAATTTTCTACTTGCTTTTCTAAGCCATTGATTCTCATGTGTTTTCTTGTAGTTTTTCTTCAAGACACATTTCTGTTTGTAGGTGCCAAATTCTCCTTTTCATCTTTTGTTGATTTTCTCCACTATTCCAGAGGCTCTTACAACTGGACAATTATTTCTCCTGGGATCCTGTGTACGATTTCAGTCTTCTCTTTTTGTTTCCTCATTCCTTCAGCCACTTATTTTCCCTGGAGGGTTTTCCTGTGAGCCATTCTTTCTTTTCCTCTTTTTGTAGTGTCTTTTTACTTATTTGAAGGGTCGGAGCAAGTCTATTTTCTAGCAGTACTGGGGAGCTGGGTGCCAAAACTTCTTTGGAGCCCTAATCCACAGGAAGGATTCTGTGCCAGGTAGGGAGTGGGAGGGAGAACTGTTAAGGTCCTTTCCAGCTGTTAATATTTTTTGATTCAGTGACACTGAGTAGTAAGCACTGGAGCACGGGTTATAGAGTTTAGTGAATCTTGTACAATGCAAAGTGATTCAAATGGAGCACAGCTCAAGTAACACCTAGAAAGGTATTCATCTTCCTTGGCATGTAAGGAATGAGATCAAGTATGTTTGGAAGCTATAAGGCATCAGGAAGATGTAAAGCATGCTTCTTTATATAATCCTTTTGGATACAGGACATTTAGAGAACTGGCATTAGAACTTCAACTCAGTTCTACAGAACAGTAATTTGGATTACTGACTCTCCTGAGATGGGAAGCCACTACCTTCCTAACTGCCTGTTCCAAGTCACACCTTAACCTACCTTGCCTGGAAAAGAAGAAAGGGAATAAAACTTCCCCTCCCAGCAAGTGACATAAGGTAACTAAAACATTTATAGATTTTAAGTATTTGAAGATTTCTCCTCTATCTTAACCATCTTTCTGGCAATCTGCTTATTGTTCTGAAAGCAAGGTTTTTCATTATAATCCACTTGGCATCTGATCTTAAACAGATCACTCAAACTAGTAATGTATTTTTAAGAAACAGATTATCTCAACTAATATTTGTGAATAAACTTGTCTGTCTTCTACTTGATCTTTCCTTAATCTTCAACAGTTTATGGAATGATATAGCACATCAAGACTTTATTCACTCTAGCTCAGTGTTTGATTTGAGCTACATTTATCTCCTATGATAGACAGTCAACTCAATTATTTGTTCTAATGAAAGGGAGCACTGGCAAAAACAGAGCCCAAACTATGGTATATTTGGCACTGGAACATATTTTCTAATATGCACAAGCCAAACGTGTGTTTGTGTCTAAATCCTGAGAATTCACAACAATCAAATAAGGAAGCCATGCTCAGATTCAGGAGGTCTTAGAAAACTGACCATCTTCCTCAACTACTACCCACAGTGCAATTTCAGTGAACGGCAAAATAGACTTAAAAGGTATAAAATAGGCCATCTGGAAAAAGGTTAATGGAATTGGGGATTGTTTAGCCTAGAGGATACAATTCAGTTTTTAAAATTTGCTGAGTGTCTCTACTGTGCCCAATTCCCACAAAAAGGACAGGACACTAAAGAATTACAGGAGGGATCATGTACCACAACATAGTTGAAAAAAAAAAGACCAACACATTAATTAAAACAATTCTATACAGTGCATAGGTAAGTATTAAAATGTAAGATACAATCAAATGTGCCAAGGGTGTTAGGAAGAATGTAAATTTATTACTGCCCAAGTACATGATAGTTTTTATTAAGATGATGCTAACTGGTAGTTCTCTTATCAAGTTAAAATAAGCTTAAATTAAAAACTGGAGAGAAAACGCTGGAATGAGCTACCCAGGGAGCTAATGTAGTCTATCCTTAAGATTCTGTAAGAAAAGAAGCCATCAATCTTGGATGATTGAAAAAGGCGGTATCCCAAAGGATGAAACTGGATATACTCTCTGATTCTAAAAAATGAATTTTACAGACTATATTGAAAGGCTGTTAAAACAGGAGAAATTCTGGATACTTTTAACAAGTCATTTTTTTCCTTTCCCATTTTTAAAAACTGCTATAATTAAAATAGGTTAACTGCCCTTAATAATTAAATTAATACTTGCACTTTCAAATCAAATGGTTTACTTTTAAATACATAAATTTTTTTTTCTGATTCAGACCAATGACATCATAAGTTCTTCGATGGGCTTGAACTAGGAAGGAAACTCTATTTTGATAAGACCTGTCAGTGCTAGTACTCTGTTGGCAGACAAACTGACAACCCAGATTGCAGGGATTCTTTAAATTTAAAATATGATTCTCTGTCTCTCTCTTTCATTTTCTCTCCTCCTCCTTCCATCTCACTCATTCTTCCCCTCTTTCTCCCTTCCATTGTCTCCCTCCCTCTCTCCCTCCGCTAATCCCCTTTCTCTTGCACACACACATATCCAGAGTGGACAAAAATGTAGAATAAAATCTTTCCTATGCTAGGAACTTTTCTAGGCTAATAGTTTTGAGTGCTTTTCCCACATACTGAACTCCTTCTGTCACATTTTCTGTTGAATTTCTTAAAATGTTCCCCAGAGTAAAATTTTAGAAGACTTAGTTCAATCCTACACATTTAAATGTGTATTTATTCCTATTCTTATTCCTATTTAAAAGGAAGGCAATGTGACACAGTGAATGGAATCATTTGCTTGGAATCAGGGAGACCTGCATTCAAATCCTGCTTCAGAACTTAGTAGTTGAATGATCATAGGAAAGTCATTTAACCTCTCAAGGGCTTCTTCAGTTTCCTCATCTGTAAAATAAGGAAACCACTATTTATACTAACTATTGACTAGAGCTGTTGTGAGGTGACTTTGCAAACCTTAAAAGATTATTTAAATAGGAGTTTCTTTTATTACTATTATGAATATTATTCATCTAACTAGAATCATTCATGAATATGATAACTTCCTCTCCAGATTACTAGTGTTCCTTAGAAAGAATGAAGTTCTGTATATAGTTTCTGTAATAACTGGAATGTCTATATCAACTCAGAAAATTGGCATATATAGTTAGCTGGCATATTCTTTGTGAACTATAACAATATGATAAAACACCTAATACCTACAACACTTCTACTTTGTCATGGTTGGCATGCAGGTTATTCAAAGTTTATTTCTCAAAGCTGGGCAGCCGGATGATTGACTCTCTTCATATCAATGGATCCCAAAGTGTCAGTGAATACAATGGCTTTTTTATTTTGGTTATATACATAAAGAAGCCGAATCTGGGACAGAATCAAGTGCACTCTAATAGGAAGGAGTGGAGAAGGGCTTTAGAACATGTTTGGTGTTCATCTCAGTGTCCACAATCCTATGAACTGGAATTAAGCAGAAGTTTCACCAGTATTAGACAACTTAAATACCTGAATGAGAAAGAGAACTTGTAAGAAGACTTCTTGAAAGGGGGCAAATTGAGGGTGAGGGAAACATTTAATCACATCTGAAAGACAAAGCCCCAAATCTTGAAAAGTGACATGTATCATGTATAATTGATATCATATCACTTGCTTTCTCAATGGGCAGGGGATGGGCCAGAAGGAAGGAGATAATTTGGAACTCAGAATGCTAAAAATTAATTAATAAAAGTAAATTTTTTAAAATAAAGAAAGGTGACATGTATGAGAACCCAAGGAACAGACAAAAAGTAGCCTTGGATATCTGAGAAAATGAATTCTGTAAGTTTTTACAAGTTTATACTCAACAACAGATTTTCCAGATATAACAGGTCAAATGGGCCCTTCCTGTTTCTAATTAAGGAAAACATTTTTTGCACATTAAGTTAGACTCTGGTCAGCATAGTGAACATAAATCAATACAAGCTGGTAAGTTATATTTTAGGTACAGTCAAAGAATTATTTTTTCACCACACAGTTAAAAAACAATTGTAACAACTTACATTTATAAAACATCTAACAGTTTTACAAAACAGTTTCCTCACAACCACTCTCTGTGGTAAGAGACACAAATATTCTCATATCCATTTAAAGATGAGGAAACTGAGGTTCAAACAACTTAATCTGCCAAAGGTAACTCAGATGCTTTCTGAGGTGGAAAATGAATTAATCTCTTCTAAAGCCAAGTCAGATGCTTCTATCTCACTAACGGGGGAGGGAGGGAGTAGTTTCCAGGATACCAACTATATCTAGCACACCAACTATACAGCCGGTACTGTGTGAGATACTAAGGATACAAAGACCAAAAAACCAATTCGTGCTATCGAGGCATTGATGTGCTATTATGGGAGTCAACAGGTACGCAAATGTATCTATAAAATAAATGCAAAGGGGTGGAGGCAAGATGATGGGGTTAAAGTCACAACTGCTAAACCTCTCCCAAAACCTCTTCTACAAAATGAACAGAGAAAACACCAAGCCAAATTCTGAACAGGAAAACTAACAAAAAGTCACAGTAAGTCATTTTTCTAGCCCAGGGCAACTTTGGAAGACAAAGGGAGGTTTGTGTAGGCTGGGGTTGGGGTTGGCCAAGAGCCCTGTGCAGAGGAAGCTGCACCAGCTGTGCACTATGGTGGCGGAGCAGTGCCTGGGCCCATAAGGGGACAGAACATGTGGTCAACAAGAGACCCCAGGGGACCTCTGTGCTGTCTCTGGGCTTGGGATTGGATGCATTTCACAGCTCCTTCTCCCATTACCCAGTTCTGGATCACAGTTCCAGGATGAAGAGGAGTACAGGAGCCCTACCTGGGTAAGGACCAAAGCACAGACCAGGAGGGTAGAGATCATTCCTCTTCCCAGACCACACCACTCCGGAAGCACCAAAAACCTACAGGCCCCTGGGCCAAGCTGTGAAAGCAGAAGGATATAAAAGACAGAAGCTCCCTCCAGCCCTCAGAGGTGAGTAGAGCCCAACTCTAACATAAAGTCCAAAGTCAAGAAATGGGCTGGAAAATGAGCAAACAACAAAAATAGAATCTGACCATTAAATGGTTCTATGGTGACAGGGAAGCTCAAGGCACAAACTCAGAAGAGGACAATGACTTGAAAACATCTATGAGCAAAAGCTGGGAGATAAGGAAAGTATTAAGTAGCAGGGCATAACTGAGCTAAATACTAAAGGAAGCAAGGAATTCTCAAAAGCAGAGGTGAAGGGGTGCCTTCCAGGAATGGGGGAACAGCCTGGGAAAAGGCACAGAGGCAGGAGATGGAGCAGCCAAAAAGCTAGTTTGTTGGAAATGCAGAATGCAGGAAAGGGAGTAAAATATAATAAAGCTGAAAAGGTAGGTGGACTTTAAATAACAAACCAAGGAGTTTTTATTTATTGTAGAAGCAACAGGGAAGCACTAGAGTTTACCATCTAGAAGAGTGGCACAGTCAGGTTTATCCATTAGGCAACTACATGGAGAACACACTGCAGGGAAAGATAAAAGGCAAGATGAAGGGGAGGCTACTGCAATAGTGTGGGTGAGGAGGGCCTGAGGTAGGGTGGTGGCCACACGAAGAGACAGAGAAGGGAATGGATGTGAAAGACATGGAGGAGTGGAAATGACAAGATTAGGCAACTGAGTGGCCACATATGGTGATAGAGAGTGAGGAGGTAAGGCTAAGAGTGAAGTTACTGGAAGGACGATGGTGTTACCCTATAGGAATGGGGGGAAGAGCAGCGAATTTTGGGAAAAAGGTACTGAGTTCTGCTTTGGATGGTAAGAAAGAGATACCTAAGGGATATCCAATTTGAAATATCCAGCAGGCGGATAGAAATGTACAATGAGCTCAGAAAAGAGACCAGGGCTGCATATATTGATCTTGGAGACATTAAAAGAAAGGATAATTTAACTCATCGGAACTGATAAGACTGCCAGGTGGAGAGAGTGTGGAGAGTAAAGAGGAGAGGGCCTAGGACAAAGCCCTGGGGTATATCCACCTTTGGAGATATGACACAAATGCTGAAAGAGCACAAGAAACTGAGGAGTAGAGAAGCAAGAGACAAGTGTCACGAAAACCCAGAGAAAAGACAGCAAGCATCCAGTACGGAAGAGGAGGATAGTCAAGCAGGGTAGGGGAACCTGAGGCCTTGAGGCCATATATGGCCCTCTAGGTCTTCAAATGCAGCCTTCTGGCTGAATCCAAACTTCACAGAACAAATCCCCTTAATAAAAGAATTTGTTGTGTAAAACTTGGACTCAGTCAAAAGGCTGCACTCAAGGACCTAGAAGGCCACAGGCTCCTCTGAAAGAGTCTTAAATGCTGAAGAAGTAAAGGATGAGAATTTAGAAAAGGCCACCAGATTTGGCAATTAAGAAGTCACTGGTAACTTTGGAGAGAGCTATCTCAATTGAATGTTCAAATAAGAAGCCAAAATGCAAAGGAACTAAGAAGTGAGGAGAGGAAGAGAGGCAAGAAATGGTAGAGTTTTTCCCCCTAGGATTTTGGCTGTGAAAAGGAAGAGAGAGATATAAGGTGATAGCTTGAGGCTTGAGGAAATGGTAGGGTCTAAGTAGGAATTTTGCCAGGATGGTGAAAACTTTTTTGTTTGTAGGCAGAATGGAAACAGAGCATTCATGAGAATGAAAATCAGAGAGAGAGAGTGGGAAGTTGAGTATAAGGTTAGGTGCTAGAAAAGATGGGAAGGGATGGGCCCAAAGGTACATGCAGAGGGACTGATTGTGATTCAATGATCACCTCTTCCTCAGGGACTGGAGTACAGGCAGTGATGATAGAGGATTATATCTGAAGGTTCTGAAAAGCAGAGGAGAGAAGAGGGAGATCATGGAAAATGTAAAGTAGGAGTTAAGGTCATCAGCTGAAAGAGAGGGGGAAAGAGTGGTATGGGAGATCTGAAGAGAAAAAAAGGGTGTTTTAAAAACACGCTAAACATACTGAAATTGTTTTATATTGCAATCAAATTCAGTGATATAGGTGGAGATAAATACGGGCTCAACAGTACTTATTCTTTAAGTTCTACTATTTCTATAATGACCACTAGTCATTCCGTAAAACATTTTCTTTACATAAGTCCTTAATCTTCTTATTTGTTGTCGTTGAGTTGTTTCAGTCACGACCAACTCTTTGTGACCCCATTTGGGGTTTTCTTGGCAAACATACTAGAATGGTTTGCTATTTCCTTCTCCAGCTCATTTTACAGTTGAGGAAACAGAACCAGTAAGTGTCTGAGGTTGGGTACGAACTCAGGAAGATGTCTTCCTGACTCCAGGCCTGGCACTCTATACACTGTAACACCTTGCTGTCCCTTAATCTGAATATTTCCCTTACTGCAAACAGCAAACCCTAATAAATGTCTTTCCAAGTGAATTTGTTACCATCTCTGCTATATGTTTGGGTAGCTAGGTAGTACAGTGGATAAAGTGCAGGGCCTGGAGTCCGGAAGACTCATTTTCTTGAGTTCAAATCTGGCCTCAGATACTTAGTAGATGTGTAACACCTTGGGCAAGTCATTTAACTCCATTTGCTTCAGTTTCCTTACCTATAAAATAATCTAGAGAAGGAAATGGCAAAGTACTCCTTGCCAAGAAAACCCCAAATGGAGTCACAAAGGGACGGACATGACTGAAAACAACAACAAAAATCTCTCTATATGCTACAGAAAGGATCTTTTTATTGTATGATATTTGATGTCGCCACAAAGCTAAAATAGATCTGTTGAGTGCAATTAGTATCACTTAGCTTTTGGATGGTATGGATAGCTATTACGCATTTGTGCCTATTTTTCTGGCTGATACACCAAGCCTTCAAAAAGAATTTACTAAATGGCTACCAAGCATTCACAAGTACTTTTCAAATATTTTAAAAAACACATCCACAAAAGAAAAAATTATTATTCTACTTCAAAAAAATAAAACAAATAATAAGACTTCTAGAATAGAATGCCAGATTATGACTGCAATGTACCCCACCACTGCAAGCTAATTGCTTCAGTCAGGGGCTGAAGAGGAATACCTTCTGCAACAAATCAAAAAGAAGTTTTTGAGAAGGCAAAATTACTTATTAGAATTTAGCCCGTGACATTGAAACAAATAAAGAGAAGGGAAAAAATTAAGTAGCTCTATAAGTTTAGAAAACTGCTTTCATAAACAGCATTTATGAATCCTTCTTCCGACTAACTTCGGGATGTAGGCCATTTTTACAAATGAAGAAGCAAAGAGAAACTGACTTTAGTGCCCTCCAAATACCAAAGTCGTGGTTCTAACATCTTCAGGCCATCATATCATGTTGCTCATAAGATACCTCTGTCAGGGTATCTTTTTGTTTCTGTTTAGAAAAGAATACAGCATACCACAGGAATATCAAAGAGCAGGGCTTACACAAAAATAATGGGAAAAGTAGGCAGTACAAGGAGTTGGTCTACTTTGTTATGCAAACTAGTCTGAAGACAGGGATGTCAGAACACAGTGAGGAGGACGTCACAGCACCCACAGCACCAACTACTCTTATTCTGAAGTGGCTGAGCAACCCAGGCCTGGAGTTACGGTCTGTTCTCATCTATGCCCTCAACCTCTCTACTGCAAAGAAAGTTTCCACATCAGAAAAGGCGAGGAGAAAATGAAACACAAAGAAGCAAAAGGGGAATTCAACAGGAAGTGTTGAGATATACGTGTGTCTACACACATATAACACATATATGCATACATGCATGCATACATACATACATACAAGCAAAGCCTACTTCGTGTCAACCACCATACCCTCTAAGACTGTTATGGGACAAGGGCTGATGGCCACTGCAGAGGGAGCACTACTTTAGGTGAATGTTCAACAGTGCCTAGGCTTTTTCCTAAGAGCTACTTTTATTTTGTTCTTTTAAACAGACAATATAACTTTTGAAACACAAGGCAAATAAATCAATCTTTACAAAAAGTAGATGAGTTTATGTTGCTTAGTTTGGGGAACTGCTTTTCCCTCTTTTTAAAAATTGGACAGCTTGAGGGGGCAGGGATTACTGGGAAATAAAGATGATGCTAAAAGAAAAGAGAGCAACAAAAATTTAAGTTAAGAAAGTGAATGAGTTACAGTGACAATGACTAACATGGAGGGTAAAAGACTAGGAAAGCCATCTGAACATACACAGGACTTGAAGTGAACTTCGAATATGTACTTGTCATCTGTCATTTTATTTTTGTGAAATAAGTTTTCCACAACATAGTAATTAAGGGTTTATTTAAATTGTGCTGAAATTTTATCCCTGAAATAATTTCTCTTACTAATCCTTTCCTCATAATTTCTGTGAAACTGATCTCAAAATATTGATATAACAAATTCTTTAAGATCTTTCTAAGCAAAATACTCTTTTAATCCTCCTTCATAACAAGAAAACAATACATTTACAGACACTTTACAATTATTACAAAATAATTTTTTTCCTATTTTATCAGTATTAATTACTAATGATAAAATGGTATTAGACGAATCTTTCACAGGAAAAGTATTCAAACATTTACATCAGATTGGTTGAATGATATACAGAAGATATTTCATGTTGCTAGAGAAACAAATTATAAAATAAAGGTTATTGCATTAAGAGCTACCTAGTTCATTTTTTCAAATTATGCAAATATGTCAAATAAATGATTGCAAATAACCAAACTTGAAATCTTGGGCATAAAAACCCAAGAAAATACTCCTCCTTAGGTAAAAAGCTCAGCTTACTACACTACCCTGGAAAGCAAATTATATTTACTGTGACCCCAGAAAGAAAAAAAAAAGTTCATCTTTTCCCCCCAAGGGACTCAAACAGGTATTCATTCTCTGAAAGGGGAAAAAACAGGGGTTAGAGGTGCTTTCAATTTTTCCTGCTCTGCTAATATTTACTTTATGGAGAAAAAACTAGTTTATCATGTACCCTATCATTGTCTCATGCCAAGCTATTTCAACTTGCCACTCCTTGCTGTCACCTTGCTTTCTTCCCTTCCCCCTCCTCCACACTATCATCACTCTGGGTATATACAGCATGATGTTATATTCAAGCTACAGCACTCTGTGTCTTTGTCCAGTAAATGTTTATCCTTACTATTATACAGAATCCATAGGCAGGTTAAACAGAATCAAGGATAAATGATTATTGAATCTCTCTTCCCTTTCTGATTTTTATCTTAAAAATTTTTTAAAGTCCTTTACATCCAAAGATACTAAGAAATCATCTCTCTTGTCGAAGATACTGGAATCAGAATGTCACATCAAAACAAACTGAGCACTACACAATAAACAACAGGCGTAGCGCTCCTAATTTTCTTTAAGAAAAAAAAAAGACTGACACTATGCAGTATGTCATGTATAAAGCTTATAGATTACAAAGCTATCCACATATTTTTATTTCCATTTTCTTATTTATACATCCCTAAAATCTAAAAACTAAAACCAAAAATAACATTAATTTAATACCTATTTTCCAAAAGTGATAGTATATTAAACATTCTGAATGATTCAATGAGTTATGAAGATGAAACACTACTGGTTTGGTAACTTAAAAGGTATTTAGATACAAAAAGCAAATCTCATGTTTACTTGTATCATTAAAAAGAAAACGTGACCTGTTTGGTAGTAAGCACATAAAATATTCAGAATGATCTAACTTTCATCCCTGCAAAGAAAATGCTTTTGTAACCAATCTCTGCCCTATACAGTTAAATGCAAATTGTCTTTTTCAGTCTTACTCCTGAAACCTCCTGCATACATAGCTGATACGCCACCTACTGCAAAACGGAGCTGACAGCTCATGTGAGGTTGCCAGCATTTCCATTCCATCACCGAGCTGGAGCTGAATAAAGGCGTGTTTGTGTGGTGGTGGTGCTTTTTAAAAAGCTCTCTCTAAGCCAAGAACAAGAAGCTGCAGCGATTTTGAAAATGGAACGTAAAATAAACAGGAGAGAAAAAGAAAAAGACTATGAGGGGAAACACAACAGCCCTGAAGGTCCTGATCAAGGAAAGAGCTGCAAAACGCTGATGACTCTCAATGTTGGTGGCTATTTGTATATTACTCAAAAACAAACACTGGCCAAGTATCCAGATACTTTCCTTGAAGGTATAGTCAATGGAAAAATCCTTTGCCCCCTCGATGCTGATGGTCATTACTTCATAGACAGGGATGGACTCCTTTTTAGACATGTTCTGAACTTCTTACGGAATGGAGAACTTCTACTACCAGAAGGATTTCGAGAAAATCAACTCCTGGCCCAGGAGGCAGAATTCTTTCAGCTTAAAGGGCTGGCTGAAGAAGTGAAATCCAGGTGGGAGAAAGAACAGCTAACAGCCAGAGAGACTACTTTCTTAGAAATCACTGATAACCACGATCGCTCCCAAGGTTTGAGAATCTTTTGTAATGCTCCTGATTTCATAACAAAAATAAAATCTCGCATTGTATTGGTGTCTAAGAGCCGGCTGGATGGATTTCCAGAGGAGTTTTCTATATCTTCAAACATTATTCAATTTAAATACTTCATAAAGTCTGAAAATGGTACACGGCTTGTGCTAAAGGAAGACAATACCTTTGTCTGCACCCTGGAAACTCTGAAGTTTGAAGCTATCATGATGGCTTTAAAATGTGGCTTTAGACTGCTGACCAGTCTGGATTGCTCCAAAGGGTCAATTGTTCACAGTGATGCACTTCATTTTATCAAGTAATTACTTCTGCCACTAGACAAAGGCTACAAGCATGAAGCCAGTAAACCTTGTTAAAATACAGCATCCAGACATCACAAATAACATGCCTAACTAGCTCTGTACCCCAGAGCTCTGCTGCTAATGAATTACTGTGAGCTAATGGTATGTAAATTCTATCTATGACATCCATCTCTGGGTTATTTGTGCTGGACAGAATCCTGCACCTGAAACAGAAACAAACTATCTTCTAAATACTGTAAATAAATATTGATGTTTTTGTTATTTGTTTATTTTTTCCTTCAGGTGGTTTTCAACTGGAATCACAATATAAAAAAATGTCTTGGGCACTTGCACGATTAACATGCATGTACATTATTGCACTTTTATGATGATAAAAATATTTTAACAGAATACAAGACTTAAACTGCTTACAGAAAAATTACAAAGCAGCTGAACTGGAAAACATAAGCACTCAGCACAAAACAGACTTACAGATCAACTAAAACAGATTTCTAGTGCAACAAAATGAGACTGCAAGAGGGCATTAAAGATACTGATTTAAATTTTAATGGCAGGCAACAAAGAACATTTCACAGCTTCTTGTGAAACAAAACTGGAATTACAGCTGAATTGATAATTTGCTGAAAATTCCTAGAATACTGTGTTTGGTAACAATAAAAATATAAAAACAATGCTAGCTTCTTTTCTTGTATGCATGACTATAAGTAATAGCAGTAAAATGCCAAAATACCGATATTTAGTCACACTTAATGATTTCATGTAAAAATCTGTAACACGAAATAGCCAACTACCATGCCATAACAACACTGGATAGTCATGTAAGTTGCAAAATTAGCAAATTTGTTTTTTACAGATTGAAGTCCTACAGGTATGGAGAGCTTAAGTATTGATAGAGCTCTTATCATTAAAATCTTAAACAGCAGTTGTTTCAGATCCCTATTACCACAAAGAAAACAAAAAACCTGGACATTTTTGGAGATCAAAACACTAAATCATCATCATCATCATCATTTCTTCTTCTTGCAATGTAATTCAGTTACAAACACATGTGATATAGTTTTGACCCTAAAAAAATTTATGAGCTCTTAAGATTCACTGGGTTTTATTAAAATGGTAGGTTTTTTAAAATCTTTGTTAACGAATAAGACAAATGATTTCCAAGAAATCAAGA
Source organism: Phascolarctos cinereus (assembly GCF_003287225.1). Lineage (NCBI taxonomy): Eukaryota > Metazoa > Chordata > Mammalia > Diprotodontia > Phascolarctidae > Phascolarctos > Phascolarctos cinereus. The sequence continues at coordinate 88,330,194 of NW_027556180.1, forward strand.
GTAACAGAAATAATTTAAAATTTTTTTCAAGTTTATGTCTAAATGAAATCCTGCATCTAAAAAATTAAAAAACGCTTTTCAAATGTATGTTTATTTCTTGTACAGGAGAGCTGAGTCACTTTTCTGATACTTTCACCACGAAAAATACTAATCTGCTAGAATTGCTCTTTTAATCTAAAAAAATTAAAAAGATTAAACATAAGTTTTAGTAATAATACATATGTACACAATATCCCTCAAGAAAATGTCTCAGATTATATTTTTAAATTTATATTTGTAAATTTTAGTTTCATATGCACAAAACTCATTAAATAGTAAATTTACTTTCAAAGGTACATATTTAATTGTCATAAACATCACACTCAATGCTGGGTACAGATTTAAGTTAAATGTGAGTATTGAAAGAAACCTTTCTTTATGTACCCCCTGAAAAAGCATTCTTTACAAAAGAAAAAAAATGAAACACCACAATTAGGGCAAAGTAATTTTAATAATCCACATTTTTAAATCCTCATGCTTATACTATCACATTATTTATTTAAAGCACATGGAAAAGGAAGGGAATATGCCATTCCCATTTCTCATAAAACATCAGGCAATCTTTAACATATTTTAATAATGTATGTTAAAAGTAAATATTATTTGACTTTTATATACTTGCCTGCTCTATGGGTTTATTTTTCCTTGAAATTTGGCCTTTGGTAATGCAAGAAATCTTAGTTATTTAATGTCACAGAAAAAATGGACCTTTAAAAGCAAAATTTCAGGTCAAATGATGAAAAATATTTTTGACATCTCTGTTTTTAAATGTGTTCACAAATCTTGGTATTGCTACAAACAGGCCATCCACAAACTTGATATTTTCCATGGGCATGGTAAAAGCTACATTTTCCTTGCTAAAGGAAATCGCAATCTTGGGAAACAGGACCATTTTAAAAGGAGGAAGACATCGGTCGAGGTGCCAGCTAGGGATGCCAACTGTCCTTTGAAAAGTTTGTGCCGGTCTCACAGATTTAGAACGGAAATGACATTTGAGACTGTCGAATCCAACCATCTCATTTACAGATGAGGAAACTGAGCTCAGAAAGATCACGCAACTTGCCCCAAATCAGAGAGGCCACAAATGGTAGAGGTGGGATTAGAAGCCAGGACAGCCGACTCCACATTTCATGTCCTTAAATAAAGACATTTTAAAAGCTAATCAAGTTTACTTTTTAAAATTATTAAATATTCCTTAAGTTTGGCTTAACACATATAGTTAAGTGTTTAAATATTGTGCTATGTAATACCTGAAAAAAAAAGACTACATTTTTCAACTTTATTATTACTTTCCACTAAAAAAATTCAAGAGGCTTTACAGAACACCAATTATGAGGCAGAATACCATAAAGCAGAGAATTTTTAAAATCTTTTTAATGTCATGGACTGCTTTGAAATCTGGTAAAGCCTATGGATTCCTTTTAAAAATGTTTTTAAGTACATAAAATAAAATTATAAAGTAAACCAACTATATTAAAATAGTCATCAAAACATTAAAAAAAATTCATAGACACCAGGTTAGAAATCCCTGCCATACAGCCACGGTATTTTTACCAGTGGTCACTCAGAAATCTCTTTCTCAATCTCCTACCTTCAAAAGAAGGAATCACTAGATGGAAATTAATGACACCATTAAAATGTTAACTCTTAATAAAGTTGCCCATTTTCAGTAACTGATCACCTCTTTAAAATCTAAATAAAATATGACTAATGTCACAACTCAGGCCAGGAAAGGAGAAAAGTACCATATTCCAAAGCCCTTAAACCAACTGTTACGCTGTTATTTCAATACTAAATTTATTACAGTCTCAATGAAATGACAGAATCCTTTAACAATGTTTAAGCTAAACACTAAAATGGAAGAAATAATGAAAACTTTTAAATTTGGTCTATCCCTATGATTACAACACAGGGAACTCCCTGATGCAGAAATTTCATCCACCCATCTAGATTTGGCAACCCAATCTTATGGAGTTGCCACGTATACAGTAGATGTAGGATTTGAACTTGGATCTTTCCATTTCCTTCTTCATATCCTACACCATGTTGCCTCTGACACTGAGAATAATGAAGTGAAATTTCTATTGCTGGTTATTTCTAAATGCTTCTTCCATTGAAAATATTACTTGATTTTAGAGATAGATGGAATCACACTGAATGGGGCATCCATTAGTCTCAATCAGATTCTCTCTTTTATATACTGCCCCTTCTCTTTCTCTTTTAGTTTTTATGTGCCTCATAACTACTTTGGGGTCTTTTTTTGCTACATTTCTTTATATAGACTCTTAAAAAATATAAGATATTTTCAATACATTCTTTTGTATCTAAGAGTAGGGCACGTACAGAAGAGAGGGTGGAGAATGGAACTGTCCACACTAGTGCCAAATCTAAAGAAATAAGAGATGAATACAGACAATAACCCTGAAGGACTAACTAAATGTGTTCTACTACCCAGATTCAGTCCCAAGTCACCAATCTGATCCACATGGATGAGCGGCATACTCATGAATGCTGGCTGAATAGGCACAGGGTATAGACTGTTAAAAAAAAAAAAGAAAGAGAAGGGAAAGGCAGCGTTGTTCGGTGGGGAGGGTGGTATGGGCAAGTCCTCTCTGGTTTTTACTCTAACATGTTTCCTTAACTGTCACATTTCTTACTGAAATATACTAACAAATATTTCCAGACTGTGCTAGAATAAATACGCGGGATATTTTCAATCTTTATACAACAAAGATAACTCACAGTTTAAAGAGCACTTCATATATTATAAAGTATTCTCACATTCTTGTCGTTGATCCTTATAATAATCTTATTAGGAAGCAAGGTAAGTAGTGTTATCTCCGTTTTACAAAAGAGGGGAACCAAGTTGTAGAGAGATGGAGTGACATTGCATGGTCACAAAGTAATCAATGACAGAATCCAGGGCTAGAACTCAGGCCTCCTGATGACCTTTGTGAAATGGAACTAAAGTTGTACTGTGTGTACTCTACAGCAACATTCCAAAGAGCAACGGAAAAAAGTGCTAACTACAGCTTTCAAAACACAAGGATGGATTCTACTGTACATGATTGGAATGGTAAGGATGATGGTATTATGTACAAGGTTGGGTCTTTTTTAGGGAGAGGAACACAATACAGTTACTAAAAACACATATTCAGTTCAATTCAACATTCAACAAGAAGGACCCCACGGAAAAGTTATCTGTTTTGTTACCCTAAAGCACAGCTGTGGTGTCTCACAAGCAAATGCATGTTCAAATGTGGCATCACATAAATTTGGAAAAAAATATATACACCAGGTTCTGAAAAATATTTTGTCCTTTGACTTCTGGGCATCATACTAAATCGATTGAGTAAGCATGCAATTTAGCTGTGCTAATTACTGAGAAGTCTCCTAATATTTGAGGCTATGGGTACCTGTGTATACTTGCGTATATGTATGTGATACATATGTACGTATATACCTTTTATACACATATGTAATACACTGTCAAGAGTGGCACATTAACTAAAATATGAAAACTGAGATAGCTATCTGTGAGATGCATTAGGATGCTAGATTGACATAAAAAATGTATTCTGGAAAAACTCCACATGTATAAGAATATGACGTATACTATTCAATATAATGTAGTAAATGTTCTTTTTAAAACAAGTCATAACTACTCTTTATCAGTAAAAGAACGATTGAAAAGCAGTCTTTGTTTCTCTGAAGATATCCACTCAAACACTACTATAATACTCTATTCAAATGTTAAGAACACATAAACACAAGTTGAGCTTGCTTCCTAGCATTGATGTATTCCTGAAAAGGTGTGGGCAAATAGAATTTTGGCAAATCAAATTACATTTTTAATACTGTAAGGGAATCTGGTCCCCCAACTTTTTTGGTATATTCATATTTTTATAAGTCAGGTTTGCTGTAAATGACACACACCTTTATATTCATGTGTATTCATATAGGATTTTCATTTACATAACCCTCTAGGCTGGACTGACACATCCTACTTGGCTCCTTACTTTATATACTGCTTATATATTTGATCTCTAGCCCATCAACCTAATTAATAAAAACAAAAACATATGTAATAATACATACATCTCTTAAGGCTTTCTACTTGGAAACTTATTATTATTATTATTACTAGTATTAATAATAATATTAGCATAATGGGCAGCTAGGTGGCACAGTGGATAGAGTGCTGGGCCTAAGGTCATGAAGACTCACTTTCCTGAGTTCAAATCTGGCCTCAGACATTTAGCTGTGTGACCCTAGGCAAATCACTTAACTCTATTAGCCTCAGCTCATCTGTAAAATGAGCTGGAGAAAGAAATGGCAAACCACTCCAGTATCTTTGCCAAGAAAATTTCAAATGGGAGTCATGAAGAGTCAAAATGACTGAAGAACAAATTATCATCATCATTATAGTAATATTAATTACTCACATTTAGAAAACAAATTGATGTTTACAAAGCACTTTCTTCACAACAACCATTTGAGTACAAATGTCAGCTTTATTTGTACAGATGAGAGGACAGAATTTCAAGCTAACTTCTTTGACCCAAAGTCATTGCAATAGTTGGGTAAGACATAGGTCTTCTGACTCTAATGCTCTTTCTACTATACTCCAATACTTTTCTACTATGACAAAATGCTGACGGACAAAAAGTGGATTTGAGAAAGACAAGTTAAACACACACATGTGCACACACACATTTTTCATTTATTTCAGTTACAAAATATCTAACATGAGCGTATTATTATCTTATTTTCTAGTTTCATATACATGAGATAAAAACCAAACAAAACAAACTGAAGCCCAGAGAAATTAACACATTTACTCAAGGTCACAAGTAAAAAAAGTAGTAAAATTAGAATTTGAACATAGCTCCTTCTGACTTCTCATTAGCACAGTAAAATCAGTGAATTGTGTTGTAAGGTTCTTAAGCATACTTTAGGAATGGACAACCATACCAGGATTTCAATGTCTTATTTAAATAGTTTAGAATTTAGCCATTCTTGCTAATGAAAAACAGAAATTTATAAAAGCAAAAAGAATTAGTTACATGGCTAAAAGATTCATGGTAGGAAAACATTATAAATCAAAGAATCTAAAGGTTATGAGCAGTAGACCTGGAGAAGGGGTAGGAAATCTGTGGCCATCTAGATCGTTGGATGCAGCCTTCTGAGTTCAAGTTTTACAGAACAAATGCTCTTATTAAGGGGATTTATTCTGTGAAGTTTGGATTCAGTCTAAGGGCCATACTGGAGGGCCTAGAGGGCCACATGTGGCCTTGAGGCCACAGGTTCTCCATCCCTGACCTGGAGGATGGAAGTACTGGACATTTTTACTATATCTCTAGTAATCATAACATTATATAACCAGGAAATAACACACAAAGGAACCTTGGATACCCAGATTTTTTTAAGAGTTGAAGCACCTGAATATATGAACATCCAGAATGTCGCAACAAAGCTGGGCTATCATTTTGGACCTAGGCTGCCTGGACCTTTTCTTCCCATCTTGTCTCATTCCCAATAAAATAGCTCATGTCATACAGAAAATTGGACCCAGGAAAATCTCAGATCAAGAGGGCCAGTGGGATGAGGTTCTCCAATGACTGTAAGCAAAGATATACAATTACAGTATTAAACAGAATTGTATTTGTAAAAGTCAGTTGATAATGGGCATGTAGAAGAAAATAATTAGCATGTCTAACAAGTTCATGTACATTTAGCAAATTAGTGGCTATAAGTAAACCCTGTTGGAGGGAAAGGAGTCATTACTATGAACTGATAATATAGGGATTCTCAACCTTGGTTTTGTCAAACTGCAAGATTTCTCTAATTATCTAAGAAGCATGTTTCAAAACAACATTCATTTTCATTCTTTAAATAATAAGAAGAGCAATGATGATAAACAAATACCTAATAACTTTATTTTTTTAACTGAAGGAGGTTGGGGGAGGAGGGGGAGGAATATTGGTTGGAGAACATGCGCATGAGGGTTCTCAACAAAGACTGAGAATCAATGATGACCTAAAGGTGTTCAATATTTTTTATAGACAGCTAATTAACCCCTAAAATGCCCTCATGAGATAGGTAAATGGCAAGGATTATTATTAACCCACTTCCCACAAGTTAATAATAACTTGTGGTTAACACAGGAAGCAAGTTTTGTTCAAATCCATATGATAGCAGCAGCATCATGACAGACTGTTACGTGGTGCAGTGGATAGAGCCCTGAGGCTGAAGTCAGGAAGACATGAGTTCAAATCCTTAGACGCTTATGTGCCACTTAACTTTTGTTTGCCTTATTTTTTCTCTACTACAAAATGGGAATAATAACAATACCTACTTTATTGCAGGGTTGTTGCGAGGATCAAATGAGGTAATATTTATGAAGTGCTTAGCACCTTGTCTGGCACAAATTCCCTTCCCATCTCCCCATTAGGCAAAACCAGTGTTAAAAGAACACAGCTCCTCTCATGTCCAGGTTTTCCTACACAGTCCCCTGCCTAACTTTTGCCAGCTAACTAATCACATCACGTAGGGGTTGACTGATAATATTTCAATAACACACAGCTTTAACAACATAAACTACAGCCACTGCTAATTTTTTTTTTAAGGCAGGCAAACTATCTCTAAATCATTAAATCATCTGGACACAAAAGAAACAAATGCTATTGGAAACAAAAGGTCTTTAAAACTATTAGTTGAGAAATGTTGACTATCCTTCATACAGTAAAATAATTACCTTGGTATCTTGCATGTTACCTTAGAAACCAGAAATCTCTTTGCTTCTAGGGTCAGCTACAAAGTATCACACAGCCCCACAGGTTTGACAGAGCAAGTTAAAGGCAATCTAAGGCACTCAGGTCCCATTAATTTTTTCCATCAAATATTTATTAAGCACTTACCAATTACCTAGCACCCTGCTTGGCATTACATGGGAGACATAAAGGTAGACATATCTACACATTCTGAATGAAGAAATACAGAATGATATGAAAATTATAGATGAATTTTTAATTAGGAAATTATTAAAAAGTTTACAAAGTAGAACATAAGAAAAATATCACATTAAAAAGTGATATCACAAGACACAAAACAACTGTTTACTTACAGGACTCCTAAGAGATTATAATAGTGTTACTTAATAATGGAAGAGAACTGTGAAAGAAGTATAAAAAGACTCATTTGCTCAAAAGTATGAAGATTGACTAAACAGCAATTTCTAGCATATAACCTGCTTGAAAAATACAGTAACGCCTACAAAACAAATATCTGTGGTTGGGCAGGGAAGTGGCTTTTCCAACAACTAATCCTCAAATATGATTTTCCATGCAGGTTTCACAGTACTGTACAGAAAGGCTAAGAATAAAGAGCACTTTGAAAGGAAGGGTTTCTTAACAGTTTATGCCTACTACATGCATAATTAGATCTAAGAACAGCCAGACTTTTTTGTGTTTTATTAAATATCATTATACTCAAGTAATATTTTACAGTAACCAAAGCAATAAAAAAGCTAAAAATAACTTTAACAAGTAAGATACAGTATAATGTTCTGAGCAGAATATCACTACTAAAACCAATAACAAATAATCCCTACTTTAAGGTTACAAAATGCTTTCTTCATAACAATCCTGTGGCAGGTAGGTAGTGAAACTATTAGCGAATTCATTTACAGATGGGGAAACTCAAACTCTGCAAGGTTAACAGATCTGCCCAGTCACAGAAGCAGTGACCACAGTGGTATAGAATAAAGGTCTTCATTAGTTCTAGTCCAGCAGCGATTCTATTTACTGAAGAATAACTGAATGAAACAATATGCACTAATTACTCAATTCTCCATGAAAGTATTGAACAGCAAAATAAATTCTAAAATGACAAACATTTAAAACTAAGATGTCAGCAGCAGCAGCAGTAGTAGTGCAATTATCTGAATAAAATTAATGGAAGATACACTGGGGAAAAGGCTATGAATCAGAGACTTAGAAGGAATAAATACAGAAGCCAAGAAAAGTGATTTTAAAAAGTTGTATAATTTTAACCACTAAATTTCAAGAATTTGCAATTCTTGAATGCAAGAATGAGCAATATTAATATAGATTGCTTAGCAGATATATGCAATTTCTTTCCTCCAATCTCTTTCCCCAAATGTGCTTTAAAATCAGGCATAAGCTACCTATTTAAAAAAAACACAGTAGGCTCTTACAAGGGTGGTTTACCAGAAGGAATACTAGACTCATACTCAGAAGAGCTGATTTTGAGGTCCACCTCTAACCCTTATGAGCTTTGGTGACTTTGGGCAAGTCATTTCCTTATCCATAAAATAAGAGGGTAAGACAACCCACCTATGGTACCGTAGAAAGAACAATTAATTTGAGTGCAAATCCCAGCCACAAGATATATTAGTTCATGTGACCACAGGTAAGACACTTAAGCTCTCTGAGCTATGGTTTCCTCATCAACAGTAAAATGGGGTAGATAATCCTTACCATGCCTCCCTCCCAGAGTACTGGGGAGGAAAACTTAAACACGCTATACTAACCTGAGCTAGTACTGATAACAGATGATCTGTTAAAATGTATGCTTTTGCAGGTAGGAATGGTTTCATTTCCTTATATTTGCATCCCCAGAGCATAGCACATAGTAAGACCTTAATAAATACTTGTTAGATCTCTACAGTTGTTTCTAGACCTAACATTCTATGATACTGAGGATAACTTGTAAGAAGACAATGAAGTCACACTGTGAGGTCAACTTGTAGGTATGAATTGCTTTAGATGTTCTGCCTACTACCTCTGAGAGAAGAAAGGAGAAAGAACACTTTTTCTTCTTCCTCAGTAGGAACTGGTGGCTCAGAGTGAGTGTAAATAGCAATTGTTTCTGTTCTGGCCAGAAACTCTGAGGGTCTTCCCCTCCCGGATTGATCCTTTTTGTGAAGGGAAACTAGGCCATCTTTTGCCTCAATTCTTACCCAGCCTTTAATCACTGAAAGGGTGTTGCCTCAGACAAACTGAGACCTGGGAAAAGACCTCAGCTTAAAAGGGCCAAGGTCTCCCACTGCAGCTGGGGCCATCACCAGTCATCCTAACCTATGTATGTCTTGCTACTGGACTCTGATGACTCTGGAGGAGAGAGTGAAGCTGATGAAGCTTTTACACAGCTCTGTTTCTCTTAAATCCAATTCACTTGCAAGTCAAGACATCGTCCCCCTGATGTCACTGTTCTTCTTTGAGAATGATGAACAAACAACAACGAACAACAAGATGAGACATTCAAAGAGAGGGCATGTTGACTATAAGATACATTTGCTGGTTCCAAAATTTTGGCATCACCTCAAAATGAATACACAATTCACTGATTCTAGCTACTACTGATTCATATTCACTTCTCAATCTCAACTGGAGACAATTAGTGGTTTTTCTAGAAGTTTATTCAAGTCGAAATAAGATTTTATAAAAATCTAATAGCTATACAATGATACTGAGTAACAAAAATAAGTTTAAGTAAGTCTCCCACTTCTAAATCTTTATGCTGGGAACCACTCTTCCTAGTAAGCCTGAGCCATCTTTAGCAACAGTGACTTTAAGAACCACAGGGATAGCAAAATGAGTATGATCCACATGCTGTTGCTGTCAAACACTGCCTGGTCACCTCCCACCAACACTGACAAACCTTTCTGAGTTAACTACTTCCCATCATAAAAGTGGGAAAGATCATGAATACAGTCATCCTCACAGCTGGATCCATCTCCAAAATCAGATTCAATTTCTACCCCCTTGAAATTACTCTCTCACACAGGTAGCAAGTGACAACTGAAATCTCTTAAAAGGAAAATGAAAGAGTCAGCACTGGTATACTAGACTACATTCTATAATAGTGGCAGTAATGAATGTTGCTTTGTGATCCTCTTAAGGCAAGAGATGCTAATGTATCAGCTCCTGACTTCTGAACTTTTCACTTTAGTAAAGTGAATAATCAACCAGTTAATTATAGCCACCTTCTGAAAGCTATAACATACAGTTTTCTCTCCTAAAAGAAGGATCTTTGAAATCTATCCTGCCCTACAGGAAAATAGAAGGGGAAGGGGATAAGAGAAGGAGGGTGAGATGGAAGGGAGGGCAGATTAGGTGAAGCAGTATACAGAATGCATGCCATCTTGGGATGGGGGAAGGATAAGATGGGGAGAAAATTTGTAACTCAAAATCTTGTGGAAGTGAATGTTGAAAACTAAAAATAAATTAAAAAAAAGAAAGGAAAATTAAAAAAAAAAGAATCTTTGGATTAGGAAGGGTAGAGCAAAAATGGTTAAAAGGGAATGGAAAGTGAGGACGAAGGCAAGCGTCATCTAGCTTCACTCAGTGATTTCAGGTCTCCAGGCCCAGATGAACTATACCTAGAATTTTAAAGAACTTACAAGTGTGACTACTGAACCACTGTCACTAATTTCTGAACAATCCTAGCCAGTGGGACAGGTACCTCAAGTCTGAAAAGGACAAATGTAACAATTTTTTAGCTTTTTAAAATTAAATTTTATCAATAAGAAAAAATTAGCCATCTCTCTCATACATACCCTTCCCCCTTCCTTGATAAAGAAAAACAAAACCTGTTACAAACATGAATAATCAAACAAAACAAATTTTTGCATTTGCCATGTCAAAAAAAAAATATCCCATTCTGTACTCTCTTTCACCCCTCTACCAGGAAGTGGATAGCACTGGTCCTCTGGAAGAGTTGGCTGGCCAGAGTTCTTATGTCTTTCAAAGTTGTTTGACTTTACAATATTGTTTTCTCTCTATAAACTGATCTCCTGGTTCACTTCATTCCTCTTCAGTTCATACAAGTCTTACTAAGTGCCTCTGGAAATTCATTTTTACAGCACAACAGTATTCCATCACATCTATATCATAACCTGTTTAGTCACTCCTTGATTAGTCAGTACCCTGTTTCTGATTCTTTGCCACTACAAAAAAAGTAACAATTTTTTAAAAGGTAAGAGGATGCAGTCTGCATCCTATATAATAAAGTCTTTAATTTCTATTCTTGATAAAAGTCTAGAGCAAATTAATAAGGGGATGGTTTGTGAACACTTCAAAGGCGAAGCAGTGATTATGAGAAGTTATCATGGCTTAACCTTGCCCAAGAACACTAATGAATTTTTGGTGGAGCTGTTAATTGGTCCAACCATTCTGGAAATCAATTTGGATTTATGTGAAGAGAGTAACTAAAATGTCCATACTATTTGACCTAGAGATTCCTCTGTTAGGTATATAGCCTAAGGAGGTAAATGACCAAAAACAACGACCCCACACATGCCAAAATATTTACAGCAGCCAAGAACTGGAAACAAAAATAGATGCCTTTTGATTGGGAAATTTCTAAATGAACTGTGATTCATAAATGTAATGGGATATTACTTGGTTATAAAATGACAGGATTTTAGGATGACTGCTCTACACCTGAATGACATCTAGTCAAATTCCCTCCTTGAGTTCAAATGACCTGCCCCAAATCACAGAGGTTAATGAATGATGAAAACAGAGAAGCGTGGGAATACCCATGAACTGATTCAAAGTGAAGGAAGCAGAATCAGGAAAACAATAAACACAAAACAACAACAATATAAATGAAAAGAACAGTAAGAACAACTGGAACTGAATTTTGAAATTATTATAACCAAGTCTGGCCTCAAAGACAAGCTATGGGAAGGTACCACCTCACACGTCTTGGGGGGGAATACTGTTATGGAACACTGGATATCATGTCAGACCTTCTCAATATATTTTAATTAGCTTTCCTCAACTTTTTCCCTCCTCTTTTTAAATTCTTTATTATAAGAATGTCTCTCTGGAAGAGGAAAAGGAATGCAATACACTGGGATAAGTAGATGATATAAAAACAAAAGCTATCAATAGCATTTTTTTAAAGGTCTAACCTAATATATTTTTTTTGATAGGGTAATAAGATAGGAAGTTCTCTCAAAAGCTATTAACAGAGTACACATTGATTTCAGTAAAACAAAGGAGTAGCCTGTCTCTTATATTATGGCTGCTTTAACATGGAAAGATAGATGCTCAGTGACAGTCAAGTCTGATGCAATCAGAACTAACTGCATGACCAGACAGAGAGTTGTATCCATGACTTCCTGTTTAGTGATATGTTCCCTGGGCCTCTGGTATTAACATTTTTATCAAGAATATTAGTAGATAATAGCAATAATAGCTAACATTTATATATTGCCCACAATGTGCCAGGCACTGTGCTAAGCACTTTACAAATATTATCTTATTTGATCCTCACAAAAAGCCTGCAAGATAGGTCACTGTTATTATCCCCATTTCACAGTTGAAGAATCAGGCAAACAGAGGTTAAGTGACTTCACCTGATCATCATAACTCTGTGAGACAGCTACCATTATTATCACCATTTTATAGATGAGGAAATTGAGGCTCACAGATATCTGTGATTTCTACAGAGTCACACAGCTAGTAAGTATCTGGGGCAGGATTTGTGCTAAAGTATTCCTTACTCCAAGTCCAGGTTCCACCTACTATTACACACTCCCTGTCTAATAACTGGCTTGAATGAAGGCATAGATGACATGTTCACCAAATCTGCAAATAACATCAAGTTAGGAGGGACAACTACCAGGCTGTATGACACAGCCTAGATCCAAAAATGTCTAAACAGTCAAATCAAACCATGTCAAATTTAACAGTGATATAAATGCAAGGTTCCCAAAATGAGTCTTGCCAATACAAGATGGGAAAGGTGTAGCTGAACAAGGGCATGTGTGGAGTTGTGGCTCCTAGTGGAATGTAGCTCCACGAGTCAACAGTGTGACAGGGAAGCCACCAAAAGGTGCTGTTATCTGTGGGGACAGTGAGAGACACAGTGTCTAAGAAAGAGCTAACAGTTCTGAGGCATTCTTTCCGAATCTGGTAAACACACTATAGGTGGGCTTTCTTCTCAATGTTATCTGTGGTACCTCTATTTTCACATTCCTCGACTCATCATTTATTTACCATTTCTTTTCATTCTTCTTGCTCTCACTTTTTCAAAAGTGAAAAAAAACCCCAAAATACTTATACCCACTTCCAAGAATTCTAACCATACTCTAGCCAAATAGGAAGCAAACTACTTTGTTCTAAGTAATTTTGTATGTGCATATATAAATGTGTACATGGTGAAAAGTAGAAAGCATTCTGGCTGTGTGACCATTGGAAAGATACTCAAATTCTCACCTTACCCATCCCACATGGAATACTCTCAGGCCATAAACTGCACAGCAGGTGTGTCATTCTGTAATGCCAGAGGGAGTTCTTCCCAACACTAATGAAAAGATACGTCTATAAATATTTTTTTAATTCAAAAATTACATATAAGCTTTCCCTGGCATTTCTAGATAGTGCTTTAGAGATTTCTAGGAAAAGGAAAATGCTCAAGAGACTTCTGGTTAAAATGATGATGTGAAACGTCATACTGGGTACCAGAAAGAATGATTAAAATAAAAATCACAAGATAAGTATATCTTGTGTAAGGTCTTTTGTCCAGTTCAGGACTGTACAGAAAGATAGCCAAACCAATAGTATCAGATCTCAATCTATCCTACAAATCAATCACCATCAAGAACAATGTGATACTGGTTAAAAAATAGAGGTTAATTAGTGAAACAAATTAAGTATACAACATATAGGAGCAAATAAATCTAGGAACCTAGCATTGATACGTCCTAAGACCCTAAGACTCTAATTACAGAGGTATGGACTCACTATTTAACAAAAACTTTTCGGGAAACTGGGCAGCAATATGGCAGAAATTAGGTTTAGGCCAACAGCTCATACCATATAGCTAATTTAGCTCCAAATGGATACATGACCTACATATAAAAGGTCATATTCTAACAAAGGAAGAAATTCCCTTTCAAACTGCCAGATAGGGCAAGCTTTCATGACGAAACAAAGGACAGAGAGGATCACAAAAGGTAAAAATGGGACAATTTTTGATTACATAAAATTTACAAGTTTTTGCATGAACAAAATCAATGTAGTTAAGATAAGGGAGCCAATTAATTGGGGAAAAAATCTTTGCAGCAAATTTCTCTGATAAAAGTCTCATTTTTGAGATATATAGAGAAAGGATATGAACAGACAGTTCTCAAAAAAAGTTATCCAAGCCAGTGTTGTCAAAGCCAAACAGAAATACCCACTGGCCACATACTGACTTAGAAAACCTCAAATTGAGCCTAGCTGTGTTTATTTTTATTTATATTTAAAAACATTTCCCAATTATATTTGAATCTGATTCAGGCTATAATCTAAACTATCAACAGCTATATTTTTTTAAATGCATCAAATCACTAATAATTGGACAATTGTAAATTAAAGTAACTCTGAGATTTCAACTCACACCCATAACACTGGTAAAGTTAACAAAAAGGGAAAGTGACAAATGTTGGAGGGAATATAGAAAACAGGCACATTAACACACTGCTGATAGAGCTAAATTGGGCTAGCCATTTTAGAAAGCAGTTTGGGACTATACTCCCAAAATTATCAAGCAATATCTCTGCTTGGCCTATACTCCAATGATAATAAAGGAAGAAGAAAAAGATAGTAGGCCTTTTTCTAGTGGAAAAGAACTGGAAACTAAGTGGTTGCTCTCAGTTGGGGAAGGGCTGAACAAATTAAGAGACATAAAGGTAACGAATACTACTGTCCTTTAAGAGATGACAACAGGGGTGGGTTCTGAGCACCCTGGAAAGATCAGCATGAACTGTTACCAAGTGAAGTCAGGAAAAAAACTCTTGCAATAATGACAACTTTGTAAAAACGAACAACTCTGAAAGACTTCAGGTCTCTGATCAGTGTAAACACATACTGCGATGTCATGGCTTACGCTCCCCCATCTCTTGACAGAGAGGCAATGGAACCAATGCAGAACGAAACATACACTTTGGAACAGGGAAAATCATTTTGCTTGATGATGCATATTTGTTACAAGGACTTTGTCTTTCTTTTTTTCTTTACAAGTGCGGATAGGAAGGAGGAGGGGGAAAGAGAGAAAACAAATGCTTGTTAATTAACAATAAATAATAACAACAAAATAAAATAAATAATAAATGAAATAAAAATAAAGTTTAAAACCCCCCAAATTAGTCCTGTTATTTTCACTTAGGCACCAGCAACTAAGGCACGTAGACAAAGGCTTCCCGGGAGGTGATTCCTAGTTGTAGACTGGCATTTGTATTTTTAAGGGAAGTTAAGACAATTTTTTTTAAACAAATAAGGGGCTTGGCTTTGCCCTTACTAACATACAATATCCGATTTGCTCAGTAGTATTTAGTCATACACCATCCAACTACCATTCTGCTGCAGAAGCTGAATATTCCACAGAGTACTGCACTACAGAAATACAACAAAAAATCAAAAGAGACTATCTGCCAAGAAGGGGGTAGCCTAAATTTCCAGATTATGTTCATGATGAGGAAAAACAACAATAACCACATACTAGGGAATATAAGTATAACTTTTACCTTAGTCAACCACAGAAGAAAAATGTAATGAAAATATGTTCTAAGCCAGTTATTACAACGAAATTGAGATACAACACGGTGGGAGGAAACCCCGGACAGATCCGCTGTGAGGATGGTGCACTTTCTCTCTTGTACTGTTCTTCTAATCTCCTGACTTTGCAAAAGTGTAACAATGATACACTGATACAGGGGTAGCTGCAGCAATAGTTGGTTATTGCCTTGGTGCCAGATGACCATAAGCCTGCTACGCTAACGAAGCAGGAGAGCTGAAGCATGTCTAACAGGCAAGAAAGCAAAGAGGGGAACTAGGAGGACCTCTTCTATGACACTGGCAAATTTCCCTCACGTTCTGGTACACGCAGAACTAGAGCAAGAGCCCAGGTGGAGCTCATTTACAATACGAAGATGAGGTGGATAATACAATACAACCTCTTCTATTCCCTTTTGGCTCTACTCCATCAGGACTTCACTACACTCAGAGCTAACACCGAGGCCACAAATAAACCAAGGAAAGCTGACTTTTAGGCTTGGCCTCTGCACCGAACATGCAATCACAAGATTTGTCTTTGCGCTCTAATTTTCCCACATTAAACTTAATAATAGTGTAGGGATAGGGATGAGAACTGCGATTTCACTGGTATAAGGAACTTCTTGATGAACAAACTTCCTCCACCAATGAAAGTCAGCACCTCTCTGAGAGCTGCTTACCCCACAGAGAAGTTCAGGGTCTTGCTCAGGCTCTCACAGCCAGGACGTGTCAGAAGCAGGACTAGAACATACACCTTCTGGTTCTGAGGCCAGCACTCTACAATATGCCTCTCCTAACTCAATGAAGATGATGATGATACTGAACATCTATATGGCACTGTACGGTCTGCAAATGTTTTACATATATTATCTCATTTGATCCTCAAAACAATCCTGAGAGGAAGGTTCTATTATTATTCTGATTTTACAGATGAGGAAACAAAGGCTGAGAGAAGTTACATGTCTTGGCTAGGTCACACAGTTGCTAAGTGTCTGAGGCTGGATTTGAACTCAGGCCTTCCTGATTCTAAGTCCTGCACTCTATCCCTTATACTAAAAAGCCACCCTCAACAAAAACTATCTCATTCTGTTTTGTACTTCACAGCCTCTCATACTAGAAAGGAAAACATTTTCCCCTCCCTCCCTTCCCCCCACAAGCACATCTATGGAAACTCTTTTCAGTTAGGTACCATCTCCTCAAGGAAGCCTTCCCCATTCTCCTTAGCAGGAAGTGATCCCTTCTTGCTCACTCTGTTTAAATTCTCTGATGCAACTATCAAATCCGAAGCTGCACTACAGCTATTGGCATATGTCTCCCTGTCTCCTTGAGGGCAGGCTGAGTTGGTTTTTCGTTTTTCTACCCTTGAGGTCTTGTCTGTAACAGAGATTTAACAGAATGTTTTTCTTTCCCCCATTAACTTGCTGCCCATTCTGTCCTAAAGCCTTAGCAGTACAAAGAGCAGGAGCAAGAGGCCAGCATTCTGGCTCCAGTTCTGCCACTTAACTTTGCCCAAAGTGTTGAGCCTCCTTGGGCTTGCTCTCTCACCTGTGAAATGAGTAGGAACATTTTATGACCAGGGCTTGCTGTCCTTCTAAGCACATGTTTGACGTCAATATCAACTGATCCCTAAGCTCTTCATACTAAGTACCTTATATGCTCATTAGCCTGTTGTTCTCCTTAAATCTACTACTTCCAGGGGCAGCTAGGTAGTGCAGTGGATAGAGCACTGGCCCTGGATTCAGGAGGACCCTGAGTTCAAATCGGCCTCAGACACATAACACTTAATAGCTGTGTGACCCTGGGCAAGTCACTTAACCCCACTGCCTAGCCCCCCCCAAAACCAAAAAACAAATAAATCTATTACTTCCAATCCTCCTCAATCTATCATTCCTAGTAGTCTGATTTCCCTTCCAGATACCTACAATTGTACAATAAAGCTACTCCCTCTGCACTTGCTATTTCCTTTATTACTGAAAAGCCTTCCCCTCCAACCTTTACCTAGTAACCATCAACAAACACACCCAATTCCTTCCCTGTAGGACTAAGCAACAATAGTTGAGAGTAACTCTCTTCTCTACTGATACTAGGCAACAAATTATTACGTTTTAAACAGCTGTTTCCAGCCACGATAAAAATTAGTGATTGTTAGTGATTCACTAACTTAGTGATTCATACCGGCAGCTAGGTGGCACAGTGGATAGAGTGCCAGGCCTGGAGTCAGGAAGACTCATCTTCCCGAGTTCAAATCTGACTTCAGACATGTATTAGATGTGTGACCCTGGGCAAGTCACTTCACCCTGTTTGCCTCAGTTTCCTCATCTGCAAAATGAGCTGGAGAAGGAAATGGCAAACCACTCCAGTATCTTGCCAAGAAAACCCCAATGGGGTCACAGACAGTCGGACGTGACTGAAATGACTCAATAACAATAAATTAATTCACACAGTGGCTGTGATTACCTCACTCATCAAAGAAGTACCCAAAGACAAGATGCAGCAGTCACACTCTTACACTGCTGGGCCTACACAGCAATGTTCTCTCCCCAGTCAAAATCTACAATTCTGTAGTAAGCCCCAGTGGGTTATCTTTTTACTACTTGACAGCAGTCAAAGGCGACGAGTTGAAATTGTTTGGAAAGCCTACCATAACCCGTTAATCAGATGCTTTGCGTATCACGAGCCTAAAATTTCTATTTAATTATGTGATTCAGAATACTAAGTATCTATTAGGAGGAATAGCACTCTGGGCATTTCTATACTGCCTTATTTAGTACAATACTACTTATTTCATATGGAGAGGGCTAAATGCTAGGTGATTCAATCTTTTTAAAAGGCAAATGGAGGTCATAAATGGATTTTACATTTGCAGTTCAACTCCAGAGAAAATAATGACCACATCCTAGAAAATCAACCTGCTGTAAAGAGTGGTTCCCCCAGAAATGGGGAGGGAGAGGGAAGAACAAGACAGAGGGAGAGAGGTGCGCCACAGGCTGGAAACTGACCACCTCCCAAGAACAACATACTATGGCACTGAGGGAAATCATTCTTTCTCAATAAAAGAGAGCTCAGAGTGAATGGCGCCTGCTGGCTTCCTTCTGTGCTGAAGGGCTTCACTCACCAGACTTGTAATCAGGTGTCAAACTTCCCAAACTTGCAAAGCAACAGAGAGGGAGAGAGAGAGAGAGGGAAGACTGAATGATGAGAGGGGTCTGGATCCCTGCCAACACCTGCCAATCTGTTAACCACAGAGGATTTGTATGCCTCGACACCAATAATGCCAAAATGAAGTCATAGGTCATGAAGAACTTCAGAGTGAACACATGTTGGTTCAACCACCTCTATCAAAATAAATATTTGATGAATACCCAGATAAACTAACATCCCAATTATATTACCACTCACCTATCATCCTAACCCTTAAGAATATTGGAATTACTGTAACTAAGCAAAAACAATGAATATTAAACTGGTCATCCTCAAAATGCTCCCTAATGATACATCAAAAATATGAGCTATATAGGAGATATTTTTCTGAAAATAAGACCATGTTAATTTATAACTAATGGCTAAT
This sequence comes from Phascolarctos cinereus, assembly GCF_003287225.1. Classification (NCBI taxonomy): domain Eukaryota; kingdom Metazoa; phylum Chordata; class Mammalia; order Diprotodontia; family Phascolarctidae; genus Phascolarctos; species Phascolarctos cinereus. Next base: position 88,349,373 of record NW_027556180.1, read on the forward strand.
TAAGACCAGGGAAAACTGGGGGTAGGAACCTGAGCATAGATTTAGAGCTGAAAGAGACCTTAGAATTAATCTATTACTGGTATTTAAAACTTTTGTGTCACGGACTCCTTTGGCAGTCTGGTGAAGCCTATGGACCCTTTGTTAGAATGTTTTTATATGCATAAGTTACAAAGGAAACTAACTATGCAGCTATCTAAATATTATTTTAAAAATTCACAGACCCCAAGTTAAGAATCCGTGATTTCTATATAAAATGATTCTTTATTTTATGCACGTATACTGAGACACAAAGAGGACAAGGCTAACACTTAATGCCTTTGGGCCCTCATTTCTTCATCTGTAAAATAAGGGCATTAGATTACATGACCCCTAAGGTCTCTTTCACCTCTAAATCTAGTATCCTGTTACAAGAGACAATAACCCTATTTCATATAGTTTAGTGGGTTTACAAGGCCAAAAAATCCTTCTCAGGTGGCCAAAACAGTAATAACAAGCCTCTACATATTTGGCTAGGTTAGTCCTCTGACAAGAGACAACTGGCCACATTACCAATTATCATACTTGAAGCCTTTTCAGCTAGGTAGAGCCTAACAGAAGACACAAATACTGCCAGCCTGGATGAAGCCTATTAATTATTGACATTTTACTGTGGCATTTTATTTTAATCAGCTTGTTCAATACACCTACATAAGTTATGTTCAAATGGTAGTTCTAGATCAAGAGGGTAAGAGGGAAAAGTAATTTGGAGCTCAAAATTCCTTATAAAGGATGATGAGGAATAATAACAACTGCCATGTCCATAGTAATTTAATGTAAACAAAGCATTTTCACAATCCTTTGAGGTAACAGAAGTATCATTTTCTCTGTTTCAAGAAAAAGAATCTAAGGTTAGTCACACAGTTGAGTGCTGGACTTGCATGCAGGCCCAGTGTTCTTTGCACTGCACTAAATGACCAGTGACTTCACTGTAAGTGGAGATGGCATGCTAAAGACTAACACTTTAGGGATCTCCTAAAGATATCCCTCTGCACTACAGAGGAGGTTCTAAGCAGTGCTAGATACTTGTCAAGATGAATGTCAATGGGGGAAAATCAGTGCTGCCCCAAGAGCCATTAAGAATAGTGATGAGGTTTTGTTTTGTTTCTTCTTTCTTGTGGTTCCTCCTATTGGTTCTAATTGTTCCTTACATCATGACTAACGTGAAAATATTTAATAGGAATGTTTATGTAGGAACTATGTCAGACTGCACACCATCTTGGGGAGGAAGTGTATGAAAAAAGCATGTGGAAGTGACTGTTGAAAGCCAAAAATAAATTAATAATTATAAAAATTTTAAAAAGAGAAGAATACTGTTGGGCCAACACACGCGAGGCATTTACTACCCCTTGGCTGCCTGATCTAAGCCTCAGGATCCACTGGCATGTCTGCAGCAATTTATAAGGAGGGACTAAAAAACTTGTTTGGAAATCTGCTTAGTCTCCTCTCCCCACTCCTGTCTCCCTCCAAAGGCAAATGGCCTGAATTTTCAAGACGCCACCATCAACAACATTCCCAAGAGTGAAAGAGCTGAAAGACAGTAACAAATGGGATAATATCTTGTTACTTTCTACCAAAGGAAAAGAACTTCATCAAATGTCTTTTGACCTACTTAATATGCACTTTCAATCTAGAATTCAGAATTTCCCTGAGGCTTTAAGTAGCAACACAATAAATTAAATATCATTCTTTGTTGTACAAATCTGACCACTCTGAGAAATTGTACTAAATCTGCTATTTAGTCAGTTATAGGTCAGCAATTTCTAAGTTTTATTCTATCAAACTCATTCCCTCTGGCCAGTAGGGTAAAAGAGATCCACAAAGGAAGAAGTCCAGTTTTATTTGATCTGTTTTACAAAGTTATACACAAGGACAAATAAGAAATCTCTAACAAGTTAATGTATAACTTCACTTACAAATTCCTACTAAGTTCTTCCAGATATACACTTATAGGCCCTAGCATATCTAAAGATGTACACAAAGAATTAAGGGCCTACATTTTGAGGTAATAAAGTTCTAGAATTAAAGCAACCAACATGAACCAGAGCCCCTACATCGAAACTATCATTGGCAATGTAAAGTTAAAGTCTACAGATAACAGAACTTTTTGAATAGTTTCATTAATATCTCCTACAAAACATAAAAAGAATTCAATGGTAAATAAGATAAGGTCCTCAAACATATTCTACTAGCATTAAAACTTATTCTAAGGGAGCCTCAAGGGGCTAAACTCAGATGAGGATGATATGGCAGCTGGAGATTGAAGAAGTTAGGGAGAAACAAAGGTACTAAAAGCAAAAGATAAGATTATATGGAATCAAAACATGCTTTCCAGTTTTATGGAATGCTAGTAGATATCTAAGGTCATCAAATAAACAAACCTGTAAAATGAAGAGGCAGGGGAACATGTAGCTAAAGATAATATAAACAGAATAGATTACATCTAAAAAGCTAACAAAAAGTATCTACGGTACAGTAAAAGATCAAGAATCTTTATCTTCTGGGGCCAATCAATTTATAAACTTTTGTCAATTCTGTAATGTACCACAGACTAGTTTATATACACTTAATTTCTTCTTATGTCTCTTCCTATCTGCACTGGTTTCCCTCTCTTCTCAAACTGGTCTCTGCCTCAATCATTGCTTCCCATCTCTCCCAGTCTCCTGCCCAAATAGCTCTGCCACCCTCCCAATCTAACCTATTACTATCCCTGTCTGACTTTCTATTCTACTACTCAATTAAACTGACTAGATTCACTTCCCTCCCCCTAACTACTAATGTCACTTAGCACCCTTGGTAGTTACTTCAGCTATTACCCATAGGATGTTTCTCTAACTTCTGTCCTTGGGTCTTTCAAGTATACAGATTTTGTGCTGAGAAAATAAGACTGTCTTTGTTTCCTGAAATAACTACTTCAAAGGCACAGAAGCTTTGTATTAGAATACTATTTACCCAGTAGGACAATGGTAAGAAAAATGTAATTCTCTGTGCACACAGCACTTTATTAGTTGGAAAAATGTCATTTATTGGGACCTTTATTTCATTTAAGATTAAAAAATTCTGAGGAAGGCAATTCAAATAAATTAAGTACTGCTTCATTGATTCCACTGACATTCACTTTCCACAAAACGTTTTGCTTTTTTCTAAATCTTTTTAGAAAAAGTGTTGAGATATGTAGAAGAAATTTAATTGGTGCCTAAATAAAAGCCTACTTGATGATGTCTCAGAAGGTAACCAAACTCCCCTACACACACACACACACACACACACCACCCCTGCCCAATCATGTGAATGGTACAAAAAGCATCAGAAAATAACATTTTATGATGTCCCATTTCCTGCGGCATATTTACCCAATAGGTAAATTTTCAGTGCCCTCCCTAGAAATAAGACATTAAGCATTTATGGTTGTTAACAAATCTAACTCATATACATTCAGCAAGCTGAAAAAAATCTGTCAGTTTCACTGCATATAACTGGAGCACTATAGACAATCCAATTTTTGAATCACTAATTTCACACACAAAACAATGGGAAAAACGAAACGCCTGAAAAGTCATCAACATAACTGATGGCAGCTTGGGGAAGAGTGTGTAGAAGGTGGGGGAGGAAGGGCAGTAAATCAGATAACAGTTCATGATTTATTCTAAATACACAAAAGCTTCTACAACAAGAATTTGGGTCTATGAATATCTTTACTGTGAAACAGGCCCAGGAGAACTCAACTTCTCTGATACAGAAAATGAGCTATTCGGAATCTATTCAATGAATGTTTATCAAGTGTCCAATATGTGTAAGAACCTGCGCTGTATGAACTGAGTAATATACAAATATGAATCAAACATAATCCCAGACCTCAGTGGAGGTCTCAGTGAAGTATATGATCTTTCAGGAAGGAATATATAACAAAAGATGTGAACAAAATTAAAAGCAGGGTATGCTTAACTTTAATAGCTTAAGTATTAATGTTAAGCTTTAATAGCTTAAAACTGTACTCAGTCTTTTGGAACACCTTTTGATGTGTAAAGAAAGACCCAAGAAAAATTATCTTCAAAGTATATGTGATTCCTTACTGTTAAGACACTAAAACATTCAGTAGCATAACATCCTTTTCCTCCCTATCCATTCAGTCCTCAAATCTTTGCAGTGTGGGCTGCTTGCCACACCACCAGTTTTTGAAACTGTTCTCTTTAACATTCATCCTTATATCTCAATCCAAGTAGATTTGTTCAGTTGTCATCCTCCTAGATCCCTGTGCTGCACAGGATGGAAATCCCAGGTCTACTATCTATGACCTTGGGCACATTTAACATCTTTGGGCCTGTTTCCTTGCATATAAAATGAGGAGGCTGGAAGAGATGAAATTTAAAACTCTAACTATTATGGTCTATCTGCCTACTCTTTCCTCTTGGTACTTGTAACCCTCTCTATCTTTGTGGTCCTCCCCCTTACTTGCAGACTATTCCTTCTAGGTCCTCTTAACTCTATCCATCCACCAAATGTGAGGATTTACCCAAAGATATATTCAAGGCTCTTTTCCCTCCACCATTCTCTCCTTGTTCACTATATATAATCCATTTTCATGGCTTTGAGTTATTACTCATCCTGGCAATTCCTAAGTCTTTATCTCTAGTCTGGACCTCTTCCCTGAGTTGCAAACCTGCATTTAGCCAAGCTAGATGTTTCCACTGGATGTGGCACATTAACACCCCAAACTCACAATAGCCAAAACCAAACTCATTCCTACCCCCCCCACTTCCTAATTCTCATTAACTGAGCCAGTTTCACAGCCATCCATGCTCAAAACCTTGTAGCTGTCTTTGATTCATTGTTTTAGGATATTTTCTTTCACTAAGTCTTCACTGACTTTAGTTTTAGGGCTGATTCAAAAATCACACTTCCTATTTGATGAATGTCTTGTCTTAGTCAAAGCACTCATACCCTTAAGTAACCCATTATTGGTGCTCTGTAGCAAAACTTAATATCATCTTAGTAATTTTGCACAGATTCCTAGTCATTTATTAAGCATTTATTAGGTGCCAAGCACCGTGTTTGGTTTTGCAGAACTGATTTTTTCCCTTTTTCTTTTCTATTCTTTTGTTTCAAGGGATGGCTTCTGGGGAAGAATAGATTTGGAATCAAAAGTGATGTGAAAACAAATGATATAATCTTTTAATTCTAACAGGAATTGTTTCACATAAAAAGAACCACATTCTCAATAGTGGTCTCCAATGATGCTGATCACAACCACTACTTTCTTGCCCAATATAATCCTTGTCCACATGGTCACATAATCCTCACTAATGGATCTAACAGATTTCTAGTCAGTTCCCTATAATGGATTTATATAGTTAGGCATACTCTAGATTTAGTTCTTTATTTTTTTAATAGATGTTACATTGTTGGATGCTCCCATATATTTTTCTTTTCTTTTTTTTTTAAAGGCAATTGGGGTTAAGTGACTTGCCCAGGGTCACACAGCTAGTAAGTGTCAAGTGTTTGGTCTGAGGACAGATTTGAACTCAGGTCCCCTGACTTCAGGGCTGGTGCTCTATCCACTGCGCCACCTAGCTGCCCCTCCCATATATTTTTAACATACATTTATGCCTCTCGGTATAATCTCTGATAATTATTATGTTTATTAAAAAAAAGTTTTCATTTCTTATTCAGTCCTATCCTTAGAAATGCTTTACTACAGACAGGGCAAGGTGACAGCCTCCTTTTGCAGATGAAACTGGGAAACAAGTGGCAATTAAAGAGGGATTTAATTTACCCAAGATTACAAAGTTAATGTTAGAACCGTATTAAAACTTAGTTTTTTCTTTTAAATTTAGTTTTTTCAATGAACAAAAATTTATTCTTTCCCAACCAGTTCCCCATAAAAAAGAACTTAGTTTTCTTAACTCTTAGCAGAAACGAGACCATACAGCAGACATGTATCCCTTGACCCTGACAATAATACTCTAAATCTGTATAGCACTTTACCGTGTACAAAGAGCTTGCAAATACATTACCACATCTGATTCCCACAACAACCCTGTGAAGTAGTTATTACTTTATGTAATAGATGTGTCCCTGGAAAACTGTATGTAAACCAAATTTTGTGAAATGAGTAATTTTTATGCACACGAAGAACTCCCTATTTCATGGAACTTTGATGACACCATTTGTAAAGTAAAGAGGCCTTTTGTAAAACAGATAATTCTTCGTTTGTTTTATAAAATTTGGCAAACTTTAAAGTGCCATATTAATGTCAACGTTTATTATTAAGTCTAGATATGGGGGTTTTCTTAGAAGTAGGTCACACCTATAACTTAAAACTAGACTAATTCTGACTAACTGGAACTTGCCCACTACAGCAAAGTAATGATAAACTTTAATCACAATATACAGTTTTAAAGAAATACAGCCAGCCATTACTTTCAAACATGTTCAAATATGAAACTAACAGGCTTAGCAAGTAGGAGATCAGTCTATTTAATGAATACAATCTATATTAATGAATACAAAACGTATCTGAAAGCCAGCCTAGCCTAGTGCATAGAGGACTGTTCTCAATCAGGATGCCTGAGGTTCAGGTCCTGCCCCTGACACATACTGGCTGTGTGATTACAGTTAAGCCAAGGCACTACACCTCTCAATGGCACAAGTAAGACTTTAAGTCGCAAAATAACTGCTGATCTGAATTTGTAGAGGGAGTCTCTTTATCAGATGTTCCCAATAAATTAATGAAATCACAGGTCTGAACCAAAAGAAAAAAGTCTTAGTTATTATTACACCCACTGTATATTCTGTCAGACTTCACTGATGTGTTTGGTTTCACAGAACTGATTTTTTCCCTTTTTCTTTTTTATTCTTTTGTTTCAAGGGATGGCTCTCTGGGTAAGGAATTGGGGAAGAATATATTTGGAAACAAAAGTGATATCAAAACAAATGATATAATCTTTTAATTCTAACAAGAATTTTTTCACATAAAAAGAACCACATTTTCAATAGTGATCTCCAATGATGCTGATCACAACCTCCACTTTCTTAGTCAATGTAATCCTTGTCCATACAGTCACATAATCCTCTTCAATGGAGCTAACCAATGTGCTGGAGACCTTCCTTTAGCTATTTTAGCATTCCATGAGTCCCAGTTCGATATGTGGATTGTCTATCTATTATTCCTCACTCTTGTGTATGACCAGTCCGCCTCCTTTTATGGTAAAACATGTTCTTGATAATCTTTTTATGCCACCTCTTTTACTCGAATCATTATTGGAAACATGACCTATGCTGTTCAGAGATCAGCAGTCACATATACAAACACTAGAAGAATATTAACAAGATGGCCTTTTTGTGCGACAGTGTAATTTCCCAAACACAACCAAGCAAACTCTCTCCTCCTCACATACAAGTCTAGACACTGCTTGCTGGCTATCTGTAGTGGACAAGCTCTATGTACTGATGTATTTACCTTAATGGACTACCTATTCATAGAGGTTAAGTGACTTACTCAAGGTCACACAGAGGGTAAATGTCTGAGGCCATATTTGAACTCAGGTCTTCCCAATTCCAGGACCAGTACTCTGTGCACTATGGTGCCACCTAGCAGCCTTGAACACAGGCCTTACACATACAAAGCATTTAGTAAATTTTTGTTAAACTGAATACAGTCTTTTGCTATGTTAAATGTGGATTAGTCTGGCTATTTCTCATTAGCAGTAAATTCAATGCAATATGCACAATTTTACAAAGCTTACAAAGCAGAGGAGGAATGGGCTCGATGTCACTGCCTTTGCATTTTGAACATTTAAATGCAAGAATCAGAAGCAGCATCCATTACCTTGGCATGTTGTCTCTTTTAACAGAGGAGGGGAAAATGGGTAAAGTACAAAGAAGACAGCGTCCAGGAGAAAGGGGGAAGAAGAGCAGAGGGCTCATCAAGGTCTCGGCGCTGCTGGTTTTGCGAAGTCAAAAAGCATCGCAATGAGAGCAGGCCTCCGAGGGATAACACAGGCTTTCCAACAAAGAGAGAAGATTTTGCTCGAATTTTTGCATGCAAGTCATCTCAAGCACTCTGGCTCATTATTAGGGCTTTGTGTCACTTCTGGCTATGCACCAGCTGCATCTGCCCTCATTTTTTGTGGGAAATTGTAAGTTATAATTTTGCTTGGGAAGCTAAAATTGTTCATTTTTCATTTTTTTTCCCCTCAATGATCCAATACGGGAGAAGGTTTTATTAACTTAAGAGGTACAATGACACACAATACTGTACCTTTTACTACTCATCATATTCTTAAGTGTGATTTAATTCAATGGTGGAGCCAATTTATTTTATGCAGCAATAGATTTCCAATTTTCTAAATCAAAACATGATTTTGTGGCTAAATTTTACTTTACCCACACACATACCTAATCAATATAGTTTACTTAGTACCAAATGTCATTTTAAGAATTCCATTGCCCTACAAATTAGCATTCACATATTTCTTAGAATACTCAATAGCTATTTAGTTTGAAAGGCACTCTATTCCTTCAAAGCACAGACATTATATATCTTGAATTTATTAATGTTTATTCATTCTGATTAAGCTGATTTTTACTCCTTACTTTCAGATTTTTTTTAAAGTAACCCTAAACTTTGCCACATTTCAAATCATCTATCATAAAAGAGCCAACCATAAAATGACTCCCTTTCAACAAGCACTGAATGAACCAAGTTTCAGTTGAATGCCTCAGTGCTGTTCCAGAAGTGATTTTCTAAACTTTCACTTTTCTTCCCATGACGAAATTTCTCAAAACATTTCAGCATAAAGATTATAATTACTTTGTGCTTTCCTGATAATACTAATGCCTTGATTAATGCTGCTCTTTTTCCCTTCATTCACTTATAACTTGTTTTTCACAGCCTGGAGGTTTAAAATGAAGCGGATTTCAAAATCAGAAGACCAAACACTTCAAATAGAAAACTAAAAACCAAGCCACTGTAAAAAAATGTTTCCAAATAACAAAGGATGTCCAGGGAAGAGAACAAGTTGTCTGTCCTGGCAAGCTTGCCTTTATGATTTTTTTAAAATTATGAATAACTTATCTATGCTATTACATCAGTGTGAATCAACCATCCTTCAATTTTATGTCGCACTATGCTGTGGACACTATAAATGAACCTTAAAGCAATTGGCAGATGAAACTTAAATAAAGGAGGTGGTAAAGGTAGAAAGAATGAAGACATTTTAGTCTAAACACAAGTCATTTTTCAAGTGCAGTAAAGCAGTCATGTTCAAAACACTTACCATTATTACTGCTCTCAGAATTTTCTTCAGGCTGGCCTTCTGTAGAACAAGAAAAATGTGCTTTTGTGATCGTGGTGAACAACAAAAATTATTTTAAAACTATAATATGACAAACAATGGCTACTGAAAAAAAAAGAAGGCATTAACTTAAAAGGGGATAAAACCTACATAGGTACACAACTTCAAAAGCCATCTTTCTAAAAGCTTCTATTTCTTCAGCCCTTAGCAGAACACAAAAAGAATAACTATGGGGAACAAAAAGTAGTGAGGCAAAGTACTGTGTGTGTGTGTGTGTGTGTGTGTCTTATTCCCTCTCTTCTTCCTCTTTCCTTCCTTCCTTCCCTCCCTCTTCCTCTATCCTTATCTCTTTCTTCCTCCCTCTTTTCCCTGCCCCCTTCTGTCTCTCTCTTCCCTAATTTTTATTAGGCTATTGTAGGAAACCAAATACTTTGTAATTAAAAAAAAAGGTTATAGTGCCCATAAAAGACATGATTTACAGAGAATAAAGTTTATACTGGACTGGGTTAATTCCAAGCTGGTTTCTTAAACTATAGTAGGAGATGAAGATTAGCAAAAACTGGGGGTGGGGGTGGGGGAGGAATGCCAGGAGAGACTGGGTACTCATGATTCACCCCTCATTGCTCAGCTTGGAATACTGTGAAAAATCAAAGAGTACATTTTGTAAAATTAATAACACAACAGTAATCAAGAGTGCCATATTTGAATGTAAAGAAGATCCTAGGATCACCTTCATGATAAGCTGAGGCACTATCATAAGACTTTAAATGCATATGTATTCACGATTTAAACAAAGGGTAGTTCTCTGTATTTTAACAAATTATTTTTATTGCACCTTCTTTTTCTTGGTAAAGGTTGATAGATGATATTAAAGGCTCTTGGTCTATTTGACAGAGAACTGAGCTTGCTTGGAAGTTGGGGTGAAACTGAGATTTCGTCTAAGCCCTTGCAATATGGTTTCAATGCGGATGATAAAGTGCTTAGTTCAGTTACATTGTCAACACTTACCTTTGGGAAGTGAAGGGACAGAATGTGACAGGGGAAAAGACCACTAATCAGTCATCACTTCCACTTCCCACCCACCCCAGTCGTGTCAAGTTCTGATGCTGTCAGGACACCAAAAGAGGGGAAATAAAAGCTAGCTATTATAAGACCTAATGAAATATCAATAGAGCCTCTTATGACTCCCTCAAAAAGAGAGTAATGTAATTCTGGTCCTTGAATTCAGCTTATTAAACCTTTTTTATTCTGCTGAGATACTAAAAGTTCCACTTTTACAAAGAGCGAATAAAATAATTCAGGGTTGTCCCTAAATAAAAGCCATCAGAGCATACAAGAGAAAGGTAAATTGCAAAGAACACTGGTTCCGGACTCAATTTGACTAATGGCTAGCCACTAGCTGCATCACTTCAGACAAATCCCTCACCCTCTCTGAGCCTTGGGTTCTTTATCCGTAAAACAGGCAAAAATTTTGCACTGCACACCTCATGGGATGGTTGTAAAGAAAATTATTCCTAAAGACTATAATATAAATATTTCATTTTTCTTAAATTGTGTAAAAGAGACATCAATTAAACTGTTCATTTTCTTTTCAAAATATGAAGTTCTATAGAAATAAAAAAGAGAAGAAATACTAAAATAAGCAAAACACTAGAGTTAGAGCTCAAATAGAATGCAAATGTCCAAACTCTGAACATCCTACTAAAAAGTAGACTAGATCCACACCATCTCTCACACTGTTCCCCTTTTTCTCACTCCTGAAACCCTGACTCTGGCTCAGGCCCTCACCCTCTCTTATCTGAACCAATGCAAAAGTCTCCTAAATGATCTCTCCCTCTATTCTCTTCCCTCTCTAATTCCTCTTCCACCTAGTCGCCAAGCAGATATTCCAAACCATATCTGAGCCACATTGTTATTCTCTCACCCTAATACAGCTTCAGTAGGCCTCTAGTGTCTATGGGATAAAATACAAATTCAAGCCTTAGCTGCCATTCAAAACTTGTCCCTAGACATGATGGAACAGGATATGATATGATATACCTGGGGGGGGGAGTGGCCCAAGGGTTCCCTCATGTCTGGAATGTCCTCCCTCCTCACAGAATCGTTGGTTTTCTTCAAAGCACAGCTCAGGTGACACCCCTTACTTGAATGAAGCCTGCCATGTTCTCTTCAGTTATTAGGAATCTCTCTCTCTTGAAATGACTTTGTATATAACTTGTATTTACTTACTTGTGCACATGCTGCATTCCCTCAGTAGAATGTAAACTCCTTGAGGGCAGTTATTATTTTGATATCGCCTTTGCATCCCCAGAGCCTAGCACAGTGCTGTGCACATAATAAACACTCTAAGTGTTTGCTGAATTAAACTGAATCATGTAGAATTTATAACTAGAAAAAGACTAAAGGGCAAAATATTACTAGTTAAATATTCAATAATAATAATTCAGGCTAATCATATACTTTAAGTCAAAGTCTATTCTATAAATTATTTTTAAAGAACATAAACTTTGGCTTATTTTCCTAAAAAGCTGAACTATTCAGGTGAAGGCATATTCTACTCAAAATTCCAAAGCATAGATTCGTAAACTTGGTTAATAGATTTGATAACTAAAATCCTAGAAAGACATCTACGACAGGCTACATAAATATATCTGTAAATGCCTTTTTTTACTTTCTGCAGTTACCAGGCAATAAAATTTTCACAGCAGAAAAATCACAGGCTAGACTCAAATGAATTCAGCATGGGATTCCAAATCTTATCTTAACAGTGTACCCTTATACTCCAATTTTTCTCCTGGACTACCGCATCTAGACTTATGTATGGAAAAATACAAACTACAGATACCCCTTCTGCAATATTTTCAGTTATGAAAAGGAGAAAAAAAATTCTACAGTTATTTCCCCCAGTTTGGGACTTGTTTTCTTGAGAGGTGAAAGGGTTTGTGGGCTGGCTGGTCAAAGAAGCAAACAGCCTGATGAATTCTGCCCTGAGAACTTGCCCGTAATCACAACATGATACGGCTCAGTTTGCTCTTCCCCAGATACACAAGATTATCATCACCTGCGGTGATTCAAGATGTTCACTGGTATGAACAGCAAAAGCCAAACCTTTCATTATTTCACATGTGTGCATACAGAGGCATTACAATATGCTGAGCATTTATGAAGGTGGGAGTTGGGGGATTAAAGGAGATAGCCACCAGAAGGAGGTGAATCAGGTCAAATGGGGAATTTCACTAAGCTGAAAAACTGGCAGGTGAATGATAGCTAGCAACTCTGGTTATTACCAACCCATGTTAACAATGAAGACTTATTTCCTTGTAAAATTAGTAACAATATTACTAAAGCTTCCAGTAAATAAAATGGTTAAAAGAAAATGTATGACTTGCTTATAGTAAAAAATGACAACCCACTGAAACAGACACAGAATAGAGTCTTGTCAGCAATGAAGTCAGTATAGTGTTAACAGGTTCAGAATTTCAGGAACACCTTTTTCATCAGCCATAGCCAAAGGAAAGGCATTCAAAGCATTAACAGCTTCTCTGGAAAGGCATAATGGATAGAGAGCTAGCCTTGAAGCAACAAAGACCTGGGTTCAAGTCCTGTCTCAGACACATACTGGCTGTGTAACCCTGGGTAAGTCACCTTTCAGTGCCCCAGGCAACATTCTGAGACCTTCAAATAGAGACAACTTGTCTCGCTACCTTTGGTAAAGAGAGTTTCCTCCTTCAGAGTTACATATAACACAGTCAACAAAAGCATTAAATTCTGATTTATGAGAATTTATACTGAAAATCAAAAATTACATTTTTCTCTGTATAGTATTAAAACTACTTATAAAACAGTAATAATTAAAAGATAAATTGGCTAAAATTTCAAATAACATAGCTGCATTGCAATTACTGAGGAAGCATGGCATAGTGGAGAGAGAACCAAAGCAGGAAAAGTTGGATTGTGTTCTCACTCATGACCTCTGCTGGGTGGGTGACTCTGCACAAGTCATGGAGCCATTCAGAACTCTAGGAAACCCTAAGATGCATCGCTATTGGCCAGCACTGACTGAGGTAGCTTCCTCATCTGGAAATTCCATGGACTAAGAATGTAACAGATCTAGTCCTTATCTCTTAGAGAACAAAGGTAATTAATATTTACAAGCAAAGATGGAGAGGAATAACAACTAAGTAGCAAACAGATGAGAGCTTAATTGTAAGAAGACAAGAGCTTAATGCTTCTCACTGAGACATGCCTCAACATAAATAACGTGCCAGAACTAAATACCACCCCCTCATTAAAAAGACATTTGCTTAAAATAACTAAGATTACTGTGAGAAACAGACATCCTTTTTCAATACATACCAATATTTTAAATGGAATGTTTTATTAGAGAATGATTAACACTGGAATATTATGGGTGATTGGACCTAGAATACTGAACTCTCAATCTTCAGAGAAACTACTGATAATTAATTTTGATTTTCAAAGAGTATTTCCATAGAAATAGAATTCAAACACAACTTACATCTACATATTTCTCAATAAATCTATAAATATACCAGTTTATGTATTAACACATAGACTATGTAGAAAGGTTTACTAAGCAACCATTAAAATAAAATTCTCATACATTTTGGCTTTAAAATGGCAGCTCTCTTTACACAGAGATTATGTTTTGCTGATATCTATGCAGTGACTAACAGAGTCTGATGGGAAATACTACTGAAGAGTTATTCTTATTATTTAAAACCAGAACAAAAAACATGTTTTATATATAGGGATTTAGCAAACTGTGCACTAAAATAAGAGGCCAAAAATGTAAAACTCAGCTTTGATTCTCACATGCATTTAATAACTCACATTCGTGTATTGATTTAAAGTTTACAAAGCACTTTATATACGTCTTCATTTAATCCTCATAACAACCCTGTGAGGGAGGTGCTCTTATCTCCATTTTAAAGATAAGGAAACAGAGGTTTGGAGACTGACCTACCCAGGGTCACAAAGTGTCTGAGGAAGTATGGCACAATCAAAGAACACTGGCATCAGAGTCAGAAATCCTGGGTTCAAATCCTGTCTCTATTTCTTCCCAGTGTCTGTAACCTTAGTCCAGTCACTTAACCTCCCTGGGTCTCGGCATCAACCTCTATAGAAGGAGGGCACTGGTCTCACTGGCCCCCAGGGCTGGTCAGTGCTCTATCACTAAGCTTAACTTAAATGTATGCTTCTGAGTGACTCAGAATCTCACCCAATGAAACTAATATTCAGAAATAATTTTGTCCAGCCTCATGTCCTGGAACATGGGTTAGATGGAGTGTGCTGTCTCAGAGGACTAAAAATCATTAGAAGAAAACAGTCAATTTCATTCAACACATACTTATTAACCACCTATTATCTATCCAGCTTTGTTCTAGGTACTATAATCAAATATAAGATACCTAATAAAAGATACAAGATGAAATATTAGATGCGCCTGAGTCCTGTCAAGAAGACAGGGCATACACTCAGGAAACAGGTAAAAATAAAAGGTAACAGATGATTAAGTAACCAAGTGAATAGGAGAGACATGAAAAGCTGTAAGGAATTCAGGAGAGATTTACATGGGTTCAAACCCCTGAGGAAGACTGTAAGGAGGATGTGGAATCTGAGCTTGACCTTGCTCCTACATCAACTTGGTTTCAATACGGAAAGTCTGGGCAGAAGGGGCAAGCCATGCTTGGCAAAATAAACAGTATAAGCCAAAAAGCAGATATTGTGGAATAAGTAGAATTGATAACAGGTGTCAGATAACATAGAGGACCCTAAAGGCCAGGCTGAGTAGTTAGAACTTCATCCTTGAAAAAAATGAGATCAAAGTGATGTTTTAAGAAGATCAACCTGCTGACAGCATCCAAATACAAAATATATTTCAAAAGTAAAAAATGACAGGATTTGGTAAACGACTAGATATAATGGCCAATGAAAAGAATCAAAGATGACTCCAAAGTTTCATGAGCAACTGAGAGGAGAAAGTGCCACTGACAGAAAGAGGGATGTTAGGGAGTGCACCATAATGGGTTCAGTTACAGAGGAATGAAAATTGAGGCGGACTGTAAGATACCAAATGGAAAACGTTCACTAGGGTGGTTAAGGATGAGGCTGTGAGAGCAAGGTTCCAGCTCTAGTCTGGTCTTGCACGTTAATAATCACCTCACATTTACACAGCACTTCAAGGTTTATAAACGGTATCCTATGAGCACTGTATGAAGATCTATACCGCTATCTTACAGATGAGGAAACATCATGTCTGTGTGCATGATTACACAACTCATAAGTGCCTAAAGCAGGATTAAACACTGGGCTGAACTCTCTCACTCGCGCTCTCTCTCTCTCTCAGAGAGAGAGAGAGAGAGAGAGAGAGAGAGAGAGAGAGAGAGATATAGATAACTAGATATAGATAGATACAGATATATACACATACATACACGTACACATAAGATATATGTATCCAAAGCTAAACTCAATACTTTTCCCCAGAGACAACCCCAAACTTCTCTGCTATGGTCAAGTGCACTGATCATCACCTTGGTAGGATGCTCAACTCACTTTTCACTCTTAGTTGCTGCACATATGTAAGCAGGTGCCAAATCTGATCATTTCTATCTCTATAACATCTCTTACATCTGTCTCCTCTCCACTTACACAATCACTCATACCCCCAATTCATGCCCTCATCAGCTCTCATCGAAACTACTGCAACAGCCTCCTAACAGTCTCCCTGCCTCAAGTCTCTCTCCTTGCTAATTCATCCATCAGAAAGAGGCCAAAGTGATTGTCCTGAAGTACAAACATGGCCTTGCCAATAGAATCTTCAGGAGCAAATATAAACTCTTCTTTCAGCATTTAAAGCCCTTATTAATCAGGCTTCAGCCTACCTTTCAAGCTTTACCCTTATGTTGCTCCCCTGCATGTACATGCAGGCCACCCAAAACCGGCCTTCTTGCCATCCCTATCTCCTATCGCTGTGCCTTTGTACTAGCTGTCCCTCATGCCTGGAATACACTCCTTACCTGCATCTCATATAATCTCTCTTTTACTTAAAGACACTGCTCAAGCCCCCACCTTCTACATGAAGTCTTTCCTGATTCCCTCAGCTAGTAGGGCCTTGCCCACTAAAATAATTTTGTATCTATTTTGTAAAAACCAAAATAGTATACACTGTCTTCCATATCTAGACTGTAAGTTCCTTGAGGGAAGAGACTATTTTCACTTTTGTGTACTGGTACCCCAAATACAGTTTCTGGCACAGAGCAGAGATGCTTAATTGTTGACTGACTGATTCAAGATCAAAGGAACAACCAAAGACAAAGGCAGAGTACCTGGGACATCATAAAGTTGAAAGAGGTCAATGAGAATGAGTACTGAGAAGGAGACACTGAATGGCCAGAAATATCCACTTCTAGAAAAAAACGCAGTGTAATACAGGCAGAAAACAGACTGCCAAGGATTAAAGAGAGGGGGTACAGATCACTCATTCTGCAAGTCTGGCAAGGAAAGGAGAGACAAAACCAGATGGTAAAGCTAGAAGAACTAATACAGTCAAGAGAAAGTTTTGCAAGAGTCTTGGGGAAGGGGGCAGTTAGGAGGTGCCATGAGGAAAGAGCCAATGGAGAAAGAGAAGCTCAAGTTGTCAAAGAGGGGAGAAGTTGCACACTGGAACAAGACCCCTCAGGAGATAAAAAGGGATAAAAATCTAGAGCATAAGACACAAACAAAAATATATGAAAAAAGTTACAGAACAATCAGTCTTTCTTGATTATATAATTCAGAAATAGCAATAAAATGAAAGGAAGAGAAACTGTAATTTGTTGTTGCAGAAAAAAACAAAACGCCAACCAGCCAGTGTTGATGATAGCCTAAGGTTCCTGCTGCTCCCTCAGTGCTCCAGTTCACCCCAACACATGTGGAGGAAACATTCCAATGCCTTACACTAATCTTCGCTCTATAACAATTTGATCTTTGGCCTAGTTGCTGAATCTGTCAACAAGGACATCACTAGTCTTGAGTTACACATTCTGTATCAGTAACAGTCTGTTCTAGGACAACTGGACAAAGATTTCCAAGCATTTGAAGAAGCTAGCAAAGGAACCATTAGATAACTGATGATGTGTTACATACAGGCAACTCAGATCTAGAAAGGTAATGCTCTTAGCCAAAGGGAACTAACCTTATAATACATGAAAAGATGTTCTTTCTCAACATTCCATAGCAGTCAACCACAGTAACCTATTCCAGACCTCAAATGGAACCTCTGAAGGGGTAAAGAAGTCCTTAAACATGAAGCATATGTGAAATGGGGATTCAATTTCAAAATTCTATTATGAAAAACACAATACCCTAGAAGTAGGATGATCCCCAGGAAAGAAAGTAAGCTCTGAAGTGGAAAGGATGTTATATTTCAAAAATTATCATCAGTGTTTTTAATAAGGCCTAGCACACAGTGGGTACTTAATGTTTTGCTGAATTTTGGTATGATAAAAAGTAGTCATATTTAAGTCATCTACTTGGTGAGGAAAGCATTTAGTAAAACAGTAGAATACTGAGTAAATTAGTTATTATCAGAAAGATGAAGCACAAAAAATGGTTACTGCACTTTCTGATAGGGGAAGCAGTACGATACAGTGCAAGGAGCTCTAGTATGAAAGGACCAGAGTTCAAATCTCACTTCTGGCACTTACTACTTGTGTGATCTTGGGCAAGTAAACAATGTCCCTCTGAAGCTCAGTTTCTTTACCTGTAAAATATGGAGATTCGACTAGATGGGCTGCTCTAGCATCCTATAACTTTCTTTATCCACTCAGAAAAGGTATGATTATAGAAGGAACTTAATGACTGCCCAAGGAATGAAATGGCAGGTACTCAACAATGTGAATGAAGTAATATCTAAAGACAAAGAAAAGATTAAAGACTTTCATTTCTGAATTGAGTGTATTAGAAGGAGCTGAACATATTAAAATTTAAGAACAATAACAGAGAAATAAGATCCAATAATCTAGGATCATAAGATGTAGAGTTAGAAGGTACTGGAGAAATTATCTAGTGAGATACCCTTATTTTTACTGATCAGGAAACTAAGGCCAGGAGGGATTGAGAATTTTGTCCAAAGTCACGCAAGTAAGTAGCATAGCTAGAATTCAAATCCTGGCCCTCTGATTCCATATCTTTCTATTTTATGCTAATTCTATATTAATGTTCCCACAGATCACCAAATTAAAAGCACTATAAGAACACGGCTGGCCACCTCCCAAACCAAAAATAGTCGCTGGGTCTCTTATGCCTACTATTCCTCTTCTTCTCATTTGCTAAAAGGGATGGTAGAAAGTGGAGAGAACTATAAAAGATTAGAAGTTCCAGCAAATATCAACATATATACAACCAGGATATATGCTTGTAAGAAGGATGAATTAAAGATATGCTACAGTCTATTCTATGTTAAAAGAAAATAACCAAATGGAAATCAGTCATGAGGTTAGTTGTTAAACCTTTACTCTTTGGGTTCCATGGTTACTCATGGTTACCTCTAGGTTTTGGGGAGGATGGGACTGAAGTAGGGAGAGATTAAGGTGGGGGAGAGGTGGTATGTAGGTTTTATTTTAAGTTGGAATAATAGGTTTTACATCTATTATTTTGGGTTTGGGATAAGAAAACTTAAGAAAATAAGTTTTTACAAAAGGGAAGTGCCAGAGATGAAAAGAAACAGATGGTAATCATCCACCATTATCCAGAAGCCGCTGAAACCATGAAAAATAAAAAGGATTCCCAAGGAAATACACAATACTAAAATAAAGAACAAAACCAAAATTCAGTCATTTCTTCATGGAAGAATGAAGCATAACCTCTATGAAAATGTTTCTAAAAATAAAGAAAAGGGTTATTTTGCTAATTCCATGGGAGGGAACATACAGGTAGAAGAAATAATGATAACTTGAAACAATAACTGAAAATAGAACTAGCCAAAAGTTTTCAGAAACTAAGAGCTAGAAATAATCAAAATGAATTCATAAAGTACTAATGAAAAGCATATGGATTTTTTAATTAAGGAGAATGAGATGCAAAAATTCAAGTCCACAGTAAGTATAGCTCTAAAAGGAAACCCAAAATAACAAAATTAGTTAATTAGAAAAATAAGTTAAATTTTTCCAAGTACAAATGCAAAAGAGAAGAGAAGGCACTATTAAATCAAGATGGAAAATATCAAACTCATTTAAGGTGTGTATTTTTCCTAGAATTTTTCATTTTGTAAAATGTGAATAGTTAAGGAGAAATCAATAAATGAATACAGTATTATACTTCAAAAAAAAAGGACAAATACACAAAATCATATCCATTTCACATGCATCTTAATTTTAAATCTCTTGTCCTTTTTGAAGTACAGGCAGAACTAAAGTAACACGGGCAGCTGAAAACAACATAAATGGCACGGAGACTCAGAAAATAAAGTCTTGTAACTATAAATGACAATTCCGGAATTTTTCTTTTTTCTCAAGAATTACAGACTTTAAAGTTTGAAGGAACTTTGAAATCATCTAATCTAATACTCTTATTTTATAAACTAGAAACCAGGGCACAGGAAGTAAATAAGAGGCAAACAAATTCAAAGCCAGACCCTCAGGCTCCAAATCCAATGCTCTGGTCATCATACCATGAAACCTTCAGTCAAGTCACTCAATATGCTCTTAAAGGAAAATAAAGTCTTTGGATTTTAAGGCATATGCACATGAAGAGGCATGCAGACATTATGTAATTTCATAAAATGAAATTTGCAGATTCAGATATATTTGACTCAAGCAACAAAAAAAATTATTAAAATAATTAAGAAAAATGGGAAATGATCAGGGGGCATTGTCCAACATTAATTTCGATTATAATACCTGTATTAGTAATTTGGAAGAGTGACTTGATAACTAATTAATGCAACAGAGGAATGGCAAATATTATTAAGGGAAGACATACCAGAAAACTTAGCTGGGTTAATTAAAAATAACTGAAATCCAATTTGGAAATATCAGAATAATAATCTAGAAGAGAAGTGATCATTTGGGCAAGGAAAACCAAGAACGCAGAAATATGAACAAAAGTGAGTGGGAAGAAAATTAGCACTGAGTCTGTATAATCACATCACCAAAAGCCAAGAACATATTGCTCATACTCCAGAACATAAATGACAGTTTGGATCTTTTTCTATCTCTCTGCCAAGACGATGCTGGGAACACCACACCCAATGCAAGGTACTGCAGGACCAAAAACATGAACACAAAATGTTCAGGACAGCAACAACAACTGAAAGGCAAGATGGAAGACTTCTTCTGAGAACAATACATGGTTTAACTTTCCATAATTCTTTTCTTATTTTATATAAACAGAACTAGACAGAACTGGAACTGACTGATGGCTGCAGGTTTTCTGTTTACATAAGTTGTTACAGACTCCTATCAGTTTCAACTCATGTATGAAACTTTTCATTATTAGGCCCCAGTATCCTACAGTCAACCTAATAATATATAAGGTATGAAGATTTAAAGAATCTTTTTCCAAACTCTCCACTGTCTCTCATCTTATGGTTTTCCCTTTTACATACCAAGACTCGACTACCTTTGCCCATTCATATCATAAATTTTTTCAAACCAATTATTTACCAGTCAACAAACATTTAAGTGCCTGCTATATACCAGGTACTGTTAGTTGCTAGGGGATACAAAGACAAAACTGAAACAGCCCTTGCCCTCATGGGGATTGTACTCTATAAAGAGAGACCACGTGTACGTATGTAAGTATATGCCAAATATGTAAAAGGTGAATACAAGATAAATTTAAGGGAAAAAATGTCAACAGCAAGATCTATCAGGTAAGGCCTGATATAGAAGGTGATGCTTGAGCTGAGCTCTAAGGGAAGTCAATAATCAAGAAACTTTTATTAAGAGCTTACTATGTGTCAGGCACTGTGCCAAGTGCTGGGTATACAAATTCAAAAAAAACACATCCCTGCCCCCAAGGAGCTTACAGTCTAATGAGGGAAGACAAAACACAAAAAGAAGTTGAAAGGGGTTGCAAGGTAGGTAAAGGCATTGTGGAGAAATCAGAGAAGTCTCAAGGTAGGACAGCCAGGTGAGAAATGAGCTATCTGAGCTGATCTCTCTCCTTAAATGGAAGTATGCAGTTCATGGCTCCACCCTCCAATGGGAGAGGAAGAGGGCAGGGCTGAGGGGGAGCACCAAGGCAGAAGGGATGAGGAGGATATCCCAATAATGGACTTCCTGGGGGGCAGGGTGGAGAAGCCAGACAGAGAAGTCCCCTAGTAGGGTAGCCAGGTAAGAAATCAGGAGAGGATTCTAAATGAGAAAGTTAGGGATTCAGAGACATAGAGTGGAGAAGAGACTGTATTCTAGGCATAGGAGACAGCCAGTATAGACACTGACAAGGGGATAGAATGTTGTGTGTGATCAAGAGCAAGAAAGCCATTTGGTTTGACCAAAGAGTATATGAAGCACAAACATACGCAATAAGCCTGGAAATACATGTTGAGACCAGGGTGAAGGGCTTTCAATGTCAAATAGAAGAACGTATATCTGATTTTGGAGGGAACACGAATTCCCTGGAGCTTACTGAGCAGAGACAAGACATGGTCAATCTTTTGCTTATGGAATACCACTTTGGCAACCGTGGACTGATAAAGGGGAGCCTCTTGAGCCATCTGCTCCATCTATTTCAAGTAAATTTCAAGCTGCGTCTCTGTAACTATGGCATAATCCCATGTACAATATGAAATGTTCACTTTTACACTTTCTGTCTGCTAAGAAATGGTACTATGAACACTTATATCACAACAATAAATAAGGCATTAAAGCTAATCATTACTTAGCACTACAACTCAGAAAAACTTACAACTTACCACACTGGTAAAAGTTATATCTCCCTCCCAAAAAATGACAATTTACTGAACTGATTTTAAACAGCTCATAGTAATTTATAGGCTATTAATTACTATAAGGATATGATTTTTTAAAGATGAAATTCTTTATGTCATATAAGAATTCATCACAACTCCCCACTATCTTGAAATTTTTGATAATGGGATGAAATCACAGATTTCACTTTTGGAAGATAAACAGATCACTTTTTCTAATTTATTATATGAAAGTGTGTTATGTTGTACTAGGTAGCACACACTCTACTTTCGCAGTAATGGTTTAAATTCATCATAGACAAGAAAGGTAGAAGACACTGAAAATGAACTTAAATTTATAGCAATAGCAGAAGATCTCCCTTTAACGCTTAGTATTCCAAAAACTCATGTATCTGAATCATAAAAGTAGCTATGTGGTTAATACATCATGTAACAAAGACTTCCTTTTCCCAGACAGCTTGGTCTTTCTTTGACAGGACTGGTTAAGATGGATTAGTACATAATAACAAAAATGTAACACTAGAACACTCCTTAAGTTTTAGCAATAATTGTTAACATTTAGCACTCTGTTGCTAAAAGAAAAACCAAAAAAACCCATCTATTCCTGATAAGAAAACACAAGGGATATGCTTTATATGTAGGCTGACCCTATTATAGCAGAATCCAAAGCACAAAGGTTTTTCTCAATCACCTTAGAAGATGCATTTTGTAGTTATGCTACTCTGTTTGTTCCATGTTTATGTCCAGAATACTAAAATATAAACCCCAATTCTTTCATGAATTTCTCTATACTCATTAGATTGTAAACTCCTCATTAGTTCAACATACTGAGCTCCTTGCAGGCAGGAGCTGTCATTGCCTCTTTTTGTCTCCCCAGCCCTTAGCACAGTGCCTGGATCACAGTAAGCACTTAATAAATGTTTACTGTTTGATGACAGATTCTATTATAACAAGAAAAGGCCAAACAAAGAATGGCATGAAAAAAATTGGTTGGTTGAATGTTAGGCCTTGATAATGTCCTTTTTAACAGATCACAGTGCCAAACTTATAAAGTTAACATTTTTAAGAGTAGCATTAATTTCAGTCTACCTTACCTGATGAGCTCTCTGTAAAGACTGTTAATGTCTGTCCTCCCACGCTTTGCAAGAGAAATGGATGTTCTCTGGGAGCACTGACAGAAGCAGGTTTTCCACCAATATCACGGATATTTGCAAGCTCCTCATTCAAAGTAAAAGATACCTAGCAGATAATTAACCAAAGTCTATTAATAACTTAACTTTTTACTATGAACTATCTATACTTAAATTTTAATTACATATTTCATTTTCCAAATTAGTGATCTTTTTAGAATTATATTGAAAACTCTCCAACAAACACATTATAAAACCAACTACAGTAAGAAGCTATCCTAATATGCAAAAATGATACAGCTAACCTATTAAGAAAAGGCTGAATTTCCAATATTTGTTGTTTTTGGTTTTTTTCCCCAGCCAAAGACAAGGTTTATTAAAGAGCCGCCATATTGGCCAGACTCTTAAGAAATCTGAATATTTGTGAGCTATTGGCTAGATTGTAAGAATCTGAACACCTTAATGGAGGCAAGATGAATCTTATATTCAGAAAGACTGTGGCAGGGATCCAGGAATGGTCAAGTAGTCTGGGGTGACTGGAGGAGGGGTCTAAGGATGATCTGGATGGGAGTAGCCAGTGAACAGAATGCCAGGGATCTGGACCATGTGGCCAAGGGACAATGGAGTTTAGATAGGATTAAGGTATACCCTCAATGTTAACAAAACATATGCTGACACTAAGAGTTTTTGATCCATATTAAATGTTCTGGACATAACTATATTTTAAGTTTTATTCAACCCCCACTAATAATTACTAAATAGATGGAATTCCCCTAAATATTTCTGTAAATATCAAATACTTGCCACAGGACTATAGGTTAGAACCGGGAGACTATTTTCTTTCAGAAGAATTCTCTCCTAGACTCTTCACCCAAATGAACATCACATTTTATATCAAAAGGATTTATAAATACTGGCTTTCTGATCTTCACTACACCCATGCTATCTGGAAGACTAGTATGAAATACTTACTGAGTACCTATGTGCTATACCATCATAGTGTTTAATATTACGGACAAC
The DNA here is from genome assembly GCF_003287225.1 of Phascolarctos cinereus. Lineage (NCBI taxonomy): Eukaryota > Metazoa > Chordata > Mammalia > Diprotodontia > Phascolarctidae > Phascolarctos > Phascolarctos cinereus. The sequence continues at coordinate 88,373,792 of NW_027556180.1, forward strand.
AATTAAAGTCTGAAAAAACTAAACCAAATATTCTCTTCACTCTGACTTTAATACTACACAATCCACAGTGTCCAACCCAGAGAAGACAAATACAATACTAATAAAAAGAATGGACAACCAGGCAGTTGATCGAGCACAAAGTCAGGGAACATCATTGATGCTGACGACTTCTCCAGAATGAAAACCTTTCTTTACCCTATAATTACTACCATATAAGATAAATATTTTTTCATGTATTAAAAAGAATTAAAATTGCAAATATAAATCAACTTACCTCAGTCCTTCCTTGATTCCTGGAGAAGGGGAAAAAGAAGACATGTTTTAAAATAGGAAAAGTCTAAATTTTCTGGAACAATCTTCTACAAATTATGATAGTTTACATTTGAATAGCACTTTTCAATTCATTCTCCTACTCTGAAAAAAAATATACAAAAGCAACCCTACGTTCCTTTCCTTACCATACCAATAATATTATATTTGCTTGTTAGCCAAAGTCCAAAAACTCTTCAACATGTTTACATATAAGATGGAAATTATAGCCAGGTTTATTAGAAAGTAGGATGAGTAACCTCACACCCTATATCTTGTCAGGAGGTAATTTCTGCCTTGCCATTTCCTTCTCCAGCTCACTTTACAGATGAGGAATTGAGGCCAACAGGGTTAAGTGACTTGCCCAGGATCCCACAGCTAGTAAGTATCTGAGGCTAGATTCCAAGATTCCTGATTCCAAGCCCTGTGTTCTATCCACTGTGCCACATAGCTGCCCCAAAGCTGGATAGCATAAGGTTGGATAACAAATTTGTAATGTAGCTTGCTAATATAATTATGAGACTTCCTTCAATTTCACTGACTCAGGGAGGTAGGAGCTATTCACTTGTCAATGGTGCAGGCAATCTGTTCCTAATAGAATCTGACTACAAATCCTATCATTAAGATTTTAAATATCATATAGAGGCACTGAAGAACAAGTTAATGACTTTCTGGACTCTAGTTTAAAACTGTCCAACAACTTTTGGAACACCCTGTACAGTTAAGAGAAAGGCCATGAGATACAGAAAACAAAAATGAGGACTTAGGGACCTCCCAGATATGAGGAAGGGCAGGGACTATTGTGAAACTGAAATTTGTATGAATTTGTGATGCAGCCAAGATGATGGAAATTTTCTTTAACTTTCTCCAGTTCTGGCAACCCAGAAATAAGAGCAGAAACAGTTAATGACAGAGCTTACACAGGGTTGAGAATCAGTAAAAAATGATTAGCAGAAGGAAAAGAGCATGACATTTAAGGTGTTAAGGGGAACATTACAGGAATTACATACTGGGAGATCCAGGCAGTGTAGGGAGGAAATAGATAAAGAAATAGATAGCAATCTGTGGGAATTCATAGATGTGTAGTGGGCCTAGAAATCAAGATAAAGGCAAAGATGAATAGTAGGAGAATGAATGGGCCAGATGGAAAGATAAGCTGCTGTGGTCAAAGATGACATACAAAATGTTAAAAAGACACACAAAAGGGAATTATAAACATACCACCATTTGGCCAAAACTATATTAGAATTAGATTGAACTGGTGTCAAATGTAGTGATTTCCAAGCAGCTATGCCTGTTGAATATATGACTTCTACAATTTTGAGGCAAACAGCATGTTTTAAATAAAATAGAGCTTTATCTTCCTAAGAGAACAAGTCAAAATAATGAATAAAAATGAGCTATAAAACTTATATATAATCAAAGTTCGTTAATTCAATCTTATTTTTCCCCTAAGGAAATTTGGCATTTTTTTTTAATGGGGGACTCTTAGGCACACTCTTTTCTAAGGCTCATTATGGTAGAAAAGAGATCACTCAAACTGACTGAGCAATTGAGAAAGCAGCCTGTGGAATGAAGAAAAACCTTGTGAATTTAGATGTCACTGAATCTGTCCGAGTCCTTAGTGTGATCACCTGTAAATTAGGGGAATTGGGCTACATGATCGCTTCAGCACAAAAGTTCTATGAGTCTGTAATTTTATGATAACTTAGGTAAGGCCAGTTGGGGCAGCGAGGTGGTGCACTGGATAGAACACTGGGCATTGAGTCAGGAAGGCTGATCTCCTTGAGTTCAGACCTGGCCTCAGACACTTACTAGCTGTGTGACTGTGGGCAAATCACTCCAGTATCTTTGCCAAGAAAACCCCAAATTGGGTCACAAAGAGTCAGACATGAATGAAAACAACTGAACAAGTGAAGCCAAGATGATTTACCCTTCATATTATCTACAAATCAACATACAACATTTGTTAAGGGTATATTACGTACATGGCACTGTAAGAGAAGACAGGAATACAAAGAAACAAACCAGTTCCTTTCCCAAAGGAGTTTATATTCTATTAGGACGGCCAACAAAGTAGATCATACCTATAAAACAGTGCAGTGGAGAGAGTGCTGGGCCTAGAGTCCAAAAGACCTGAGGTTCAAATACAACCTCAGACACTTATTAGCTGTGTGACCCTGGGCAAGTCTCTCAACCTCTGTCTGCCTCAGCTTCCTCATCTATGAAATGTGGATAACAATAATACCTATTTCCTAGTTATGAGTATAGAATGATACAATATTTGTAAAGCAGTTTGCAAACCCTTAAAGTACTATTTAAATGTTAGCTATTATTCATGAAGAATGTGTTAGGAGCTCAATTTTTAAGGAAACTAGGTATTCTAAGAGATGGAAGCCAGAAGAGAGCACATCGTGGGCAAGGACAGCCTGTGAAAAAGCAGGGAGACAGGACATGGAGGGTTAATATGAGGAACAAGAAGGTCAGGATAGCTGAACCAAAAACTGCATGGAGGAGACATAAGGCTGGCAAGGTAAGCTGCAGTCAGGATATGAAGGACTTTAAATACCAAACAGAAGAGTTTGTATTTGAGTCCTTAAGGTAACAGGGAGCCACTAGAATTTACTGAAAATGGGAATAAAGAAAATGAATTAACAACAATTTAGTGGTTGCATACACTATAGCTATCTAACAATAAAATACTTTAAAACCCTTTATCAATCTTCTTAAGATGCTAGTTACAAGATTGGGGTTTTTTTTTGTTGTTTTTTTAAAGACAATTGGGATTAAGTGACTTAAGGGTCATACAGCTAGTAAGTGACAAGTGTTTGGTCTGAGGTCATATTTTAACTCAGATCCTCCCGACTTCAGGGCCGTTGCTCTGGCTACTGCACCACCTAGCTGCCCCCCAAGATTGGGTTTTTTGAAGGGAGATTATGGGACGAGAAGAGATTGGGTCCAACTCTATTCTTCCCTTTGCTCCCAATGGAAAATCTCCCTCTCCCAATGCAGACTGACACCTAATCTTCAATTCAGTCTTCAGAGTTGCTGAGGACACAGAGGAATAGAAGTGACTTTACCCAGGATCACAAAGAAGCGTGTTCAGGAGCAGGAAACCAAGCCCAGCCGTACTGCCTCTGAGGCAGGCTCACTGTCCACTAGGCTATGCAAACACTTTTTATCTTAAAGAGGTTCATCTTCTATTTGACAAGACTCTTAGTTTCAATGCCGTACATATTTTAAAATAATGGCTGGCTACAGTTCTTTAAAACTATATGGTGGTTAAAGCTTGTCACTATGCTAGTCTAGTAGGCTAGCTCCAGTTAGGGGAAGGGAACAAGCATTCATTCAACACCTACTGTACGCAAGGGACTGCGCTAAGTGCTTTATAAATATTATCTCATTTGTGCCTCATAATGACCCCTGGAGGTTAAGTGCTATTATTATCTCCATTTTAAAATTGAGGAAACTGAGGCAGACACAGGTTAAGCAATTTGTCCAGGGTCACACACCTAGTAAGTGTCTGAGGCCAAAGCTGAACTCAGGTCTTCCTGATTCAGGCCTAGCACTCTATCCACCGTGCCATCTTATAGGTATAACCCACTTCTAAGAAAACCAATACATGAAAAATCTGAGCTCGATAATAAACACTGATATTTACATAGCCCTTTAAAGTTTGCAAAAACTTTACGAAACAAAGGGAATCATTACCTACTTTACAAAAGCCCTCTTCACTTTATAAAAGGTAGCATAAGGGTGCTTTGAAATAAGGAGTGCTTCATGCGCATTAAAAGTATTCAGTTCACAACATTAGATTTACATACAGTTTTCCTGGGACACATCTATTACATAAAGTAATAACTATTACACAGGGCTGTTGTAGGAATAAAATGAGCTGAAATACTTGAAAGCTCTTTGGAATGGTAAAGTGCTATACAAATTTAATGTATTACTGTTGGTATAAAGTGAGGTGCAGTCTGCTGCGGGGCCTAGTTTGTGCTAGAGTTATGAAAACCAAGTTCTAATACAGTGCTATTATCACCGGGGCAAGTCATAAATTTTGTTTCCCAGTTTTATGTGCAAAAATAGCTGTTACCTCCCCTCATTTTCCTTAAAGGATTTCTAGGGAAAGGTCTAATAAAAGGAGAAATGAAAATGTTTTTGAAATAAACACAACTACTATCAAATGTTACCATCAGGCACATTAATGATCTCATTTGTTTACTATTAAACAGCCTTGTTAAAACGTCACTAAGAAATTATAGAATCTATTTAGAATCAAAACAAACAAAAGAAAGATCACACTATCAGGAGGCATAAATGTAGGTTTAAAATGCAAAAGAACATCCAACCATCAAAAAACCAACATAAGATATGTCAAGAACTAAACAGAGGATATGCCTAACCTATAAATCCGATACAAGGAACTGACCCATGTTAAAAAAATATCTCTGCAAAAGAACAAAGATGACCCCAAGCTTAGCAAATGAGCACCGAGTAATGGTGGGTGACTTAAGACAGCAAAGTATTTCTCAGACAACAAAGGTGATTTTGAATCACCACCAAAACTGAAAATAATGAAGACTTTATGAAAGAAATTATGCCACAATAACACAGATACCTTTCAATATCTGAGATTATTTACTCCCCTTCGATATGCTTTAATATTTGTTGCTGTTAGCCACAGGGTAGAAATGTCTTAGCAGCCTCTTGCACAGCCTTATTGCACAGAATCAAATGATCTCAGAGTTGGAAAAGCCTGACTCACAGGTAATCTAGTCCAATTTTTCATGGCTTTCCATTTATATTTCAATCTTGCAACAGTGTTTGCTGTATTACTGTGCTGTGCATTATTTATAAATGTATTTAAAATATGATTATAAATTCTTTTGTTTGTTTGTTTGTTTGTTTTTGGCTAGGCAATGGGGTTAAGTGACTTGCCCAGGGTCACACAGCTAGTAAGTGCTATGAGTCTGAGGCCACATTTGAACTCAGGTCCTCCTGAATCCAGGGCTGGTGCTCTATCCACTGCCCCACCTAGCTGCCCCATTATACATTTTTTTCAAACAATACCAAAATCCCATGTGAATCCACTTACTTTGCAATTCTCAGCTTTCCTACTTCTCCTCTTCCTGAAGCTTTGGCCCACTGCTGAGACAAGTACTTAGGAACCTAAAACAAAATATGAAACATACAAGCAATCAATAAAACTTATGATGTTAATTAAAGAAAAGATATTTGCATTTAAATTTCTTAGTACACAATTGCTGTTTATTGTCAATCATCAAGTATTTATCAAGGCTCTACTATATGCTCAACAATGTGGGGGGATGGATGCAATGATGACTATATTGGAATGAACAGATTTTCCCCAAAACTGAGACACACTACTTCACCAGGGAAACTTCTCTTTGAAAGCCTTGCCAAATGTACATGTTCTTTTTTTGAAATCTGTAATGTCCCAGATTGTACAGTCACCACATATATAAAAGTGTCCCTGACCTCAAAGACTAATACAACAGAACAATTTAATGCAAAACTATGTAGTTCTAATTATAAATGTAAAAGGAGTTTAGAGGAGGTTTCAGAAAGGAAGCAAAACTTGAGCTAGGCTTTAAAGGACGACACTTGAAAGAAGCCAGACTTGACTACTCAAATTCAAAAAGATTTTCCACAGATTGAGAGTAGCCCATCAATTACTGGCAAGTATGTCTTAATAAGTTACTTGGGGACAGGGAGCTTGTCTTTTCATTAGTACATATCTGAAGTCCCTAGCACAGGCAGTCCCCTCTTTAAAAAATATGTTCCTAGAGACCATCTCTGAAAAGTAGAAAACCACAAGGCAAAATCCTAACAGTGCATCTGCTGGAACAGTGAATGAGTGGGCAAAATTGGTGGGAAGAGTATTATAGGCTTTGAATGGGTAGCAGCAAACCTAGAAGCAATAAAAAGTGTTAACTACTTATATTCTGTCTTGTGCCCCAAAGTGCTCAATAAATACTCGGTCTGATTGCTCATGAAGGAGAAGGGATATGTTTAGTCTGTTTACTTAATCCCTGAACTCCAGCAAGCAAACCAAGAGCATTTATTTTGGGTTAACAAGATTCTAGCTGTTTTAAAGAACCTAATTTGACATTGTAAGCCTTCTGGTTAGAAATCAAGTTTAAAAAGGACAAAATAATGAAAGATAATGAACAGTAAACATTTCAGGACTGAGTTAAATTGCTAATGTTCATTTCCTAGGTACATCTATCTTCCCAGAAATCACCACCCCTTCACATGTGCATATGGTTTTGAGGTTTACCAAAGGTTCCCCTAGATGGAAACTACTGTTTAGGTTTAAGGTCTTTCCAATGTCTATGAGGAGACATTGCTTTTTTAATTTTCCTAACGTCTTGAGAAAAGCAGAATGGGGAGGTGTTGATGGCGGAATCCTAGCGTCAGAGAAGAAGCTTCCCATCACATTACCCTACACAGCTCGCCCCTTGAAATGCAAGAGTTGCACGGAGAGAGAGCTATAGCAACAATTGGCACTCATGACTTTGACTAACATTTTAGGGACCCTTGGTTTGAGATTTCATGGATTTAACTTCATAGCTCATGTATTGAAGGCAAGATTCACAAGCAAATTCAATGCAGTAGCAATAGAAATACAGATGATTTCCTCAACTGTGATAAGTGTTCTAAAAGTTCATTTATAAATTGGTTGTCTGGAATATGGAACCTGTTTTTGAAGAGAAACTATTTTATAAATAATGATTCCCAGGCTAGCTTACAAATGTCTGTTTAATACACAGTATGGTGGAAATTTCATCTGAAAGGTTTGCTTGCAATGAAAAACCATAGGAAAAAATGCTGTTTTAAATATATAGATATTTCAGCTACATTGTGCCCCTAAAGGGCTCTTGGAAATAGGACTCCAGCCTACCAGTGCACTCACAATAAGGTATAAAACATATCAGATCAGTCTTTGATTGGATAGGAGTCATACGGCTGCCTAAAAACGGACTAAGATGAAGTGGTATATAAGTAACTTATGATTCTAAATGGTGGTTCCTTCCAACACCCTCCTACCACCACCATCAACTATCTTCTCACAGTCGTATACTTTTTGTTTCCAGAGTTAGCTCCTCAAGATTGGAAGTGAAATGTAGCAAGAAGCAGATTAAGATGAGGAATACATGGAAAAAAGAATTCTCTAGGCTTCTCCAAGCCCAAGATGACACTCAGACTTCATCAATTCTCTCTCTTGAGGTAGACAGCATTTTTCATCATAAGTCTTTTGGAACTGTCTTGGATCACTATATTGATCAGAATAGCTAAGTTATTCACAGCTGATCATCATATTGTACAATATTCTCCTGGTTCTGCTCACTATACTTTGCATCAGTTCATATGTCTTCCCAGGTTTTCTGAAACCATCCAGTTCATCATTCTTTTATAGCACAATAGTATTCCATCACAATCCAGTAATCCATCACAATCATATACCACAATTTGTTCAGCCATTCCCTCAATTTCCAATTCTTTGCCACCACAAAAAGAGCTGCTATAAATCTTGCTGTTCATATAGGTACAATAAAATTTTCCAACTAGCTTTAAAAAAGGGGCAAGACATTAGCTTGTCTGATTAAAAAAAAACAACAGGAAATACTTCAATTTGTATAAAGCAAGCATGTTTGCTCTCAAACAAAAACAGGACCCTTTTAAAAGTCTGTGAATGTCATAATTGAAAGACACAGCATTTAAGTGTAGGAAAGGCTTCAGGTATGCTCCCGAATGATCTTTTGAAATTAAGCAATATACTTCATAAGCCATTTGAAACATGTTTATTAAGCTATTAACCTGTGCTGCAACAGAAAGGAAACCAGTGTACTCTAAGGACAGGAAAGTACCCAACATATTTCTTTTGCAACATCGCTAACATGGAAATGTTTTGCATGACTTCACATGTACAATCGAAATCAAATTGCGTGTCTTCTTAAGGAGAAGGCACAGGAAGAAAGGACAGAATTTGGAACTAAAATTTTAAAAAATGATTGTTAATTTTTTTTTTAAGTGTAACAGGACGAACACTAACTAACTCTTTTCTCTCTCCCTGGACCTCTCCTCTACGGTCCTATCCTATTCCCCAAATGCCTGCTAAACATTTCTACTTGGTTGTCCCCATCATCATCCCAAATTATGTATTTAAAAGAGTATTCATCTCCACTCCATTCCACCCCCACTTTGTGTATTATTTACTTGCCTATGAACAGTAGGGAGGAAGATGCAGAGTCCAATCCATGCCTGGTGAATTACAAATGTAGGCACAGAGAAGTGAGAGGGCAGAGCACTAACAGAGGAGGGAGAATTAGACAGTTTGACTGAAATGTAGAACACAGGAAAGGTCTATTATGATATTTATCTTACCTCCAGGCAGGTTGCTTGGAGCCAGATTTCAGAGTCTGAACCACAGACTTTATTTCCTTTCTTCCTTTATTATTTAACATTATTGTCTTCTTTTTAAATTCTGAGTTCCAAATTCTCCCCCTCTCTCATGCCTCTCATGCCTCCTTGACCCACTGAGAAAGCAAGCAGAATGCTATCAACTATACATCTGAAATCACACAAAACATATTTCCATAATAGCCATAGTTTAAAAAAAAAGCAAGAAAGTTATGCTTTAATTTGTACTCGGGGTTCATCAGTTCTCTTTCTGGAGGTGGATAATATTTTTTATCATGAATCCCTTGGAACTGTCTTGGATCACTGTACTGATCAAAGTAGCTAAGTCTCTTACAGTTAATCATCATTACAATATTGCTGTTACTGTGCACAATGACCTCCCTTGCCATGATAATCATATACCGCATCCCCTAATTTCCAATTTTTCACCACCACAAAAAGAGCTGCTATAAATATTTTTGTTCGTATAGGTTCTTTTCCTGCTCCTTTGATTTTTTTTGGAGTACAGACCTAGTAATGGTAATGCTGGGTCAAAGGGTATGCACAGTTTATAGCCTTTTGGGCAGAGTTCCAACTTGTTCTCCAGAATGATTAGACTAGTTCAGGAGTGAAGAATCTGCGTGACCTCAATGCTGCAGACTTCCCACCCCTGGACTAGTTCATAACTCTACCAGTAGTGTATTAATGTGCCTGTTTTCCTCAGATAGCTAGATTGTACAATGAGTCAGGAAGACCTGAGTTCAAATCAGGCCTCAGACACTAGCTGTGTGACCCAGGGAAAGTCACTTCACCTGTTTGCCTCAGTTTCCTCATCTGTAAAATGAGCTGGAGAAGGAAATGGCAAAGCACTTCATTATCTTTGCAAGAAAACCCCAAACTGGGTCACAAAGAGTTGGACATACCTGAAATGACTGAACGACAGCAACAAAACTTCCAACCCCTCCAGCATTTGTCATTTCTGCTAGGTGCGAGGCAGGAGCCCAGAGTTGTTTTAATTTCCATTTCTCCAAGCAATAGTGATTTAGAGTATTTTCTCATGACTATAGATAGCTTTAATTTCTTCATCTGAAAACTGCCTGTTCATATCCTTTGACTAAATGGTTATTTTTGTAAATCTGATTCAGTTCCCTATATATTTGAGAAATGAGGCCTTTATCAGAGAAATTTGATGTAAATTTTTTGTTACTTCACGATCTATGGCATCTTTTAGTTCCCCCGATTCTCTCTTTTAATTAGGTCTACTTTTGCTTTTGCTTTGTCTGAGATCAGGAATGCTACTCTGTCTTTTTTACTTCAGGTGAAGGATAATAGATTCTGCTCCAGCCCTTTATTTTAACTGTGTGTGTCCTGTTTCAAGGTCGTCTCTTATAAACAACACTGTTGAATTCTGGTTTCTAATCCATTCTGCTATCCACTTCTGTTTTATGAGTGCATTTACCCTGGTGTCAAAGACCTCTCCTGCCAACCTACTAAGTTGTCTTGGCTAGAAAGATATCTCACCCTGACCTTTTGTTGGCTCTGCCACCCCAAATTTTATCTGAGGCACTATTTTAAAATTCTTTGGAGGGGAATTTTGGGAAAGTTTATCTGGGTTGCTGCTTGTACTCCGCCATCTAGGCATTGCTCCCAACCCACAGACTTTGTCTCTTAGACAGTTTTTGGCAGATATAATAGGCCAACTCCTTAGGTTACTCTTCCTTTTTTCCTCGGCACCTGGCTCATCATCTTTCTTCCCCAACCCCTTCCCTTATACAAGGAATAGCTTCATTATTTATTATTTGTTAAGGCCATTTATTCTACTAGAATGGTGTCTAGCATATAATAAGCACTTAGGAAATTTTTGTGTGCATTTTTCTTATTATTTTGTCCCAAAGAAGTGATTTGAGGTTAGAGAATTTGCCCAAGGTATAAAGGTCTTGAACATTTTATCTTCAGCTCTTCTATATTTGACATACAGCTCTCTGAGCTATTACAATAAATGTTATTATACCCTCAAATTTCTACTATAATTCCTTTTTATTACCCCACAGTTCAGTTTTGCTCAGGGATCATACTTGAAGCTAGAAAGATTGTACAACACAAGGTAGCACTTCAGAGAGTATGAAATCAAAGCCATTAACAGTCATATGAAAAATACTCTAAATCACTAATAATTAGCAAAATGCAAATTAAAATAACTCTGAGATACTACCTCATACCCATCAGATTGGCTAAGATGACAGAAAAGGAAAACGACAAATGCTGGAGAAGATAGGAAAAATAAGGATACTAATACACTATTGGTGGAGTTGTGAACTGGTCCAACCATTCTGGAGAACAATCTGGAACTACGTCCAAAGACTATGAAACTGTGAATACTCTTTGACTTGGCAATACTGGCACTAAGTCTATACCAGAGATAAAAGAAAGAGGAAAAAGATCCACACGTACAAAAATATTTATAGCAGCTCTTCCTATGGTGGCAAAGAATTGGAAATTGAGGGGATGCCCATAAATTGGGAAATGGCTGAACAAGTTGTGGTATATGATTGTGACGTATGAAATGTTAAAGAGGTTGACTTCAAGAAAAACTTAGGAAGACTTGTATGAATTGAAGTGAAATAAGCAGAACCAGGAGAACAAGGTATACAGTAACAGCAATACTGTAATAATGTTTAACTGTGAAAGACTTAGCAACTTTTTTTTAGGCAGTTGGGGTTAAGTGACTTGCCCAGGGTCACACAGCTAGTAAGTGTCAAGTGTTCGGTCTGAGGCCACATTTGAACTCAGGTCCTTCTGACCTTCAGGGCAGGTGCTCTATCCATCGGGCCACCTAGCTGCCCCAAGACTTAGCACCTTTGATCAATACAATGATCCACAACAATTCCAAAGGATTCATGATGGAAAAATGCTATCTACCTTGAGAGACAGCTGATGAAGTGAGTGCATACTGCAACATTTTTTCCTCTTTATTTTTCTTGCTTCTCTTTATTCACAATATGGCTAATGTAGAAATATATTTTGCATGACTTTCTATGTGTAATGAGTATTGTATTTTTTGCCTTCTTGTAGGTGGGGGAGAAGGTGGAGGGAGGAAAAAATTTGGAACCTAAAAATTAAAAATTAAGTAAAAAAACCCCAACTTCATGGACTCCCTGAAATCTATCAATAGGCTCTGAGGTCTGTAAAAGAGTTTAAAAAAACATAATAGACACACAGACATGTCTTATTATTAGCATTTATTATCTTTCAATTTAAAACCATGCTCATTTTAACCTATGCAAATTCATCTATATCTCAGTTGGGTCAAAAGGGATCCGTACCAATGCAAAATCTGAAAAGGGACCATCACAGAGTTAAACTAAGTATTCACAAATTGAGGATACCCAGAAATCAGCATCTGAGTGTAAACTAGTAAAGCTGCAAAAGAAAACGCAGAGATGAGAAATAAAGTTTATAGATGAGACTGAAGTTTGACAGACATCCTAAAAAAAAAAACCCAAAACAGTCAAATCACAAACCTCCTGTTCTACCACATTCTCTCTCCTTCTGCTAAACTCAAGGCACTCATCACCCAAAATCAGAGGTTCTTGTGAGCTTGTTTTGTTAATATTGTAATAACTATATTTCAACATAATTGACCATTTGCAGTCCTACGTAGTTTATTTCACATATTGAAAAACATTATTCTCAAAACGAGACTGCCAGAGCGCGGAGAGTGGAAGGGATCCTATAATCCAAAAAAGCTGAGAACGCTTACCCTAGATAACAAACTTAACACTTCTTGCTTGGGCTACTTCAATAAGCTCCCATGTCCTGGCTTCGGGAACAAGAGACAACAACAATAGTGTTGTCCAAGAAAAAAAGCATTAATGAGACATAAAATATCAAGAGAGCAAAGGAAGATTCAGAGACACAAACACAAGGGCACCATGTTAAATGTACTGTATGCTTAGGGAAAAACCAAGCTATATATAATTTCCTTTTTCTGTTCTTTAACTATAGAAATTATGTTTGTTGATGGCTGTACAAGTTTATAATAAAACAATTAAATTAGAAAAATCAGACAATTGTGATCTTTACGGCAGATTAAAAAAAAGGAAGAAGTCAGCTGCTCCAATGTTCCCATTTTACAGATGAGGGAACTGAGGGTCAGAAAAGTTAAAATTCTTGGCCAAGATCACACCAGGACCACACACATCACTGATCTGGTTACAAATCTAAATCCAATACTCCTTTTACTGTACCACACTGTCCCTTGGGAATCCAGCACAAATGCAAAGTTCATTTGGCACTGAGGGCTCTTCACCATCAGGCTCCAGCTTGTCTATCCAAGTTTACAGCATCCCTCCTTCATGAACTCTCTGGCCTCTGGCTGTGCCTCACACAGGATACTCCATGTCCAGTCCCCTCTCCCTGCCTTTGCACAAGCTGCTCTCCTCTCTCTTTCCCTATTAGTTTCCTGAGAAGCTCATCCCAAGCTCCACCACCTCAACTGCTGCTGTCTCCCTGACCCAAACCAAAGCAAAACAGACCTCCGAACCCTCATTCACTTTGTATATATTTATATGCGCACATGCTACCTCCTCCAATAGTTACTGGCTCCTCGAAGGTAGGAGTTTCTTAGCAGACCCAGTACCGAGCAAGTAGTAGGCCTCACACAGTAGGTGCTTAATAAATGCTTGTTGGCTGAGTGCCTCATAAATGAAATGACTTGCATTTAGGAGCCCTGGGATCACTTCTGTGCTCTTACACAGACCAGTTGTGTAGCCCTCAATCAAATCACTTAACCTCTCTGGGCCTTAGTTTCCTCATCTGTAAAAAGGGAACAATGAGACTTCCACTATCTACTTAAACCGGTTGCAGCAGGGAAAGGGCTTTTTGAACTTTAAAGCACTATGTAAATTATTATCTTTACCTGGCAACCAAGCTCTTCTATTATTGTCTTTATTGCTATTTAGTTTTATTCAGTTTTTCATGTGTTGACTTGCCTCCCCAACCATACCACAAGCTTGTTACAGACAGGGAATGTAGCTTCTTTGTATCACTCAGTGCTTTGCATAGCAGGTATTCAATAATTATTTCAGATTTGATTCAATAGCTTTATGAAGTTGTCTTTAAACATGACCAGATCTGGCAAGATGAATTAGAGCAGGACATGCCATTATTGAGAATTTGATTAAATTCACAGAAAACTAATTATTACAAGTGGAATACAATATGAACAAATTAATAAATACACACCTCCTCCTTTGCCCAATGGCCTCTTATGTCCACCAGACCACTCACAGGGTCCATTTGAAATGTGACAATAAGAATGACACTCTGCCGCAAGAGGCCTAGAAATAAGTGGCTTGGCACTTAAGAGTGTTCAAAGTGTGCCTCCGATACATACTTTATGGATTAGGAAGTATCTTCTATGAAGTCTATTGGGGAAAATCAGCTGCTAGGGATTACCCTTCCACAATCACATCTATCAAAATCTGTCACCCATCCAAAGTAACGATCTCCCACCACTTTACCTAAGCCTGAAATGCTGTCCCTCCCTCTCTAAAGCTCAATTCCAACATCACCTCTTCCATGAAACTCACCCTGATCAATGTTTATCTTCTTCCCCTCCAACTTTAACCACTATTCTGTTCTGTCTCTCTACAACATGCTTACCTAATCTTTCCAGGAAGCTTAATTACCTTCTTCCCTTCTATCCTTAACCAATATTTTGTTGTTCAAGTCATTTCAGTCGTATCCAACTCTTTGTGACTCCATTTGGGGTTTTCTTGGCAAAGATACTGGAGCAGTTTGTATTTCCTTCTCCAGCTTATTTTATAGATGAGGAAACTGAGGCAAACAGGGTGAAGTGACTGCCCAGGGTCACATAGCTAAGTAAGTATCTGAGGCAGAATTTGAACTCCAGTCCTCCTGACTTCAGGCCCAGCGCTCTATCCATTGGCCACCTACCTGTCCCTCTGCCTCTCAACAATACATTTAACTAACCTTTCCATAAAGCTTAACCACTACCGTTCTGCCTCTCTCTCTAACTCTCTATTAACTTTTTGGCAGCTAGGTGGTGCAGTAGACAGAGTGCTAGGCCTGAAGCCAGAAAGACCTGAGTTCAAATGTGACCTCACACACTGGCTATGTGACTCTGAGCAAGTCACTTAACTCTGTTTCAGTTTCTTCATCTGTAAAATGAGCTGGAGGAGAAAATGGCAAAGCACTTTTCTTGGCCAAGAAAATGCCAAACAGGGTCACAAAGAGTTGGACATGACTGCAAAAGGTCTGAACAACTGAACCTCTAATTTTAACCAGTATTCTGTTCTGCCTCTCAACAATACACTTTTCTATGAAGTTTAATTATCTTCTTCCTTTTTATTCTTAACCAATATTTTGTTCCTGCATCTCAGTTATCTGTCCCTCTACCTGACTACGAACTCCAAGAAAGCAAAAGCGTTATCTTATCTAAACTGTACCCATGAGTACTTTAAAGATATATGCAGGATAAATACTGCTGTTGATCACCCTCTAAGTAGACGTGGGGATAACTTGGGGAAACTCAGAAAACCTGGGAGGCCCTGGACCAGAAGCACCAACCACCCGATGTCGGGAAGCCAGGGGCTCCCCGGGCCTTCTGCTCACCTCTGCTCCTGGGGGTTCCCTTAGCTCCCCAAGTGCTCAGGCTGCGGACCCTCCTACCTCTTTCCTCATCCTGAACGACTTGATGCTACGTCCTAGTTGGGGAACTGGATTTAAGTCATAAGCCTGGGCTCCAATACTGACTCGGACACTTGGCGTCTGTTGGATACCACCCCCACGCCTTGTCACTTTACCGCTCTGTGCCTCAGTTTCCTCCTCTGTAAAATGAAGGAGTCGCACTTCCACCTCTAAACGTATAAACCTTACAATCTGCACTTCTCTGGGGATGTGTTATATTTCCCCAAGGTACAGCGAGGGCAGGGAGGGTTGCCCCGTCTTCGTATTCCCACCCCGACAACCCCCCACCCCACCAAGTGCCCAGCGGGGAGTCTGGTATACAGTAAGTGTCTAATAAATGCTGTTAGAATAACCGTCTCGCCGTCCACGCGGGGCTAACTCCCTGCGGCTTGAGGGGCAAAGGCTGGATCACCGGGGATGGGGGACGACGGGACCCCCGGGGGGGGACTCGGAGGGGGCTGAGGGAGGGGCTCGCTCGGCCTTTACCTTCACAAGCCACACTCCCGTGTTTTGTTTGGCGCCGGTCAAGTCGAGCTCCCCGCGCTCGGCCATGGTGGAGAAGAGGGAGGTCCGGAGGTCGCGGCTCCGGCACCACCCGCGTCGCTCCAAGCCGGGAAGCCCCAAGCTTGGGGGTGGGGAACACGCCGCTCCCAGAGACCAGGAAGCCGCGCCTGCGCACTACATCTGTGCCCTACGGTGCCTCGTGGAGGACACATTTCCTTCGCTTACCTCCGGGAAGTGGGCGTGGTTTCTGAAGCACATGGCCTGGGGTGGGGCGGCGGGATAGGAAAGGATGCAGGCTCTTGCCTAGTTAGGCGTTTGAGAAGCACAAACCGGCCTGTTTAAAGAAGATGCGCGGGATGTAGATCCCTATGGTGCGGGCCAGGGTGGAGAGGTAGCTGTGGAAGACCTTGGAGAGAATGTTCTCCAACTCCCAGATGAGGAAACTGAGAACTCAGGTGACTTCGCCAAGGTCATGCGAAGCTGGGACTTG
Organism: Phascolarctos cinereus; assembly: GCF_003287225.1. Classification (NCBI taxonomy): domain Eukaryota; kingdom Metazoa; phylum Chordata; class Mammalia; order Diprotodontia; family Phascolarctidae; genus Phascolarctos; species Phascolarctos cinereus. The sequence continues at coordinate 88,390,233 of NW_027556180.1, forward strand.
TATCCTGACTCCCAGTTCAGTAGATTTCCAATCAGACCACCCTTCCTTCTAGGAAATACAGAGCAGCCACAAATTCAGTCCTTTGACAGGCATTTTTTAGGCACCTACTGTGTGGTAAGCATTGGAAATAGACATACAAAAGCAATTTTAAAAATAAAACTAAAACAATAGTTCTTGCCTCAGATTGAAGGTCAGCTAGGAATTTGATTTGAACTAACATTCCTTTTCCTTCTTTTTTTGCATTCATTGTCATGGCATTAAGTTCTCAATTGCAAGTGACTTCAGAATCCAGACTGATGCCATTTCCCACACCCTGTCCTCAAACTTCTCACATTCTGTGACTATTATCTCCAACTTTAGCCACCCACTAATGGGTGATAAGCATCTATTATCACTCAAAACTGCTCCATCTCCAAGAATTAGAGCTCTGAAATTTTCCTCTCTATGAATGAATAAGTGAATGAAGGAATAAAAGAAAATGCATTTATTAAGCACTTACTGTATGCTAAGTTCTGGGGATACAAAAACAGGGAGACATTTCCTGCCCCCAAGGAGCTTATATTCTCATAGAAGGAAGTTATTTATATAGAGCTGAGTGGCCCTGAAAGGATGCTTTGATTTGGAAAGTTACTGGGATTGTGAGTGTTTAGCACATAGCAAGCACTTAATAAATGTTAATTGATGATTGACACTCCTTTTCCAGTAACAATTGATTTAATTATGGTTCCAGCTAAGTTAGGGAGGAGCCATTATGCAGCAGGGCATCTGGCAAGGCCCACTGATCTGGAGAGTACAGCAATAGGCAGGGTAGATGGTGGAAAATAGGCATGCTGGAATGTGAAATATCACTAAGTAGGGCTTGATAAAATGGGCCAGATGATACACTCAGTATGTGTGTGCTACATGTATTCAGAGCAGAGAGAATTATTCTTATTTTGATAAGTTTTGCAACCCATCCTAGGTTCGTACTTCTCATACTCCCTACATTTGTCATGATTCCCAACGTTTTTAGCACACACACACACACACACACACACACACACACCCTTCCCAGAGTACTTTGTATAGATCTTGTACTCACCTATCTGTGTATGTATTGTCTCCTTCAGTAGAATATAAGTCTTTGAGAACAGAGAAGGTTTCCATTTTTTTGTTTCCCCAATATTCAGCACAATAAATGGCACATAAGATCATGGAGAGAACACCAGAAGGGACCTCAGAAGCCATCTAAGCAAGCCCCCTTATTTTACATTTCAGGAAAATGAATCCTAGGAAGATTAAGTAACTTGCCTAAGGTTGTGCAGGTACTAAGCACAAGAGGTGAGATTTGAACCCAGATCCTCAGACACCAAAGCCAGTTCTCTTTGTGTTATATTACATTGCACTTAAGAAAACTTGCTGAATTGAATTAAAATAAACCAAATTAAATAGAAGGGACCTGAAATGAATTGACTGATGTTTTTAGGTCCTCTACCCTTTCCTCTTCTTCCAGTCCTTCATTCCTTCATTCCCTTTCTGACTTAATGTGTGTCTTGGGCCCCATGGTCCAAAGTTGCAATGATACTCATAGAGTCCTTTGCTCCCTTGTCTGTTTGATGCAACCACCTTACCAATTCTGGGAATACCCTACCATACACTTTCTCTGTTACTGTTTCTGCTCTGATGCTTGCTACTGTTAAACTTGGATCAATCCCTTAGCCATCTTGAACTTCACTTCCCTAATCTGTGAAATGAGAATTTTGGACTGGTTAGCCTTTGAAGTCTCTTTTGTGCATTATTTTGTCCAGATTTATAATACTATATTATCCCTGGAGAAAATCACAAATCCAGAACCACTGGCTGCAGTACAAATTGACATTATCTCACCTTAGGTGGGCCCGCTGAATGCTGGGCCCATAGCATTCCAACATATGCTGGATTCAAAGCATCATAGATATGGAGCTGGGAAGGACCGTAAAGGTCATTTAGTACAAACCCATAGAGGAGGAAAAAGGCCCAGAGAGGGGGCCTGATTTGCCCATAGTGACACAGGTAGTAGAGCCTACCTGCTTTGACTCCAAACTCAGTCATCTTTCTGGAGTCAAGCAACAGTATTTTTTTGAAGTGCTTAGTATGTGCTGGCACTTTGCTAAGTGATAGGGATACAAAGAAAAGCAAAAATAGTCCTATATCCTCTACCTACTTCATTCTGTGTTAATGACCTTAATTTCTACATTAAGATGATACTTAAAGCCGGGTACTACAGATTGTTGCTGTGTATATACATATATATATATATATATATATATATATATATATATATATATATATATATATGCAATACTAACAGAATTTTAGAACCAAAGATTTAGGTTAATAAGTCAAATATCAATGAACAATCTCAACGTAAGTGTTTCTTTATTCTTTTGTCTTTCTCTCATTCATTTTTAAGGAAGATGAAAATGAAAAATTGAGAAGAGGGATAGGAGATAGATATGTATATATGTAAAATCATTCTACATATGCTTCTGTTTATTTATTCTTTCTCTGGATGCAGATAACGTCTTTCTTCATATGTCCTTTGTAGTTAATGTGGGTATTTATAATAGTCAAAAGGACTGATTCGCTCAAAGTTATTCTTAAAACATTATTGCTGTCACTGTATACAACATTCTCTTGGTTCTGTCCATTTTGCTCTTCATGATTTTGTCCAAGTCTACCCATGTTTTTCTAAGATCATCGAGCTCATCACTTCTTATGCACAACAGTATTCTATCACAATCGCATACCACAACTTGTTCAGCCATTCGCCAATTGATGGGGATCCCCACAATTTCCATTTCTTTGCCACCATAAAGAGAGTTGCTATATTTTAGAACTTACAAGTTCTATTCCTTTTTCCCCTATCATCCTGGGAAACAGACCCAATAATAGTATTGCTGGGTCAAGGGGTATACACAGTTTTATAACTCTTTGGGCATAAATACAGATTGCTCTCCAAAATGGTTAAATTAGTTCACAGTTCCACCAACAGTGTATTAGTATCCCAATTTTTCCATATCCCCTCCAACATTTGTCATTTTCCCTTTCGATCATTTTAGCTAGTCTGATAGGTGTGAAATATCTTAAAGTTGTTTTAATTTGCATTTCTCTAATCAATAATGATTTAGAGCCTTTTTTCATATGGCTATATGTAGCTTTCTTTGTTGAAAAACTGACTGTTCATTTCCTTTGACTGCTTATCAGTTGGAATGACTCATATTCTTATAAATTTGATAAAGTTCTCTATATTTTTTGAGATACGTGACCTTTATCTGAGAAACTGTTTATAGATAATTTCCCCTAAATTTTCTGCTTTCTTTCCAATCTTGACTACATTGGTTTTATTTGTGCAAAACTTTTTTGATTAAATGTAATAAAAATTATCTATTTTACCTCTCACAATGCTCTCTATCTCTTGTTTACTCACAAATTCTCCTATCCATAAGTCTGATAGGTAATATGTTCCATGTTCTAATTTTTTAAAATAATATTTCTCTTTATATCTAGGTCATGTATCCATTTTGACCTTATCTTGGTAAATAGTATAAGATATTGGGTACATTTCCTTCGCTTAGCTTTTTAGTTTTCCCACCAATTTTTTTTTAACCAAATACTGGTTTTTTTTTTAATAACATGTAGCTTTGCAAATAAATATTTGGAAAATTCAACTAATATGGATTTGGCTTGTGGAAAACCTTCAATTTAAGAATAAACTTGAACTTGATTCTGTTGGTAGTGAGGAAGAAGTCATTGTGGTATAATGGAAAAAATGTTGGCTTTTGAGTCAAAGAACCTGAGTTCAAATTCTACCTCCTATCACTTACCACCTCAGGAAAGTCACTTAACCCCTCTGGGTCTCAATTTCCCCATCTGTACAATGAGAAGGATGGACTAGATGACCTTGAAGGAGCCCTTCCATCTATGACCCTATGAATCAAAAGTGACATAATCAAGAGCAAGCATTTATTAAACCTTTACTAGACCCCAGGCGCTGTGCTAAAGTGGGGATAAAATACAAACAAAAAGAAAGATAGCCCCTGTCCTCAAGGAGTTTATTGTGGTTGTTGCTGCTTTATGATGGGGAAAGAAAACATGTAAAAGGGAGATGAAAAGGGGAGGAGAAGGAAGGTATGAGAGGGCGTGGTGGCGAAAATGAAGGCTGGCTGGTCATGAGGAAAGCCCCTTTATAAACTGCAGTATATTCTAAAACAGGAGTTATATTTTAATGTTTTCTTGCCTTTCTTCTCATTTATTTTCAAGGGAAATTAAAAGAAAAAGATGAGGAAAAGAGAGTGAGATGGGGCTTATATTCAGGCAGTCATTAACATTTTGTTGAAAGGGCAACCCCTAAAACTAAGTCTCCACTTTCCATCTGTGGTTCTGCTTTGCTTGAGCTCCAGTAAACTTCCTTTTGTGTGTTGTCTTCCCCAGTTAGATTGTAAGCTCCTTGAGGGCAGGGACTGTCTTTTTCTTTTTTCTCATTTGTATCCCCAAGGCTTAGCATGGTTTCTGGCACATAGTAGATGCTTAATAGATGTTTATTGAATTGAATTGATTCATATAGTGCTTTGAAGTGTATAAAGTGCTTTCCCCTATCCAGAAATAGTTAGGTTGGACTATATCAAGCTGTGCTGGGCAACCTGAGACAGCGTGGTATAGTGGATAGAGTGTTGAACTTGAAGTCAGGAAGACCTGGATTCAAATCCTGCCTCTGACTCCTACTAGCTGAGTGATACTGGGCAAGTCACACAATCTGTCTGAGCCTCAGTTTCCTCAGCTGAAAAATAAAGGGGCAGGAACTTGTTGACCTCTATAGTCCCTGCTAGCTCTAAATTAGGGTATTATGATTTCCTTAGCTCTTGCTGAGCATGTTGGAAAGCAGCCAGAGAGTGAGAATTCTGTGTGTTAATCAAATGAGAAATGCTCACGTAGGGCATGGTACTATGTAATGCCTTGAAGACACAGCTGTTGGTGTGGGAAAGAATGAGAAAGCCCACAGCAAGAGCTTTCCAGCTGAATTTCCCCAGGTGCTTCTGGGGAAACTGGAGGATATAGCTAGCCACTCATAGCTAGGCATAAATTAATGTAGCCTGAATGCCAGGTCTTGCTTCTGACAGAAATGTTTATTTTTTTCCTATATTAATAAGTAATTATTTAATTACGACCAAAGCTTTTCCCTTTTTCTACTTCTTCATTCAGAAATCAACCAGTAAGGGAAATCTTGGGCAAGTTCAAAAAAATCCAGACCAAGAACTAATCAAAGACACTAAAGAAATTCTAAGTTTAGGCACATGGGTAGATTCTTTCTCACTGTGTTTCACTCAAACAGGTCCGAGAAAAAGTGGATTCTCTCTTTTGTCAGATGGTGATATGGAAACTAGTAAGTCTTTTAGTCTAAGACTTGGGTGATCCAAGTCATGTATTCCCAAGACCCTCATTAGAATGAGCCCATATCTCATTATAATATTCATTTACTCATTAATTGTTAACCAATCAGAGTTGACTGCTGCCTTCAGGAACACCCACTCTTCCAAGGGCATATAAACTCTGTACCCACCACCATGAGGGGTCTTTGGTATTCGAGAGTGCCACTGACCTCTTTTATCAAGAAAATGCTGACATTATTAATAAAATGATTGATTACCCAGAAAGTACGTCACTTGAATTTTTTAAACATCACACCTCCACATAACTCCCTCTTGGACCTTGTTGTGTTCTCTACTTCCTTCTGCTTCAGACACTGCCTCCTCCCTTTGGCCCTTTTATCTCCATCGCTTATCTACTAGAATCTTGATCTTGGGTTCCTTACACTGTCATTCTCAGGTACACCTGAACAGGAACTTCTCCCTTCTCATTCTGACAAAGCAGAAAACGTTGCGTTTTCCAGCTTACTCACAGCCCTAGACAAGGGCCTTGACGTCTGCTCCACCCAAGGGCTGGGTCAAGAGGAATATTATAATTGCTAGCACTTCTTCCCCAGCAAGTATCTGGGGCTCCATCCAGCTTGTACTTACATGTGCCTCCCTCTGAGTCAATCAGTACCTCAATCAGTACCTTGAGCCCTACTCCAAAGGTTTGGAGGTTTTGTATCTTGGTTTTTTGTTTTTTGGGTTTTTTTTTTTTTGCTTCTGTAAGAAGTAAGGCTTCAATAATTTGGTACTGGTAGATTAATGGGGTATCTTCTATATAACACATCATTTCAATTTTCTACATTTTGGCTTATGAGCCTATGTTTTTATGCCTTGTCATGTATGACTGGCTCAGGCTTCCAGTTTCCTATAAGGAAACCAGGAAGCTTTTGTCATAGCGGCTGTCAGCATTTTCTGCAGCAAGAGCCGAGCCCACAAGTCGGCATGTGATTTCGTATATCATAAGAAAGTCTGATAAAATGTTATAAACCGTTCAGATTGTTTAGGGCAGTGGCCACTTACTAGATCTGACCTCAGACTAGTCAAACTACAGTCATGTTAGAGCAGGGCTCTGAGGCAATTCCCATTCCCCCTTCATCTTCAAGACTAAGGGAGGAAAGCATATGGAAAAGATATGGTACTTTTTCATTGGATAAGATGGAGGAGTGACAATATAAACTAATATAAACATGCATAGCCACAAATGGGTTGGTAGATGGGAGGGAACCCTGACAGTATTAAAATAAAAAGAAAGAAGGATCCACATGTACAAAAATATTCATAGCAGCTCTTTTTGTGGTGGCAAAGAACTGGAAATTGAGAGGATGCCTATCAATTGGGGAATGGCTGAGCAAGTTGTGGTATATGAATGTAATGGAATAATATTGTGCTATAAGAAAGGATGAACAGGCTCACTTCAGAAAAACCTGGAAAGACTTGTATGGTCTGATGCTGAGTGAAGTGAGCAGAACCAAGAGAACATTGTACACAATAACAGCCACATTGTTCTATAACTAATATTGATAGAGTTAACCCTTCTCAGCAATACGAGGATCTAAGACATCTCCAAAGGCCTAATGATAGAAAATGCTATCCACATCCAAAGAAAGAACTATAGAATTTGAATGCAGATCAAAGCATACTATTTGCTATTTTTTTTCTCTTCTGTTGAGTTTTGTTTCCTTTTTCTGGTGGTTCCTCCTATTGGTCTAATTCTTACTTACAACATCGCTAAGGTGAAAATATGTTTAATAGGAATGTATATGTATAGGCTATATCAGATTGTGTGCCGTCTTGGGGAGGGTGGTGGGGAGGAAGGGAGAGAAAAGTTTTGTACTCAAAAGCATATGGAAGTGATTGTTGATAAAATAAATTAATAAAAAAAATTAAAGAAGGACTTTAAAAACAAAAAAATAAAAAGAAGGGAAATAAAGAGAAAGGAAGGAAGAAAGGAAGAAAGAAAGAAAGAAAGAAAGAAAGAAAGAAAGAAAGAAAGAAAGAAAGAAAGAAAAAGAAGAAAGAAAGAAAGGCATGTAAGGATGTAATCTCCAAAGAGATAGGACTATATATGGCATCTCAGTGTTCAAAAGAGTCCTGAATGCAGGACTAACTCACAAATATTCTTTGTTCCTTATTTTAAAATGGTGTTATTCTGAGCTTGACAAAAACCAAGGAACATATCCAAAAAAGATCAAAAAAGGGGTGATGATGTGTGTGTGAGGTGGATGGCAGTAGGGAGAAGGGGTGAAATTGTACATGAATCTGGTAATCCCAATATATATCGCTTTAAAAAAACACCTCGGTTCAGTAGCTTAATTCTGAAGATGTAGCATGTCTGTGCTACTCTCTGAACCTCTTTCTGATCTCTTCTATGTATTCTGTTTAAATTCCTCATAGATGGATGCTGCATCTTTCTTATTTCTTTGGCAGAGACATTGCTCTCATTAGCCCACTTCTTCCTTTAAATCTCTAACTTCCTCTCCAAATGAAAAATGCTCTTTTTTTTTTAAAAACAAAGTAGCATTGTCAAGCAAACAAATCCACACATTGACCATATATGAAAATGTATTTTCCATTCTGCACTTCTTAAGAGGTTGGAAGCATGCTTCATCATTGGTCATTGTAGTTCATCCTTTACATTGTCTTTCAAAGTTGTTTTTCTTTACAATGTTGTTATACATACACACCACATATATATACATATACATATACATATATACACATATGTATATGTGCATATATATGTATACATGTTTGTATATACACACATAATATAATACATATACATATATGCATATCTGTATCTATGTATCTATACTGTTTTCCTGTTTCTGCTTAATGCATTCTGCATCAGTTCAAACAACCATTCTTAAATTTCTCTGAATCCACCCCTTGCATCATTTATAATGCAATAATATCCCCTTACATTCATATACTCATGTTTTAGTCATTCCATGATTGGTAGGTACCCTCTTAGTTTCCAGTTCTTTGCTATAGCAAAAAAAAAGTGCTTCTCTCAATATTTTTGTGTAATGAAGAAACTAGCCAATTACTCTGCCAAGAACTCCATTTGCTGTACCTACAGTGGATAGATATTTTGACTTTTTGCAGGCCGCAAGGTCTTAATTTGGTCCATTTAATCTCTGATATTCACTCATTCACCTAAGATCAATAAAGAATAAACACAAAACCGGTCTCAGACCAGACTCTTGACACTTACTAGCTGTGTGACCCTGTGCAAGTCACTTAACCCCAATTGCCTCAACAACAAAACAAAACAAAACCCACAAAAGAGACAGAAGACACAAAAGTGCCATGTATTTGTTGTCACATGCTAATCAGGTGGGAGAGGAAATCTAGCAATCCTACAGTATTCTTACAGCTTAAAACATCTTTCTCCTTTAGAAGAAACCAGGAAGAAAGATTGACTGTCTGTTCATGTCTTTTTATGTGCGTAGTCAGTTCTGTCTCAGCAGCCGATTAAAAGATTTTTCCTCACTATGAAGTAACCTGACATGAAATAGTCATTAAATATCAATGTATTCTTTGAAGTGAGGACGTAAAGGAACACCCTCCTCCCATCACACACTTCTAGAAGTACATTCACCAAGCCTCTTCATGGGCTGATGATAACAAATAGAACATGAATATTTTAAAAACCAGATACCTATTGGTCAGTCCCTGCACTACACTTATACGTATAAGTTCTTTCCTTTCCTTTGATCTCTTCGGGGTATATCCTTAGTAGTGATATAGCTGTATCAAAGGTTATCAACACTGTCATGACCAGAGATAGTTCCAACTTGCTTTCTAGAATGGCTAAACCAATGTACAATGTGCCTGTGCTCCTATGTTCTCTCTAACAATCATGATTTCCCCTTTTTGTCAACTTTGCCATTCTGAGAGTGTAAGCTGAAATCTCAGTTGTTTAAATTTGCATTTTACTTATATTTAGTGAGTTGGAGCACTTTTACCCCCATATGATTGTTGTCTTGTTTTTCCTCCTTTTAATTACCAATCATTCATGTTCTTGGACCATTTAATGAAGAATGGATCTTGTTATTATAGTTAAAACCATTCCATGAATATTTTGGACATTAGACTTTAATCAAGGAAACATTGCAGATATTTTTCCAAGTCGAAGGTTTTCCTTCTAAGTTAAACTGTATTGATTTTGTTTGTGCAAAAACTATTCAATTTCAGGTAATTAAAATTATCTATTCTATCCACTGTGATTCTCTCTATCCTTTGTTTTGTCAGTAACTTTTTCCTTCTCAATAATTGTGAAAGGTTCTTTTCTATTCCTCTAATTTATCTCCACTCTCTCCCCATCTGCTGACTCCTTCCCTGCTGCCTATAACCATGCTCATGTATCTCCCACATTAAAAAAAATCCTCACACTAGCTGTTAACCACGCTTGATGGGCATGAACTAGCCATGTCTCCTAAAGAAAGCCATATACAATCAGAGCTTTTATTTCATGGCCAAACTTCTCAAAAAAGCACTCTACAGTCAGTGCCTCCACTTCTTTCCTCTCCTTTCATTCCCTGCTAAACCATCTGCAATTTGGCTTCTGACCTTATCAATCAACTAAAACTATCCTCTTCAAAGTTATCAATGATCTCTTAATTGACAAATTTAATGGCGTTTTCTCAATCTCGATTCTCTTTGACTTCTCTGCAGTATTCAATGCCATTTATCAACTTTTCCTAGATGATAGAGAAAGGGAAGAAAGGAGTTTAAGAGAAAGGATAAAATCATAGCGGGAACAGTCACATACCTGTTTCCCTACTGAGTTTAATCTTACTATACTAAACTTTCTGTTCACGCATGTGTGTTTTTAATCCTCTTTTGAATGGTTCAGATAAGAGTGGGTTTCATGTGGTATCTATTATTACCCCATCCTTTCCTCTATGTTTGTTTGCTTTTCTTTTCAGGAACTCAGATATGAGAAGGGCAGGTAGGTGGTGCAGTGGATAGAGCTGTGGCCTTGGAGTCAGGAGGACCTGAGTTCAAATCCAGCCTCAAGCACTTGACACTAGTTGTGTGACCCTGGGCAAGTCACTTAACCCTGATTGCCTCACCCTCCCCCCCCAAAAAAAATAACTGAAATATGAGAAATAATAAGTTCTACCCCTTTTTTCCTCATTTCTTCCCTGGTATATTCTTTTCACCTTTCTTTTTCTTTCCTCTCATAAGATCATGAAAACAATACAAAATTACCCCAAGTCCTTCTGCTTGTTTTATTTAATTCCTTCTCTAACACTTGAAGACGTTAGGAGTATGAAGGGACACTTGTTTCTTCTCTGCCTATGAGAATGTAAGCATTTCATCAGTATTTAGTCCTTTCCAATTGCTTAAATGTATTTACCCTAATCAGATTCCCTTGACTCCTGTATTTACAATTCAATGTTGCTCCTCAGCTCTGAATTTTTTTTCCTTAGGAATGCTTGAAAGCCCTCTCTTCCATTAATGATTCATTTTTTCCCCCTGGTAGATTTATATTTAGTGCTGCAGAGTAAGTTATTTTTTGTTATGTCTTTATCTTTTGCCTTTTGGAATACTGTACTCCAAGATTTTCTCTCTGATGACAGACCTTTTGTGAACCAGATTGAGGTTCCTTGATACCTGAATTTTTTTCTTTATTGTTACTTACAGTATTTTTTTCTTCAACCTGAAATTTGTGGATTTTTGGCTTTGACATACCTGGGAGATTTATTTGGGGGGTTTCTTTCCAGAGTGACCAGTAGATTTTATTTTCACTTTCCTCTATGGATTTAATAAATCTGGGCAGTTTTCATTTATGATTTCTTGACATAGGATATTCTTCTGACTCTTAGTTTGTTTTTACCTGTTTTCCAAGTCAGTTTTTTTTAATAACAAAGATGCATTATACTTTTTTCTATTTTTTCCTTCTTTTGATGTTATTCTATTTCTTTTGTTTTGGGGAATCATTGAGTTCTGCTTAGCCTATTCCAATTTTTTAGGGAGTCTGTTATTTATATGTTTTTTTTAATCTCTTCTTGTTTAAGCTATTAGTTCTCCAATCAGTTCTTTCCTTCAGAGCTCTTATTAAACTTATAATTCCATTTTTATCTCTTGTTTCATTTCCTTCAGGTACGCTTGTAGTTACTGTGTCCAAGCCACCTCCCACCCCCACCCCGAAGCTCTATGTGTACTTACAGAGTTCCTCTCTTGTGTTGAGTTACGTACCTCTTGGGCATCTCTCAACCTACAATGTATCTTCACTATTCAGTGTCTGCTTTTGTTCACTCATATATCCAACCTCAATTCCTGATTTGGGTTTTTATTCCAGGGACAGAGATTGCTCTTTCACTTTCAGATGAAGCGGACTGGCTCTGTTTGATCCTGATATGAATTTTCTCTGCTCTTGCCACTGGCTTCTACTTTCTCTGGTGCATTCAAACTCAAGAGTTCTAGCAGGCTTCAGAGTTCTTTGTTGGAGCTCACCAGTTAACTATCCATGGTCAGGGTGTAGCTGTGGGCTTATAGTCTTCCTGGTACCTCCCTGATCCAGGTGCTTCCATATGATTCTGTCCCTTGGTAGCCTTCCTGTTTCAGGCTGGCTTTTAGCTTGTTCACTGAACTTCTGGCTTTCTTGCTAAGATGCCTCAAGTGCTCAAAGCTTTCAGCTCTCTTTTTGTATAGTCTTCCTGCTGAAGGAGAGTACTAGTGTTTCTTTTTTAATTTCTTGATTGTTATTCAGCTTAATGCATTTAAAAAATCTTTGCTGAAGTATATGTGGGAGAGCTGGGCTCCTCTGTAGCCTTTTAAGACACCATCTTAACCAGAAGTTTCACTCTTTTTTACTATCTCAGTAGGCTCTAGACTGGTCAAGTCCTAGACAGTATATGTTGAGATCTAGAAAAGTACAAGGATCTATTCTAGCTTGGAGAGTTCATTAGAAATAACTTTTCATCTGGGAGTCTATGTTCCTTGAGGGTACAAAGCATTTCTCAGAGGAAGCTAAAACTCCATTTCTACTCTAGGGTGAACCTGGTTCTCTGGGAAATCCTGGATTTACTTCAAAGTAAACTCAAGCCCTTTATTAGACAGAGCGCATTTTACCCTTAGTGGTCTCCTGTATTAGAAGTAGACCATGGCAGGCCTCAATTGATACCAGAATCTAGCTCCATACCCACAGAAGTCATCTAGAACTGGTCCAGACAGCAAGATTAAGATGTGAAGTTTGCTGGGGCACACCCTTCATTGCATTTTCTCTATAATTGGACATCTCTAGGTCATTTAAATCCAGAAATGAATAATTTGAACACATTAATTAGAGAAACTATATGTGGGAATTGCTAGTTCATTACATTTGCATTTTTATAGCATATCCATTAGAGGAGACATTGTAAAATAACTTTAGGGAATTAGAAGAAAGTTGGCAGATGCCTTAGCTTTATCTTTGGTTTCTGTGCTCTGGATTTCCAGGCTGCAAGAAACAGACCTAGGAGATCTCCAGAGCAGATGGTGTCAGAATTTCTGTGTTCACCTTACTCAACAGCTGTTTGGCACAGTCAGGCCTGTTGCCTTCCGGTGGCAAATCATATTGGCAAAAGGCAAAAGGTCCCAACATGTCACTTTTAATAAGGCAACCTTATTATCTACAGAATAAAATACACAGCATTTTTATTTTTCTTAAATTCAAGAAATTTCTAAACAAGTATTGTTTTCCTAGAAGAAATTTTTTTTGAAAAACCTATCACGATGCAGAATTGGAACACTTAAGTTGTCCCGTTTAGTGCTGTGATACAAAATTTATTGCCATCCAAGCCATTGCCCCTTGGGGCCATATGCTATCTGGTCTACCACTGTCCTGCTCTTCCCACCTGGAAAGACACCTTCCAGACTGGATCTTCAGAAATCATTCCCTTTAATGCCTTGCACATGGCAACTCCCAGTCTGAGACTAAGTTGTCTTTATTAGTGAGGGAGTGCTTCTGTTAAGGGTGCATAAATTGACTATCCTATCAGTTTATCTGATTTGGTCTGATATTGATCAGACCAAAACTTCACTGGCCGTGGTTATCCAACATATACTGATTCCTAGGTCATCTAGCTCCTCGAGGGCAGGGATTTTAATTTTTGTATTTGTATTTCCAGAGCTTAGCATGGTACCTGGTACATGATAAGCACTTGATAAATGCTTTTGCATTTATTCAGTTATGATCCTTTTGCATTATCTCAAATTTGTAAAATTCTGACAGCCAATTTTCCTTGTTCTGTCCCTCTCCCCCCACCATTAAGTATAAGTTCCTTAACCTCAATTTAATAGTTCTATCTTTGCACAATGGCATTGTTTCCATAGAAGACTCTGTACCTCTAACCATTGAAGAAAATAAATCAAAATCCTCTGGGCTGAAATAATTCCCACTTCTGGCTAGCCCTCTCAAAGATCCTAACTGGTGCCTAAGTAAAATAGAGGTAACATCCTAAGGTTGACTCCACAAGAAGCAGAATCTTGTACCTTGCAGGCATCAGATAAGACTCTCAGCTTATTTTGATTCACACACAGTATGATTCATTTGTGGAGATTCTGTGAAGTACTGATAGGAAGGATATAACATATGGTTGCCATGACCTAGGAAAAACCTTTAGCTCACAGTAAGTCAATTTAATTGTCCATTAGAGATTGTTGCAGGGAGAAAGTATTAAATAAAGAATGAGAAAATTTCTATTTTTCACCATTATAATACAATGCAATTTATTTTTATATATAATTTATGCCAACATTTATATCACATTTTGTACATTAAATAGAATTACAGTTAGAATGCAGGCCTGGAACACTAGATCAAAATGACAAGATAAAAACCACCAAATAACGAGAAGTGCTGTAAAACTATATTAAACAGATGTGTCTTGACTTGTGTTTAGATTTCAAAGGCTGGTAAACTACTTGTGTTGAATATCAATGAGAGGCATAGTCATATCCCTCTGAATAGCATACCACACATTTACATTTTTGTGAGATCTAAATTTCCACCTCCAAATGCAGAAGCAGTATTATAAGGAAGGCTGGATAATTATTAAATTTTTAAAAAGTTAAAATGATCCATGAACCCCAAAGGTATACTTGCCTTTTTTTTCAGCTCATGGGAAGGGAAGAACAGGGAAGACAGTAAAGGAAGGGGTAGACTTCCTCAGTATCAGATTCTCTTTGTTTGCTAGCAGGGTTCTTCCTACTACTACTACTACTTCTAGCTAATATCTGCCTCCCTAAAGCTTTCACCCACTGGTCTTAGGCTCTGCCATAAAAAACTCTATAAGGCAATCCATTCATTCTTCCACATGAAAGTCCTTCAAATTATTAAAATAACTACCCCTCCTTGGTTTTTTTGTTTCCTGAATTAAATATCTCTTATCCTTCAATCATTCCAGCTATAAGGTAGTTTCCAGGCTCCTTGCCATCCAAGGTTCATTGTCTCTAGCAGACGGGGAGTCAATGCTGGTTGTTCCCTGCTAGTTTTAGGCAGGTGCTGCTCAGTATTGCTCCCCTGGTCTTTCAGTTACTGTTGGTACCCACAAACAACAAATTCTTTGGGCATGTGGTAGTAGAACTTTTCTGCTTCCAGGTATTGTCTTCAGCTGGAGTCCTTAGCAGGGTACTATTTCTTCCTCATAGTGGGATGAGTGGGTTCTGCTATGCTCCATTAGTTTAAAGCCCTGCAGCTTCCCCTACTATTTGCTCTTAAAAATCAGAAACCCTTAAAATACTTAGTTACTAGACTAAGGGAGAAAAAAAAACTCCCTAAGGGGGAAAAATATCCTTCCTAGAAATTTTTCTTAAAGAATGACTTTTTTCCCCCCACAGCCTTAGCTTGAATGGCCTTTCCTCCTCTCTGGAAGGAGACACTCTGTTCTAGGTGCCAAGATCTTTGGAACAGATAGTAGAGCCGAAGTTAATTAGTGATTCAGGTTTAATTCTGTTTCTCTCTCTCTCTCTCTCTCTCTCTCTCTCTCTCTCTCTCTCTCTCTCTCTCTCTCTCTCCTCTCTCTCTCTCTCTCTCTCTCTCTCTCTCTCTCTCTCTCTCTCTCTCTCTCTCCAATCAATGCAAAGATTTTTTTTCCCTCCTAAACAACACCTTGTAATTATATTTTTTGGACAATATTTCCATTTTCTACCAGAGAATTCTTCCTAGCTTGGAGACAGAAGAATCTATGTAACTCCCTTTTAAATTCCCAACTGGAGATCTGGGTTCTCAAACTCATTTCTGGGAAGCTCTGCCTTATAAATGAGACAGAACTGCATAGTTCTGACTCCTTTTCCTATGGTTTGGGAAACCACCATGCTTTGTGTCTACTGTTTGAATGAATCTAAACAAGGTCAAAAGTGAAGCCCAGGGGGCCAGCATCATTGTCTACCTCCTACTTAACCACATTTCTGGTCTTTCATTGCAGAGCGCAGAGACTTTGACCTTCCCTTAAAAGCTATGGGAGCTAGCAAGGAAGAAAACACTGAGGACATTCCAGATCAGGGAGGCACAGAAAAGAATAAAAATGACTCAGGAGCTGCTCAGTCCTGCTCATGTCTACTCAAACTTGTAGCTCAGGGAGTAGAGTGCCTTTAGTGGTTCACCAGACTGAGTGGGGTATATGGGATGTTCAGGAGGACTAGCACCTCTGGTTTGAGGGATTGCCAAGCCCTTTTCAGGGCTGCTCATCCACCTTTGTTATCCACCTAATTTAACCTACTCTTGTCTGTGGCTCCAAGAGGCTGTAGTGTATCCAGCGGCCACATCCCAGTAACCTGTCTCAGCAGATGGGCTAAACCAGATTGAGGGTAACTGATAGGCCTCAAATCTATTGGTAAGTTAGGGGGATGTCTGCCCCAAGTGGGTTAAGACTTTCCCTGGCAGATGAGAACAATTTGTTCCAATGGCCATGAAGGCAGCTGAAGCAGGCACTACGGAATGCTTAAAGCTTGGTCATACATCTAAGATGCCAAAGTCATCCACTGCATCCCAGGCCATCACCAGTTGTCTTGACTTTTATCCTGCCATTGGACTTTGATGACTCAGGCAGAGAGAGGGAAGCTGGCTACTCTGTGCAGCTCTGATACACTTAAATCTATTTCACATACAAATCAAGACATTATCCATAATGTCACTGGTCCTCTTCAAAAATGAAGGCCACATTGAGAGGATGCCCATCAATTGGGGAATGGCTGAGCAAGTTGTGGTATATGAATATTATTGTGCTATAAGAAATGATGAACAGGCTGACTTCAGAAAAACCTGGAAAGACTTGTGTGGTCTGATGCTGAGTGAAGTGAGCAAAACCAAGAGAATGTTGCACATAGTAACAGCGATGATTAATATTGATAAATTTAACCCTTCCCAGCAATATAAGGACCTAAGGCATCTCCAGAGGCCTCA
The DNA here is from genome assembly GCF_003287225.1 of Phascolarctos cinereus. Taxonomy (NCBI): domain Eukaryota; kingdom Metazoa; phylum Chordata; class Mammalia; order Diprotodontia; family Phascolarctidae; genus Phascolarctos; species Phascolarctos cinereus. Next base: position 88,407,063 of record NW_027556180.1, read on the forward strand.
TGATGGAAAATACTATCCACATCCAAAGAAAGAACTGTGGAGTTTGGATGTAAATTGAAGCATACTATTTGCTATTTTTTTCTTCTGTTGTGTTTTGTTTCCTCTTTCTGGTGGTTCCTCCTATTGCTTTTAATTTTTACTTACAACATCACTAATGTGAAAATATGTTTAAAAGGAATGTAAATGTATAGCCTAAATCACATTGTGCACTGTCTTGGGGAGGGTGGTGGGGAGGAAGGGGGAGAAAAATTTGAAGCTCAAAAGTATATGGAAGTGATTACTGATAAATCAAAATAAATTAATTTTAAAAAAGAAGAAAAAGAAAATGAAAGATGAACAACAACAAAAAAAAATGAAGCATTTTTTCAGCATCCTGAGTAACTCTTACAGTAAAAATCCACTAGTGCCCACGTAAAGGCTCCTATGAGCCAGGGCACATATCTTTTCTATATTCATATACCACAATTAGCGAGTCATACCCCCATCTATGGGCCCTTACTTTGTTTCCAGTTTCTTTCTACATCAAAATGTTCTGCTATTGGTATTTTTATCTGTCTAAAGCCTCTTTTTTATCTACTTGGGTATATAAGGGGCAGTGATTTTCTTGTGCTTTATTCAAACTTCTCTCTCTGATAAATGTGTTCTAAGGAGCCTATAAAACCTGGCAGGCCCTGATATTGACTTCATTAAGTCTTTTCTCTCCTTTTATGCAAATATTGGTATCTGCCTGCCCAGCCCCATCATTTTTATCCCCCGATATATTGACCTGTAGTTAGTAGGTACTCAATGAATGTATTTGATATTATTGACAGGGCAATTTAGAAAGGGGGGAGAAGCAAAAGAAGAAAAAAAGATGAAATTGATCATGATAACCTCTAGACTTTTGCTTCTTAATTACTGCTCAACTGATGATCGTAGATGCAAAGCTGGAAGAGATTTGAGAAATCAGCTAGTATACCCCACTGATTTTACAGACTACAGAGGCTCAGAGAACTTAAGTGATTTGTTCAAGGTCACATAGGTAGTATAAATGGCAGAGTCAGGGTTCAAACTCAGGTGCCCTGACTCCAAATTCAGTATTCTAAGCTCAGTGATCTTTCCGACGCATTTTCTACTTGCCTCCTTGCTATGTGATTTGGGGGGGGGGATTGAGCTCCAAAATTCAACCTCAGCAGTGTCTGGGAAAAAGACCCAAACAACTGTCTAATTGTATACATATATTATATGGAGAGCAGTGAGGGGGAGGGGGAGAGAAAGAGAGAGAAAAAGAAAGAGAAAGAAAGAGAAGGGAGGGAGAGAGGGAGAGAAGAGAGAGAGAGAGAGAGAGAGAGAAAGAGAGAGAGAGATAGTTACGTGGTTCACGTGCTTCTTTACATTAACCAGGACAATTAGAATTCTCCCATTGTATGAATCCAAAAAGCACATTATAAAATAAAATTTTCATCTTTTAGGTTTATCCCCTTAACCCTTTCACAGTTTTCTTGGGTCTGTGCCAGGCCCATTTGAATATTGGCATGATGTAGGATGGTTGTTAATGGCTTGGTGTAAAGGTCAAATTTCTTCCCTAAGTCATAGACTGAGTAGCCACTAATGTCTCAGAGGAAACAATGAACATGAGTTTTATGAATAGTACAATGAAGAATTAACCATTTTTGGCTTAGTTACAGTGTAAATCTATTTTCAGAAGATTTCTATCCTCTGCTAACATCTTTTAAATGAAATCTCTGGATTGAAATCAGAATTTGGATTAAATCAGACTCTCTGGACTCAGCTCACTTATCTTGGTAAATTGCATGAGGCTTCTTCCTAAGAATCTCTTTTTTCAGTAACTGATAATAGCATTATGCTTTTATCTACCTTCATTGAAGATGAATTAAGTTTTGCTCTTATTGATCATGGGAAAGAGGTCACTAGGAGATTTACTTTATTTTTGATCTTGACCTGTGATTTAATTCCTTTCAATGATCCAGATAGTAAATTTTCCACTAGAGAGATGCTGAGGGCGCTAAGAGGTTTGTTCATAGTCACACAGCTACTCAGTGTCAAAGGCAAGACTTGACCCAGGTCTTTATGACTCTCAGACTAGATATTTATGTACTATTTTATCACTGCCTTTTGGGGAATTTCTTAAGCTGTATTAATGGTTCTGATTTTACTTTTTATACTGAGTGGAAGACAATACTGGCAAAAAATATTATGAGCTATAAAAAACAAAACAAAACAAAACAAGCATCTCTTCTATACCCATCACAGCTAGGTATCAGTTAAGAATGGGTCAGGACAGCCCGTGAATGGCAAGCAACTGGAAAAAAATAAATGGGATGATTTGAGAAGGCAGCAAGCAATACAGGGGAGTCCAGGCAGATAGACAATTTGTTAGCATCACAGGGATTCACTGGGGGATAATAACAAAATGTTCAGGCCAGAGGGCAGAAGGTAGTATCACGGTAATATGGAAACTAGAAATAGGCAAAATTTTTAGTTAAGAAGAAAGGGTGGTAGCAGTAGTTAGCAAAGACCCACACGTAGGGACTAGGGTACAAGGGCAGGACTGAAGTCCCTAGAAAAATTTGAGGGGAAGAGGTAAGACCAAACCCTAACCTAAGAAGATCTAGGATTCTAGTAAGTCAAGAACAGTAGAGAGTCAGACACGGTAGATAACATTTCAGCACAGTTTTTAAAACTTCAGTACAAGACAATTGCCAGTTTTTGGAGCTGGGAAACAAGGTCAGAATAGGACTACCAGCAAGCATCCTTGTATTTCCTATTCTTTGGTGCTGATCCTTGAAACTAGGGTGTGGCTGAACTTGAAGGTGGAGGCTTAGTGGCTTCCAGTTTAGAACCTCTGGCTAGGATTTATGGGAAAGCAGGAATCCAAGCAGGTGCCTAAAATACCCAGATAGAATATCAAATGTGCTCCTATGTGGCGAGGAAAGAATGGAGACAGATATGTACTCCCAAATGTAGCATGGGTCCCATAATTCTGAAGATAACTCTGGAATCCCTATGTACTCCAGATTCAGTGTGGTGTATTTTAAGCAACATTAAGAAAATATGCAAATAATACATTGTATTATTATGATGTTATCATTACAATGTAAGTTTTATATACATGTGTGTACATATACATACTGTTTATAAACATATGGCACATATACTCTGGGGGTCATTATTCCAACTACCATTCACATTGGCACCCCACAAGTTGGGTTCCTCCACCTAGCTATGTCTTCCACTTAAGGTTCTAGGATTAACCTTGAAGGATCTGAGGTATCTTTCTAATGCTATTTCCTTGAACCCCCATTCTGATGTATTCTTCCCAGTAACATCAGTGATTTCTGCCCTAATATCATCTAGCCAATTAATATTAATTAGCTTTTACAAAAGAGACACTGAGAAGATATACAAAAGTAGAAACATTACCCCAAACAGCCACTCTTCCACCACCTCAGTCCTTGGGGAAAGTCAAGTACAACCTTAAAGTGGTCACCATAAAGCATCTGCCCCACCATTTGGAGGGTCACTTCTAAATATTGCATAGGTGATGGAAAGGTTGCTCTCTTGCTTGAAGAACACATGGTATCTTGGCATCAATCCACTTCTGTATTAGGTCAAGCAAGAAATTTCTTAGGGCTGCATGGGTGTGTTGATTTCAGCTGTTGCTCGAATAGTCCAGAGGAGTCCCACTCTGGTATGGACTACATTCCTGGACCTCAAGCAGTTTGCTTTTCAACATAAGGTTGTAGCCACCTCCACTACTCCTTCAACCTAGAGTAGGAAAGAATAGATGAATAGAGGCAGGAAAAAAACATAACGTCATGGGCTCATAGCTTGCTGGTAACTAGGCTTGAGAAGGTGAATGGCCCTTCACCTACCCAGAGGCCTGCGGTAGTTCATACTCTTCACTAGAACACAGCCAGAGAGAGATTGTTTTGGCTGGTTAATAACTTGTGCATGCACACCCATTTCTGGTTTGGAATCCAGTCAACTGGCTTTTCTTTCTCCCACAGCAAGCTGACAGGAAACAGTTAACGAATACCTGCACATGCTCTGAAACGGAGAACTGAGACTCTCCATTCTACATCTTCCAACTTCCAGAAACAAGCTCACTAAACACAAATGCTCCCGAGACCAGTCCTTCATTGCCTACTCCCCCATTACATATAGAAATATGTATGTATTCTATTACAACACATTATATTTCATTATGTAAATGCATCTCAAGCCCCCATCAAGTACATTCCTTATGAACAGACCAAATAAGGAATATAAATCAAATATCAAAACTTTTAGTAAGTATATGTAACCCCAGTTCAAATCCCATTTATACAAGACTCTCCTCATTGGTGGAGGTTGATCAATGCTTCATGCCTGTGTGAGAGGTGGAGTTGGTGAGAGCTTGAAAGAAGAGAGATCTTGGCCTTTTGGCTTCTAGCTTAGAGATAGAAGAACTTGGGTTATAGATTCTTTTCAGAAAGAGGTCCCTAAAGGGAAAGAAAGACTGGGAAGAAATCTTCTTTTCTGGAAATGTCTGGAACTACTGAAGACAGCTTTACCCTCAAAGTTGGAAGCCAGAAATCCAAGATCTCTTCTCTCTCAAACTTGGAGCATTGAGTAATCAATCTCCACCAATGAGGAGAGTCTTACATGAATGGACTTTGAACCATGGGTTTCATATAGAACAACAAAAATAATAATAGTAAGGGAAAAGTAAGTGGTAGAATCATTCTCCTCTTCCCTCCCCCCCAAAAGAAAAACCTGCCAGGCATAGAGGACTATAATCTCCTACAAATTGTCATGACAACAGGAGAGGGGCTATTCTCCAGACAGTTCATACTTCTGGAGTTGCATCATGACTGGAATGTTGGATCGGTCTCTCACCAACTCTGTGTCTAACTCCTGTCCCACACTGCCTACCCAGCTGCCTTCCATCTCTGCCTCTGAAGATGACATTTGCTGCTTCTGACTGTGGCTAGAACTCTTTTTCCCTTAAAGGGACCTTTTGTGAAACTGCCCCCTGCAAACAATCTTGGAACTTCATCAACACATTTGCAGTTCATTTGTTTATCAGGCCAAGAGGACACAAAAGGGCCCCTGGCTAGATAGTAAGACTTTTTTTGGGGGGGTTTCAATATCTCCCACACCCCCTAAAACAGACTATTCTTCATACTTAGTTAGGGCAAATGAATTCCTTTAACCTTTAGTCATGTTTCTGGCAGATAGACCCAGGACCATGAAAACTTTCTTGAAGGTTTCTATAAGCCTCAAGGAGCACTCAGTGGTGCCAACAGTGGATGCCAACAATAGGATACTGTTATGTAGCATTCCTGCTTTTAAGACAACATCCCTGTCCAATTTACACTACTGGAGTCCTACCTGAATGTGGATTAAGTATTTGAAAAGTTTAAGGTTATAGTAATAATTAGAAGTATCCAAGAGTGGAATTGGTTTCTTTGGAGATAATGGGTCCCTCCTCATTGAAGGCCTTTGTAGGGTCCAGAATTCCCTTGGCTGGGGAACTCTGTACCTTTCCTCCCAAAACAGTGGGGCAAGTTCGATACCAAAGAAAGAGGCCAAAGAACTCCAGATTGATTATAGGTAGTATTTAATTAATCGGGTTACTTACATTGGGGCAATATGATGGATCCTTGCCAAGAGCTTGATGGTCATCAGTCTAGGGCAGCAGTCAGACCACAGGTTGGACCCCTGCAAAAAAACTCCCCAAATCCCTGTAGTAATTATAGAAATCAAACAAAGGTAGAAGGAGCCATAGGGTGTTCCACTGTGGATTGGTGGACATTTTGGATTTTTTCTGCTTAGTTAATGTTTCGGCTAATATTTTAATTTATACTTAGTACTGAACCTGGTTCCCAGACATCCAAACATTTACCCAGCACTGTTGGGTTAATGCCCAGGCACTCAAGGTTGGGTACTGGTCTTGTACTGGTCACAGTATCTAAGTTATGACTCAGTATCTGAATTATGATTTTTTAACAGGTCACCATGTCCACGCTTCCACCTTAAAGAGAATTTAAGTTAATGGCTTTCACTTTTTTTTTCTTTTTGATGAGGCAATCGGGATTCAGTGACTTGCCCAGGGTCACGCAGCTAGTAAGTGTTATGTGTCTGAGACCAGATTTGAACTCAGGTCCTTCTGACTCCAAGGCCAGAGCTCTATTTACTGTGCCACCTAGCTGCCCTGGCTTTCACTTCTTACTGAGCATTATGGCATTTTCCCAATAGGAACCCCATAGCCTTCAAGCTAGACCTGGATGACCACCTGGTCATCACATTACATCACATCACATGACCACCAGGTTAACTTATTAAATTAAGGCTTATTTGGAAGGTAGGAAACAAGAATTTATTAAGCACTTCTTAGTGCTTAGTGCTTAATAAATATTATCTCATTGATTCTCACAACAGCCTTGCTAGGTTGGGGGCTATTATTATTCCCATTTTATAGCTGAGGAAGTGGAGGCAAACAGAAGTTAGGTAGTAAGTGTCTAAGGCTGCACTTGAACTCAGTTCTTCTTGACTGCAGACCTGTTCACCGAACCACCTAGCTATCAGTTATGTGATAGACCAGATAGCCACTGAGCTTTCTTCCAACTCTGAAATTCTATGATTCAGTTCCTGTCCTTTATAGAGAAGCAACAACAAATACACACATAAATATATGCACATACGTATGTATATGCATGTATACAAGGGATACATGTATACTTTGTATGCATATACACATATACTGATATTTATTAAGTTACGTGTGTATACACATACACACACACACAAAGCATTTTAGGAGAGTAGAGGAAATACTAAAACATTGGAAAGGGTGGAGGATCAGGAACAGCCTCCTGTAGGAGGTGGTAATTGAGTTGAATAGTAAAGAGAGCTAGGAATTCCAAGAGGCAGAGATGGGTAAGGAGAGGATTCCAGACATGGAGGGGGTGGGTGGGGACAAGGAGTAAAAAACTTTGGCAAATAGGAACACAATAATGTTCCCCCACCCCTTGTATTATGTAAACAATGGGAGCTGGGTGCATCAGATCCTTATTTTGGACCTGAGCGAAAGGTTTGATAATTCCATAATAGGAAGCAAATTGAGAAGCCTTCTCTTAGCTCTGCCTCTCACTACCCTTAGCTCTGACAGTTTATTTAGCACATAGTCCCCCAGTACTCATCAGTAACATAACAATGGACCATCATCATATAATTCAATTTTAAAATTTCTACTTCAGTGACAAACACAGTGGTTGCTACAGTAGGAAAATTCATTATTGAATGTTTTGAGCTTTGATTATCTAATTCTAGAAGAGATGATCTCCAAGGTCCCTTCCAATGCTAATTTCCTAGGATTCCTAGTCTGTGATGTTGCACTAATCTTGTCCCCAACTCCCTTAAGAAATATCAGTTGATTGGACCTCAGTGACATTTAGTCTAGAAAGATGGCAGTAACAGTATCATATGACTCAACACAGGAAAAAAAACTTAGTGCTGGAGGAGGAAAAGAAAAAAATTTCCTCTAGATCAGACACGTACTTAAGTGACACATAAGTCTGTGAATGGTGGCACATGCATTAGAACACCCACTGTAGCTGCTGACAGCTTAGTACAAATTACCTCCAAGAAGGACTCTGAGGTATGCTTGGCTTGGCTTCCAGAATTGCTCCACATATCATCAGGAAATTTTATATTGTTTTGGAAACGTGATGAGATTCTGTCAACCAGCTAAAGCACAGACAGCCCATCAAGCATTAGATGCCATGTCGGTGATCAGCCATGGGAGACATCTTCCAGGAAAAGCTCCATTCATTACTTAGAAAGATCTAGATTGATAACATTTGGTCCCATTCTTGGGGTCAGCCACCTTCTTTTGGAGTGTTGTGTGCCATCAACAGGGTAAAGGGGAAAATAAGAAAAGGATAGAATAAGGAGAGTAAAGAAAATAAGTGAAGAATGAGCTAGAAACAAAAGAGGAAGCTACCATATGTCACCAGCTGCCACTTAGGGGCACCAAGTACCACTGGTTGCCTTCTGTTATTGCCCTACTGCATTTAGCAGTTATTGGAAGAGGGTCTTAGACCATTACCTTAAACTACTACTTCTTTACTTTTTTTTGGCAAGGCAATCAGGGTTAAGTGACTTGCCCAGGGTCACACAGCTAGTAAGTGTCAAGTATCTGAGCCCAAATTTGAACTCAGATCCTCCTGGCTCCAGGGTCAGTGCTCTATCCACTGTGCCACCTAGCTGCCCCTATTTCTTTACTTTTTGATGGCAAAATTTCAAAGTAACGACCATCTAAAGTGAGAAGGATATGTTTATAACTGGCCACAGAAACCTGTGCAAGCCTTCTCAAACTGCTCATCTATTAATACCTGCAAAGAACAATGGTACTTGTAATGCATTTATTTGAGAGAAACGGTTACAGAGGTGATGAGCTAGCAGTCATACAGTGTTTTGATGTTTGCAAAACCCTTCACATTCATTATCTTGTTTGATCCTTACAACAACCCTGAAAGATAGGTTTGACATATTTGACATATAGGGAAACAGAGGCTGAGAGATTGACTTGCCTAGGGTTTCACAGGCAGTATCTAGGGCAGCATTTGAACACATTTGATTCTATCCAGCACCCTGTTCTACCTAACTGCCTCTACTAATACACATTCAATATCAAGTTTATTCAGTGGACCAGCTCATCTGTATGGTTTTGATAAAACATTGGGGTCACATATAAAGTCTGTACAGTTGAATGAGAGAACTATTTTTCATCTATGACTCCATTTCTTTCTTGCCCTATACACAGAAGATCAGCATTTGCAGTTTATCCAGTGCCTAACACTGTACTTTGTGCAGAGTCATTATTGTTCAGTCATTTCTGACTGTTTGTGACAGGGTTTTCTTAGCAAAGATACTGGAATGGTTTGCCCTTTCAGGCTCCAACTCATTTTACAGATAAGGAAACTGAGGCAAATAGGGTTAAATGACTTGCTCAGGGTCACACAACTAGAAAGTGTCTAAGGACAAATTTGAACTCAGGTCTTCCTGACTTCAACCTGGGCCCTCTATCCACTGCTCCACCTAGTTGTCTTTGTATGGAGTTGTAACTTAGTAAGTGTTTTCTGAATGATTGAATAGATGGATGGATGAATGAATGAAATAAAAAGTTCCACCTAATTTCAGAAAAATAAAACAAGCGAAGTTATCATACAAAGTTCTTTTACAGAGAGCTCAACATTCAGGTGCCTGACCAACCATATGCTTACTCACTGGTTTTAAAGAAATGTAGTGAAATTGATTTATGTTTCAGAACCCAATCTAGACTTATGGGGGCTCCAAATGAAGGATTTGGGGCAGGTAAAAATTCTAAGGATAACACTATGTGAGGGGGCTGTGTCTTCATCGAATAACTGTGTTTGACAGATCTTTTAGGAACATGCATTCAAAGAACAAACTGTGAGCATAGAATAAAATGAATAGGAGTTTTGTCTGAAGCTTGTAGAGGGTTTTTTTGTTTTGTTTTGGTTTTTGTTAGTGTTTCTGTGTTGGCTTCTCTCTGTCCCTTGGAAGGGATGGCATCTGAAGCTTGCTCTGCAACAATACCAGGCTTCAAAGAAGTAGGCTGAATGTTTAATGTTCACTCTATGCTCATTAGTGACAACTGTAACCTCTCATGTTTTCTTCTCTCATGTGGGTCTTCAGGATGCAATTAAAATCCCAGTGACTTTTGTGATTTCTGCTGGGGAGATAAACAGTGTCTGACCCCATGTGACCCACTGCATGAATAGTGATCTCAATTTCATCTTATAGCAACAGGGATTTTGGATGGTTGCTAAGGAGACTGTTGGTATCTGTATGGCTTAGATACCACATTGCCTGAAATGAACTGAGATGGTCATTGTCTCCCTTTACCTTTCCAAGAGAGATCACACACACACACACAAACCCCCAACTCATTAATGCAGCCAACATTTTAAGATTCCTCTGGTTTCTGCAATGTTTTCAGGGCTCCTGGCCTTGGAAACACAGTTTATGAATGTATTGCAATCTAAAGTGATAATGCAGTTTCCTTATAAAGACAGTAGCATGAAATGATCAGACTCCAGTTCTCTAAGAACTCTGCCCCGGCATTGAAATCTCCTTGGGTTTTTTCATCCGAGGGGTGGGAGAGGATTTCTCTCCCTGTCTCATGAATAGGCCCAGGATTGTTATATAATTTTATATTTGACTTTTTTAGAGTTACCAAATGCCTAAAGTCAATAAATCCTGGGGGAATACTAGCAAGTGATCTATCTAGTGAGTATATACATCAGGCAAAATATGTGTTCCTCCTATATCCCCAGTAAAGCTATAACTTTAGGCTGGTGTAACTGGGGCTTTGCTTCAGAGCACAGAATTCAGAGGGTGCCAGATTTATAAAGCACTGATTCTATCTGCAGCCTGGTAGCCTAGAAATAACTCAGCACCAGTAATCAAAAATAATTAGTTAAAATAGGAAACTACCTGAGGTGAGCTCCTTCCCTATCCTACTCTTCCCCCTCCCCCAGGTTAGCATGTGCATGATGCAATTTGCCCCAGGTTCAAAAATTCCTGCTTACAGATCTGCTTTCCAACCTGAACCTTTCTTTTGTATCAGGCTTTCACACTATTACATAGACATGCTGTGATTCTTCATAGAATCATAGACCCCTAGACCTTGGAGAGATCTAAGAGGGCATCTCATTTACCCCCCTTTTTACAATGCCCCCGACAAGTAATTGCCTCATCTCTGCTTGAACACCCATCTTCATGCCTTCACCCATGTTATTTCCTCCACCTGGAATAGTTTTACATGCCCTCTATCATCCTCCAAATATTTATCCACATTTCAAGGTCCCCTTCAAATAGCACATCTTTCATGAAGCCTTCCCTAGCGACTCTGACCCACATATACCTTTCACTTCAGAACACTTATATAACTGAGAGTAGGTATCACCTAGTTTAGTGCTTAACTATGCCCTGTCTGACGTTGTTTCCTAATTATTTTATGTGTTATTTTGCTCCTCCCCCAGCCTAAGACACTGTAAGTTTCTTACATTTTAAGTTTCTTGAATCAGGTCTTATATTTATTTGTATTCCTTCATTCCCTACTGTGGTCTACATTAAATATTTTGTTGACCAAACAATTCTAGTCCATAGTATCAACACTCATTGAAATATGATATCTAAAATTATGAAGTTAGAATGATCATTACTATGAAGATTATTTTAAAAGTATCTACTTGTCAGGTATGGTAGCACATGCCTGTAATCTCTTCTGGTAGGGATGTGAGGCAGGAGGATCTCTTGAGATTGGGAATTCCGAGCTGTAGTAGGCAAGGTACTAAGTCTGGCACCAATATGGTGATGCCCTGGGGGCAAGGGACCACCAAGCTGCAAGCAAAGAGATGAACTGGTCCAGGTGAGCTCCATGGAGGAATGAATAAACCAGAAAGACATACATCAACAAAGAGGTATGACTACACATGGGAAAGGTAATGATACGTGTCGCCTGTGGTCAAGCCAGCCCTCGCCCTTCATGTACTTGGGTTCATGTGGGTGGGCAATATTTTCTGATGTTTATCCGATACATCTTAGCTACTTCATTCCAGTGAGAAAAACTGGGTCTAAGTACTCCATTATTATCATGCTCATAAAAGCTTAGGCAAACAATAGCATGGAATCAATAAAAAATATTGAATTGGAAAAGTTAGCAAATGGAATTAGGGCTCCACTGGTGAGTTCCTAGGGTTAAAAGTGATCAGTTTCCCTCTCTCCATTTCAAATCCTACATTTAGAAGAAAACAATTCTCCAAATCAGTGCTTATGTGTCTGAACCAGAGAGGGAAAAGAAAAACCCATGTACCAGACACATGTCCAAAAGAGATTTATCACAGAATATTCTTTATAGCCTATCAGTGCCGAGCACAGAGTACGTGCTTAATAAATATTCATAGATAATAGTGAGCTGAGAGGGGAGTGCTTTGGTCCTCTAAATTTGTGTCAAGATTGGGGGAATTTGAGGATATGGTTACTTATTTAAGATGGTTTATCGAAGTATTATAGCTCTAGAGTTGGAAAAGATCATAGAGGCCATCTAGTCCTTTATTTTACAGGTGATGAAATTGAGGTTGAGGTATGTCAAGTGCTTGGCCTAAGGTCACACAAGTAGTAATTATCAGAGGTGGGATTTGAACTAAAGCATTTTCACTCCCGAGCCAGTAGTAGTCATCTCACTGTACTCTACATATTTTTTTTTTTGTATTTAATCAGTCAACGAACATCTATTAATCACTTACTATGTGCCAGGCACTGTGTTAAGTGCAGGGGTTAAATGAAGTAACGCCTATTCACAAGTAGTTTACATTCTTACAGAGAGACTACCAGGACATATACAAGTATAAACAAGAATAAATATAAAGAGGATAAATGCAAACACATACAAAATCATTAAACACAAGACAGTTTGGGAGAGAAGGGTTGTGCTTTTGCTGTATCTTGGAGGAACAGAGGGATTTGATAAGTTGGAGGGGAGGAGGGAGGATGGCCAATCAAGAGAAGAGGCATAGATATGAATATCATGTGTGAGAAACAGAGAGAAGGCATAGAATATAGCATGCAGGAGAGAGAGTGATGTCCATTGAGTCGAGAAAGATGGTTTAAGGAGAAGTTGTAAAAAAAGCTTTAAGAGGTAAACAGAGGACTTTAGAGGCAATAGGAAGGTACTGGGGTTGTTTGAGTAGAGGAGTCAGATGGTCAGATCCGAATTTAAGGAAAATTGCTTAGCCAGCAGTGTCGAGGAAGGACTATCACAGGGAGAGACTTCAGGCAAAGAAACCAATTCGAATGCTGTTGAAATAATTTAGGATAGAGCCAGTGAGAGCCTGAATAAAGGTGGTAGCAGTGTTAGTAGAGAGAAGGGGTTGAATGTGAGAGATGTTGTAAAGGAAGAAATGGCAACATTTGGGGGCTGTGGTAACCAATTGTATAGGTGGGGTGAGGAAGAGTGAGGAGTTCTCTATAATGTCATGGTTATGGAGCCTGAGAGATTGGGAAGATGGTAGAGTCTCTGACAGCAAAAGGGAAATTTTGAAGAGGTCCTGGCTGCCTTGTTGGGGAAAGATAATAAGTTCTGCTTGTTAACACTTTGAATTTGAGATGTCTCCTGAACATTGAGTTTGAAATGCCCAATAGGTAATTAGTGATGCCAGACTGAAACTCTGGGGAGAGTGAGACTTGTTATTTAGGTCTGTGAATCATGTACGTAGAAATGATAATTAAACCCATGGAAACTGATGAAGTCACTGAGAGAGTACAGAGGCAAGAATAAGGGGACTAGGACAGAACCTTGGAGAGCACCCATAGCTAAAGGGTATGAAATGGATGTTAACCATGAAAAGAGACTGAAAAGAAGTTTGTAACAACACAAGTGTTTGTCATCACTATAGTGGAATTTATTCCAAACTCACCTTGTGTGGGAGTCTCACCCAGGCTGGTCAAAACCCAGTACTCTCTGGGCAGCTAGCTTGCTTCAACCTATTCTCACACTAGCAGGTCTAGTTTCCTAGAGATACATCACTACGATACTGTTACATTCCAGCTTTCTTAGAGTCCCAAGGGAAACCCTGTTGAGTGGAAATGCATCACCACTCCTTACAATTCTGGTGCCTGAGCCCTCATTTCACACAAGTTAATGCACCCACACAGTACATGATATTTACATAAGCAGCCACTTACAATAATGACACTTTTAGCTTTTAAATATAATCATTTACTTAACAAAAAGGCAAAAGACATAATAATAATACCATAGATACTCATATTAAAATCAATGCATAAAATTAAATACATTAACATTTTCATTAAAATGTGAATAATATTCTTCCATAAATACATTCAACTTCTATGTTAATGAGCGGGCACACACCTATAGGAACCTAGCAGAGAAGTACGTAAATTGGAAAACCCATGTGACCTCACAACTCTGGACTGTATGATTTGATGGTACTGGTCTATTTGGACCATCTGCACCATATGAAACTTCTTTTCAACTCTGGCTGACTATTAGTTCTCACCATTTTTCTGCTGGAAAAATCCTCTTTTTTTCTCTACTACCAGGTAACATTTACAAGCTCTTTCAATTTACTATCATCCTTAAGAGGGTATTTAGAAAGTGTTGTCTCTATGTAAACAGCAGTTCACTCTAAGTCAGAGAAATGTCAAGCTCACCAAATTAGCTATTTTGGGGCTGTATCTGAATTTTTGCATTGTCCAATCAGAATGGAGCTGTAGCAGTGACACCTGGGTTGACTCTTTAAGCCAGGGAATCAAATCTAGCTATGCTCACTAGGCTATAACTGCAAGGGGGGAGAGGGGGTTAGGGGGTGTGGGTAGAGTAGGAAAGGAGGTTCAAAAGCCAGACGAGTCTGCAGAGAACAATAGTCTCAGGAGAAGTTTCACCTCTCTTGAGTTCTAGATTGCTCTGAAGGGCTATCACTGAAATTCTTGTTCAATGAAGTCAATTATCTTTCCCACTGGTTAGGAATCATTCAGCTGAATCCTTCTGTCAGCTGACTTCTAACTGCCTCTGCTTCAACAGAGCAGCTTTTGAGCCCCCGTTTTCTATATTGTCAGTTCTTCTCAGTTTCCTTTGTCGGGTTCTTATACTCAGTCCCTCTGCTTTTCATTGGCTTAAATGAGAGCCTCCTGACTTCCAGTGGCTCACTTAAAAAGTCACAACTCCCCAAATTTCCTTTATCAAATCATATATCCTTTATCAAATCAAATCATATATAAATCTCTAAATCTTTGCATGATTTCTCATTGTTTTATTCTATCCTTTTTGGTGATAAAGCATGTATAGAAGCCAAAAAACTGAGATACCATAATGCTCTGCATTAGGAAGGTTTTGACATTGACATCTCTTCAGTGTCCTTGAAACTGTTTCTTCACTCATAATTTTGGAGTTTTCAATAAATAAAAGAACTTTCCCTGCCTCTTTATAATATCAAACTGTTCTCACACAAGAGAGGCATGGTTTTACATTGTTCACAAAGGGAGTTGAAGTCTTGTATTTTACAACTTTCTGTCTAAAACTATTCAAATACCATCTGAATGCTGCATTTCTTCATATACATACTAACAATTTTTATTGAAAACAAAGTTCTTTCCCTACGTTTTTAGGTATCAATATGTTCATTGATAGCAGTAACAAAAGGTAAGAGAAGAATCAAGGGAAAGGAGTGAAATGAAACCCCAGAGAAGAGAGAGTATCTGAGGAAAAAAGTATGATTAACACTGTCATATGTAGCAGGATTTTGGACTGAGAAAAGACCATTATATTTGGTAATTAAGAAATCATTGGTTGACAAAGAATTGGAAACTGAGAGGGTGCCCATCAACTGGGAAATGGATGAACAAGTTATGGGTGTGTGTGTGTGTGTGTGTGTGTGTGTGTGTGTGTGCATGTGCGGTATTGTGCGGTCAGAAATGATGAAGGGGATAGTTTTAGAAAAACCTGGGAAGACTAGTGTGAACTGATACAAAATAGATTGATCAGAACCAAGAGAACAATTTATACAATAACAACAATACTGTAAATACAAACAACTTTGAAAGACTTAGGAACTCTAATCAACACAATGATACTAACCACAATTCCAGAGGACCAGTGATGTCACAGCAGTAACCTGCTGACACCTGCTGAAAATAAAGTGATGGACTCAGAGCGCAGGTTGAATTTTTTTTAACATGGCCAACCTGGGAATATGTTTTGCTTGACAACCTCTATTTATAACAGGTTTTGTTTTTCTTGCTTTATTAACAGGTGGGAAAGGGGATGGAAGGGAGAAAATTCAGAACTGAAAAGAAAATTGAATGAAAAAGATAAGAGGTCATTGGTAACATTAGAGAGAGCAGTTTCACTTTCAGAATTTGATGAGATTAGAAGCCAGATTATGAAGGGCTGAGGAATGAGTGACAGAAGAGAAAGTAGAGACACTGTGTTTAGGCAGCTTTTTCAAGGAGTTTGAGAAAGGATGGGAAAAAAATTGAAATTACATGTTGAGGAAATGCTTGGGTATAGTAAAGACTTCTTAAAGATGGGGAACACTGAAGAATGTTTGAATGCAGTAGAGAAGGAGCAAGCTAACAGGGAGAGGTTGAAGATTAGAGAGAGGAGGGATGATTGAGGTTTCAATCTGCCAAAGAAGGTGGGAGAAGATGGATCAGATCAAGGACATATTTAGAGGGGTTGGATTTAGAAAGGAGATGAACCATCTCATTGTTGGAGACTGGAGAAAAGCCTGGAGAGAAAGGGTGGGGGGAGATGATGTCATCTCCGAGAGGTATTAGAGATGCTTCCTCCTTTTGAAGAATTCTAGGTGTTGTTGAGTAGTGTTGTGTATTACCTCTGTTTCTAGATCTTTGGGATCTTCTGAGTGCAATAATTGGTTGAGGGTCAAAAGAACATGAGATTGAGGGCTTCCCAATTTACTCATATTTGGTTAACAAGGGAGATGTAAAGGATCTTGAAAAGATTACAGATGTGATAAGACTGTGTCAAGACGGACACGTCTCTGAAGTTATAATTAGGAGAGGAGGGAGAGACATAGATTGCTTTTAGGAGTAAAAGCAGAAAGCAATAAGAAATTTAAACTACATAGGGATATAGGCTCATAGCTGAGTAATATGGACATGAGTCTTCCTAGGGAGTTCTGATTCTAAACTTGCCTAAGTAGTGATAGGAGAATGGCCTTGGGTTGTTTCCTCAGAGAAGATCAAAGATGCTTAGAACCTGTTCTCTTGGGAAAGATACATCTGAACATTTACTCAGTTTCTATAGGGGAGAGGGGAATACACTTCCAATTCCCTGAAGGGGAATAAAGCCCTGATTATGTATTATGTATTATAGATGTGTATATGCATGCATATATTTTCTAGTAAGCAATTAAATTCACTTATATTTACCAGAGTGAGTAAGGATAATATTTGCAGTTGCAGAATTCTAAGAAACAAACATATCTTCAAACACATGATAAGAAAAAGTAATAGAAACAACAAACCAGATACTAGGACATGAATAAAGGTAGTCATAGTTTAACCCCAGATAACAAAAAAGAAAGAGACCCCAAAACATTAGAAACATTGTCAGCAACCACTTCCCAGTTCAGTATATTCCCAATCTCCTCTTCCCTAATATAGTCTGAGAAGAAAGCTCCCAGCTCCCAGCCTCCAGGGTCTCCCTTGTGAATTGGAGGGAAATATACCCAAATGCTTGGCAGCCCAAAGCAACCACCATGCCCCTAGCTCTTGATGTTCATTTCCCACCTGTTTGCTCTCTTGGATGTCATCATCTCCAGAAATTCATCATCCTTCAAGTTATCTACTCCAAAACTCACATTTCCTCAATACTTTCTGTACCTGGGACCTCTCTCTCCTGATTAGAGAGGGTAGAGGGTGGCCATCAGAGAGCTCCTCCCAGATCCTCCATTTAAGGATGGTGCCCAGGACAGCTATCTCATCATTTCCCACCTACGCTACAGTATTTCATCATGTACCTGAATGCAGTCCCCTTCTCCCTCCTCTTTTCAGCTTCTTTTTCTGTGGCTTCCATTACATTGTGAGCCCCTTGAGGGCAGGGACTGTCTTTTTGCCTTTTTTTGTGTCTCCAATGCTTAGCACAGTGCCGGCAAGTAGCAGGAGCTTAATAAATGTTTGACTGAGGATGCAGAGATTGGTGGCAGTGTCTGTGTTATAAGCCAAAGACATTAGACTCATGGCTCATTAAGTACTCCAGCAAAAAAACAAAACAAAACAAAACAAACAACCCCCCCCCCCCGCCCAAAACACTAGATAATGCCTAAGAGGAATTCCTTAACCACCCTTACGAATGGGAGGAAAAGACTTCTAGCAACCAAAGCTACCTCTTTGCCACATGTGCTTTCTAAGCTTGATCCCACTTTCCTCTAGAATCTGGAGATACTTGTGGGAATGTTTGGGGGGAATGTTTTATACCGCTGTTTTTATTGCAACCACTTTAGCCAACACCCTTTGCTAAAAGCTACTTAAGGCTGGCTGATTAAATAATTCTCAACTGATAATCTTGGAGGGAAGCACAGTACTGGGAGTATGAGCTATTGACATTACAGAATCACATCAGACCTTTATTGTGGTACACCTAGAATCCTGAGGAGGAGATGTATCCAAGCTCTAGAAACCTAAGACTCATCTGTGAGAATAGGATGTGGGATAAGGGTGACCTAAATATTATATGGCTACAGGGGCTGTACAGCCGGGTGGTGCAGTGGATAGAGGAGCAGTCCTAGAGCCAGGAGGACCTGAGTTCAAATTTGCTTCAGATACTTATGAGCTTTGTGACCCTGGGCAAGTCACTTAATCCCAATTGCCTCAAAAAATATTATGTGGCTACAGAGGGGAGAAAAAGCTTGGAAAAACTGAACAATGCATCAAAAAACTCTGACATTAATTGAAGTATTCCATAGTCATAGTTCCCCATTTCTGCAAAGAAGGGACTAGGTACCTTTGCACATCTCTTCTTTGAGGCCAAGCTGGGTCAATCTCATTTCACAACATCAAGTTTTGATTGTTATGTTGTCCATATATAGTACTGCATTGAAATGAAACATTAGAAGTAGCCCTTTTTGCTGGTAGCAGGAGACATGGCTTTTGTAGCCTAAGAAGCTATTTGGTCTAGAAGTCTGGCTCTGTCACTAAAACATTTTGTGATTCAGAAGGACCTTATTCTTATCCTAATTCTGCAGCTGCTGCCTCATCCTATGACTTTTGCTCATATCTCTTCAGTTCTCTATGCCTCAGTTTTCTTCTTTGTCAAATGTAAATGATGATGTTGATTTATCTGCCGAGGTTCTTATAATAAAGAATTCATCACTGCTCAACTGTAAAATGTTAACTCTAAATGCTTTGACATTAATGACTAAATCTGAAGAAAATAAGAGGAATACTTTTGGCCAGAAGAGATCAGCTAATGAATACCCTACTTTCATAAAAGAGGAAAAGATGGCAGTCTGAACACATGTCAGCTTCAATTTTTTTCCTCAGGGAAAACTTTCCCTATGAATATTCTTTTTCCTGGCAGCTCAACACAGCAGTTCATAGTTATGAAGCACATTATGAAGTACTGTCTTCACAACAACCTTGTGACAGAGGTAGCAAAAATATTATTATATATATTCTACTTGATTATAGTTTAAATTATTTGCCTAAAATCATGTAACTATTAAAGGTAGAACTTGAACCCAGGTCTTTAAACTATCATTCCCCTATTCCTTCCACTAGAGCATTGCTAGAAATGGAAAAGTTTGGAGGAGAAAAGGAGTTGAGACAGAGGGTGATAGACCTGTCAAATTTTAGGTGCTGTGGGATATCCAGGGAGAGATGTCCATTAGGCAGTTGGAGATGTGGGACTGCAACTCAGGAGTGAGATTAATTCTGATAAATGGTTTGGGTAGTCATCTACAGAGATGATAATCAAGTCCATAGTAGCTTGATGAAGTCAAGAAGGTAGAGAGTATAAAGGGAGAAGAAATGAAGGTCAAAGTCAGCACTTTGGGGGGCACCTACATTTAGATGTAGATGTTTCACAATCGATGTGGATGGCTGCTAAAGTGATGAGTGAGATACACCATGCACCATCATGGAGATTGAGGAACACTTAGATTGGTAGTAGCAGTAAAACCAGAGGAGAGCCTGTTCAGGAGGACGAGGTGGTCATCAAGTTGCCCAGAGGGCTGGAGGATGAGGACTCAATAAAAGCCATACGATCTGGAAAATACTGAAATTTTGGTAGGGTGGTGGAGTTGGAAGCCACTTTACAAAGGGTTGAAAAGGGAAGAGGCAGAGAATCAGAGAAGGCAACAAGTATAATGACTCTAGGAGTCTGGCAATGAAAGGAAAGAGATATAAAGGATGACAATGATAAAGAAGGATGAATGAAAAAGACAGAATGACAAATTATTGTATCAGACTAGTGTCACATTCTCTTGTGGGGGATAGAAATTTTGAAAGAGATTAGCCCTAAGCTTTGTGTCTCTCTAAGCAGGACAAGTTTCAGAGACTACCCATCTTCATTTTTTACTACACTTCTGGCCATCTCTAATTTGTATGATATTTTCCTCCAGAACATTCAGATAACTATCCTGTTTTACAGACAGTGTGTGTGTGTGTGTGTGTGTGTGTATTTGTGTGTGAGAGCTCACACAAGAATGTGTGTGTATTTGTGCATAAAGAGAGGATGTGGAAGAATAACTTAATAATATCTTCCATACAAATAATATTTTATAGTTTACAAAGTCCTTTATACACATTGTTTTATTTGATCCTCATGACAACCCTGTGAGGTAGATATTAAGACTCTCATTATCCCAATGAGGAAAGCTCATCCTTGGCTAAGAGATCATCTAGAAAGCCATTTTTTGAAACATGGAGGCAGAGGTAGGGCAGTTAGGTGGTGCCATGGATAGAATGGTAGACCTGGAGTCAGGAAAATTCATCTTACTGAGTTCAAATCTGTCCTCAGACTCTTATTAGCTATGTGACCCTGGACAAGACATTAATCTTGTTTGCCTCAGTTCCTCACCTGTAAAATGAGTTGAAGAAGGAAATGGCAAACCACTCCCACATGTGTGCCAAGGAAACCCCACCTAGGGTTATGAAGAGTCAGACATGACTGAAACAATTGAACAACAACAAAAGGTAGAGATTTGTCTATTTAGGCTCAGTCAGGAGCTAAGTAAGGATAAAACTAAGGTTGAGACTGGTCATTCAGGGATGTGGTTGTGTTTATGGTTTGTCCTTCCTTCTTAAAGAGAATTATGACATCAGGGTGATGATGACATGACTTTTAATTGAATTGGTTTTGAGTGAGGGAGGGCTGTGCAAAGTTACCAACCTTATTTTCTCCTCCAGAGCCATCTGGGTCCAGTGGCCAGATAGCGATCAGGACAACTGCAGATGGCCCAGGGTCAGGGATGTGAATTTCTCCAGAGCTGAATGAATTACTCCAGAAGCTGAGATTGAATGAGAAGAGGAACAAAAGTTTTTAATC
Organism: Phascolarctos cinereus; assembly: GCF_003287225.1. Lineage (NCBI taxonomy): Eukaryota > Metazoa > Chordata > Mammalia > Diprotodontia > Phascolarctidae > Phascolarctos > Phascolarctos cinereus. The sequence continues at coordinate 88,428,172 of NW_027556180.1, forward strand.
TAGAGAGGTCAGTCTGGGATCAGGATCTTTATGAAGGGCCATCAAAGTGACTATTCTAGAGTTAGGAGAAATCTTAGATATCATTAAGTCCAATACTGTTATTTTGCAGATAAGGAAAGTGAGGTCCAGAGAATGATTACCCAAAATTAGATAGCTAACAATTTGATTTGAACCCACATATTCCCGACTCCCAGGCACCCACTATAGCACATTAACTCAAATTGATCTGTTTTCCCAGAACTTTGGACTCTAATGCCATTACCATACATTCTTGCTTCCTCACTGCCTGATATGTCAGGATAGTCATAGGCCAGATCACAGGGTCACAGATTTAGAGCTGGAAGGTACCTTAGAATTTGTCAAGTCCAATCTTCTTATTGTGCAGATGAATAAACCTAGGTCGAGAGAGATTAGCCAGGTGAACTAGAGAGATTAGCTAGGATCACACAACTAGTAAGTATCAAAGGCAAGATTTGAAACCAGGGTTTCTTAATTTCAAGTCCAGTCCCATTTTCACCATACTATGCTATCTTTCTACAACAAGCTCTCTCCTCACTTAGTCATACTGGTGGCTTCATATAGAATCTCTTTCCTTGCACTGCCTTCTTGGACTTGAGCTTTGATGGAAGGCCTCTACCAACTCTAAGACAAGCTTATTTTGTGCTGACTTCTATATTCTCTTCTCAGGCTCATTCTCTTGCCCTGCCACCATACATACATATCATTGGATTCTCATAATAATCCTATGGTTCTTCAACTAGTAGTAGTAGCAATGGAATAATCCTTCAACTATTATTATAGTTGAACTATTATATATATTTTACAGATGAGAGAACTTGGGGTCAGAAATATTAAGAGATTTGTTTATGGTCATACAGCTAATAAGTGTCAGAGATGGGGTTTGAACCTGCCTATTGCTTACTCTAAGTCCAGAAGTCTATTGTCCATGCCATGCTACCTTTTAGAAGCAAAACCCTCCTGAGGGGGGCAGGATTGGGATCTGAGTGATTATAAGCCAAAGGTCAGGATACATAAAGAACCTGGTGCTCTCCAGAATACGGAAATCCCAGGGGCTGAGTCCAAGTGATGAATTGGTTAAAGGAGGGATAATTTCAAGCCGGGGAGTTTGGCACAGGACATGTAGACAGGAACTGTCAGTAACCTACCTATTTGACTAAATCAACTTGCCTAGATGAATAGTTAGTGTGAAATGACCTAGGAGTTCTGGTAGACTGTATGTTCAACGTGAGCCAACAACAATATGGTTGCCAAGAGCTAATATAATCCTAGGCTACATTAACACATTTCCAGACCATGGAAATCCTCCTGTCCTTCACAAAAGACCAGAACATACCTAACTGAAAGTATTATGTCTAATTCTGGGTTCCTCATTTCAGAAGAGACAATGAAAAGTGATAAAATAAAAATTATTGTGCTTGTACTATTTATGCACAAGATTCTTGTGAGGAAAATGTTTTGTAAAATCTTTAGGTCTATACAACTGTGAATTATGTTATTACCTCTTTCCAGTTTCAGTCCTCCTAGTTCTGGCATTATAGGATTTGGCAAATATGCTTCTGTTCATCCTATCTGTTCCCTTCATTCCAATTTGAAAAAAAAATTATTTATTTTGCTTTGTCCTCATTCAGAAACTCTCCCTTTGGCTTGAATATTGACGTTTTCTTGTCTAGACAATTTAATGCTCCATTAAGAGGCAGCAAGATGTAGTGAATAGGGCACTAGATTGGGAGGCAAGAAGCCCTGGGTGGATAGAGCACTGGCCCTGGAGTCAGGAGGACCTGAGTTCAAATGTGACCTCAGATAATTAGTACCTGTGTGACCCTGGGCAGATCTATGCTTCTGTTTCCCCATCTATGAAACGAGAGAGATGGAATTGATAGCCTCTAAAGTACCTTCATGTTCTAAATATATAATCCAATTACATCTTGATTGGAATTGAATTTCTTAAGACCATCATAGCTTAGTTAAAGGTGAATACTCCACAATTTTGTTGAAAGATAAGGTAATGTTTTCTGTTTTGCTTCCAGAATGGCCCTTCCACTTGTATCAGGCCATTTTAATAGCACCCAGGATATGGCGATCTTTTTTACTCAATGAAATGCATTCCTTGTTGTATTCAGGGAACAATCTGTCATGATGCCTAGATACCTTTCTGTGGATATAACTGAAAGCCTGGAGCTCATCATCTTGTAAGTATGCCATTTTCTCTTTTGGTTACTCACATGGGGTTTACAATGGAAGTTAAAATGGATTTAGATTGAGTGATCAAAATAGGCCATCCAAATCAATCCCCCAAATATGATTTTTATTTGCTAGTGTCCTAAATTCATGCTGGCATCAAAACAGGGAGGTGATTATTCCCACAATGCTTCTTAACATGGTACCATGAAATCACTGCTATGAAACTACTGGCATTACATTATTTTTCTTTTCATGTCCCCCTTGTATTGAAACATTAATCACTGATGGAGGTTGTACAATCTCCTTCTAGAAGAACAGACCAGCCAGAGGGAAAACTGTGAAACAGGTGATAGTCTTTACTCCCCCTTTCCCTATCCTGTGTACCCCCAGCATGAATGTCTGCCTTTTCCAATTGATATTCTAATGCTTCACCTCCTGGGTGTTTCAGCGGCTTTTCTCAGGAAACTCTCCAGATTCATTATGCTTTCCTTGAGGCACAGCAAAAAGACCTGAACAGGGTTTGGATTTTGTACAAAAAAATAGATCATATTTTCTCTTTGGTCTTTCTTTATTATGCCTACCATTTTACTAGCATGGTGCCTAGAATATAGTAGATATGTTGTAGGAACAACATCTACCCAAAAACTTTTTCTTAAAGGTAATGAAACTATCCTTGAGGCTTGATTGGTTGACCTGCTTATATAGTTTTGTGGTCAGCTAAGTAGAGAAGTACGGAGGAAGATTAGCTTGTTGCTCTGACTTGGTAGATAATTCTGATGTCCCAGCATGGTAAATGAGAAGTCAGGGAAGATACGTCTATAGAAATCAATGTTGTAACCTTGATGGATATCCTTTCTATTCCGTGGTTAATTTGCCTTTTGGCAAATGTTGGCTAAATGGCGCTCAAGTTTCTCATTTCGTTCCAATTCTGGACCTGAACCACAGGATTTGCTTGAGTTAGGCCTGGTCTATAAGGTGTTGAATAAATGCTTTATTACTGATTGGTTGGTTACCAGGCTTCGTGATTGCCACAGCAATCTGGCTCCCAAGTCAGATATCTAACCACTGCTTCATCTTGCCCCTCTACCTTCTGAGTCTTTCTTTAAAAAATAATAAAATAATATTGCTTTTAGCATTCATCGGCTCATCTAATTCTTCTACATTTAGAGGTATGCCTAGCAGGCTAAAGGTGGCCCAAAACACTCACCACTGTGGTTAAACCAGATTAAAACGTAATTAGAAAGGTTTAACAAAATAAATGAAAATATAATAAAGCATAGATATATTACATTTTAAAACCAAGTCAATACGTGGCCCAAAAGGAGGGGTTTTCCGACACAACAAACCAACAACAAATCTTGTTTGTACATAATTTTTTACATGTTTTCTCCTCTGTAAGACTGTGAGCTCCTTGAGGCCAGGGGCTGTCTTTCACCTTTCTTTGTATCCCTAAAGTTTAGTGGAGAGCCTAGCACACAGTAGGCACTTAATGAAGACTTAGCCACTGATTGTGCTGCAAGGTACAGTCTGAGAGAGTTGCCAGAGTCACTAAGAAGTTAAGTGACCTTCTGAGGGTCCGCATGTGTCTCAAATGTGGGACAGGAACCTGTCTTTCTGACTCCCATACTAGCTCCCTCTCCATAACATCTCCAAGCATAGTGATTAGGAAGCCAAAACCAAAGGAGTTCTAGGAAATTGACCTATTTTCTACTTCCACTTGATTCTCCAAACCTTGGACCTTTCACAGCAGCTGCACTTATTCAAATGTGCTGGTAAGGCCAGCCAGGTCTCCCCTGACTCTGCCACCCCAGGCGGCCTATGCAGCAGTGAGATATATATGTTGACCTAGTAATCTCCCTTTACCCTATTTTTACTGCCTCATCCAAGCAGTCTCTGTAACTGAAAACCTTGCATAAAATGTGGGAAATTAATATTTATGAGGTACAACTGAAATTTGATTTCAGGCTTATGCATGAACAGCTGTTTTGAAAACATGTTCACCTCGGAGTAAACCAGAAGATTGCCCGCATGCAAATAAATATCCCGAAGCTTTATTTTGCGCAGCGTCTCGGGAGGAGTAACTGGAACGAAACGAGTTAGATGCTCATTTGAGTGATTTGCTGTGTTTTGGAGAGGCAGCTGAAAAGAAGGGTTTGCATCTCAAAGGGAATAAACAATGTGGCATCAATAGCAAAGATGCCAAACTTCATCCCAAGATAAATGTGTTCATAACTTGTGATGTCAAGATATCTATAGTATAATCACCACAAAAGGATTACAAATTTAAATTTGGGAGGGGCTTTGGAAATCTTCTGGCCCAGTCTTTTAATTTTGCAGATGAGGAAACTGAGACTTCAAGGAGGATAAGTAGCCCAAGGTCAAACAAAGAGTAGCAAAGCAAGGCTTTGCAGCTGCTATGAAAGATAACAAGGTTTGGAGAATCAAGTGGAAGTAGAAAATAGGTCAATTTCCTAGAACTCCTTTGGTTTTGGCTTCCTAATCAATAGTTGTTTTTTTTTTTAATTCCAAATCAAACTCACTTTCTGCTAGACTAGAACCGCCTTTCATTAGTTATTAATCCATCAAAAATTAATGGACTGTGAGATATTATTGAATCTAGATATTGAGAGGTGGGAAGAGATGGGGTTAGCATCAATGATGTCAATAACAAGAGAGCCATTGAAACATTTTTAAAAAATGGACAAAAGAGAGCAGAAAGAAGTAGACAACCGGGACAGTTTTGAAAGTAACGAGTGGAATGATATACTTAAAAAAAAACCGCATGTGATATGAAATGGAGATTTGTGATTTCATATACAATCCTCTTTTTGTGTCATGCCATTTATAAAAATTCCCTTATGTATTTAAATTCAGAATGAAAAAAAAACAAAATAAAGAAGAAACTACATGTTGGTTGATTAAAAAGAAAAGCAGCATATAGTGGACATATTACCTTAATTATATTATTATTATTATTATTATTATTATTATTATTATTATTATTATTATAATTATTATTCTCTCCTCCCTCCCATTCCCCATAGTTATTCAAGATTTAAATCCAGGTCCTCTGACTCAAGTGTTTTTTTTTTTGTCTCCCTTAGTGGTTGAGGATTTCAACCACCTCAACCAATATTCAATGAATTCATTTCAGATGAACTGATTGTTTGCTAATTCCTCCTAGGAGACATACTAAGCCTTTTCCATGCACACATTATTTGTAATGTCCTCCAACTCTCTGTGGGTGAAGGTGCAGTGTTTTGCCTTCTGTTCCACAGGTGGTGAGGAGGAGGATTCTGTGAATAAACTGCCTTTTATATTGGCCCTGGGCAATGATTGCTTAACAACTTCTATGATTTATTCAAAAGCTGTTTGCTAATAATGCAAATTTGAGAGTAAGAACAAAACAATCCTTCTTGTCAATCACTATTATTACTATCATTTAACACTGGTGGCTCCTTAGCGCTTGATTCTTTATATTAGCTAATTTTTACAATACCCCTATAGGTAAATAAGTCTGACTCTAACAGAGACAAGTGTATTCCAAGATGTTTTCCCCCCTCACTTTCTTTTCATTATCTACTTGGACTATAATGAATCTTAATAGAGAGTAAACAATATTTTGTTTGAGTGGCTTCTTTAACAATGTTCCTTTTTAGTTGGAGTTTACCGAACTGAGGGCCATGCTCACCAGGGTGGGAATCAGTGGGAATCAGACCCACTTAGAGGGCCCATGAAGCAATGGCTACAAGTATTTTCAAATACAATTTCTACATAAACACCTACTTTTTTTCCCAGTGAAAACAAAGCTCAAATCAGCCAACAAAAAGCAAAAAGATTAACATAGTGACTTTATTCCATAGTGACTTTATTCCAGCTGACATGAAGCATGGCTATTATTTAATTTAGATGTTCTAAAGAGTGGGTCAGTCAGTAAGCATTTATTAATTTGCACTAGGCACTGTGGTAAGCACTAGGGATACAAAGAAAGACAAAAAACAAACAAACAAACAAACAAAAACCCAATCCTTGCTCTTAAGGAGCTCACAGTCTAATGGAGGAGACAACATGCAAACAAATATGTACATATATGTGTGTGTTTATATGTGTGTATTTATATATCTACATTTATGTATATCCATATCTATCATCTGTCTATCTATCTATATGTCTGTCTGTCTATATGGAGAAGGAAGGCACCATGATTAAGGAGGACTTGGATAGGCTCCTTTCAGAAGATTGTAATTTAGCTGAGATTTGAAAGAATTCAGAGAAACTAGGAGGTAGAGAAGAAGAAAGAGAGTTTCAGGAATAGGGGACAACTAGTGAAAATGCTCACTCAGGAGACAGAATGTCCTGTGTGAGGAACAGCAAGGAGGTCAGTATCATTGGATCGTAGAGGTGAGTAAGGAACAAGAAGCCTGAAAAGATAGGAAAGGAGCAGGTTATGGGGGACATTAAAGCCAAATTTTATATTGAATCCTGGGGGTGATGGGGAGTCACTGCAGTTTACTGAGTAGGGATTAGTGTCAGTGTTACCATTAAAAGGCATAAGCTCATGCTATAGCTGTGTTGAGTCATTATGCTACTATATTTTAATCTGAAATGTGTCCATTCAAAATTAAGCAATCTTTATGTGGAAGTTAATATATCTTATATTTGTCAATATAATTCATTTTAGTAAGTAATGTAATAAATAGGTTTCTAAAAAAAACTTCAATTTTTAAAAAAATATAACTCAAGAATGATTAATCACGACCTTTTCAACAATTTAGTGTTTTCAATTTTACATTGTCTACTTTTTAAAAGTGAAATAATGTCTCATAGTCATGGATAAATGCATAACAGTTTCGAACAGAAAAATCACTAGAGCAACTGAAGCTAATACAAACAAAGATAATAGAGACCATTTAAGGAGCAGAAATATGAAAACACAAAGTAAAATGCCCAAATCCAGAATACATAATCCACTATAAAATGACCACCTTTTGCTTTATACAAAAGGTTTTGCTGCAAAAAATATGAAATATAACAAATTAAAGTATCATCTTAAAAATATACATGCAGAATAATTGGTAAGAAGAGAATTTCCCCCAAGAAAATTAGAGACTCTTAATAAGCAAAAACAAATTTCTTCAAAAATAATGTCCATGTAGCTGTGTGACCCTCAGCAAGTCACTTAACCCTAATTGCTTCAAAAAAAAAGGAATAAAATGGACTATTCAAAAAACAAATTAAAAAAATAAATGATGTCCATGATATTGAAAGAATTGCTCGCATTGTATGAGGTTGCTTATAAAATTGCTACACATAAAAAGCCTTATCTAATAGGAGAAATGTTGTTGCGACATATAACTATTGACATGGTTTAAATGATACTTGGTGACTCATGTGCAAAACCTTTCAAATGGTTCCATTTGCAGATATATGGTAAGAGGGAGAACTGCCCACATATTTGAAGACCTTTGAAATCAATTAATTGAGAAATGCAGACCTTGATGCTTTGCATTGTAGGTGGATGAATAATAATAGCAGCAACAGATGTAGGAAATGTTACTCAGTAAATTACATATACATGCTATGCTTTTGAATTTGGCATGAGGAACATTTTTTTACTTTGCAAAGCAAAGGAGGGCAATGCCACATCAAGAGAAAATTTCACAATAACTGATACTTTTAATGAAAATGTTATATGACATGACAACATTGTATTGGACTCTGCAATATTTGACTTGATATCAAGGTGAAGAAAGTTCATAATTTTGATAGGTTTGGCAATTTTAAAACACCAGCCTTGTAAATGAAATAGAGGAAAAAGGGCGAATTTATTAATCAGTTGATTGGTTTATAGAAGTAATTCTTATTATAGATGGAAAAACCAAATATTTTAAAGTATGAATGGATAAGTTCCATTTGCCTTGAACAAATATGTCTCTTACTCAATCTGAAAAAAATGGGTAATAGACTTGTCTTATATATAACATCAAAATAAACATTTGAACTAGAAAGTCTTGTTATCTTTTAACTCTGGGTAAATAAGGAGTTCTTTGGTTATTACACAAAATGATACGCATTTTGCAATTACTCATCACCTATCATTTATGTGAAATGGGCTTTTCTGCTATACCTGTTATATCAAACTATCAGTAGTGGTCAGTAAGAGATAAAGAATTATGATTAGAAATATCATCAGTGCCATTGCTTTTTGAGAAATATTGCACTGGAGAACCAAATCACTCATAATAATACTATTATACTTATTTTCACGCACTAAAAATATGAAAAAAATTTTTCATGTGAAACATATTTTCACATTAGTCATGTTGTAAAGAAGTATTAGAACCAGTGGGAGGAACCACAAGAAAGAAAAAACAAAACAAAGCAACAAAAGAAAAAAAAAGAGATCAAATAATATGCTTTGATCTTCATTCAGACTCCATAGCTCTTTTTCTGGGTGTGGACATTTTCCATCATGAGTCTTTTGGAGTTGTCTTAGATGATTGCATTGCTGAGAAGGGCCAACTCTATGAATATTAGTCACTGCACAATGTGGCCATTACTATGTACATTGTTCTTCGGGTTCTGCCCTCTTAACTGAGCATCAGTTCATACAAGTCTTTCCAGGTTTTTCTGAAGTCTGCCTGTTCATCATTTCTTATAGCACGATAGTATTCCATTACATTCATATACCACAACTTGTTCACCCATTCCCCAATTGATGGGCATCCCATCAATTTCCAATTCTTGGCCACCACAAAAAGAGTTGATATAAATATAAAAATATGAAACTTCAAAAGAATTTTATCAACATATGAGTTGCATGTGATGTTGTTTTACTGTGTATTTAATATTTCTTTTTTTAAAATTAATTTATTTTGATTTATCAACAATCACTTCCATATGCTTTTGAGTTTAAAATTTTTCTCTCCCTTCCTCCCCACCATCCTCCCCAAGACAGTGCACAATCTGATATAGGCTATACATATACATTCCTATCAAACATATTTTCACATTAGTGATGTTGTAAGTAAGAATTAAAACCAATAAGAGGAACCACCAGAAAGACGAAACAAAACTCAATAGAAGAAAAAAAATAGCAAATAGCATGCTTCGATCTGCATTCAAACTCCATAGTTCTTTCTTTGGATGTGGATGGCATTTTCCGTCATGAGGCCTTTGGAGATGCCTTAGATCCTTGTATTGCTGGGAAGGGTTAAGTTTATCAATATTAGTCATTGCACAACGTGACTGTTATTGTGTACAATGTTCTTTGATTCTGCTCACTTCACTCAGCATCAGACCATACAAGTCTTTCCAGGTTTTTCTGAAGTCAGCCTGTTCATCATTTCTTATAGCACATTAGTATTCCATTATATTCATATACCACAACTTATTCAGCCGTTCCACAATTGATAGGTATCCTCTCAATTTCCAATTCTTTGCCACCACAAAAAGAGCTGCTATGAATATTTTTGTGCATGTGGATCCTTTTCCCATTTGTATGATCTCTTTGGGATGTAGCCCTAGAAGTGCTATTGCTGGGTCAAAGTGTATGCACATTTTTAAGCCCTTTGGGCATAGTTCCAAATTGTCTCCAAAATGGTTGGATCATTTCACAACTCCACCAACAATGCATTAGTGTTCCAATTTTCCCACATCTTCTCCAACATTTATCATTTTCCTGTTTTGTCATGTTGGCCAATCTGATAGGTGTGATGTGGTACCTCAGAGTTGTTTTGATTTGCATTTCTCTAATCAATAGGGATTTAGAGCATTTTTTCATATGACTATAGATGGCTTTAATTTCTTCATCTGAGAACTGTCTGTTCATATCCTTTGACCATTTATCAATTGGGGAATGACTTGTATTCTTATAAATTTGACTTAATTCTCTATATATTTTAGAAATGAGGCCCTTATCAGAGAGACTGGTTGTAAAAATTCTTTCCCAATTTTCTACCTTCCTTCTAATCTTAGTTGCATTGGCTTTATTTGTGCAAAAACTTTTTAGTTTGATGTAATCAAAGTTATCCATTTTGTTTTTTGTAATTATCTCCTGTTTGGTCATGAATTCTTGTGTTTTCCATAAATCTGATAGATAAACTATTCCTTGCTCTCCCAGTTTGCTTACAGTATCAGCCTTTATATCTAAATCATGAACCCATTTTGACTTTATTTTGGTATATGGTGTGAGATTTGATCTATGCCTAGTTTCTGCCATACTCTTTTCCAGTTTTCCCAGCAGTTTTTTCCAAGAGTCGTAGAAGCTGGGGTCTTTGGGTTTATCAAATAATAGATTACTATAGTCATTGACTACTGTGTCTTGCATACTTAACCTATTCCACTGATCCACTCTATTTCTTAGCCAGTACCAAGCAGTTTTGATGATTGCTGCTTTATAATACAATTTAAGATCTGGAATGCTAGGCCACCTTCCCTGCATTTCTTTTCATTAGTTCCGATATTCTGGACCTTTTGTTCTTCCAAATGAATCTTGTTATTATTTTTTCTAACTCTATAAAATAATTTTTGGTAGTTTGATTGGTATGGCACTGAATAAGTAAATTAGCTTAGGTAGAATTGTCATTTTTATTATATTAGCTCGGCCTACCCATGAGCAACTGATGTTTTTCCAATTATTTAGATCTGACTTTATTTGTGTGAAAAGTGTTTTGTAATTGTGTTCATAGAGTTCCTGGGTTTGTTTGGGAGGGAGACCTCTAAATAATTTTATAATGTCTACAGTAAGTTTAAATGGAATTTCTCTTTCTATCTCTTGCTGTTGGGCTTTGTTGGTAATATATAGAAATGCTGATGATTTATGTGGATTTATTTTATAGCCTGCAACGTTGCTAAAGTTGTTTATTATTTCAAGTAGTTTTTCACTTGATTTTCTAGGATTCTCTAAATATATCATCATGTCATCTGCAAAGAGTGATAGCTTTGTTTCTTCTTTGCCTATTCTATGTATTTAATATTTCTTTGTGTATTTTTAGAACAACTATTAAATTCTTTTATTTGCATAAAATGACAATAACTTGTAATGATTATTTTATGGATGGTATGGAGAGGAAGGATAGCATTTTTTTGTTGTTGTTAAAAAAGAAGAATCTTTATACATAAAGTATCATAATCTAAAAAAAACCACTTCCATGCATAATTTCTATTTGCCAGTGGGTTGGCCTTAATTTAGGGAGTGGGGAACAGTTGGATATACTGCTTAAAGCTTCTCAGGTATAGGAAATTTTGGGTTTAAGGGTGAAGAGTACATGAAGTTTCAGAACTAGGGCATGGGAACAGATTGGGAGAGAAAGAGCCAAGGATACAAGGTACCCTATCTGTTAAGTAGTCAGATCCTGGATTTTTTGTTTGTTTGTTTTTATGCGATTGGGGTTAAGTGACTTGCCCAGGATCACACAGCTAGTAAGTGTCAAGTGTTTGGTCTGAGGCCGGATTTGAACTCAGGTCCTCCTGACTTCAGGGTCAGTGCTCTATCCACTGCTCCACCTAGCTGCCCCGCTCCTGGATTTTTTTTTTAAAAGTATATTCTTTTGACTATTTAGATGATGAAGATGATGGCATCAGGTAAATTTAGAATATTGTTCTTTATTGATACTTGCTTGTCCTTCATTCTCTAAGAAGACCGTGACATCAGGAAGGTAATGCCATGACTTGCAAGTGAATTGGATTTAAGTGAGGGAGAGCTGTGCAAAGTCACCAGCCAATACTTTATCCTCCAGAGCCATCTGGGTCCAATAGCAAGACATAGGTCAGGACAACTGGAGAAGGCCCCAAATGCAGTGGGAGATCTTGGCCTTTTTAAGCTAAGGTCTTTCTCAGGTCTCAGTTTGACTGAGTCAATGCCTATTCAGTGATTAAGGCTAGGTAAGAAATGAGGCAAAGAATGGCCTCTTTTACCTAGTCAAGCAAAAAATCAATTTGGTTGGGGAAGACCGTCCAAGCTTCTGGTCAAAATAGAAACAATTGCTATTTACATTCACCCGAGCCATCAAAACTCAAACAATGACCAAGTAAGGCTTGGGCTGGGACCTATCCTTGGTCAGCCAATGAGAGCCAAATACCACAATATCTTGCACAGCATATGGATGAGCAGTTTTTAAAGGAAGAAATCCAAGTTATCAATGACCATGTAAAGACTGTTTTAAATTAATCAGAGAAATTAACATTAAAGTAACTCTGAAGTTCCACTTCACAACTGATCAGATTGGAAAAACCAACAAAAATGTCAAAGGACAAATGTTGGAAAGGCTTCAGGAAAATAGGCATATTATTACACTGTTGTTGGAACTGTGAACTGGCTCAGCCATTCTGGAAAACAATTTTGAACTATGTTCAAAAAGTCATTAAACAGCATATCCTTCAAACCCATGATAACACTACTCGATTTATACGGCAAAGGGAAGAAAGAGGAAAGGAACCCACATGTACAAAAATATGTATAGCATCTCTTTTTGTAGTGGCAAATCACTGGAAACTAAGCAGCACATCACGGAGGAATGGTTGAACAAATGATGGCATATAAATGTAATGGAATATTGTTGTGACAAAAGAAATGACAGAAAATTTGGAAAAACTTCAGAACTCTGATCAATGCAAGGACTGATTATGATTAAAGGGGACCAACAATGAAGCATGCTAATTCCCTTACTTTCCAACAAAAAACCCAACAACACATATATCTCATATATATATCATTCTGTACCTTGCATCCATCACCTTAAGGTGCGGAATGAGATACCTATTTTGGGGCATGGCCACTGTTGGAATTTGTTTTACATAATTATGCACATTTGTTATAAAGGTTTTTTGTTTTCTTTTTTTTTCAGTGAGTGAGGGGGAAGTGAGAAAGAGAAAATAAATGCTTATTAATTTAAAAAATTAAATTAATGAAAAAGACATAAAAGAAATATATGATCAGAAAAGGAGATGGGTCGATTTTATAGCAAGAATAAGGGATGATAGATAGACTACCTACGTGATACACTGATACCTGAGAATTGTTAAAAGACCTAGGACTAATTAATCCTTCAGACATTCTATCCAGTGTACTGATCACTATTGAAAAATGTCTATGGAGGATCAATGCAAAAATGTGGACAAGCACTACACAGAAAAAGGACAGGTAGATAATGTATACTGGCATAGAAATGCTTAAGACTCAGTGAGATCATTGATCCATTGAAGTACAAAAGTAACCTATAAGATGGGAAAAATTAATATTTGTACAGCCTACCTTATAGAATTGCTGTATATTAAGATAATATGTACAAAAGTTTGTGGTCAACTCTTAGTTGCTATATACACAGAGTATAATCATTACAAAATTCTCAAGCTACAAAGTATCTTAGACATTATTTTGCTCAACTGTCTTCACGTTAACAGGTAAGTAAAATGAAATTAGGAGAGGTTAAACAACTTGTACCGTGTCAAATAATTAGCTCACCTAGCAGGTAATAGGGCTAGAACTAGCACACATGGCCATGATTCAAATGATTCTTTGTAAAATGCATATAATAATTTATTCATACTACCCCCTTGCTGAAAAAATTTCAGGGGCTCTCTATTACCCATATGATCTACCACAAATTCATAGGGTTTGGCATTTAAAGCCTTTACAAAAGCACTCATATACACCAAAATATTTATAGTAATACTTCTAGTGGTAAGAATGAATTGGAAACAAAATAGATGCCCATCGATTGGGGAATGACTAAAAAAAGTGTGGCACATGAACGTAATGCAATGTTATTCTGTTGTAAGAGGTAATGTATGTGATAAATGCAGAGTAGCATAGAAAGATCTACATGAACTGATTCAGAGTGAAGTAAGTAGAACCAAGAAAATAATATAATATAATAATATAAATGGAAAGAACAACCATCACACACATAAAAGTGAATATAACAAAATTTTAAAGATCAATCAGGACTTGAATGAAAGGATGGGAGAGTTTACCCCCAAACTATCCCTTTGTGGAGGTGAGAGGTCCGTAGGTATTACATGTTATACATGTTTTTGGACTTTGGGGGCAGCTAGGTGGCACAGTAGGTAAAACACTGGGTTTGGAATCAGGAAGACTCATCTTTATGAGTTCAAATCTGACCTCAGACACTTATTAGATGTGTAGTCACTTAATCCAGTTTGCCTTAGTTTTCTCAACTGTAAAATGATTTGGAGAAGAAAATGGCAAACCACTCCAGTATCATTGCCAAGAAAACCCCCTAACTGGGCCATGGAGAGTTAGACATGACTGAAACAACTCAACAACAAAACTGAGGTTTTTCCTCTTCTTTTTCTTTTTTGTCTTCACATGGGATGGCTCTCTGGGATGGGGGAGAGGGAAGGATATTGAGGATAACTATGATAATATAAAAAACAGAAAATATCAATAAAAACTTATTTTAAAAAACCCTTCACAATCTGAATCCGTCCTGTTCCTCTATCAATATAATATACTACTCTCTCCTTCACACACATTATGGTCCAGCCACATTGACAGATAGATTTTCACATGCAATATTCCATCTCTTAACCTTGTACCTATGCTTAGGCTGTCCCCAATATCTAAAATGCATTCTGTTCTACCTTCAGGTTCTTAGCATTGTTAGTTTCCTTCAAACTTCAGATTAGGTTCCACCTTTGACACGAGGCCTTTCCTGACCCTGATCTTTCCAGCTGCTAGTACCCTGACCCAAGAAATAGTACTTATTTTGTATAACTTTATATAATTGCAAATCTTTGCTGCTGGGCCAAGAGAACTAGAGTAGAATTAATAAGAATAAGAATAATAAGTATTTATATAGTACTTGTGGGGTCCTGACTGGGGAAAAACCATAAAATACAGTAATAAATTAAAAGCCATACAAACTTAAACTCTGTGAAAGGTAGAAGCTCGAATATAGTGATCTGTTGGAAATCATAACTTAGATAATAAATCATAATATAGAAACTAAGTCATGACTTAAGATACTATGACTTATGCAAGCCATAACAAGAATATCGTGATCCATATGTGACCAGTACATGATCAATACACAAACTTATGTTAGGGCATAATATTGGCTTAATGACCAAGCTCATTACTAAGCAGAAAACCAAAATATCCACAAATCAGTAGTGATTAACTCTCTAGCTCCTCTTCCCTCTGTCTGTTTTCTATAATTACCATGGGGATTTTGGGGGTTCTTGGATGGCAATCCACTGAACTGACTAGCTGCCTCCCCAGATCAAAGATTGCCCATTTTGTAAGTATTCATAATGATTGATTAAACTGCTGCCTATAATCAATCTGGAGATCCTTGACCTTTTCCTTTGGGATTCCCAGACAGGTGAATTCTGGACCTTACAGTGCTTTACGAATATTTTCTGATTTGATTGCACAACAACCCGGGAGGTAGGTGCTCTTGTTATACCCATTTTATAGTTGAAGAACTGAGGCAAAGTTTAAGTGACTTAGGGTCATAAACTAGTAAGTATCTGAGACTGGATTTAAACTTGGTCTTCCTGACTCCAGGTCTAGCACTCTGTGCAGTATGGTATGCCCTAGTATCCTAGCTAGGAACTAGGTCTGTGCAAATGTATCCAGAGCGGAGAGAGGCCTCTGTGGAAAGTGAAAAGGTGAGCCTCCCAGCCAAATATCACTTATTCTTCAACTACCACCTCTTGCTCAAAGTTTCCCTAGCTATTCTAACCAGAATCCTGTTCTTCTTCCTCTTCTTTTTTATGTTAGTTCTATTCTCTAAAATTAATTAGGTTCTTACATTGCTTTCTCTCCATCTCTGCCTATGTATATACATAAACATACATACATACATGTGCACAAAGACATGCATATATGCACATGTGCGTATACACATGTTCAAGTGTTTCAGTTGTATCTGACTCTTTGTGATTCCATTTGATGTTTTCTTCTCTAGCTCATTTTAGAGACGAAGGAACTGAGGCAAACAGGGTTAAGGGACTTGCTCAGGGTCACCTAGCTGGTAAGTATGTAAGGTCAGATTTGAACTCGGGAAAATGAATCTTCCTGATTCCAGTCCTGGAACTCTATCACTGTGCCGCCTGGCTGCCCCCATATATAAACTATGTGTATATAAATTATAAGTATGTTTAATGTATGTGTGTATAAATATGTATAGCTACATATATATTATACAAATAAACTCTTCAATCCTTCAACTGTATTGAAATTCCATGAGGGAAGGAATATATATTAGAAATCTTTATAATGTCCATAATACTTGTTTCACGAATTGATAATGGATTGTGAAAAGTGAATACTTCTTTTAAAAAAATATTCAAGATAGAGCCAGGAAGACAATTTCTATAATTAACAACAACATTGTAAAGAAAAACAACTCTGAAAGACTTGAAAACTATGATCAATGCAATGCCCAACCATGATTCTGGAGGGCTGATGGTAAAGCCCCCAACCACTTCTTGATAGAAAGGTGAAAAATTCAAGATGAAAAATAAGACATACATATTTGGACAGCCAAAGTGGGAATTTGCTTTTCTTGAGTATAACTAAGTGTAACACACTTGATTATGCTGGGTATAGTCAAGAAAAACAAGAAAGCTAGGTGGTGCATTGGATAGTGTTAGATTTGGAGTGAGGATGACCTGAGTTGGAATCCTGCCTGGAGATTTACTACCTAAGTAAGCTGGGGCAAGTCACTTAATCTTTCTCAGCCTCTGGTTTCCTCATTTGTAAGATGGTGATTATACTTCCCAGGTTGTTGTGAGGGAAATGAAGTAACATGTAATGTGCTTTGCAAACTTTAGAGAATTATATAAATGTTGTTAGTTATTATCTTTATTTGCATGGGCTTTGTTGTTGGGTTTTTTTTCCACTGGAGGGAGATGGAAGGGTGAGGAGGGGTAGAGATAGGGTAGCAAAGAAAGAAAAGTAAAGAAATAGGGCTATTAAAGCATCTTTTTTTTTTTAATAGAGACACAGGAACAGAAGGAAGGGCAGAAAGAAAGCCAGGTAGACAAGACAATGTTGAAACTCTAAGTTGATTTTATTATATGCTTAAGAAAAGCAAGATGTGCAGGATATATACAAGTCTCTATTTCTGTTCTACTATGCATATGCAGATACCATTTTATTAGGTGTTTATTTAGAATAAAAATAAATAACAACACTTTCCTCCCTCTACTTCTGCACTGTGTCACATGTTTGATGAGACTCTTTAGTATAAGGCATAGGGCATGGGGGGCACTTGAAAGGACAATGCTTGAGCCTCTTCAGAACTCCAAAGAACATCGTAAAATTGAGGTTATGGACAAACGGACCAGCTGCATCCATTTATTTACCAAAGCAGCACAAAGGAGGAAGAATGTATTGTGGGATAGGCTCCATGGAATGCGAAGCTTATGTCCTGGCCAATTGTGTGACAGAGTCAAGCCTACAGGTGGAAGCATGGGTTGTCTTCCTCCTTCGTGTATCAACCAGGAAAGATGGCAGCTTTTGAACTTACAAATCATCCCCTAGAAGATGTATTTAGAGGGCCAAATAGGTATAATTCTATACTCTGTATAGCATACTCCATACAATACTGCGCCCCTGCATTTAATAAATTTTTGACCTATTGATTCTAAATATTATTGCAAAATAAAAAGCCTGAGTATTAGCAGATAGATGCCAGATTATCATTACAATGCTAAACTGTGTTCTTATAAACATACTTTTGTGCCCTAGGCCTGTAGGGTTGGGGGGAGACTAAGGAAAGAAGAGAAGCATGTATATTCTGAGCACAATGCCTCCCTGCCAGAAGCTAACAGCTCACAGAATGACCTGTCCCAAGATCCCATTCTGCATAGAACCGTGTCAAGAAGAAATGAAGAAGGAAAGAGCAGTGTGCTTTGAATGACAACAATCGGCTTCCCACAAAATTCAATCTATGGCAGCAGCATTTTACTGTGACTAGTCACCCTTCCCTCCCTCCACCCGAAGGCAATGAAATCAGCAGAGAACCTGGAAACAAGTCAATTTTCTTAGTTTGTTGCTCACTCAGTATGACAATCTTTTCACCATTTAAAAAATACAAGCAGACATTGCTTGGCTGAAACTTTAGGTGAATACATTTCAGATGAATAAGGAGAATTTTTTTCCTAGGTGGGAGAGAGAATTAGGAGAATAAGAATAAATAGAGATATAGATGAAGAGATCCTGGACCAAGTACAGGGATTATACTTTTAAAAATGGTGACAAAAAGCAGGGCGAGTAAGTCTGATTCATGTTGGTGATGCATCTCCTCCCTTCTTGATTTTTTAATGTACTTCATTCTGGCTTAGTTACCATTCTCAACCACCCATGTTGTGGTCTCTTTCCTTTCTTAGCTTCCATGGAGGACTAAAACCAGAAGAAATGAGATGATCATGCCCAGTGCCCATAGGTTGCAAATTAGAAGCATTGGCAGATTACTCTTTTTAGATTTTTTTTGAAATAAAAAAATCAGACATCATTTTCACCTGCAATCAAGTTATCACTTGTTCCAATATTCCCATTCCCAGTGGAGAGGCACTAGCAAGCACTGATGGTCCTGCATGATCATTCAAAACAAAAGCCCCATGGCATCATCATCACTGTCTATTCTCCTCATCCAGAAAAATGCCACTCAAAAGAGATGTTACAGGAATGACCTGATTGCAGCAGCACCAACATCTGTAAAGCAGCATGTGACAGGTTTTTTTTCACTTAGATAGAATACAAAGACGGCAGCACGTAGTCACTAACACCATATACTAGGCAACCTGGCTCCAACCTAAGCAGTGTGAGGAAAGGGCAGCCCTGTGCTACTTACTATGTCTGGAGAGAGAAGTGACTCCTGATTGGTAGAGAGAATACAGAGCCACACTTCATACCTGAGTAAGGGATGGAGTTGTGCCAGAGAGTCCTTGGAGAGAAAAAATGTGTGGTCCCAGAGACGTTCTTTAGGAGAGAGAACCATATGGCTCCACACACATTTTTTAGGAGAGAGAAACCGTAAGACATGTCAAGAAAGCCAGCTCTTCAACATGTCCCTGAATTTTAGCTTGTCTCCCTAGACACTGCTAGAATGGCCTTCTCTGAGCGAGCAGGCCCTCTTTCTTGATTTGAGCTGAGATTTCATCTTGTTCTGAGTTAAAGATCTCATTCACTCATATACATTTTTGGTATGTGTCAATCTACATAAATAATTTCTTTTAGCTGTTTGTTTGAATAAACGGGTTTACTCACCACTTACTATTTGTGATGGTCTTTTGTGTAACCAGAGTTTACTGGGAAGGAGCTAAGCTGGAGGGTGTAAGCTAAGGACTTCTTGTTGTTTAGTTGTTTTTTCAGTTGTGTCCAACTCTCCATGGCACCATTTGGGGTTTCTTGGCAAAAATACTGGAGTAGTTTGCCATTTCCTTCTCTGGCTCATTTTACAGAAGAGGAAACTGAGTCAAACAGGATCAAGTGACTTGGCCAGGGGCTATAGCTAGTAAGTTTCTGAGGCCAGATTTGAACTCAGGAATATGAGTCTTCATCTTCACACAGCTGATACCTACCAGCTGTGTGACTCTGAACAAATCACTTAATCTCTCTCTGCCTCAGTTTCCTCATCTGTAAAATGGGAATAATAATAGCACCTAACTCCCTGGGTTATTGTGAAGATCAAATGAAATAATATTCGTAAAATGCTTTGCAAACTTTAAAAATCTATATAAATTTTAACTATAATAATAGTAACATTCATCATCATCATTATTTTTACCTCTAAACATGACAGAAAATGTGCACAGTGCTTGGTACATAGTAAGTACTTAATAAATGCTTTTTCATTCAATCATTCATTTAGTCAGTCATATAGTAGTCAGAATTTGTCAACATATCTGTCAGAGAGAGAAAAAAAGATGAGATGCAGAATGATTGCAAGGATGATGCTTATGTAACACCCCACCCTGGAGCTCACTTAGCAACCATATGGTTGTTTGTTACTACTTCCCAGGTCGTAGCGGTAACATTGTGGTGATCATCCTCTTACATACAGACTTATGAGTCCCCGCGGGTGTGCTTCCTTTTAACAATCATCCAGGAGACTCAGAGCTTCAACAAGGTATTTGCTCAAAAGACATAGCAAGAATAGAAGTTACAAATTATTTTCCTCAAACCCAGGGCCCACTTTCACGCAAATATACCCACAGTCTAGGAGGGGGAAAGAACCATTAGGAACCCAAAATACAGTAAAAGTGATGCACACATGTAGGAGACACACACGACCAGGGAAACTCACATATGTCACATCTCTGGAACCGAAGGGTTCTCTCCTGAGGGTCTTCACAAAGTTCCCGATGAGTTGCTCCACTTTTTAGTGGGGGGTGTTTCTTTGTAGGCTGTGTTGTCTCTGATTGTTCAGCTGGGTTTATTCATCTCGGGGCGTGATGTCTTGGCTGGATGGGCCAGCCTGCAGCTGGACTAGACCAGGCATGTGGCTATGCTATACAGGCTCTTCACCAGGCTCTGCGACTCCTACACTGGGCTGGACAGGCCCGTTTTCTGCTGGATGGTGCTCTGCCAGTGGTCTAGTTGACCCCTTGCTCCTTCTCAAGGTGTAGTACCTGTTAGACAGGTCAATCTGCCAGTCTCCAGGGCTTGCTCTTCAATGAGCAGTTACAACCTTTTTCTATCTTCAGCCACTGGTTGGGCTGAGGGGTCATGCACTCTCTTCCGTTGGAGTGCTATAAAAGCTTTTTTAGTCTAATGCAATGAGTAAGCCTTAGCTTAGGATCAACAGCTTTTCCCCTTTGACTCTCTTGCAACCCTAACTCTGGGGTTGTTTGTCACCTTCAGGCTGGAGATGGAAGACTTGCTTCTCCTTTTCCCACAAATTTGTCCTCACCCCAAGGTCTCTTCCTTTTTCCTTAGGGTGATCATTGAGTTTCATCTCTAGTCTTACTTTGGGAATATTACATTGATGAATTTCTAGGGACAGCTATATGAATACAGTCTATGCCTCAGGCATATCAATTGGCTTGCTGACCTCTTTATTTGAAATTAAAGTATTCAAACCTCTCCCTCTTTTTTCTTTTTTTAAAAAATTAAACAATTTATTAATTTTTAGTTTTCAACATTCACTTCCATAAGATTTTGAGTTTCAAATTTTCTCCCTCTCTCTCCTCCCCCTCCCCAAGACAGCATGCAATCTGATGTAGGCTCTCCTTACATGTTCACATTAAGCATATTTTCACATTAGTCATGATGTAAAGAAGAATTAGAATCAATTTTTCTTCTTTCTACGTTAGGGAATATCTATTTTGTATTTGAAGGATTTCTATTTTACCTTTTAATATCTCTGTTTTTCAGCCTTAGTCTCACCCTCCTTCCACTTGTGTTTGGGATTCCCTTTCAGATGTCTTTGGTTTGGTTCAAGGAGAGAAGGACTAGTCAGGTGCTATAACCCTCTGTCTCCTTGTCTGTCTCTCTAGTGTCTCGCAGCAGGGCTAATGGTAGACTAGTACCTTAAACAAATGCCCTTATCTTTTTTTTTAAGGCAATTGAGGTTAAGTGACTTGCCCAGGGTCACACAGCTAGTAAGTGTCAAGTGTTTGGTCTGAGGCTGGATTTGAACTTGGGTCCTCCTGACTCCACCCTTATCTTTCTGAATGAGCCTATTCAGTTACTACAGTTTACTACTATGTCTTGGCATGATAGCTCTGAAGTACCATCCCAAAGGAGATAGGATAATAAGGGTAGAAAAGAGGAATTAATGCAGAGCCTGTCCTGTTTCTTTTATACAAATTTGTGGAAAATGGCTGATGATGATTTCATTCTTTTTCATCTCTGGAAAGAAGAAACCACATGCTTTGGATTGATTTCCTTGAAGCCCCCTGAGAAACTTCTGCTGGCTGCCATGGTAACTATTTCAAAACAGAAAAAAAAAAGGGAGTGTGGGGGTGGGGTAGGGAAGTTGTGGTGGTTGTGGTAATTATGTTAGGAAGACATTTAAATTTTTTTTTTATTTTAAAATGGCTTGTGTATATGTGTGGGAAAGATGTGAGATAACATGGTGTGGTATGTCACTGTTTGTTGTATATGAAGAATGTTGAGATTATTTTCAGTTATGCAAGGAGCTAATTGCTTATCTGGTGTGTCTTAACTAACAGAATATGCTCTGCCCAATATGGTGGCATCTAGAGCAGTTAGCTGACTGCCAATCTGAAATGCCTAGAAAATGATGATTTTTTAAAGGAGCTTAGGAAAGCGTCTTAGCCTCCTTTTTTTAACCCACCCCCAAGCACATTTTTTTGATACATCCATACAGGCATCAGTGTTACAGAAACCGTATAGTGAGATACGCTTGATCTCTTTCTTTCTCATAACCTCCCTGCTATATTTATATTTACCTATATCTATTTATCTATTTATATATGTGTGTGTGTGTGTGTGTGTGTGTGTGTGTGTACTCTAGTTTATAAACTGTGAAACTACAGCCCTTCATTTCATCATGTTTGGCTTTCTTTGTAATCCTATGTATTTTATTTTATGCATTTAAAAACATAATTCTAAGGAGTCCATAGACTTTACCAGCCTGCTAAAGGGGACCATGAGACAGAAAGGTTAAGAATGTCTGCCTTAGGATATTGAATGATTTATTACCCAAATAGCCCCTGCACTTTCGTGACATCCATGAAAGATGTTCCCTGGCAGTTTAACTCCTGATTAATCAAAGTCAAGAGGGGAAAGGGTTGAGAATAAATAATGATGTTACTATTGTAGCTAATGTTAATGCTTTTGTAATTCGGTTGCCATGATGCCTGGGAGTTTGGGAAAATATAAAAAAGAAAAATCTAGCTAGCTTCTTGTTTACTTTAGCAACTTTTATTTACTTTAGCTTTTACTTTAGTCTATTATATAGACTTCTTTCCTTTAGAGACTTAGGAAGTAATGGAAGCTTACTTATTGTATCTATAATTTACTGGGGGTTTTTTTTGTAGGACTATATAAATAACTTATGTCTTGGCCATTAATGTCTAAAATGGCTATTTTTCAAACTTTTTAATATTGAAAAATAGGAGGGAAGGTGGAAGTGGCAGGTAAGGAATCATAGGATCATTAATCTAGAGCAAGGGACCTTAGAGGCCAAAATGTGAAGTGGGAACAGACAATGAGGGGCCAGTCGTAGAAGCAGGCATGGGAGAGCCACGGGGGAGTTAGGTAAGTCTATTTCTGGAACCACATGATGACATGGAATGGAGGTGGGTGGCTCTCTCCTCTTGAAAGCATGAGCAGGCATTATTTGACTTTTTTTCTGTATACTTACTGAGTGGTGAAGAACAGCTTTTTGGTTGGCTGTTAAAGCAGAGCTGAGAGTGTGTATAAAAAGCTCTAATGGAGAAACTCTCTCTTTCCTTCACATTGGCCAGAAGGTGACAATTCTTCGAGGACTGCTTGGGGGGAGACATTGTTGCTCTTTTTCTCTACCAGACCAGGGTCATGACTTCCGTGACCTTTTATTGGGATGGGGCTACCTCCTGTTTTTCTCTTCTTTGTTACCAGACCTTGTGAGATCTCAAAACATTGGAAAAACTGCTAGATATCCAATAGTTAAGCCTGTAAAGGAATCAGCTTTGAGGAACAACCTTCTTGATCCAGTTGCTAGCAGTAAACTGACCTGGAAGTAAAATGCCATGCTCTACAAGGAAGAGAGTGATGCCATCCATTGGCTATGCCACATTTGGAAGTGAACTTTATGGAGCTAATGTTTTATAGCAACCATTTTAAGTTTGATCCCTTTTTGCCCAGAGACAAGGTGGTAGAAGGGAGAGTATACATCTAGTTTGAGGGGAAGTGTTTGTACTTCTTGCTATATTGTTTCATTAAATACTCTGTGCAAAAGCTAATGGATGTTAATTGGCCTATCACTACTATCAAGGAGAAAACAAATGACCAGATTGATATTGGGATTCTAACCTCTGGGTAAATAAATTAGTATGGGAGAATACAAACTCTATCTGGTGATTGATATGGGGAGAATACACTGGAATGAAAGTTTAAGCTGATAGCATAGGAAGAACCATATTGACCCTCAAATCCCAACATGGAGATATTATTCCCCCTTGAGAACCTGATTTTCCATTGTCAATGGGAATTGGAATAAAGAATCCCAAGGTCTTGTTACTTAAGCGTGTGGAAATTAAAGTCCAGGAAACTACTTGCCCAAGGAAATATAGATGGTAGCCATTAAAGGCAAAATTTGAACCCAGGTCTTTTGACTTCAGAGCAGGTACTTTTTCTACTGTATCATGCAAGAGTAGGATAGCACAGCATGACAGAAATGGGAATGGAATGAAATGCAGGCAACTTTAGTGTAAAGCAGTAAGAATCAAAACACTGCCATATTTCTTTCTTCTGATCCCATTATCTGGGGAGTCTTATTTTGTATGTTAATGGAACAATATGTTTTGGTCCATTAAATTCTCTTTTAATAGACAACAAACAATGAGCACAGTGGGATTTTGTATGCTCTACGTGTTTCAATCAATTCTTTGATGGTAAAGACGTGGTTGATGTGGAATATCACTTGTGAAAACCTGTCCCATTCAGCGATAATCTTGATGCGTGTATATATTAATGTCGTAAAAATTTTAGATGGAAAAGTAGGCATATTGGTCAATAGCTGTTGATTTTCTCTCAGTTGCCTTTTTGAGTAGTAATAACATCTTTTTTTCTTTTTCTGTTGTTTTTTTATGCATTAATGATTTTTTTTTGTGATTCTGACCTTGACAAACACTAACAAGCACAAACATTTTCAAATACAAAAGAACGGGAAAAAAGGATTGTTTAGGAAACCATGAATTTTTGTTATATGCAGCTTGCTTTTTAAAGTACATAATAAATTCAGCACACTGGTTTCTAAACAGTTGGGAATGTTTGTGTCTCCCTCTGACCACACTTCTATCCTCCTCTGCACATTAAACAAATATTTCAGTGACCCTCTTTTAATGTCTTTTCGTCTTTTGGAATATTGTGCTTCAAGATCTATTCTCGGTTTTAGTAGAAAATGGTAAGTTTTGTGTGGTCTTGATTATGGTTCCTTGGTACTTTCTGAATGTTGACAGCATTTTTTCATGGACAAGGGAGATCCGGATTTTGACTATGACATTCTTGGGACTTTTCCTTTTTGGGTCTCTTTCAGGAGATTTTTGGTGGATTTGTTCTAGCTTCATGTTACCATCTGGTTTTAATAGGGTCTGGGCAGTTTTCATTTATAATTCCTTGAAAAAAGATGTTCAGGCTTTTTAAAATCATGGTTTTCAGGGAGTCCTGCAATTTTTAAATTATCTCATCTCAACCTAATTTGCAGGTCAGTTGTTTTTAATATTATATTTTCTTTTGATTTAGTTCTGATAGTTGTTGCTGTGTCATGGAGTTGTTAATTACTATTCTGTCTATTCTAGTTTTGGGGAGTTCAATAGTTGGGTAAGAATTGCCATTTTCTTTCCCAAGCTATTTGGTCTACTTCCAATTCTTTCCTCAAGAATTTTTATTCATTTTTAATCTCTTATTTAATTTTTTCTAGGTATTCATATATAACCCTAACCCTAACCCAACTCTACTATGACCCTAACCCTAAAAACCCATTTTTCCCTTTAAATCTCTGCTTTCAGTCATTATAATGTTTCTCCCTCCATGGGGGAAGGGCGTAATCTCTAGATTTGCAATAAGTCTCGGTACTGGTCAATACCTTCTTTCATTTACCCATCTCTCCAGCTTTAGCTTCTCAACTCAACCCTGATACACTGGCTGGTCCTGCTGGAGTAGATGTTGGGGAGCTTGGCAGCCTGCCTTAGTTCAGGAAGCCATCTTGGTTGAGAGTCCCTCATGCAAGACCTTTCCAGCCTAATTGTACATTACTCTCTTTTATCTACTCTGGGCCATCCAATCTGACTCTTTTAGTGCTCCTCACACAAGACATTATACCTTCATTTCCCATCTCTGAGCCTTTGCATAGGTAGTTTTCCATGCTTAGGATGCTCTCCTTGCCTTTGCCATTTAGAATCCCTAGCTTCCTTCAAATCTTAGTTCAAATGTCAGCTCGTATATCATGCTTTTCTGATTACTTCAGCTGCTAATGATTCTTCTCCCAAATTAACTTGTACTTATCACACACATCTTGTACTTATCACACACATATGTATACATACTTATCTTATATGTACTTTTCTCTGGGTATTCTATCTTCCCTTATAGAATTTAAATTCCTTGAAGCAAATGAGTATTTTATTTATTATGTCATGTGTCTGAGGCTGGATTTGAACTCATGTCTTCCTGACTCCAAGGCCAGAGCTCTATCTACTGTGCCACCTAGCTGCCCCGAAACCAATTATATTGAAATACAGTTATCAAAGTATTTTTATAAGTGCATAGACCCTATAGCAATTGGAGCTCATCTAGTTCGGCCACCATATTTCACACATATGTGACCAAAAGAAAGAGTTAAGGCTAGTTACATGTCAAGAATAGGAAGATAAGCAACCTGAGTGGTACAATAGTATGCTTGTGAAACAAAAAGATGCCAGTCCCCAGACTGCTAGGTAGACGCCTAGGAAGACTTTATAATGAAAAATATGGACAAGAGAGGCACATAATGAAGTGTAGAGCATTTCCAATCTGCACCAGTGAAAATCACAGACCTCTCAGTCTCAAAATAGGAATCCTTTGGAGAACTGGCAAGACCTAGAGATTTCTCAATCCATCTGCAAAGTCCTGCCCTTAAACACTCCTTGATTTAGGAAAACTAGTTAGCCGGGCTGCTTGTTCTTTTAACAGCTGAACCCCATGCCTGCTTATATAGGTGGTGATGGCACAGCTGGTTTAAATGAATCTCCATGGTGACAGTTATAGTCTAGTCTCCATGGTAACAGTGGCAGACTTCCACATGGATTAGATTTATATTTGAAATTTTGAAAGGTTTCGTTTTCTTGCCTACATCGAAGCCTACAATTCAAGAGTCTGAGATGAAAGTTTTAGTGGCCTCTTGGGAGAGAGGGGGAAAGGTAATAATGCTTGATGGCAGTTGTCATGTAGGATTGAATGAGAAAGACATACATGAGTCAGTGAGGAAATATAGTACCATGGAGAGTGAAGGATGCTCTCATTGCACATGAGGGAGGATTGTTTAGTTCAGGAAGAACAGAACATAAAAGCTGTCAGCCCTGTAAGGGGGAAAGGACTTAGGAGCTGGGGTACCTGTTAAGTCATCTGTAATTTGGAGAGAGGATGACTTGGACTCAGTGAGCTTTAAGGTCCTTCTAACTCTAAATCTATAAACCTATAATCCCATACTGGAAGCCTGCCTAACACTCTTGAGAGCCATCTCCAGTCATCCTAATCTATACCTTGCCACTAGACTCAGATGGCTCCAGAGGAGAGAGACTGAGGCTGGTGACTTTGCACAGCCCTCCCTCATTTATATCCGATTCACTTTCAAGTCATGGCATCACCTTCCCGAGGCCATGGTCCTCTTTGAGAACAAAGGACCATCGCCAACAACAACACTCTCAAACACATGAAGCTCCGAAGTAATTAGAGAAGTCTTTACGCATGAAAACTGATGAAAATAGAAGGTAAGAGACAGACACAAAGATAGCAGAAGGTCCAAGGTGACTGGGCAGTGGAATAGTAAGGAGACAAGACCTCAGTGGTTGGCTGTGGGTGGCTATCATCATACTAAGTCCCTCAGGCCCCACAGCACAGAAACCTCAAGGAGCAGACAGAAAAAGGAAAGGTAGTAGTGGAGAACATAGCCAGCAAAGAGCAGAAGGGATAAGGGTATCTAGCAATAGCTTCACTGAGTATGCTGAGAAGAACCAACAATCACCACAAGGGGGCACCTGACAAAGAGACAAGACCTTGCACTGGGAATGTAGAAATAGCACCATAGAGCCCACTGGATCTAACCTGTCGCTGGACAGAGGAGGAAACTGAGGCTGCAAAAGGCTAAGTGACTTGCCCAAGCTCACACAGCTAGTGTTTAAGGTAGGATTTGAACTCAGATCTTTCTGACTCACAGCCCAGTATGCTATTCACTGCATCACCAAAGCTGCTGATACCACAAAGTCTGTTTCTAATGATGATGAATAAAAAGAATTTTTTTTCGCTTAAGAAACACTTTTGAGAGAAGATTACATTAGCCTTCGATTCAATAATTAAAAAATTGTTATGTTTACTATCATGTGGCGTTGTTTTTCTATACTCACTTGCTTATTGCCATAGGTTCATTATTCTTTCATAATTGTATCTACTTCTGCATTTTATTCATCACAGTTACTGAGTGCACAGTGTGTGCATACTACTCTGGGGAATAGGAAGGAGAGTAACAGATGGTCCCTGCTCATGCAGAGATTGTAATCTAGTGAGAGAACCAAGAGAGGCATACATTAAAAAATTAAATGTAATTGCAATAGTTAAATTCTGATTTTTTTTGTTGGGGTCTGGACCTGTGATTTCATTAGCAGAAGGGGAGAGAGAGGATACCGCCACTACCAATTGAGTTATTATCAGTCATAATCATGATTATTAGTGATCATAATGGATGTTGTTATTATTGACAATAATGGATATTATTATTGATAATAATAATTAACATGATGTAAAGCTTCGAAGTTTGCAAAACTTTTACATATGTCAGCTCGTTTGATTAGCAACTTCTAGTATACCTTCTAGCCAGGGAGTTGCGCAGGACACTGAGAGATTAGATGATTTCCCTAAGGTCACATGGCCAGTGTGTGTCAGAAGCACGATCTGAAACCAGGTCTTCCTCATTCCTGGGCTAACTCTATCTGAGGTGCTCTGGGAACAATGAGAGGTTGAGTTTGGCTGAAATCTTGGGTTTGTACGGAAATGGTAAATCAAGGTAAAAATCAACCTTTTTTTCCTTCAGTTTTCTTATCTGTCAAATGAGCTGGAGAAGGAAATGGCAAACCAATCCACTATCTTTGCCAAGAAAACCCCAAATGGGGTCATGAAGAATTGGAAACAGCTGAACAACAGCATCTGTGTCTCATCTTCCTACTAAACTATAAGTTCTATGAAGCCAGGGTCTTTGTCTTTTGTAAACTTGGTATGATGACAGCTGAGTGATGCAGTGGATGGAGCTCTGGGCTTGGAGACAGGAAGATCTGAGTTCAAATCTGGCCTCCGACACTTACCAGCTAGGTGTCTTGGGCAAGTCACTCTGTCTGTTTCCCTATCTGTGAAATGGGGATAATAATAGCACCTACCTCCCAGGATGGTTGTGAGGAGCAAATGAATCATATTTGTAAAATGCTTAGTGTAGTGCCTGGAACATAGTAAGTGTTTAATAAATGCTTGTTCCCTTCCCCTCCTGGCCCTTTGCTCACACTAGGCATTTGATATGTGTTTGTTGAATGAATGTTTGTAAAACATAATGTTGGCATGGTGAAGCAAGAAAACTTTGAGACATTTTCAATTAACTGTACATTTAGAGTGGAATCTTTGGTATTTGTTCTTAGACTTTTTGTTTGTTTTTTAGGCAATTGGAGTTAAGTGACTTGCCCAGGGTCACACAGCTAGTAAGTGTCAAGTGTTTGGTCTGAGGCTGGATTTGAACTCAGGTCCTCCTGACTTCAGGGCCAAGTGCTCTATCCACTGCTCTACCCAGCTGCCCCATAGTTCTCAGACTTTTTCATAGAATGTCCTTCAGGTTAAGTAATACCCATGGGCCACATGCTCCACTCAATATAATCAAAATAATGGGGAAAATGGTTTGACTAGATGGAGGGGCTAACGATAAATCTCAGTGTTGACTGTATATAACTCTCTTCCTGACCTTGGTGAGGGGAGCTTTGGGAATCCTAATGGTTTTAAGGAAATGAAGATAATTTTTGGACTTTTTCAGATTCTCTCTATACTAGGTCTTATGAGTTGAGTGTGTGTATATGTGAGGGGGCGGGGTGGAGGAGAGGGGGTCTCAGGACCCTAAATTTAGCCATAAAAACTTCGAATCTCCAGTCATTTGGCACTCTGCACTCCCAGAGTCAGGATTAATTGGCAAAGTCAGGCAACTATTTACTCGGTTGGAGATGGAAGCACTCCACAGTTTTCATTTCTCCTTTCATTTTCTTGGATGTGTTTGGATGGGTCTAATAAATCACTTGAAAGAACATTGTTGGGGCATCTAGGTGGCACAGTGGATAGAGCACTGGCTCTGAAGTCAGAAGGACCTGAGTTCAAATCCAGCCTCAGACCAAACACTTGACACTTACTAGCTGTGTGACCTTGGGCAAGTCACTTAACCCCAACTGACTAAAAAAAAAAAGAAAAAGAAAAAGAGAAAAGCATTGCTATTTATAAATTTCGCTAGGATGTATGAGTTGAAGCTGCCTTATTCTTCACCTACCCCTGTCTTGATCTTAGTTGTGCTTGACTGACCTTCTTCTGTGAGAAGGCGTAGAAGGCACACAGCATGGGGAAGGGAAGAAACGCCTCACTTCAGCCTATTCCTCTGCCTCTGAGATGAGGTGATCCCTCCAGTTGTGGACACTCTCAATCCCCATCAATCCTTAATGACCTCCTATTCTGGGGTGGGGAACCTGAATATATTATGTATTTATCCACCTACATCTTGTTTCTTCTCAATAGGAGGCAAGGGATTGTTTGCTTTTGTCTTTGTACCCCCAATTCCTAGCTTAGGGTCTAGCACATAGTAGGTCCTTAATAAATGTCTGTTGAACTCGATTGAAGAAAGCTTTTCTGAGGGTTCCTGAGGGAAGAGGGGCTCTGTTCAAAGATGATTTCATTGGATCTAACCCTGTCACATGCGAGTCATGCATCCATCATTTAAAAAGTCTCTTCTACCCACATCGAGTTGCTTGCTCTATCTAAAGTTGTGCATTGCCTCAAGGAAAGGAACAAAATGATCGAAGAATCACAGATGCTGACCTAAAAAGGGTCACCTAGTCCAACCTCATCATTATATAGATGAGGGCAATGAGGCCCCAGAGATTGAGTGAGCCCATTCAAAGTCCTAAGGTAGGTAGTAATAGAATCATGACACAAACCCAGATCTTTAGACTCTTCGAGGTTTTCCTTTTCCCTAATGTCATAGTGTCCCATATTGCCTCCCAGCAGTGGTCTTTCCAGATGTTCTATTATCATCTCTTCAGTGATGCCCTTCTTGAAGGCAAGAACTCTTTCTAGACTTCCAACAGTTCCTCGAAGAGTGCAATGTTAAAAGTGGTACTTAACATTAGTGGAATGGAATACCTAGGAAAGTAATCACAAGTGTAGAGACCAGGAAAAGTGGGCATAACAAGAGTAATTCCTGTCTATCAATCACAGAAAATATGTGTTTCAATTGTGCTAGAAATTTTTTTTAAAAATTCAATTCATCTAGTGTGTATCTGAGCAACTGATATGTGCCTAGCACTGCATTTTGAGTGTAGAGAATTTTTTTAAAAGATGGGATGTAATATCTGTTTTCAGGGAAATTAGGGTCTCATTGTGACACTAAAGTGTGGTAAGCATCACTATCTAGGACTTTATGAGGTTCACTGGTCACTAGGTGAGTGCTGCAGCTGTGTGAAATCTGGTTTCAGTATTAGAGCTCTTAATATTTCTTACTCGGATAAATTAATCTCTTTTCTTCATCTGTTCCCCCACGAGGAGTTTGCTTTCATGCATGCCCGATTCTAAGAAATAATGAACTTAAGGAATAGCTTGAATTGCTGGGGCTCTTCCATCTTTCAAAGATTTCTTTCATACTCAAGTCCTCAAATGGAAATGAGAAATTGTTTTACACAATTAGCTCTATTTAGCTGTCTAATTTGGTACTAAACGTTCTAAACTCATTTTTTTCCCATTCATATTTCTAGAATACGTATGATTCAATGGGCAAGTAAAAGATTATCAGTTAGTCAATTAAGACACATCCTAAAAGGCAGCAAAGCTTAATGGATAGAGAACTGGCCAGGAGCCAGGAAGATGTGGGTTCAGGTCAAGTAATCAATCTATCAATTGACAAGCATTTATTAAGTACCTACTACGTCTAGATGCTAGGCCCTGTGACAAAAGTACAAAGAATGAAATGATCCTTAATTGCAAGCTTACATTCTACTAAAGAAGACAACAAATATACTTGGGCAACTGGGTGGCCCAGTGGATAGAGGGCTGGACCTGGAGTCAGGAAGAGTTGAGTTGAAATCCAGCCTCAGATACTTACTAGCTTTGCAAACAAGTCTTTTAACCTCTATTTGCCTCAGTTTCCTTGACTGTAAAATGGGGATAATAATACCACCTACCTCCCAGGGTGGTCATGCACATCAAATGAGATATTTGTGAAGTGCTTTTCAAAACTTAATTTGCTACATAAATGTTAGCTACTAAGAAAAACAAACATGTATGTATACACACGTATATATATGTGTGTGTATACTGCATAAAGTGAATACTTGCAAATGTCTATCAAATAGTGAAAAATATGGTGATTTGGGAGGGAGGGCACTAGCAGCTGAGGGGATCAGAAAAGTCTTTATGCAGAAGATGGTGCTTGAGCTGCATCTTAAAGGAAGAGACAGATTATGAAATGCAGGTAGGAGGTTTGTATTCCAGGCTTATGGGGATAGCCAGTGTAAAAACAAGGAGACAGGAAATCGAGTTTTGTGTGAGAGGCACAGAGAGAAGACCAGTTTATTTGGATGGCAGAATGGAGGAAAGGGAGTAATGTTAAATGGGGATGGGAAAATAGGTTGTGAAGGCTTTAAAATCTAAACAGATGAGTTCATAATTTATTCTGGAAGCAATAGGAAGCTCCTGAAGCTGACTGAGTAATGAAGCCAGATGGGGAGATCTATGTTTAAAGAAAATTGCTTTGGAAGCAATGAATAAGATAGACTGGAACATGGATAAATGGGGCAGGGAAACCAGTTAGGAGGTTGTTGTAATAATCTAGAATAAAGGTGATGAGGCCCTGAATTAAAGTGGTAGATGCATAAGCAGAGAGCACCTGATGGATACAAGAGTTAATGCAGAGTAGAAAAGGCAAGATTGGGCAATTGGTTGAATATGTGTGGTGAGGAAGAGTGAGGAGTTGAAGATAATGTCGAGGTTACCAACCCAGGAGATTGGAAGGAGGATAGGTGCCTTTGAGAGAAGTAGAAAAGCTTGGAAGAGGGAAGCATTTGGAGAGGAAGATAAATGAAATAAGTTTTGGACATGCCAAGTATAAGATGTCTATAGGACATCCGATTTGAGATTTCTAGAAGGTAGCTGGTGATGCATGGCTAAAACTTGGGAGACAGACTAGGGCTGGGAAGAAGAAGAAAGAAGAAGAAGAAGAAGAAGAAGAAGAAGAACAACAACAACAACAACAACAACAACAACAACAATGAAGAGGAGGAGGAGAAAAGAGGAGAAGGAGCAGGAAGGGAAGGATAAATTTATCCAAGTAATAAATATTAAGAAAGATTATAAATTCTAATCCTATTTTCATTACCATTCCATCTGACTTTGCTCACCCATTTAACCTTTATGAGCTTTAGTTTTCCAATAAGCAAAATAGAAACAACCATCAGTATTCCAATTTAAGAAAAAAGACCATAAAATGTCTACACTTGTTAATGAGGCTCATTGGTCACCTATCAATAAAACCTGCATGAAATCTGATTGGTTTTAATATTAGAAATCTTAATATTCCTTATTTGGTGGTTTCCAGTGGTTAGACTAACTAGTTTCTTTATCTAGTGGAACAGCCTTCAGAAGACTTTTTTTTGGTAGTGGTAGTGAGAATGGATAGAAGTGGTATTTGTCACAGAACATTTATTATATCATCAGTGTATGGAATTTCCAATGTGGAAACTTTATCCTTCAATGAAGATCATAGAATTTCTGAATTGGAATGGACCTCAGGGACTTCTAGTCCAAACCTTTGCTGAAAAAAAGATAACATACCTGTAACATACTGGATGACTGGCCGTCTAGCCTTTGCTTAAAACTCTCTGGTTGGGGGAACCCAGCTTTTCCAAAGGCAGCCTATCCCACTTTTGGACAGGTTACACTCAGAAGGTTACACTTGAGCTTTAGGAATTTTTTCTCTCTCTCAAGCCTAAAATTGTTTCTTTGTGACTTCTACCTATTGTTCCTAGCTGGGTCTTCCCTCTGGGATCAGGTAAGGAAAGTTGCATCCTTCTATGTGACAACCCTCCAAATACTTAAAGAGAGTTACCATATACACTCTATTTTCTCTTCTCGGTCAAATGGGTAAATGACTGTGTTGTTGTTATTCAGTCATTTCAGTCATGTCCATCTCTTTGTGATACCATTTGGGGGTTTCTTAGGAAAGATACTGGGGTGTTTAACCATTTCCTTCTCCAGCTTATTTTACAGATGAAGAAACTGGGGCAAATAGGGTTAAGTGATTTGCTCAGGGTCACACAGCTAGTAAGTGTCTAAGGCCATATTTGAACTCAGGAAGATGAGTCTTTATGCTTTATGCTTTATGCTGGTCTTGTCTCTGTGCCTCTCACACAAAACTTTATGCACTCCATCCATTGCGCCATCTAGTCGCCAAAATGACTGTGTTAGTAGAGAGAAAAAAAAACATCTGTGAGAGAAAATGTGGAGGTCAAAATGACAAGATTCTCCAGGTTAAATTTCCTTCAAATGATCCTTATATGGCATAGACTCAGAGCTCCTGTTGAATTCCTCTCTTGTGGACACTTTCAGGATGATTAGTCTTCTTTCTAATATATTCTAAATTCAACACAATTCTCCAGATTTCATCTGACCAGGGCAAAGTAGATTTTTTTTAAAAAAAGCTATTCTGATCATTTTAAATCTAGTTATTGAAACTGTTCCAGATCTTAAGAACTCATGTACCAGTAAAGCCTACTTAATGTTATAAAGTTGTTTCACTAATACATAAGGTTAGTGGGAATAATAGCCTAAGTGTGGCACTTAGTTTCCTAGGAACAATGTTATAATTTGGGAAATATTTTCCTGAGTGGCCAAAATTTGGACTATAAACATTTAAATCTTTTGGAAAGCTGAGATGATATTATATTTATGACGGTGTTACTGATCTTCTGTGCTGCATAACCTGTCTATTTCTTCCTGTAGAGACTCTGGGGTTTTACTTGGCAGAAAAGGAAACGAGAGAGCATCCTTTCAGTCTCCATCGTTGCCCCAGAGATTTGTGCAGAGAACAGAGGCTTGGCATATTCTCTGGCCCCCACCTCTTGTCAGAGTTACCAGGAGTCAGTGTGGTGGGGAGAGATTCATAAAATCTAAACTTGTTCTCGGCCAACAGGAGATCTTTGGGGGACAGAGGTTACGATGCTATTGAGAGATTGTTGCCAGGCGAGCGCCTCCTGTGATTCATTGGCCCATTTTCTGATTGGCGTAAGTATTAAGAATTCCGGATGGCTTACATTCCAATCAGCAATAACAAAATGGAGGTGATCCAGGTATTTTTATGTTACAAAGGGATTTTAGTTGGTTAGAATATATTTCACAACATTATTGTAAAACTAATTCTTCCTGTAAGTATGAATATATTATTAATTTGTGCCAATGTCTCAACCATCATATTTTTCTTTTTTCTATTAACAAATACAGAAATAACAAACAATATCAACTACTTTGCCTCTAATGCCCTTCAGTGAAAATTATACCCTATACTGCTATTTTCTAAGATCTTATTTTATCAGAATTAATTATAATTATTATAATAACAGAATAGAATAATTATTATAACAATGTAATAATAATTATTATATATCATCATTATAATATAATCGTTATTACTATAATAGAATAGTTATTATAACAAAGTAATAATTATTATAACAACATAATCACCATTGTAATACAATCAATGACACAATAGAATAATTATTATAATAATGAAATAATTATTATAATAGTATAATCACCATGACAATATAATCATTATAATAACATAATAATTTCGACAATATAACAATTATAATATGGTATAATAAAACACTTACCATAATAATACAATAGAATAATTATAATGACACAGTGAAATAATCATAATTAATATATTATCATTGCAATAATTCACATTTACATAGCATTTTAAAGTTTACCATGTAGCTTCCTCACAAAAACCTGTGAGGTTGAAAACTGCAAGTATCTTCCTTCTCCATTTTACAAATATGAAAAATAAGGCCACGAGAAATTAAGGGCCGAGTTCAAGGTCATAGAGTATGTAACAGAGCCACTCCTCTAATCCAAGAACTTCTGAAGACAAATGGAGCATTCTTCTTACTGTTCCTTGCTTGCTTCCCATACTACCTACATCTGATGTAGCACTTTATTGCTTACGATCTTCGTTACTTTTATCATCTCATTCAATACTTACAACTCTATGAAGCAGGCAAAGTATTATATCCCCATTTTAGAGATAAAGAAACCGAGCCCAGAAATGTGGAATGTTTATCCAAGGTCACACAGCTAGTAAGTGGCAGATCCTGGATTGCTATTCCTTTCCACCATATCACAGTGCTTCTCTCTCAAATTCTTCAAGGAAGGTAAGCAGGAAATATACAGAAGTCATTTCTTATGGCATGTTAATAAAGTCAACAAGCATTTATGCTAAACACTGGGGGTACAAAGAAAGGCAAAAAAAAAAGTCGCTGCCTCAAGGTGCTGACGGTCTAATGGGGGATACAAATGCAAAAAACTACGTACAAACAAGATATATACAAGATACGCAGGTAATCTCAGAGGCAAGGCACAAGCATTAAGGTAGATTGGGAACGTCTTCTTGCAAAAGATGGTTGTAAAATCTGGAATTCTCCCACCTACGGAACTCTGTACCTCTCTCCCAAAACCATGGGACAAGTTCGATACCGAAGGAAGAGGCCAAGGGGCTCCAGACTGATTATCGGAGTTTAATCAATCATTATAATTACTTACAAACAGGAGCAATCTGGAATGGCTGCCAGACGATACAGTGGATCCCTGTGAAGACCCCCTAAAATCCTGTTGGTAATTATAGAAATCAGACAAAGTAAGGAGGAGCCATAGGGTGCTTCACTGAGATTGGTGGATATTTGGGGTTTTTCTGCTTAGGTAATGTACTGGCTAATATTTTAGTTTATACTTAGTGTTGAACCGGGTTCCCAGATATCCAGGGGTTTATCTAGAGCTGTTGGGTTAATGCCTAGGTACTCAAGTTTGGGTACTAGTCAGGTAGTGGTCATGTACCAGTAATGTACCGATCATAGCATCTAAGTTATGATTCAGTATCTGAGCTATGATTCAGTATCTAAGTTATGATTTTTTTTTCTAATAGGTCACCATGTCCGGGCTTCCACCACTCACAGAGTTTAAATTAATGGCTTTTCACTTCTTACTGTGTATTATGGCTTTTTCTCAGTAGGGACACCATAGTGGTATCTTAGCTAAGAAAATTTTATATGCCATAATTTGTTCAACCACTCCCCAGTTGATGGATCTACCTTTAGTTTCCAGGTTTTTTCATCACAGAAAGAGCTGCACTAAATATCTTGTACATATAGGTCTTTTTCTTCTTTCTTTTGAGTTTATGTATACACACACTCTCTCTCTATAGTTGTTGTTGTTGAGCTGTCTCAGTTGTGTCCAACTCTTTGTGACCCCATTTGGTGTGTGTGTGTGTGTGTGTGTGTGTGTGTGTGTGTGTGTGTGTGTGGCAGATACTGGAATGGTTTGGCATTTTCTTCTCCAGCTCATTTTACAGATGAGGAAACTGAGGCAAACAGGGTTAAGTGACTTGCCCAAGGTCACATAACTAGTAAGCGTCTGAAGCTGGATTTGAACTCTGGTCTTCCTGACTCTAAGCTCAGAGCTCCATCCATTGCTCCACCTAGCTTCTCCCAGACATATTCTTTTTTCATAAAAATACGTATAACCAAGGCAACATTCTTCCTAGGCAGCTCAAATTATCAGGATTTTCTTGTATCTTAATTAGCTTGATGAGTGGGAAGATATGCATGAACAATGATTTTCAACAACATGAAGTTTGGGTGGGCAGGATTAAGACAAGCCAGTTTCTCTGTAAAGATTATAAGCCCATTGGGAAACTGCGTGGTTAACAGTAGCGCCCAGCATATTTTTTAGGCCTGACACATACTTAGAGAGGAGGCAGGAAAAAGAAAATAAATTGAATTTTCTAATTACTTTTAGTAATCAACAACTATTTATTTTTATGTTTATCCACTGTCTCTACAATTAGATTATAAACCCATTAAGGGAAGGAATTCTATCTTATAATTTTCTCTAAACCAGGGGTTCTTAACCTGGAGTACATGAACTTTTAAAAAAAAATATTTTGATAATTGTATTGCAATATAATTGATTTCTTTTGTAATCCTATGGATTTTATTTTATACATTTAAAAATATTATTCAGCGAAGGAGCCCATATCAGACTGCCAAAAGGTCCATGATACACAAAAAAAGTCAAAACCCTCTGCTCCGAACTGAACATTCAGTATCGTGACTT
Organism: Phascolarctos cinereus; assembly: GCF_003287225.1. NCBI lineage: Eukaryota > Metazoa > Chordata > Mammalia > Diprotodontia > Phascolarctidae > Phascolarctos > Phascolarctos cinereus. The sequence goes on from NW_027556180.1 coordinate 88,466,897, forward strand.
GCATCTAGCAAATGGCTCAATAAACGTTTGTCAGTGATTATGAGCTACTGGATTGTGTGATCATCTAGTTTGGTCTCTTCTGCAAGAGGATGTGTGAGTGTTGAATTTGCCACTATATGTATGAGTGTATGCATGTCAGTCAGTAAGCATTTATGAAGTGCCTACTATGTGCCAGGTGCTGTGCTAAGTGCTGGGAATAAAGAAAGGCAAAAGACAGTCTGCTTTTCAGGCACAATCTAGGAGAGGAAAGGATGTGCAAAAAGCTATGTTCAAACAAGCTGTATACTGGATAACTAGGAAATAATGAACAGAAGGGAGGCAATAGAATTAGAAGGAACCAGGGAAGGCTTCCTGTAGAAGGTAGGATTTTACTGTATTTATTTATTGGTGAGACAATTGGGATTAAGTGACTTATCCAGAGTCACACAGCTAGCAAGTGTTATGTATCTGAGATTGGATTTGAACTCAGGTCCTTCTGACTCCAGGGCCAGTGCTCTATCCAGTGCACCACCTAGCTGCCCCGGAAGGTAGGATTTTAGCTTGGACTTGGAGGACCCAGGAGGCAGAAATGAGGAGGAGAAGCATTCCAGGCATAAGGGGATTGCCAGACAAAATATGTGGAGTAGAGAAATGAGGCATCTTGACTGAACAGCAAGGAGGTGAGTGTCACTAGATTAGAGAGGCATGGGGAGCTGTGAGGTGCAAGAAGGCTAGACAGGGAGTGGGTTAGGAAAAGCTTTGAACACCAAAACAGAGGATTTTAGATTTGATCCTGGAGGTAATACGGAGCCTCTAGATTTAATGAGTTGAGGGGGAAGGGTATTATGTCAGACCTGCACTTTAGGAAAATCACTTTGGCTAAATGGAGGAGAGATTGGAGTAGCAAGAGACTTGAAGCAGGCAGATCCACCAGCAGGCTATTGCAATAATCCAGGTGTGAGGTGGTGAAGTCCTGCACCAGAGTGGTGACATTATCAGAGGAGAAAAGGGGGCGGTGGAATTGACAGGCCTTGGCAACAGGTTGGGTGAGAGCGAGTGAGGAGTCCGGGATGATTCCTGGGTTTCAAGCCTCAGGGACTGGGAGGATGGTGTTGCCCTCTACAGGAATAGGGAAGATAGGAGGGGGAAGGGTTTAGGGGGAAAGATAATGAGTTCCATTTTGGACATAATTGAGTTTAAGATGTTTACTGGACATCTAGTTGGAGATGTTTGAAAGGCAGTTGGAAATGCAAGTCTGGAGGTCAGCAGAGAGGTTGGGACAGAATAGGCAGATTTGAGAATCGTCATCATAGAAATGATAATTAGATTTATGGGAGCTGATGAGATCACCAAGTGAAGCAGTATAGAGGGAGAAGAGGAGGAAGGGGGCCCAGGACAGAACCCTATGGAACATCTATGGTTAGTCAGCTTGGCATGGATGAAGAAAGGCAATTAAAATTTTTTTTTTTGTCTTGCAGAGATCATTAAGTGCGTCATTATTCTCAAGCTCTTGGAAGTTGATTAAATTTTTTTTTAAAAAAAGAGGCAATGTCATTTTCAGACTGAGTTTAATTATAGCTTTTATAAAGCATCCAGTGAAGCAGTAAAAAGCCCCAGTACAAAGAAACCTTAGAATGTCAGCTTGAAGGGCAGATAGAATGAAAACTGGAAACTCTTAAACACTTGGTCTGAAGTGGTAAATATGGCTATTTATTTGCCAACCACAATTAGCTGGCACCATTTATTAAGCATCCATTACATTTGCTGTCACAAATACAAGGAAAGAATCTTATTCTTTTGTATCCTCTTTCCATCCCTTTTCCCCATATGGTGCTCCTATGGCAATATGCTAGACAGGGAATAACACTGGATTCTGAGTTCGAATCCTACTTTTGCTATATTTCCTCTATGACTTTGAATAAAGTTATTTTCATTTCTTTTGTCCTCTGTCTCTTCATCTGTCTAGGGCATTGGATCAAAAGATGATCTCTAACTTGTAGCTCTCAAACTCTGCTCCTACTAGGATCTTACAAATTAGACTGAAGAAATGACTGATTACTAATTTAATTCTTCAAAAGTTTATTAAGTGTGGGGGTAGGTGGGTGGCACAGTGGATAGAGCACTGGAGTCAGGAGGACCCAAATTCAAATCTGGCCTCAGACACTTGACACTGTGTGACCCTGGGCAAGTCACTTAACCCTGATGGCCTCACTGAAACAGAACAAAAGTTTATTAAGTGTGTAAAGAACATTGTGCTGGCACTGAATACGTTAGAAAGTTTAGAGAGGATATGGTCCTATGATCCTGGCCTTCTTGCGGCTTCTATTTGATTAACTTACTAAGAATAAGCAAAAAAAAAAAATCTAAGGAATTCATACTGATCTAAGATGTAAAATAAAGAGCCTTTACATTTAAAGCTTGCTTGATGCAGCTTTCAGAAACTGCAGGGCTAGATTATGCAGTTACAAGCCACACTTAATGTCCCAGAACCACAAACACACACACACACACACACACACACACACACACACTCATTGTTCCTACACAACAGCTGTGTTTGTGCTCAGTAACTCCTATCTAATCATGTTTGGATCATTTCCATAAAAATGGCAGGGGGAGTTAGCTCCAACATCAATCCGTGAGGCATTTTCTGGTAGTGACAATCTACTGTTGCTCCTTCTCCTACCTGGATAAATGCAAAAATTGCAGGTTGCCTTCTAAGCCTTGGGGGGGATTTTTTCAGACAGTTGGACCATGATCCTCACCCCCTCAAGAAAGTCTGTCTGATAAATTAAGCATGGAGTCAATATGCTTATGGTATGATGAAGCACTCAACAGTAAGCCAGGATTAATAAGTTGTGTGTTTGTTTACCTAAAGGTTGCCTTCTTTTTAAAAATTGCATTTGAAGTAAAATAAATAGAACAGTAAGGGTGGGTCTGACCTAACCCTAGACAGTGTTCAAGTCTCACACTTCAGGGTTTGTTGCAAATTGTCGTTATCTAGAAGTCCACAAGGGGGCGCCTTCCTTTTTCTTTGCTCTGGAATCTAGCGACTTAGAGGGATGACCTCTTCAGTTTCACCACTGGCCACTGTCACTGTTCAATGCATTACAATACGTAGCAACAAATTTATGCAAACTTATTTGATTGTAAATGGAGGTAGTATGGAGTATGAAACTATCACTGGGCTCAGAGTCAGGAGCTCTGGAAGAATTCTAGCTGTACCACAACTTAGTTGTTTCTTATGTAAAATGCAGGTCTTAGCTAGACCAGTAGTTTACAGAATGGAGGGTAAGGGTCCACTGGGGGGGAATGTGACATGGTTCTAATGGGTGTGTAATGAACCAGAAAGTGAGACACTTCCTCCCCTCCCCATGATACCCAATAATGGGGCTTGTCTCCAACATAACCAAATAGCCTTATTCCCCCACTCCTTCTAACTCCATATGTAAATCACCCACTTGCACAGGAGGCTCAATCCCTCAGGGCAGCTATAATCTAACAGCAACTGCACAGGGATCATCGGAAAAATCTACTATTCAGCCCCTTCCCACAGTACATCTACCTCTTGTCCCCCAGATCCCTTCATGGCTCTGGTAGGTACCTTACTGGAAGGGAGGCTATGCTCTCTATAGCAGTAATCAGAGTAAGGGCCCTGCCTGTTTTCCTTTTCATTTTGGGTGATACAGAATAAGCTATTCAAGATGAGCAAACCTGGATGGGTACCACCTACATCACACATTTCAGTACATTATATTATCTACCCTTTCCTCCCATTCATCCCTCTTCCAAACTTCCCCGTTACTGTCAAAAATACCACCAGCATTCCCCTCAGGTTCACAATGGCCATCCTTGACTTCTCAATGACCTTCACCCCACCTGTCAAATAAGCTACCAAATCTTGTCAGTTCTAACCTTCCACACTTCTCACTATTCATACTCACCCTTCTTTTCATTCTCTCTACTCACAAAGTCTATTTCAGGTTATCACTTGTTTACTGGATTTTGGCAATAGCTATCCCCCACACAGCTGCCAAAGTTATTTTCCTGAAGTGCACTGCATTCCCCTATTCAACAAATCACTGCCCTCTATTGACCTCAGGGGCAAATGCTATCTCACCTTCATCTCATTTTCTAAATTTCTATTTTTCCTTAAGTTTTATAAAGTACATAATTATTGGTTTAGTGCATGTATGTATTTTAAAAAGTAAATATACACAATAGATAGAGACTGGGCCTGGAATCAGGAAGATATGAGTTTAAATCTGGCCTCAGACACTAGTGGTGTGACCCTGGGCAAATCATTTAACCCCATTTGCCTCAGTTTCCTCATCTGTAAAATGAGCTGCAGAAGGAAATGGCAAACCAAACTTGTTTGCCAAGAAGACCTCCAATGAGGTCACAAAGAGTTGGACACAACTGAAACGATTTCAATAACACAAAAATTCACAAAGTGAAGAGATACACTCATTTTAATCTGACAGGGAGGGATAGATGATAAAAAAAAGTTTGGAAAACACTGGTCCAGATAATGTCTGATACCCCTCATAGCTCTATTATGATAAGATGTATCAGTTCTCAGAGCAATTTAAGTACTAAGGCCTGAACCCTTTCTTTCTTTTGCTTTCCTACATTACTATTATTGTCCTTTCAGACAGTCCCTTTTCCCTTATATTCGGAATTCTTATGCCCCAGGAGATCATATTTATTAAACAACCATATTTATGAAATGACTATTAACAAGACTTTGTCTTCTTTCACTTCAAAACTCATTGGTTTCTTTCTTGGTTTGTTTTTGTCTTTTTCAAACTGGGTCTATTTCACCTAAGCTGGAAGTATATAGCAGCCACTCACAGCTTGACCTAACCGTGGATCGGCATGAAAATTTTGACCTGTTTTTCTGACCCTAATGCTAAATCTAGTGCAGACACCTGATTGGCTTAGCGATACTGCAGCTCAGAACTCATGAGCTAGAGCAACCCACCAACCTCAGCCTCCCCAGCAGCTCCCCCTGTGCAATCACAACCCCTTCTCTACCATTAATTCCTCAAATCAGATGTTACCTGATTCTGGGTTAAAGGGAAGAGGTCCTACCGACTACTACCTGCACACCTTGAACCTTAGAGAAATCCTTGGTTTCTTTTAAGGCTATATTCACGGAAGCTTTTCTTGAGAAATGAAACAAATATTTATTAAGTGCATCATGCTAAGTATCAGGGACACAAATAGAAAAGAGACAATCTCTGCCCTCCAGTTTACATTGTAATAGAGAGAGCCAACACTTACAGAGGTTGGGGCCAGGGAATGGAGTGTTTCAAGAGTCACAGGGATGCTGTGTTGATCCACAGAGCAGCTGATCAAGAGAGTCCTTCTAACAATGGTAGAATTGGTTTAATTTCTATGCCCAGAGTAAGAGGAGGGACAAGGGGAGATGGGGCTGATGGGTGGCTGGCTGGGATGAGATGCATGGTCTGGCTTGAGGCTGCCTAGGTATAAGTGGGCTAGTTGAATCAGACCTTTGTCCCAGTCCTCCCAAACAGGAGGGGAGAGGTGCTGTTCCAGGTGGTGAGAAGCAAGGCAGCTGGAAAGATGGCTAGAGTGGTCAGCTAGATGGAATGTAAAGCATGACCTGATAGGTCTGGTCTGAGGCCAGCTATCGAGGTAGTTGAATTTGTGCTTTTCCTCTCACTGCATTATCTTTATTTACTTATTTGTGTACATGTTGTATCCACCCAACAGAATAGAGTAAGTTTGTAACTTAATTTTTTACTAAAAAAATTTTAAGGAACAAAAATCTATTTTCTCTCCCTCTCACCTCCTTTCACCCCCTCCTCCTTGAGGGGAAAAACCCTTATACCAAAGATTCACAGTTAAGTAAAAACAATTCCCACATTGTCCATGTCCAAAGTCTATTTGTCTTCATGCTGCACTGAGTCCATAGCCTCTCTGGTATTGTGGTTAATTATTGTGTTGAACAGAGTTCTTAAGTCTTTCAGGGTTGTTTTCACAATGTTATTGTATAAATTGTTTCTGGTTCTTCACTTCACTCTGCATTAGTTCATACAATTCTTCCCATGATTCTCTGAATCTGTCTTTTCTCATCATTTTTTATAGCATAATAATATTCCATGGTATACCCTAATTTGTTAAGCCGTTCCATTCCAGAGGATCACAGACTTAGCTGGGACCTCTGAAGACATCTCATCCAAGCCCCCGATTTTTAGTTAGGGAAACCAACGAGGAGGCTAAGTAGTTTTTCCAAAGATTGTGAATGGCAGTCTTTTCTTAAACCTAGCCCGCTGAATTCAAATCCAGCACACTTTGGGACAAAGGTTTTTTATGTTTTCCCCCCCTGAATTCCCCATATCTATTATATGGTAGATGCTTAAAAAATGTTTATTGAATTGAATTTGTAGTAGAAAAACAGGATTTTAAATATGATTTAATGTCTGTCCTCTTCTTCCTTCCCCCCCTAAACTGCTTGGTGTTTTAACAGCATCTTCATCATCTCTCTCCTTGCCTGGCTTATATGTTTAACAAATACTCAATACTCACCTTGATGCTGAGATAACAGACAACCCCAAAACTGCCATCACCGTTAGTGTGACGGGGGAGAGAAGCAGGTGTTTTCTCCCAATAGCTCAAATGATTATAGTTGATTTGTAAGTTGAAGAAAATAACCTTTGTGAGAACCATTTATACCAGAAATGCTGACAATTTTTAAAAAAAATCATCTTACAGGGGCTGCTAGGTGGCACAGTGGATAGAGCTCCAGCCTTGGAGTCAGGAGGGCCTGAGTTCAAATCTGGATTCAGACACTTGACACTTACTAGCTGTGTAACCTTAACCTCGATTGCCTCACCAAAAATAAAAAATCACTTTACAATATTAAACAAACCTTTTATTTCGAGGTTAAGAATCACATCTTGGGGAACAGTATTTTTTCAAAAACAGTTCTTAATTGTAAAGTTTATAACGATAAGGCTGTATAAAGCAGCATATACGTATTTTGCCACATTGATATTTCACACCAGAGATAAACTTAAAGTGATTTGTGAGTTAAAAAAAATTAACCTTTGTGTATAGAGCACTGGCCCTGGAGTCAGGAGGACCTGAGTTCAAATCTGGCCTCAAAACATAACACTTACTAGCTGTGTGACTCTGGGCAAGTCACTTAACCCCAACTGCCTCACCAAAAAAACCAAACCAAAACAAAAAAAACAAGCCACCTTTCCCGCAGAAGGAAACAATCTCTTGTGACTTGAGTTTAAATCCCTTGACGGCATCAAATGCAAGTTCAAATAAACTGATGAACTGGAGTAGAAACTCCACAAATTTGTTTCTGTTCAGTGGGCAAGATGTCCTTTTCCTCCATGATGACTCTTATTAGGAATGCCTCAAAGGAGAGTATTTCTTCTAGCAAAATGTAGGAATGCCCCAAACACACAAAAGGAGAAGAGATAACAGTATCTTGAAAATCAGTCTTTGGTTTCTGTACAGTCCATCTTCCAAGGCCCTAGATTCTTAAATACTGTTAAATAAGTGTTAATACTCTTAAATAAGTGTTATTCGTGACAACTAGCAGCTTTGTTCAAAAAAAAAGATAGATTGTATATTAATGCTGCAACATTTTTACAGTCAAATGGCTCATACAGAAAGTCTAATGAATTTTGAGGCCCTATGGTATTAATAACAGATGAACTTCTATCAACAATCTCCACAAAATCCACACAGCAATACCTAAAACACTACTATTTGACAATTGTCAAAGCCAGACAATGATCAAAAATATTAGTGAGAAGGGTATCTGGAGGACAATGACTAGTCCAGATGTACAAGCATAAAACTCACAAGGGTTTGGTTTGTCTAGCAAAAACGGCATTATTATCTATATCTACATCATATACTTTTTAGTCCAGAAAAATTTTGTACACATACAACCCTTTACTTACCTATATCCTAGATACCATGATGAATATCTGAATCGATATGACTTATCAGCTTTTCCCACAATTTAAAGGGATGGCTTTATGGACAATGTTAAATGTTCCCTGGGACAATGTGAAATGCTAAGCTCGACAGGAAAGAATATTAAAATACTTCCTATACATTTCATTAATCAAGGCTCTTTTTCGGTTGAAAGTCCCCTAAACTTAACTTTTAGTGTGCAGGTAAGCCCAAATCTCTGATCAGAGACTGGATTTCAATAAGCCTTCTGCAGGACTGAACAACAGGAAGAACGCTGTCCTTCTCTGCATCTATCCATTCATTTTCTGGGCTTCTGGCAACAGTCAGTGCAGCTTCTATAGCAGGACCAGTTTGGCTAAGTTTAGGGATGCTGGCTACACACCTGGCTGACCACATCATCACACAAATGGCTCGCGCTTTCTCTCTCTCTCTCTGTCTCTCTCTCTAGTGTTGTCTTTCTTAATACTGACAAATGTAAATAGTAGCTCACTAAAGACGAATTACCACTTTCTAAAACAGAAGACCAGTCTCAAAGACCAGAAGAACAGCCATCAGCCTTAGTGGCAGGAGTACTAACCCTGAGGAAACCACAGACCTCTGAAAGCTCAAGTCTGGCAGTTGCTGCTATGCTTCTTACACTGTCATTAAAGGTGGTACAGAACAACTTGCTGGATCTAGCGTGTCAAGGTAAGTGAGCACTTCAAAACACATAAATGTAGGAAGCACAGCCTCCCTTTGGACCTGGGGCAGGTGACAAGTGCTCCCCAGCACGAAGAGAAGAATGGTAACTGTAAGAAAGAGCTTTGTGCAGAAATATCCCTTAAAATCTAAAATATTTTACTAATCATAGTAAATCTATGTTTAATAAGCAAAGTTTCACAAAAGAAAAGTTGAATGACTCAGTGGGCTAACAGCAGGGCGGAGAATCTTTGATTCTTAACTTAGAACTCAGTTTTCCTGCCAGTAAAGAATATGCCCATAAAAGAAGTAACAAAAAAGCCAAAGATAAAATTTTCGTTTCAAACAATAATAAAGCTTTAAAATTTCATGAAGATCTTCTTCAGAATTCCTGAAAAAAGGCAGCTGTACATAAAGACTCTATCAAAAATATTTGTGGCTTATCTTGGTGAAATATTTTTAAAGACAAAAGTAAAAGGAGACCAAGGAAGCCTCTGTGTTCTAGAAGACGGAGAGAAGAAAATGTTGTACTCTGCATCTTTGTCCAGTTGACTTTTTTTTCCCCCAAAGTGAAGTTAATCTTTGATTAGTGACATTTCAGTGAAACTGCTTGTTCACTCTGTTTTAGAAAGTGGTAATTCGTCTTTAGTGAGCTACTATTTACATTTGTCAGTATTAAGAAAGACAACACTAGAGAGAGAGAGAGAGAGAGAGAGAGAGACAGAGACAGAGAGAGAGAGAGCGCGAGCCATTTGTGTGATGATGTGACCTAACAGTTCATTCCATTTATATAAGGTAGTGAAAAGCTGAAATGGAGTTTTCAATAAAAATTAATTTTCCCATTACTGATGTTAGCCCCATATGCCTTTTCCAAACCAGAACAAAGAAGCAGTGGAACAAACATGATTAATTTGTTTAAGAATATGGGTAATGGAATTTGCATCTGAAATTAGAGTTTTATGTCTAACATAGTAAGGAGAAATGTTTAAAGCATTGGTAAGTTATCTTAATACCTTCATTTGGGCAGCTGAAATTAAAGGTTGCATGAATTTCCCATTTACGTTTCTCTTATTCAGGGGATTTAGCCATCTGTAAATAAAAAGGCATCCATGACTGTTCTTTTAAATGTTTGTGAACAAACTATACAAACTTACCCCCTGACAAAACCCAAAGATGAAGACAGCTTTGTCATAAGACCTGAATGAAAAAATGATTGCTCTCCTTATCTCCAAGTAAATATGACAGACCTTATTTCTATTAAAAACGAAAACAACAATAATTTTACTTAGGAGTGATTACTGGCACAAGCAGCTGTTTAGAGGGAAATGCCCCTCAGTCTTAGATTAGAGGACCCATTGCAAATGTTTCCTTCACACACTGATCCCAAGGTAGACTGAATCATGCAGGCACAAACTGTGGTCAGAGCATGGGAAAGGATCAGCCAGCATACAGGGTGTCGGTCCTTGGCACAGGTTTAAACCTTCACAGATTTCACAGCAACACCCAGAGGTCGTTAAGCTTTTATGGCATAATAAAATAATGATGAGATGAAAAGCTCATAATAATTATTTATAGAAAAGCCCATCCCAAGAAGACGGAGCAGCCAGGGGCTCTATTGGATTCTACATATGGGCCACTATTTTCTTCTGCTTTCGCATTTTAAAGGCCACAAGAGATAATGTAGGATTTGTAGGTTTACTTGAGTATGAAAGAAGAGACTCTAAAAACAGACTAACACAAAAGAATAAAGGTAGAACAGAGAGACTGATCCTTCACTTACTTTTACTACATGGAATTATAATTCCTCCCCACCCCATCCCATTCCCCAAGAGGCAAGGAAGAAAAGGTTTGATACATTCATCTATGGCTATAGCTTTGTTTTTTCTTCCCCCTTAACCACTAGGTAAAATAACTGCTATTGTTTTAATACGGTTTTTAGTTTAAGGTAATGAATAGATTATAAAGGTAAGTTTTTAAAGAAAGAGACGCCAGATACTTCATCATTTTCTTAGTCCTTATGTTATTGATACACGTCAAGTATAGCTAGGGAATGAGTATAAAAAAGAAGCATCTTGGCCTTTAAGAACAGTCAAGGCAATGCACACTACTTTTTAAGTAGTGTTTTTTTGGTTAAAGTAAATGTAAGAAAATGCTTATTTCTAAAAATGATTGCTGCCAAGTCTCCTTTCTCTAAGCTTTAATGAGCTGTGTTTCCCAGGGCTCCAAACTACAGCTTCATGTCAACTTTGCCCCTTATGTTTATATTTGAATTTTCTTTAACATTTCTGACAGCAATGTTCTGTTTTTGACTATTAATCCCAATGCAACAGTATGTTATCATTAAATTACATTTTCTCTTCAAGGTTGAGTTTCAAAAACCAAAGATTTTATTTATACAGAAAGGCGGTATTATAATTGGCTCTCTTTTAAAATAAAATACATTTTGTATACAAATAAAAGAATATTTACATATCAAGTAAATGAATCCATAACTTCAAAGTACAGAAGTATGAAAATACACCTTGCTGTAAAGAGTAGGATACTCACATCATAAAAACATGTTGCCTTTGCCATGTGAAAAGCGGCTGTTTAGTTCTCTAGATTTCTTAATCAGAGCTTTCTTCTGGGCTTCATCAAAACGGTTGACTTTGAGATCCTGATCGCGGTCAAATGGCCTTCTCTCTTGGGGCTTATTTTTTTCTTCAGTTGTCTTGTTCTTTAATTTTTTGTGATGTATGTCCATAAGAGATTCTGATCTTTTTGAATCCTGGGGTGGAATGGAAAGCGCCATATGGGGAAAAGGAAATGAAAATCTTAGCATGACATCATAATGATAAAATCTCTTGACAAAGTATAATCATTGGATAACAGTAGTCAACATCAAAAAGAGTGGTGTCTGACTCCCTGCTGCCTTTTCAAAACCCAAAGACAGGTGGAATCTGCAGGACATAAGTTCATGAAAATTAGACACAACTTGGGACCTACATTAACTGTAAACACTGAGAAAAAGAGATCTAGGGGGGGTCAAGCAAACATTTTAATATTCCAGTGTGCAGAATTGACATTAACAAAGGAATACTAAAAAAGGGAAAAAAATTATCATAGCTTACTTTATTAGAGGCTCCTAAAATGAATAAATCAAATGATGCTAAAATTTAGATAGTATATATTCCTTAATAATACTGATAGCAGACAGTCATTACTATACTATTACATAAGAGGGAAATATGGAAAAGGTGAATGAATGGGCTAGAAAAGCCAAATTTTTATTTCAGGTCTATAAAAGACGGTGGTTTCAGAGTCAGTATATGGTCTTCAGAGACAGTCACTTAAACTCTGACAATACAAATCAGGAAAAGAAGATGTTCAAAGAAAGGTAAGAGTGATAATTACAAACTAAGAGGTTTTTGACTACAAGAAATCGAGAGACACAAATCTGAAAAACAAAAAGCCAACGTTAACTGTAACAATCAAATACATGAAGAAATAAAAGAATATATTCATCATAGGTCAATCAAGTATCTATGTACAAAATAAATTAAATACAGTCATGTACGATCTGGAAAGGACCTTGGAGATCATCTGGCCCAACTGCCTCATTTCACAGATGAGGTTAAATGTCTCCCAGTCATTCAGGTTGGATGTGGCAAAGCAAATGTGGACTTTATAATCCCAAATCCAGCAATTTTTCTACTGTACTGTTCTATTACCAAAGTAACATAATAAAGTTTAGTTTCATTTCTAGGCTATGATATACATAGCACCAAAGGTGCTAAATTTATTGGGGGGGGGGAATAATCGTAAAAATATAATAAGAAGCACCAACTCAAAAGAGAAAACAATTAGGAAAAATGTCTGGAATTTATGTGGTAGCTGTCAATTTTCAAAACAGTATGAAAAATAAGGGAAAAAATTAAAAGTTTTTATTTTCCCACATAAGCATAATTCTTCTAAGATTATATATTTGTGAATAAAGCAAGGCTCTGTAATACCTCTGCTGGTGTTCTAAACTTTACAAATTAAGAAAAGAGTAACAACCTAATGAGTTAATAAGCTATGGATTAAAAATGGAGGACCATAAATGTTTTTTTGCTAGAGTTTTGAAAGACTTAATATAGAAGCAGAAAGACTGTCTCATGTATCTGGTGCAAAGACACTTTCAAGTGTCGTACTGAGAACATAAAAGCATCTTCCTTTCAGCTTCCAAGCTAGCAGGCCTACTTTAGTAATCATTAATGTTGCAGAGAAATGCCCCCTACAGTTCTGTGTGTCAACGTAGGAAAGAAGAGCTCGATATAAGGAGATAAGATTAACTAAGATGCTAAATAAAAATCAGTTCTCAATAATCATGTAAGATGAGGCACGATAGTTCTAAATAATGAATCTTATTTGACTTTGAAGTGCAGTCAGAGATACAGACTCAATGTGAAACACATATCCTCAACCAGGGATCCCTAATTCTACTCAGCTCTGCTCTAAGACTGGCAGCCTGGCATCTGGCTGATGGCATGGGAATGGGTTGCTGTGGATAAACCACAAACTCAACAATCAGAAAGACGACCAGAGTAAACTGCCGGGAAATCCATTTTTGGCAATGGAAACCAGAGTTTCCTCGAGGGAAATAATGAAGTAAGGCTGCGGCCATTAACGACTGATCAATGACTAAAACGCTTCTTGCCTTTCTTCCTTTGGTGTCTTAGTAATGACAGAGCAAAGAGTGGGCTGCTCCTTCTGCTACAGCTGCTGTGCCTGTCTGAACTGGAGCACAGGAAGATTATCCAGCAAGATGCTCATCAAGAATGCCGTGTACACTGTAAGCAAGGGGCAAGTTTGACCAGCTATGGTTTTAAGATTTTGGTGACAACCACTGAAATGAGTATCAATGAGGAGTAAGGGAATTTTCATAAAAAATAAATGAAAAAATGTTTTGGGTTTCAACAGTCTCAATGATTTGTATCAGTTTCTTGAAGTTGGAAAGGGTTTCTTAGAAATACTAGAGAAAATAATAGAAAAGAGAAAAGACAATGAAATTCTCAATTAATCTGTTAGCGGTGATTCCTTTAGACTACTCTGGGTTTAGACTTTTACATCAAACAATTCAAATCTATTTCCCCTTTAAACAGCTCTTGAACACTGATGAAGATCTGTATAACTCTGGGAGGCTCTTAGTTTCTGAAGCTGTCTATCCCCTATAATGGAAGTTCTGACATGAGTCACTTCAATAAAATACAAACTGAAAATACACATAAAAAAGATCCTACACAAAGGGGTATTTTTTAAAAAGTCTGACATTGCCTTCAGCAGCAGTTAAAAAAAAAGGCTATAGTGATATTACCATGGAAACCAAGAGAGTTGGGTATTTTTCAAGAGAGACAGAAAGGAAAGCAGGGAAAGAGACAGGTGTACATGTGTGCATGTGTATGTGTTTGAAGGAGGGAAGATGAGAGTGAGGGTGGGTAGAAGATAGAGAAAAAGAGAGAAGTTAAGATAAAGGAGATGGGCATTTTACTTTATCACTCACATTGTATGAAGACACCTGCTCAGCCAATCTCTTATCCCTTCCTGATAATACACGGTCCTCCTCACTCTTACCCGTTTGCTTCTTTGCTTCCTGTGCCTCCTAGTGAATACAAAAAAGACGGATCATTATCAAATCATACAAGAAAAAAATAAATAAAAACAAATCAATACCAGTCATATTCAGGTTAAATTACAATAAAATACTGAATTTAGACTGGGTCTGATGATACTGCTAGATAGAAAACAGATGGGCAGAGCTAGGATATAAAGTTCTTTGTATTAGTATAATGATACTGAATGATTTTGGTGAAACAAGAGAGATGAGAATTTTGTTTTTATATTCAGGGTTTTGCTTGTAAGGCCTTTGTAATTCTACCAGCACCAAGAAATTATCTTTTAGAATCTGGTAATGTCATACATGTTTCCATAAGGATCACATCAGCTCCTTATCTATAAAATGAGGGGGTTGTTCTAAATTATTCCTACATTCTCATCCATTCTAAATTTATGATCCTAAGTAAAGCCAAGTTAGAGACACCTAGCATCACACAAGTTTTTTCCTAATCTGGGCTTTGGTGTTTAAATTAGGATGTTTCCTCCGTTATCCATCTTGGTTACTGAATGAATAAATTAAAAAGCATTTACTAAGTATTTATTCTGTGCAGAGCAGTATGCTTCAGTGCTGGGGATACAAAAGGAAGAACATTCCTTTGGGGGAGATGACACAGAGAGGCTTCATTTGCAAGCCAGAAGGAAAGCTCTGGGGGTCCTTCCCAATCTCTTGTGTTTTGAGAGGCAGCTAGCTGCCAGGTCCCGACTCTACAAGAGCTGCTGGATAATGGTTGCTGGGGATGGCCATAAGCAGTGCATGAAATTAAAAAACATTACTAACACTTATCCTTTCTCATCTTTTCAAGATGCCCTGACTTTCCCAAATTTTCTAAGATGGACGATGACACAAAACGTTTCCGCTCCTCTCAAATTTTTTTCTTCGGTTTCTGGTCTTTTAATTAGGAATGCTTAAATGTCCTCTATTTTGTTAAATATCCATTTTTTCCCCTGAAAGATTATATTCAATTTTGCTGCGTAGGTGATTCTTGGTTGTAATTCTAACTCCTTTGCCTTCTGGTATATCATAGTCCAAGCCCTCTGGTTCTTTAATGTAAAAGCTGCCAAATCCTGTGTAATCCTGACTGTAGCTCCATGATGTTTGAATTGTTTCTTTTTGGCTGCTTGCAATACTTTCTCCTTAATCTGGGAGCTCTGGAATTTGGCTATGATGTGCCTAGGATTTTTATTTTGAGATCTTTCAGGCAGCGACTGGTGGATTCTTTCAATCTCTATTTTGCCCTCTGGCTCTAATATATCAGGGTAGTTTTCTTTCATAATTTCTTGATGTTGTCCAGGCTTTTTTTTTCTTTTAATCATGGCTTTCAGGTAGTCCAATAATTCTTATATTATCTCTCCTGGATCTATTTTCTAGGTCAGTTGTTTTTCCAGTAAGAAATTTCACATTTTCTTCCATTCTTTTTTTAAATTTTATTTTATTGTATTTTGATGTCTCATAGAGTCATTAGTTTCCATTCAATTCTACTTTTTAAGAAATTATTTTTTTCAGTGAGTTGTTGTACTTCCTTTTCCATTTAATTCCATTTTTTAGGGAGTTATTCTCCTCAGCAAATTTTTATATCTTTTCCCATTCTATTTACTCTTTTTTTTCATGTATTAGTCTCATTTCTTTTCTCAATTTTCCTTCTACTTTTCTAATTTGCTTTTGAAAATCCAGAAATTCTTTCTGGGCCTGAGACCAAATTACATTTTTCTTTGAGGCTTCACATGTGGCCATTTTGACACTATTGTCTTCTTCTAAGTTTATGCCTCGATCCTCCTGATCACCATAACTTTCTGTAGTCAAGCTCTTTTTTTTGGCTCATTTTTTTCCTGTCTTTTTTTTGTGTGCGTGTGACTTGGTGTTTTTTACATAAGAGTCGGTCTCTGGTCCTGCACTGTCCTGTCTTTTTGTGTTCAGGCTCTGGGTCTTACTGTTGACTTTAGGGCTTAGCTGCTTGCTTTCTCTGGAGGGTAGGCATCCCTTCTGGCTTGCACTGGGGGTGGGGGTGGGACCTCCCTGTTGGCCTCCCCTGGGTATAGATAGGGTTTAGCTGCTGGCCTGTTCTAGGGGTGGGGCCTTACTGCTAGGTTGCTATGGTAACAGAGTCTTTCTGGTGGCTGGCCCTAGAGGAGGGATCTTGTTGGTCATGTGCCGGATGGGTGGGGTCCTACTGTTGGGTTGCTATGGAAACAAGGTCTATCTGCTGGTAGGTCCCAGGGGCAGGGTCACAAGTTGCTAAGCTTCACATGCTCACATGCCTAGGAGGTTGCTGGCCTGCAGGAGGGTGGGGCCTCACTGGTGGTCTGGCTGTAGGACCCCTGCTGTGAAGCTGGCTGCTGCTGCTCTTGGACCTGGCTTCCCTCCCAACTCCAGTGAGACAGACCTTCCCTGCCATGCTGGTAAACTCCTCCCCTGCTCCTAGATCAATTCTGAGGTGGTATTCTAGTTGTCTGGAGGGGAATCTGGGAGGGCTTCAGAGGTTTCCTTCTTCATTCTGCCATCTTGGCAACGGGAAGTACCCATAAAACAGATTTATAGAAAAAAAAAATAAAGCCAGATCATCTTGAGAATATCTAAGAATGAAACATGAAGGAGGAAGCAAAAAAAAAAAATGGTTAAGACATGTCAAGATTCCTTTAAACAATTTTCTCCATCAATGACAATGGAGCTGCCACATTTGGACTCCACTCTAACCCTGATGTGTGACGTGAGGTGAAGAGGGAGAAATGGAATTGAGGCAAACAAAGCTAGGAAGAGCAGCTGGGCCAGAACAAGACTACGCAGAGGAGGTGCTGGAAGTGGCGAGTGTTTTACATAAAAGATAAGAGGATCCAAATGTCTGAGGGGAAAAAGAAATCACCTAAGCTTTTACAACCGAGAAAAGGCAACTGATAAAATATCACCACTTATATGCATATGCTTACTTTTTCATTTATATAAAATCTTTATGAGAATAATCTACATGTAAACCAAGAAGTTGGATGAAGGTATGACAGGGAATCAGGCAGACTTTTACAAACAATATCAGATGGTCACACTTATCCACTGAAAGGGCCTTACTTACTGAGTGCTTGATTTGGTACAGCAAAATGCCCCCAACCCAACGTCTCTCCTCCCAGTAAAGATGCTCTTGTGCATATGCTAAGACCACATAAGATTCCTCGAAAGATTACTCTGCCGAATGTCCCTCTGATTCTGAATATCAAACAGGGATATGTATGCTTGCCAAAGGCGTTTGCCTGCCTCACAGAGAGAGCCCATCACAGAGTCCAAACTGAAGGATTCCCTCTAGATGAGGGTTCTGTTTGTAGATGACTGCATATTGATTACATTAAGTGCCAGTACATTGCAGAATCTCCTAGATGAGATCCATAGCCACTCGAGACTCTAACCGTCTACACTGGAAAAGCCAAGTGGGTAAAAATTCATATTGTCTAGACCAGGGTCTCGAGGCCACATGTGGCCTTCTAGGTCCTCAGGTGTGGCCTTTTCACTGAGTCCAAGTTTACAGAACAAATGCTTTTATTAAGGGGATTTGTTCTGTGAAGTTTGGATTCAGTCAAAGGGCTGCACTTGAGGACCTAGAAGGCAACATATGGCTAGACCACCCCTGGTCTAGACTATGATATGCAATTCAAAGGACGGCCCACAGGTTGCCCCATCAATATATAACTTGGACAGACAGAGTGAATAGAGCTGAGTACTGACTAGGAGGAAGAGAAACGGCTGGATTGTATTTGGGTAATTGTGTAGTACTTTTAATGACCTGTCATTGTATTATGCAATTAAATTATACTACACAAAGTACTGAAATGACAGTATTTTAATGAGCTTCTTACTGAAACAAAGGCCCATATTTTTAATACCAATATTTTTCCAGTCTGAATAATGAATAATGGGATATCACAATCTCTGAAGAATAAATACCATGAGTCACCCAAAATGCCACGGAGAAGTGCATGGTGCATACAAGCACACCATGGTCTATTACCAGAGAAGAGCTGTTCAGAAGAAGCAGTGCAGAAGAAATTAGAAAGTTGTGGACTGGTCCTGTAGCAAGTCTGAGAGGGAAATGATGGAAAGTCTGAATGGGATGTAGTCCCTAAGTAACATCAACAGACTTAGGAATGGGGCCCTGAGTACAACTAATGGGCTGCTTGTGGCAGATTTATCAGAGAACAGACAGGAGCTGTACAGGATGAAAAGACATGGACAGATGAGCTGTCATTGGTATTGTTGGCTGGAGGTACCCACATTGATGGATCAAAGACTCCTGGAAGTACTGAAAAGTAGGGAAACAACGCACCCCCCCCCCAGATTATATACAGATTGTTGAGTAGTTTTAGAGAGGGAGTAGGGGACAGAGAGCTGGCCCTGGATCCAGAAAGATGTGGGTTAAAGTCCTGCCTCTGAAACATACTAGGTATGTTACCTAACCTCTTAAATGTTCCAGTGGCTTCAAACTCAAATAGAAACTTAACCCTGAGAGGCAGAGCCCCATACTGACTTAGAAAACCCCAATTAACATTGTCTATGTTGTACTGTATTGAATAACAGTCACCTGACTGAATGTCACCGAATTGTTAGCTTTGTTCAAGACTGATCCAGACTGATAGGAAGCCAGTTTTCTGCTCACATGACTGGGGCCAGCAGGCAGCAACAGGCAGCTCTTAAGTATTTAATTCCTCAGATGGGGGTGTAAAGATGCTGCTCTTTCCTGTCCTGCCTCGGACCTCTCTAGCTGCTGCTTCTGTCTCCTTTACTTAAAGTGGGCATTCCCAGGTGCTCATCTGAGCATCTCCTCTTCTTTGTTCCTATACCTCCTCCCTTAACAACTGAATTAGATTCCAAGGCATCTATGCCATGAAGTCACGCCTCAATTTCTTTCTCCTGGACTCTCTCAAAGCACTCGACCTCCCCCCCAACCTCCAGCTGCCATAAGGCCTCTCTCTACCCAGCTATCTCACAAGTACTTCAATTCAACATCCTTAAAGACTAAGCATATTTTCCTTTCCTAATAACTAATATTTCTCCTTCTGACTTCACTATTTTTGTCATTCAATTCAAGAAACATTTATTAAGGGCCTATGCTGCACTATACACTGAGGATAAAAAAAATCTAAGTCAAATATTCCCTGTCTTCCAGAAGCTTACATTCCTATGAAGTCACAGGTCCAGATCTGTGTGCATAAAAACACAAGAAAAGCTATGATAGGACAAAGCCCTCCAGGAAAACAAAGGAGAGAGAACACTTGAAGCTGGGGGAGGCTTCAGGGAAACAGCCCCTAAGGGAGGGAGGAAGAAAGACGTTCTAGGCATGGCAGATAGATGGCAAGTCATATCTGGGGAACATTTGAGAGTTTGACTGGAACAGAGGAATGTGAAACAAAGTTGAAGAGGTAACTGCAGTAAGACCATGGAGAGCCTTGAATACTGGACAAAGGAGTTCGCATTTGATCTCAGAAGCAGCAAGAAGATAGTGTAAGCTTTTGAATTTGGGAGTGACCTGGTCAGACCCATATCATACGAAGATCACTACAGATTACTAGCCATTATCACAAATTAATAGTATATTTGACCCTTTTTTCTCGCTCACACCTCTTGAGTAAAATTTGTCTTATGTATTATTATATGGAAAATCTGTATGCCTAGGGTAAATGAAATCATGCTTACCTTAGCTTTTCTTTCTTTGTCGGCCGGAGTATCCGTCCAAACCGATCGATCGCCAGATTTGTCATCAGCTCTTCTCTTGAAAGTTCTTGGGCCAAGACCAAAACCTTTCAGTTCTGGAGGGAGCTCGGTCATCCATGATTCCCTTGTAACTGGTCTGGACCCATCCTTCATTAGATATTTAATTAAAAAAAAACATAAGAATATACATAACATTTTATATCAATTAGTATACTTTTCGACTGATATTTTTGACAAAATTGTTGTCAGTTAATATTCAACCAGTGAGGAGTAACTGGACTGCTAAATTTACAACCAAGTATTACTTAGGCACCAAAGAGATATTTAAAACACTTACATCATCTCCTTTGGTGAGTTTTTCTTTCATTCTTTGAGCTCTCCATTCAAATTCTTTAGTTACACTATAATCAACTGGTCCTTTTGTAGGCATTGGTCCAATGATGGCCTCTTCATCTTCACTACTCTCAGTTCCCTTTAAAAGCAAAACATAATTACTACATTAAATAAGTTAGAAGGATCAGTAGTATTAAAAACAAAGGAAGGGCAGCTAGGTGGCACAGTGGATAGCGCACTGGCCCTGGAGTCAGGAGGACCCGAGTTCAAATCCCTGGCCTCAGACACTTAACACTTACTAGCTATGTGACCTCGGGCAAGTCCCTTAACCCCACTGCCTAGCAACGCCCCCCCCCCAAAACAAAACAACAAATGAAGTTTCTAAATTATAGTTTTACTTACACCAACTGCCTAGCACCATAAGTACCATCAAAAAATATTTGTCAATCATATAACTAAGTGCTAAGTGCCATAAGACGAGATCATAACTACCTTTTAAAATGAGATAATGAATGTAAAGTGTTATATAAGAAATAATAATAGCTATCATTATTGGCATGTAAAAGGTCTTTAGCCATATTCTCTACTGCCTAGGCTATCAACTGTACAATAAGGTAGATGTACATTAGGGGGTCTGGGAAGCAGAATTAATTTTTATTGGTCAACAGGAGCACAATTCAGTACAGTTAATGAAAAAAAAATGTAGTATCAGAGTTAATGGAGACAATAGATCTGAGAGTTAATGCAGTTTTCCAAAACTTCAAATGGGTGTAGTACATGCCCTAGTAGAGTCTATGTATTTTTATAACTGAACCCAATTTATCTTCATTGAATAAGTTTTGGAAAGAACACTCACAAGTATGATACTTTGCTCTGTGTCACTTACAACAAATCTGGGATTGCAGAAAGAACACGGAATTGAAATTTTTAAAAAATTCCAGTTACGTATTCTAGCTCTCCAATAAGTAACCTACTGTGTGATCTTAGGTCAGTGACTTAAACTCTCTGGGACTTAGACTAATCATCTGTACAATGGGGGAGCTGAATAAGCTGCCACTGAGCTAGATGCTGCTGCTTTCAGTTCTGTGTACAGAAATAAATGATAGTGCTTCCCTCCTGTTTTACCTGCCCCAAGGTAGCAAATAGTATTAAAAGTAGCAGTCGCTCAATCTCATTAGAGATTTTTCACTTGGCGAACTGGTAATTAGGATTTTAGTGGAGGTGGTTCCTTAGTTCCTACTCACTCCACCATTTCCCTAGAAATGCACTGCCAACATTCTTGTACAAATAGTCCATGATTGGATTTTTGCATTTTCCATCTTCTCCCTATTCACTCTACCCTTAATTTGGTTTTGGCCTTCTCGAGTCTACTGAAAACTGCACTCTTGAGTGTCCACTATGACCAACAGTCCCTCCTCAGTCCTCATTCTCCTAGATATCTTTATGGTAATTGATACTGTTGACTCTTCTCTTCCTTGGCTTCCATGATAGTTCCCTAATAGAGGGGACAGAACCTTGGACTTGAGTTAGAAGACACAGGTTCTAATTCTGAAGGCCACTAATGAGCCACGAAATCTTGGGCAAGTTATGTTATGTCTCTAAGCCTGTTTCTTCGTTTCTAAAATGAGGGGGTTGGATTAGTTATCTCTAAGAGCCCTTCCAGCTATAAAGATCTATAGTTCTACTATTCTACTTCTTCTCCTAGCTTTGTAACTACACCTTGTCTCTCTCACTAGCTTTTCCTTCTCTTTTCCCTTAAATGTGGCCAGTCTCCAAGTTTTGGTTCGTAGACGTCCACTTTTCTCGATATTCTGTTTCTTAAAGATTTAATCCATCCTACTCTCATTTCTCTGTGTATGACTACCAAATCTATATATTTATGGCCTTGATGTCTTACTTCATTTCCAGACTTACTCATCCCAAATGTTTTTATGTGTCGTTAAATTTATAATGTTAAATTTAATGCAACTAAAACTCAACTCCTAATTTCCTCCTCTGAAAGTAGTTTCCAAACTGTACTTTTCTATTTTTGTTTTCCCCTACCTCTAATCCTCAGTCATCTTTGATGCCTCCCTCTTCTCCATTATGCCCATGTTATCTTAAAAGAATGGAAATATATATATATATATGATACAATGTATCAAATGGCATCAAGTTCCACAATAATGTATTGCATTATATCAAGCACCACAACAATTTTGTAGACATTTATATCTTCCATTTAAAACTGTTTTCTTCCTTTTGCTTATACATAAATGTCTACATAGGCTTGTGTGGGAAAGACATTCTCCAATTCATTACTCCAAATAAGTATTAAATAACAACAGCTCCATAAAATCTTTCATTAGACTATTTTGGGTTTCATTCCTGAAATGATCTTTCAGACCACGTCTTCTTTACTCTTTCTCTTCCTTCCCCGAATAAGCCAATCAAGTGTAAAGATTTAAGTTTCTGAGATAAAAATTCATTATTTTGCAAAAACTGGAAAGCAATCTGGCTGAAACTGGGCATAGATCAATATCTTATACCATATACCAAGATAAGATCAAAATGGGATATGTGGATTTAAAGGAAGATATTACAAGAAAATTTGAAGAACATGGACTATATTATCTATCAGACTTATGGATAGGCAAACAATTTATAAATAAACAACAGAGCAGCATGAGGTATAAAATGGGTAATTTCAATTACATTAAATTAAAAAGGTTTTGTGCAAATAAAATGCAGCAAGATCAGAAGGAGAGAAAATTGGGAAAAAATTTTTATAAACACATTCTCAGATAAAGGTCTCATCTCAAACATATAAAAGAACTTTGTCAAATCTATAAGAATACAAGTATTCCTTAACTGATAAATGGTCAAAGGATATGAACAGGCAGTTTTCCAAGGAAGAAATCAAAACAATTTACAGTCATAAAAAAGTGCTCTAAATCATTACTGATTAGAGAAATGCAAATTCAAACAACCTTGAGATATCATATAATACCTACCAGATTGGCTAAAATAATTGAAGGTGAAAGCAACAAATGTTGGAGGGGATGTGGAAAAACTAGGACAAAATTTATTGTGGGAAAACTGTGAACTGCTCCAACCACTTAGGAGAGAAATCTGGAATTGTGCCCTAAGAGTTACTAAACCACCTATACCCTTTGACCCAGCAATACCGCCACTAGGTCTGTTTCCCAAGATGATGAGGGAAAAAGGAAAAGAACCTGTATGTTCTAAAATATTTATAGCAGCCCTCTTCATTGTGGCAAAGAACTGGAAATTGTGGGGATGCCTCTGAATTGGGGAATGGCTGAACAAACTGTAGTATATGACCATGATGGAATACTATTGTGTTGTAAGAAATGATGAGCTTGATGATCTCAGCAAAACATGGAAAGCATTGCATGAAATAATGAAGAGTACAATGAGCAGAACCAAGACAACATCGTATATAGTGATAATATTAAGAACAATTCTTAGTGACTAAGTCATTTTGACTATTATAAATACAAAGTTACTATAAAGGACATATGAAGGAAGATACTATCTGTCTCTGGAGAAAGAACTGATAAATAGATGTACAGAATGGTTTTACACACACACACACACACACACACACACACACACACACCCTTGTGTTTAATGGTAGCTATCTCTAGGGCAGGGGAAGGATGAGAGAGGGAAGAAAAAAAGGAAAAAAAGAAAGTTACATAACTTCATTACATATTTTAAAAAACAGCAAGTTGTACTTAATAGATTTGCAGTTTCACGTACAATCATCTTTTCCCCTATTCTACTATGCTATGAAAATGCTTGTTTTATTTCCTAAGTTCAGAATAAAATAAGTAAAATAAAATAAAAAATGTCAAATGCTGGAGAGAAATGAAAAAAGCAGGGGACTGAGAGAAGGCCATTTGATCTAGTGAGAGCAAAGTCAGAGAGCCAAGTGATGAGGTCGGAAGCCAAAAGGCCAAGAGCTAAAGAGTGAGTGAGAGGGGAAAAAAAAAGGAAACGTGGTACAGACAGTTTTTTATACAAGTTTCTTTGCAAAAGGGAGGAGAAATAAAGGATGACACATTGAGGGGATGGCAGGGGCTATTAACATTCTGTCAGGATTAGAAATTTTGTAGTTTTCGATTCTTGAAGTAGAATCCACGTGGGTGATGTGAGATGAGGTCATGAGAGTTGAGGCCACTGAGTAACTGGGAGGTTAGAATGCTTAAGAGAACAACAACATGGATCTTGGAAGATCCTTGGCATAAGGGCCAGAGTTAAGGTGGAGAGGAAACCTGGGAGCCAGGTGCTAAGTTTCTTGGGAAAGGAGGGAGAATGCTTTGGGGAGCTGAAAAGAACTGTTGCTAGGACCTAGATGGGGTGATAAATTCTAATAAGAAATTATAATCACCTATGTAGAAAGATCCCTCCATTGGGAGTCAGAAGATGTCAATTTTAGTCCACACTGTGCCATGGAGGTGATACTAGCCTTGGGCAAGTTACTTAACCTATGAGGGTTTCAGTTTCCTTATCCTTAAAATGAAAAGCTGAGATTGGAGGTATCAAACACGTGGTCCACAATCCTCTCATGTGCAGCCTGACCCAGATTAAAATGTAGT
Source organism: Phascolarctos cinereus (assembly GCF_003287225.1). Classification (NCBI taxonomy): domain Eukaryota; kingdom Metazoa; phylum Chordata; class Mammalia; order Diprotodontia; family Phascolarctidae; genus Phascolarctos; species Phascolarctos cinereus. The sequence continues at coordinate 88,491,782 of NW_027556180.1, forward strand.
CTCTTGTCCTATCTGTTCCAAAGGGCACAGGAATATCGTCACAGTGCCCCTCCTCTGCCTCATGGGAGACATACACACATTAATAAACAAAGAAAACACTGGTCACTCAGAGACAAAAAAAGCACACTATGGAGCAATGAGATGATTTTTCTCCTTCCCTGCCATCTGCTGAAGATGGCTGCTACAGAAAATCTTTAAAAACATCTTTGGTGGACAATGGCTACCACCTTAAATCTTTTTTAACTAATCAACTAGTAATTCAATTAACTTCTAATTCTGAAAAACAGCTTTATCTCTTGCCCCATAAAGACAAAAGCATATATAATAATATCTAGTAAGTTCTAGGCCTATGAATATATTTTAGAGAAAGGCAGCCATGAAGATGCTCAATTAAAATTTAGTTCTCATTGCCAAAAATTCCTCTAAGCACAGAAAATCTATGCTGTCCCTTTCTAAGGTCTATTAATGCTACTCACTTTCCTTCTTATGTTCTCCATATTGCTATAAACACTATCTTTGCAGGAAATACACTGAATTTCCCCCCAAAATTAAAAAGGGCCACAGAAAAATCTGTCTTCTTTCCAATTACGTCAGGCCCAGTGCCTTATGTACTTTGTCCAAATATCGATTTGTTTGGCTGAACATGTGAAGAAGGGGACCCAAATACAATAAGGAAAGTCTATGTATTGCTAAATTAAACAAGCATTTCAGAAGAGCCATATTTAGCAACATTTGCTAAAGGTCACAAAAGCAATAAATTGACAAAAGCTCCCTGCAATTTTATGGGGCACTTTTCCCAAAGCTGTGATGAAACAAAGTGAATCCTGAGTATTCAAAATTCTATCTTAAGGCAGGATTCCCCATATAGAAAAAAAAAATTACCACTATATTTAGAGGGGGGAAAAAAGAAACTAAGTATATCATGTGGCCTGCAACCATGCTAATTATTTTATGTCTTTCCTGCAGCATGGACTACAATGAACCATACATAACACATTTGAATGTTGACTGACTCTATTGAAAGTAAAATTACTTTAAAATTCCTGCAGCAAAACTGTTTCCCAATAGGAATAATTTTCTTTCAATTTGCTCTATAGTCCTTGATGAATAATAAGTGGAGTAATTTTCTTTTTTACAACATACTGACAACCTGACTTTCATGGTGCTCACAATCATGAATATAGCTGATGCTTAATAAATATTTGCTGAATGAATGAACCAAGAATTTTTCAATAAGAAGATAACTAGTCATTATTTACTAATTAACCATACTTCAACCAAGTATTATAAGATGTCACAGCATCATTCTTCATAGAGACCCTGACAAAAAAGAATGCAAGAGTTGGAAAAATGAATATATTGTCAAAAATCACCCACCAAAGAAAGCCTGTGATAATTATCACAGTCTCATAATTTTTTTCTGAATCCTAGTGTCAGCAGTAGTCTTTCCTGCTTGTTTCACAACGCTGGTAAAATCAGTGATGTATTATATATATATTTAGAGTAGGAGTTTGTATTTGGTTGTAAATCATACAAATAATTGACACTGCTTCCCTTTCACTTCATCCTCCAATAAAAAAAAAGTAGCAGCAGCTAGCAGAAACATTAATAAACAATGAAATATAGCACAAATAAAAGAAGCAAGAAGAGAGGATAGAAAAGTCAAACAAATCATAAAAAAAATCCTAATTCTACAAAGGTATATTAGATCCTTTTGAGATGAAAAACTTTTTTAAAAATAATATTTTATTTTTTCTAATTACATGTAAAAAACAATTTTTAACATTTTTTAAAAAAAGTTTTGAGTTCCAAATTCTATCCTTCCCTTCCCTGCCCCCTCCTTGAGATGGTAAGCAATCTGATACAGGTTATACATGTAATAGCATGTAAAACATTTTCATATTAGTCATTTTGTTCAAGAAAACTCTAACAAAAAAGAAAGAAAGGAAGAAGGAAGAAAGGAAGAGTATGCTTCAGTCTGTATTCAGACAACATCGATTCTTTCTCTGGAGGTGGATAGCATTTTTTCTCATGAGTCCTTTGGGATTGTTATGGATCACTGTATTGCTGAGAACAGCCAACTCTTTCACAGATCTTTATTGTACAAATATTGCTATTACTGTGTATAATGTTCTCCTGGTTCTGCTCACTTCACTTTGTATCAATTCATCTATGTCTTTCCACTTTTTTTGAAATCATCTTGTTCATCATTTCTCATAGCACAATTATATCCCATCACAATCACATACCACAACTTGTTCAGCCATTCCCCAATTGATTGGCATCTCCTCAATTTCCAATTCTTTGCCACCACAAAAGGAACTGCTATAAATAATTTTGTTCAATCAGGATCTTTTCCTTTTTTTTTTTTAATCTCTTTGGGATACAGACCTAGCAGTGGTACTGCTGAAGCAGAGTTTTGTAGCTCTTTGGGCATAGTTCCAAAACAAAAACTCCTTATTTGTCTCAAATAGTTTTGAAATTAACTGTTCTTTAAATGTCTGGTAGAATTTCCTTGTGAATCCATCTGGCCATGGGGACTTTTTCTTAGGGAGTTCATTGCTGGCTTGTTTAATTTCTTTTTCTGAGATGGGGTTATTTAAGTATTTTATTTCCTCTTCTGGTAAGCTCGGCAATTTATAATTTTTGTAAATATTAACTGAAAAACTTTTAAATGTATAGTAACTCTTTTCTATGCTCTCTATGTTGGAATGGTCACACTATCTCATGTTATATTTAAAGGGCCCATGAATAGAAGTGCTAAGGACATTTTGAATCTAAATACAAGGTACATTAGTAAGTCAAGAATTAAATCAGGCAATTATGGGTTTAACATTGCCAGAGTTCAGCAACCCTCCGGTGCAGGCTGGCCATTCAGCCAAGAACTGGTCAAGTATATTGCAATGCATGAGTTAACAGATACTATCAAGAGCTCTCATAGCTCCTTGAAAATTTCATCAAGCAGAATAAATGATGTGAGGACTAAAAGAAATAGGGACATCTCTCCAGCATGGCTGAACTCCTTTACGTTGGTCTAGCTAAGCATGTCCCTCTCTCTATTCTTGGCTAGTAATCCTAGTGAAAGCACCAAGGACTTGTTTTAGCCCTTCGGGGCCATCTCCACACCACAATGCCTGTGCTCTGGCCAGTATCCTCATCTTCTTTCCCACTAGAACCTTCGACTCTGCCCCTGGGGACAACACACTATGGGTGAATTTTCACTGTATCTTGCCCAGGAGCAGGCTTTCACCCTGCTTCCCAGGTGCTTCTGCGCTATGCTGCTGCTGCATGCTCTCCTCTTCCAACTCTACCTGTGGTCCATACATAGACGGAAGGAACTATCCACTATTTTGCTTGCATTTGTATACTCAACACTCAACACAAATCGCTTAATAAATGTGCTCTTCCCCACCTCTTTTCTCTCCATTCTCGTCCCCCTCCCTTCCCCTCTCTGTCTCTTCCCCCTCTCCCCTTCCTTTCCTTCTGCTCTTTGTCTTAATTTCTCTGCTGCTACACAGCTGGGGCTACGTCATTTACCGGCATCTTTGCTTTAAGTCATAGAACATCAGGAGAATGACTAAGAATTGGACAAGAAGCTAGAGAATTGTCTCCTACCTAAGAAGTGACTTCCTACCTTGGGATGAAAGGAACAAGAGGGATGAGGGCCATCTTCTCTTTTCAATTTGGTACTCACCCTAACAATGTAGGCAACCATTACCCAGACCTGGCCATTCAGAATTCAGTTATCTGTGGACAGTTTTAGGTACCCATAAAAATGGGTATCCTGTTCTTTTCTTTTCTTTTTTTTTTTCAGCCAAAGACAAGCTTTATTAAAGATTCGCCATACTGGCCAGACTCTTAGGGAATCTAAACATCTGTGAGCTACTGGCTAGGTTTTAAGAACCTGAGCCTATTCTGTCATTTTCTAGAATGATCTAGTTCACTGGTGTCAAACTCAACTAGAAATGGATCCCTGGGAGTACATATTGACTTACAAAACCATAAATATTATCTATGTGGTGTTATATATATTTTTTATTTTGTTGAACATTTCACAATTACATTTTAATCTGATTCAGCCAGCACTAAGAATTTTGTGGCCACAAGTGTGATATCTCTGATCTACTTTATTCCAATGGTTTCAAGTAGAACTCTATCTTTTTGTATAGAACTCTTCTACACTCTTAAATTATTATTTAAGTCTTTTATTGTTATTTAACTTTTTCTATCTTTTCATCTCCCCAGCTCAATTATAAGATCTTTAAGGGCAAAGAAGATACCTTTAAATTTTTTTTTGGCTTTTATTTGATATAGGTCTCTAGCCTATATTTAAAGATAGTCAAAGAAGGAGATTTTACAACTTCCTTTGTAACCCATTACAGTATTTAATAATCTATTCAGAAATTCTATCTTATCTTTATTCTAAATCATTCCTGTTAAATATACAGATCTAGTTGAGTTTGTTCTGTCTTTAGTGGAAATGGGAAATTGTTGAGTATAACCTTCTGGACTATAGTTCTTTACTTATTTAAAGACCAAGCATAAAATTTCACCTGGGGGATACAAAAATGGCTTAGAATGGTCCCTGACCTCATGGTGATTAAAGGTTTGGCAGGAAAGATCAAACGAGTACAGAATTGACTGTGAAGTAAGTTACGATATGAAAGTTTGATAAGAGAGGCACAGAGTGTTCTGTTCATCTTAATTTTTAAAATTCAATTTTTCCAAACCTCAGAGTTGAAAGATGATGACGCTGGTTCTCCTAGGTCATCTCTGTTTTCCCCAGCCTTTTGTGCTCGGTTATTAAAACCAGGTGGCAATGCAGGACCAATAATTGGCCTAAAAATAAAAGTCAAGTTTATAGATGTTCATATATTCAACATAAAAGTATATAAAACTAGGCTAATTAAAAATCAGGTATGTGGAAAAAATTCAAATTATCCAAATGTTATTTTGAAAAGGAACTCTCTTCTAAGTGTTTTTCTACCAGAAATCAGAAAGAAAACCATTTCACTTTAGTTCTCTGTTAGTCAACAATTAGATCTTCTTTCAGTGATTCTCAACCTTTGAGCTGTATATGAAACTGTATTTTAAACATTAAAAAAACTGGAAATTTTTTCACATTAAATTACCCTTTAATGCCACTTATTGTCATGACATGACCATGGATTAAGTGATATATGACCCAAGAAGTGTACTTGTACCCACAATAACTTAAAAAATTTTAAGAAAGCGAGTTGGACAGATCCTCTTTGGAGGATTTAGGGTGAAACATGGACCAGAATTGCAAAGTGTGAAAGTGCAGATGGATTGTAATTTGCTAATGGTTGCCAGGCATTCTTACATGAAGAAGGTTACTGGGCCACTAGTTACTGGAGAATACTATAGACTGAATCTGGGGAAGTCTGTTCTACTATTTGCCTAGGAATTATCTAAGCCCTCACTTTTGGCAGTCATTTTCCAATGAATGAATAAACAAAAAAGCATTTATGTTAAGGGCTTACTATGTGCAAATAACTATGTTAAGTGTTAGGGACATAAATAAAAATGCAAAACAGGTCCTGCTCTCAAAAACTCACATTCTTATAAGGGGAGACCACAAATATAGGAGTGTTCAATTGCAAGACAGATGGAAAGGTTCCGTGGATCCTGGGATATAGAGGCAAAACAGATGATAATGTATTCATTTTCAACGTCACTTCAGTTAATAAAACAACATGGCTTCTGACAATGAACCATTTGACAGTGCCCAGGACTCTGGGGGTGAGAACTTTGTTTTCCAGGTCTTCAGTAGTTGTGGCTGTAGAGGATGTGAGGAATGCTACATTTGCAGAGGAAGCTGTGAGTTCCCATGTGCACAGGGCTGCTTCCCTGGACTATAACTGCAGGAGCCAGGTTTGTGGTCTGAGGGTGGTGATGCTTCAGTTTCTAGAGGTCTTGGGCTTACCAGCCTACTACTGGTAGTAAGTTGTCAATGGGCACTGTTGGTAGTGGGGACCCAGGCCTCTTCTCCCTAAGGGTTTCTCCCCTTGTTATGGTTATACAAAGGGTAGGTTAGAAGCAGGGCCAGTGATCCGGGGGCCTGGCTATTCCTCAGCTCTTATAGGCTTAGAGGTTGAGGGGAAGGCGGTCTTCGTGTGATACCAATAACGAAATCTATATTAAGAGTCATTAAGGTTATAAGCAGAGGTACTTATGGACAGATTTGGCTCTGGCAAGGATTACAGATTTAATTTCTAACAAGCAGATCTAAAAGGAGCCAGCAACAAGTGAAAAGACACAGCAATAATGAATAGTATTCACAATGTTAGCTAAATTAACTTTCTCAACATCTGGGCTGGCTGGAAATCACAACTGTGATCTCTGACTGGAGCCCAGCACAGATGTCAACTTGAGTTCTTGGTTCTATTTTAAGCCTCTTGACCAGGGGTGGGGAACCGGAAGCCCTGAGGCTACCCGTGGCCCTGTGGGTCCTCCTTTGACTGAATCTAAACTGCACAGAACAAATCCCCTTGATAAAAGGATTTCATCTGTAAAACTTGGACTCAGTCAAAAGGCCACACTGAGGACCTAGAAGGCCACATGTGGTCTTGAGGCTGCCTTGACCTTCAAGTAGGAAACTCCAGGAAGACAAGAAAGAAAACTTCACTGCACCTTTTCGGCTTTTCATGATTCTTCATAGTTTCCTACAAATCTCAAGGTACTGCTAACTATTTTCTCAATGTCTTCAAAGAGGCAGGACAGTGTAGTGGAAAGAGCCCTGGGCAGGGGATCTGAAGTCTAGAAGTCTACTCCCAGCTCTACCACTTCTTGGCCACTGACATAAAATGAATGACCAATTACTTCACCAATCTGAGCCTCAGTTTCCTAAACTTCAAAAAATGAGTTAAGTATCTGTTCTGATATCTATCTAAATTTATTTTATTATTTTGTTTTGTTGATTTATTTTAGATATCTATCTAAAATATTAAGAGTATTTTAAGAATCAAATGAGATAACATGTGAGAATGGAAAGTGTAAGGTGCCATATACCTTTAATGTACTGTTCTCAGGGAAGCAAGAGGTGAAGGTGAGGGAAAGAGCAGGCAGGCAGGCAACAAACATTTATTCAATGATTATTCTGTATGAAGCACTATGCTAAGACAAGCAAAAAGAAAAACAATCCCTGCCTTCAAGGAGTTTACATTTTAACAGGGAAAAACCACATTAAAAAGCCGAAAAGTTGAAGGGATAGGGAGAAGATACTTGTATGGGGGCTTTGAGGTGAAGCCCAGGGAAACCCAAAGCATAGCTAGAACCAAGACTAGTCTGCCTGGCAAACAGCCCCCCCCACCCCCCCCCACCCCCCGGAACTCACCAATAGGAGAAGGGGATCAGCAGGGTCGAGAACATGCCAGGCACAAGGGGCAGCCAGTGAAGAGGCACAAATCAAGAGACAGAATTTTGTGTATAAAGAACAGCAAGAAAGAAGTCTTGCTGGATCATAAAGTATGTGGAATAGAGTAAAGCATTAAGAAGATTGTAAAGATAGCAATGGGCCAAGCTGTAAAGGGCTTTTTATGGCAAGGCATTTTATATTTGCACCTCCTGCCCCAGGCCCACTCCCTCACTCTAATGGGAAAGGTGGAGGATACACATTGGAGAGCTCCTCCCAGATCCCCTACTATTTTAGTATAGTACCCAAGGATTCTCCTCATTTCCCACCCAACTACTTTCTTGGACTTCATCATCTCAAGAAACTCATCATCCTACAAGATAAAATCTACTAGGAAATCCACATTATCTTCAAATCTTTTCCTGCTCTGGCTACATGACTTCATCACACTGCCATGCCAGGTAACCCCACCCCTCCCCCCAACCCCATCCCTACTTTTCAGTTTCTTTTTATTTGTTGTCTCTTCCATTAGACTGTGAGCTCCCTGAGGGCAGAGACTGTCTTACACTGTTATCTGTATCCCCAACTCTCAGCACAGTGCTTGGCACACAGCAGGCACTTACTATGTTGCCTTACTCTGATCCTAGAGATGACAGAGAGCCACTGGAGTTCACTAACTGGAGAGATGGGAGAGGAAATGACATAGTCAGATGTGTGTTTTAGGAAAATCACTTTGGTAGCTCAATGGACGATGGATGGGAGTGGGAAGAAACTAGAGGCAGAGAGACCATTCAAAGACTAGGAAAATAATCCAGGCATAAGGTAATAAGGGCCCATACTGTGATGGTGGCTGTGTGAACAAAGAGAAAGGACCATAGGAGATACATGTTGTGAAGGTCCAAAAAAAATGACTTTGCAACAGATCAGAAATGTGGGATGAATATAAATGAGGAGTCAAGGATGACACGTAGGTTGAGAGCTTGGGCAGTTAGGAGTATAGTACTGCTACTGACAGTAATAGGTAAGTTTAGAAGAGAGGAGGGTTAGGAGGGGAAAAGACAACTAGTTCTGTTTAGAGAACATTGAGTTTGAGAAGCCTAAGGGAGATTACATTAGAGATATCCAACAGGCTATTGGTGATGCCTGACTAGAAGAGAGAGACTGGATTAATAGATCTGAAAGTCATCTGTAGAGAGATGACAACTGAACTCATGAGATGATAAGATCACCTAGCAAGAAAGTGTAGAGGGAGAACAGAAGAGGGCCCATAATTACTGGTGGGTGACACCCATAATTACTGGTCATAACCTGAATGAAAATACAGCCAAGGAGATTGAGGAGTGGTCAGTCAAAGGAATAGAACCAAGAGAAAGCCATGTCATGGAAACCTAGAGAGAAGAGAGTGTGTGGGAGAAGAGGAGGAGCTATAGTGTCCAAGGCTGCAGTGGGCCGGAGAAGAATGAGGACTAAGAAAAGGCCATTAGATTTGGCTGTTAGATCACTGGTGACTTTGGAGAGAGCAGTTTTATTTCAATGATGAGGCTGGAAGCCAGACTGCAAAGGGTTTAGGAAAGCGTGAGAGGAGAGGAGGCGAAGATACCAGTTGTAGACGGCCATCTCATAGAGTTTAGCCACAAAAGGGAAACATTATATTAGGAGTAAAAATCTTTAGGAAATTAAGAGGATAGGGACAAAAATTGTAATTCTACTGGCATAGAGAACTTATGGTCAGCAACTTCCCTCTACCAATGAATGCCAAGCCTTCTCTGCAACTTTTAGTCTTACAGAGTATCCTACAGCTTTGAGGGGTTAAGTAACTTTCCTAGTTACACAGCCAGTATGTGTCAAAAGTGCGGCTTTAACCCAAGTTTGCTGGTTCTCTAGCCCTGAGAACTAGGACATAAAGTATGTTAATTAGAAGAATCTCACTTAGAAAAGATCAACCTGTACTATCATTTCACGTTAATTACCTCTGTGGAGAATCATCCTGTTTTTTAAATCCAGGAGGAAGAGCTGGCCCAAAAAAGCCATCATCATCGTCATCATCATCTTCTTCATTTTGATTTCTTCTCTGTTTTCTGAAAAGGAAGCAATTTCACTTCGTTTACACATGAGAGAAACAACCACAAAATTACTTCAGGAAAATTTGTCAGAAAAACTCTGATGCGAAGTCATATACTCAACTGATTAAAACACTAGACTGAAAAAATTGGAAGTCATCAAAGAAAAAATGAAGTAATTTGACACAGCACATACATTTTTATTGAAACCTTTTTCTGGAGTTTTTTTTTGCTTGCCTAAACATCAGTAAGAAATCTCGTTCTTCTTCATAACAGCAAGAAATCAACTACATCTGAAGTGTCTCTTATAAAGATGTTCTAAGCCCATGAGTGGGCGTACTTAAGCCAAAAAGTTAGCAATTCTACTCTTAAGACCGTATGAGGAAGAGATGAGGGATTGGAAGGTCTGATATTTTCTCAGGGCACAAGAAAGCCTCACTATCAAATAACTTGCCAGATACCAATTGTTTATATTAACCTGTTGATACCTGGCCACAATGACACTGTAAAGGTGGGCTGAAGTTGTAAAGAAATTCAAAAGGTAAATAGAGATTTAGTTTATCTTCAAGCCATCAAATCTGTGCTTACGGAAACTTACTTTGGAAGCAGAGAGAAGGATGCACTGTATTAGTAACTGTCTTAAAGCTGGAAGACCAATTAAGAGGACATTGCAATATCGGCCTCTTTTTGTATTCTTAGTGCTTAGAATGGCACCTGGCACGTACTAGGTGCTTAATAAATCTTTACTTTTTTTTTTTGCGCAAAGCAATTGGGGTTAAGGGCAACTGGGGTTAAGTGACTTGCCTAGTGTAACACAGCTAGAAGTGTCAAGTGTCTGGTCTGAGATCGGATTTGAACTCAGGTCCTCCTGACTCCAGGGCCGTTACTCTATCCACTGCGCCATCTAGCTGCCCTGCCCTCAAAAAGGGCAAAAAATAAATCTTTACTGAATGAATGAAACAATATAAATAAGAGGTGGGAAGGCCTGAAACTAAAGTAGTAATTGTGTGAACTGAGAGAAGACGTTCCATGAGAGATATTTTGTACAGGTAGGAAAGGTATGATTTGGCTCCTGGTTATATATGTGGAATGTCAGAGAGGGAGAATCAAAGATAATGCTGAGATCAGGAAACTGGGCAACTGGATGGATGGTGATGTTTTCAACAGAATATCTGGAAGAAGGGATAGTTTTGGGGAAAAGATAAAGAGTTCAGTTTTGGACATTTTGAGTTTAAAGATACAAGTGTCCAATAGACAAATGGTACGATGAAACTGGTGCTCAGTGTAGAGACTGGAACTAGAGATGTATAAAAACAGATTTATAGATATCTATAGATATCTTTCTATCTACAGATAGTTATATATTCACACATATATACATATTCATGTTAATCGACATGGAAATGATAATTAAGCCCATGAAAGCTGAGGAAGTTTCCAAAAGAGAGAGAGAGTTCAGGAAGAAGAGAACAGGACCTAGAACAGTGTTGGGAAATACCTACAGTTACAGGGTATGGATGATAAGCCAATAAAGAAAATGGAAAAATAGTGGTCAGACATGTAAGAGGAGAACAAAGAGAGTGGTGTCAGAAAAGCCCAGAGAGAGTATCCAAAAGGAGAGAGGCGGGGGAGAGGTCAATAGTGTCAACTACAACAGACAAAGTATAAGGGCTGAGATATTGCCACCAGATTTGCTGATTAAGAGACTGTTGATAATTTCGAAGAAAGCAGTTTCAGTTGAGTCACGTAGCTAAAAGTTAGATTGCAAAGGGCTGAGAAATGAGTGTAGAGATGAGAACAGAGAAAGTAAAGGCAGCAAGTACTGACAGCTTTTTCTGGGAATTTAGCTGAGAAAGGGAGGACAGATTTAACAACAGTTTGGGGAAATGGTATGGTTTAATATAGGATTTCTAAGGATGGGGGAGGCTTGGCTATGTTTGAAGGCAGTAGAGAAGGAAACTAGGATATAGATAGATGCTGAAGAAGAGAAAGACAGACAGACAGAGGGAGAGAGAATGGAGTTTGAAATCTGCTGCAGAAGACAGAAGGGGATTTGATCTATCACACATGCAGAGGAGCTGGCCTTGCCCAGCAGAAAAATTACATCACTGTTAGAGACTGGGGGAGAGGAGCCAAGAGTGAGGGATGATATCAAGAGGTTCTGAAACTAATAAAATGAGAAGACTTTTCAAATGGCCTACTTTTTTCAGTACAAAGATGAGATCCTCACCTATGCACCAGGAGGATGGGAAAAGTATCTCCATTCTTCAGAGTTCAACACACTGAGTATGTTGTGCTCAGCTAGTTCAATAATAAAATAACAATTTTAGGAGTTCCTCTATTCCTTCATGGCTTTCAGGGAAAAGCTGGAGAAGACCTGGGAAAGGGGTGGAGAACCTGTGGTTTCAAGGCCACATGTGGCCTTCTAGGTCCTCAGGTGCAGCCCTTTGACTGGTTTCAAGTTTTACTGAACAAATCCTTATATTAAGGGGATTTGTTCTGTGAAGTTTGGATTCAGTCAATGGGCCACACTTGAGGACCCAGAGGGCCACATGCGGCCTCAAGGCTGCAGGTTCCCCACCCATCACGTGGGAAACTAAGACCCCAGATGATTGAGGGATTGTCGCAAGGTCACACAGTCCATCTGTGATAAAGTCAGAACTAGACTCACATTACTAACTCCAGGTCCAGTACTGTTTCTGCTTGTCCTTTAATTTCCTGCACAAAGCAGTTTGACATATGCAGCTATAACACAACAAACATTTATTGTGTGGCTGTTCTACAAAAGGCACTGGGTGTGACACTAAGGATACAAGGATGGAAAAACAACAGTTTCTGCACTCAAATTTAAAACATAATAAGGGAGGTATGACGTGTACATATATGAGTACAAACATATATGAGTACAGTGTCAGTAGAATGTTATAGAGGTACAAAGAGGAGATTTATGCTAAGAGTCTTAGGAAAATCTGAGGAGAGGTTATTTTCATCTGAGGGGATCAGAGAAGGTTTTCTGGAGGAGCTTGTACCTGAGCTGGGCCTTGAAGAGAAGGATCTCAACAGGTAGAGATTAATCAAAAGGTCACCATAGTTATGGGGGGCAAGAATGTACTGAGGTAGCAGACAACAAGGACCAGACAGCAGCTCAATTTGGATGGAATACAAAGACTAGTATGAAATAATGCTGAACCAGACTGTGGAAAGCATTAAATCCAACATTAAGGAATTTGTAGTTTATCCCAGAAGCAACAGGGAATCTCTGAAAGCTTTTCAGCATCAAAGCAATATGATCAGGCCCATTTGCTAGAAAGATTATTTTGCAAGCTATGTGAAGAATAAGGTAGTGAAAGGAAAGAATGGAGGGAGGGATACTAGTTACTGAGGTATTATAAGAGTCCAGAGGAGCAGTGATAAGGGCTAGACTTAAGGGAGTGGCAATGCAAACAAAGAAAAAGGAACATATATGAGAGATGTTATGGAAGTAGAATTAACCGGACTAGAGTCAAAAATAACATCAAGGTTTCAAGTCTGGGAAGATGTTGGTGCTATTATGAGAAATAAGGAAACCAGCATTAGGGAACAAGGTCAGATGATTTCGGACGATAATGGTAAGTTTGTGGTTCCAATGGAGCATTAAGGTTGAGAAGTTTAGCCAACAGTTGGAGAAGTGTGAAGCAAGAAAGGAGGACTAGATACAGAGTTCTGTGAGGTATTTCCTCCATGATTGAAGTAACAGGGGTGAAAGAGCCTGTCTAGGGCTAGAGTATAATTCTCTCACTCTCTCCCTAAACTGCTTTGTATTTACCTCGAATACATTTTGCATTCAGTCATGTTGTTTCCCCCTCAGTAGTACGTAAGCTCCTTAAGAGAAAGAGTTGTTTTATTCTTGTCTTTGTACCCCAGTGGCTCCCACAGTTTTGGGCACAAAATTAGGCACTCACTAAATGCCTGTTGAATTGAATTTATGGGGAAAAAAAAGAGGACCAAGGACAGAGTTTGGGTTGGGGATGGGGGTGGTGGTCAACTATATTTAGGTACATGATGATGAACCAGACAAACAGTAAAAGAACCAGGGGACAGCAGTGACAGGGAACTCAAGGGGAGAGTGGTGATCAATAGTGTCAAATACAAAAGTCACAGAGGACAAGGACTAAGAAGAGACCATTAGATTTGGCAATTGGGTCACTAGGGATACTGGAGGGATCACTTTCCACAGGTGTGAGATTAGCAGTAAGAGTAGGAGAGTTGACTGGGCAAGTAAGGAAACAGAGGAAGTAAGTGCAGGCTACTTTTTCCAGAAGTCTGGTGATGAAGAGGAAAAAACACGGGAAGATGGCTTGAGGGGATGACAAGAATGGCTTTTTTTGGGGGATGGTGGGGCTTCAGCATACTTGTAGGCAGCAGGAAGGAGATGGCTGATACATGAAAAAAGAAGGCAATTGTCCAGAGTCTAGGAGGAGGGCAAAAGTGGAGGCGTGAACAAGGAAAGGGGCAACTTCAGTTCTGATACTAGAGCAAAGAGAGGATGGATGAGGGTCCAGAGAAGTTGTGAGTTATGTTAGACAGAAAATGAAGGTATTCACAATTGATGGTCTCAATTTTCTTGGTATGAAGTAAGATCATTTTCTGAGAGACAGGGAAAAGTGATGGAGGGAAATAAAGGTGAACTGGAGACTTGAAGACAAAGAAGGAGCTTTGAAACAGTTCCCGTGGAAAGTGTGACATGTGGTCACTCATAATTAATAAAATGATTGCAGTGCAGGGGCCAGGGAAAGTGAGGGTCATCAGGTACCATGAACTTCTAATGGACTAAGTCAGCAAAGTTTCCTAAGTTCCTACAGAAGTGTTTTGGAATAGAGGTGAAGAAGGCTGATGGTGGGGATGACCCTGGGCTGGGTATTTAAAGGGCAGTAATAGGACAAGCAGGAAGGGAGAGATAAGAATAAAGTACAGACTCTCATGGAAATGGCTAATGTCTTGTTCAAGCCCATGACAGGTGGGAAATAAGGCCAAAACAGACATCATCACTGCTGAAGATGAGATGAGAGTGAAAAACTGGTTCAGAAGTAGTCAAGCTGTGAGAGCTAGGAAAAAGACAGGAAATTACGCTTGGTGGACTGCAGAGTCAAGACCTTACAGGTAGCACAGTTTCAGGTGTTCAAATAGTCTAAGGAATGACTGACTACTCATGCCTTTGGGTGAATGAATGCAAACAACAACTTAGAATTTAGGGTGGCTCCTTGTAGAGACAGGCCTAAGTAAGCAAGCTTGCAACAGAAAAGTGGTATGGGGAAATAGATATAAATCCTTCTCCAAAAGGGTAAAAATAGAGCAATGAGTACAAAATAGGATATGTATATTTGGGAAGGCTGGATTTAAAGAGATGTTCTGTCTTAGAAGGAAAATCGTATGCTCAAACAAATTTATATATATGTGTATATATATATATATATATATATATACATATATATATATATGTATACACACACACATATACACACACATATATACACACATATACACACACATATACACATATATATCATAAACTTCTAGACAGATATTATTTTTTGAATCTGGTTGGAATAGTTGTTTGCAAAATATCTCTAGGACAAGTCCATAAATAAAAGGCAACTGGTTGAAACACAACAGCTCCACGTTACACTTAAATTAATTTCCCTTTAATAGATTCAATTTATGATAACAGAGTGAAATGAAATAATTTCTACCTTTTGGCATACACAAATTCAGATGAAAGGTCCTTTTCCCAGATGTCTCTTCATTCAACTGTTCCACTATAGACAATCCTGTAGGGAAGGTTTAAACAATGACTCATGCCCCAAATGACTGACCTTGGGGTTGGACCAGCGTCACATTCCTCTTCAGAATCTTCCTTTCCTCCTTGGTGTGGCAAAGGAGAATCACTGTCTTCATCACTGGATGATGAGTCTGAACTACTGCTCTTATAGTTGGGAGGCAGTGCTGGTCCTGCAACTAAAGAAGATTTGCTAGGGATTCTGTAAGCTTCAGGAAAGCCTTCCTAACCACTCTGAGCTCTCCTATGTACTCTCACACTGCTGTCTACCATTCACTTTGGCACTTAGCATATAGTATCTGGTATTGTTTACTATCATGTATGCATTCAGCTTGTATCCCCAGAAAAGGAACAACATCCTTTTGTATTCTCAGCACCTAGGAGTAGTTATATTGTGATGGTTATCTGATTTCCTCCATGTGGACATACCCTCCACAAAGACAGATCCAACCCCCTCTCATCCTGTGCGGTTCCTGTCTGTCTTCCTTACACCCTTCAATGAGGTCCCATACAGAAGGACCCTTCACTAATATCTTCCTCTGATGTTTATAGTGGTATATAGATGCCCGAGGTTCTAAAACTATGCCAGATAAGTTGTGAACTCTGATAGGCTCAACCAAGCTGGAAAGCCCTAGAGTAAGAGTTAGGGGACGAGGCTGGGCAAGGACGAGCCTCACTGATTCCAGGACACCTCATCTCCAGGTTGGGTAAAAGGCAATGAATTTGTGCTCAAATTAGTTCTACAAAGTAATACAGGGGTTGCAATCAGCATCTGCGAAGGAAATACACTGAGAAAATCGCAAACCTCTGAAGTAATCAATGAGATCTTTCCAAAGCATGGGAGACCTTCTTTTAAGTCTGTTAATATTTTATGGCTACCAATGCAATGTTCAGATTGCCCATCATTTTTTCTTTCTCTCACTATGTAACTTTTCATGTGTATTTTTTACAATTCTTTTCTCTTTTCGTGTGTGTGCACAAATCCATCATTGACAATACGTTGCAATCTACTTACCGGAGTCTTATTTCTCACTAAATACTTAACACAATGAACTTGAAAGCTTATCTGCTTTAATATTTTCAATACTTTGATAGAATTTCCCTTATTGTTCTTTTATATCATTAAATAGAACAGGTTATTTTAGAATCTACCCTAGAATTCAGTAGATTGCAAATTCCTTTAGGAATTTACTGGGTTATCTTTCACCTTTATATTCCCATCACTTAGCATGTTCTTTGCACATAGTAGGCATTTAATAAATGTTTGATAAACACTATACTTTGGAAAATGCCTAGAAATGACTGTTATATAGTGGAAAGACTAAGAATCAAATTATTTTAGACTGAATTATTTGGAAAGATACTTGAATTTTTGTTGCCTAGATTTGCTGAGTCTATAAAATTTTTCCCCTAGTTTATAGAATTCCTAATGTATCTCTGATTTTTCATTTACCTCTTAAACAAGGAATAGCACCACCATCCAGGATGAATGGAGATCATCCCCAGAATGGGGATGCTGTTTCAATTAGAATGCTACTTCAGCATGCTCTTCTCTCACTCACACTAATGGTCCCTTCTTTCTTTCTTTGCTCTTGATTTTAAAGTTTTAAGCAGGAAGGTTTTTTCCTTCTCTTTTTTTCTTGCTTTCCTTGCCCCTTATAGTATAACATTGAAACACACTACGCCTCTAGGTGATGGCTTAGTGGACAGAGCATTGGGCCTGGAGTCATGAAGACCTGAACTAAAATTCAGCTACAGATACTTCCTAGCTATGTGACCCTGAGCAAGTCACTTAACCTCTGATTACCTGACAAAACTATACATTGGACACACTGGAAAAGGAAATGGCAAACCACTCCAGTATGCTTGCCATGAAAATCCCATGGACAGGTGTGATAGGTACCTGGATTTTGCCCTGACCTGTCATTTCATTGGCCTGGGGAGCACCCAAAGAAGAACTTCCTAGAGGCAGCTAGATGGTACAGTGGATAGAGCTCCAGCCTTGGAGTCAGGAGGACCTGAGTTCAAATTCGGCCTCAGACACTTGACATTTACTAGCTGTGTGACCCTGGGCAAGTCACTTAACCATGACTGCAAAAACAAAAACAAAAAACAACCCCCAAAACCTCCTTTAGCCAAGCAGGTTGGGACCTTCTCTGAAACGTATAGTCATGGAGCTGCCTAGAGCACTGAGGTGTTAAGCGATATGCCAAGGGGCATACAGCCAGGATGTGACAAAAGTGGGATGTGAATGCAGGCTTTTGTGGTCTGGAAGCTAGCTTTCTGGTCAATCTGCCGTGCTGCCTTTCATTTGGGTTTGGAAAGGATTTTGATATGATCTAATTCATTTTGCTATATGGTGTGTAGCCATGTGAAGGATGTTGCAAAATGAATGACTATATTAAATATAAAAAAGTATATTTTTAGGAAGTGGTACAGGTTGAAGAGTAATTTAATTTAAAATAGTTGCATAGATATAGTGATTGTAAAACCATTTTAAATTTCTGCTACTGTGAATTAGTTATTACTTTCAACAGACGAGAATAATATTCAAGGAATAGCATATGGTACTATCAAAAAAAAAACCAACTAGAGAAATATTGAAGTGTGAAATCAGCTATATACTGCACATGAAATAATTTAATGTTATTTATATGCATGAAAGGAAATAAGCATTATATAATAGGATAGCACCATGCTGTGAGAGAGATGATAACAGGACAAGTTGATTTGAGTAAGCTATGGTTAGTGATGACAGACAACTGCTGGAGAAGGTTGCTAGCTTTATTTTATTTATATTTTTTACAGAAATCTTCCCTTTTCAAGGCTCTAAGACTCATTAATTTCTCACTCATTCAGTAACATTTACTAGGGACTTATTGTGTGCAAAGCAGTGGGCTAGGTTTTGGGGAAGTAAAAAAGATGAAAGAAAAGTCAAGATCAAGACCTCTAGTAGTGGCAGCCTCCAATCAATTACGTGTCTCAAAGTTTCCACACTTAGGAAGGAAACAGCAAAGACAAACAATCCTTTACACCTGATCAAGCAACAGGCATTTAGATTAAGTGCCTTCTTTGTGCTAGGCATTGTGCTAAGCTCTGAAGAGGCCGAGACAAAAATAAAACAGTCACTACCCGAAGAAGCTTACATTCTGTGGGGTGAGAGGCACACATACAAGCGTAAAATAAATACAAGATAATGTGCCAGAGGAGAGAATCAGGAAAAGCTCCAAGTCGCTTAAGCTGATTTAAAGGAAACTAGAAATTCAATGAATTGGAAGTCAGAAGGTTGTGTATTCCAGGCATGGTAGACAGTCAGCACAGATAATGTGTTGTATAAGGAACCACAAGAAGGCCAGTATGATTGTACCATAGAACGCATGAAAGGGAGACTGAAGTATTTATAGTAAGAGGCTTGAAGAGAGAAGGTTTAGAACAACTATTGTTGTGAGGAGTGGGACAGAGTCAATTAGAGAAGAGTAAAAGGATTTCCACGGTACAGTGAGGTCCCAGTTGAAATAGATAACAAATTTGTAGTGGATTTCCCACAGCTCTGTTCAGCAGGATTATGAATAGTAGTATCAGAGTAGCTGAGGAGTGAAGGAAATGGATGGCGGACACAATGTAGGGTTGGGTGCAGGCAGAAGATCCTGACGAGTTGAACTAGAGAACTACGAGGCAGACATTGGGAAAAAAATGGAGCCAAAGCAACAGTGAGAGCCAAGGAGAGTATGTGAGGGGTGGAGAGACTGGAAGTCATCTAAGCTAGAGGTGTAGTGTTATCAATATTAGGGCAGATGTCCAAAATGGGATTATCACTCTGTAAAAAGATCCTAAAATTGCTGGGAGTAGGGAGGCTCTCTAAACTCTTTTCTTATACTCCCTATAATGCCTAGTGCCATCAAATCAACGTATTAACACAATTTATTAAGTATTTACTATGTGAACGAATCTGACTAATAATTCTTTATACCTAGTCAGTTAACAAGCATTTATGATATATCTGCTATGTGCCAGGCATTGGGCTAGTGCTGGGAGTACTAAGATAAAAATGAAATAGTCCTCAGGGAGCTCATATTTTATAACAGGGAAAATGTATACATACATAACTATATACAAACAATATACACTGTAATTTATGAGGGAAGGCACTAACAGTTGGGGGATAACAAGAAAGACCTCGTTTAAGAGGACAGAATTAGATGTTTGTAAAGCTCTTTGAAAACCTTAAGGTATAAGTGCTAGCAATTATTAATAAACACTGTTTGTGAGGCATTGGGTTAAGGGCTGGTGATGCAAACAAGGGCAAAAACAAGGTCCCAGTCCTTAAGGAGTTCACATTCTTATGGGCTGTATGTATTTTATCCTGGAGGCAATAGGAAGCCACTGAACCTTTTTTACTAAGAGGATATCATACTTCTCTTTATTTTTTTCTCTGTAGCATTTTTTCTCTTCCCAAAACACATTTTTTTATTATTACTTCATTATTAATTAGGTCAGAGAGCTAAGCAATTTGTTCAAGATATAAATAAGCCAATTTCCTAAAAACATAAAATCTCAGCAGGACAGACAAAAAAATGAACTGATAATTTAATTTCAGAAGTTCAAATTCATCACATTTTTGTCCTTAAAAAAAAACACAAAAAATTTAAGGCTCCTTTGCTTTTTTTCCTTTCCTTCACTTGTTTTTTTTATGAGGATCTCCCAATCCTAACCCCCAGGAAAAATCACTATCTTATGATGGAGCATATTTTCCAAGTATGTAGGCCTACTCCTTGCTTTATAATGTATCTGAATGGAATTTGGAAATACCTTTATGTTTATTTATTATTACCCCCATTCACAGATGAAACCAAGTCTAACAGAGGTTAAGTGATTTGCCCAGGGCCGGACAGCAAGATAATATGAACTCAGAACTTCCTAATTCCATGCCCAGAACTATGCACTGTGCCATCTATCTGCTGCCTCAAATGCTTTGACTGACAACTTTACCATCTCACTCTCAGTCTACCCTTCCAGGATGACACATCCTCTGTTCCAACTAAACTGCCTTCCTTGCTGTTCCCTGCATGCCTCTCCTGCCTCCTTGTCTTTAAACAAGGGGTTTCTTTATACGGGTAGACAGATAAAGTGCTGAAACCAGAGTCAGTAAGACCCGAGTTCAAATCTGATTATTAGCTGTGTGAGCCTGGGCATGTCACTTAACCTCTGTCTGCCTCAGTTTCCCTATCTGTAAAATAAGGATCACAACAGCACTCACCTCCCAGGGCTGCTGTGTGAGAATCAAACAAATAATTATTTCAACTACTTGCATTACATCGTCTGCAAAGAGTGATCGTTTTGTTTCCTCTCTGTCTATTCCTATAGTTTCTTTTTCTTGTCTTAATGCCATAGCTCGCATTGCTGTGACGATCAAAGGAGAGCTTACCTACAAACCTTAAAGAGCTATACAAATGCTATGATGATGCTGATGATGATGCTGGCTGGAATGTTCTCCCTCCTCACCCCTTTCCCCCAATCTCCCCTCCAGCAGAATCCCCAGCGTCCTTCAGCGCCCGGCTCGGCACAGCAGGACCTCCCTGATGCTCCCCGGCGCCCCCCAACCCCACCCCCCACAAAGCTACTCTGAATTTCCCGACTTTGCACTTGTTTCTCGTGCATCTGTCTCCCTCGGGTAGAAGGGAAGCCCCACAAGGGCAGGGCCAGAGTCGTTTTCTCGGGGTCTTCCCAGCCCCTCGCCCCGCTCCCGGCACATAGCGGGCCTCGCCACCCCAAGAGGCGCCGGGGCTGGCCTCGACTCGAGCGGGATGGCCCTCCTAGCTTACCAGGACTCAGGTCCGGCTCTTCCTCCGCAGTCCCTCGGGCGTTGAAGCCCGGGGGCAGCGCGGGGCCGATCAGGTCCCTGGCCATCGCGACCCGAGCACAGCCTAGACTCCCTGGCCAGGCAGCAGAACACACACAGACCTCTCACAACAC
The DNA here is from genome assembly GCF_003287225.1 of Phascolarctos cinereus. Taxonomy (NCBI): domain Eukaryota; kingdom Metazoa; phylum Chordata; class Mammalia; order Diprotodontia; family Phascolarctidae; genus Phascolarctos; species Phascolarctos cinereus. The sequence goes on from NW_027556180.1 coordinate 88,513,005, forward strand.
GCACGCGCAGGACCCCTCTTGGTCTCCCAGTCAGGGGAAAACTCCGGAGAGAGTTTTTCCGGCGCCGGGGAAGTAACGTCACGACACAGCTATTGGTCCCTCCGTGTGTTTACTGGTGGAGCGGAAGTGACGCATAATGTCACCGCCTCCGAGGTTAGCCCACGTGCTACGGGCTGCCTGCGAGGTGCACGTCTTGCTTCGGTTTCCCGGTGAGACTTATCCCCGGGTTTCATGGACCCGTTCGGCTGGTACCCTCCGCCCGGGCCGCCCCCGGTGCTGACGCTCCCGGGGTTGGAGTCTGATCAGTCTGCGGACTGGACATCTTGGGTGCTTCCTCCTCCGCCGCCCCCACCGTCCGTTCCGCCATCTCCCCTGCCCCCTCCTCACCTACCCCCCTCATCCGAGAATCCCTGGGACTTCCAGCCGGCCCGGGACTGGTCCTGGGCGCCGGCTCCGGGCTACGACGGCTTCGACCCTCAGCAGGGACACTGGTACCAGCAGCCAGGTAAACACAGGCTTTTTCCTCCCCAGGGATGTGATTTCTAACTCGCATTCCCCATTCTCCCCTCTCCCCAACTCCGAGAATTGATTCGGCTTCCATGCTCCATCCTCCCCCTCCCCCAGATCTCCCTGCGTGTTTTATTAATTTGGGAACTGCATTCTTCTCACTGTCACTCTACTCACCCCTCCCAATTTTTGTATTAATTGGGATGGGGGGGGGGCTTGTTCAGACCAGTTTAAATCATAGCATTAGAACCAGAAGGGATTTCAGAGGTTATCTAGGGGAAGAGGACAGAATAAGCATTTTTATAAATGTTTTCGCTGTGCTAAACAGTACGCATTTTATCTCATTTGAACCCTGGGAGGTAGATGCTGTTATTATCTCCATTTTAGTTAGGGAAACTGAGGCAAACAAGGTTAAGTGACTTGCCTAGGGTCGCACAACTAATAAGTATCAAATCTCAGATTTGATCTCTAGGCTTTCTGATTCCAGGCCCCGTGTTCTATCCACTGCTGTACCCAGCTCTCTCTAACTAATCCGACCCTCTCATTTTAGAGATGAGAAAAGTATAGAACTAGCATGAACCCAAGTCCTTGGACTCCCAAATCCAGCCTACACTGTGCTGCTTCACAAAGGGTTTATTTTGCAAGGTGTCCCACCTTGTATGAGATTTTGCTAATTTCACTGTGACAGAAACTTTGTTCAGATGTTATGAGTTTGTGTTTGAGGTAGAAGTATCATGTTGTAAGTGGATGGAGTGCTGGCAATGGAATCACGAACACTTGGGTTCCTATTCTCACGTCAGACCTTTAGTATTTGTGTGACCCTAAGCAGGTAGAGAAACCTTTCTGAACCTCAGTTTCCTCCTCTGTAAAATGAGGGAGTTGGACTCATGACCTCCAAGGTCCCTTCCTGCTTTATATCTATGATCAGAATGACAACGGTAAATTTTCTTTTGATAGACAAAAGTCTAACCTCTAGGGTTTAATGCCATTTTCGATTTCAAATCCAGAATTCTCCTGATTTCAAGATCAGCAGTCTGCCTCATTTACATTTTTAATATTTAATTTTTAACTTATTTTCTTTGCCCTTTTCTAGCAAGTCTTTATTATTTGTAGGATTATAGAATTTAGAGCATTTTAGATATCATTTGGTACCATCCTTGCATTTCACAGATGAAAGAACTCTTGGGCCCAGAGAGATGTGGTCAAGGTCCAGATCCACCTCCTCCCATTGTAAATCTGGTGCTCTTTACACTTCTGTGCTGCCTCTTTAGTTTAACTTCTTATTTCCAGTCTGGGGCCCATCTTCAATTGTTCTGATCTATATTTGGCCTCTGGACCCAGATGGTTCTGAAGGAGAAAGTGAGGCAGGTGACTTTGCACAGCCCTCCTCACTTAAATGCAATTCAATTGCAAGTCATGGAATCACCTTTCTGATGCCATGGTCCTCTTCAGGAATGAAGGACAGGGGCAGCTAGGTGGCACAGTGGATAGAGCTCCAGCCTTGGAGTGAGGAGGACCTGAGTTCACATGTGGCCTCAGACATTTGGCACTTACTAGCTGTGTGATCCGGGGCAAGTCACTTAAACCCAATTACTTCACCAAAAAGCAAAAAAAAAAAAAAGCCAAGCAACAATAACATTTCCTATCTAAGGCCAGGGAAGTTTTATCTAGATAATAGAAGATATAAACTGAAATAATGTCCACCATTCCATTCTACGTTATGGTAGTAGTGTTGGGAGGGAAAAGTGCGTGGCAAGAGAGCTTAAATGTCTGAATAATAGGAGGTTCTTAAAGCTGCCATGTTTTTTATGAAGGGTCCTTGGGAAGGTGATACAGTTTTAGTTAGCTGGGCAAAATGAGTGCTTGTGGGACGGGACTCTGCTTTAGTGGAAACATCATTGTATGTAGAGTCAGAATGGTCTGTCCTTACTACCCTTGTGACCTCGGACAAGTCATTTTACTTCTCTAGGACATGATTTACTTATCTTTTAAAAGAAAAGGGTTGGATTGTTTCCTATTCCTCAAAATCAAGGTTCTCTAAAGTCCTATTTAGCTTTAAACCTTATTATCCTGGGCTTCAGCAATGTAATTTTCTAAATTGCAGAGCAAGTGTTATACTAGTAAACATTTTTATTAGAGGATAGTCATTTCATGCAAATGAAAAGGGAAAAAATTAAATTTTCTTTAAATATTTAATATTAAATCATGAGTGCTTGATACAAGCTTTTCATTCAACAACTCTTACTGGGCATAAAACTCATGGTACTTAGAGTTGGAAGAGTTAGATAGTTGATATGATAGCAAGAATAACACAGTAACGAAGGCTTAGATATTGCACAGAACTGTTCAGATTTAACAAAGTTTCTTAGAATAAAGAGGATGCAGGGTGACTGTATCTAATATCTATCAATAACAGTTGTTATCAGGGCAGAAGGTGATATGTAGGATGGATCATCTGTAAAAAATAATGGAATCATCTCTTATACAAGCTAAAATTATAGCACTGGTAATGAAAATCCACCAAGAATGCAGTGTCTCACTTTAGTCACTGACTAAATTATCATATGGTCCTTTTCATTTCAGTGACTTGAAAGTTAAGAAAATTGTTGGCTTAACTAGAAGTTAAGTAACTTGGCCCTGGGTTACATAGCCAATAAGTGTCTGAAGCTGGATTTGAACTCAGCTCTTCCTGATTCTAGGCCCAGTACTCTATCCAGTGTTCTACCAGCTGCCTCCAGTTGAAGGCAAATTGAGTTGAAATTCATTATTTAATAATGAGAAAAATAATTCACATGTCTCTAGTCTTTTACAATTTGCAGAGCCCTTTCATCACGATTACCCATGTGGTAGGTAGTCATTAAAACCTGAAGATATTTTTCCTATTGCTTATCATTTATTAGATTGAACAATTCTGATTTTATTAGACAATACTTAAGGATACTTGAAGGATACCTGTTTGCTAATATTATGGAAATTAGTTAAACATCAAACTTGGATGGACACTGCGGATAAATAAAGGGCTGATCCTAGCATTAAACAAGAGAAAGATGAGCAGATTGGGGCATATTTGATAAATTACAATGTTTTCATTGAGCTCAAACAATTCACTGCCTTAGAAACCACTAATAGTCCTTTGGTTATGCTATATGAAGGCAAACTATGAAATATCATTTATATATCACTTTTGTTATTCAGAAGAAACGAAATTACTGGTGACTTAAAGGGCTTTACACTCGTATGGTAGAGTTGGTTGCACCAGGTTACTGGTGGTGTCTTGTGTACAAGGATTGTCACAAGAAGATCATCAGAGAAGTGTGTGATTGGAAGAGCAGGTGAAGCATCACGTAGAAGAGTGAGATTTAACAGATGGGCAGCTGGCCATGGGCTGCCCTGGAATCTCTGGAAGATGAAGACTGAGAGGAGAGGAAGGCTTCTGATGTGTCAGGTAGATCTTCAGAGGATTTCTAGGACATGAACAAGAATATCAGAGGATGAGAAGGGTCAAAACTGCATCTGATGCACAGGTCAGCCAGTGGTTTGAGTCTGATTTTTTGATGGAAATGCCATCTCACCTAACTCATATTCTCCCAAAGGAGGAATAATTGTGTATCTCTGCTATGTCTAGTTTCTCTGCTATATTTCTATTATATCTGCTTCTCAACAGATTCCCTGTGATGTGTAGTTTAAAAATAATTATAAGTAACTGTGGTTCTAATTTTGTTTTGTAGGCAGAAACTATCATTTCAACAAGAAAAACCATGACAGATCAAATCGAAATTTCAAAAATCAACAAAGTGGAAAACAGAAACAAAAGGTATGAAAGAGAAGTCTTCAGAGATAGGCTCTTTGTTGCATGTGTAAGTTTTTGTTTTTGTTTCATGTGAATTGGATTTCTTCTATAGGCTCTTTGTTGCATGTGTAAGGTTTTTGTTTTTGTTTCTTTCATGTGAATTGGATTTCTTCTTCCTACTGTGGTGGTGTTTCCCCTCCAGAAACTAAGTAAATGTTGATCAGGCAGTGGAGAGGGGTGTGGGTGTGGGTATATGTGTGTGTGTGTGGGTATATGTGTGTGTGGGTGTGGGTGTGGGGGGTTGTTAATTTTTTAAGTAAGCTCCTAGAGAGTCCAGTCTTCCTAATTTATAGACCATATCCTTGAGGTACCATTAAATAGAAGCTTTCAGATTAGAAATTAGTTGTGTACTGGATGCAGTGTTATGTTTTTCATAATTTTAATGTGAAAACTTCTATATAAAATAAAATTCCATAAGCATGTTATATAGATGCTGTGTAAGTATTGGATTTAACATAAATACTAAATGTATTTACTTGTAATAATTCTACCTTTGATATTAAAAATCTTTATTAAAAAAGGTTTTAGCTATGTTATTTGCCTTAATTTAATTATAGAATGGTAAAATATGAAAGCATTTAACCTGCATTAAGGGATTCATTTTGTTTTGGGTTAGTGGATAGAAAGATGACCTTAGAATCTGGAAGATCAGGGTTCCAGTCCCTCCTCTGACACAGTATGACCTTGGGCACACACCAGGCAGAATATTTGCTGACCTTCATTGTTAGAAGGAAGCTTACTCAATGCCATTCCCTTTACTGGTGAAATCCTGGGTTTAGTGCAGATCTGCACTTGCTCCATTTTTGTGTCTCTCTTTCCGTCTGGATTGTTGCACAGTGGAATTCTTGCAAAGAAAGGAGGAAACATTCTTTTCTTTATCTCAGTTTTTTTTTAGCATTAAATTGTCTGTGGTAGACTACTAATGCAACCTTGTGTTATACCACACAAAATTTAATTTAACCTACAGATTATGGCTCCTTTTGCTAGCATCATTCTGCCCTTTTCCTTTGTGTCCTATTTATCTAAATGAACAGAACATCTATCTGTAACATTCACAGGTCTCCCCCAAGAGCCATAGATGCTCTGTAAATCAGAATTAAGGAATAGAAGGGCAGGAGGCATTTTAATGTGATTACAGCACATATGATGGGCTGGGTCCTGATAGACTTCTTCATTACTATCTAACTGGCTTCCATCAAACTGAAAGTAATTTTTTTTGACCTCTTATTAAGTGTTCAATGTTTATTTTTCATGGCTGTTTAAACCATAGTAATTTTATTTAAATGAATAAAATTTCTTTATTTAAATGAATTTCTCTAAGTTTTAAGGTTTATCTTTTTCCTTAGCTTATTTCCTCCAGAATTCTAACTATGTTTAGAATTAATTAATTAATTTTTAAGTCAGCAAGTGTTTATTGGGCATCTACTATATGGAAGGCACTATGCCAGTTTCTAGGGATACAAAGAAAAAGTGAGATAGCTCCTGTCCTTAAGGAGCTTACACCCTAATAAGAGACACAACATGTGAATGCAAATATATACAGAATATAGAGAAAATAAATACAAGTTAGTTTTGGGCAGGAGAGTACTAAAGTAGGAAAAATGAACATTTTCTAATGTTAATAGCTCTTAATTAAAATAAGTTTTCTAGTTCTTTATTTTCTAAGTTGTCATTCATGTTCTGATATTGAAGTTCTTTTAGTGGCTGTTTATTAGAGGTTTTCTTTTTAAGGAATGAGAAATAAAAATGATTGCTTTTTTTTTTTACTGACAGAAAAATAAAGAACCAGTTTATACCCATTACTGTGATACTTGTGATCGTGGCTTTAAAAATCAAGAAAAATATGATGAGCACATCTCTCAGCATAGAACGGTAAGTTTTCTTTTCTTATTGATCCCTAATTTTCAGAATAATTCTCTCTACTTTTCTATCTCTTAGCAATTTCAAATTTCATTTCCATGATATTGATAACTTTGATAAATGGAGCATGCTAGTGCTTCCTAACAGTTAGCAGGGTACTCTGATGTTGAGTTGTCACAAGGTTTGATAGATTGACAACCTGCTCTGGGGCCATACCCCCTGTTTTGGGGAGCCTCATTTCTTCAGGGACCAGGCCCGGTAGGTGGTAGTGGGTGGGTGAGAAACTTGTGTGTTTGTTTTTGTTTTTGTTTGTTTTTCTCTTTTTAAAAAGAATACAACTGTTCATATATGCATGCTGTCTCCCAGGGTTGTTGTGAGGGTCAAATGAGATAACTTGTAAAGCATTTTGTAAAATTTAAAGCATCCAAGAATGCAATCTATTACTGTTGTTGTTGTGAGCTAGCTGTTATATTCTTCTCCATGTCCAAAATGCCTTGGAGTGGGGCTCCTCCTTCCTATTCCCTTACACAGCTACCAGGCACTATAGTGTTCTTTGTTACGGTCCTTGATTTTGCTTCAACCATTAAAAAAAAAATTGGCAGTGGTATTACAGAGGGTACCCCTTGGGCGATTTTCTATGGGCCTGTATCCTACTTACAGTGTAACCCTAAGGTTACTGTGTGACCCCTATGGTACTTTATTAAACGAATCTCCAAATTAACCTTATCGCCATGTATGAGAAGGCAAAGAAAAATCACAGGAGTCCTTTAAACTTTCCGTTAAGTCCTCCGTTTCAGTTCTTAAGAGTGGTTAGGCTCCATTGAGAGTGTTTTAACTTTCCTTCTGAGATGATCCTGGCACTCGAGCAGCAGGAGGAACCTATTACTGTATTTGATCTCCATTTTCAGTATACAGTTCCCTTTCTGCACATCTCTCTGCTCTGGAGTGATGTTTCTTCTGTCCTTGACTTCAACACTGAGAAGTAACCAGCTTTGCCTCGAAAAGCTTAATTGACTATAAGAACAGATTGGATACGGGCATTATCTGTGTTGTGGCAGGATAGATTTTGAATGAAAAGTTGTGAATAATGTTTTGTTTTGTTTTTTAAATTACCTCAGTGCTCGGTCGATGGCTGCAGTTTTAGTGCTCATGAGAAGATTGTTCAGATTCATTGGAAAAATGTAAGTTAGCACTCTTAGACTTATGCTTAGATTTGCCAGCCTCTTTTCTTTGGCTGTTTGCCAACTCTACAGTAATTATGGCATAGATTATAGCCATACTTAATTTTTTAGTCTTGTTATCCCCTCAGCTACTCTCATTGTCAAATTAAGAAGATGCATAGGATGCTTAATGTTCATCAGTGATATAAGAGATTTATATGACTTTGTTAAAATGATCTGGTGGACCCTCATTTACTAGTCTCTCTTCCCTGAAAGGCAGCACTGGATTAATCATGACTCAAAACAACTTATTAGGGGAAATTACAATGTGGAAATGATGAAAAGCTACCCATTTGGTAACTTTCTTGCCATGGCTGGTGCTGAACTTGCTTTTCTATGTGAAGTCCCCAGTGCCCCCATGTACTCGGATCAAATTCCCAGTAATTAAAGGCAGACTCATTTTGACACTGGAAACATTTTTTTCCCTCTTAGATGCATGCTCCTGGTGCCAAGCGGATAAAATTAGATACTCCAGAGGAGATTGAAAAGTGGAGGGAAGAAAGAAGAAAGTGAGTAAGAATTCAGAAATGGTTCAGTATGTTGCTGTTAAGGCCAGGTGCTTCAAATTGATAAGTTCAATGGACTTACTGCGCCTAATACATCATTTTTAGAATCCAGGAAATTTGATCCTAGAGAAGTAGGACAAGTAACTAACTGAATAAAATAGCAGTTAGAAGATGAAGGAGGCTAAGATTGGGAGACAGGATCTTTAGCCTTTATTATAACTATTATATATATTTCCTAGGTTTGGGAGGGGGAATGATTTAATGTACTTTATATTTTGTTATTTCTATTACTAGTAATAATACTAGTACTTCTGTGACATTTATTTAGCATTTTTAGGTTTATAATGACATTTCATCACAATAACTTGCCAAGTAGGTAATGTAAATATTCTTGCCTCCATTTTATAGGTGAAAAAACCCAAAGGTTTCAGTGAAGTTCCCCAAAGGGATACCTCAGATCAGAGTATGTGCTCAGGTTCACATCTGATTCCAAGCCTGTTATAACAGGATGTCTTTCTTCTATATTATAGCAGGGTGCTTATGTCTTTGTAAGGTAATGAAATATATTACTCTTTTGGATTGGAAAGAATACTAAACTGGAAGTTAGAAACCTGGGATCTGGGCTTGACTCTACAGTTAGTGATGTGACCTCAGGCAAATAATTTAACCTGTCATCTAGGAAATGAGGGGGTTAGACTAGATGACATCAGATTTTTTTTTTTTTAGTTCTATGAGTCTTTGTTTGAATCCATATATGTAGTGTTTTAATGGGATTTTTCTAGTTTGTAATACCCTAAAATATTTTCCTTAATTTCCTTATATTTTAAACCAGTATCATCATTGTCCTCTGTGTCTCGCTTCTTGGCAAAGACATCAGGTATTTGTTGGCTAAGTTCATTTTTGGGCTCTCTTGACTCCTTGTTGTATGTAGTGATTACTTTATATCAGTTTAAAATCTGTAGGAAATGTTGATAGTCTGTATTGATCTCTTTTCCTTTATCTGTTTTCTATTCTCTGCCATCATAACTTGTTGGAATAGGTCAGGTTGAAGCTCTTGTAATTGTACTGTCTTTTTCCTGTTTTTGTACTTGTAGTTAGTATTGATTTTAACCTTTGTTATAATGAGCAACTAGAGATTGCTGATTGAGAATTGTTGTCTACATTGACACCCCGATTTTTCCTGTCCATTTAGAAAAGGTCCATGACATTTTTGTGATGTTTGATGGTGATCAGAGTTTACGATATTCATCACATCTGAGTCCTGTTTTTTAAAAAAAAAAAAGGGGGTGTGTGTGTACACATTTACAAACTCGTTCCTCTCACCTCTCCTACCCAGTGGGTCATCCATTGTAGGAAAGAATAAAACAAGAAAGATAAGAGAAAAAGCACTTCATCAAAGCTAACCAATCCATTGACCAAGCCTGACAGAATATGCAATCTGAACCCTATTTTCCACCATCCTTAGGCTGTAGTCAACTTTGCATTGATGTCACTAAGTATCAAAATGTGTATTTTGACATGGTTTGGAGGCTCTTGTTGAGATAGAATTCTGCTGTCTCTTATCTTCAGTGATAGCTGTTGACCATGAGCTGCAGTTCTCTTCAGGGTGATCTTTTTGCTTATTCTCATCATAAATAGGGCAAAGTGAGATACCCAATTGTCTCTTGGTGTTTCTTTGGCAAACAATGAAACCAATTTTGCCAACTCTTTTATTTGCCTCTTCAAGCAGAATATAGGGGCCATCTTTCCATTTAGCTGCAACTTTGTTATATATCCTGGTTTAATTTATAGTGAGATTATCAGTCTTAGTATGCTTTAGTTTTTCTAGCACCCAGTTTTTACAAGGATCATATGTTTATCAATAATGATATTTGGACAAGGATCACACATTTATTATTATTGTTATTTAGTAGCTAGCTTATGATTTAAGTGATTAAAATTATAACTTAAGTGACTTATGGTTTGCAAAGCACTTTACAGATTTTGAGATCTTGTTATCACAGTAATGTTATAGAGTAGGAAACTGAGGCTCAGAGAAATTAAGGGACTTGCCCAAGATCACATAGCTTAGTAGGTTTTTGTAATAATTTGGTTTTGATAATCACTTTTAGTCCTGGGGTAAGGGGGATGGTACCTCTAATCCTCTTGAGTTCACCCTTCTGCCCTAGAACTCAAACCAAGACCTCCAGCTTCTTGTAAATGCCTACTACAGAGGCGTCCCCACCACACTGCTTCTGCACTCATCAGGTGTGTGCTGGTTCCTTTTCACCCCCACCGCGTCTCCGCAGCACGGCTGGATCTGGCATTCCTTGTCAGCAGAGGTGCCCTGTATCCTGCCCCGGTCAGACCCCCCAACTCCCTTCACTGTCCTGGGGGAAAGAGTTCCTGTGGCTGAGGCAGAGGCAGCGACAGTGTCTCAAATCAGCTAACCCCAGTACTTGCCACTTGGTGTTGAAGTGGACCCTCGCCTGGAGGTGTTTGCTTATCACAGGGAGGAAATCTTGTCCAGGATTTTTCTTCAGATCTTTTCCAGTTGTCCCAGGAGGACCCATCTTCTGCCCTCACTCTTTTTTGTTTTCACAGCTCTGTGTTCACCCAGAGGGACTATTTTGTCTCTCGTGGAGGAAAATCTTGAGAGGTTGAAATTTTCTGACCTACTTTGCCATCTTTCCAGAATTCTCTCGCTTAATAAGTTTTTTTGTGTGTTTTTTTTTTTTGGTAATTGGGATTAAGTGACTTGCCCAGGGTCACACAGCTAGTAAGTGTCAAGTGTTTGGTCAGGTCAGATTTGAACTCAGGTCCTCCTGACTTCAGGGCCAGTGCTCTATCCACTGCTTCACCTAGCTGCCCTGCTTAGTAAGTTTTTGAGGGGGTTTTGAACTTAGTACTTCCTTACTCCATGTTGAGCAGTCTATCCACTATGGCACCTTGATGTCACAATTCATTAATGTGTTTGTTGATAGTTTAAAAGTTGTGGATGGGGGCAGCTAGGTGGTACAGTGGATAGAGCACCGGCCCTGGAGTCAGGAGGACCTGAGTTCGAATTTGGCCTCAGACACATAACACTTACTAGCTGTGTGACCCTGGGCAAGTCACTTAACCCCATTGTGTAACCCCCCCAAAAAAATGCAGGATTGAGATCATAAAATATTTCTTGAAACACAGATGACTTTATTCAGCATCCTTTGATCATTGGTATCAAATGAAGCCTAAAACAGGGAGACTTAAGCTCACCACAAATATTTACCATGCTCATGGAGGATGTCCTACGTAGAGTTGCAAGTAAAGAGAGATTTCTTACTGGAACTGACTTTGTACTGATTGCAGAAAGTACCAAAACACTATAAGGTGTTGGTGAGATCCATGACTACTTTAAAAAGGAATGTCCATTTCTCAGACTATGATATGCTATTGGATGGACATTCCCATTGAATTAATCTATTAGTACAACTGTTGTGGACAGACATTGTAGATGAACAATAAATTGAGTTGAGGATTAAATCACAGGAGGAAGATGGGCAAGATTATGGGTGGGAAATTATGTCGTGGTTTTACCAATCCCAAGTTGCTATTGACCACACAAAAAACAAATCCTGTATTTTTCACATGTATTCTTAAGGCATTGCTCTATGACCCCAAATCATGAAATACTACAGTCTTTGAAGAATCAAAATTATAGTGACTCAAAAGGTAATGGTAAGACATGGTGGGAGATGGGGCTAAGGTTCTGGCATATTACCAGCAATGACTTGAGTGAAAGTAATTATGTAAAAGATAAACATCTGAGAAATGTATGATTATTGGAGGCAGAGTCAAGAAGGCAGAGTAGCAGAAAGCAGTACCTTGAGCTCTCCTCTGAAACTCATCCAAACAGATCTAGAAGATGCACCAGACTGAATTGTGATGGCAAAATCCAAGAAAAAGTCAGTGAGTCACTTTTCTAGCTAAGGTCAGCATAGGGAGACAGAAATCTGTAGACCTTGATAATGGGATCTGGCCAGGAGCATGCCATTCACAGGGCTCCCTAGTGCCCAGGGAAAAGCTGTGCACCAGGGCAAGAGGGGGTCCCAGCCCCACACCAGGGCACCTTAGGGTGCGGGAGCATGTGCCGCCTGGCAGGTTTCTTGTTCCCTACTCAGTTTGGTTCTGGATTACAGATCCAAGGTAGGTTGAGGAAGGTCAGTTGTGTGCGAAGGTGATATTCTAGGGATAGAGAGCAGAATTTCAGTGACCTTATGAGTAAGACAGGGTCACAATTCCACCTTCTAGCCCAGTCTGAAACCTTCAGAGGAACAGCCAAGTCAGGTATCCCAGACCAAAGAAAAACCTTCAGTTCTGTGCTTCAGAACCAGTGGAGCTCCCCAGCTGGCAAATAGAGGCTAAACCCAGCAGCATCTGCTGTTGCTCAGACCCAGACCCAGGTCAGGGAGTTATAGAGCCCAGGCCAGACTTTGCCCGGATCAGACCACTTTGGAGCACTGAAAGCTTACAGGTCCTCACCTCGAGCTGTTCTTGAGATCCTAGAATAACACCACACTGAGTACCCCAAGAAAAAAGCAACATGATCTGCCCAGACCATCCCTCCAGAAGTGTACAGAGCCCAGCCCTAAAATTCAAGTCCGAAGTCAGAAAGTAGGCTGGAAGAATGAGCAAATTAAAAAAAAAAAGAAAAAATACCACTGTAGAAAGCAATTATGGTGACAGAAATGCTTAAGACATGAACCCAGAAGAGGATGATTCCAAAATGTCTAGGTAGCTGGTCCACAGATAGAGCACTGAGTTTAGAGTCAGGAAGACTGTGTTAAAATCCAGCCTCAGACACTTCCTAGTTGTGTGACCCTGTTTGTCTCAGTTTCCTCAGCAGTAAAATGGGGATTATCACTTGTAAAATGCTTAGCACAGTGCCTGAGACATAACTAATGATGAGACACATTCCACCTACTTCTGATAGAGGTGAAGGCCTCGGAGTATAGGAGACATAGGTACTTCTGGATATAGTCAATGGAGATGGGTTTTCTCAACTATTGTTAGTAACAGGGTTTCCCCACCTTTTGTTCTCAATTAGGGGTTAGGAGTAGGGGGTAGGAGAGAGAAAAGGCAGATTTTTGCAAACTGAAATATATGTGTGTATATGTACATAGATATCTGTATGTATCTAAACAGATGTATGTGTCGCTATCTGTATATCTAATAGAGTATATATGCTCTCTCTGTAGAACGCGTAATATGTGAAACATATATATATGTGTAGGGTATGATTGTCAAAGCAAGTGGACCAAAGAAGTGAGAATATTGGGAGCACAAGTTCATGGACATGAAAGGCCTCCTGAGTGTTGCAAAGCTGCTTAGTGGAGGGTTTCTGGGAAGGCTTGGATGAGACTGCACAGGATAGTTCTCATTGTACTGCATTGCAGGAAAAAACCATGTCAGAGGGATCACGTGTACAGTGAAGTGTTGAAGTAAAGTCTTTTGTGTGTCAGTTGAAGACCTGGATTTCTTTCCCGTTCAGAGATTTAAGAAGTTTTTGTTACCTGTAGTCTTACTGTTTCTCATGAGTGAGGGGGAACGTGTGTCAGTCAGTGTCTGCTTACTTTATTAAAAAGCCTAGAGGGTAGAGTTAGACCACCTCCACAGAAGGGGCTGGGAAATTGAGCTGAATTAGAAAGTAAATGGGCAGCTAGGTGTCACAGTGGATAGAGCACTGGGCCTGGAGTCTGGAAGACCTGAGTTCAAATGTGGCCCCAGACACTTACTGGCTATGTGACCCTGGGCAAGTCACGTATCCTGGTTTGCCTCAGTTTCCTCATCTATAAAATGAGCTGGAGAAGGAAATGGCAAACTACTCCAATATCTGCCAAGAAAACTCCAAATGGGGTCACAAAGTGTTGGACACAAATGAAAATGACAGAACAGTAACAAGAGATATAGACAGTAATTCTAAAGGCTCTTGTGGCACCTTCGCTAATTCAGGCACCACTTCTCTGTGTCTGAAAAACAAAACAAAACAAAACTCGATAGACCTAAAGGGGAGGGAAACAGACATTAGCCAGAGTCTTAAGCAGGCCATGTGAAACTAACCTGGCTGCCGGGCTGCCTGTTGGAATTTCTTTTGGTTTTTCTCTCCTGTAGTTAATGTGATCAACTGAAAATCATTGATTAAAACCTGTTTGTAGAGCTCTAGGATTAAAGTGGATCAGTTATTTTCACTGTTGAGGAGTTAACTTAATAGTTCAACCTAATTCAGGCCAAAAAATCTATTAATGCATCAGGACCATCAGTAAAACAAAAATAAATAGGTCACATATTAGCAAAGAGAGGGTTTGAGTGTTGAGTGAAAGAGGAATCACAGGTGTTAGATTTTTAGATGGGAAGGGGCCAGTTTTTCTGTAGGGACTTGATGGAGATGATGGGATTTTACAGATTTTTTCGTTTGACTCTCTTTTGTTTTTACATCACATTTATTTCTGAATATGGTCCTTCCCCCCTCCCCCTCCCTCCTCCTGCCCCCATGAGCTCCCTTGTGTAAAGATTTTAAAAGAAAGAAAAAACCAGAGCAACAAAATCAGCCACCACATTATTGACTTTGTCTGACAGTAGATGCAGGATCCTCTGGCCACTTTTTTCCATCTCTGCACTGAACGGAGAGAGCTCCATTTTCTTACCTCTTTTCAGGGGTCAAATTCGGATGTTATAAATACACAGCCTTCAGTTCTGGTTTTGGTTCTTATACTGCTGTAGTCATTGGATATGTTGTTTTACTGGTTCTCTTTGCATAAGCACTTTTTCCCGTATTTCTCTGAATTTTTCATTGTCATTGTTCCTTACAGTGCAGTAATAGTCCATTAGTTAGGTGTCACAGTTTATTTAGCTGAAGTTGTAGGATTTTAAGAGCTGCTCTCAGGAAAGTAGCGAGAGATGCTGGCCAACTGGACTATCGGGCATATGGGGGAAAGTTGAATAAAAGTCATCACAAATTAATGAGAGCAGGCTAGAAAGCATGAGGAAGTGATGTGGTCTTATACTGGTTAATCTGCTGAAAATCCTTGAAGCACCATCACTATCAGCATCATAGTAGTCATTCATTTTTATAAGATGCTCCCAAAGTCGTAGTCTAGCATTGAGCTCTAAAGCTTAAACCTGCACTAAGATCTTGGAAATGCCTTGGATCATTTTAAAGTTTACAGAATAGTCTCTTATCCTAGCACTGTTGACCTCAAATATGGGCCACTCCACCATACATAAAGATCCATGTGGACCACACATGTGTTAACTTAGCCATATAATAACATTATTTATGTTCTATTACGTGTGAAGTTTGGATTCAGTCAGCAGGCCACACTTGAGAACCTAGAGGGCCACGTATGGCCTCAAGACCACAGGTTCCCTACCCCTGGTAAAAATGTTGGTCTGAACCTACTTTTTTTGCCACACTGCCTTCCATTATTCCTAGCAAATATTCCTAGCAAATTTCTTGTCAAATAGGGAGTTCTGCGAGTTTTTTTTTAAAGAAAATGAAAAAAATTATACTTAACTTTGCACTCAGAGTTCATCAGTTCTCTCTGGAGGTGGATAATATTTTTCATCATGAATCCTTTGGAATTGTCTTGGATTGCTGTATTGCTCAGAGTAACTTAATCTTTCACAGTTGCTCATTGTACACAGTTTTGTTGATTCTGTGTACAATGATCTGGTTCTACTCACTTCACTCTGCATCAGTTCATATAGATCTTCCAAGGTTTTCTGAAACCATTACTCTCATTATTTCTTATAGCACAGTAGTATTCTGTCACAATCGTATACCACAACTTGTTCAGCCGTTCCCCAGTGGATGAGTATCTCCCCAGTTTCTAGTTCTTTGCCACCATAAAAAGAGCTGCTATAAATGTTTTTGTATAAGTTTGACTTAAATGAGGTCTTTATCAGAAAAACTTACTGTAAGGATTTTTGTTATTACTTCATTGTCTGTGGTACCCTTTGGCAAAATGTAGTTTCCCTGGTTATCTCTTTTAATTAGGTCTATTTTTGATTTTGCTTTGTTTGAGATCATGATTGCTACCCCTGCTCCAAGTTATATTCCTGATCTTATTGTACTTCACATTCAGATATTGAATCATTATACAATAACGACAAAGTTGTAACATTTTCCTCATAGCTTCTTTGTTTTTAATAACCTCAATTCAGTTAAACAGAGCAAACATTTATTAAGTGCCTCTTGTATGCATCATGAGCACTAGAGAAATAAGTAAATTAGATAAAATAAAATCCTTGGCTGTCAGGAACTTATGTGATGAAGAGATTGAAGAATCACAAAGCAATATGTTAGAGCTCGAGAGGAGAAGGTTGCCACTGAGCGTCTGATGGGTGGAGGAAGACATTTGGAAAGTTTTCCTGAAGGAGATGGAGTTGGAGATGGCCTTTTAGAGTGGATGGGTATTCTACAGGAAAGAGGGGCATACTTACTATCATACTTACTGCCAGTAACATTTATGATACTCTTGAGGACAGTCTATTTCTTCATGTATGTGTATATGTCTTTATTATCTCCCCAATTAGATTGTAAAGTACTGTATGTGCAGTATCTAGCACATACAGTGCTATTGGATAGGCACTCAAGACTTGGTCTAGGTTTAGAAAATATTTACATTATAGGTCTGTTTGAATTTGCATATAGCGGAGTTGAGTTATAATTTGTTGGAGACTCTTAGCTAAGAATGAAAATTATTCACAGTCTCTCCTTTTTTATATGCGACTCATTATGTTCAGTACCAATAATTGATAGCATTTCTGTCACTTTTTTTTAAAACACATATTCTCATTACATGAGGCAATCACAGAGAAAAATCAGATGAGTCTGTGTTCTAAAATGCTATTGAGTATTGAAGTAGCTGCTTTCATATTGATGTAAACTTTGCCCTCTTGTGGTTTTGTGTAACAAGTGCTGTTGAAATCAAATTCACCTTGTAAGGGATAGAGATGCATGTTTTGAGGACGGAATTTTTTTGTTCATTCACTTACAGTAAGTGGGTTTGCTTGGCCTTCTGGGGGGTATAAATTGGAGGAAAGATTGTCACGTTTATGGGGAAGAAAGTTGGTGGTGAGCTTTTTAAGGCCTGTGATTAGAAGTTTGGATATTAAGTGAGTGACAGTTGGGAGCCCCTGTAGTGTTTTGAGCTAGGAGACAGTCTAAACCTTGATCGAAGGAGGATTTTTTCAGATAAGCAAACTGAGACCTATAGGGGTTTGAACTTGGGTTCTTCAACTCCAGTGCTGACCTCTTCCTATTACACTGCCTCAGAAGTCTACAGGGCTCCTGCCTCTAGTTCCTTATCATCCAATCTAGCATTAAGAGCTAACATTTAGATGCTTCTACATATACTATCTCATCTGGTCCTTACAATGACCCTGTGAGGTAGGCATTTTTATTATCATCCTCATTTTACCTATGAGGAAACTGAGGCTGAAGAAGTTTGATAACTCGCCCAGGGTCACAAATCTACCAAGTACTGAAGGCAGGATTTGATCATGGGTCTTCCGGACTCCCAAGTCCAGCATTCTATTCTCTATTCCACCTCGCTTAGAAATTGCGATCTTAAGCAGGAGCCTGGCTTAGACCTCATGATGGTAGACTCAAAGTATGAAGTGATTTGGCCATGAAGCAAGGTTGTGACTGTCAGAATTAAGACCAGTGTCTAGTGTTCTGGCAGCCTTACCAACAAGTTGCTCATATGTTGGATTCATTTCAATTTAATTAAAAGGTGACCCCAAGATTGCAAGGCTATGAGGCTTGAAGGCCAGTGCTGGAAACTGGAAATGGGTCTTTTGGGAAAGGATGACAGTATAGGCTCAAATGTAATTTACACTTGTTGATAAATTGCTTTATCATCAGTCATTTCTTATCAGTTCAGTTAAATTGTGTTAGCTCCTGGAAGACAAGAATAAAAGTGTCTTTCTTTTCTTTTTTCTTTTTGGCTTCCCTCCTTAAGCCCTCCCAAGCCAGGCCTCAGCTTGTGTTCTGTACCTAGTTCCAATTAGATGTGGATTCCCTAAGTATTCATATAAAACATTAAAGTTTTGTAGGAGAAAGCATTTTAAACTTGTCTTCAGTTAGGATTTCTAAGTGCCAGAACTAGTTACCAAGGTAAGTTACAGATTTTCTTCCCCTTGTGGCCTTTAAAAACCAAATAGTTATACATCTGACTCCTTTGGAGGTCTTCGTAATATTTCCATTATCTGTCATTTCTGTAGTACTTAACTATAGGCATTCCCAGATGCTTTTATATAGTTTCTAACACATGTTTGACGAATAGAAATTTTTTGGAGTATTGCTTCAGATTGCTTGATTTTTCTCAAAAATACATTTATAATTTCCCTACTCCAAATCTTTGTATTAGTTATTTTGTAAAACCATATTTTTAATGTCATAGTCTCAGTGCATCTTTTTTTTTTTTGCGCTTTTTGGTGAGGCAGTCAGGGTTAAATGACTTGCCCAGGGGCACACAGCTAGTAAGTTTCAAGTGTCTGAGGTTGAATTTGAACTCAGCTCCTCCTGACTCCAAGGCTGGAGCTCTGTCTACTGCGCCACCTAGCTGCCCCATCTTAATTATTTTAAAATGGCATTTGTCTTCTAAAATGAAATAACTTTACAATCTTCTGTTTTCTTTGAACCTGGACTTCGTGTTGAAGTCACCAAGTGTCAGGGTTCACATTGGAGGATCTTGTGAAATGTTTTGTAGATTTTTCTCTGTATTTCACTATGTCATAATACTAATTTTAGAGCTTGAAAGGGGCCTTAGAAATGCTCTTTTCCTTGAGGGGATACCCATCAATTGGGGAATGGCTGAACAAGTTGTGGTATATGAATGTAATGGAATACTATTGTGCTATAAGAAATTATTTAGGAAATTTTTAGAATTTTGGGTATAGGGAATTTTTTTTTCAAAGATTCATTTTGTAAATTACTTCCTTATTGTTGAAGAAAGGTAAGTAAAGGAGGCCTAATGTGCTTAATTAAAAACTAATTTTAGAATGAATTTTTTGTGTCGAGATTTTATGCCAGAGGGTTTTTTCCCCCCTTCGGTAGCATTGTGTCTGGACTTGATTGCTTAGTAAGGCATGGCTTTTTAAATCTCTATCTCAGTCTCTCTATATATGTAGTATGACTTCTCCAGGCTTTGGTGTAAGCAAAGGAAGTGGTAGTGTTTTGTTGTTTAAGTGTGAGATTAAAAGGAGAAAACCAGAGCTCCAGTCTAATTTTTGGGAGTCCACTAGGTGGTGTAGTTATATGCTTGATTTTAGTAGTTAACTTTGGCTGTGAGAGAATTCTGTTGAATGCCATGTCTTGAAAATTCAGATTACCAACGAGGCAAGGACAGAAGAAGGGGAGTGCTTGAGGTGAATGAGCAGCTTCCTTAGGAAGCCTCTGACAAGTGTTGAGTCTAAGGAGAGGACACCTTTGCACTTAATTACATGGAATCGTAGATCTACAGCTGGAAGGAACTTTGAAGATCATCCGATTCAGTCCCTTCTTTTTACAATGAAGAAAACAGGCCTAGAAAGGCTGAGACGTGCCCAGAGTTGCACAGGTAGCAGGCAGATTTGAAGTGAGGGCCTCTGGCTTCTGGTTCAGCTTCCATAGACTAGTATTCCCTGATTGAATCAGGAAATCAGGGCTGCACTTGAGAATCTAGAGGGCCATGCGTGGCTTTGAGGCTGCAGATTTCCCATCCTTGTAACCCCTTTGCAGCCTAGGACAGCATTAACCTTTAAGGCTGCCAGGTCATCCTCCTGATCTTTTCCACCTCTAACTATGAAATATCAACTATTCACCTCTCTCCCATAAATGAATTTTTCAGGTTTAAGCAAAGTAATGACATACAGTGACATGGCAGTCTAAGGCTTTTCCCTTTCTTTGTATCCCAACTGTTTAGCACAGTACCTGGCACACAGTAGGTGCTTAGAAAGCGATGCCTGGAAACAGCCATTGGCATCGTCAGATTTGGGGTGCTTAATTAGGGCCATTCTACCTAAGGGAAGAAATTCTTTGCAGATTTTGATCTTAAATAATTGTAGGAACAAGGAATAAATTATTTTCCTTTCCTTGGTATTCTCTGGGTTTGTTATTCCAAGTGTACTTCAGGAACTTAAACTGTATCCTGTATCAAAGAGCCCTACTGTTTAAGAGGGTGGGTGGCTTTTCCTTCTTCTCACAGCTCCCGCTTCCTGGAGGGTGGAGGGAGAAAGCATTAGGTATTTTGTGTTGGTGAGGTGGGTTCCAGATTGTGAGAGCCTCGAGTGTTTTAGAGACAGCTAAATTAACGCTCAGATTTTTGTCTTTGTTTGTAACTAAATCGAATATTTCTTGTTTCCCTTCTTGAGGTGGCTTTGCTTTCTAATACTCTTGCTTTCTCTATTTATTTCTAGTTTAATATCTCTCATCTGGGCGAGTAAGAAGAGGATAAAACTTGGAAGGAAATATGAACTAATTTCCCAGATTCTTCTAACTATAGACTCTTAGGACTTTGGAGGGGACTTTGTGAGGTCATCTTGCCCTCTTGACCTTCAGCAGGATTATACTGAAACTCTGCTAGGAAAAGGGTCTTAAATACCTGCAGAAGATGAGAATTCCCTGCCTCCCCTCCCACCCCCACCTAGCTGAGTCTTTTCTAGTGCTACTGTGGAAGTCCTGTTCACTCATCATCTTCTCATTGCAGTTTTTGTCTGTTGTCATTGTGCTCCAAAAACATTTGCTGACAGCTAATATGTATGTGTTCTGGTACAATATGATAGGAGTATTTGCTCTGTATTGGAGAGAGGAAGTGTCAGTTGGCATTTATTAAGTGCCTACTATGTGCGGGGCACTGCTAAGCCCTGGGAATACAAGGAACAGCAAAAGACAGTGCCTGCCCTGAGAGAGCTCACAGTCCAGTGGGAGTCAGCATGTTAACAGCCATGTACAAACAAGATATGCACACATCGACTGGAGATACAACAGAGGGAAGGCACTAGTATAAAAGGGGGGTTGGAAAAGTCTTCCTGTAGCAGGGACTTGGAGGAAGCCAGGAGGCCAGGAGGAAGAGGGAGAACATTCTTGGCAGGCAACAGCCGGAGAAGATGCCTGGAGTTGGGAGACGGAGAGTCTTGGGTGAGGAATAGCCAGGAGGTCAGTGTTACTGGATCCCAGAGTACGTGTGGGGGCGGGTAAGGTATGAGGAGTGGGATGTAGCTGAAAAGCCACTGGAGTTAGAATCAGAGACCCTGGGTTCAGATCCCACCAAATCCAAGTGGCTTTAGACAAATCACTGGACTTCTGTGCCTTTGTTTCCTCCTCTGTGAAGTGAGGGGGTTGATCTAGATGGTCTTTAAGAACCAGTCGTTTCAGTTCTAAATCATTAATCCTGTGATCTTCACCAGTAGCAGCCTACAGATACTGTATGCATGCAGGTACACAGTCAGGTGACTTTTAGGAATGGCCTTGAGGGGCTGAGTAGCCCTGGATTTGCGTGCCTGGGCGAGGCGAGGCCGTGGGAAGCTAGCATCTCAGCTCGTCAGTCTCTTCTGCATGCTTTGTCTTCAGATGGAGAGCAGCTGCTACCAATCATCCTCCTCTAAAAAAAGCCTCTCAGTTGTCACCTTGCAGCCTTTGCTCTCACAGGCTGGGTAGTGCCTTTAGCCTTTCTTCATAGGTCTGTTCTGAGTCTTCTTGGGGTTTTTCACATTCCTCTCTAGTTCAGGAGCACAGAACCAGGCACTGCCTCTCACTGCTTCTGGGTAAACAGGTAGCTCTCGTTGACTTAGGTGCTTGAGTTCCTGTTACCAAGTGCCACAAGGCCCTGCCTTAAGCATGTTGGGCTTTGGTTCCGAAGCCTGGTTTGCCTCTGATGTATAGATAGATCAGCATATTCTAGTTCTTTGTAATTCAGCAACCCAAGATTAACGCCTATGAGACCGTCTTTCCCTACAGGGTCTAAGTGGAAGAATATGGGGGTGGGAGGGTGAACATCAGAGACATCCTTTTTATTCTGCTGGTGTTTTCCCATTGTTACTAACAGTAAAAAGTCTTAAAAAACTTCAAAAGCTCTGTGTTCTCTTTTGGGGGATTAGTAATGAAGAAGAAGCAGTATGACTGCTTTCTTTTGGGCAGAGAGCCAGGAAAGGAGGGCAGTCCTGATCGGAAACCACAGGTGGTGGCTGTGACGAGACGAACTGGCTGAGACTGACGGCTGTCACCCGGGGTGGACGCTGACAGCAGGCCATTGTACCATGAGGCTTCTTACCCCATGGGTTCATGGAGATCTTGGCCCCGGCCTGTCACCGCCCTTCGATACCTGGACATTAGTGCCTTCAGCCAGGGTGAGACAGATTGAGATTCTCTGGTAGCCCCAACTTGGAGCTACAAGTACATTCTCCCATACAAGTACTGTTACATGGGATAGCTGGGATCCATGATAATGTTAGTAAGGATTGTACTTCAGTTACTATGTGATAAATTGATTTTCTTCCTTTCTTCTTTCCTTCTTGCCTTCCTTCCTTCGTTCCCCTGGTCTGAGAACCTGATCTCATGTATGACATTGCTTCTGTAGGAAAGCGTGTTCCAGATTCCCAACAAACTGACTTAAAAACCAGCTTGAAACACCGTAAGATGATAGTGTAAGTTGAGGATTAAGTCATGTAGTTCTTAAAAAGCTTCTGGTTGTGTTGTTGGTTCATCTTACTCTCTATACATCATGACCCCAGGATCACTTTCTCTCATTCTTGTTTATAACCAAGCTAGCCCACTCAGGTGGCAATGTGGAATAGTGGAAATAGCACTGGCTCTAAAGACAGAGGACCTGGGTTCATATCCTGCCTCCAATCTTTACTACCCTTGTTACCTTGGGCAAGTCACTTAGCTCCTGCAGTTTCCTCCTTTGAAAAATGAAGGAATGAGATTAGGTGATCTCTGAGGTCCCTTTGGGCTCTTGACCTGTAATTCCGCATCTTGTGTATGTATAATTTGTTTTTTCTTAACCCAAGTAAGTCTCCCTAAATTTCCTTATGGAAATGTATTTATAGTGGTTGTTTTTTCCCCCAATTACATGTCAATTTTTAGCATTCATTTTTACAAGATTTTAAGTTCCAAATTTTTCTTCCTCCCTCCCACTTCTGAAAATAGTAGGTAATTTGATGTGGGTTATACATGTGCTACCATGTACTTATTTCCATATTAGTCACAGTTGTGAAAGGAGAACCGCTATACCACTTTCTAGTCCTCCGTCTCTGGCTCTGAGCCACTCCATCTCACCTAGACTCTTATCATCTGCAAATTTAAAGAACCAATAAAGGAAGCAGGCAGGCATTTAGTAAGCATGTCCTGTGTGTTGAATGCTAGGTACAAGGACGAAGAGTGAGAAAATCCCTGCCCTCAGGAAGCTTACATTCTGAAAGAGGTGGCAGCAAGCCCATAGATAATCATAAATTGATACAAAGTTGTTAAATACCAGGTAGTTTGGGAGGGAGATCATTACCAGTTGGGGGGGACCAGGCGAGAAGGTGGTATTTCTCCCTGTCATTTATTGCCTATTCATCTCTGTCTACCTGTCATGTATATCATCTGTCTACATGTCACTTGTCCATTTGTCTGTCTATCTACATACCTGTCATCCATCTTCATCATTTGTCACAGTTCATCTCTGTCTACCTATCATCTGTCTATATGTCACTAATCCATTTCTGTCTGTATGTGTGAGTCACAGAGGTAATACTTATACCCATGGGAGCTGATAAGGTTACCAGGAGAGAATGTAGAAGAAGAGAAGAGGGTTTGGCAGGAGACCTTAGGGATCATCCACCCCTAGGCGATGTGCTATGGATGATGACCCAGTGAAGGAGGCATTAGACAGGCAGGTGGAGAACAAGGAGAGAGTAGTGTCAGAAAACCCAGAGTGAGCAGAGTTTGCAGGAGGGGAGGGTGGTCCCCAGTGTCTGTTATAGCAGATAGACAAAGAAGGCTGAGGAAGGACTATCAGATATGGCAAATAAGAAATTGTCGATAACTTGGGAGAGAGTGATGTGGTTGGGAATGAGATTGCAGAGGGTCAAGGAGTGAGTGAGAGGAGAGGAAGTGAAGGCAGCAAATGTAGAGACAGTCTTTTCTGGGAGTTTAGCCGAGAAAGGAAAGAGTGAGATGGGACAACAGCTTGAGCAAATGGATGGGTTTAGTGTAGGTTTTCTAAGGATGAGAGAGACTGGGCATGTTTAAAGGTTATAGGGAAGGAACCACAGAGAAAGAGAAGTTGAAGATTCGTGAGAAAAGGGGGTTAAATTCAATAATCGGGCTGCTGTAGAAAATAGGGAATGGGATCGAATGCATGTTCAGAGGGTGGGCTACCTTCTTGTTAGAGACAGCAAAAGGAGGAGAAAATAGAAGATGATGTTGTGGGGGTGGGTTGAGATGAAGAGAATGGAGGAAGAGTGAGTTTACTTTGAAAGGCCTCAATTTTTTCTATAAAGTAATATGATAATAAAATATGCCATATTAAATAAAGAATATACTTTTCTATTTCATTATTCCAGTACAAATATTAAACCAGAGTCAGAACTACATCTTTAGGAGGCTGTTTGTTAGGTCTGCCTTCAGATTCGTACTTTTTTTTTTTGATAGCTTATTGTATAACCAAGTTATGCCTCCCTCCATCCATGGTCATGCGCTGCCGGTCATATTTGTCTAGTTTGACTTGTGTGGCAGCATTGGTGTCCTCGCCAAAGTCAAGATCAGTCTGTCTCTCTTGTTACTCCACCAGCTCTGCACTTTATCATGGGAGGTTAGTTATTCAGGCAAGATTTTTTTTTTAACAGTATTATGTCCTAAAGGTATCTCTGAATTGATTTTATGAATACTTGTCCCAACATTATTGCAGGTAAAGAAGCTAAGCTCACAAAACCAAAGTTTTTAGTTTCTCCTTGTTTTGGGAGCTTATGAGAGTTGTTATGTGAAAAATATATACTTTTTACTTTTTTCCCTCTTCTCAGAATATGTCAGGGGCAGCTAGATGGGCCAGTGGACAGAGTGCCTGGGCTTGGAGTCAGGAAGACTCATCTTCCTGAGTTCAGATCCCCGCTTAGACTCTTACTAGCAGTAAAATCCTGGGCAAGTCCCATTTGCCTTATTTTCCTCATTTGTAAAGTAAGCTGGAGAAGGATATGTCAAACCACTTCAGAATCTGCCCAGCAAACCCTAAATGGGGTCATGAAGTCAGACATGGCTGAAAAACCACTGAACACTATCTCTTCCAGAAGAAATGAAAAGCCTGTGACTTAGCTGTCCCTCTTTGATTTAAATAAATAATAATTAAGTGCAGAAATTTCTTAGTGGCTCAACTGTGGAGATATTGAGAAATCTTTTTAAAATAATTTGAATTCTTTTGTAGAAACTTTCCAACCCGAGCTAATATTGAAAAGAAGAAATTGTTACAAGAGGAGAAAGAGCAGAGAGGAGAAGTGTTGACAACGACCCAGTTTGGGTAAGTTTCCTTCTTGTGAGCAGAGTTGTTCAAGCCCTTTGACTTCCTTGTATTCTCTTGATGCTTATTTTAACAGAATGTATTTATAAACAAGAAGCGTAACATTACGCAGCACCAAGAGCTCTCTAGTCCTTGCTCTTGGAACTTTCCTTACTGACTCAAAAATGGTTATATCTTTGTTCTTGGCAAGAATATCTGATTGATTTGGATGCCAGAAGGTTCCTGGGGCTTCCTTAATTTAAAAAAGTTAGTGTTTATCAGGTGGGGGGAACCTTACAGCCAGCTAAGTGCCTTGTTTGCTGAAATAAGTGGTATTGTACACCTACCTTTGCCATTCAGTTTGTTATAACTTATTTCCTGAAACTACTGAGACCTTATCCTTAATTTACTTTAAAAAAACAAAAGTTTCTCTACTGTCATAACCAGTTCAGGTAAATGCACGTAATCTCTGCTTATTCAGTAGACTGGGTCCAGTCTACCTTATTTGGTCATTGGCAAAAAACACAACGATTATGAAATGTGAACGTAGGTTGTAGGATTTTAAGTGATTTTTAAATTTGGTCTAGACCTGTGCCTTTAATTAACATGGGAAGCATCTGGTGTGGAAATTCCCTACACTAATACAGATCAACAACTCCTTTGTAACTTAGAGTTCTTGAGAGCTGCTTAGACTCTGATGGTCAGTGGTCACAGAGGCACTGAACTTGAACTCGGCTCTTCGTGAATCCAAAGCCTGCTCTCTATTCACTGCCATTCTCCCTTTCATAAAGCAAAGTATGGCCATTGTACCAGGCACTTTAAGATGTGCAAAGTGCTTTATGTCGGCTCATTTGACTGTCACAACGACCCTGTGGAATGGGTACTCTGCCACATATATGATTCCCATTTTACATATGAATATGAAGCCTAGTGAGGGTGGGTAACTTCCCTATTGTTAGATGACTAAAGTGTTGAGGATTTGAGCTCATACCTTCTTGCATCCAGGTTCAGCCCTGTCCACTATGCTGGGCCGACCGTTGCTGTACGTAGTCTAGACATCATAGATCTAAAATTGGAAGTGACTTTTGTGGGGAGGCAGAAGATCTAGTTCAGCCTCTTCCTCTTCCAGGGAGATCTTGCTTAAGTGATGGGCAACGGGGGGTGCAGTGGATGAAGCACTGGACCTGGAGTTGGGAGGATCTGAGTTCTAACATGGCCTCAGGCACTTAACTAGCTTAACCTCCTCCTGCCTCAGATTCCTCATTTGTAAAATGGGGATAAGAATGGTAATTACCGCCCAGGGTTGTGAGGATCACATGAGGTAATATTTCTGAAACACTTCACAGACTTTTCAAGTGCTGTGTAAGCACTGGCTGCTTTTAGTAGTCGTAGTGGGAGGAGGAGTAGGACTAGTAGGAGGAGGAGTAGTGCTCAAGGTCTTAGAGGTAGTAAGGATCAGAGGTAGAATGAACCCCAAGTCCTCTGACTTCAAATCCAACCCCTTTCACCTGTGTTAACTGTAGCAAGTCATTTAGAAAATTCCTCAGATTCAGTTTCCTCTACTATAAAACGTTCAAAATATCGAATTTCAAAGTATGGCTTTAAAAGCAAGACATGATGATAGATGGTCTTCTATGTGTGGTGACAAGTTTTTAGTCGTGGTACCTACTGTGACAGTTTTAGGCATATAGAATCATATTTTTATCTCATGGCAGCACTGTAAACTCAGCCTGCCATTTTCAACTGATTTGAGTTTATGCTCAATGGGTTAGGGATAAAAAAAAATGAAGATTCTGTGGTTGGAGAATTTAGCAATTTATTTTATTTACTTAGCAATTTATTTATGGATGAACAGGGTAGGATAAAATTCATCTTGTGCTTTTGTAGCTCTTTGTGAATTGCTTGTGATATTTAAAGAAGATTTAGATTTTAAGAAATTGAGTATGAATCATATGTACACTGAAGACCGAGTCTAGAAAGAAACGAACGATGAATTTGAAATCTTTTTTATAAGACTTCTTGGTATTTACCTCTGCCTCTGTCCCATTTGTTTTCTATAACCTGCTCTCAGTTTTTACATTTTACAGTACAGTTTACAGTAATTACATTATTATGTAATGAGATTAATTCCATAAGTCACCTGTGAGCATCAGCCTCACTCTTTTATGGTCACCCCTAAAAATGTAGCCTCTTTTCTTTGATTCTCTAGTACTTTCATAAGTATCTTAAAGGTATTGGTTACAGGTAGCCAGTCTCTTTGAAGTAGTGGTCTGTGGAGATTTAATTTATTTGCTCCCTCACAGTGGGATGGGGAAAAGGTGACCTGATGAGTGTCAGCTCTTTCCTTGCCCCCAAAAAGCTGCCTCAGTGTGGGATAATTGGCTGAATCATTGCCAGAGCTGCTATCAGGAGTACCCTGGGCTGTTCCCCAGAAGTATAGTTACAGGGAGTGGTCAGTTGGCTGGCAAGGTAGGTAGTGTCTTTGAGAGAATGTCTGATAGGCTTGAAAGAGCACGGAGTTTGCAGTCAGAGGATCTGAGTTTGAATCTATGGCTTACAACCAATTCACACTCAGACTGTGGCTGCAGGTTTTTCCCTCTGTAAAATAAAGAGATTAGACTGGTTCACCATGCCGTGCTAAATCTGTGATTCTGTGGTCCTCATTTCCTCTTCTATGTATTTTGTTTTAGAAGGTCAGTTTTGATAACTCCATGGACGTTAAAGAAGCAAATTCAGTCAGTTAGACTTTTATCAGCAAATGCTTTAGTTCTCATTTAGCATCTTATGGGTTGGTGGACAGTCTGCTAAGAGCAAGAATAGTAGAGTGATGTGGATTGGGATGAGGCTATGTCAGGAGCTAGAAGGTGGGAGGGTGCTGGAGATAAGTGAATTCTTTCACAGTTTACTAGTCAGTCAGTCAATGAACCTTTATGAAGTGCCCACTAAATGTCAGGCACCACGCTAAGGAAGCACTGAGGATACAAAGAAAGGTAAAAGACAGTCCCTGCCTTCAAGGAGCTCACAGTCTGTTGGGGGAAGATTATACATAAAAAGAAGAAACAGAAGGTGGGGGGGGGGCTATCCTGTGCTGGAGCAGCAGGTGGGAAATGATGAGTTCTCTGCCCTGGGCACTGTCCTTAAATGGAGGATCTGGGCAGAGCTCCCTGATGTCAGGGAGGGAGGGGTCCACGGCAGGTGGTACTGAGGAGGTGTGAGTGTCTGAGTTGACATGATCTAGCTAGGCCTAGACTTCGTTAGGTGGCTTAACAATCACCCATGCATGACATGTGATACCTTTACGTGAGGTTCTCATCCCCCTGAGTTAGATCCGCTGGGTGGGGAATGGGTTTGGAGGTTGTACCTGATTGTATCTTGAGATGCACCTGGACCATTGTGAGTCCTCTTCGAAGGTTTTGAAATTTGGTAGGATGGGGAAGGTGATTTCAGTTTTGGCCTCTCCTGGCGATGACACGCTCCACAGTAGCTGCATAGATCAAGACCACCCTGCCCTTGTGTTGCAGTCTGGGGTATTTGGTGACCCCAGGGTGAATGAAATCAGACTCAGGAGGTGGGACAAGCCCAGGCAAGCCTCAGCAGACTGAACCTGCTGGGTTGGTGGCCTACAGTGATGAGCACTCCAGCCGTTTGGTTATCTTCACCCCGGAGGCACTCGAGGTTGGCACGAAGAACTTCAAGGTGCAGGTCAGTGAATGTAGGGAGACCATCTGCAGAGCTCAACAGGGCCATTCCTGGGTGATGTGCCTCCTGAGTAGATCACTCCTCAGTTTGTGTGGCTAGAGTAGTTCATCCTAGATCAGGGACCACGAGCGGGCTCATGGGCCTGATGTTGTGCCAGGAGCACGGGGCACAGGGTAGGCGTCAGGTATCCAGCATTCAGGCACGAGTTCCAGGGGCAGGTGGGGAAGATTATAATCCTCAGGGAAACTACAGGCCTCACTGATGGACAAACCTCGGGCTGTTCTTAGCATGTGAGGCTGAGATCCAGCTGGGAGTAGGGCCTGTCTCCTGCCCTGCTTGTTTACAGGTATTCTCTCCCAGGGAAGAGAGCGTGTATTTGTATTTCTCTGGCAGTGCTTTCCCTCTCACTCCACAGGATTGTGACAGTCTGGAGACAAGGAAATACCATAGGATCTTTTTGTGACTATTTATGAAGTTCTTAAAAGGAAGGCATGTATCATGGCATCAGATACTAGTTAGTATTAATAACAGGAGCTTCCTCATTGGATACAGTTACAAAATTGCACAGGTATCCCTAGGCCTTATGGCAAACACTTGTCATTTTTTCATCATAGAAAATGCATGTAACAGATCTTATTTTTTAAAAAAAGGCAGATTTTGTAACACTTGGTGACTTTATATTATTTACAAGTTCTTTGTTGGTTGGTTTTATTTGCTTGTTTCAGTAAACTAGATAGGTTTTGCTCCTGAGGGGAGTCCATAGCAAGAGCTGTTG
The DNA here is from genome assembly GCF_003287225.1 of Phascolarctos cinereus. NCBI lineage: Eukaryota > Metazoa > Chordata > Mammalia > Diprotodontia > Phascolarctidae > Phascolarctos > Phascolarctos cinereus. Next base: position 88,542,899 of record NW_027556180.1, read on the forward strand.
TTTTTACTAGACTCTAAAATCTGAAAGGACAGGGAATATTGTGTCATATCTAAACTTCCTAGCTCCTGGCCCAGTATGTGCCTCATCTAGTAAGTACTTCATGTTTGGTGCACTGAATTTCCCTGATCTGTCTATTGACATCTTTCTTACCTGTGCTCAAAAAACATTTACTTTAAAATAACTCAGCATTACAAGGTTGGCAACGACCTTTCCATTTTTTCTGCCTTTTCATATTTTTAACAAAATTTTGAATGTTTTATTTTGTTTCCAACTCTTCTTACTTTCTTGAAGATTAATGTCACTTTAATAAATTAAATTCTGTGCAGAATATTGTGCTGAAGAGAGAAAGTTTATGTAAGACAAGGTTCCTGCCTTCACTGGGGTTTACATTTTTGTGGAGAGGGCATCAGATGTCACATGGGCTGGATGCTCAGGATTGCATTTCCACCTGAGAAATGTATTTTAGAGAGTTAAAAACAAAATCCTTGCTATTAAGAAGTTTTGTATTTCTTATCTACAGAAAGATGCAGAGGAAGTGGAAACAGCGTCCAAACGAATCAGCCGGTAAGCAGCAGCATGGGAAGCACCGAAAGTGGCAGAAGTGGCAGAAGCGGCATGGCGGCCGGAAAATGCCAGCGGTGGTCGAAGAAGTGGCCAAAGGCGCACCCCCTGCTGTCTCTCCTCCAGGCGAGCCCCAAGCAGAAGAGCCGCCTGCAGCCCAGACAGAGGTCTATCAGAAGGACATGGATCCTCTGGGCATGCTAGCTGACAGCGAGGCTGGTGAGGTCCCAGGGCAGATACGGGATGACATCAGGGCCGTCTCTACCCTTCCACCCCCATTGCCCACATGTTTAGGGTTCTTGCTGCACCTTGAGCCTATCACCCACGTCTATGACAGGAGGTGTGGCAGGTCCTCTGGAATTGGTCCTTGGTCGTTGTTTAAAGAGTTGGTTTTCCCCACACTTCATTTGCCACATTTACCGGGCATCTCTGAAATGATCTCTTTTGTCAATTCTTACAGAGTAATAGCACTCCATTCCATTGACATGCTCCAGCTGGTTCAACCTTTCCCAGTTGGTGGACACCCCCTTAGGTTCTGGTTCTTGGCGTTCTCCTCTTGGATCAGCCACAGGCAGTCTTGTTTTGATGTAAAGTGTAGCAAGTTTGGTAGCACACTTAGGCTCCTGAGTCTAGGCCTGGAAGTAAAGGTTATGTAATCTAATCTGTTCATGAGTCTGGGCCTGGAAGTAGAGGTCATGTAGTCTGATCTGTTCATTTTACAAATGAGGGGCCTGAGGAACAGAGAGGGTAAGTCAGCTGTCCACAGTCACACAGCTGTTAAGTGAACCTGGCCAGGATTTGAACATGCAAAATACTGAGCAGAATGATGCAGCTCTTGGTAGGAATGTGTTGCCATGAGACATCCTCATGCATTCCTCTCTCCTAACTGTTCTGAGCAGAAGAAAGGTATCCGTTGATGTGTAAGATGTAAAAGTAAACAAATAATATAATTCTGGAGCTAGAGGGATCTTACAGATTATTTATCCAACCCTTCATTTTGGAGTTGAGGAGACTGAATCCTATCATCCTGTCATTTCAGACAGCCAGTCCGACCCTGGTCTGCTGACTCCTGGTTTAATGTCCTTTCTGCTGCGTTGTGTGTTTTATACTGTCCTGCCAGGTCTAAATCCTATAAAATCATTCTCTAAAGGGATAGGTGAGTGTGAGTCAGGGACACCTGTCTCTGACTCGTGTTTAGAGTCACCATACTATTCGAGTCAAGTATAGAAAGTATTTGGGCTGTGTTCAAGTGCTGACTTTTTCTACGAGGCTTGTTTTGCTGATAGTTTTTGTTTTTGATTGAAAATTATCTCTGAGTTTAAGGGTTATCAAATTATCAAATGAATAGTCAAAGGACTGTGGACGCTTGGTTTACTCAGTAGTCTAGTCTAGTTCATGTGGGGCAGAGCTGGCTTTCGTGACCCTTTGGTGTGTCGTGGCCTCCCTTGGCTGTCCCTGCAGCCTTTGGTGCCCTGCTCAGGATCGTCTTTTTAAATATACAAGATGCACCTGTCTTGGCGTGCAGTTATTAAACTAGTTACCGAGTAGGTTCAGTGACCCCAGTTGAAGAAGCTCTGCTGTCCACAGTGTGTTTGTGTAATTCTTCTGTCCTCAGGTAGTGGAAAGAAGACAGGATTTGAATTTCTGGTCTGCTGCTTACTGCCCAAGTGACCTTGGGTAGGTCTGGTCACACCTCTAGCCCTTAGTGTATTTAGCTGTAAATGAGAGGCTTGGACCATATGATCTGTTGGTGCCCTTGCCAGGTCTAAATCCTGTAAAATCATTCTCTAAAGGGATAGGTGAGTGTCAGTCAGGGACACCTGGGAGGATTCTAGGAGATCTCCGACAAATCTGGGAGTGACCAGTGGATTGAAGTTAATGATAATGACAGTAATAGTAATTATGTTAACAACAGCTAGCATTTAGATTAGGCTTTAAGGCTTGCCAAGTGCTTTCTATGTGTTACCTCATTTGAGGGTTTTTTTGGGGTTTTTTTGTCTGGGCAATGGGGTTAAGTGATTTGCCCAGGGCCACACAGCTAGTAAATTCCAAGTGCCTGAGGCCAGACTTGAACTCATGTACTCCTGACTCTAAGGCCAGTGCTGTATCCACTGTGCCACCTAGCTGCCCCCTACCTCATTTGATTTTCACAACAACCCCGGGAGGTGGGTGCTGTTAACTCCATTTTACAGATAAGGAAACTGAGGCTCAGGGGATGTGACTTGCCCGGTGTCATACAGCTCAAAAGTATCTGAGGCAAGATTTGAACTCAGGTCTTCCAAACTCCCAACTATTCTAGCACTTCTTTGCCACCTAGCAAAACTATTCATTCATATTTAATTAACATGTGAAACTAGACTATGTAGTATAGTGGGGAAAATCTCAGGATTTGGAGTTAATGGAGCTGGGTTAAATCCCCACTGTGCTGCATTGTGGGCAAGTCCCTTATTCTGGGCCTCCGTTTCCTCATCTGTAAAATGAAGGCGTTGGGTTAGGTGACCCAAGGTCCTTTACAGCTCTGAATCTGTGATCTGATGTGAAAATCTTAAAATCTGGCTTTGTTTTCCTCTTGGAATTTCTGCCCTTCCCGTCATCCTTGGAAACAAGTCATTTTGGTTTGAGTTGAGGTGTCCTCTGGGAGTTCCCCAAGCCCCTGCTCATAGCTGCCTGGCTCCCTATTCACCTGACAAGGGGTCTGAGACCATATCCTGGCACAGAGAGCCCAGCGGGACAGTGAGATCGATGATGGCTATTGCTGGCATAGGGAGCCTGGTGACTAAGGCTCAGGGGACCTAAGAGGACAGTGTGGTAGGGTAGCATGATCTCTCGGATTGGAGCCTCTGATGGGAGCCACCTGCGTGACCTTGGGCAGCTGAACCCCTCTGAATCGCAGTTTCTTCGTTTATAAAAGTGAGCAGGCTGGGCTTCTATGGGGGTCCTTTCCAGCCCTAGATCTGTGAAGGGAGCCTAGCATTGGTCTGGAACTCCGAAAGACTCTTGGTAGCTGTATGACCCCGGGCATATTACTTAACTTAATTATATGCCTCAGTTTTCTGTAAAATGGGGATAATAATAGCACCTACCTCATGGGGTTGTTCTAAGGATCAAAGAAGATAATGGGTATAAAAGTGCTTTGCAGACCTCCAAGTGCCGTATAAATGGGGCAGCTGTTATTCTTACTGTCCATTTGGTGGACAGAGAGTTGTCCAGTTTGGTGGGAGGGCAGACTGTGAAGAGAAGACATGTGGTGAGATAAGACTGGACAGGTTAACAGCTAATCGGTGAAAGCATAATGTCTGACACAGAGATGGTGGTCGTCCTACCATACTGTGCCCTAGGTGGAAGCACGTGCTTATTTTCAGGTGCCACGTGTTAAGAGAGATGTTGACAAACAAAGGGCGGCCATCGGGTTAGTGAGGAGAAGCAGACCCATTTCTGGTAAGGATTAGTTGATCAAGTTAGGGATATTTTGCCTGGAGAAGAGAAGATTTAAGGGAAACATACTAGCTGTCTTTGCTTACTCACTTGTAAAATGAGTGCTTTGGGCTGGATGCTGATCTCTAGGGGTTTTGCCCTTCTAAATCCTAGAAAATCATTCTCTGAAAGGTGAGCTAAATATCTGTTAGGGCACCTTGGCGGGTTCCAGGAGATTGCTGACAAATCTAGGGGTCTTGGCCCAGATATCTGAAGGGCTGCAGGATTCTGGTGGTTCTACTTAGCTGGAGGGGGCAAAATTAGGGTCCATGGGATGGAAGTTAAAGGGAGGGCACATTTCAGACTCAGCATTAGGAAGAGCTTCCTAACAAGTGAAACTGTCCCCAAAAGGAATTGAGCTTCCTTATGAAGTAGAGTTCCCTGTAACTGTAGGTTTGACTATAGGTCAGCGAACTGAGGCTGCATAGTCATTTGTAGGGCCTGTTGTAGAATGAATTTGGTGCATCATTTGGGGTTGAACTGGACAACTTTTAAGGTTCTTTCCAATTCTGAAGTTCTATGACCTGATCCATATTATTTGATTCTCTGCAATATAGACAGATTGAGGAGTGGGGAAGGGACACAAACCCTTCTCAGGAGTGTGTAGGCAGAGGAAAAGGGGATCCTTACCTTGCCAAAATTTAATACTCCCCAAAAGGCTTTCTGTTCTTGACCTTTCATCATTCCAATTCTTTCTACCCCTTGGTCCAGGGGGAAGAGAGATGGTGGTATAGTGCCATTTTATTGTATTGTTTAGTGTTCGAATTACCATTGATGGCAGCAGCAGCAGGCTCACTCTGTTCACCGTCAGACCACAGTAGAGTTAAGTCACTCAGGATGAAAATGTCCTAACACTCTTGCCCATCTTAGTTTCTTTTCTAATTGGCCTGACTGAGAACTTTACTCATACCCTAAGAAGGACATTGATCCCTGCAGCTTGGACCAGCGTACAGATACTTTAAAGAATTTACTGCACTGGGATCACAGCCTGACAAAACCTCTTTGCTGATGGAGTGCTTAGCATTTTTCATTATGGTATGTGATGTCTTTGGCCAGATCTCACTCTAAAGTGTATTTCTTTATTTCTGCTCATGCACATTCACATTTTAGTATCATGACAACTTGAAAGGAGATGAAGAAAGCCCTGAACAGATGGTCTCAACTTGGGCAGCATGGGGAAACCTCTGGAAGCTCCTCTGAACTGAGTGTGGACTCTGCTCCCTAGATGGCATGGAGGGCCGGAGAGATGGATGGGGCATAGGAGGGTTTGCTGGCAACCCAAGCCTTCACCCAACTCATGTGCAGTGCAGAGAGTATACTCTCTAGGTATATAGTCTTCTTCCACTTTGAGCCTTTCCATAGAATCCTGAGAGATGCTTTTTAGACCAGTACTGTCAAAATTCAAATAGAAAAGGCAGCACGTTGACTTAGAAAACCACAAGTTAACATTATCTGTGTCACATTGTATTTTTATTTATCTTGTCAAACATTTCCCAATTATTTTCATCATGTCCAGCCACCCTCTGGATTTTTGCTGTCCTCCAGTTGGGCACCTTTGTTCTAGACACTTAGTGATCCAAAGGTGAGTCTTGAACTGAGGCTGGGAACCAGTACACTCTGCCCTTTTCTCTCCGCCTTTTGTATTTCCTTGAAAGCTAGTTAGCTCCTAGCTCCAAAGTATACTTGTTGAGCTGAGACCTAGACTAGACCATATTCCACAAAAATCTTCATTTTGATGTAGAAATGATTCCTGAGATCTCAAAGGCTGCTGCAGAGGAGCATAAACTCTGGCAATTCTACCCAGTTTAATAGGCTTTGGGTATGAGCCCAGCAGTACACTCTGTCTTCTGAGAACCAGCCCGGCTAAGTTCAGAGAGGGTCATCACCAGGAGGCTGGCAGGCAGACAGGTACGAGATGGAGTTTTCGTTTGTTTTTGTCCTTAGCCACCAAGACAAGAAAGGTTTGCAGTCTTCAGTGGTGGAGATAATGCTCACACTGATGGAACTGAGTATCCTTTGAAGTAAGAACTAAACCACATTTGGGGTTGGGATGGTTGTTTTATCATCATCTTCCTACCTACATACTGTTGATATTAGGTGTGTCATATATCACATTGCAACTATTTAAGATTGTGGGGAAAAAAATGCTATTTCAAGTGGAAAGCCCTTTGGAATACCAAATTGTGTTAATTTCTTGTGTTATGGATTTCTCAAACTTGTCATTTGGGGAGTATGATTTGCCATCTTTTGGTCGCCTTTATAGAGTTGTATTTTTATATTCCTAATGGTGTGGTCAGATTGATGGCTTACAATTACTCAGTTTAGTTTCTTTCTGTCCCTCCCTCCCTTCCTCCCTTCTTCCCTCCCTCCCTCCCTCCCTTTTTAGCTAGTCACAGCCCTATTAGATCACTTCAGGAAGATTATTGGTCTCCGGTCTGAGGCAGAAGAAAAGCATCTGGTCAGTGATGTTGAACTGAGCGCCTCCACAGACCATAGAACCTTCTCCATGTTAGTCACTGTGACAGAACATGAGGAGAGTTGCTGCACTGACTGGTCCCGCTGCCTGGAGTGCTCTCCCTCTTCAGCTCTTAACTCCTTGCTTCTCTGGAGTCCTTCAAGACTTGCCGTCAGTCCTGCCTTTCGCTAGAGGCCTTCCCACTGCCCTCCTCGGGCAGACAGTGTCTCCTCCCTGAGATTACCTTCCATCTCCATGGTCTGGATCTTCTTTGGACACAGTTGTTTTGGTGCTGTTGCCTCCGTTCGATTGTGACCTCCTTGGAGGCAGGGACCCTTTGTTTTGGTATTCCCAGTGCTTGTCAGCTGACTGACTTAGCTAGCTTTGACTCTCATCTCAGGTACTTGCTAGCTGGTGACTGAACACAGTCACTTAGCCAGCCTTTCTGGGCCTCAGTTTTCTCATCAGAAAAATAAGCAGATTGGGTCATGTTTCCTATTTTTAAAGTTTTTTCTTATCTTTTTAGGTTTTTTTTTCACCGTTTCCTCTATCTGCTCTTGGAGGCCTTGTGGCTGAGTCATTCTTTTTTTTTCCCCCGGGCTTCTGCTTGTATTCCTGTGAAGTTGCCCTTCTCCTGGGTTTACCTCTTGGGCAGCTCTCTGTCGATAGCATTTTTTCATTATATGAAGAGGTTTGTTGTTGTTTTGTTTTTCCCGTTTGCTTGCACCCCCAGCCACAGTTCCTGGATTGAGACTTTTTGCCAGGTCAAGGTTTTGTGCCTGTTTGCTAGCACTCCTAGATGGGGTGGCTAGACGGTAGTTTTGTCCACTGTCTTGGGTTGGTGGGCCAGCCAGTGCTTAGATCAGGCTCTGCCCTCTGCCTTCACTTCCTGGTAACCCAGTTTGCACGCAGCCATTGACCCTCACGGACTCCATTGGTACAACAGAGAATATGCTGACTTCTGGCTTCCTGGAGTCCACAAAGAATCTCTGCCTCACCTCAGTCTCTGTTCCTCTGGATGCGACCATCCCATGCCCGAGATTGGTCTGGCTTCAGGCCCTGCTGGCAAGGCTCCCTCAGAGTGCCCTCAGCTTTCTGGGAGGAGCTCATCAGTGTTTTCTGTTGTTTTTATTGATTATTTTTTCCTCTGATGACCTTTGCTGTCTTTGCTGGGAAATTTCTTTAGGAAGCTGGGCTTGACTTGTCACCTTTTACATCACCATCTTCACTGGACACCCGTCTTCTTCATGAAGCCTTCCCTACTGCTATCTTCTCTCTATGCCCTCTCCCCCAAAGCCAGAGTTATCTCTCTCTCTCTCTTTCTCGCTTTCTCTTTCTCTCTCTTTCTTTCTCCCTCTCTCTCTCTCTGTCTGTCCCTCCCTCCTCCCTCTCTCAGATAACGTAGCACTGGCGGTTCTACTGTATTATTTATTTATGTGGCATATCTTTAGTAGACTGTAACCTGCCATGAGGCAGAGATGGTGTCTTATTTTTTGCACCCCCGCAGCACCCTGTACATACGTGGCAGGTGATTAATACATAGATGTTGGGTGACTGACTAACTGGATGTATTTCTGAGTTACCTTCTGGAAACAACTTCCAGGGTAGCTGTAGTTAATCTCATAGAACTCAATCATAAATAGGAAAAGAGAAACCGCTTTTAAATCTAGCAGAAGGATAAGAGGAAGTTTTTGCTGTCAATGTTCAGAAATAGAAACTGAGTTTAAAAACAGATATATTTAGTGATGTGTCCTCAGTTGAGATAACATTAGGTAATATTTGTAAGAAGTACAGTGCCTGGCACATAGTAGGTGCTGTATAAGTGCTTATTCCCTTCCCCCTTACTCCATCTTCTTCAGTTATGGTGTTGTGTTTCGCAGAAGTGAGAATACAATTGGGGATGGTGTTTGAGTGCATGTATTTACTTTTTTGTGTGTGTGTGAGGCAGTTGGGGTTAAGTGACTTGCCCAGAGTCACACAGCTAGTAAGTGTTATGTGTCTGAGGCCGAATTTGAACTCAGGTCCTCCTAACTCCAAGGCCAGTTCTCTATCCACTGCACCACCTAGCTGCCCCTGTGTATTTAATTTTTTTACCGCACATGGTGTTTTAAAAATCAAGATTTTGAGCTAGCAAGAGAATAAATTAATGCCCTGATATTTTTGCAGCCATCATTTCTATAATTTTACTTTCTCACCTAGTATTTTTAAAATGAGATTTAGAGTGTTGTTTTAATTGTATTGCTTAAAAAATAAGTGAAGATTGCTTTGCATTTTTTAAATGTTCTTAAACTTGTCCTGAGAGATCCTTATGGATGGAAACTTGAGCCATCCAATTTGATTCTTCTTAAGGGCCTTTGCTGCCTTAGAGTGTAGAGTGGAATATGCAAGGGAACTAAAAAACAGTTTATATCTTCCTGTCCTTACCTTCATAACTGGCACAGGGAAAGTAATTTTGACCCTGGCTTAGGAATCTAAGCCAGAAACTTCTTGGGTGAGGGCCGTAGCCTGGTCCCTGCTGTGGCTAGGCTCACTGTTGACTCTGCTGGAAACGCCTGTTGTTGGGGATTCTTCACAGAGCGACTGTGGCTGTGATAAGAAGGAATCCTTTTCGGAAGGGACATTTTGAACAGTGCTGACAGGGAGCTGATATTTTTCAAGATGTTTCCTGTGACTGAGCATCTTCATCACTACTCTTTATGCTGGGGGTTTTAACCCCTTTTGGGTTGTGGACCCCTTTGGCAGTCAGTCTGGTGAAGCCCATGGGACCCCCTCATCAGAACGGTGTTTTAAAATGCATAAAGTAAAATGTGTAGAATTACAAAAGAAACCAATTATATTGGCATAAGGTCATCAGAATATTAAAAAGCAAAAAACAAGTGGATGGACTATTGGTTATAGTTTTCAGATATAGGAATAGAGACTAGTCTGTAAATTCATTGATATTGGGAACTCCCAGATGAGAAAACTCATTTCTCTTACTTGTTGTCTTTGAATGACTTTCCCAGAATCACACAGCCAGTAGGCATCAGACATAGGACTTTTGAACCCAGGTCTGCCTAGGGCCAGAGGCCAGCTCTTTATCAACTATGCCATGGCTGTTTACCTTTAAATATACACCTTTAAAATAAGACAGATTCTCTGTAACCGGGACGGGTGGGGGCGGGGGGGATGTTACCTGTGGTGATCCTCCTGACAAGTGTAAACGAAGTGGACGAGAGGGTGGAGAAGTTAAAACAGTGTCAATATGTTGTGGGGGGAGCCCCCTCCCCCTAACACTGTCTTAGAATGATGGTTCTGTAGCTTGGCCTTTCTTTGTCTCTCTCCTATCTGAGATCTCAGCTTTGCTCATGATTATTTTCCCTGGAATCATCTATATAAATATAGCCATGGAATCTCCTTAATGTTCCAAACTGTAGATTCTTCTTTTCATTTCTCTTTAGCGAATTAAGAGAGCAAATTGATATTTAGCATAAATACTGGAGGAGACAATTGTACATGAGAAAGACTTCTGCGTTTTTCCATCCAGGAGAGAGCAGTGATTAGCATGCATGTCATGGAATCTTTCTATTCCTTGATGTATTGGGGTTTTCCCATTAGCTGCTCCCTCTTGAAGCATGTATGGCATCTCTTGTGGATTGGCACCATCTTAGACAAGTGAGTGATTATGCTTAAGCCTTTTGTCAGCCTTCATTTTTTTTGTGGTTGCCCTAAACAAATGTAATGGTATGTCTTTAGGGCAGCCAAGTAACATAGGCATTGTTGACCCAGGCCAACGTGGAGGCCTGCTGCTTGACCTGATACAGGTGCTTCACCTTTAGAAGTAGGCTTTAATGTTAACTAAATTCCCATATGTGGTCCTTTCCCCCCAAAATAGTTTTGCTTTTTTTCTTAGAGTCTTTAGAAGTTCTGAATATGGAAAGCTCTAAATGTCTTCATTTCAACGTAATTCCTTGGCTAAGATTCTACTCTATAGCATTGTTTAAATATTATAGTTTCTTCTAAACATATCTTTTTATTTTAAAATGGAAATACTTCTGCATACTTGATTAGAATTGTGGTTTTGTTTTTGTTTGGAGACTTGGGGGAAGACCTGTACTGATAAGAGTGAACACATTTCTTGTATCATTTGTATGACCTATAATTAATAGCAAAGCCTATAATTAAGTCTATTTGGAGAAGATAGAACTAACATCCTCAGTATATGAGGTGTGCCTGGGCTCTGTGTGGTATCCATTTGGATTTTTCTGTTCCTTCCATTTGGTAAAGAGTATAAACTAAAGAGAGATTTGCTACCTCTTTGGAAGTTTGTCCTTTAGAGAGCCAGAGCAGGATTGCCTTCCATTGACTGCTGGTTAGATTTAAAATCATTTTTGATGGTGCCCTCAAACACAGTATTCATTGAGGCTGGCTGAGGTAGAGAGACTGGGATCCAGCAGTTTCATGGGAATCTAGACAAGATTCTCAAGTTGTTTTCCCTCTCTTCCAGAGTCCGACAAGGAGGAGAAGCCAGAAAATGTCGTCATCCCCAAGGAAGTCACCTCAGCCCTGGGCTTACTGATGACTAACTACGGGAACATGTCAGGGTCAGAGAGTGAGCCAGAGGGTGAGTAGTTGCAGCTTCATTGCATCAGTTTTTTTGCCTGCAATGTAATCTGTAGTATGAAATGCGCTTATTAAATCCCTTTCATATTGTATTGCACATCCTTTATGTTGACTTTCAGGTTCCATTTTAATTTGGCATGAGAGATAAAGTTAAACATGGGAGAGAGAGAAAGCTGGAGGCCTGGGGGATTGTGGGAGCAGACTGGGAGGAGGCAAGTGAGATAGATTCAAGGAGCTGAGCCTGAGCTTATATTTATATCTCTGTATGCAGATATAAACACATTCGATGCCCAATGTGTATATTAAATAAAGACCAGGCAGAAAAAGAGAAGAGAGTAGAGGAGATAAGAATGATAGCCAGGGACTAAAAAGAATGAAGGGAGTGCTAACCAGCATAGCAAAGAGTCATTTATTTTCTTTACTCGCTTTACATCCCTCCTTGGAAAGGTACGCAGGACCAAAGAACCAGCCAGAAAGGCCCATTAAAATGCACAGCACCTCTCAAGGGTGGAGAGAAATTCTTCACGTTGGGTGCTGGCCTACAAAGGTTGGCAAGCTTGAGTGGTGGAAACCACTAAAGCAAACTTGGCTCTCTTTCGTTCATTTTCAGCAAAGCATATGCCCTCAGAAATGGGAGTGATCTTTTATTTAGAAGTGAGTCATTCTAGAAAAGTCAGGGATGTGAAGCATAAATTCTTAGCCTTTGGGGATGAGATCATGAAGAGCAGCCTGAAATAATGTATGTGAAAGTCTTTCAGAAACCATTAAGTGCTACTTATATACAAGATGACTTCAGGGTATCCTAAAAGTTTTAGTGCGGTTTTAACAGATTAACCCTATAACTACATTGAGACTTTGGGGACACCCTGTCTTCGTAATGTTGTTGTCAGCATCATCTTGTTCTTCTCCTCCCTCTCCTCATCCTTGTCCTTCTCAGCTTCTTCATCATGACAATGACCACCCCTTCTCCTATAATGCCACTCTTAGAAGTGTCATGGAGGATAGAGCACTGGGTCTGTGGTCAAATCCTACCTGAGACACTAGCTGTGTGACCTTGGATAAGGCAATTAACCTGTTTGCTTTGGTTTCCTCAGCTGTAAAATGGGGGTAATAATAGCACCTACCTCCTAGGGTTGTTGTGAAGATCAAATGAGTTAATATTTGTAAAGCGCTCAGGACCTTGCCTGGCACATAGTAGATACCATATAAATGCTTATTTCATTCCATCAGATGGACTATTGGCCTATTCCCACAGTTTTGTAGTCCATGTAGATGTAAGTTATGTTAGAATGCTGTGTGAATAACTAGGGTTAATTTTAGTACGTGAGCAGGTTTCTGCGACAGCAGAGGCCGGGTTCCGACCAGGCCATTGGGAGAGTTCGTGGGTTTTTCTCTTATGGCAAGATGACTTAATTTAAAAAGTTGGGGGGGGGATACTATGATGAGGATGAGAGTTTAGAGTCTGAAAGTACAGGTTTGTAGCATGAAAAGAGGGTCAGAATGAAGTTGGAGAGATTGATGAAAACTTTGAGACACTCTTGAGAATGCTCTCTGACACAGTCCCTCTCTTTAGGGATCTGATAACATTCTTGGAGTTGACTGGGCCAGAGTCCCTTGCTGAGGTATTTTGAGACATGGAGATGATTAGGAGAGAGTCTTCCATTGTAAAAGAAGACATTTAGAGCAGCAGCCAACTGGATAGAGAGCTAGCCTTGAAATCAAGAGGACCCGGATTCAAGTCTCACCCCTGATACTACTGGCTTTGTTACCTTGCACAATTCAGTTAATTTCTTAGGGTCTCAACCAATTGTCCAAGTTGCAGAGAAGGTGCCCATCCTCATTGGCAGAGGAAATTCTGTATATGGGTAAAAGCTTAGGTCTGGTTAAAGAAAAGAAAAAGGAAAAAGTGACATTCAGTGTATTATAAACATGCAAAATTGTGTTATTTTCAGCCAGTTGAGTTGAAATTTGACCATCCTGTTTTTACTCTAATAGAAGATCCCTTATCTTTGTTACCTTTGCAAATAACAAAGACTTTTGTATACAGTATTCCTAATGTGAAAGTGAAGTGATTCTTTAAACATAATACCTTGAGTTTCTTTTTTATCAGCTATGTTTGTGACAGAAGATAGAAAAGAAAGCTGTCCCCAGGTTTACAGAACCCCATAAAAACAGGTGCTGTTACTAATAGGGTGCTTTCTTTTGTCTTGTACATGGT